>NC_132923.1:24158699-25515022 GCF_047675955.1 Chlorocebus sabaeus | reverse complement strand
CCTCAAAATGGCCAAGAAACATGAAAAAATGCTCAGCGTCACTATCCACCAGAAAAAAAATGCAAATCAAAACCACAAGAGATACCATCTCACACCAGTAGATTAACTATTATTAAAAAGGCAAAAAATAACAGGTCTTGTTAAGGTTGCAGGGAAAAGGGAACACTTATACACTGCTGTTAGGAATGTATATTAGTTCAACCATTGTGGAAAGCAGTGTGGTGGTTTTTCACAGAACATAAAACAGAATTACCATTCAATGCAGCAATCACATTATTGGGCATATACCCAAAGGTATACATAAATTGTTCTACCATAAAGATACATGCACCTATATGTTAATTGCTGCAACATTCATAATAGCAAAGACATGGAATCGACCCAGATGCTCATCAATGGTAGATTGGATAAAGAAAATGTGGTAAAAGACATAGGGTGGGACGAGATGGTGAAATAGAAGCCTCCACTGACCATCACTCTGGAGGAACACCAAATTAAACAACCATCTACACAAGAAAAGCACCCTTCATAAGAACAAAAAATCAAGTGAGTACTCACAGTACTTGATTTTAACTTCACGTCATTAAAGGCACTGAAGATGGTAAACAAGGTAGTCTTGAATTGTCCATTCCACCCCTCCTCCACTCCTCCTGCAGAGTTCGCATATCATGGAGAAAGCTGTGCATGGCGGAGATAAAGAGTGCAGTAATTGAGACTTTGCATTCAACTCAGTGCTGCCCTGTCACAGGGGAAAGCAAAACCATGCTGACCTAAGCTGATACCTACCCATGGAGAAAGAACTTAAACCAACTCTAGCCAGGGGGAAATCAACCCATCCCAGGAGTCAGAACTTAAATTCTGGCAGGCCTCACCACCATGGGCTGAAGTGCTCTGGGGCTGTAAATAAACTTAAAGGGCAGTCTATGGCACAAAAATTGCAATTCCTGGGCAAGTCCTACTGCAGAGAAAAACTCAAAGCCAGTGGACTTCTGGTGCATACGATTTACTGAGACACCAGAGAGAACAGCTAAAGGAGTGCTTTCCCTGCTCATCCCCACAACCCAGGCAGCACAGCTCATGGCTCCAAAGAGAAGGGTCCAATTCAACAAGAAAAGCTAACTATTCTAAATATATATGCACCCAATACAGGAGCACTCAGATTCATAGAGCAAATTCTTAGTTACCTACAAAGAGACTTAGACTCCTACACAATAATAGCGGGGGATTTTAACACCCCACTGTCAATATTAGACAGGTAATTGAGACAGAAACTTAACAAATATATCAAGGCCCGAACTCAGCTCTGGATCAAGTGAACCTGATAGATATCTACAGAACTCTTCACCCAAAAACGACAAAATATACATTCCTCTCATCACCACATGGCACTTACTCTAAAACTGATCACATAATCAGAAGTAAAACACTCCTCAGCAAATGCAAAAGTACTGAAATCATAACAAATAGTCCCTCAGACCACAGCACAATAAAATTAGAACTCAAAATTAAGAAATTCACTCAAAACCACACAACTACATGGAAATTGAGCAATCTGCTCCTGAATGACTATTGAGTAAACAATGAAATTAAGGTAGAAATCAAGTTCTTTGATACTAATGAGAACAAAGAAACAATATATCAGAATCACTGGGACACAGCTAAAGCAGTGTTAAGGAGAAAATTTATAGCACTAAATGCCCATCACAAAGCTAAAAAGATCTCAAGTTAACAACCTAACATCACAAGCAAAAGAACTAGAGAACAAAGAGCAAACAAACCCAAAGCCAGCAGAAGTCAAGAAATAACCAAGATTAGAGTTAAACTGAATGAGATGGAGACACAAAAAGCCCTTCAAAAAAATCAACAAATCGAGGAGCTGTTTAATAATTTTAAAAATTAATAAAATAGACTGCTAGCTAGACTAATAAAGAAGACAAGAGAGAATGATCAAATAAACACAATCAGAAATGATAAAGGGGATAGAACCACTGACCCCACAGAAATACAAACAACCATCAGAGAATGAAATAAACACCTCTATGCACATAAACTAGAAAATCTAGGAGAAATGGATGAATTCCTGAACACATAAACTCTCCCAAGACTGAACTAGGAAGAAATTTAATCCCTGTATAGACCAATAATGAGTTCTGAAGTTGAGGCAGTAATAAATAAACCTGCCAACCAAAAAAGCCCAAGACCAGACAGATTCACAGCAGAATTCTACCAGAGGTACAAAGAAGAGCTGGTAGTATTTCTTCTGAAACTATTCCAAAAAATTGAAAAGGAGTGACTCCTCCCTAACTCATTCTATGAGGTGAGCATCATCCTGATGCCAAAACCTAGCAAAGATACAACAACAATGAAAGAAAACTTCAGGTCAATATCCCTGATGAACATTTATGTGAAAATCCTTAGTAAAATACTAGTAAACTTAATCCAGCAGTACATCAAAAGGGTTATCCACCATGATCAAATTGGCTTCATCCCTGGGATGCAAGGTTGGTTCAGTATACGCAAATTAGTAAATGTGATTCATCACATTAACAGAACTAAAGAAAAAAAACACATGACTGTTTCAGCAGATGCAGAAAAGGCCTTCAGTGACATTCAACATCCCTTCATGTTAAAGCTCTCAATAAACTAGGTATTGAAGAAACATACCCCAAAATAACAAAAGTCATATATGGCAAACCCACAGCCAATATCATACTGAATGGGCAAAAGCTGGAAGCATTCCCCTTGAAAACTGGCACGAGATAAGGATGCCCTTTCTTACCACTGCTATTCAACATAGTATTGGAAGTTCTGCCCAGGACAATCAGGCAAGAGGAATAAATAAACGTGTTCAAACAGAAAAAGAAGTCAAATTATCTTTGCAGATGACACGACCTACATGATATGGTTTGGCTCTGTGTCCCCACCCAAATCTCATCTTGTAGCTCCCATAATTCCCACGTGTTGTGGGAGGGACCTGCTAGGAGATGACTGAATTATGGGGGCAGGTCTTTCCCATGCTGTTCTCCGGATAGTGAGTGGGTCTCATGAGATCTGATGGTTTTAAAAAACGGGAGTTGCCCTGCACAAACTTTCTCTTTGCCTGCCGCCATCCATGTAAGACATGACTTGCTCTTCCTTGCCTTCCACCATGATTGTAAGGCCTTTCCAGCCATGTGGAACTGTAAGTCCAATTAATACAAGAGCTATTAAGAAATAATTTTTAGGCAGCTAGAAAGGGTAAAGGTTCTTGGTGGAAATTTTCCTGTGATAAGAACCTCCAAACCATTTATTTTCTAACAGAAAGGTGGCTTAAAGGTTAGGCTGACAAGCTTTGATATGCAAATGCCAGCCATTAAAAACTGGGTTCACCCAATATGGTGATTCCTGCCTTCTTGTCACCAGGTGTGCCAAGTGTTGTGGCCACCTCCAGATAACACCATGTGTTCAGAATATCATGGTGGCCTGCATTTGCATATTAAAAGGCTAAGGTGGGAGGGCGAGGGTTTTCATGGGTTATATTAATGACACCCCTAGTCAAACCAATCCCCTGGGCCCTATGTAAATCAGACACTGCCTCCTCCAGCCTCCAACATAAGGTACCATTTTTTTGCCACACATGGGGTTCCCTCTCTTGGCTTGGAGCCCCCGTCCTTCTGTCTCTCTACAGGGGAGCTTCTTCATTCTTTCTTGCCTATTAAACACTCTCCACTCCTTAAAACCACTCCTCATGTGTCCATGCCACTTTATCTAAATCGGTGCAAGTCCAAGAACCCTGATATTCCTCTAGTCATTGGAGCCGTATCATTTTGATGCATTGGCTGGGAATTCATTCATCAGAGCAGTGAGTATTAGGAGTGAATCTTAACCTCAAATCTGTCCTTTACTCTTGAGCCTGTCTTCCTGCTATCTTGTTGCCAAACTTTCTCTTTCTGTCTGTGGTCTCTTGTTCTCTCTGTATGAAATGTTTGGAAATTTTTACAGTTCAGGGAAACAGGTCTGTTTGGAAAGATGGCAAATTGTGGCAGGTAGTAACTCAATAAGCATCTCTCTATGGTTTCTCTGTCAAGAACACGGTATTTCTAAGCCAACAGTGCCTAAATTAATTCATTAGTAAGGGGATTTTAAGTATGGAACTTAACTAGAACCATGTTTCTAAGGGTAAATGCTTTAGCATGGGTCATAATAAGTAGCCAGTCTAGCACATTGCCCCATTAAAGTAACTTTGCCCAAAAGTGACACGGTGTCTCTGGAGATCTGGTTTTCAGGGAGTCAGGCAGATCACACAGGCTTAGGAATTCAAAGGAGAATCACACAAGGCAGATAAACTAAGGCTGCATGGGTAAAGCGTGGTTAGTCCCATCACTTAGTCCATCCAGTCCCATGGCTTGGAGGACCACGTCTTCAATCATGCCAGCACATATAACATGGTACTACAATCCAGGAACCAGGGAGGGAAAACACTTGGAGGATGCTCCCACAGTCTTCTTCTCTACCCTGGGTTGTATGGAAAGGAAGGAGACTAAGAGGACACTTTTATTCTCGATTCTTTTTCTAGATGGGTAACATATTATCTTCAGCTTGCACCCCTCTGAAGTGCACTCTGAAACACTGTAAATTCCTTAACATCAGGACTTTGAAGAGAAAAGCAACTCATTTTATTTTGCACAAGGACATGGTATGTTTACTAAACCTTTGCAAGCACTGTAAGATCAACCCAGCTCTTTTAGCAATCATATTAGGTAGACCTGGGGAAAATAGTTCCCCAAAAGTTAGGGAAGCAACTTTCTGGGGAGCCATCTGAGGATCCCCCTTATTTGGGGCCCCTTCAAGTTCCCTTCTCATTACAGAACCTTAGGCAAATAAAGCAAAACTTAGGCTGATTTTCTGATGACCCCAGTAGGTATATAGAAGTTTTCCAAAATTTAATTCAGGTGGCAATATTTCTTTTATAATATATCAAAAAGAAAGAAAGCAGATGGGGAAAGCAAAGAGAAAGCAGGAACACCATTCCCAATTGGGAGAGAAGCAGTTCCCCTTAACAACCCTAACTGGAATCCCAATAACTCAGGAGATGAATGGAAAAGGAAGTACTTTTAATATGAATTCTAGAAGGCCTACAAAAAACCAGGGCCAAACCTCTCAATTATTCTAAACTGTTTATAATAAACCAAAAGCCAGATGAGAATACTGTAGTCTTTATGGAAAGGCTGAGAGAGACACTAATGGAGCACACCTCTTTAACCCCTGATTCAGTTGAGGGACAACTCATCCTGAAGGACAAGTTTATTACACAGGCAGCTCCTGATATTAGGAAGAAACTACAGAAGCAAGCTATAAGATCAAATAGCACCTTAGAAAACCTCCTGAAGGTGGCCATTACAGTCTTTTATAATAGGGACCAGTAGGAGACCCAAAAGAAAAAGAGAAAGCTCAGGAGAAGGACAAAGTCTCTGGCAGCAGCTTTGCAGGCCTGCAAAGTCCAGGACTCCCAAGGTGCATCCACCAGTTGCTATCATTGTGACAGCCAAGGGCATTTTAAAAAGGAATGCCCAGGTGGCAAGATGAAGCCACCTCAACGCTGTCCAGCCTGTAACTGGAGGAAAACACTGGAGATGGAACTGTCCCCAGAGATGGAGGTCACTGGGTGCAGGACCAGTCTCACAGATGATCCAGCAGAACTGATGGGTCCTGGGGCTCAAACCCCAGGTCCAGTGGCTCAAACTGCCATTATCGCACAGGAGCACTGGGTGATTCTGGAAATTAAAGGAAGGGAAGTAATCCTCCTGCTAAACTCTAGAGCCAATCTCTCTCTTTTCTCCTCTATAATCAGGCCTCCACTCTTCCCATAGCACGACCATAAGGAGCATCTCAGGAATAACTCTAATCCAATATTTTTCTCAACCTTAGTTGCAGTTAGGAGGACCTATTGTTTACACATGCTTCAAAGCCATTGTCATGATAGCTTTACTAGTCAGAAAAGCCTCCAAGTCAACCCTAGGAAATAATTTCACTGTTTACACTCCACATGATGTGGCAGGATCACTGTCCTCTAAGGGGACCTCTTAGCAAACAGCCAGTAGAGCAAGAAGTACACAAGGCAGGATAAGTAGTAAGTCACTTTCTCCAAACACAGTGCTCAATTAGCTGAGCTAATAGCTCTTACAAGACCACATGAATTAAGCAAGGGAAAGAGAGCTAACATTTATACTAACTCCAAGCATGCTTTCTAAGTTCTCCATGCTCATGCTGCTATTTAAAAGAAAAAATATTTTCTTACCACCAATGGATCTCCTATAAAATATAACCAGAAAATTAACAGGTTATTATCCTCAGTTTTTGTTCCATGACAGGTAGCAGGGATGCATTGTAAGGAACATCAAAAGGGAACAAATGAGGTAGCCAAAGAAAATAGATTAGGCTAATCAGGCAGCTAAGTTAAAGACAAGGAAGCCTTAAGGCTTCAACGCACCGCAAGCTCCTTCTAATCTAGGAAGGCTCCATAAGAGAAATTAAAGCTCAGTATTCCCCTGCAAAAATAAAATAGGCCACTTGTTGAGGGCATTCTTCCCAGCCCTTAGAATGGCTACAGTCAAAGGATGGCAAACTTCATTTGCCAGCCTCCAGCCAATGATAATTTAAAATCCTTCACCAAGCTTTTCACTTGGGAAAGGACAAAACTTATCAATGTGTTCAAAGGTTGTTTTCAGGCAGGAAATCTCCAAATTGGTTAAGCATGTAACCTTTCTACCTCACTTCCAACAGGAATTAGCACAACTGGCAGAAGTCCAACCCCAGGAAATAGAACAACCTTTATTTAACGCAGGAAATTTGGTATTAAGAAAAATTCTCATCTCCATCTCCTTCCCTAAGCCAAGCTGGGAAGGGCCCTACACTGCTCTTCTTTCAACTCCCTAGGCAGTAAAAGTTACAGGAATCAACTCCTGGATACATCACACTCAAGTCAAAGCCCGAAGAGCTAAGGGAACAACCCCTGACAGCCCAGAGGAATGTCCTGAATATCAGTGTTAAGAAATAGAAGATCTTAAGTTGAAAATTATAAAAGGTAAGTAACTGAGTGAGGTCTACTCATCTTATTCAGTCCCACTCCTACCTCACCAGATACTTTTTATTATTTCTACCCTTTCCTCTCAAAATTTGCCACTAAATAGTAAGACTTCTTTTTAATTCATATTTGCAGTGAGATTTAATTATACACGAAATTGCCTTTGTAACTTTGTAGATCCCCAAAGGGAAATGTTATATCTTGGCAAGTAAAGTTTTCAACAGAAATTATTTACTATGCCACTTTTGTGGTATAGTAGGATTAATAATCGCAAGAAAAATTTAGTAAAGGTTGTTTTGCTTATAGCAGGAGTAATAGTTATGGATAATAAGCAAGCATAAAAGTTTTACTATCATTAAGTTTAATAAGACTGTTTATTGAAAATTAATAATATAATGCACTCTAAATTATGGAAAGAAGGTTATAAAGAAAAAGATTTTATGTAGGAAATGATTTTGTATGGTAAACACTTGTCCAAAAGTAAATAACTGGTAGTTTAAAGGATAGATGTTTAGGACAAGTCAAAAAGTTTACGTGTGTTGTTAGAGGGTCTGTGAAAGTCATAAAAGATTTTAATAATTAAAGGAAAGGAATTGTCAAGATTAACGCTAAAGGTATTTTAGCGACCCAATAATGTATCTCTCCCAAGCATATTGCAAGTTATAAAAATGGCTAAGCCTAAAGTTATTTTCTAATGGTAAGCCAAGGACAAATGTATGCTTTTCTCAAGGAAAATGTTACTTTTATGTTAACGTTTCTGGTAATGTACAGGGACATCTAGTGGAGGCAAACCGGTATTGCAATTCATTGGTGCAACTATACAGGTGTCAAACTCTACTGTCAGTTATGGCCTATGGGACACCCACTAGCAGCGGTCATCTTAATGCTCATATTCTCACCCTATATTTTAAGCCTTCTTGTAAAATTTATCTCTTTTTGCCTAGAAGCAATAAAAGTTCAAACAGTGCTGCAAGCAGAGCCATACATGGACATGCTATTCTTTCAAAAACTCTTTATTTTTTTTTTTATTTTTTATTTATTTATTTTATTATTATTATTATACTTTAAGTTCTAGGGTACATGTGCATAACGTGCAGGTTTGTTACATATGTATACTTGTGCCATGCTGCTGTGCTGCACCCATCAACTCATCAGCACCCATCAACTCGTCATTTACATCAGGTATAACTCCCAATGCAATCCCTCCCCCCTCCCCCCTCCCCATGATCCCCGGTGTATGACGTTCCCCTTTCCGAGTCCAAGTGATCTCATTGTTCAGTTCCCACCTATGAGTGAGAACATGCGGTGTTTGGTTTTCTGTTCTTGTGATAGTTTGCTAAGAATAATGGTTTCCAGCTGCATCCATGTCCCTACAAAGGACACAAACTCATCCTTTTTTATGGCTGCATAGTATTCCATGGTGTATATGTGCCACATTTTCTTAATCCAGTCTGTCACTGATGGACATTTGGGTTGATTCCAAGTCTTTGCTATTGTGAATAGTGCCGCAATAAACATACGTGTGCATGTGTCTTTATAGCAGCATGATTTATAATCCTTTGGGTATATACCCAGTAATGGGATGGCTGGGTCATATGGTACATCTAGCTCTAGATCCTTGAGGAATCGCCATACTGTTTTCCATAATGGTTGAACTAGTTTACAATCCCACCAACAGTGTAAAAGTGTTCCTATTTCTCCACATCCTCTCCAGCACCTGTTGTTTCCTGACTTTTTAATGATCACCATTCTAACTGGTGTGAGATGGTATCTCATTGTGGTTTTGATTTGCATTTCTCTGACGGCCAGTGATGATGAGCATTTTTTCATGTGTCTGTTGGCTGTATGAATGTCTTCTTTTGAGAAATGTCTGTTCATATCCTTTGCCCACTTTTTGATGGGGTTGTTTGTTTTTATCTTATAAATTTGTTTGAGTTCTTTGTAGGTTCTGGATATTAGCCCTTTGTCAGATGAGTAGATTGCAAAAATTTTCTCCCATTTTGTAGGTTGCCTGTTCACTCTGATGGTAGTTTCTTTTGCTGTGCAGAAGCTCTTTAGTTTAATGAGATCCCATTTGTCAATTTTTGCTTTTGCTGCTGTTGCTTTTGGTGTTTTAGACATGAAGTCTTTGCCCATGCCTATGTCCTGAATGGTACTACCTAGGTTTTCTTCTAGGGTTTTTATGGTATTAGGTCTAACATTTAAGTCTCTAATCCATCTTGAATTAATTTTCGTATAAGGAGTAAGGAAAGGATCCAGTTTCAGCTTTCTACTTATGGCTAGCCAATTTTCCCAGCACCATTTATTAAATAGGGAATCCTTTCCCCATTTCTTGTTTTTCTCAGGTTTGTCAAAGATCAGATGGCTGTAGATGTGTGGTATTATTTCTGAGGACTCTGTTCTGTTCCACTGGTGTATATCTCTGTTTTGGTACCAGTCCCATGCTGTTTTGGTTACTGTAGCCTTGTAGTATAGTTTGAAGTAAGGTAGCGTGATGCCTCCAACTTTGCTCTTTTGACTTAGGATTGTCTTGGCAATGCGGGCTCTTTTTTGGTTCCATATGAACTTTAAAGCAGTTTTTTTCCAATTCTGTGAAGAAACTTATTTTTAGGTTTTACATTTAGGTATTTAATCCACCTTTAAGTTGATTTTTGTATATGGTGTAAGGAAGGGGTAGGGGTCCAGTTTCAGTCTTCTACATATGGCTAGCCAGTTAACTCAGCACTAGTTATTGAATAGGAAGGCCTTTCCTCATTGTTTGTTTTTGTTGATTTTGTTGAAGATCAGATGGTTGTAGGTGTGTAGCATGATTTCTGGGCTCTCTATTCTGTTGCATTGGTCTATGTATCTGTTTTTGTACCAGTACCATGCTATATTCATTACTGTAGCCTTGTAATATAGTTTAAAGTTGAGTAATGTGATTCCACCAGTTTTTTTCCTTTTGCTTAGGATAACTTTGGCTGTTAGGGCTTTTGTTGTTGTTCTAAATGAATTTTAGAATAGTTCATTCTAGTTCTGTGAAAAATGTTGGTAGTTTGATAGGAATAGCATGTAACCTATAAATTGCTTTGGACAGTACTGCCATTTTAACAAAATGTATTCTTTCCATTCATGAGCATAGAATATTTCTCCATTTGTGTGTGTCATCTCTAATTTCTTCCAGCAGTGTTTTGTAATTCTCATTTTAGAGATCTTTCGCTTCCTTGGTTAGCTATATTTCTAGGTATTTTACTCATTTTGGGGCTATTGTGGATGGGATTGCATTCTTGATTTGGCTCTCAGCTTGGATGTTATTGGTGTATGGGAATGCTACAGATTTTGGCACATTGACTTTGTACCCTGAGATTTTGCTGAAGTTGTTTTTATCAGATCTAGGAGCTTTGGGGCAGAGACCATGGGTTTCCTAAGTATAAAATTATATTGTCTGCTAACAGAGATATTTTTGCTTCTTCTCTGCTTGTTTGGGTGCCTTTTATTTCTTTCTCTTGCCTCATTACTCTAGATAGGACTTCCAGTACTATGTTGAATGGAAGTGGTGAGGGTAAGTTTCATTTTCTAATTCCAGTTTTCGAGGGGAATGTTTCTAGCTTTTTCCCATTCAGTATGATATTGGCTGTGCGACTGCCATAGATGGCCCTTATTATGTTGAGGTATGTTTCTTCAATGCCTAATTTGTTGAGTGTTTTTATCACGATGGGTAGTTGAAATTTATCAAAAGCATTTCTGCATCTATGGAGTTGATTGTGTGGTTTTTTAGTTTAGTTCTGTTTATGTGATGAATCACATTTATGGATTTGCATATGTTGAACCAAACTTGCATCCCAGGGATAAAGCCCACTTGATCTTGGTGGGTTAGCTTTATGATGTGCTGCTGGATTTAGTTTGTTAGCATTTTGCTAAGAATTTTTGCATTTATATTCATCAAGAGTATTTGCCTGAAGTTTTCTTCTTTAGTTGTGTCTCTGCCAGATTTTGGTATTGGGCCGACACTGGCCTCATAAAATGAGTTAAGGAGAAGTCCCTTTTTCTCAATGTTTTGAAATATTTTCAGTAGGATTAGTACCAGCTCTTCTTCATACATTTGGTAGAATTTGGCTGTTAACCTCTCTAGTACAGGGCTTTTCCTGGTTGGTAGAATTTTATTACTGATTCAATTTTGGAACTCAGTCATCTGTTCAGGGTTTCACTTTTTTGCCTGGTTCAATCTTGGGAAGTTGTATGTTTCCAGAATTTATGAATTTCCTGTAGGTTTTCTATTTTGTGTGCACAGAGGTGTTTGTAATCATCTCTGAGGGTTTTTTTTTTTTTTCCTCCTGTGGGGTAAGTGGTAATGTTACCTTTCTTATTTCTGATTGTGTCTATGTGGATCTTCTCTCCTTTTCTCTTCATTAGTCTAGCTAATGGTCTACCAATCTTATTTTACAGAACAAATTTCTGGTTTCATTTATATTTTGTATGATGATAGGTTCAAATCTACACATATTAATATTAACCTTGAACATAAATGGGCTAAATACCCCACTTAAAAAACACATAGTGGCAAGTTGGATAAAGAAGTAAGACCCAACTCTACATTGTCTTCAAGAGACCCATCTCACATTCAAGGACACACATAGCCTCAAAGTAAAGGTAAGGAGAAAAAAATCTGTTTCAATACTCAGTTCCTTTCAGTTCAGCTCTGATATGGTTATCTCTTGTCTTCTGCTGGCTGCAGGCTGGTTTGCTCTTGCTTTTCTAGTTCTTGTAGGTGTGATGGTCAGTTATTAATTTGAGATCTTTCTAATTTTTTCATGTGGGCATTTAATGCTATAAACTTCTCTCTTAACACAGCTTTATCTATTTTCCAGGGATTCTGGTATGTTGTGTCTTTGCTTTTATTAATTCCAAAGAATGTCTTGATTTTTGTCTTAATTTCATTATTTACCCAAAAGTCATTCTGGAGCAAGGTTTTAAATTTCTATGTAATTGTATGGTTTTGAGCAAACTTTTCAGCCTTGTTGTTCATTTTTATTGCACTGTGGCCTGCGAGTGTGGTTGGTATGATTTTGATTTTTCTGAATTTGCTGAGAATTATTATATGGCCAATTGTGTAGTCAATTTTAGAGTATGTGCCATGCACAGATGAGAAGAATGTATATTCTGTTGCTTTTGGATGGAGAGTTCTGTAGATGTCTGTTAGATCCACTTAGTCAAGTGTCAAATTCGGGGACTGAATATCTGTCTCAGTTTTCTGCCTTGATGATTTGTCCAATACTGTCAGTGGGGTGTTGAAATCTCCCACTATTATTTTGTGGTTATCTAGTCTCATTGAAGGTCTCTACAAGGTTTTAAATTTCTATGTAATTGTATGGTTTTGAGCAAACTTTTCAGCCTTGTTGTTCATTTTTATTGCACTGTGGCCTGCGAGTGTGGTTGGTATGATTTTGATTTTTCTGAATTTGCTGAGAATTATTATATGGCCAATTGTGTAGTCAATTTTAGAGTATGTGCCATGCACAGATGAGAAGAATGTATATTCTGTTGCTTTTGGATGGAGAGTTCTGTAGATGTCTGTTAGATCCACTTAGTCAAGTGTCAAATTCGGGGACTGAATATCTGTCTCAGTTTTCTGCCTTGATGATTTGTCCAATACTGTCAGTGGGGTGTTGAAATCTCCCACTATTATTTTGTGGTTATCTAGTCTCATTGAAGGTCTCTAAGAACTTTCTTTATGAATCTGGGTGATCCTGTGTCAGGTGCATATATATTTAGGATAGTTAAGTCTGAACCCTTTACCATTATATAATACCTTCTCTATCTTTTTTGATTATTATTGTTTTAAAGTCTGTTTTGACTGAAATTAGAATAGCAACCTGTACTTTCTTTTTTATTTTTCATTTGCTTGGTAGATTTTTCTCCATACCTGTACTTTGAGGCTATGTGTGTCCTTGCAGGTGAGATTGGTTTCTTGAAGACAACATATAGTTGGGTCTTGCTTCTTTATCCAATTGCCACTATGTGGCTTTTAAGTGGGGTATTTAGTCCATTTATGTTCAAGGGTAATAATGATATGTGTGGATTCAATCCTGTCATCATGGTGGTATTCAGAGTTGTTTGTGTAGTTGCTTTTTACTGTCAGTAGTCTATGTACTTAAGTGTGTTTTTGTGGTGGTCAGTAATGGTCTTTTGTTTTCACATTGAGCACTCTCTTAAGAACCTCTTGCAAGCAGGTCTGGTGTTAATGAATTTCCTTAGCATTTGCTTGTCTGAAAAGGATCTTATTTCTCCTTTGCTTATAAAGTTTTGTTTGACTGCATATGAAATTCTTTGTTGGAATTTTTAAAAAGTACTGAATATAGGCCTCCAGTCTCATCTGGCTTGAAGGGTTTCTGTTGAAAGGTTCACTGTTAGCCTAATATGGGTCCCTTTGTAGGTGACCTGCCCCTTCTCTCTAGCTGCCTTTAACAATTTTTCTTTCATTTTGACCTTGGTGAATCTGATGAGTATGTGTCTTGAGGTAGTCTTCCTGTGTAGTATTTCAGAAAAGTTCTCTGCATTCCTGAATTTAAATGTTGGCCTTCCTAATGAGGTTGGGAAAATTTTCATGAACTATATATCCTCAAATATGTTTTCCAAGTTGCTTCCTTTCTCTCACTGTCTTGCAAAAATGCCAATGAGTCATAGATTTGGTCTCTTACATAATCTCATATTTCTCAGAGGTTTTGTTCATTCTCTTTTTCTTTATTTTTGTCTGACTAAAATGATTCAAAGAATCAGTTTTCAGTCTCTTAGATTATTTTCTCAGCTTGTTTTATTCTGTTATTAATACTTGTGATTGTATTATGAAATTGTTGTAGTGAGTGTTTCAGCTCTATAGCCCAGCTTGGTTCTTTCTTAAAATATCAGGACTTTAAGCAAGTCTGAATACATTCAAAGGGCCAAAAATTTGAAAGATATTCACTTTGACAACAGTAAAATTAAGCTATTTGCCATTACTTTCAATGCCAAAAAAACAGCAATTTATTTTGCACCAGTCTAATAGAAATCAGTGACAAAAAAAACCCCAAAAAAACAAAAAAAAACAAAACAAAACCAAACAAAACAAAACAAAACAAAAAACCACTTTAAAAATACTCTAGGTGTACACACCCTTTCACACTGCTACTGCTGCTAATGCTCCATCTTTCCATCTTTCACATTTCACCTCTTGTATCATTTTGTTGAATTCTTAGATTGGGTTTCAACTTTCTTCTGAATCTTGATGATATTTGTTTTTATCTAGATTCTGAATTCTATGTTTGTCATTTCATAAGATAATTCTATGTTTGTCTTTCTTAACCAGCCTGGTTAAGAATCATTGCTGGGGAACTATTCTGATCATTTGTAGGTAAGAAGACATCTGACTCGTTTTTATTATTATTTTATTTTATTTTAAGTTTGGGGATACATGTGCAGGATGTAAACATGTGCCATGGTGGTTTGCGGCACCTATCAACTCATCACCTAGGTGTTAAGCCCCACATGTATTAGCTATTTATCCTGATGCTTTTCCTCCCACTACAACCCCAACAGGCCTTGGTGTGTGTTGTTCTCCTCCCTGTGTCCATGTGTTCTCATCATTCATCTCCCACTTATGAGTAGAACATTTGGTGTTTGGTTTTCTGTTCCTGTGTTAGTTTGCTGAGGATAATGGCTTTCAGCTACATCCATGTCCCTGCAAAGGTTGCACTGAGTTGAGATCCCACCAATGCACTCCAGCTTGGGCAACAGAGTGAGACTCCGTCTCAAAAAACCAAAAAACAAACAAACAAACAAAACTGTAGTTTTTATCTCTGATAATACTCCATATCTTAAAATCTATTTTCCCTCAAAATAATAGTGCCCCATTGCCTTTTCTATAATTAACATTTTTATCAGCATCAGTATATCCTTTTCTGAAAATCTACATCCTTATGTTTAAAGTGCATTTTTTAAAAACACAATATAATTGTCTTATATTTTTGATACAAGAAAAAAGTCACAAATTTTTAATAGGTACTCCTATCAATAAATTATGTATATTTCCCCACTTTTTTCTACTAGGATAAATTTTATTAAACATTACAAGAAAAAAGTTTCAAATATGCACATCTTTCTTCACACAATAAAGTACTTTTGCTTTGATGCACAATTTTATATGTAATTTTAAATCCTCCTAAAGTTAACATACTTACTAGTATTAAAAATAATTACCTCATGCCCTACAATCTCTTTTGAGCTGTAAGTGTGTGTGGCTGTGCGTGTGCAATTTAGGCTAAATTCTAAGAGCAGTCAGTAACCCTGATCAGAAATTCACGTTCCCATTGTTGTCAATTCACATTTGATCATAAAGGTTGCATTCCACAGGCAGCTTCTGCAAGGCTTTAACTATCTTTATCTTAGATAAACACAAAAAAATTTGTCTAATTAGCATGATGAATAATAGAAGTATTTTTCAAATAATGACTGGTTAGCATAATAGATGATAGAGGTATGGATCAAATGGTAGATCTACTTTTAGTTTTTTAAGGAATCAACATACTGTTTTCCATAGTGACTGTAATAGTTTATATTCCCACCAGCAGTGTAAAAGCATTCCCTTTTCACCACTTCCATGCCAAAATCTATTATTTTCTGAGTTTTAAATTATGGCTATTCTTGCAGGAGTAAGGCAGCATTGCATTGTGGTTTTGATTTGCATTTTCCTGATAATTAGTGATGTCGAGCATTTTTTCATGTTTGTTGGCCATGTTTATATCTTCTTTTGAGTATTGTCTATTCATGTTCTTAGCCCACTTTTTGATGGGATTTTTTTTTTCTTGCTGATTTATTTGAGTTACTTGTAGATTCTGAACATTAGTTCTCTGTAGAATGCATAGTTTATGAAAATTTTCTCCCAGTTTATGGGTTGTCTGTTTGCTCTGCTCATATTTACTTTGCTGTGCAGAAATTTTTTAGCTTAATTAAGTCCCATCTATTCATCTTTATTTTTGTGGCATTTGCTTTTGGATTCTTGATCATGAAATCTTTGCCTAAGCCAATGTCTACAAGGGTTTTTCTGATGTTATCTTCCAGGATTTTAATGGTTTCAGATGTTAGATTTAAGTCTTTGGTTCATCTTGAGTTGGTTTTTGAGTTGATTTTGCTGAGAGATTAGGATCCAGTTTCATTCTTTTACATGTGGTTTGCCAACTATCCCAGCACCATCTGTTGAATAGGGTGTCCTTTCCCTACTTTATGCTTTTGTTTGCTTTGTAGAAGATCAGTTGACTGTAAGTATTTGGCTTAGTCTTGCTTTGGCTATGCAGGCTCTTTTGTGGTTCCATATAAATTTTAGGATTTTTTTTTCAGTTCTGTGAAGAATGATGATGATATTTTGATGAGAATTGCATTGAATTTGTAGATTGCTTTTGGCAGTATGGTCATTTTCACAATATTGATTCTACCCATCCATGAGGATGGGATGTATTTCCCTTTGTTTGTGTCATCTATGATTTCTTCAGGCAGCATTTTGTAGTCTTCCTTGTAGAGGTCTTTCACCTCCTTGGTTAGGTGTATTCCTAAGTATTTTAATTTTTTGGCAGCTATTGTAAAAGGGTTTGAGTTCTTGATTTCATTCTGAGGTTGGTCACTGCTGTTGTATAGCAGTGCTACTTGTATACATTTATTTCCTATCCGGAAACTTTACTGAATTCATTTATTAGATCTAGGAGCTTTTTGGATGAGTCTTTAGGGTTTTCTAGGTATACAATTTTATCATCAGCAAACAGTGACAACTTGACGTCCTCTTTACTGGTTTGAATGCCCTTTATTTCTTTCTCTTGTCTGATTGCTCTGGCTAGAACTTTTAGTACTATGTTGAATAGAAGTGGCAAAAGTGGGCGTCCTTGTTTTGTTCCAGTTCCCAGAGGGAATGCTTTCAACTTTTTCCCATTCGGTATAATGTTGGCTGTGGGCTTGTCATAGATGGCTTTTTTTTTTTTTTTTTTTTTTTTTTTTAACCTTAAGTTATGTCCGCTTTATGCTGATTTTGCTGAGGGTGTTAATTATAAAGTGATGCTGGATTTTGTCAAATGCTTTTTCTGTGTCTATTGAGATGATCATGTGATTTTTGGTTTTAATTCTGTTTTTGCAGTATATCACATTTATTTACTTGCATATGTTAAATCATCCTTGTCTCCCTGATATGAAACCCACTTAATCACGGTGTATTACTTTTTTCAATATACTGTTGGATTCAGTTAGCTAGTATTTTGTCGAGGATTTTTACATTTATGTTCATCAAGGATATTGGTCTGTAATTTCTTTTTTTATTATGTCCTTTCTCGGTTTTGGTATTAGGGTGACACTAGCTTCACAGAATGATTTAGGGAGGATTCTGTCTTTCTCTATCTTTTGGAATAGTTTTAGTAGGATTAGTACCAATTCTTTGAATGTCTTATAGAATTCAGCTGTAAATCCATATGGTCCTGGACTTTTCTTTTGTTGGCAATTTTTATATTACCATTCCAACGTTGCCGCTTGTTATTGGTCTCTTCAGTTTCTATTTCTATTTCTTACTGGTTTAATTTAGGAGGGTTTTGTATTTCCAGGAATTTATCCATCTCCTCTAGGTTTTCTAGTTTGTGTACATAAAGTTGTTCATAGTAACCTTGAATAGTCTTCTGTGTTTCTATAATATCAACTGTAATATCTCCCATTTTTTTTTCTAATTGAGTTTATTTGGAATTTCTTTTTTTTTTTCTTGGTTAATCTCACTAATCGTCTATCAATTTTGTTTATCTTTCAAAGAACCAGCTTTTTGTTTCATTTATCTTTTGTAACTTTTTTGTTTTAATTTCATTTAGTTCTTCTCCAATCTTTGTTATTTATTTTCTTCTACTGGGTTTGGGTTTGGTTTGTTTTGTTTCCCTAGCTACTTGAAGTATGACCTTAGATTGTCTATCTGTGCTCTTTCAGACTTTTTGATGTAGGCATTTAATGCTGTAAACTTTCCTCTTAGCACCACTTTTGCTATATCCCAGAGGTTTTGACAGGTTGTGTCACTATTATCGTTCAGTTCAAATAATTCTTTAATTTTCATATTGATTTTATTATTAACCCAATAATCATTCAGGAGCAGATTATTTAAGTTCCATGTATTTGCATGGTTTTGAAGATCCTTTTTGGAGTTGATTTTTAATTTTATTCCACTATGGTCTGAAAGAGTACTTGATATATTTTGATTTCCTTAAATGTATTGAGACTTGTTTCATGACATGATATGGTCTATCATGAAGAATGTCCCATGTGTGATAAATAGAATGTATATTCTGAAGTTGTTGGGTAGAATGTTTTGTAAATATCTGTTAAGTCCATTTGTTCTGGGGTATAGTTCAAGTCTGTTGTTTCTTTGTTGATGTTCTGTCTTGATGACCTGTCTAGTGGTATCAGTGGAGTATCGAAGTCCCCCACTATTATTGTGTTGCCATGTATCTCATTTCTTAGGCTTGGTAGTAATTGTTTTATAAGTTTGGGAGCTCTAATGTTAGGTGTATATATATTTAAGACTGTGATGTTTTCCTGTTGGACTATTCTTTTATCATTATATGATGTCCCTCTTTGTCGTTTTTTATTAACTGTTTTTGCTTGAAAATCTGTCTTGTCTGACAGGAGAATAGCTACTCCTGCTTGCTTTTGGTGTCCATTTACATGGAATATATTTTCCCACTCCTTTTCCTTAAATTTATGTGAGTCCTCATATGTTAGATGACTCTCTTGAAGACAGCAGATACTTACTTGGTTGATGATTTCTTATTCATTCTGCCATTCCATATCTTTTAAGTGGAACAATTAGGCCATTTATAGTCAATGTTAGTATAGAGATGCAATGTACTATTCTATTCATGGTGCTAGCTGTTGTCTTAATACCTTGGTTTTCTCTCTCTCTCTTCCTCTGTGTGTGTGTGTGTGTGTGTTATTGTTTTATAGGCCCTATGAGATTTATGCTTTAATGAGGTTCTATTTTGTTGTATTTTGAGGTTTATTTCAAGATTTAAAACTCCTTTTAGAAGTTCTTGTAGTGCTGGCTTGGTAGTGGCGAACTCTCAGCATTTACTTTTCTGAAAAATACTTTACCTTCCCTTCATTTACAAGGCTTAGTTTCATTGGATACAAAATTCTTGGCTGATAGTTGTTTTGCTAAAGGAAGTTAAAGATAGGACCCCAAATCCCTTCTAGTTTGCAGGGTTTCTGCTGAGAAATCTGTTAATTTGATAAGTTTTCCTTTATAGTCTACCTCATGCTTTTGCCTCACAGCTCTTAAGATTCTTTCCTTTGTCTTGACTTTAGATAACCTGATGATTATGTGCCTAGGTGATGATCTTTTTGTGATGAATTTCCTGGGTGTTCTTTGAGCTTCTTTTACTTTGATATCTTGATCTCTAGCAAGGCCAGGGAAGTTTTCCTCAATTATTCCCTCAAATAAGTTTCTAAACTTTTAGATTTGTCTTCTTCCATGGGAACACCAATTATTCTTAGATTTGGTCATTTAACATAATCCCAAACTTCTTGGAGGCATTGTTCATTTCTTTTATTCTTTTTTCTTTTTTCTTTTTTTTTTTTTTTAATTTATTTATTATTATTAAACTTCAAGTTGTAGGGTACATGTGCACAACGTGCAGGTTTGCTACATATGTATACTTGTGCCATGTTGGTGTGCTGCACCCATCAACTCGTCATTTACATCAGGTATAACTCCCAATGCAATCCCTCCCCCCTCCCCCCTCCCCATGATAGGCCCCGGTGTGTGATGTTCCCCTTCCCGAGTCCAAGTGATCTCATTGTTCAGTTCCCACCTACGAGTGAGAACATGCGGTGTTTGGTTTTCTGTTCTTGTGATAGTTTGCTAAGAATGATGGTTTCCAGCTGCATCCATGTCCCTACAAAGGACACAAACTCATCCTTTTTTATGGCTGCATAGTATTCCATGGTGTATATGTGCCACATTTTCTTAATCCAATCTGTCACTGATGGACATTTGGGTTGATTCCAAGTCTTTGCTATTGTGAATAGTGCTGCAATAAACATACGTGTGCATGTGTCCTTATAGCAGCATAATTTATAATCCTTTGGGTATATACCCAGTAATGGGATGGCTGGGTCATACGGTACATCTAGTTCTAGATCCTTGAGGAATCGCCATACTGTTTTCCATAATGGTTGAACTAGTTTACAATCCCACCAACAGTGTAAAAGTGTTCCTATTTCTCCACATCCTCTCCAGCACCTGTTGTTTCCTGACTTTTTAATGATCGCCATTCTAACTGGTGTGAGATGGTATCTCATTGTGGTTTTGATTTGCATTTCTCTGATGGCCAGTGATGATGAGCATTTTTTCATGTGTCTGTTGGCTGTATGAATGTCTTCTTTTGAGAAATGTCTGTTCATATCCTTTGCCCACTTTTGGATGGGGTTGTTTGTTTTTTTCTTGTAAATTTGTTTGAGTTCTTTGTAGGTTCTGGATATTAGCCCTTTGTCAGATGAGTAGATTGCAAAAATTTTCTCCCATTCTGTAGGTTGCCTGCTCACTCTGATGGTAGTTTCTTTTGCTGTGCAGAAGCTCTTTAGTTTGATGAGATCCCATTTGTCAATTTTGGCTTTTGCTGCCGTTGCTTTTGGTGTTTTAGACATGAAGTCTTTGCCCATGCCTATGTCCTGAATGGTACTACCTAGGTTTTCCTCTAGGATTTTTATGGTATTAGGTCTAACATTTAAGTCTCTAATCCATCTTGAATTAATTTTCGTATAAGGAGTAAGGAAAGGATCCAGTTTCAGCTTTCTACTTATGGCTAGCCAGTTTTCCCAGCACCATTTATTAAATAGGGAATCCTTTCCCCATTTCTTGTTTCTCTCAGGTTTGTCAAAGATCAGATGGCTGTAGATGTGTGGTATTATTTCTGAGGACTCTGTTCTGTTCCATTGGTCTATATCTCTGTTTTGGTACCAGTACCATGCTGTTTTGGTTACTGTAGCCTTGTAGTATAGTTTGAAGTCAGGTTGTGTGATGCCCCCAGCTTTGTTCTTTTGGCTTAGGATTGTCTTGGCAATATGGGCTCCTTTTTGGTTCCATATGAACTTTAAAGTAGTTTTTTCCAATTCTGTAAAGAAAGTCATTGGTAGCTTGATGGGGATGGCATTGAATCTATAAATTACCCTGGGCAGTATGGCCATTTTCACGATATTGATTCTTCCTATCCATGAGCATGGTATGTTCTTCCATTTGTTTGTGTCCTCTTTTATTTCACTGAGCAGTGGTTTGTAGTTCTCCTTGAAGAGGTCCTTTACATCCCTTGTAAGTTGGATTCCTAGGTATTTTATTCTCTTTGAAGCAATTGTGAATGGAAGTTCATTCCTGATTTGGCTCTCTGTTTGACTGTCACTGGTGTATAAGAATGCTTGTGATTTTTGCACATTAATTTTGTATCCTGAGACTTTGCTGAAGTTGCTGATCAGCTTAAGGAGATTTTGGGCTGAGACAATGGGGTTTTCTAAATATACAATCATGTCGTCTGCAAACAGGGACAATTTGACTTCTCCTTTTCCTAACTGAATCCCCTTGATTTCTTTCTCTTGCCTGATTGCCCTAGCCAGAACTTCCAACACTATGTTGAATAGGAGTGGTGAGAGAGGGCATCCCTGTCTTGTGCCAGTTTTCAAAGGGAATTTTTCCAGTTTTTGCCCATTCAGTATGATATTGGCTGTGGGTTTGTCATAAATAGCTCTTATTATTTTGAGGTACGTTCCATCAATACCGAATTTATTGAGCGTTTTTAGCATGAAGGGCTGTTGAATTTTGTCAAAAGCCTTTTCTGCATCTATTGAGATAATGATGTGGTTCTTGTCTTTGGTTCTGTTTATATGCTGGATTATGTTTATTGATTTGCGAATGTTGAACCAGCCTTCCATCCCAGGGATGAAGCCCACTTGATCATGGTGGATAAGCTTTTTGATGTGCTGCTGAATCCGGTTTGCCAGTATTTTATTGAGGATTTTTGCATCGATGTTCATCAGGGATATTGGTCTAAAATTCTCTTTTTTTGTTGTGTCTCTGCCAGGCTTTGGTATCAGGATGATGTTGGCCTCATAAAATGAGTTAGGGAGGATTCCCTCTTTTTCTATTGATTGGAATAGTTTCAGAAGGAATGGTACCAGCTCCTCCTTGTACCTCTGGTAGAATTCAGCTGTGAATCCATCTGGTCCTGGACTTTTTTTGGTTGGTAGGCTATTAATTATTGCCTCAATTTCAGAGCCTACTATTGGTCTATTCAGGGATTCAACTTCTTCCTGGTTTAGTCTTGGAAGAGTGTA
Organism: Chlorocebus sabaeus; assembly: GCF_047675955.1. Classification (NCBI taxonomy): domain Eukaryota; kingdom Metazoa; phylum Chordata; class Mammalia; order Primates; family Cercopithecidae; genus Chlorocebus; species Chlorocebus sabaeus. The sequence continues at coordinate 25,492,614 of NC_132923.1, read as the reverse complement.
AGTGTCCAGGAAATTATCCATTTCTTCTAGATTTTCCAGTTTATTTGTGTAGAGGTGTTTATAGTATTCTCTGATGGTAGTTTGTATTTCTGTGGGGTCGGTGGTGATATCCCCTTTATCATTTTTAATTGCGTCGATTTGATTCTTCTCTCTTTTCTTCTTTATTAGCCTTGCTAGTGGTCTGTCAATTTTGTTGATCTTTTCAAAAAACCAACTCCTGGATTCATTGATTTTTTGGAGGGTTTTTTGTGTCTCTATCTCCTTCAGTTCTGCTCTGATCTTAGTTATTTCTTGCCTTCTGCTAGCTTTCGAATGTGTTTGCTCTTGCTTCTCTAGTTCTTTTAATTGCGATGTTAGAGTGTCAATTTTAGATCTTTCCTGCTTTCTCTTGTGGGCATTTAGTGCTATAAATTTCCCTCTACACACTGCTTTAAATGTGTCCCAGAGATTCTGGTATGTTGTATCTTTGTTCTCATTGGTTTCAAAGAACATCTTTATTTCTGCCTTCATTTCGTTATGTACCCAGTAGTCATTCAGGAGCAGGTTGTTCAGTTTCCATGTAGTTGAGCGGTTTTGATTGAGTTTCTTAGTCCTGAGTTCTAATTTGATTGCACTGTGGTCTGAGAGACAGTTTGTTATAATTTCTGTTCTTGTACATTTGCTGAGGAGTGCTTTACTTCCAATTACGTGGTCAATTTTGGAGTAAGTACGATGTGGTGCTGAGAAGAATGTATATTATGGTGATTTGGGGTGGAGAGTTCTATAGATGTCTATTAGGTCTGCTTGCTGCAGAGATGAGTTCAATTCCTGGATATCCTTGTTAACTTTCTGTCTCGTTGATCTGTCTAATGTTGACAGTGGAGTGTTGAAGTCTCCCATTATTATTGTATGGGAGTCTAAGTCTCTTTGTAAGTCTCTAAGGACTTGCTTTATGAATCTGGGTGCTCCTGTATTGGGTGCATATATATTTAGGATAGTTAGCTCTTCCTGTTGAATTGATCCCTTTACCATTATGTAATGGCCTTCTTTGTCTCTTTTGATCTTTGATGGTTTAAAGTCTGTTTTATCAGAGACTAGTATTGCAACCCCTGGTTTTTTGTGTTCTCCATTTGCTTGGTAAATCTTCCTCCATCCCTTTATTTTGAGCCTATGTATGTCTCTGCGTGTGAGATGGGTCTCCTGAATACAGCAGACTGATGGGTCTTGACTCTTTATCCAGTTTGCCAGTCTGTGTCTTTTAATTGGACCATTTAGTCCATTTACATTTAAGGTTAAGATTGTTATGTGTGAACTTGATCCTGCCATTATGATATTAACTGGTTATTTTGCTCGTTAGTTGATGCAGTTTCTTCCTAGCCTTGATGGTCTTTACATTTTGGCATGTTTTTGCAATGGCTGGTACCGGTTGTTCCTTTCCATGTTTAGTGCTTCCTTCAGGGTCTCTTGTAAGGCAGGCCTAGTGGTGACAAAATCTCTAAGCATTTGCTTATCTGTAAAGGATTTTATTTCTCCTTCACTTATGAAACTTAGTTTGGCTGGATATAAAATTCTGGGTTTAAAATTCTTTTCTTTAAGAATGTTGAATATTGGCCCCCACTCTCTTCTGGCTTGAAGAGTTTCTGCCGAGAGATCTGCTGTTAGTCTGATGGGCTTCCCTTTGTGGGTAACCCGACCTATCTCTCTGGCTGCCCTTAAGATTTTTTCCTTCATTTCAACTTTGGTGAATCTGGCAATTATGTGTCTTGGAGTTGCTCTTCTCGAGGAGTATCTTTGTGGCGTTCTCTGTATTTCCTGGATTTGAATGTTGGCCTGCCCTACTAGGTTGGGGAAGTTCTCCTGGATGATATCCTGAAGAGTGTTTTCCAACTTGGTTCCATTTTCCCCCTCACTTTCAGGCACCCCAATCAGACGTAGATTTGGTCTTTTTACATAATCCCATACTTCTTGCAGGCTTTGTTCACTTCTCTTTCTTCTTTTTTCTTTTGGTTTCTCTTCTCGCTTCATTTCATTCATTTGATCCTCCATCGCTGACATTCTTTCTTCCAGTTGATCGAGACGGTTACTGAAGCTTGTGCATTTGTCACGTATTTCTCGTGCCATGGTTTTCGTCTCTTTCATTTCGTTTGTGAGCTTCTCTGCATTAATTACTCTAGCCATCAATTCTTCCACTTTTTTTTCAAGATTTTTAGTTTCTTTGCGCTGGGTACGTAATTCCTCCTTTAGCTCTGAGAAATTTGATGGACTGAAGCCTTCTTCTCTCATCTCGTCGAAGTCATTCTCCGTCCAGCTTTGATCCGTTGCTGGCGATGAGCTGCGCTCCTTTGCCGGGGGAGATGCGCTCTTATTTTTTGAGTTTCCAGCTTTTCTGCCCTGCTTTTTCCCCATCTTTGTGGTTTTATCTGCCTCTGGTCTTTGATGATGGTGATGTACTGATGGGGTTTTGGTGTAGGTGTCCTTCCTGTTTGATAGCTTTCCTTCTAACAGTCAGGATCCTCAGCTGTAGGTTGTAGCTGTAGGAGATTGCTTGAGGTCCACTCCAGACCCTGTTTGCCTGGGTATCAGCAGCAGAGGCTGCAGAAGATAGAATATTTCTGAACATCGAGTGTACCTGTCTGATTCTTGTTTTGGAATCTTCCTCTCAGGGGTGTACTCCACCCTGTGAGGTGTGGGGTGTCAGACTGCCCCTAGTGGGGGATGTCTCCCAGTTAGGCTACTCAGGGGTCAGGGACCCACTTGAGCAGGGAGTCTGTCCCTTCTCAGATCTCAACCTCCGTGTTGGGAGATCCACTGCTCTCTTCAAAGCTGTCAGACAGAGTCGTTTGCGTCTGCAGAGCTGCTGCGTTTGTTATTATTTACTGTGCCCTGTCCCCAGAGGTGGAGTCTACAGAGACAGGCAGGTTTCCTTGAGCTGCTGTGAGCTCCACCCAGTTCGAGCTTCCCAGCAGCTTTGTTTACCTACTTAAGCCTCAGCAATGGCGGGCGCCCCTCCCCCAGCCTCGCTGCTGCCTTGCCGGTAGATCACAGACTGCTGTGCTAGCAATGAGGGAGGCTCCGTGGGTGTGGGACACTCCCGGCCAGGTGTGGGATATGATCTCCTGGTGTGCCTGTCTGCTTAAAGCGCAGTATTGGGGTGGGAGTTACCCGATTTTCCCGGTGTTGTGTGTCTCAGTTCCCCTGGCTAGGAAAAGGGATTCCCTTCCCCCTTGCGCTTTCCAGGTGAGGCAATGCCTCGCCCTGCTTCAGCTCTCGCTGGTCGGGCTGCAGCAGCTGACCAGCACCGATCGTCTGGCACTCCCCAGTGAGATGAACCCAGTACCTCAGTTGAAAATGCAGAAATCGCCGGTCTTCTGTGTCGCTCGCGCTGGGAGTTGGAGACTGGAGCTGTTCCTATTCGGCCATCTTGCTCTGCCCCCTCTTTTTTCTTTGTCTTTGTTGGACTGGGTTAATTAAAAAGCCTTATCTTCAAGCTCTGAAATTCTTCCTTCTACTTGTTCAATTCTATTGTTGAAACTTTCCAGCGTATTTTGCATTTCTCTAAGTGTGTCTTTCATTTCCAGAAGTTGTGACTGTTTTTTATTTATGCTATTTATTTCTCTGGATAATTTTTCATCCATAGTCTGTATTATTTTAAAATATTTTAAAGTTGAATTTCATGTTTTTCTGGTGCCTCCTTCAGTAGCTTAATAATCAATCTTCTGAATTCTCTTTCTGGCAATTCAGAGATTCTTTCTTGGTTTGGATTCATTGTTGGTGAGCTAGTGTGATCTTTTCAGGATGTTAAAGAAACTTTTTTCATTATATTACCAGAATTTACTTTCTGGTTTCTTCTCATTTGGTTAGACTATGTCAGAGGAAAGATCTGGGGTTCAAGGGCTGCTATTCAGATCCTTTTGTCCCATAGGATGATCCCTTGATGTGGTGCTCTCTTTCTTCTCCCTTCGGGTGGGGCTTCCTGAGAGCAAGACTGCAGTGATTGTTATTGCTTTTCTGAGTCAAGCCACCCAGCAGAGCTACCAGGCTCTGGGCTGATATGGGGGAGTGTCTGCAAAGAGTCCTGTGATGTGATCCATCTTCAGGTCTCTCAGTCATGGATACTGGCACCTGCTTCAGTGGAGGAAGCAGGGGAGTGAAGTGGGCTCTGTCAGGGTCCTTGGTTGTAGTTTTGTTTAGTGTGCTCATTTCCTCGAATGCTGGTTGTGCTAGCAGTGAAGTGGTCTTGTAGAGAGACTCAGGACCTCTGGTTAGCCAGGATGTTACAGACAGTGAAATTAGCTGTTGTTTTATCCTTTCTTGGAGCTGGGTTTTTTAAAAATAAGTTGTTGTAATGGCTTGAGTAGATTGGCCACCAGCCAGGAGGATGCACTTTCAAGAGAACATCAGCTGCCATAGTATGGTGGCATACAGGCTTGCCCTAAGGTCACCAAGATAAGTATTCAGGTTTCCCAGATGGCAGGGTCATAGAACTCCCAAGAGATTATGTCTTTTGTCTTCAGCTACCAGGGTAGGTAGAGAAAGACCATCAGGTGGGGGCAGGGTTAGGCATGTCTGAACTCAGGCTCTCCTTGGGCAGGGCTTGCTGCAGCAGGTGTGGGGAATGGGGGTGTGGGCCTCAGGCCAATGGAATTATGTTTCCAGGGAGATTATGGCTGCCTCTGTTAAATCATGCAGTCACCAGGAAAGTGGCAAAAAGTTGGCAGTGACAGGCCTCACCCTGCTCCCACTCAGCCAGCAAGGCCAGTCTCACTCCCACCATGCCTCACTAGCAGCACCAACCCTATATCCAGGAAGCTGGTGAGCAGGGCTGAGATCTTGTTCCAGGGTATAAGCCTCCCTACCAAGAATGCGAGCAGGGCTTTCAGGTCCTATCTGTCCCCACCTGCCATGGCTTCTGTGCTCACATCTGCACTTCCTCTTCATCCCCCCCAGCGCCCCGCCCCACCCCCTGCCAGATTCAGCCCAGAAAAATTCATGCCCAGTCAAAATTATTACAAAGTTCAGCTGGGAGTTTTCTTTTTTCTGTGGTCCTTCCCCAGTTCCACTGGCAGCCCTCCCCAAAAACTCAGGTGAGATAAGGTCAGAAATGTCTTCCTTGGACTTCCCTGGGGACTAGGAGTTTTCACAGGGCTCTTCCCACTGCTTCTTTTACTTTTATATTTCACTCGGGTTTCTAAATTTATTTCAGCTCTAGGTAAGGTTAAATCCTTCTCCTGTGATCTGGATTTTCAGGTTCACCAAGGAGGATGTGTGTTCAGAGGTGAAATTTCCCCCTCTCACGCTTTGAGCACTCACAGTTTTTTGGCTGTCTCATGGAGTTTGTAGTGGCAAGCCACCTATTTCAAAGGGTCCATGAATTCTTTTGTTTTGCTGGTATGTTCCCGCAGTAGTTCTTTGAGCAAAACTTCACAATGTGAGTCTCCGCATGCTGTTCTGTCCATCTGAGTGAGAGCTGCAAGTTAGTCCTACCTCCTGTCTGCCATTTTTTTCTCCCCCTAACAATACTTTTTGAACTGGGCCACTATCCTTTGTTCAATATAATGTGTCAAAAGTGAAATATTGAATTTTCAAGCCTTGGCTTCAAGATGCCTTGCAGGTTATGCTCTTGCATTTGGAATACACAGAGCCATAAAAAGAAGCTAGATAACTTCAGCTGCATGAAAGAACCCATTGAGATCAGTGCAAGAACATTCCAACTAATCTTCATACAAACTAATGGCCCACAGAACTTTTGAGAATATAAAATTTTTGTTGTTGCAAGCTAAATTTGGGAGTCATTTGCTGTGCAGCCAAAGATAACTGAATCAGAAAATGATATCTGGAAACTGGGCGCTGCACAACAAAAAATAAAATGTTTCACTGGCTTTGGGACTGGGCAATAGGTAGAGGCCAAAACGTAGTAAGAAAAATGCTATTGGGACTGGGAAAATAGTGACTCATATATGTAATATGAAACAATTGGCAAAACTGGGCATCTGAATTCAGCACAAATTGTTACATCACAAAATTGTAAGCATATAAAATAACTGCTTTTTGAAGCCATTAAGTTTGGGATGGTTTGTTATATACCAATAAACAACTAAGACTCATTTTTACAATATCTTTTAATTGGCATATTTAGTCCATTTACATTTAATGTGTAATTACTAATTTGGCTGGGTTTCTATCATCTTGTAATTTTTTAATTTATCCAATCTATACTTTGTTACTTTTTTTCTGCCTGTCTTGTTTTCTTTTGGATTAATGAAGTTTGTTTAGCATTTCATTTTATTCCCTCCATTGGATTTTTTAGTTCTACTTCTTTGTGTGAGTGGGGAGAGAAATGAAGAGAGGTTTTTTTCTGTTGCCTACAGAATCTTGCAAAATAGAAAATACACTTAATAATTTGTGAATCTAGGAAGATTTATAGAAAGACCATTGCAAGAATCAACTAGCTTCTTACATCTTCATAAAAGGTAGAGAAACAGAGAGATGAACTAACAAAAGAACTGTTTTGTTTTCAAACAGAAATCAGAGAAAATATAGAGTTCCAAGGACTTACTGTGCTGGAAAATAAAGTAATTTCTTATCTTTTATCTATTCAGCTGGTAAACTATTCTCAAAGTGAGAAATAGACTCAGGATACATATTCAATCAAGAGTGTGATCCTTGGCGGGGCGCGGTGGCTCAAGCCCGTAATCCCAGCACTTTGGGAGGCCGAGACGGGTGGATCACGAGGTCAGTAGATCGAGACCATCCTGGCTAACACGGTGAAACCTCGTTTCTACTAAAAAATACAAAAAACTAGCCTGGCGAGGTGGCGGGCGCCTGTAGTCCCAGCTACTTGGGAGGCTAAGCCAGGAGAATGGCATGAACCCGGGAGGCGGAGCTTGCAGTGAGCTGAGATCCGGCCACTGCACTCCAGCCTGGGTGACAGAGCGAGACTCTGTCTCAAAAAAAAAAAAAAAGAAGAAGAAGAAAAAAGAGTGTAATCCTTTGCTAGAACCTCTGAGAGATTAAGCCAGTTCTTAGCAGATGTTTTTGTTCACTCAAAGTGTTCCTAAGAATATTAAGATCATGCTTCAACAGCAACCTGATATACCTACGCTAAAGAGTAGTCTATCTCAGAAAAAAAGTATGGTTATTGCTATTGGAGTATGGAATAAACCCTAGTAGGACTCATTGCAATCTACTAATTTTTTTTTTTAGACACACTACTAGAAAAGACATTATCAGTTTAGATTAAAAGGGACTAAGATGGTTCAAAATGAAAAAGGAATCTCAGACCCCCACATTTGTATGAACAGAAAGCATACTAAGAAAACTATTTAGCTGCAAATATAGTCAGTTTCTTCTAGAAAAGAAAAAATGTCTCAGTTGACAGAGCCCAGAACCCACATAATAGAACCACGTTCCACAGAGAGCTATGGAATAGGGAACTACTCCAGAAGCAGAACCAGACCCCAGTGACAGAACATCTCTGGCTCAGTGTAGGGAAACCTAACAATATTTGCCTAGTGGAATTTCAGAATAGCTGTGGGACAGCAACTGCTATAGTTTTCTCATTTTATTGTCAAGTGTCTATTGCAGTTATCATCTCCCTGCCTCACTATTGTAAATTGGTAGTGTGTATGGCACATAAGTTTTCTTTTTTGTTCAAAATTCCTGTAACTGAGAAGAGGCACACTTAAGGAGTTATGCCCAAAAAGGCTCAATGATATCTACACTCAGTGCGAATCACTAGATCATGGATTTTGAGCCTGATGCCATAATTAGATGACACCTTGTATTTACTTGGACCAAATATGCACATTTTGCATGTGGTAAATAGAAATTATTTGTAGCCATAGTGCAGACTGTTACAGATTGCACATGGCTACAAATTCTTTGTAGCATCCCCTATCAATAGATGGAACATATTTCTCTACTTTTTAAAGCTGAGATTTTTTTCTTTAAGATGCGGTCTTGTTCTGTCACCCAGGCTGGAGTGCAGTGGCACAAACACAACTCACTGCAGCTTTGACCTCCAGGGCTTAACCAATCCTTCTGTCTCAGCTTCCCAAGTAGCTGGAATTACAAATGAACACCATCATGTTGCTCAGGCTAGGCTTGAACTCCTGGGCTCAGCAATTCTCCTGCCTCATCCTCTCAAAGTGCTGAGATTACAGACATGAGTCACCGCACCCTGGCAAAAGCTGAAATAATCTTATGATTTGACCAAGAGAAAGTGATACAAGTGACACAGTTAGACTCTTAAGCCTACTTCTCAAGAGGCCTTGTGGCTCTTGTCAATTTTGAATAATTCTGCTGCATTTCAAAGCAGTCTGAAAGAGTCTCAGAAAGATATAGCCCAACTGACAGCACCAACTGCCAGATATGTAAGTCAGTCCACGTTAACTCATATAGCCCTAGCTCAGGTGTGAAATGTCTGCAGCTATATGAATGGCCACAAGTGAGACTAATATAAGAACCAACCATCTGAACCCAGTACAAATTGTTAAATCACAGAATTGTAAGCATATAAAATAAGTGCTTTTGAAGCCACTAAGTTTGGTATGGTTTGCTATATACAGCCATAGACACCTAAGACTCATTCTGACAATATCTGTCCTGTAATTGGCATACTCAGTGTATTTATATTGAATGTAGTTATTAATTTGGCTGGGTTTGTGTCTATTGGCTGTTTTTTTAAAAAAATTGTTCCATCTGTATTACTTTATTCTATCTTTCCTGTTTTCTTTTGAATTAATGAAGATTTTAAAAATTATTTTATTTTGTCACCCTCTATTGGATGTTTTTAGTTCTAGTTCATTGTGATATGGACAGAAGGCAAGAAAATACTAGGTAGAAGAGGGTGGTTCCCTGGCAAAGGCCCCACCCTCAAGCCTAAAAACCCATGGCCTTAAATGGGAACAGGGATTCCTGTTTTCATGCCCAAAAGTTGCCTTTTGGCCTACCTATCCTGTACACAGATAAGTAACAGAACCCTTTTCTGTTCATCTCCATGAGATATGAACAGAAGAGCAGAAGAGCAGAAGAACAACATGGTAGAGAAGAGAAGAGAAGGAGCATCTGAACATTGAGAGGAGTTCAGCTGGGGACAATCAGAGAGGAGACTGGCCTCAGGATGGCCAAACTCCAGGGGAAGATCAACTTTCCATTCCATCCCCTTTAAAGCTTCCTATCCATCCCACTGAGAGCCACCTCCACCACTCAGTAAAGCCCCCACATTCATCATCCTTCAAGTCCATGTGTGACCTGATTCTTCCTGGATGTCAGACAAGAGCCCAGGTGTCAAGAGGACACTGAGCTGGTTAACACCTAAGCCATCGGCAAGTGGCAAAGCTAGAAGAGCTCACTGCAACACATGCCTACTTAGGCTTTGGGAGTTGCAGGTACCCATCCCTAGATGCTGCCATGGGGCCAGAGCCCCAAAGTGCTCGCCCTGGCTCCTGTACCTGCCAACTGCATGCTCCCCCCCAATAAAGGGTTTTGAGCGCAAGGCAGCTGAACAGACGAGCCACACCCCTGTCACACATCCCGAGAGGGGGATCAGGGAACTTTCCTGTTTCAACTGTATTTTTAAAAAAATTTATTGATACATTATATTGGTACATATCTATAGGGTACATGTGAAATTTTGTTACATACATGAAATGTGCAATGATCAAGTTAAGGTATTTAGGGTATCCATACATCAAGTATTTATCATTTATATTTGCTGGAAAGACCAAGTTATCTCTTTTAGCTATTTTGAAATATATAATACATTGTTGTTAACTATAGTCACCCTTCTCTGCTATCAAACATTAGGACTTATTCCTTCTATTTTATTGTATATTTGTACTCATTAATCAATCAATCTTCATTTCCTTACCCATGCATCCTTTCCAGTCCCTGCTATCAATTATTCCATTCTCTATATCCATGTGATTAACTTTTTAATCTCCCATATATGAGTGCAAACATGTATTTGTCTTTCTGCGCCTGAGTTATTTTACTCAACATGGTAACTTCCAGTTCCATCTATGTTGCTGCAAATGACAAGATTTCCTTCCTTTTTATGGATGAATAGTAATCCACTGTGTATATACATGACATTTTCTTTATCCATTTGTCCATTGGTGGGCACTTAGTTTGATTCCATATCTTGGCTATCGTTAATGGTGTTGCAACAAACATGGGGATGCTGGTATGCCCTTGATATGCTGATTTCCTTTTCTTTGGATAAATACCCAGTAGCGGAGTTGTTGGATCACATGGTAATTCTAGTTTTTTCAGAAATCTCCATACTGCTTTCTTTTCTTTTCTTTTCTTTCTTTTTTCTTTTATTCTTTTTTTTTTTTTTTTTTGAGACAGTCTTGCTCTTGTCACCCAGGCTGGAGTGCACTGGTGCAATCTCGGCTCACTGCAACCTCTATCTCCCTGGTTCAAGCAATTCTCCTTCCCCAGACTACCAAGTAGCTAGGATTACAGGTGCCTGCCACCATGCTTGTTAATTTTTTGTATTTTTAAAAGAGATGGGGTTTCACCATGTTGGTCAGGCTGGTCTCGAACTCCTGACCTCAGGTGATCCACTCACCTCGGCCTCCCAAAGTGCTGGGATTACAGGTGTGAGCCACCACACCTGGCCCTCCATACTGTTTTCTATAGTGGTTGTACTAATTTACTAATTTATATTCCAAACAATAGTGTATAAGAAAGAGTTCTCTTTTGTCTATATCTTCACCACAATCTGTTAACTTTGTCTTTTTAATAATAGCCATTCTAACTGGGGTAGGATAATATTTCATCATGGTTTTTATTTGCAGTTTTGATTATTAATGATGCTGAGCATATTTTCATATATCTGTTAGCCATTTCTATGTCTTCTTTTAAGAAATGTCCATTTATGCCCTTTGATTATTTGGTTTTTTATTTGTATAAATTGATGGCAGTACAGGTGTTGCTTTGTTACATGCATAAATTGCATGGTGGTGAAGTCAGGGCTTTTAGGGTATCCATAACTCAATGTACATTGTACCCATTAAGTAATCTCTCAATCGTACCCCATTCATCCACTCACCACTCCAATTCTCTTGCTATCATTGCACATTCTATGTACATGTGTGCGCATTATTTAGCTCCCAGTCATAAGTGAGGATATGTGATATTTATTTTTATGCATGTGAATATTTCACTTAAGATAATGGCCTCGAGTTCCATCCATATTGCTGCAAAAAGGAAGATTTGATTCCTTTTTATGGCTGAATAGTATTTCATTGTTGGTATCACATTTTTAAATCCAATCATCTTTCAAAAAACCTTTTATTTTAGGTTCAGGGGTACATGTGCAGATTTGCTATACAGGTAAATTGCATGTCATATGAATTTAGTGTACAAATTATTTCATCACTCAGGTAAATAAGCATAGTATCTGATAGGTAGTTTTTCTATCTTCACCCTTCTCCCACTGTCAATGATATCTAGACTTGCTACAAAGGCATGATCTCATTCTTCTTTATGGCTGCACAGTATTCCATGGTGTATAGTTACCTAATTTTCTTTATCCATAGTAACATTGGTGAGCATTTAGGTTGAATCCATGTCTTCGTTATTGCAAATAGTGCCACGATGAACATACACATGCATGTGTCTTTAAGGTAGAATGATTTAGATTCCTTTGGGTACATATCCAGTGGGATTGCTGAGTCAAAGAATTATGTTTTAAATTTTTTGAGGAATCACAAAATTGCTTTCCACAATGGCTGAACTAGTTTACATTTCCACCAGCAGTGCATAAGCATTCCCTTTTCTCCATAAGCTCACTAGCATCTGTTATTTTTTGACTTTTTAAACAGTAGCCATTCTGACTGGTGTGAGATGATATCTCACTGTAGTTTTTATTTGCATTTCTCTCATAATTAATGACATTGAGCATTTTGTCATGTACTTGTTGGTTGTATGAATGTCTTCTTTGGAAAAGTGTCTGCTCATGTCCTTTGCCCACTTTCTAATGGGGTTGTTTTCTGCTTGTAAATTTAAGTTTCTTATAGTCTGGATTTTACACCTCTGTTGAATGCATACTTTCCAAATATTTTCTCCCATAATGTAGGTTGTTTACTCTTGATAGTTTCTTTTGCTGTGCACAAACACTTTAGTTTAATTAGGTCCCATCTGTTAATTGTTGTTCTTGCTGCAATTGCTTTTAGCATCTTCATCATAAAGTCTTTACTAGGTCCTACAGCCAGAATGATATTTCCTAGGTTACCTCCAGCATTTTTATAGATTTTGATTTTAGATGTAAGCCTTTACTCCATCATGAGTTATTTTTTATATATGATGTAAGGAAGAGGTCTGTTTTCAATCTACTGCCTATGGCTAGCCAGTTATCACAGCACCATTTATGGAATAGGGAGTCTTTTCCACATTGCTTGTTTTTCATGAATTTTGTGAAATATCAGACGGTTGTAAGTGTGTGGCATTATTTCTGGGCTCTTTATTCTGTTCCTTTGATCTATGTGTCTATTTTGGTACCAGTATTGTGCTGTTTTGTTTACTGTAGCTTTGTAGTATAGTTCGAAGACTGATAATGTGATGCCTCCAGCTTTGTTCTTTTTGGTTAGGATTCTCTTGGCTATTCAGGCTCTTTTTTGGTTCCATATGAATTTTAAAATAATTTTTCTATACTTCTGTGGAAAATGTTGGTACTTTGATACAAATAGCATTGAATCTATGAATTGCTCTGGGCCATATGGCCATTTTAACAATATTGATTTTTCCTATCCATGAGCATGGAATGTTTCTCCATTTGTTTGTGTTGTCTCTCATTTCTTTCATCAGTGTTTTGTAATTCTGGTTATAGAGGTCTTTCACTTATTTGATTAGCTATATTCCTAAGTATTTTATTCATTTTGAGACTATTGTGAATGGGACTGCAGTTTTGATTTGGCTCTTAGCTTGGATCTTGTTGGTGTATTAAAATGCTACTAATTTTTTTTTTTTTTTTTTCTAAACGAAGTCTTAATTTTCTGCCCAGGCTGGTGTGCAGTGGCATGATCTTGGCTCATCACAACCTCCACCTCCCGGGTTCAAATGATTCTCCTGCTTCAGCCTCCTGAGTAGCTGGGATTACAAGTGTGTGCCACCACACCCGGCTCTTTTTTGAATTTTTAGTAGAGACAGGGTTTCACCATATTGGCCAGGCTGGTCTTGAACTCCTGACATCAAATGATCCACCCACCTCAGTCTCCCAAAGTGCTGGGATTATAGGTGTGAGCCACTGTGCCTGGCGTATGCTATTGACTTTTGTACACTGATTTTGTACCCCAAAACTTTGTGGGACTTGTTTATCAGATCAAGTAGCTTTAGGGCATAAACAATGGAATTTTCTAGGTATTTAATTATATCACCTTCAAACAGAAATTTTGTTCTCCTGGCTTCCTATGTGGATGCCTTTTATTTCTTTCTCTTGCTTGACTGTTCTAGCTAAGACTTTCAGTACTGTGTTGAATAGGAGTGGTGAGAGAGGGTATCCTTGTCTTGTTTCAGTTTTCAAGGAGAATGCTTCCAGCTTTTCTCCATTCAGTATGATGTTTGCTGTCGGACAGTCATAAATGACTCTTACTATTTTGAGGTATGTTCCTTCAATGTCTAGTTTGTTGAGGGCATTTAATATAAAGAGATATTGAATTTTATAGAAAGTCCCTTCTGCATCTGTTGAGATTATCCTGTGTTTTTTGTTCTGTTTATGTGGTGAATAACATTTATTTATTAATGTATGTTGAGCCAACCTTACACCCATGGGTAAAGCCTACTTGATCATGGTGGGTTAGCTTTTTGATGTGCTGCTGGATTCGGTTTGTTCGTAGTTAAAGATTTTTTGCATTTGTGTTCATTAAGGAGCTTGGCCTAAAGTTGTTTTGGAGCTGTTGTGTCTCTGCCAGGTTTTAGTATCAGGATGACTACTCATAGAATGGGTTAGGAAGGATTTCCTCCTCCTCATTTTTTTTTTTTAATAGTTTCAGCAGAAATGTTACCAGCTCTTCCTTATGTATCTAGTAGAATTTGGCTGTGAATCTGTCACTTCCTGGGCTTCCTCAGATTGGCAGAACTTTAATTACTGATTCAATTTTAAAACTCACTATTGGTCTGTTCAGGGATCCAATCTCTTTCTCATTCAAGCTTGGGAGGTTGTATGCATCCAGGAATTTATCCATTTCTTTTGGGTTTTCTAGCTCGTGGGCATAGACAAAACCTTAGTTTCATTATAGCCTTTCTAAGGCTTTCATGGTAGTTTTTTTCTAGTCACTCAAGCGGAATTTTAATACCAGAAATATACTGTACTTTTATGTAGTGTATGTATATTTTTGACCCCTAAGAACCAATTATTTCCTGATTGGTGGCAATACCATTTCCATTGACAATGCATATAAGTATGTGTTTTTTATATTAATGACATTGGAGCTGATGGAATCTTTGATACTTTCACTATTTTAGGACACTTGGTAATCTCTTAATGATAACATTTAATTTTGTATATTTTTTATAATTTGGTGTGACTTAGGGTCACAGCTTATAACATTGTTCACTCTACTCATTACATCTTGAGGTATAAAGTGCCTTCTGATTGACGTATTTATGTATCCCATTTATGTATTCTTTTAAAATAATTGAATTCACAGTCATAGCATGACTAACACAATTGAACTATAACAAAAAAATTCTAGTTAACTTTATTAAAGTTACGCAATTATGTTTGCAGAAGGGCAAGTATCTGTGTAACCTTGGCCAATCCTACACTTTCCACTCTTGCTTGCGGTTCTTGGGTAGGATGTACCAAGAATGCAACATCCAGAGATAAGGAGGAACTGTACAGAACAGCCCAGTCATTGTCCTCATCTCTCCTAGAATAGGATGTCCACAAATCTTTAGCACAGAAATCCCAATTACACCCAGAATATAAAACCCAGAGCAAAATGTTTTTGGGGTCTCTCACCTGTGGTACAATGTGGCACACAAAGACAAGACCCTATCCATCTTGGGAAGCTTCCTTGATCCACTGGGGCACTGGCTCAACTTATTTTCATTCTTACTACCTACCAGGGAGTAATGCCTGCCTGACTTATGAGAGTATTCTGTTTTAAAAGACTAAGCTTAAGAAGGAAAGTGGTGGCAGTGTGACTGCTATGCATCTGGGTCTTCTATGAGCCCCTGCCAGAGTCAACAACACTTGCAGATCTCTAGCAGATTGTTCTGTGCAAAATTTTCTGCCAAACATAGGAATCTTAGAATAAATTAGTGAGGTATTTAGAGTCCTTTCCTCAGATTAGTGACTAGTACATGGTGCCCCTATCCCAGGGGTGGATACCAGTGCATGGTATTCTGCTTAACAATGTTTAGTGCTTCTCTCTTTTTTTGTACATTTCAATAGAAGAGCCTCATGTATTTTCACAAAATCAATATATTTTAATCAACCGCAATCAAGTTTTCTTCTTTTGATGTTCAAATGGTAATACCTGGCCACTTAGAATTTCCTTTACGTTAGGTCTCGTTTTCTTTTGATATCACTTAAGTTATTGTTTTTCCTTCTGTCACAAAAATTATTTAAGGGTCTTCTTGTTCCTTCCTGGTCCAGATATAAAATCAGAAATTTCTTAAAGTAGCCATCCTTTCAGTAGAAAAAAAGTATTAGAAATAATGATTTGAGCATCTTTAATGTTTATTAAAGATGACAATTTGCTTTACAACTGTCCGGAGCTGCACGCCCCGGCCATGGCAAGTAATTATTGACGATTAAATGCCTGAGCGCTATTCATTTCCACCTCTCACCTCCTTCCCAGATTTGTCTTTTTCCCTGTATTAAATACCTCACACAAGATGGCGCTCTTCCTGCTTCTTCTTCACCCATCTTTCCCGCGCGCGTGAAAATTGTTACTTCGTAGCAAAATGGTTACTTCCTAGCGCAGGCGCAACATGACGACCGACCGTTGAAACCGAAACCTGCCTGGCCGCGCCCTCTGAAATGAGATCATTTCCGCCTTGGCCCAACCCCTTCCTCTCCAAGTGTATATAAGGCACTGCATTACTGCCATTAAACGAGACTTGATCAGAGCACTGTCTTGTCTCCATTTCTCGTGTCTCTTGTTCCCCAAATTCCCACTCCCTCCTCCAGGGCCTGCTTCGACGATCCCGCGGGCCGGGATACGTGGCGCCCGAACAGGGACCTGGAAACGAGGGACTCCGTGAGGAAGAGGACGCCAAAGGACGGTCGACCGCTAACGAAGACAAAAGAAAGTGAACTCTTCCGATCACCGCGGGAACCTGCCGCGTCAGAATCGAAGGTAAGTGACGCGTCCGAAATGGGACAAGAATTAAGCCAACATCAGATCTATGTAGGACAATTAAAAGAGGCTTTAAAGATACGAGGAGTAAAGGTTAAAGGTAATGATTTGTTTAAATTTTTTGATTTTGTAAAAGACACTTGCCCTTGGTTCCCACAGGAAGGAACTATTGATATTAAAAGATGGCGTAGAGTAGGGGATTGTCTTCAGGACTATTATAATACTTTTGGGCCAGAAAAAATTCCTGTGACCGCCTTCTCTTATTGGAACCTCATTAGAGATTTAATAGATAAGAAGGGGGCCGATCCGCAAGTCATGGCTGCGGTCGCTCAGACAGAGCATATTTTAAAGGTTAGCTCCCGCTCTAACCTTACAAAGCCTCCGCAAGATACAGAGGGAGGATCTCATTTCCCTCGAAAGTGATCATGAGGAAATCAAGTCTCCTTCTGTAACAGATAAAGAAATGCCACACGAAAACAAACCAAAAAAATACCCAATTTTACAGATGCTTCAAAAAGAGGAGGAAATTAATAAGCCTAATCAATCAGACATAAATTGGGATGATTTAGAGGAAGAGGCGGCTAAATATCACAACCCTGATTTGCCTCCCCTTACTTCATACCCGCCCCCATATAATAAGACACATAATGAGGCTTCTGCGCCCATTGTTATGGCAGCAATAGATCCCAAAGAAGAATTAAAACAAAAAATTGCTCAACTAGAGGAACAAATTAAACTTGAAGAGTTACATCAATCCAATCATTGATAATTAGGCTCCAAAAGCTAAAGACAGGAAATGAAAAAATACCCAACTCAGACGCTATGGAGGGTTCCTTGCGCCCACCTCAGCGGCCTGGACAACATGTTCCAAAAGGGGGGTTAGTTGCTAGCCGACATAGAGAAGACTCCTCCCCCAAAGACGTTTTTCCGGTCACTGAAACCATAGATGAACGGGGACAGGCTTGGAGGCATCATACTGGATTTGACTTTACTATTATAAAAGACTTAAAGACTGCTGCCTCTCAGTATGGGGCTACTGCTCCATATACTCTTGCTATAGTGGAATCTGTAGCTGAGAATTGGCTCACTCCTACAGACTGGAATACCTTAGTTAGGGCAGTCCTTTCTGGGGGAGACCATTTAATTTGGAAGTCAGAGTTCTTTGAAAATTGTAGAGACACGGCTAAAAGAAATCAACAGGCAGGAAACGGTTGGGATTTTGATATGTTAACTGGTTTAGGTAATTATGCAGACTCTCAGGCCCAAATGCAATATGATCCTGGACTGTTCTCACAAATCCAGGCTGCCGCTACAAAAGCCTGGAGAAAACTTCCCGTTAAAGGAGATCCAGGGGCCTCGCTCACAGTGGTTAAACAAGGACCCGATGAGCCATTTTCAGACTTTGTGCATAGGCTTATGACCACAGCAGGTAGAATCTTTGGAAATGCAGAAACGGGTGTAGATTATGTTAAACAGTTAGCTTATGAAAACGCTAACCCCGCCTGCCAAGCGGCAATCAGACCTTATCGAAAGAAAACAGATTTAACAGGATACATTCGCCTTTGTTCAGATATTGGGCCCTCATATCAACAAGGCCTAGCAATGGCCGCCGCTTTTAGCGGCCAAACAGTAAGAGACTTTCTCATTAACAAAGGTAGAGATAAAGGGGGATGTTTTAGATGCAGTAAAAGGGGACACTTTGCAAAAGACTGCCATGAAAACCAAAATAAAAATCCAGAAGCAAAAATTCCAGGCCTTTGCCCAAGGTGTAAAAGAGGAAGGCACTGGGCAAACGAATGTAAATCTAAAACTGACAGTCAAGGAAATCCTTTATCCCCTAGGCAGGGAAATGGGATGAGGGGCCAGCCTCAGGCCCCGAAACAAGCATATGGGGCAGTCAGCTTTGTTCCAGCCAGCAACAGCAATCCATTTCAAAACTTAGTAGAGCAACCCCAGGAAGTGCAGGACTGGACCTCAGTTCCACCTCCCACACAGTACTAACACCTGAAATGGGACCACAAACCTTAAATACCGGAATATATGGACCTTTACCACCTAATACTTTTGGGCTGCTTTTGGGAAGAAGTAGTGTCACCATGAGAGGCTTACAAGTCCTCCCTGGAGTTATCGATAATGATTATGAAGGAGAAATTAAAATTATGGCCAGAGCTATTGATAGTATTATTACTGTCCCTCAAGGAGTTAGAATAGCTCAGTTAATCCTGCTACCTTTGGTCAAAACAAATAATAATATCCAACACTCTAATAGAAATATAAAAGGTTTCGGATCATCAGACATATATTGGGTGCAACCAATTACAAATCAAAAACCCTCTCTAACCTTATGGTTAGATGGGAAGGCATTCACTGGACTAATAGACACAGGAGCCACAGGCCTAGGGGTGTCACTAACCCCATATACTAAATTATCCAACCAATTAATTTCAGATGTACAGACCTTATCCAGTACTATACAAGATTTACAAGACCAAGTAGACTCATTAGCTGAAGTAGTTCTCCAAAATAGAAGAGGTCTAGATTTATTAACAGCAGAACAGGGAGGGATCTGTTTGGCTTTACAGGAAAAGTGCTGTTTTTACGCCAACAAATCCGGAATTGTCAGAGATAAGATAAAGACTTTACAAGAAGAACTAGAAAAGCGCAGAAAGGGCCTAGCCGCCAATCCATTGTGGACGGGACTCGATGGACTTCTCCCCTATCTCCTGCCATTTCTTGGTCCTTTACTTACTCTTCTACTCTTCCTCACTCTCGGGCCTATAATCCTTAATAAGCTTATGGCATTCATCAGACAACAAATCGAGGCCTTCCAGGCCAAACCTATACAGGTCCATTATCATCGCCTTGAGATGACTGAAAATGGTGAGTCTTATTTACCTCAATAAGACCACCTCCCCTGTGTGCTGAACTGGACAGTCAATGACGGGTAAGAGGACACTATCTCCACCGGAGCCTAAGACAGGAGGGCCGCCTTTGCTGCTGCCTTATCCCATGACGGGCCTAGAAGGTGGGGATGAGTTGACCCAACCTAAGACAGGCGCAGTTCCCCGGGGGGTCGTTTTCTTGTCATAAAACAATAAAAAGGGGGACCTGTCCGGAGCTGCGCGCCCCGGCCATGGCAAGTAATTATTGACGATTAAATGCCTGAGCGCTATTCATTTCCACCTCTCACCTCCTTCCCAGATTTGTCTTTTTCCCTGTATTAAATACCTCACACAAGATGGCGCTCTTCCTGCTTCTTCTTCACCCATCTTTCCCGCGCGCGTGAAAATTGTTACTTCGTAGCAAAATGGTTACTTCCTAGCGCAGGCGCAACATGACGACCGACCGTTGAAACCGAAACCTGCCTGGCCGCGCCCTCTGAAATGAGATCATTTCCGCCTTGGCCCAACCCCTTCCTCTCCAAGTGTATATAAGGCACTGCATTACTGCCATTAAACGAGACTTGATCAGAGCACTGTCTTGTCTCCATTTCTCGTGTCTCTTGTTCCCCAAATTCCCACTCCCTCCTCCAGGGCCTGCTTCGACGATCCCGCGGGCCGGGATATACAACAGCTCGAAATAAAGAGCTGTAAAATAACCATTGTGAAATTTATATTTTGTCATAAATTTATATTGACATTTCCTATTTACTTTTAACATTGTAATGCTACTAGTTAAATTTTTTGATCCAATATTATTCCTTTTTAAAAATAAAAGCCTTTATTTTTAACTAATTATTTGATAAATGTTTCAAAAACATGATGTTTTTTAAATTTATGTCTTATTTTTAACAAAAAAAGTATATATTTATGGGGTACAATGTAATATTTTGAAATATGTACAATACATTGTGGAAAAATTAAATCAAGCTAACATTGCATCTCATGGGGGTTTGGTGTACAGATAATTTTGTCACCCAGGTAACTGACATAATACCCAATAGGTAGTTCTTCAGTCCTCACTCTCCTCCCAGCCTCCATACTCAAGTAGAACACAGTGTCCATTGTTCCCTTTTTTTTGCCCATGTGTGCTCAATGTTTAGCTCCAACTTATGAGTGAGAGCATGTGGTATTCGGTTTTCTGTTCCTGTGTTAACGTGCTTAGGATAATGGCCTCCCACTCCATCCATGTTGCTACAAAGTATAAGATCTCATTATTTTTTATGACTGCATAGTATTCAATAGTGTATATGCACCACATTTTCTTTATCCAATCTACAATTCATGTGTATCTGAGTTGATTCTACATCTTTGCTGCTGTGAATAGTGCTATTTAGTAAAGACGCCATGTGTTTATGGTAGAATAATTTATATAATAATTTATATTCCTTTGCATATATTCCCAGTAATGGGATTGCTGGGTCAAATGGAGTGAGTTCTCACGAGATCTGATTGTCTTAAAAGGAGCTCTTCCCGCTCCATGCTTCTCTCTCTCCTGTTATCTTATGAAGAAGATGCTGGCTTCCCTTTCTGCCATAATCGTAAGTTTCCTGAGGCCTCTCCAGCCATGTAGAACTGAGTCAACTAACTATCTTTCCTTTATATATTACCCAGTCTTGGGTATGTCTTTATAGCAGTGCAAGAACAAACTATACATATGATTTTACTCATCTTAGAGATGCGTAAAATTTCATTACATTCAGCTCTGATTTCAGTTATTTCTTTTCTTTTGCTAGCTTTAAGGTTGGTTTTTCCTTGCTTATCTAGTTCCTCTAAGTGTGATGTTGTTAATTTGAGATTTTTCTAACTTTTTGATGTGGATGTTTAGTGCTATAATCTTTTCTCCTAACACTGCTTTAGCTATGTCCTAGAGATTCTGGTATGTTGTATCTTTGTTTTCATTAGTTTAAAAGAATTTATTGATTTCTGCTGTAATTTTGTTGTTTACCTAAAAGTCATTCAGAAGCATATAGCTTAATTTTCATTTATGGTTTTGAGGGATCTTCTTGGTAAAGATTTCTATTTCTATGGCACTGTGGTCTGAGAATGTGGTTGGCATGATTTTGGTTTTTTAAAATTTGTTGAGAATTGCTTTACCACATGGCTGAGCATGTGGTCAACTTTAGAGTATACACCATATACATATGAAAAAATGTATATTCTGGTGATGCTGGGGGGAGTGTTCTGTAGATGTTTGTTAGATCCATTTGGTCAAGGGTCAAATTTAGATGCTGAATATCTTTGTTAGTATTATGCCGCAATGATCTGTCCAGTATTGTCAGTGGGGTGATGAAGCCACCCACTATCCTTGTGTGGGTATTTAAGTCTCTTTGTAAGTCTGTAAGAACTCATTTTGTGAAGCTGGGTGCTTCAGTGTTGAGTGCATATGCATTTAGGATAGATAAGTCTTCTTGTTGAATTAAACCTTTTATCATTTTGTAACGCCATTCCTTGTCCTTTTGATCATTGCTGGTTTAAAGTCTGTTTTGTCTGAAAAAGGAGTTACTACTTCTACTGTTTTTTGTTTTCTGTATGATTGATAAATCTTTCTCCATCTCTTTACTTTGAGCTTATGGATGTCAATGCATCTGAGACAGGTCTCTTGAAGGTAGCATACAGTTGGGTCTTGCTTCTTTATCCAACTTTGCCACTCTGTGTCTATTAAGTGGGGGCATTTATCCCATTTATGTTCAAGGTTAATAATGATATGTACAGTCATCCCATCATCATGTTAGTAGCTGGTTTTTATAGACTTGATTGTGTAGTTACTTTATAGTGTCAATGATGTATGTATGTAAGAGTGTTTTTTTGGTGGCCAGTAATGGTCTTTCATTTCCATCTTTAGCACTCCTTTAAGGACTTCTAAGGCAGATCTGGTGGTAATAAATTTTTAGCATTTGCTTGTCTCAAAAAAGAAAAATCTTATTTCTCCTTCACTTATGAAGCTTAGTTTGCCTGGATATGAAATTCTTGGTTTGAATTCCTTTTATTTATGGATGCTGAATATAGGCCCCCAATCTCATCTGGCTTGTAGAGTTTCTGTTGAAAGGTCCACTGTTAGCCTATTGTGATTCCTTTGTAGGTGACCTGTCCCTTGTCTCTAACTGCTTTTAATATTTTTTCTTCCACATAGACTTTGGAGAATCTGATGACTATGTGCCTAGTGGTCACCATGCATGGTATCTCACAGAGGTTCTTTGAATTTCCTGAATTTGAGTGCCAACTTCTCTAGTGAGGTGGGAAAAATTTTGTAGGCAACATCCTCAAATATGTTTTCCAAGTTGCTTACTCTCTCTCCCTTTTCATTATGCCAATGAGTCATAAATTTAGTGTCCTTACATAATCCCATATTTCTCAGAGGTTTTGTTCATTTAAAAATTATTTTCTCTTTATTTTTGTCTCACTCAGTTAATTCAATGAATCAGGCTTTGAGCTCTGAGATTCCTTTCTCAGCTTGGTCTATTCTGCTCTTAATACGTCTGAATGTTTTATGAAATCCTTGTAGTGAGTTTTTCAGTTCTATCAGTTCAGTTTGGTTCCTTCGAAAAATGGTTATTTTGTCTTTAACCTATTAAATCACTTTTGCTGCGTTCTTTAGATGCTTTAGATTCAGTTTCAACTTTTCCTGAATCTCGATTCTCTTAATTGTGAGGCAGATTTGAATTCTATACTACTTCAGCCATTCCATTCTGGTTGAAAATCATTATTGAGGATCCACTATGATCATTTGGAAGTAAGAATATATTCTGTCTTTTAGAGTTGTCAGAGTTCTTGTGCTCATTTTTTCTCATCTGTGTGCAATGATGTTCCCTTAACAGTGGTATAATTTGAGTACAGACAGTTGGCTTCATTTTTGCAGGTTTTAAGATGCCTGGGGCTTTTTCTTGTGGCTGAAATCATGTCCTTGGTTTCACAGGGGAGTATATTCGTAAAGTATTTTTGGTGTTGAAGTTTGGGCTGTGATCCTGTAGATGGTGCTTAGTGTAATGGCCAGTGATAGGCTGTTATTCAGCCATATGAATCCTCTATATTTCCTCACACTTGTAGCTGTGCTCCCTCTCAGTGCTTTAAGAGTTTGAGCTCCTTTCCCACTTAAGTGCTGTTTACAGATCTTCAGTTGGCACTCCCAGGGTGCAGACCACAGCCCTGGAGAGTTCAGTCTTTTTATTCTGAACTCAGCTTGGAGGCAGCAGGCTCATGGACCTTGGTAGTGGCAATGGCAGAAGGCCTTTCACTTGTCTTTTCGGGCTCCCCCCCAGAGAAAAGGAGAGCCATTGCCAATCAGAATAATCAGCCTATGATGGAGTTTCTGCATATCAGGCCCAAACTGGGAGGCCCCGCCTGGTGAAGGGAAAGGGGGAAGGGGGAACATGGGGAAGATAGTATGTCCTCTTCTCCATAGGGCAGCAGTGGCATGCTGGAGGTGTGAATAACGCACTCAGGCTCTTTGTTTCTTCCCCAGCCTGATGGCGGCAAGAGCATATACTGCAGCAGCAGCTGTGACATAGGGGATGTCAGTTGCCTATGTGAACTCCACCCCAGAGAGACACAAAGCCACTGCCAACAGGAATGTTCAGTCAGGGATAAAATGGCTGTGCTGTGGGCCCAAGGCAGAGGCCCTACCTGGTAAAGAGTAAGAATTGGGGGCTTACAGGGTAGACAGATTGGGTTCCTCTCTGTATGGCAGCTGTGGAGTGCTAGGGGTACAAACAAACATCAGAGGCTTTACTCTTTCCCCAGCCTGAGGACAAAAGGGGAACTACTGCTGCAGCAGCAATGACAGAGATCCTGTGGGTTGTCTCTGGGATTTCTTACACAGAGGAACAAACAGCCTGTATTGACTGAAGTGATCAGGATGGGGCAGGGCGATTGTCCTGTCTGGGGTCCCAGATCAGGAGGTCCTACCCAGTAAGAAGTAGCATGGTCAGAGAACCACATGGAAAACATTCTGAGAGCTTTTCCTTAAGGCAGCTGCAGTGTGCTATAGGCTGGTGAGAGTTCTTTAAAAATCTTCTGGCTGGGTGCGGTGGCTCACACCTGTAATCCCAGTACTTTGGGAGGCCGAGGTGGGTGGGTCACCTGAGGTCGGGAGTTTAAAACCAGCCTGATCAACATGGTGAAACCCCATCTCTACTAAAAAAGATATAAAATTAGCCAGGCATGGTGGCACATATCTGTAATCCCAGTTACTCGGGAGGCTGAGGCAGGAGAATCACTTGAACCTGGGAGGCAGAGGTTGTGGCGAGTCGAGATCGTGCCACTGCACTCCAGCCTGGACAACAAGAGCAAAACTCCATCTCAAAAAAAAAAATTGCATATTTAATTTTGTGGCTATGTATATACATTATACACACACATTATATATAATGTATATACTATGTATATATACATATATGCATATACATATATTATGTATATGTATGTATATGTGTGTACTTATATAACGTATATATTATGTATATATATAATGTGTGTGTATATATACACACATACGCATATATGGATTACATGAGCTATTTTGATACAGGCATGCAATATATAATAATCACGTCACTCACATTCTGTGCTGTCTTTTCAACTTGCTGATCGTTTCCTTTGCTTTACGGAAGCTTTTTAACTTGATGTGATCTCATTTGTTCATTCTTGCTTTAGTTTTCTGTGCTTATGGGGTATTACTCAAAAAATCTTTGCTCAATCCAATGTCCTGGGGAGTTTTTCCAATAATTTCTTTTAGTAGTTTCATAGTTTGAAGTCTTAGATTTAAGGCGTCCATCAATTTTGATCTTTTATTCAAACTTTTCTTTTTGGTCTTTTTTTGTTTGGTGGGTATCAGGGTATTCCTATGTTACCCAAGTAGGTCTTGAACTCCTGGGCTCAAGCTATCCTCCCATCTCTGACTACCTAAGTAGTGAAATTACAGGCATGAGAAACCACATTCAGCCTGATTGTTTTATATGGCAAAATATAAGTGTCCAGTTTCCTTCTTCTACATAGAGATATCCAGTTTTCCAAGCACCATTTATTGAAGAGACTGTCCTTCCACTAACACATGTGGCATCATTGTCAACAAATAAAAGCTCACCGTAGATTTATTTCTGGGTTCTCTAGTCTGCTCCACAGTTCTATGTGACTGTTTTTATGCTATTAGCATGATGTTTTGGTGACTATAACTCTGTAGTATAATTTGAAGTCAGGTAAAGTGATTCCTCAACTTCTGGGGTTTTTTGCTTAGTCTAGCTTCAGCTATTGTGAGTTTTCTGAGGTCCCATATACATTTTTAAACTTTTTTTCTATTTTTATGAAGAATGTCATTGATATTTTTGATAGAAATGGCATTGAATATGTAGATTGCTTTGGGTAGTATGACTATTTTAACAATATTGATTTTTTTAATTCATGAAAATGGAACATCTTTCCATTTTATTGTGTCCTCTTCAATATCTTTCATCGATGTTTTGTACTTTTTATTGTAGAAATTCTTTATTTCTTTGGCTAATCCCTAGGTATTTAATTTTATGTACAGCTATTGTAAATCAGGTTACTTACTTGATTTTTCAGATTACTCACTATTGGCATATAGAAATGTTACTAATTTTTGTATGTTGATTTTGTAACCTGCAACTAAACTGAATTTAGTTTATCAGTTCTAATAGTTTTTTTGGTGGAGTCTTCAGGTTTTTCCACCTGTAAGATCATATCATCTGAAAACAAGGATAATTTGACTTCTTCTTTTCCATTTTGGTTGCCCTTTCTTTCTTGCTCTTGTCTGATTGCTCTAGTGAAGACTTCCAGTAATATGTTGAGTAACAGTGGGGAAAGTGGGCATTCTTGTTGTGTTCCAGATCTTAGGGAAAAGACTTTCAGTTTCCCCATTCAGCATGATAGCAGCTGTGGGTCTGTTGTATATGGTCTTTCTGTTCTCCAGGAATATTGACCTGTAGTTTTCTACTTTTTTTTTTTTTAATGTGTTTTTGGTTTTGGAAACAGAGTAACAGTGGCATCACAGAATTAGTTTGGAAGTATTCCCTTCTCCTCTATTTTTCAGAATTATTTGAGTAGGATTGGTATTAGTTCTTTTTTAAATATATGGAAGAATCCAGCCATAAAGTCATTGGGTCCTGAGGTTTTCTTTGCTGGAAAACGTTTTATTATAGCTTCAATCTCATTACTTGTTAATGATCTGTTCAGGTTTTGAATTTCTTCATGGTTCAACCATGGTGCATTGCATGTGTGTAGAAATTTATCCCTTTCTTCTAGATTTTCCAATTTATTGCCACACAGTTGCTCATAGTAGCCACTTTCTTTTAAGGAAGTTTTCAATGTTCTTCTTAATTTCATTGACCCCAGAGTACATTAATTTCCATGTGTTTGTGTATTTTCTGAAATGTCTTTTGTTATTTTTAGATTTATTCCACTATTGTGAAGATGCTTGATATTACTTCAATTTTTTAAATGTTTTAATACTTGATTTGTGACCTAACATATGTTCAATCCTTGAAAATGACCCCTGTGCTGAAAAAAAAATTCCTTTGCAGCTGTTGAAAAAAAAGTTCTGTACATACATATCATGTCCATTTATTCTATATTGCAGATTAATTCAGATATTTCTTTATTTTCTGTCTGAGTGCTCTGTCTAATGTTGAAGTTGGGTGCTGAAGTCTTCAGCTACTATTGTATTTGGATCTATCTCTCTCATCATCTCTAATCATGTTTGCTTTATATATCTGGGTGCTACAGTGTTAAGTGCATATATATTTACAACTGTTATATTCTCTTGCTGAATTGATCCCTTTATCATTACAAAATAACCTTCTTTGTCTCTTTTTGTAGTTTTTGTCTTGAAATATATTATTTCTACAAATACACAAAGAACTCTAATAACACAATTAAAAAAACAACCTGTTTTAAAAATGGACAAAAGACCTAAAGCAGCAGCACATCAGAGAAAATACACATAGTAGAAAAACCATCTGAAAAAATGCTTGACATCATGTGTCTTTAGGAAATTACAAAATAAAATGATGAGATTCCACTACTACCACACAACTATTAGAATAAGCAAATCCAAAAATACTGACAACATCAAATACTGTGAGAATGTGGACCAAAAAGAACTCCCATTCACTGCTTGTGGAAATGGAAAATGGTACAGTCAATTTGGAAGACAGTTTAGCAATTTCTTATAAAACTGAACACACTTTGACCATAAAATTCAGCAATTGTACTCCTTGGTTTTTACCTAAAGGAGCTGAAAACCATGTGCACATAAAAACATCCACATGTATGTTTACAGCCGTTTTATTTATAATTGACAAATGTTGAAGGGTAGCATGATGTCCTTCAGTAGATAAAAGGGTAAACTCTAGTACATCCACACAATGAAATATTATTCATTTCCAAAGAGAAACGAGGAATCAACTCATGACATGATTAACCTTAAAAGCATATTAGTAAGTGAGAGAACCTGATCTGAAAAGGCTACATACTGTATGATTCCAAATATACGACATTATGGAAAAGGCAAAATTATGGAGACAGTAAAAAGTTGAGTGGTCACCATGATTTAGAGAGGGAGAAATGAACAGTATGCTCTATGGCAAGGGTCCCCAACCCACAGGCCACAAACTGGTACTGGTCCATTGCCTGTTAGGAACCAGGCCACAGGGAAAGAGGTGAGCTGCTGGGGAGTAAGCATTACTGTCTGAGCTCCACCTCCTGTCAGATCAGTGGTGGTGTTAGATTCTCATAGGAGTGTGAATCCTATTGTGAACTGTGCATGTGAAGGATCTACGTTGCGTGCTCCTTATGAAAATCTAATGCTTGATGATCAGAGATGGAACAGTTTCATCCTGAAACCATCCCCCACCCTAGTCCATGGAAAAATTTTCTTCTACAAAACCAGTCCCTGGTGCCAAAATGGTTGAAAACCACTGCTCTATGGTACTATAATGATAGATACATGTCATTCATTTGTCAAAACCCACTGAATAAATACCAAGAGTGAAACCTAATGTAAAATATTGACTTTGGGTAATAACGATGTGTCAATGTAGGTTCGTCGATTTTAATATAGGTACCATTCTGGTTAGAGGTGTTGATAAATAGCAGGGCAAGCCCTACAGGTGTGAGGACAGGGAGTATATGGGAGTATATGCACTTACCACTTAATTTGGTTGTGAACCTATAATCACTCTAAAACATAAAGTCTATTATTTTTTAAAAGCCAGTTAACAAGTGTTGGTGGGCACATGCAGATAACAGAACATTCACACACTACAGAATGTAAAATGGCCTAGCTGCCTTAGAAAACAGTCTCACATTTCATCAAATAATTAATATAAATTTACCATATGATCTAGTGGTCCCTGTCTTAGGTAAATATTTCAGAAAAATGAAAATGTATAGCCACATAAAAACTTACACACAAATGTTTATAGTACTATTATTCATTATATCTAAAAAGTAGAAAGAACCCACATGTCCCTGAAGTGATGAATAAATTTAAAAAGAAGTGGTATAACTTAAAACCATGGAATTAATTAATTATTCAGCCATAAAAAGGAAAGAAGTACTGATGCACGCTAGAGCATGGATAAACTTTGAAATATTATGCTAACGAAAAGAAGCCATTCAGAAAACACCACACACTGTATGATTAAACTCATATAACAGTCCAGAATAAATAAATCTAAAGAGACAGAAAGTAAATTAATGGTTATATAAGGCTGAAGTATGGGTTAAGGAAATGAGAGGTAACTGTTAAAAGATACAGAGTTACTTCCTCAGGTAATAAAGTGTTCTAAAATGGTAATTCCTTACATACTATCTCCAATATACATTTAAAAGTTACAAGATGACCAGGTGCAGTGGCTCACATCTGTAATCGCAGCACTTTGGGAGGCCTAGGCAGGTGGATCACGAGGTCAGGAGTTCGAGGCCAGCCTGGCCAACATAGTGAAACCCCATCTCTATTAAAAATACAAAAAATTAGCCAGGCATGGTGTCAGGTGCCTGTAATCCCAGTTAATCGGGAGGCTGAGGCAGGAGAATAGCTTGAACCCAGGAAGCAGAGGTTGCAATGAGCCAAGATTGCACCATTGCACTCAAGCCTGGGCAACAGTGTGAGACTCCTTCTCAAAAAAAAAAAGAAAGAAACTACAAGACATTCTAAGAAAAAAGACAATGTTACTAATAGTTCAGAAAAAAAAAATAGACAATATAAACAGATACACTGTTGATAAAGATGTTGAAAACAGGAACTATACAATAAGTATTATAGTAAAGAGAATAAGAGGTGGATAACATGGACGAAATATGTAAAGACTGAACCAAGGTAAATCTTACACATATTAATTAATGTGTTATGTCTACCTAAAATATTTAAAAGCAAGCTGTATCCTGAACATTTGGGCACACGTTGTCAGGACCTTCTAAGGTTGTGTTACAAGTGAGTCCTTAACCTTGGCAAAATAAACTTTCTAAATTGAATGAGATCTGTGTCAGATATTTTGGGCTCACACTATAAAGGTACACTTGAGACTAGGTAATTTATAAAGAAAATAGGTTTATTTGGCTCATGGTTTTGCAGGCTGTACAAGCCCATCTCACGTGCAAAGACGCACATAGGTTCAAAATAAAGGGATGGAGGAAGATCTACCAAGCAAAGGGAAAGCAAAAACAAAAGCAGGGATTGCAATCCTAGTCTCTGATAAAACAGACTTTAAACCAACAAAGATCAAAAGAGACAAGTTCATTATATAATGATAAAGGGATCAATTCAACAAGAAGAGCTAACTATTCTAAATATATATGTACCCAATACAGGAGCATCCAGATTCATAAAGCAAGTCCTTAGAGACCTATAAAGAGACTTAGACCCCCACACAATAATAATGGAGACTTTAACACCCCACTGTCAATACTAGACAGATCAACAAGACAGAAGGTTTACAAGGATATCCAGGACCTGAATGCAGCTGTGCAACAAGCTAACCTAACAGACATCTAACAGAACTCTCCACCCCAAATCAATAGAATGCACATTCTTCTCAGCACCACATTGCACTTATTCTAAAATTGACCACGTAATTGGAAGCAATCCTCAGCAAATGTAACAGAGCAGAAATCACAACAAACTGTCTCTCAGACCACAGTGCAATCAAATCAGAACTCAGGATTAAGAAACACTTAAAACGGCAAAACTATGTGGAAACTGAACAACTTGATCCCGAATGACTACTGGGTAAATAACGAGATGAAGGCAGAAATAAAGATGTTCTTTGAAACCAATAAGAACAAAGACACAATGTACCAGAATCTCTGGGACACATTTAAAGCAGTGTGTAGAGGGAAATTTATTGCACTAAGTACCCACAAGAGACAGCAGGAAAGATCTAAAATCGACACTCTAACATCACAATTAAAAGAACTAGAGATGCAAGAGCAAACAAATTCAAAAGCTAGCAGAAGGCAAGAAATAACTAAGATCAAAGCAGAACTAAAAGAGATAGAGACACAAAAAACCCTTCAAAAACATCAATGAACCCAGGAGCTGGGTTTTTTGAAATGATCAACAAAATTGATAGACCACTAGCAAGACTAATAAAGAAGAAAAGAGAGAAGAATCAAATAGATGCAATAAGAAATGATAAAGGGGATATCACCACTGATCCCACAGAAATACAAACTACCATCAGAGAATACTATAAACACCTCTACACAAATAAGCTAGAAAATCTAGAAGAAATGGATAAATTCCTGGACACATACGCCCTCCCAAGACTAAACCATGAAGTTGAATCTTTGAATATACCCATAACAGGCTCTGAAATTGAGATATAATTAATAGCCTAACAATCAAAAAACATCCAGGACCAGACGAATTCACAGCCGAATTCTATGAGAGGTACAAAGAGAAGCTGGTACCATTCCTTCTGAAACGATTCCAATCAATTCAAAAAGAAGGATTCCTCCCTAACTCATTTTATGAAGCCAACACCATCCTGATACCACAGCCTGGCAGAGACACAGCAAAAAAGAGAATTTTACACCAATAACCCTGATGAACATTGATGCGAAAATCCTCAATAAAATACAGGCAAACCAAAGCCAGCAGCACATCAAAAAGTTTATCCACCACGATCAAGTCAGCCTCATCCCTGGGATGCAAGACTGGTTCAACATGTGCAAATCAATAAACGTAATCCATCACATAAACAAAACCAATGACAAAGACCACACGATTATCTCAATAGATGCAGAAAAGGCCTTTGACAAAATTCAACAGCCCTTCTTATTAAAAACTCTCAATAAACTAGGTATTGATAGATGTATCTCAAAATAATAGCTATTTATGACAAACCCACAGCCAATATCATACTGAATGGGCAAAAACTGGAAGCATTCTCTTTGAAAACCAGCACAAGACAGGGATGCTTTCTCTCACCACTCCTATTCAACACAGTGCTAGAAGTTCTGGCCAGGGCGATCAGGAAAAACAAACAAATAAACGGTATTCAATTAGGAAATGAGAAAGCCAAATTTTCCCTGTTTGCAGATGACTTGATTGTATATTTAGTAAACCCCATCATCTCAGCCCAAAATCTCCTTAAGCTGATAAACAAATTCAGCGAAGTCTCAGGATACAAAATCAATGTGCAAAAATTACAAGCATTCCTA
This sequence comes from Chlorocebus sabaeus, assembly GCF_047675955.1. Lineage (NCBI taxonomy): Eukaryota > Metazoa > Chordata > Mammalia > Primates > Cercopithecidae > Chlorocebus > Chlorocebus sabaeus. The sequence goes on along the minus strand of NC_132923.1, from coordinate 25,460,702 downwards.
TACACCATTAACAGACAGACAGACAGACAAATCATGAATGAACTCCCATTCACAATTGCTACAAAGAGAATAAAATACCTAGGAATCCAATTTACAAGGGATGTGACGGACTTCTTCAAGGAGCACTACAAACCACTGCTCAACGAAATGAAAGAGGACACAAACAAATGGACGAATATTCCACGATCATGGATAGGAAGAATCAATATCGTGAAAATGGCCATACTGCCCAAGGTAATTTATAGATTCAATGCCATCTCCACCAAGCTACCAATGACTTTCTTCACAGAATTGGAAAAAACTACTTTAAAGTTCATATGGATCCAAAAAAGAGCCCACATTGCCAAAACAATCCTAAGCCAAAAGAACAAAGCTGGAGGCAACACACTACCTGACTTCAAACTATACTACAAGGCTACAGCAACCAAAACAGCATGGTACTGGTACCAAAACAGAGAGATAGACCAATGGAACAGAACAGAGGCCTCAAAATAACACCACATTTCTACAGCCATCTGATCTTTGACAAAGTTGACAAAAAGAAGAAATAGGGAAAGGATTCTCTATTTAATAAATGGTGCTGGGAAAACTGGCTAGCCATATGTAGAAAGCTGAAACTGGATCCCTTCCTTACACTTTATACAAAAATTAATTCAAGATGAATTAAAAACTTAAATGTTAGACCATAAGCCATGAAAACTCTAGAAGAAAACCTAGGCAATACCATTCAGGACATAGGCATAGGCAAGGACTTCATGACTAAAACACCAAAAGCAATGGCAACAAAAGCCAAAATTGACAAATGGGATATAATTAAACTAAAGAGCTTCTGCACGGCAAAAGAAACTAACATCAGAGTGAACAGGCAACCTACAGAATGTGAGAAAATTTTTGTAATCTACCCATCTGACAAAGGGCTAATATCCAGAATCTACAAAGAACTCAAACAAATTTACAAGAAAAAATCAACCCTATTAAAAAGTGGGTGAAGGATATGAACAGACACTTCTCAAAATAAGACATCTATGCAGCAGACACATTAAAAAAAAATGCTAATCATTACTGGTCATCAGAGAAATGCAAATCAAAACCATAACGAGATACCATCTCATACCAGCTAGAATGGCAATCATTAAAAAGTCAGGAAACAACACATACTGGAGAAGATGTGGAGACATAGGAACGTTTTACACTGTTGGTGGGAGTGTAAATTGGTTTGACCACTGTGGAAGACAGTGTGGCAATTCCTCAAGGATCTATAACTAGAATCACCATTTGACCCAGCAATCCCACTACTGGGTATATACCCAAAGGATTATAAATCATGGTACTATAAAGACACATGCACATGTATGTTTACTGCAGTGCTACTCAAAATAGCAGACTTTGAACCAACCCAAATGTCCATCAATGATAGACTGGATTAAGAAAATGTGGCACATATACACCATGGAATACTATGCAGCCATAAAAAAGGATGAGTTCATGTCCTTTGCAGGCACATGGATGAAGCTGGAAACCATCATTCTCAGCAAACTATCAACAAGGACAGAAAACCAAACACCGCGTGTTCTCACTCATAGGTGGGAATTGAAAAAAGAGATCACTTGGACACAGAACGGGGAACATCACACACCGGGGCCTATCTGGGGGTGGGGAGCTAGGGTAGGGATAGCATTAGGAGAAATACCTAAATGATGAGTTGATGGATGCAGCAAACCAACATGGCACATGTATACCTATGTATCAAAACTGTACTTTGTGCACATGTACCCTAGGACTTAAAGCATAATTTAAAAAAAAAAGAAAGAAAGAAAAGTGAAGGGGTAAAAGGCATGTCACATGTCAAGTGAGGGAGTAAGAGAGTTGAGAGGAGGGGCAAGGCTGCTTTTTATTTTTATTTATTTTTTGAGACGGAGTCTCACTCTGTTGCCCAGGCTGGAGTGCAGTGGTGCAATCTCGGCTCACTGCAACCTCTGCCTCCTGGGTTCAAGCAATTCTCCTGCCTCAGCCTCCTGAGTATCTGGGACTACAAGCATGTGCCACCACACCCGGCTAATTTTTTGTATTTTTTTTAGTAGAGATGGGGTTTCACCGTGTTAGCCAGGATGGTCTGGATCTCCTGACCTCGTGATCTACCTGCCTTGGCCTCCCAAAGTGCTGGGAATACAGGCGTGAGCAACCATACCCGGCCGGGCAACACTATTTTAACAATCAGATCTTGTGGTAACTAATAGAGTGAGAACTCACAGATTACCACAAGGATGGAACCAAGGCATTCATGAGGGATCCACCCCCATGACCAAAACATCTTCCACTAGGTCCCACCTCCAACAATGGTGATTAAATTTCAACATGAGATTTGGAGGGGACAAACATCCAAACTATATCATTTCACCCCTGACCTCCCCAAATCTCATGCCCTTTTCACACTGCAAATTCACATTGGGGGACTATTCTCAATAGTTCCCTAGTTTTAACTCATTCCAGCATCAACTCAAAAGTCCAAAGTCCAGTGTTATCTGAGACTCAAGGCAAGTTACTTCCACCTATGAGTCTGTAAAGTCAAAAACCAGTTATTTCAGTTATTTACTTCCAAGATACAATGGTGGTATAGGCATTGGGTAAACATTCCCATTCCAAAAGGGAGAAATTGGCCAAATAAAATGGGCAATAGGCCCTACAGATATCCCAAACCCAGCAGGGCAGACCCTAAACCTTAAAGCTCTAATATAATCCTTGACTCTATGTCCCATATCCAGAGCACTCTGGTGCAAGGAGTGAGTTCCCAAAGCCTTGGGCAGCTCTGCCCCTGTGGCTTTACAGGGTGCAGCCCATGTGGCTGCTGTCACCACAGGGTTGGAGTCGAGTGCCTTTAGCTTTTCCAGGCTCAGGATGCAACCTGCCAGTGCTGGATTATTCTCAGGTCTAAAGGGCAGTGATCCTCTTCCCACAGCTTCACTAGGCAGTGCCCTGGTGGGTACTCTGTGTGCTGACTCCTTGGGGAAATGGAAATGTGCAATTGGAGCGCCCACACAGAGAAGCTGTGTAGAGACACAGTAGAGGCTTTCTTGCAGCAGGCTTCTGCCTGGGCATCCAGACTTTCTGATACATCCTCTGAAATCTAGGTGGAAGCTGCCAAGTCTCCACCACTCTTGCATATGCTTGCATTCTGCACCCCTGCAGACACCACCACATGCAAGCTGCCAAGGCATAAAATGTGTGCCCTCTGATGCAGCAGCCCAGGCTGTATCTGGGGATGTATAGCTATCCCTGGAGCTGGAGTGGCCTGGATTCAAGGAGCAGTGCTGAGGCTGTGCAGGGCAGCAGGGCGCTAGGCCTGCTCCCTGAAACCATTCTTTCTTCATAGGCCTCTGGGCCTATGATGGGAGGAGCTGCCTGAAAGACTTCTGAAATGCCTTCAAAGCCTTTTTCCCACTGTCTTGAATGTTAGAATGTGGGTCCCTTTTAGTCATGCAAATCTTTCTAGCCAGTTCTTGCTCTGCAGCCACTTAGATTCTGAAAATACTCTTTCCTTCTCTAGCACACAGCCAGACCGCAAACTTTCCGAACTTTTATGCTTTGCTTCCCTTTCAATTGTAAGTTCCAACTTTAAGTCATTCCCTCACTCCCAGATCTGATCATAGGCTGTTAGAAGCAGCCACATTACTTCTTGGATGCTTCACTGCTTAGAAATTTTTTCTGCCAGATACCCTTGGTCATCACTCTTAAGTTCAACCTTCCACAGATTACTAGAGCATGGACATAATGCAGTCAAGTACTGTACTTGGCGAATGGGAAACAAGGGTGAACTTCATTTCAGTTCCAAGTTCTTAATTTCCATCTGAGACCTCATCAGCATGGCCTTCACTTTCCATATTTCTATGAGCATTGTAGTTACATTTAACCAGTCTCTAAGAAGTTCTAGACTTTCCCTCATTTTCCTGTATTCTTTTGAGCCCTAAAAACTCTTCCAACCTCTCTCCATTACCCAGATCCAAAGCAGTTTCCACATTTTCAGCTGTCTTTATAATAATGTCCCACGCTTTGGGACCAATTTTCCACCTAAGTCCATTTTGGATTGCTAGGAAGAAACACCTGAGACTGGGTAATTTATAAAGAGGTATATTTGGCTCACAGTTCAGAAGGCTATACAAGTACAGCACCAGCAATTGCTTTCTGTTAGGACCTCAAAAAGCTTCCACTAACAGTAGATGGTGATGGAAAAATACACATTTTACAGGGCAAGAGAGGGAGTGACAGGGTGAAGAAGTGGTGCCAGGCTCTTTTTAACAATCAGATCCTCCAATACCACAACAATGGCACAAATCCATGCACAAGGGATCTTCCCCCATGGCCCAACACTTTCCACAAGGCCCCACCTCCACCACTATGGAAGGTTATGATTCTACTTATATTACATTCTTGAAATGACAAACGACATGGAGGAAAAAATTGTGTTTTCAAGTATGAATTTTATTGCATTTATGAAACATGCTGTTCAACTATTCTGTACTTTTTTGTCCACTTGACATATCATTAACTAATACTGAATCTATGTAAAGCAGTTCACTTTTCCAATCTGTTGTTTCATCTCAGGCAAGAGATGTTAAAAGTTTTGCTTCTGTCCCATCTACTCAATAGAGTTCCTTTGTGTAAGACAAACCTCATGATCAGTTCATGACCAGAATCAGTGAATAACCCCCAGGTTACAAAATGGCAATTACAAGGTCACCCTCTTTCTAGAATTCCAATTGTTTCAAAATCCATTGTCTTGACAACTTTCCAATTTATTTAAAAACATATTTTTTGAAATTTTTATTTTTTAAGTTGTTGATGTGGGTGCATTGGGCTCCCATGGTCTAAAAGATTATACTCAGAAATGTAAGTTTATGATCTATGACATTGACATTTTTAAGAAATGGTGCCAGTTGTTTTGCTTAATATAACAAATTAAGAATTTTTCTGTTATCTCATTGTCATTTAACTTTTTTCTCTAACTTCAATATTTTTGGTAAAGTGAAATTTGGTATAAAGACTTGTAGGAGATTGGTCAGGGTGGTGGGAGAAACTATAGAAAAAGGAGCAGGTCTTCTGAAAGGTCGGAAGGCTCTACATAGCTTTGGGGGAGAATAGCTGAAGGCAGCTGTTCTCTGACCCTGAGGCAGAGGGCAAAAAGTAGGTACAAGGGAGCATAGGGGAATTTATCCTGATCAAGCTTGTTTACTTATGTTGACCAGGAACTGACCTGTGTGTGACATTCCCTGAAAGGGGAACAATAAATGTTAATTACCTGCAGGCTGTGTTGGCTTCAGCTTTTTGGCATTGTGTCTGCACTGAATAAAAGCAAGCAGCACCAGCTTCTTGGGGCTGTATTTTGACCACTTGAGCCAGGCAATCCCCTAGCTGCTCTTACACTGCATACCTGTGTCTGAGTACTCCTTTCAGTCTTTTTGATGTCACTGTTTAGGGCTATCAACTTTCCTCTTAGCAACACCTTTGCTGTATCCCAGAGGTTTTGATAGATTTTGTCATTAGTGCTGTTCAGTTTGAGGAATTTTTAAATTTCCATCTTGATTTTGTTTTTCACCCAATGCTCATTCAGGAGCAGGTTATTTAATTTCCATGTATTTGCATGGTTTTGAAGATTCCTTTTGGAGTTGATTTCCAGTTTTATTCCAATGTGGTCTGAGAGAGTGCTCAATATAATTTAAATTGCCTTAAATTTATTAAGGCTCATTTTATGATCTACCATATGGTCTATCTTGGAGAAAGTTCCATGTGCTGTTGAATAGAACGTGTACTCTGTGGTTGCTGGATGAAATGTTCTGTATATATTTGTTAAGTCCATTTGCTCCAAAGTATAAATACATTGTTTCTTTATTGACTTTCTGTCTTGATGATCTGTCTAGTGCTGTCAGCGTTCCTATTATTGTTTTATAAATTTGGGAGTTCCACTGTTAGGTGCATGTATGTTTAGGATTATGATATTTTCCTGTTGGACAAGGTCTTTTACCATTATATAATGTCCCTCTTTGTCTCTTTTAATTGCTGTTACTTTAAAGTTTGTTTTGTCTAATAGAAGAATAGCTACTTCTGCTCACTTCTGGTGTCCTTTTGCATGAAATGCTTTTTTCCATCCCTTTACTTTATGAGAGTCCTATGTGTTAGGTGAGTCTCCTCAAGGCAGCAGATAGATGGTTGGTGAGTTCTTATCCATTCTGCAGTTCTGTATCTTTTAAGTGAAGCATTTAGGCCATTTACATTCAATGTTAGTATTGACATGTGAGGTACCATTGCATTCATTGTGCTATTTGTTGCCTGTGTACTTTGGTTTTTTTGTTTCTTGTTTTTGCTTTTTAACTTGTATTTTTGTTTTATAGGTCCCATGTGATTTATGCTTTAAAGAGGTTCTGCTTTGATGAGTTTCCAAGATTTGTTTCAAGATTTAGAGCTCCTTTTAGCAGTTCTTGTAGTGGTGGCTTTGTAGTGGTGAATTCTCTCCTCATTTGATAGTATGAAAAAGACTATATCTTTCCTTCACATATGATGCTTAGTTTCGCTGGATACAAAATTCTTGGCTGATAATTGTTTTGTTTGAAGAGGCTGAAGGTAGGGCTCCAATCCCTTCTTGCTTGTAGGGTTTCTGCTTAGAAAACTGCTGTTAATCTGACAGGTTTTCCTTTATAAGTTACCGGTGCATCTGTGTCACAGCTCTTAAGATTCTTTCCTTCATCTTAACTTTGGATAACCTGATGACAATGTGTCTAGGTGGTGATTTTCCCAGGTGTTCTTTGTGCTTCTTATATTTAAATGTCTAGGTCTCTAGCAAGGCCAAGGAAGGTTTCCTCGATTATTCCCCCAAATATGTTTTCCAAGCTTTTAGAATTCTCTTCTTCCTAAAGAGCACTGATTATTCTTAGGCTTGCTTATTTAACACAATCCCAGATTTTTTAGAGGCTTTGTTCATATTTTCTTTTCCTTCTTTCTTTGTCTTTGTTGAAGTGGATTAATTCAAAGACTTTGTCTTCAAGCTCTGAATTTATTTCTCTACTTGTTCAATTCTATTGCTGAGACTTTCTAGATCATTTTGCATTTCTATAAGTGTATCCAATGTTTCCTGAATTGTTGATTATTCTTTAAGCTATTTCCTTGAATATTTCTCCATTCATTTCTTGTATCGTTTCTTTAGACTTCCTTGCATTGGGCTTGACCTTTCTCTGGTGCCTGATAAGCTTAATAACCTCCTGAATTCTTTTTCAGGTAAACCATGGATTTCTTCTTGGTTTGGATCAATTGCTGGTGAATTAGTGTGATTTTGGGGGGGTGTTAAAGGGGTTTGTTTCGTCACATTACCTGAGTTGGTTTTCTGGTTCCTTCTCATTTGGGGAGGCTGTCAGAGAGAAAGCCTAGGACTGAAGGCTGTTGTTCAGATTATTTTGTCCCACAGGATGTTCCCTTGATGTAGCACTCTTCCCCTTTCCTATGAATGTGGCTTCCTGTGAGCAGTACAGTGATTGTTGTCTCTTTTCTGGGTCTAGCCAACCAACAAGTCTACCCAGCTCTGGGCTAGTACTGGGGGTTGTCCACGCAGAGTCCTGTGATATGAACCATCTACAGGTCTCTCAGCCATGGATACCAGTGCCTGTTCCGGTGGAGGTGGCAGGGAGAGCAACGGACTCCATGAAGGTTCTTAGCTTGGTGGTTTAATGCTCTATTTTTGTGCTGGTTGGCCTCCTGCTGGGAGGTGGTGCTTTCCAGAGAGCATCAGCTGTGGTAGTATGGAGAGGAACCCATGGTGGGCGGGGCCCTAGAACTCCCAAGGTTATATGATCTTTGTCTCCAGCTACCAGAGTAAGGAGGGAAGGACCATCAAGTGGGGGCAGGGCTAGGCATGTCTGAGCCCAGACTCCCCTTGGGTGGGTCTTGTTGCAGCTGCTGTGGGGGATGGGAGTGAGGTTCCCAGGTCAATGGAGTTGTTTCCTAGGAGGATTATGGCTGCCTGTGCTGAGTCATCCAGGTTGTCAAGGAAGTGGGGGAAGGCCAGCAGTCACAGGCTTCACCCAGCTTCCATGCAAACCAAAGGGCTGATCTCACTCCCACCACGCACCCCTTAACAGCCCCGACTCTGTTTCCAGGTGATAGGCAAGCCAGGCTTGAGAACTTGCTCCAGGCTACCTGCCTCCCAGTTGAGAAAGGGCTTGGTTCTTCCCCTGCCTGTAGAGTCTGCACATTGGATTCACACTCTCCCCCGAGTTCTGGCCATTCTTCCCAACCCATTCAAATTATTACAAAGTTCAGCTGGAAATGGCCTTCTCCCTATGGTGCTTATCTCCCCACCTTGCCTTGCTCCTCTGGCCACCCTCCTGATGGATTCCTGTGGTGCCAGGTAGGAGTAGCCTGCCTGGGAAACTGGCAAGCTCCCAGGGCCTTTCTGCTGCTTCCTCTACCCCTGTATTTTGCTCAACTCTCTAAGTTGACTCACCTCCAGGTTAAGGTTGGAAACTTCTGCAAACAGACCTTCAGTTTCTCCAGTGGGGGTGTGTGTTCAGAAGAGGAGCCTCTCCCACTTCCACAGCTGGGGCATTCACAAGATCTGGAGTGTCTTGTGGGTCTTGCAGGAGCAGTCTGCTTCCTTCAGAGGGTCTGTGGGTCCTCTCGGGATTGCTGCTTCATTCTTGCAGTCGATCTGGTGCTAAAATTCACAATGTGGGCCTCCACACACTGTTCTGTCCATCCAGTCAGAGCTGCAATCTAGTCCTGCCTCCTGTCCGCCATGACGACCTGCCTCTCCCTTGGGATTTTTATATCCAAAAATGTCTTCCTATATATTTGACATATAGATTTAAGTTGGCAATATGTTTTTAGGTCTCTGACTGAATCACTACCTTCATTACCTTCTACTTTCTACTATTTCTGTTAGGAAATCACTTTTGAGTCTTCTTTTCCTCTCTTAATGATAATGTATCTCTTCTTCCATTATTTTAAAGAATTTCTCCTTGACATTGATTTTTAGTAATTTTAGTATGATGTAACTCAGTATGGTTGATTTTCATGGACATTACTTTATAACTTTTTTTTAAATTTTCGGATATATTTGGTCTTGTATCATTCTTTGGGCATTCTTCTACCCTATTTTGTCTCCACCATCCTTCTTCACTCCACTGACGATAGTATTTCTCATTATATCAATGCATCTCTTATAATGCTTCATCTAAAACCATTTTTTGTCTCTCTGCAACTCCACCTAAATATTTTCCCTGACAAATCTTTCAGTTTACTGTTACTTTTTCCTCTATGTCTACTGTGTTTTCAAATGAATACACTGGTTTCTTAATTTTATTTGTCAAATTTTACTTCTAGAATATCCATTTGGTCCTTCGTATGACTTCCAGTTCTCTGCAAAATGTATTTGTCAATCTTGTTATTTCATTTTAACATCCATGTTTATTAATTCCATTATTTGGGTTTCCTTGTGGTATAAAATGGTTTCTTGGGTAAGTCTTGTTTTCCCATATACTCAAGTGGTTGCCAGATATTTTAATATCAGATTGTAATGCAAAAACTTATAGATGAACTCTAGATGACTTTATCTTCCACCAGAGATAATTTACTCATGCTTTTGTTAGGTAGATGGGCTACAGAAACTAGAAATCCAGGAGTACATTGATTTATTCAAGAAATAATATCTGAAGTTGGAATTCATACTCTATGAAGAAATCATATACATCCACTTCAGCCTTACACTTGTTAAGAGTCTCAACTGAAAGTTGGGCTTGTTTGCCAAAGTCTCATCTCCTTCCCAATTATTTCAACAATTGTAATTGTACCATGAGTCTTCTTAGCATCTGCTGTCAAAACTGGCATTGCCACAAGTTGAGAAAAAGGCTGCATCAATGATAGGCTTACTTTCTTTGGGCTTCCTTTATTTGTAACGGTTGGCTTCACGATTCACCAGTACCTGTGTACCTCTTTGATGCCTTCTAAAAGACTTCTATATTTCAACACAAAGCTAATTAAAATAAAATTCACAAAAAATGCATCTATCATAAGTAATTTTTTTTTTACAATACAAAAATGTAAGCACTATCATAATCAAGAAGTAAAAGCAAGCCATAACTCCAAAAATTTCCTTTGCAGTCACTTCCCCCACTCCCATGCACAAACACTGTTTTACCTTGTATAATTACAGATATTTTTGTCTTTTCTAAAATATCATAGGAATGAAATTATACATCATTTCTAGCTACATTATGTTTTAAAATTTCATCTGTTTTTAAAATTTCATTTTACTTTTTAATGTTTAATTCTTATGAATACTCTTGATATAAGCATACAATATGTTATAATCAAATTTGGGTAATTAAGATATCCACCACCCAAAACATTTATCATCTCTTTGTGCTGGGAATATTCCAAATCTTCTTTTATCATTATTTAAAAACATACAATAAATTATTGTTAACTATTTCACCTTGTTGTGCTATCAAACACTAGACATTATTCCTTTTAATTGTTCTTTTGTGCCCATTAACTGACCTTTCTTCATTCAATCCTCCCCACTACTACTCCTAGCCTCTGGTAACCACCATTCTATTCACTGCCTCCATGAAATCAGTTGTTTTAGCACCCACATGAGTGAGAACATGGAATATTTGTCTTTCTGTGCCTGGTTTATTTCACTTAACTTAGCGTCATCGAGGCTCATCCCTGTTGCTGCAAACAACAGGTTTTTGTTTGTTTGTTTGTTTCCAAGACCAGATCTCACTCTTGGCACACAGGCTGGGGTGAAGTGAGGTAATCATGGCTCACTGCAGCTTCGACCTCCTAGGCTCAAACAATTCTCCCACTTAAGCCTCCCAAATAGCTAGGACTACAGGTACATGCTACCATGCCCAACTAATAATTGTTAACTTTTTGTAGACACAGGATCTCACTGTGTTGCCCAAGTTGGTCCTGAGCTCCTGGGGTCAGGTGATCCTCCTACCTTAGCCTCCCAAAATATTGAGATTACAGGAAAGAGCCACCAAACCAGACCAATTTCATTCTCTTTAAGGCTAAATAATATCCCATTGTGTATATATACTGCCTTTTCTTTCTTCATTCATCCATTGATGGAACACACAGGTTGATTCTATATCTTGGCTATTATGAATAGTGCTACAATTAACATAGTGGTGCAGATATCTCTGCAGTATGCTGATTTCCTTTCTTTTGAATATACACCCACCAGTAATATTGTTGGATAGTACAGTAGTTCCATTTTCAGTATTTTCAGGAACCTTCAGAGTATTTTCCATAGTGACTGTACTAATTTACATTCTCAGCAGTGTATAAGCATTCCCCTTTCTCCATATTTTTGGCAGCATTTATTTTCTTCTTGATAAAAGCCATTTAACTAGGGTGAGGTGATATCCTATGGTGGTTTTGATTTGCATGTCCCTGATTATAAGTGATGTTAAGCAGTTCTTCATATATCTGTTGACAATTTGTGTCTTTTTACAAATGTCTATTGAAATCTTTTGCCCATTTTATATAGAAATATTTTTATTGCTACTGAGTTTTTAAAATCCTTATACATTCTGGTTATTAATCCCTTTTTGGATGACTAGTTTTCAAATATTTCCTTCCATTCTGTAGGTTGTCTATTCACATTGTTGTTTCTTTCTGTGTAGTTTTTTAGCTTGATGTTATCCCATTTTAAAATTTTGGCTTTGGTTGCCTGTCAGGTCTTACTCAAGAAATCTGGCCAGACAAATGTTCTGAAATATTTGCCCAGTTTTCTTCTAGTAGTTTCATATCTTATATTTAAGTGCCATCCTTTCCCTAATGTATGGTCTTGGCTTGTCAAAAGAGTTTACTGTAAATGTATGAATTTATTTCTGGACTCTTTATTCTATTCTACTGGTTTATGTGTCTGTTTTTGTTCCAGTACTATGCTATTTTGTTTACTATAGCCTTGTAGTATATTTTGAGGTAACATAACGTGATACACTTGACTTTGTTACTTTGTTACATCTGACTGTTGTTCAGGATTGCTTTGGCTATTCAGGTCTTCTGTGTGTCCATACAAATTTAAAGATTGTTTTCCCATTATCTATGAAGAATGACATTGGTTTCATTAAATCTGTTGATCACTTTGGTTAGTATAAACATTTTAACAATATTAATTCTTCCAATGCATGAACATGGGATATCGTTCAATTTTTTTGGTATCTGCTTCAATCTCTTTCATCAGCATATTATAGTTTTCATTGTAAATACTGTTAACCTCCTTGGTTAAATTTATTCCTAAGTATTTAATTTTTTGGAGCTATTATAAATGGGACTGTTTCCTTAGTTTTTCAGATAGTTCTTTATTGAAATATACAAATATCATCACATTATTCACTGACATGCATGTTGATTTTGTATCCTGCAACTCTATTGAATTTATCAGTTCTAACAGATTTTTGTCAGAATCTTTGTTTTTCTGAAAATATCACCTGTGAATAATGACAATTTAAGTCCTTCCTTTTGAATTCTGAAACCCTTTCTTCTTCCTCAGTAATTACCCTGGCTAGAATTTCTGGTGTGAAATTGAACACAATTGTTAAAATTGGGTATCTTGTCTTGTTTCAGATCTTGGAACAAAAGGCTTCCAATTTTTCCGTTTGTCAATATCATGCTATGAGTTTCTCATACATGGCCTTTACTGTGTTTAAGTATGTTCCTTCTATACCCAGTTTGCTGTTTTTATCATAAAGGAATGTAGAATTGCATTAAACGCTTTTTTCTTTTGGCATCTGTTGACATGATCTATGGTTTTTGTCCTTGATAACGTTAATGTGATATTCAATTTTATTGACTGGGCCAGGCATGGTGGCTCACACCTGTAATCTCAGCACTTTGAGAGGCCACGGTGGGCGGATCACTTGGGGTCAGGAGTTTGAGACCAGCCTGGCCACGGTGAAACCCTGTCTCCACTAAAAATACAAAAATTAGTCAGGTGCAGGGGTGGGCGCCTGTAATCCCAGCTACTCAGGAGGCTAAGGCAGAATTGCTTGAACCTGGGAGGTGGAGGTTGCAGTGAGCCGAGATCACGCCACTCCACTCCAGCCTGTTCTTACTTGTCTAGTTCTTTAAGGTACACCATTAGGTTATTTATTTGGAATCTTTATTGATTTGGCATTTATTATTATAAATTTCCTTGTTAGCACTGTTCTGCTGTATTCTTATAGTTTTGGTATGTTATGTTTCCATTATCATTGGTTTCAATAGATTAAGTGCATTTAAAATTTTTTCACTGACCTATTGGTTGTTAGGAACATGTTTACTTTTGATGTATCTGTATAGTTTCTAACGCTTCTCTTGTTATTGGTTTCTAGTTTTATTCCAGTGTGGTCAGATACTTGACATTATTTTGATTTTTAAAAAATTTGTTAAGCTTTGTGTCATAACATATAGTTCATTCTGCAGAATTCTCCTTGTGCTGATGAGAATGTGTATTCTGCAGCTATTAGAAAAAATGTTCTATAAGTGTCTGCTAGTTCCATTAGGTCTAGAGTGTAGTTTAATTTTACTGTTTCTTTTTGTCCTAATGGCAAGTCCATCGCTGAAAATGGGACACTGCAGTTCCCTTTTATTATATTGCAGTCTACCTCTCCCTTTAAACCAATTAATATGTTTCATATGTTTAATTACTCCAATAATGGTTGCATATATATTTAGTTGCTCATTTCTCTTGGTAAATTGGCTACTTTATCATTACATTGTGATGTTGTCTCTAATTTTTAGTTTTTGACTTGAAGTCTATTTTGTCTTAGTAGCTACTTCTGAGATTTTTGATTTTCTATTGCATGAAATGTCTTTTTTCATCCATTCGCTTTCAGTCTATGCATGTCCTTATAGATGGAGTGAGTTTCTAGCAGGCAGCGTATACTTGGGTCTTAAAAAAAAAAAAAAAAAATCAGCCATTCCATTTCTTTCAAATGGAGAATTTAGTCCCTTTACATTCAATTCTAATATTATTAGGAAAAATTTACACCTGCCATTTTGTTGCTTTCTGGTTGTTCTGTAAATCATTTATTCCTTTCTTACTATCTTTTGTGTAAAAGTGATTTTGTCAAGTAGTATATTTTAATTCTTTGGCTTTGATATTAATGTATTGCAAGTTTTTGCTTTGTAGTTATAAGGCTTACAAAAAATATTTTAAAATAAGTTACTTTAAACTGATTACACCTTAACTTTGGTCAGTGTGAGAAAATACTAAAAAAACCTCTAAGCTCTAAGTTTATTACTCCTACTTTTAGACTTTTCATTGTCTCTGTATATTTTTATATTGCCTATTTCTTAAGCAATATAATTTTTGGTAGGTTTATGTTTTAGTTTTCATTCTAAACTTTCTAGCATCTTACACATAATTACAGCATTAGAGTGCTCTCAATATTGTGTGCTTAGATTTACCAGTGAGTTTTCCATCTTCAGATGATTTCTTGAAGCACGTTAGAGCCCTTTTCTTTCAGAGTAAAAGAAATCTTTAGGTTGTCTTGTAAGACAAGTCTAGTGGTGACAAATATCTTTCAGCTTTTGTTTGGGAAAGTCTAGTTCTTTATGTTCGAAGGATAGCTTTGCTGGATACAGTATTCTCAGTGCAAGTTTTTTTGTTGTCCTTCAGCACTTCACATATGTCTTCCCACTTCCTCCTGATTGATAAAGTTTCTGCTGAGAAGTCTGCTTCCAGATGTATAGGAGCTCCCTTATACATATTTACTTCTTTTCTCTTCCTGCTTTTAGGATCCATTCTTTTTGTACCTGAAAAGAGTTTAACTATATGCCCTGTGGTACTCTTGTTCAGGTTTAATTATCTTGGTGTTCTCTGATCTTCTTGTATCTGGAGATTCATATCTTTTTCTAGGTTTGGAAAGTTCTCTATTATGTATGAATACACTTTCTACCCCAAATGCTTTCTCTACATCCCCTTTAAGACCAATAACTTGTATTTGCTTTTTGATGCTCTTTTCTACATCATATAAACATGCTTCTTTCTTTTCCATTGTTCTCTCCTCTGTGTATTTTTAAACAGCCTGTTAAGCTCATTAACTTTCCCTTCTGTTTGATCAATTCTGCTTTTGAGACATAGAGGCATCTTTCTGATGGTCAATTGAATTTTTAGCTCCAAGATTTGTTTAGTCTTTGATAATCATTTCAAACTTTCTTACAGTTCTCGGAAAGAATCCTTATTTCCTTCTGTTTTATTGTAGTTTGCTGAGTTTCAAAAAAAATACGCATATTGAATTATCAGTCTAGAAGGTCACATAACTCTGTCACTCTAGGATTGATCACTGGTACCTCATTTAGTACATTTGGTGAGGCCAAATTTTCCTGGATGTCTGTGATGCTTTTGGACATTCCTAAATGTCTGGGCATGCATTGCAGATTTATGTATTTATTCCAGTCTTCACACTCTGATCTTGCTTATAATTCCTTTTTCAGAGGGCTCTCCGAGTTCAAAGTGGCTGTTAGCTGCAGCCACTTCAGCAGTAGAGGGTACCGTAAACTTAAGTGTGTTGTGACACTTGCAGACTCCTAGCCCTAATGAACTTAGAAATGAGGGAGAATTCCTTGGGTTCCCAGAGAATTACTTACTCTCTTCTGCCTTTCCTCCAAGCCAAATGAGTCCCTCTCTAAGCCTGGCTTCTTCGTGTTGGGGGAGGGTTAATGCAAGCACTGTCAGGGCCACCACAGCTGATACTGCATAACAACCAAGGTCTAGTCTGCCAGACCAGTACAGTACCTGGGTTTGTGCAAGGCCAACAGCTGCTACTGTCTGATTGCCACTGAATTTTATTCAAAACCCAAGGATAATTTAGTCAAAGGAAGGTGAAGCATGGAGGGACTTGGGTCCCATCAGGGCAGTAGATTCTCTTCTGGCCTCAGAAGAGTGTGGAAGCACCATCCAGCAGTAATGATCTGGAATCAGAAGCTTCAGGATTTCTGTCATTGCTTTATTTTACTGAGGCTGGACTGTCACTCTCCTTCCCCAAAGCAGAAGTCTCTCTCCTATGCTGCGTTTCCTGGAGTTGGAGGATGGGTGATCCATATACTCCCATGGTCACTGCAGCTGGTCCCTTGCTGAACCAAGTCAAAGTAAAGAGCCTCTGAAACCAGTGCAGCACTAGGGCTTGCTCAAGAACTGCAGTTGACATGGCCTAGCTGTCAGAGAAACTGATTCAGGGCCTCAGGGAACTTTAGTCAGTTGGTGGCAAAGCAGACCAAGTCTTGGGTTCCTGCTACTGGGGCAGTGAATTCTCCTCTAGCCCAGGGCTATTTTAAGGGCTCCCTCCATGGGCATTGGTAGAATTTTGCCTGGTGCCATTTCATTATTACAAGGCAGCACTGAGTTATTACGCAAAGTTCCACTCACGTCACTCTCCCCTAAGCAGAGATTCTCTCGTCCTGCTCCGCTGCCTGAGTCTGGGGAAGCAGTGTTACAGGCAATGTGAGACCATCCTTCCTACCTTCTTCACTGCATTTTTCCTCGTTATTATGCTAAAACTGTGATCCATCACAATTATTGCTAGTGAGGTACTGGTGACCCCTCACTTGAATTTCTCGATCTTATGAAGGTGCTTTCTTGCTCGGATAGTTGTTCAGTTTGATATTCCTGCAGGGTGAACAATTGCTAGAGGGTTCTATTCGGCCATCTTTCTCCACCTCACATTCACGTTTTTGCAGTTTCTTTCTTTCCTTTTGTTGATTAGCCTTTGATTCCATGAATACAGCACAATGTATACATCCATTACTCTTTTCTGGAACACTTATGTCTAGGTTGGGGTTAATATGAATAAGGCTACGAAATTTCAGGTACGTCTTTGTGTGAATTTCTGTTTTCATTTCTCTTAGGTAAAAACGTATCCTATGGAATTGCAGTTAATTTGGTAATTCTAGATTTATGGCTTTGTTTAAAAAAAAAAAAAACCCTGTCAAACAATTTTTTCAGAGTGACTCTATGACTTTACTAACCAGAAATGTATGCAAATTCCAATTTCAAGTCATGTTTTTTAAAAAGATGATCAATTGACTATGTGCATTTGTCTATTTCAGGACTCTATTGTGCTATTGGTCTATTTGTCTATGTTAATACTATATTATCTCTTTTGCTGCAACATTATAATACATCTTGAAACCAGGTACAGTAAGTCCTCTACCTGTTTGAAGATTCCTTTGGCTATTCTAAATGCTCTGAATTTCCAGATTTTAGAAACAACTTGTCAATGTATTTAAAATACACTGTTGGAATTTTGCTTGGGGTTACACTGAATTCATAAACCACCAAGCAGAAATTGAAAATCCTAACAATATTGAGTCCTCCAACATATTTAGTGATATATCTTTCCATTTACTTAGGTATTTTAAGTTTCTTCTCATCAATGTTTTGTAACTTGCAGTGTAAAAGTCTTACAGGTCTTACATGTGTGTCACTGAATTGTTCCTAAGTATATGGCTGTCTTATGCTGTTGTAAATGTTTCATTTTCCAATTATTTGTCAATATACAAATGCATATTATCAATTGTCAAATTACTTTTTTATATCTGTTGATAATAATCATGGTTTTTCTCATTTTGCTATGTGGTGAATTATATTGCTGGGTTAAGCCTCACATATATACAACCTTTAACATTGTTAAATTCTATTTCTTTTTATCTTATTTTTTGCATTCATACATATATACAACCTTTTACATTGTTAAATTCTATTTTTATCTTATTTTTTGCATTCATATTCACATGAAATACTGATTTTTAATTTTCTTTTATTGTACTATTTTGTCAAGTTTTGTAATGGGATTGATATGGTTTGGATTTGTGTCCCCATCCAAATCTCATGTTCAATTGTAATTCCCAGTGTTGGAGGCTGTGTCCTGGTGGGAGGTGACTGGTTCACGGACGTGGATCCTTCACAAATGGTTTAGTACCGTTCCTTTGGTGCTGTTCTTGAGACAGAGTTCTCATGAGATCTGGTCGTTTAAAAGTGTACACCAAATCCCCTCTCTCTCCCCCTCCTGCTCCAGCCTTGTAACATGTACCTGTTTCCCCTCCGCCTTCCACCAGGATTGCAAGTTTCCTGAAGCGTCCCCAGAAGCAGAAGCCACTATGCTTCCTGTACAGCTTGCAGCATCAGAAGCCAATTAAACCTCTTTTCTTTATAAATCACCCAGTCTCAGTTATTTCTTTATAGCAATGTGAGAATGGATTAATACAGGGGTTATACAGGCCTCATAAAACAAATTCAAAGTTGTTTTGTTTTCTAATTTTTGAAAGAAGCTCTGTAGAGTTTAATATTATCTCTAACCTACACATTTGATGTAATTTTCCATTGGAGCAACCAGGAGTTAGTGTTTTCTTTTTGGTAACATTTATGATTACCAATTCACTTTAATAAATATGGAGCTTTTTTCATATACTGTATTCTGCATCAATTTTGACAAGTTGCATTTCAAAAGGTGTTTGTCCATCTAAGTTATTCGATTATTGGCATAAAGTTGTCCATAACATGCACTTATTATCTTTAATGTTAATAGGCTATAACGTCCTTTCTATTCTCAACATTAGTAATTTGTGCTTCCTCCTTTTAACTTGATCAGTTTGTTTCCTAGGCTGCTATAACATCAACTAGATAGCTTGAAATGAGAGAAATTTATTCTCTCACAGTTGCGTAGACTAGAAGTCTGAAATCAAGGCTTCCTCTCAACACTCTAGAGAAGGGATCTTCTCTGCCTCTTCCTTACTTCTAGTTGCAGGCAATCTTTGGCTTAAAGTTGGCATCACTCCAATGTCTGCCTTTATTTTCACATGGACTTTGTATCTCTGCCAATGCCTTCTTATAAGGAAACCAGTCATTGAATTTCGGGATACCCTAACCTAGTACGATTTTATCATAACTAATTACATCTGCAAAGACCCTATTTTGAAATAAGGTCACATCTGAAATTTCAAGTGAACATGAATTTTGGAGGGATATTATTCACCCCAGTATATATGTCTTACCAGGTGTCTATCAATCTTATTTCAAAAAAACTCCCTTTCGACTTGATTTTGTGTGTTAATTTCCATCAACTTTTTGAAAAAGTTCTTAGTAAATAACTCTTCAAATATTTGTTCTGTATCATTCTTTCAATCTTCCCCTTCTGAGACTCAATTACAAGGACAGTAGGCCATTTCACTTTCCTTCAAATTACACATTCTATAATTTTACTCATTCTATAATTACAATTACTAAAATTATACTCATTCTATAATTTTTTCTTTGCTTTTCCATTTGTATACTCTCAATTGCTTTGTCTTTGTTTATTGATCTTATCCTCTGTGTACTCTTAGATCACATTCTTTCTAGATTTCTGTGTTTTGTTGTTGTTTCCATATTTCTGCTGCAATTCTGTATCTCTTCATGTATGTTTTCCACTTTGTTTTACTAGATCTTTAGGCACTTTTATCGTCATGACCATCCTCTGATAATGCAAACATATGACAATTTCAATTTGCTTCTATTGACTGATTCCTCTCTGGATAAAACATTTTTTCTCCTATGCGTGTCTCTCATATACATATTTTCTTTTTTTTTTTTTTTTTTTTTTACTGTGTGCTGTATATTTTTTATAAAAGGTCAGTAAGTATGAAAAGAAGTAATAGTTAACACCAGAAAACAGCATGCTCCTATTGTTAGGTTCAGAGTTTGACACTGAATCAATCTGATGTACAGTTGAGAGCAGTTGGGCTTTGTTGCAGCTGTAGTTTGATTAACTTCCTCCCTCCTTTCAATTGTATATACAAAATTGTATTATATATGTGTGTTACATACACACACACATACACATATATGAGACAAGGTCTCACTCTGTTGTCCAGACTGGAGTGCAGTGGTGTGATCATAGCCCTAGGTGAAGTGATCCTCCTGCCTCAGCCTCCCAGATAGGTGGGACAGCATGTATACACCACCATGTCCTGCTAATTTTTAGTATTTTTTTTGTAGAGATGCGGGTCTTGCTATGTTGCCCAGGCTGGTCTCTAACTCCTGGCCTCAAGCAATCCTCCTGCCTTGGCTTCCCAAAGCACTGGAATTACAGGTATGAGCCACTGTGATTGGCCATTTCAGATATTTTGAGTGGACAAAGTTTTGTTTTAACAGAAAATTTGGATATGAGCACTGGTGAGATTCTAGTGTTTTTTTGGTTTTGTTGTTTTGTTTTGTTTTGCTTTTCAGCTGAGCTGCCAGTTTTTGAAAGAACAGATTTTTCTTTGCATTAATCACAATAGTGTATTTTTGAATTTCTGGGGCATTTTACTTGTAATCTATTGATGTACTTGGCTTTCTGTGCCTCAGGTGAACTCTCAGTCATATTATCATTCCCTTTGGAGGACACAGTTCTTAGACCATAATGCCTCAGAATGACTTCCTTTGTTCCAGGTCTGTTATTTTTCTTAGCTTCCTAATAAATGAGCACACCCTTTCTAAAATCAGCACAGTGGTTGTTTAAAACCAAGAAATATTTCCAACACTAGACTTACAAGGGTACTAAAACAAGCCACTATTTGCTGAACTTTCATTTTGCAGCAAGTCTCTACTGGACAATGAAAGATAAAAGTTACCTTCCTTTTACACGAATTCACTGAGCACTTAAAATATATGACATCTTACTACAAAATACAGTATAATCTTAGTCCTTCTACCTTGTGATTACCCATCTTTTTTTTTTTTTTTCTGATGGGTTTTTTTTTTTTTTTTTTTGAGACAGAGTCTTGCTCTGTGGCCCAGGCTGGAATGCAATGGCATGATCTCAGTTCACTGCAACCTCCACCTCCCAGGTTCAAGTGATTCTTCCGCCTCAACCTCCCGAGTAGCTGGGATTACAGGCACATGCCACCAGGCCTGGCTAATTTTTGTATCTGTAGTAGAGACAGGGTTTCACCATGTTGGCCAGACTGGTCTTGAATTCCAGACCTCAGGCGATCTGCCCACCTTGGCCTACCAAAGTGCTGGGACTACAGGTGTGAGTCACCATGCCCAGCCGATTCCACTATCTCTTACAAGCTTGTAATCAATTGGTACAAAGAGAAAAAACTGGGAGAAAGCATTATGAATTCTCAAAATCTTAAAAATAGAAATACATCCATTCCACTTTCTAAAATTCAGTTTTGCACCTACATCTAACTGCACGTGAGGCTAGAAAATATAGTCTTGCTGTATACCCGGGACAAAAAGGAAACAGATTTTTCACTATCGGTTCACAGTATCTGCCAATTTTGTTAGCTTAAGACCTCTTACTTTAAAAGTTAAATATTCAACTCAAAAATGTTGATGTAATTGAAGATAAATTATCTGTTCAATCAAGCTACTGTATCTGACAGTGGAGGCAAGGTATATTTTGATGGTCAGTATGACTGTCTTCTGTCACTTCAGCATTACAGTTAGGGATAAATACACATTCCAAATTCTCTTATAATCCCTCCACAAAGCTACAGCAGTATCCCCTTTGATAAGGGGATATATTCCAAGATCTCCCGTGGATTATCTGAAACTATAGATAGTACTAAACCCTCTATATACTGTTTTTCCCTATACATATATATATACCTATGATAAAGTTTAATATATATGAGATAAAGTTTAACATATATATTAGGCATAGTAAGACATGAACAACAATAATAAAATAGAACAATTATAATAATATGCCAGCATACTACTCTTGTGCTTTGGGGCATTAAATAAAATATGGGCTACTTGAACACAAGCACTGAGATACTGCAACAGTCCATCTGATAACTGATGGCTACGAAGTGACTAATGAATGGGTAGTGTCTACAGCATAGATATGCAGAAAAAAAAGATGATTTACATCCTGGGCAGCAGGGAAATAAGATTTCATCACACTACTCTGAAGAGCCTATAATTTGAATTTATGAATTATTTCTGAAATTATCTTATTTTCAAACCATGATTGACTGCAAATAACTCAAAATGCAGAAAGCTAAGCCATGAATAATGCAAGCCAACTGTATTAACATTTTTAGCCTATGTTATTTCTAAGGGTAAAAGTTAACTAATGGGATTCAAATATTATCAAAGTATTTTTTTTTTGTCTTAAAACAATTTATTTAGTATGTTGGTATGTATTGTTAAGCCTCGTGTTCTAGGAATGGACAAAGTCCATGTTTTTCCCTGAGCCACCCTCCCCATACAAATTTTAAAATTTTATAAACGTTGACTCTGTCAATTTCCTTCTCCCCATACTATGATGCTTCATAACTTAAATAATAGCTTCCCTGATACAGGAATCAGGACTAAATGACATTTTGCAGGTGTGTTACACTGTGCTTTTCAAAGGCATGATACTTTTTCATGGTTTGTATCCAAATTATTTCTAGCAATGTCAGCATTTACTCAATCAATGCTTATGGAAATGTCTCCCAGATTTACTGCTGTTTAATATAGCTATAGTATTTTATTCCTTTTCTGTCCTATCAGTCCAGAAGACTTCAGAAATATTATTTACTGATTCTTGTATCTAACAACTAATTTATAACTGAGGTCTCCATCACATAAGCATTATTCCTTGAATTGCTCCACCTGACAGTTTAAATGTTTTCTCACCATCTTTTCTTCTGGTCAGGGAACCATCTCTTCTAAAAAGATAAAAACCTGGTTAATCGTCTTCAAAGATTATTTTGCAAACCAGTTCATCACTGGGCACTTTCCAAATGAGCAATTTTTTTCTTTTCCATGTCATCAGGCATCTGTAAACTATTCTTTACCTGTACATACAGAGATCCGAGGAGAAACAATCCAATCATCTGCATAACCAGAAAAAATGAGAACATTGTTTTTGTAGATGCATGTATCACAATTATTTTGCATGTAGTTTAATTGGATTGCCAATTTTGTTCTTTAGAATTTGGGCTCTACAAAGGTTACATCCCATTAAAAAGGCTCAATATTTACCTTTTCAAGACTACTTTCACATGTAATTATAACTTGCTATAAACAAAAATCTAAGAAGCTCTTGACTACGGTTATGACTTTTGTTTGATATTAATCATATCTGCTGTTATTCCCAAGCTTTTCAACGTTATATGAATACTAACCCTTGTTTTATATAAAATATGACTAAATTTACCTATAGGTACCTCTCTCCTTCATTGGTGATTACAGTCTCACACCAGAGACTAAACTTCATGAAATTACTGCAAGCATGTGTATGACAGACCAATCAGCTTAGTATCTGGCATTGTGGCCAGAAAAAAAAAAGAAAAAAAAAATCATCACCTACAAAATCTCTTGGGCAAAACTTAAACCATGAAAGAGCTCACACGAATCCAGGTCTACTTTCCTTTACAAGTAGATTCCAGAACAACAACAAAAAATTAAGACTATAAGAAATGATTTAATATGATAAAACTCCCATTTCAAAACCCAGTTCTAAAGGATTTACTGACCAATGCTGATTATTTAGTCATGGAAAATGTCTCTCATAAAAGGGCTCCTAACAAAATATGATCTACAATAATTTATAAAATGTGAAGGGCTGGATGTGCAGACTGATTGGTGCACGTCAGGCTGTTTCTCTTAAATAAGGTATAAAAAATTATGATATCATAGTCTTTTGACTTTATTTTCTAGGATAGAAAAGTATAGGCATAGGTGTTTTTAATAGTCTTCTTGATGATATCCTTTAAAATAATCTATCAAATGGCTTCTTTCATGTTTCCTGATTATCAGTATTCATCAATGTTACTGTCAGCCTTGATTAACTGGTTGAAAATTTCAGAGCAGAATAAGCAACTTCTGTGAACCTTTCCCCAATCCCTGAGAATCATAATCATTACAGAAATATTTTATCCTTTCATCAAATATCTCTGGAAAGTAGCCGTGTTCGTTCACTGTTAATAGGGCAAGGTGCAGTGTCATAGAGGGTTAATCCATGTAAATTGGCTTCCACCCGTAAAGAAATTTTCTGGAACAGAAAAGAAAATTATATATAGAAGTTTCCTCCTTAAAGAGAGCTCACTCCTTCAATATGTTCTATAGGCTACCTTGTGATTACGAATGTAAATCAATTCTAATGGTAATAAGAGTGAGACAACTGTTTTACTGTCAAAGGTATCCTCTTTGTACCAATTAAAATCTGGAAAAACCAAGCTTCTCTATTCATAAAGTTCCTTGTTTTTCTTTGGTTTCTACTAAGAATCAGTAAAATGTTGAGAATGACCTATGCAAAAGTACACAGAATCAATAAAAATTTCTATGTAAGAATTTCTGAAATTTATTTTATAGCCCCATTTTCAAGGCTAAATCTTGCTAGCAATACACTACTTCTTTAAACACAGAAACGATTTACCTGAAAAGTTACATCACTTGTTTATGATACCAAATCATAAACAGTTAATTTTCAAAAAGGCTGAGAGTTGCCTATGGAAAGTTCTCTTAGTCCACCTTCCTGGACTAAGAGAAGGAAGTCTCAATGAATGAAGCTAATACTGTGTTTTCTTACCTGAAAATCACGAATGTAAGTCAGGAAAAAACCAAAGAAGGAAAATGACATAGACCATTCTGCTGCGGTAGTGATCATGTGAAGCACATAACCCTGAGTGAGAGGAAAAAAAGAACAGTCTTGCGAAATTTCATTTAAATGATCTATATACTATGTTTCAAATAAAAAACACACAATTCTTACAAAACAATGGAGCTTCTGAAAATCAACCCTTGACTTACCAGGCATATATCTCTAGAATTAAAGAGCCAGCATTAGGAAGTCCTCCTAAATGATACTCTATTTGTTTCACTGGGAGCGAATAAAATTTCCACTTACATAGCTAAGACAGAACAGGATCATTTTTACTCTACAATTGAGAAATTACTACTGCCTTACCCAAAGCCATAAGATTCATAATATGTGACTAAGAAAAGTTTAACAATGCTCAGAATAAACTCAGTAAGTGGTATGTTTATGATATTAAATAATAAACGGGTTACAATTGGGAAAATCTAGTAAATTATTTCATTCATTATCACAAACATGTCTAATTTGGGGTTAATTCTTAAAGAAACCACCACCAAGTGGTTTGTGAAAACAGAGGAATTCAATTTATTCTTTAGTATATGTTCCCCTTCCTTTATTCTCAGCATCCAAGATGCTATCTACATTCAGATATTGACAATACTGAAACCTAAATGCAGTCTATAATCCATTTCCAGATAACAAAAAGAGGGAGATGTCTTTTCAATTCAGAAAACAAGTATTGAAAACATAAATGATCGTGGTTGGCTATATATATACTATACCCACATTTAGGGGAGTCAATTTCTCAGAAAACTCTTTTGCCATCACAGTGCTCTTCATATTTTGACAATATCTACAGATCACAGGTAACAGGAGAATATAGAAGGTTCTACATAAACCCTACCATATCCAGAAAATAATTTTAACACAGAACTGATTATTCCACCAGAAGACTTTCAATGTTACTGATGAAATGAAAAACACATCAAGATCAACCAAAATAACCATCTTTAATATAAAACGAAGTTTTATAGACTATAAGTTCTTACTTTGTCCTCGGGGTTCCAATGGAGTTTCTGTTCTAAATCAGTCCCAAAATTGCCACTGTGCAAAATTGATGAGCAAGTCAGCACTATAAAAACATAAGTCAAGGAAGAATCTCAGAGAAGACCTCAGAGAACAAAGATCACTTTACAGTCTAAAAGGATTACTCACATATTTACTGCTAAGTTGTGAACCCATTTTCTTAAAGACTTAATGTTACACAGCAGTGGTACTGTAAAACAAAATGTGCTGCTCAGAGGGTCACAACAAAATGGTTCTCACAGTCAAATCCCACCTCTTTGTTCAGAAAATTAGCAGTTCTATCATAATCTTTAACTAAATAATGGTTCTCAGAGATGGCATTTACTCATCCCTCATTTCTTTAAAGTGAGTATGATCAGGCTCAACATTTTTGTTCCTAGCTCAATTACTGAGGTGCTATGTACAACCTGAATTTCATATTTCAAATTCTTTAGTTTAGGGTTGTGAACCTAAGAATCTCTCCTACAAAAAAAAGAAAGAAAGAAAGAAAAAAAGGCTTCTTACACTGCACCAATAGTGTTCACTTAAATTTTGTCATTCAATTCCTTTCCAAGTGTAGTCACATTGTACAGTGAAGGATACTGCTAAATGCACTTACTCCACACCAGATAACCAACAATAGTCTGATCCAGAAGACTTGTTTGCCATGGATTTTGGGCTGCATTTGGTAGGAAAGGATGGTCTGAACAAACATATATAATGAGCCCATACCAAAGGTAAGCACAGCTCCACTTACATGTGCAGCAAAAAGGGCTGTTTTCTGAGAGATAGAGAGAAGAAATACGTCAATAAAAAAAAATCAGAACACATTGGCAACACAACATTTAAAAGCACAAGTCAGAGATTTCAATAGGACATTCACTGAGTAGAGAAGCTCGGCCAACTCTACAAACAAATTACTTTCTGAGGTAATTTTCTCTCATAATACTCAGCATAAACCTGAGGATTATAGTAATACCAAACTATTTCATACATCTCCACTGGAAATATAATAGGAACTATTCAATTATTATTTTCTTCATTTAATAATACGTTTACTTGGTGCCTATTAGGTGCCAGGCACTATTCTAAATCTTCAGATCCATTAGAGAACAAAACAGGCAAAAATCCAGCTCTGAGTTTAGTAAAGATACACAAACAATAAACATAAACTTCAGAAATAAGGAAATTCCAGTGTGCCTGATGGTGATAAGTGTCATAGGAAAAGCACAGTGCAGTAAGAAAAGATTAGGATGGACTGCAGTGCTGGGAATTGGGAGTTTCCATTTAAATTCAATTTAACTGTAAATAAAATTTAAAGACTCAAGAAATTGAAACATTCTCCCTTGGCTCTAGCTTGATTGGTTTTATATAGTTACGCTGCCATAAGCCAAGGAACACCAAGGACTACTGGTAATCACCAGAAGCCAGGAACAGATTCTCCCTCTGAGCCTCCAATAGAGAATCAACCCTACCAACGCCCTGATTTTAGACTTCTGGCCTCCCAAACTTTGACAGAATAAATTTCTATTCAGTCACCCAGTTTGATATTGTATTATGGCAGCCATAGAAAATTAATATAGATTTCTGCTTATTAAACTTTTACTATTCTCCTTTGATAAATTTCGTATGAAGAAAAAAATTCCTCTAAGTAGGTAGTGAAGACACTTGCCATGTAGTTATTTTACTGAACATACACAAATTTGTTTTAAAAGAAATCCAATTTTTATTTTTTAAGTTAGATTTTTCAAATACCATTTTATAGCAATTATTAGGCATCTCTTTAAATGCAGGCAACCATAGCAATAACGGAATTTTTTCTAATCCTGCATAGTCCCTTTAACCTCTCTCAATAAGTTACTAAATAATTAATGAAAGCATGTTTGTCCTAAGTACTACGCTAGGTGCTGGAAATACAATGGTGAATGTTTCAAAACCATTGTGCTTATAATTAATAAATACATCAACTAAAAAATAAAAATAATAAATTTACAACCATGGATATAAAGGGCGTTATGGCATACCAAACAGAAGAAACAGTATGTGAAAGAGAATTAAATAAGCTTGTCCTATTTAAGGAGCACAAAAAGTGATATATACAATGGAGACATTAAGAAGGGGAATAATGCAAAACTAGGCTTGAAAGGTAGACATCAGCCAGATCATACAAGATTTTTGAGTTAGTTAGGCAGTTTGGTGGTTTAGCAAATTATTTCTTTCTCTCTTGATTGTATCTCTTTTTACATAATTTTTAAACCTGTAGAACTTTAAGCAAGGACACAGGGAAGCAAAGTGAGATGTATATAAATTTCCAAAAGATCACTTTTACTGCAATATGAAGAAATGATTCAAGGAATGTAAGAGTGAATGCACAGGAACCATTGAGGAGGCTATGGCAGTAGCTCAGATGAGAGATGATTAAATCTAAACTACCTGAGAATAAGACAGTAAGGAGGGAAGTAAAGACAGAAATGGAAAGAAGTGAATGTCTTCAAAAAATATTCAAGAAGTAAAACCAGTGAGTCCCGACTCCATTTAAAACACAGTGCTAGCCTCTCTTCCAAGCCAGTATCTGCAAGGGTAAACCATTTATAGACCTGGTTTTGTAAAATTTTTCCTGTATAAATCACCTAGAATTTGTCTCCACAAAACAAAAGGGGGAAGTGGAGGAGGAAGCAGTGCACTCGCCACTTTAAGTAGTAAACGTTTACTCTGGAAAGGAAGGAGATCCTCATTAGGATAGCGGTGAGTAAAAAAGAAAAAAAGAAAGAAAGAGAGTCGTTTGATATCTGTGTAATGCTACAGGATCTGGTCATAAACAGGGCCCAGCAATAAAGTCGTCAGTGAAAGACGAAGAGGGCATCTAAAGTTGCATGAAGAGATGTTAACAAAAGAGAAAAACTAATTTAATTCAAAATTACACGGCCATAGATACTCTTGGGGTGAAGGTAAATTAGAATAAAAGCTAAAAGCAAAATAATAAAGAAAGTATATAGGCTACCTTAAGTAAATGAGATAAAGGTGGAAAGGCAGCTTGTGTGGGTGCTATCAAGAACTGCTATTAGCATTTGCTGGGCTGTGTAAACAAATATTGCAGATCCATTTTTACCATAAAAGTGATGAGAAACATTGTTAAATTGACCAAGAGACAGAGAATCACCATCCTCACACTGAAATTCCCCAAAACATTTTTTAACAATGAGCTACAGAAACTGATTAGGGAAGGCAGAACTCTATTTGTGGCACAGACAGCTAGCTAGTAGTACACCCAAATTGTTGGTATCCTTTCATAGTATAAAGTGGCTGCTGGGAAATAATGTCTAGCAAAACTACATTTTCTCCAGGGTCCATTTTTTCCGACCTGTGCACACCTGCTGCACCCCTATATCTAGCAAACATGAATGTCAATGGAATTACATGAGTTACTGTCAGGTGACAAAAATTCTCTCCTTCACCAAACCCAGCTCAGCTTACTCTGAACTCTCTTGTCAACTAGGTCCTGACTTCTGGGTTGCCATGTTCATCTCATCTCTGTATTGTCCAATTTTAGCAAGAATCTTGTTCAATTTAGCCATAATCCTCCATTCTCAATATCTGATCACCATAAATATAATCATCACCTCTACCATGCCTCAAGTGATGTCTAATCACCCTGGTCTGCCTTCACCAAGAATCCTATTAGGTCAGTGCTATGGTTTTGACATTTGACCCCTCCAAATCTCAAGTTGCAATTTGATCCTCAATGTTGGAAATGGGGCCTAATGGCAGGTGTCTGGGTCACAGGGATGGATCCCTCATGAATAGACTGATGCGGGGGATTGCGGGTGGTGAATGAGTTCTCGCTCTATTCATTCCTGTGAGAGCTGGTTGTTAAAAAGAGACTGGCACCACCACCCCCTTGTTTCCTCCCTTGCCATGTAAAGCTCTGCACACACCAGCTCCCGCTTTGCTTTCCATCATGTGTAAGCTTCCTGAAGTCCTCATCATAACCAAATGTTGGCATCATGCTTCTTGCACAACCTGCAGAATCATGAGCCAAATAAAGCCCTTTTCTTATAAAATACCCAGCCTGAAGTATTTTTTTATAGCAACACAAAACAAACCAAGGCAGTTTAACCAGAATTCCTTCTTAACCCTTATGTTTCCAGCTTGGTAATTTTCCATCCACTAACCACTGCACCCTGCTCCACAGCTATAAATTCCCACTTTTACTTGTATTCAGAGTTGAGCCCAGTGTTTCTTTCCTACTGCTCTCTCTGTGGAGAACTGAAAAATATTTGATGAAGGTTGACCACTACTTTCACATTAAGTATTTGACATTATTTTTTCCTGAGAAAAAGCTAGAAGACCTACTGTTCTTCCTTTCATTTCCTCATATACAAGGCAGGACACCTAGGAATGCAAGCAATCAATGAAAACATCCAAACAAGTAGATAAAATAGGTAAATGATTATAAATTGTTAGGCATGCTAAAAACAAAACTTTTAAAATCTGTAATTGTGTCACTTATAATTTATATCAATTTTGTTTCAGTAGTGAGTTGAAGTAATCTCCAACTAAATAGTAATGAAGACTCTATAGTCCTGTGGATCCTAAAAAAAGTTAAAATAATTTGTATTTGTTCAGACTTCTAAATATGAATTTTTCTAGTTGTGCAAGTAGCTATTTCTCATAGGGTCAAATAATTTAAAGGAAGTGATTTCTATTTTGTTAAGGTAAAGAAATAACAGCATGTAACTGAATGCTTCAGGTTTCCTTTTTAATACGTAGTATATTTATGTACTTAAGGAAAATACCTATGCTGGGCTAAAACACAAACCTGGAAGTTTGCCACAACAGAAAGTCCTAAACAACTCAGTACTCCAAGTACAAGGCCAGCCTTGTTTAATTTGATGATAACATTCTCTTCAGGACTCAGAGCATGAACTTGCTTATAACGAACATAAATGGTAGCAATGCCTGGGAAAAGATAATCCAAAAAACAACAAAGTAATAAATAACCAAGAAATAAAGTTGCCAATGAAGAGTTCACAAAGGTCACTGCTATCCAGAATCACAGATTTTCCTTTTAAAATTAACCAGAGAGAATAAAAAGAAAAAAACAAAACACAAAATAGCTGTAGTTTTGTTTTTGCTTTTAAGAGATGGGGGTCTCTCTATGTTGCAGAGGCTGGACTCCAACTCCTGACCTCAAGTTATCCATTGGACTCAGCCTCCCAGATAGCTGGGACTGTAGGCACATACCTGTGTGCCTGGCTCATGCTGTGGATGTTGGAGAGCCTTAAGGTTGTATTACAGAACTACTGATGTCTCCAGTGACTAAACAAATCATTTGCCTTCCATGGGTCTCATATTTACAAATAGTTATATAAAACACAACATATCTTTATGATTAACATCAGAATCAGAAGTAACTAGTTCTAGAATATAGATAAAATGGGCATAGGCAAAAAACCCAAAAGCTTATTTGTGTCACTCTCATATCATTTTATTTCAAATTACAACTTGGCTCAATAAGATATAGCAGCCAATTACACAGGGGGAAAAGCCCACCTTACCATATTTATCAGTCAAGGACTAGCTAAATCAAATTTTCCACTGCAGAAATATTGCCAGAGAATTCAACAGTGTAGAAAGCATTACAGAGATATGCTGGTAAAGACGTGTTTCTAAAGAGTTTGGTCATAAGACAAATTTCTTTTAGTTGAATTATCTTCCTGATTTCCATTTTTGACCCAAGCAAATAATAAACATCATACAGAAGAATGCAAATATTTAAAACAATCACACTTGATGGAAAAATATCATGTGAATAAACCATTAATAAAAATTTGGTTCAAAATAAACAGGGCTATGAAATACTTCAGTAGCAACTCTATCCCTTTAGCATTAGAATGTTGCTCAAAAATCAAAACATGGTTCCATCTTTATTCTCAAACACCTAAACTGCTTATCCCAAAGGAATTTAGTTAGGATTAGTTGTGGTCAGCTGCATCCACAACTCTTTGTTCCTTACTGGTTGCTTAAGAAGTCCACTACAGTCCTCAAGGAATATATGGTTATACTTAACAACTTCCATTTGAATAAATAGTAGAATAATCCTATACATATTTTTTAAAGGTTTATTCCCATAAGTCAATATTTCTAGAAAAGTGTTTATCTTTTAAAAGGAGCATAATTACGATCAATTATTTAGTGATAACATACTCACAAATATAACTAGAAAGTAAAACAAGTAACACTCCAGTGTTGAAAGAAGAAAATACAGTAGCAATTTGGCTATTAAGTATTATTGTTAAAATCACTTTCAATACTTACATAAAACTGCCGCGATATTTAGCATTGCCCCAAATAAGCATTTTTCTGGAGCCAGTGTACCAGTGTCACTGAAAGAAAAAAAGGAAGATATGTGCATTTCTCACACTAGATAGACACATATATTTCTTCTAAGGGATAAGAATACCAGGAGTTACTTCAAACCTCTTATCTTTTATAAGTCCATGAGTTCAACTCATATCATTTTATACAGAGAACATGACAATCTGAGTTCACAAATATCTGCCTACTTCACTTTCTACTCACATCATTTTAAGATTATTTCTCTTCCACATAGCAGAAATCAATATATACTGATTTTTAAAAAGCTATCCTTGGTATGTTAAGACTATGTTATTGACCGACCATCATTCAGGCAGATGCATTTATCTGTCCATAGGCTTTTCACAACTCTGCCTTTTTGCACATTTTGTTGACTATGCCTGTATTCAATTAACACCTATTAACCTACTGATCAATTTTTAAAAGTATTATCAAGTACTTACCATGTGCCAGACACCATTTCAGAAATGGGAACACAGTGATAAGTAAAATAGACAAAGCCCCTGCCCTCGCAGAGCTTACATTCAAGACCAGTTTTGAGTCTCTTCCCCTCTATAACCTTGGATGACTCCTCTAGCAGATAGTGACTCACACAGCATGCTTTCTAAACTTCTATAAACTCACTTACCACACAGCATTGCAATGTATCCACTTACATGCCTGTCTTTCAGGGCAGTATGCAACACACCCAGGCAGATTAAAACCCCACCATTTACTTACTGCAGGACCTTAGGTTCATCCTTTTATCTCCCTAAAACTGTTCCCTTCATTTGCAAAATGGGGCTATTCATTCCCTCCCGGCTTCATCATATCAGTATAAGGATGAAATGTAATGGTAATGCATGTTAAGTATCTAGCACAGTAGCAGGCTCATAGGAGACACACATTAAATATTAGTTCTTTTCCCCTTCTTAAAACTACTACAAAGATTAAAAAGACAATGTCTTTGGCCTTGAATTGACATACTACAGGAAAGAGATAATCAGGGTTTCAACTAAGACAATGCAATGGGGATAAAAAAGAAATAGAAAGTTATAGCTGGTAAGAAGCCATAACATTTAGTAAACATTTAGATTAGGGGTGTTAGGAAGTGGAAAATATTAAACATGAATTGTAAGGATTGCTCCTTCTAACTTTACAATTCCGTGAGTCTTTCTCTTAAAAAAAAAATAAAAATCTGCAGTGAAAATAGAGAAAAAAAAAATAATGTATTTGTAAAGAAACAATTATAAAATAATAAAACGGATCTTTTACATACAAAAGATTTTGGTACTTTGACCATCTTCAGGAGAAGGGAATAAAAAAGTAGAAGTTCCTTCTACTTTTCAAATTTTCCACAATATATATGTATTATTCTTAGAAAAAAATCCAAATTTTCATAGATATACTTCAAATGGTACATGTAAGTTAACAAAGGCATGCATTTCCAGGATGGTTGGCTAAGAGTGTTTCTTCCTTTGGCTCAGGACAGAATGACATATACTGGCCTACAAATGAAAACAGCCATGCCCATCACCTCATTATCATAGCACTTCATCTCAGTGGTCACAGCATCACCAAAAAATGTCTGACCATCTAACATCAAAATATATGTTATCATTATTCTATATGTTAAATATTGGCAAAGTTTAAATGTTTTTAGATTAAAAATATACATAGATGTTGTAATATTTCTTCTCTTACCCCAGTGGCTAGTCACTCCCTTGGGCATCCACTACTTGAACCAACTAAGAGAACACCTGAAGCACACTTAACAGCAAAATTGCCTTTGAAGTGAAATTTACATTTGGTTATGGCCACTGGGGTTGTTAACAGCTAAACTTTTTTTTTTTTTTTTTTTTTTTTGAGAGAGAGTCTCGCTCTGTTGCCCAGGCTAACAGCTAAACCTTTTGGATAGGATCTATGAACTGAAAAGAATTTTGCAGACTAGCTAGTTTAATCATTTTGCAGATGAAGGAAATGAGCCTACAAGAAATAAAAATAAGTACTAGAGTTAAAATATGTATGTCAGAATGCTGGAGAAAGACCTCAGGGTAATACTAAGTTCAACAGCAGAAAAATTAAAAAGCAGAAGGGGCAGAACAGAAAAGGATGTGCCTAGGGTGCTTTTTAAAGAAAATCACATGCAGTACCATCAAGGAAGTGAAACTCTGAAAAAGAACTAAGTGGCATTTTATATTACAGTAGTCCCTTGGTGTCTGTGGGGGACTGGTTCCAGGACCCCCATCAGGTAACAAAACTTGGGGATGCTCAAGTCTCTTACATAAAATGGTGTAGTATTTGCATATAACCTATGCACATCTTCCCATATGCTTTAAATCATCTCTACATTACTTATAACATCTAATACACAGCACTGCATTCCTGTGTATTCAACAAAGTACTTGGCATTTGGCAAACTCAAGTTTTGGAACCTGATGGAATTTCTGCAGAATATTTTCAATCTGTGGTTGATTGGATGTATAGAAGTGGAACTATGGATACGGAGGGCTGGCTGTATTAAAAGTTCTTCAAAATGAAAGCAGACAAGTTCTCAGATGGAGAAAAAAAATACTGTGAAAGAGCTTCACAAATGTTAAATATGTACCTTCTGGAGTTACTAAAGAATGGTGTGGCTCCTTAGGCTACATATTCCACTAGCAGAGTGGTAATTATTTATCAAATTATTCCTCGAAATGGAAGCTTAAATTCTAAAACATTTTTGGGTTTTGTAAATCTTCCCAAACTGCATCCAATTTGTTTATATCTTTTGTGCCATGCCATACCACTGCAGAAACAACATGTAAATAGTAATGTCCAGATCTTTTCTTGACATTTTTAAAAGATAAATTTAACCTTCCAATTTATCATTCTTTAAAAGATTACTATTTTCTGTGTTGGAAAGGTTATTTTTCTGAAGGTAAACAAATAAATGAAACAACCAAAACAACAACAAAACAAAAAATATTACTTAACAATAGCAACAAAATCTGGCATCTCTATGAAGAGACCGATGTTTCAAAAGCATCATATAGAGGTTGAATACTTTCAGGGGCGGACCTAACTATATTCCATGTGAAATCATCTAGATTAAAACCCACTAGTAGTTGCTTAATCATATTTAATAACAATGTTTTAATAATTATGCTTTCTTCATCTCCCTGCCCTATGTAATTTATTTAACTTTTATAGAGAAGTTTAAGCCTCAATAGCTCAGAAACCATGCATATGATTATGATTTCCTCATATCCTTTTTGTGAATGTATAAATAGATGCAATACTTTTAAAAGCATGTCTAGAAATGTCAAATGAAAAATGTAGATGCCCTATTACCTATCTAGCAATCTCACTTCTAGAAATCTACCTCACATCAATATCAGTATATAAAGTTATATGTAATAAAACCTTCATTATAGCACTGTTTGTAACAGCCAAAAAAAGGGAAGAAAGAATAAGTAAGCAATTTCTGTATCAACATCCTATCACTTTTTACAAACGAAACAAAATTAAAAACCGAAAAAAGTGAGAAAGGAGGAGAAAAAAAGAGAGAGTTTTGTACATACATGATAATAAGATAAAACAAACCAAACTCTGGAAGGAAATCTACCAAACTATGAATTGTCTCTAGGGTATAGAAATTGGAGGGTGTCAGGAAGGGATTTTTGCTTTTCATTTTTATAATCACTCTGGTATTATTTAAAATTTGTTGTAATAATTACTGCCATTGCAATTTTAAAAAAAGAGGGTTATTATAGCTTCTTGGCCTTTTGGCTAAGATCAAGTGTAAAAAAAGAGCATATGCAACTGACTATCCCTTCTTCATTTGTTGTGAGATTTCAAAAATGTTATCGATCAATTTTGATATTTAATACGTCAAAAATATCTAGGCAGCATAAAGAGTAAGAGCCTAGCTTCTAGAGTCAAACTGTCCAGGTTTAATTCTTGGTTCCAACACTAACTGAGTTGTATGTTCATGAGCAAATAACTTGACCTCTCTGGACCTCATTTCCTTCTCTCTCAAACGAGGATCATAGTTCCTACCTTCTCCAGTTGTTGTAAGGATTCAACTATTTAGGACATGAAGAATGCTTAGAAAATTACTTTCTATGAGGCTGGGTGCAGTGGCTCATGCCTGCAATCCCAGCACTTTGGGAGGCCAAGGCGGGTGGATCACGAGGTCAGAAGTTCAAGACTAGACTGACCAACACTGTGAAACCCCGACTCCACTAAAAATACAAAAGTTAGTCGGGCGTGGTGGCGTGTGCCTGTAATCCCAGTGATTCAAGAGGCTGAGGCAGGAGAATCACTTGAACCTGGGAGGCGGAGGTTGCAGTGAACCAAGACTATGCCACTGTACTCCAACCTGGGCAACAGAGTGAGACTCCATGTCAAAAAAAGAGAAAAAAAAAAAAAAAAACACAAAGTTTCGGGCATGGTGGCACACACCTGTTAATCCCAGCACTTTGGGAGGCTGAGGCGGGTGGATCATGAAGTCAGGAGTTCAAGACCAGCCTGACCAACATCGTGAAACCCCATCTCTACTAAAAATACAAAAAATAAAAAAATTAGCTGGGTGTAATGGTACACACCTGTAATTCCAGCTACTCAGGAGTCTGAGGCAGAAGAATCGCTTGAACCCAGGAGGCGGAGGTTGCAGTGAGCTGAGATTGCACCACTGCACTCCAGCCTGGGCAACAGAGCAAGACTCCATCTCCAAAAAAAAAAAAAAAAAAAGAAAATTACTTCATACGCAGTAAGTATATCAAGAAATGCTTGTTGTTTCCATTATCCTTTCATATTATTATTATTATTATTGTTTATAGCTTTTTTTTTTTTCACTTTAAGGGGAGAATAATTCCAATTCTATATTCTGAAATAACTTCAAATACTTACTTAGAAAACAAGGCACTAAGGAGTCACAGTTCAATAACCAGTTCACAAACTGAATCTTACTGAGCTGTCTCTATATTTCTCTATAAAGGAAAAGCCAAATTTAAGTTCCTTTATATATTTTCTTTATTGTTGCAATGCCAGTATAAATTCTGATTTTTAAAAGGTTGACATTAAATGTCGGCTTCAATGTTAAAATAAGAATGAGACATAAAGAGTCTCCTATCTAAAGAATACATTTCACTTACCTGATATAAGGTAAAGCCGGGTCTATATGGTGGAGTGTTACTGCAGTAATGTATGAAAATATGAAAGCAGCAGATGTCCAAATTACAAGAGCTGAAGGAAGGAAACTTAGGCCTTGCTGAAACCACCACATTTCAAACAGGTTTTCTGAAATAGAAAAAACATATTAGAAAATTCACAAGGGTTTCCTCATCCTACTTTAGCCATCCACACCCCACAGCCTTGTATTTACTACCCCAAGCTGTTTCACCTCTGAAATCATCCCTCATGCCATACCCTAACACTCGCTCTCCTTCCCTTTCTTAGTGAGTGGAACCAAGATTCACCCACTTGACATAGCTAGACACCTGCTTTCTTGTCCCATCTTCCCATGGAAAGGACCAAGGACTGTTTATACTACCTCCTAAATTTATTTCAAATCTACCCTTTTTCTCCATCTTCCCTGTCATTACTTTACCCAAACCACCATCATCTCTTGGTCGATTATTATAACTTCCTAAGGGGTACCTGTGATATTGTGAAATATATATGTATTTGGTCTTCATCCCATTTCCTGGCAAAAAGCTCTTAAAAACGCTTGGAATCTCCAGGGTAATAGGAGTGTCTTCTATATACTAATAAGGCTTGCAGTTCATAGATAGTTTTAGGATGGGAGCTGGTCACAGGAAAGACCAAGGCATAATTACAGGGTTGGATATTTAGTCCTCCATCCCCAATTCCAGGAAGGCAGAGAGAGAGGATGACAGTTAAGTTGATCATGCCTGTGTAACCCATAAAAACCCAAAAGGACTGGGTTGAGAGAACTTCTAGATAGCCAAGTATGCAGAGATTCCTGAAGGATGGCATACCCAGAGAGGGTGCAGAAGCTCTGTACCCCTTTCCGTATCCCTTGCCTTGTGCATCTGGTAAATATAAGCGTTTCTCTGAGTTCTGTGAACCACTCTAGCAAATTAATCAAACACAAGGAGGGGGTAGTGGGAACCTTGGTTGACAGCCAGTCAGTTAGAAACATGGGTAAGACAACCCAGGCTTGTGATTGGTGTCAGAAGTTGGGAGGTAGTCTAGTGGGACTGGGCCCTCAACCCGTGCAATCTGATGCTATCTCTAGGTAGATACCATCAGATTTGAATTAGGGGACAACCAATTGGTGTCGGCTGGTGGACAGAAATCTCCATACTTCTTGATGATCACAGAAGTATTGTGTTGATTATTGAGAGAACAGGAAAAACACTTTGGTTGGTTTTTCTTCCTCTTTTTTTTTTTGAGACAAGGCCTCACTCTGTTGCCCAGGCTGGAGTGCAGTGGTGCAATCACAGCTAACAGCAGCCTTGACCTCCCTGGCTCAAGTGATCCTCCCACCTCAGCCTCCCAAGTAGCTGAGACCACAAGTATGCACCACCATGCCCAGCTAACTTTGTTATTTGTAGAGATGAGGTCTCATTATGCTGCCCAGGCTGGTATCAAACTCCTGGGCTCAAGAAATCCTCCCACTTCAGCCTCCCAAACTGCTGGAATTATAGGTCTGAGCCACCCAGTCCAGCCTAGTTTTTCTATTATTACTCAGTCCTCCTCCAGTCTTGACCAAACCAATCTAGACTCCATTCTAAAACCAAAGTAATCCTTCTAATTTCAAAACACCAATCTGATCACCTTATTCTCCTACAATGGTTTCCCCTATACCCTTAGTCTTTCCTCCTTAACATGGTCCATAAGGTCCTTGCATCGTCTGTCTTTACTTTTTTTTTTTTTTTTTTTTTTGAGCCAGTGTCACCGTGACACCCAGGCTAAAGTGCAATGGCGCAATCTCAGCTCACTGCAACCTCAGCCTGCCAGGTTCAATATTCTCCTGCCTCAGCCTCCTGTGTAGCTGGGATTACAGGCGTCTGCCACTATGTCCAGCTAATTTTTGTATTTTTAGTAGAGATGGGGTTTTACCACATTGGCCAGGCTGGTCTTGAATTCCTGACCTCAAGTGATCCACCTGCCTTGGTCTCCCAAAGTGCTGGGATTATAGGTATGAGCCACTGTGCATGGTCTGTCTTTATTTATCTTTCTATATTCACCTCTGGCCATGCTTGGTTCTCAATTCTTTGCTCTAGCTATCATTATCTCATCATTATTATAAATGCAAACACCTAGCATTTACTATGCCTTACCAGTGTTTACTAAACACCTTAAATACATGAAATAACATACTTTCCTCAACAGAATTACAGAGGTTAAGACAACTGCCCAAGGTCATAGAGCTGGATGTGGTGGAGACAGGATTCGAACTCAAGCAATTTGATTCTAATGCCCAATCAACTATGTCACACTGCCATAGCATATTTCTTGCAGATCTTCAAATGTGTCAGGCTCTCTAGCACACCTTCAGACCTTCATGGTGACTACAACACTACCTACCCAGTTAACTTTTATGTGTTTTTCAAGACTCAATCTTTCCAGCTTCAGTTGAGTGTCCCTGCTTTGTTTTTAATAGCACCCTTTACTTCCCCAACCAGAGCACTCATTACATTTAACTTGCTTGTTTGGTTTTCACTTCCTCACTAAACTTTAAATTCTGTGAGAGCAGGAAACAACTGTTGTGTTCACTATTATATTTCCAGCTCTTACATGGGGGCGGCGGGAGTGGGGGCAGAGACAGAGGGCCTAAATAACCCCATACCACACATCACCACTTTCTTCCTTGAATTCCAGACTAAGGATGTTATTAAGTAATAATGAGTCAACGATGTGAATTAAGAAACATTGGAACAACTTCATGCTTTTAATTTTTTTAATTTAGTTTTTTAAAATATAGGAATACTTTTAAATTAGAATACTCCTATGTTTGTGAGAAAAATTTCATGTTTGAAGGTGTATCTTCTCATATTTTTTGATGACCTAAAGAAATTTAGTGTTTCCCATGAACTTTGTGAATACTTACAGCTTCCTCATCTGAGACTGACTTTCCAAAGAATGAAATCTCAGCCATTTTTGATTCGTATTTGTCATTTACTCTGGTCATCTGATTTGTTGCTAAATATATACACTTGCATTTCATAATCTTCTCTTCTCTTCCTTTTTCCTTGTCAGTCCTTAACATCCCATCAATATCTTTTTTCTTCATCTATTCAGTTAATCATGACAAGTCCTTGCCAAAATCCTATTGGTGCTTTCACCTGTATAGGTTTCCAGGACAAGAGTTCTTAATTTACATAATTTTGAGTCATTTCTAAGATCTTTAAATTTTTCGTTTTTCATCTCTTTAAATGTTAATTTCTGTTTCTGATCATTCCCATAAATCCTTAGGCGTCTATGTCAGTTTAGCTGTCCCTTGTACATGTTTTACAGTTTTTGACTCTGAGCCTATATTGGACAATCTTAAAATCTGGAAGTATCCTAAAAGGCTTAACTAAGGGTGAGTCATTACAGAGAGGATCTGTATTTGTTTTTTCCAGAGAATATGGCACATCAGCAACCCGGACCAACTTTATGTTAATTTCTTGGCTTCTGGTTTTTCAGACCGTGTAGGTATGTAAATTTGAACTTTTTGACTATGAGTGATGGCAGACCCTCCAGTTTCAAGTTTTCAGGTGGTATCTTTATTCCCCCACCTGGAGCTGTGATGAAAATGAACAAATTTCTTTGTGACCTCCCTTTGCCAGGAGGGAGAGATTTTTCTGGCCCACCTATGACTGAGTGTATAGACTTTTGTGGGTCCTGGCTGAATTTGGGGGAAGGTGCTTCTCCAATACCATGAGTTGTACAATTTCAAGTGGAAATACTTAAACTTTATTCTATGAAAATATCACCCACTGAAACACAGGTACCATTTACACCAACTACCATGGAATGGCACCCATTGGAGCTATGTACCTGGGAGGTTACAGGGGTATGAATTCTATCTCTCTGCTTTGGGTAGAGAGCAGTGTGTCACCTTTTCCTGATTGTGCTTTACTTCTGCCATCAGCCAAATGCCCCCAAAGGAAATACACTGCTAGTATACTACTCTAGTTTTGGCTTTTTTTTTTTTTAACTTTTTAGCCCTGGAGATTTCCCTGTCTTTCGTAGAAGACCTGTCATGAATTTAATGAGCTAATTTATTCAGCATTTAGGTGTATTGGTAAAAGGGATTTTCAAATATTTTGTCCACCTCATTGCTAGTAGCAAAATCTCCTCCCCCTTTGTTGTTTTACATGTCTAAATCCTTGCTTTTCTTCAAAAGTTCAAATGCTATCTTCCACAGACAACTTTACCTAAGCCCTTTGTAGATAGAAATAAGCACCCCTTTCTCCGAGAACATTTGATTTTCACATCTTTCAGAGCTCATTATCTTCTACAGTATGAAAATTGAGGATGGTGTCTTAAGGGAATAAAATCTTTCCACTTCTCTACCTAAGCAGAGCAGAGGACCTTACCCATAGTAATAATTCAATTATGTGTTGAATGAACAGCCAAAGCAAAATCCTTTTAATTCCCAAAACTGTTTATGATTTTTCTATTTCAGTAAACCACACTACCATTTTTTTCAGGTTATGACGATTCTAAGACTTCAGAGGAATCTTAAGTTCTCTCTTATAAAGTCCTCACATGCTGTCACCAAGTGAGGGCAATTGTATTTCTACAAGTCATTTAAACCATTCTTCTTCTCAGTTCACACTGTACCTATGTGATTCTGACTTTCAATTCTCTTGCCCTATGTGCTTTTTCCTTCCCCTTCACCCATTCCACTTGCATTACCGAATTAACATTCCTAAAGTATTCCTCTCCTCAAAACTGTTTTTTTAAATAAAATTGTGTGAACTTGAGCAAGTTTCATAACTTCTCTGAACCAGTTTCTCCTTTGAAAAATGGAATAATGTGAGGCGGGGTGCGGTGGCTCACGCCTGTAATCCTGCACTTTAGGAGGCTCAGGTGGGCGGATCATGAGGTCAGGAGTTCGAGACCAGCCTGGCCAGCATGGTGAAACCCCGTCTCTACTAAAAATATAAAAATTACCCAGGCATGGTGGCATACACCTGTAATTCCAGCTATGCGGGAGGCTGAAGTAGGAGAATGGAGGCGGAGGTAGGAGAATCACTTGACCCTGGGAGGCAGAGGTTGCAGTGAGCCAAGATTGCGCCACTGCACTCCAGCCTGGGCGACA
The DNA here is from genome assembly GCF_047675955.1 of Chlorocebus sabaeus. Classification (NCBI taxonomy): domain Eukaryota; kingdom Metazoa; phylum Chordata; class Mammalia; order Primates; family Cercopithecidae; genus Chlorocebus; species Chlorocebus sabaeus. Next base: position 25,418,477 of record NC_132923.1, on the reverse strand, counting down.
GAGTGAGACTCCATCTCGAAAAAAGAAAAATGGAATAATGTTAAGGTTATCGGCACAGATTGTACCATCTGATACAGCAACCACTGCTACACGGCTACACGTAACTATTGAAATTAACATCTCAATAGATTAAAATTAAATAAAAGTTCTAATTCCTTAGTCACACTAGCCACATTTCATATGCTCAAAAACCACGTCATCATCCTGGCCAACATGGTGAAACCCTGTTTCTACTAAAAATATAAAACGTTAGCCAGGTATGGTGGCAGGCGCCTGTAGTCCCAGATACTTGGGAGGCTGAGGCAGGAGAATCACTTGAACCCGGGAGACAGAGGTTGCAGTGAGCCGAGATCACGCTACTGCACTCCAGCCTGGCGACAGAGCCAGACTCTGCCTCAAAAAAAAAAAAAAGAAAAAGAAAAAAAGCCACACGTCTAGTGGCTACCATTCAAGACAGTAAAAATTTAGAACATTTCCAAGATTGTGGAAAAGTTCTACTGGACTGTGCTGAGTAGTTTTCGTACAGCTTATACTGATAGCACAAGCAAAGAACCTAACACATTGCTGGTGCATAATAAATGGTAGTTTTCAATATTATCTGTTAAATAGTATAAAATAATACCCAGTTCATAGAGGTTTATTCAACGATTAAATAAGATATGTATTTTCAGAGATGATCAGTATGTACTTGTTCCTCTTATAATGTGAAAAATGAATTACCTGTTTTACAAGTTCACAAAATGTTAGTCTTCAGATCTGCTCATACCTGCACCTTTTGTAAGTCCTAAAATCCACACACAAAGAAAATAGGAAGTTTTTCTCTCAATCCAAATAATTTTAAACACGTACAGTTTTAAGTTAACACACCATATTGTTCATGGGCAGAATACTAGGCTATAGCATTGTTAACAGGTTCTTTTTCTTTAAAGAGTTGACACTTGAGTTTTTTACAATGATGTTGTACCATCTGGAATTAAATAACGTTTTAATTCTAGGATATCAATTTTCATATGCATTCTCACATCCAACGCCTTCACTATCTTAAAGAGGATAAAAGAAAAATCATTGACTCCTCCTATAGAGAGACAACATGAGGAAAAAAATAATAGATTAAACAAAATAAAGCAATTGCAAGTCCATGTGATATAAAGAACACAGCTGTGAGATGAGATTTCTCCAACGGCCAGTCCTGCCTTTACTACTGCCCAACTCTGTGATTTCAGGCAATTTACTTAGCTTCTGAGTTACAGTATTCAAAGAGTTGTTCCTTGGAGTGGAGTAGAATAAGCACATAATATAATAATGATAGCTAATTTACTAATTATGTACTTATAAGGCCACAGGTATGGAGTACAACTTCTCTGTATGAATTTTTTCTATGTATGAATTATCTTGGATTCATATCTCCTTAGGCTTTGAGAGTCCTAGTTGTTTAAACTGACAATTTATAGAGAAGCAGGGCTTGAAACAAATGGTTTACCAGTTTGCGAATGACAACTGAGGAATTTAAATGCATGGACTAGTTGAGGAAGACTAATTGTCAATGTGTTTTTGCCTTTGAAACCCGAAAGCATTGCTGAGTAATTGCCAACCAAACAAAATTAGAATTTTAATGATTCATAATTTAAAAAACCTTTCAAAATAATTGAGAGTATGCAGGAATACATCTCACAGGGCAGTAAGAATGTTTATAAAAATGTTCTTGTAGGCTGGGCGCGGTGGCTCACGCCTGTAATCTCAGCACTTTGGGAGGCTGAGGCGGGCGAATCACGAGGTCAGGAGACTGAGACCATCCTGGCCAACATGGTGACACCCCGTCTCTACTGAGGCAGGGAAGAATCGCTTGAACCTGGGAGGCGGAGGTTGCAGTGAGCCAAGGTCCCGCCACTGCACTCCAGCCTGGCAACAGAGTGAGACTCCATCATAAAAAAAAAAAAAAAAAAAAAAGGTATTGCATCTCTAGCCTATCTTCTCTGCTTTCTTTGAAGTTCCATGAATCAAAACTGATTACAATTTTTTTAATAAATATTTAAATACCCCTGGTAATAAAACGAATTCCTCATGCTGTCTCTGCCAAGTGGTGAATGCTAGGAACTAAGTAAATTCTGGAAGTTCCAAGCGAACGGTCAGAAAGCCGTAAGCTGCTTTTAGAGATGCACAGAATCATCAGGCTCAAAGTAAAACATAATTTAAAAATACTTACTTTTCTAAACTCTAACTTGGCCTCCTGACAAACGTAATATTCTCCTAACGGTTAAATCCTAAAGAGTACAGAAAATTAAGTTTTTTAAAAAGCTGCATCAAATGTTACATTAAGAGAAATGAGGACAATCCAATAATGCAATGCAAAATACAGAGTTGCATTTGGTTACTGATTTATAAATTAAAATCTGGGAGAACTGGAAAGATTATTTCTACAGTGTTTCTGTGTTTTTCAGATGTATCCTACTATAAAACACGGTTGTGAAGATACCCAGGACAGGCAATTTCCTTTCTGTGTAGGACCCACCCGCTGCGATAGAATTGAGTGTAGAAGACTGAGCTTCGTGTAAACACAAGGTCACCAGGGATCATAATTTCAAACTCTCCCCTCCCCCTCACTCCCTCCAGCCACCAAGGTATCTGAACCCAGAACTCACAACAGGAACGTGGACTCAACCGCAGCTTTTGTGGGAAGGGGGTGAAGATTCTTGGTAACTGCTTCAACAAACCAGAGGAATTAAATAGACCTTTGATTTTTCTCCGGAGGCGCGAAGCACTAGGCCGTTTGAGGATCTCCGCTCCGTTTTGCCTGGGACCAGGAAAAGACGCGAGAGACGGAACTCGGCACCAGGCACTGCTTGGGGAAGGAGGAGAGTAGGGGAAACCAAGAAAGAGGACAGAAAGGTAGGGCACGGAGAGCTGAGCCCTGCTGCACTCATCCCCGCCCCCGGAAACCCCCGCAGCTCCCGCCCCAACCAACCCCTCTCTGATGCCTGGCACAAGGTAGCCCCCGGAGGCAATGAGAGCCAGCACGAGTCTCGCGCGCCCGCGAAAGGGGGCTCCAGGCTGCGCCCACTTCCCCAAGCTGCCAGATCCCAACCTCTGACGCACCCTTCTAGAGGGAGCGGGCTCCAAGCGCTGGGGCCTGTCGTTTCTCCCCTACTTCGGCTTACCTTACCAGACCGACCAGCGCCGGCCGATAGCGCCTAAGCCCGCCCGCTAGAAGGAGACAGGGCTGGGCCTTGGGGCGCGCTCCCGATCTGACCGGCCGGCCCCCGGGGCGCGCTCACGGCCCCGAGGAGCGCGCTTACGGCGCTGCTCTTTCAAACCTTGTTTCCCTTTACGGCAATCGCGAAAGTGTCGTGAACGTGCTGCCGCCTATCAGTCATCCAGTCGGCTGGAGTCGGAGGTGGTATCTGTAGGGGTGTGCTTGTTGGGGTCAGGGTAAGGCTGCGGGACGCGGTCACCGGGCGTGAAGGATTTGAAGGGCGTTGTAGGGGCCGGTGGAGAAAGGACTGGATGCTCTGGGGCGGGTCATTAGGATATAGCTGTGTATGGACTCGCGCGAGGCAAACGCCGTCCTTCCTGGCACAGGGTGGCCTCGCGCGCGGGGTTGTGGGGAGGCGAGGGGCGACTGACCCCTTGCTCCTCTGTGGAGACATTGGGGTGGCGGAGCGCCGGCGCGGGAGCCGGGGGACTGTTGTGTGGGAGCCAAAGGTAGGGGTGGGAAGAACCATGGAGGGCCAGCGCTGAGCGGGCCGAGGGCTGGGAGCGCTACCCGTGCGGAACGGACCTTGCCTGTCAGGTCCACACCCTCCTGCCCGAATGCTGGCAAGTCCACACACCGTGTGGCATCCTCTGCCGGGTTTGCCTCTCCTTAGGAATGCGGTGCTGATGTTTGTGGCTGGGACTCGATTCTGGTCAGCAACTTTTCTAGAAATTTCAGCGTATATTGATAAGCTGTGAGACTGCTAGCCGGCGCTTATTTCAGCAGTAGTCTTGCAAGGAGAAATAACCAGAAGAGTTGCTGGTGTTTGCCAGTATTCCCAGAAACACTGCATGAATGGGATCTTTACGTTTAGCCGTGTTTAACTTGTTTTCTCCAATTCAGTGCTTGGCATTTTGGTGTCATTTTTGCCATTTTGCATCATTAGTATTGAATATATAATTTTGCTTGAAGTCTTTTAGTTCATCAGTAAATCCGTAGTATAATAGTAGGCAAATTCATAGTTGTCTTTCAGCAAATGTTAGTGTCTTGTATATGGACAAAGAATAAAGATGTATTGCCTCCTCGAACTATTAGGAATATGTCCAGTCCGTAGTTGTTGAGTTGAACGACTTATAACACAAGTTAGACTTTGGTAAGGGCATTTAGAGCATTACTAAATTAGAGCCATTGCCATTCACATAAAATTCGAAATTGAGGTTCTAAAAGTATTTATTTGCCTATTCGTTTTATGCTGAGAAAAACTAGTTAAAGCCCCCTGCACAACTTGTCTTTCTAACACTTCTAAGAAATAAATTAGGTAAATCTACCTTGTGTTAATACCAATTACATTTTATTGCACGATTTCTTTGTTTTCTAGGCTGCAGAGTTGTTTTTTAAGCTGACTAAAGGTGCTGATGTTCTTTTTGAAGGTCATGCTGTGCTATTTTTTTAAGAGACTAGAAAAATAACCTATAAAATGCCAAGCTTTTGCTGATGTTTGTGTTGTGTGTGTGTGTTTTTTAAGGGGGAAGAAAGCTATTTCCTCTTTTAAGGAGTGCAAGATTTCACTTCAGCAAAACGCTAGATCTAAATTGTGTTACACAGCCCTGTTTTTGCTTCCGAGTCTGCTGAAAAGGCTTTTGTTTTTGTAAACTTGCTCTATGTATCACTTGTTAAATAATGCTGAACTTAATCCTGTGATCCTATTAGTTTTATTTTCCTTTTTTTCCCTCCTTTCTTTCCTTGTTCTTTATAATTTGCCCTTCCTTTCTGCTAGTGTTGCCATGAGTATTTTTCTTTAGCCAATTACCTGTGAAAAGACTGTAAACATACTGCTGAATCAGTGCAGATCAAAACTTGGCACCCTTAGACATGGCTGGGATGGACATTCTGGAATTTCACACAACAGGTTGTATATCGTGTGAGCTTACCTTATGCACTGCTCAGGAGTTAGAGTTTTGTTTTTTGGGTTTTTTTTTTCAATGTGATACTTGTCAGCCGTTCCCCATGCTGAAGTCCACACAGGAATAATGTAGCCAGTATGCCGTTATCCTCAGCTGGTATAAATGCAGCCGTTGTGCATGATAGACTTTTTTAGTAAACGTATTAATTAAATATTTCTGATTATACTTTTCTACCTTTTTTGGATTTTCCACATAAATATTTATGCTTGCACAAAGAAAATTCTTTGTCAGACCGTATGTGTTTTCCTAGTTCTCTTCTGGACTTACAAAACAGTTTGTTGATAGCATTCATAACTTAGCTGTTTATGAAACCCCACCCTCCCCCCTTTGAGCTTCTTAAATGTATGGAATGGTATATTTCAGTCTTTTTGTTTCCTCAGAGTCTGGAACAACTAAGTGTTTATTAAATACTAGACGAGTAATATTTGTTAATTGTTCAGTAAGTACTGGTTACCTACTAGTAGGGTGTGGTGGCACACGCCCGTAATCCTAGCTACTCTGTGGCTGAGACACAAGAATTGCTTGAACCCAGGAAGAGGAGGTTGCAGTGAGCCAAGATGGTGATACTGCCTCCAGCCTGTGCTACAGAGCGAGATCCTGTCTCAAAAAAATTAAATTAAATTAGATTAAAATAAGTATTGATTATCTACTTAGTGCTAAGTATGGTATGAGCTTGTGGGAAAAGAATGTTAACAAGACAGGCTTGGCCCATGCACTTGTGGAGTATACAGAACAGTGTGGGAGAAAGACCAAAAAAAAAAAACAAACAAACAAACAAACAAAAATAGTTCAAAGTGTGATGAGTGCTTTAAAGGGAGCAGAGCACTGGAGCCAGATTTTAACAGAGGAGGGGAATTACTGATTACAAGTGAAAAGGCTACAATAGCTATAGGACTGTGACAGTATTATTATGAACTGACTTGCAATGTTATAGCTGATGGAAATTTTATACAGTTTAAAATATTCACTTTTGCTATTATGATATATGAAAACATATCCTCAGTGAACAAATAATTTTGGCTGTGTTCTAAAGTTACAGGTTTCTTTATAAGCACATCAGTTGCTTTCCATTACATCCAAGTAAAATCACAACTCTGCATTAATTCTCCAAACTTCATTTTATCTCGTTCTTCCATCTGGTTTACTCCTGTCCATCCGTGGTGATCTCTCTTGTACCTGAGCAAGACAAACTCTTTACTGTAATTTCAGGATGTGTTCCATTTTCTTGGATTATTCTTCCTCCTGCTCTCCTAAAATGTCTGGCTCCTTCTTCTGAGCTTGGTATAAAAGCTACTTGAAGACTTCACCCTATTTAAAATGTGTACCCCCAGCTATTTTCTATCTTGGCACTTGTTTTCCTCATTGTGCCTATCACAGTGTGTAATTTTTTTATTTGCTTGTTTACTAGTTTTTATTTGTTTTCCCACTGGACATAGGAGATGGGATCATGTCAGCCTCATTCACTGCATTTATATGTTGGCTGAGCGCATTGGAAACTTGTAATCTATTTTCTTATAAAAGCTGTTAAGACTGGTGGCTAGGTTTCTGAGCTAGCCAGGAATAATTTTAATTTCTTACTTTTTTTTTTCTTTTTGTTACTTATACTGTGGTAAGAAAAGGACATTTTCTGCTCATCCTTTTGGTCATAGGCCTGACTCCATATAAAAATTACAGCTGGCTAGGAAAACTTTTGGGTTTTTTTGTTTGTTTTTGAGACGCGATTTTGCTGTTGCCCAGGCTGCAGTACAGTGGCATGATCGTGGCTCCCTGCAGCCTCAACCCCCAGGGGTCAAGCAATCCTCCCAACTCAGCCTCCCAAGTAGCTGGGACTGCAGGCACAGGCCAGCCTCCCAAGCTAATTTTTTTGTATAAAAGTGGTTTTGCCATGTTTCCCAGGCAGGTCTTAAACTCCTGAGCTCAGGTGATCCACCTGCCTCAGCCTTCCGGAGTGCTGGGATTACAGGCAATGAACCACCGTTCCCAACATAGAATAATTTTTTAATATTCTCCTTCCTTCGTGTATTCCCATCCCACATCCGTTTTTCCTTTCTCACCACATTGTCCTGATCTTCCTATTGTAGCCACCTACCTACCCAATGCAGCTCCATTGAGACATGCTTGCTTTTAATTTGATAAATTCAGAAGTTCCTGTTTTTTTCTGTAATGGTTTTCATGGTCAAAGACCCTGGATCTCAGATATGACAGAAGGAAGAGTGGAGATGAACCTGTGGTAGTGACTGCAAACTCTGTATCTGTATGTATGTGTTGAAAGTAAAGTAGCCACCTGCAGGTCAGAGACTACATGTATCTGAATTTATATTTGCAGTGTTGTTGTTAATAGCTTCACAGAGACATTGTTGCTGCAATGTTGGCAAAGAAAACCTTCAAAAACTCATTGCCTCTTTTCATGTATAAATTTATACAGTGGCTAGATCTGGAAAGGTTTGTCAAAATGTAGATTTTTATAAAAGAGAAATAGAAGGTTAAAAAACCATCTAGGTCGCAGAAGGGAAAAACTGAGAGGGAAAGGATCCGTTTATCAACTAGTCCTGCCAAATGCTCAAACTTAAAACCATTAGGATCAGTTGCTTATAGCTATTCAGTGCCAAAAGCCGGCTAGCACTCTTTTTTTTTTTCTTTTTTTTTTTTTTTTTACAGTAAGAGAATAGAATACTGCAACAGTAAAATACAAATGGAATTGACTAAATTTTTAATTCCCGTTTCAAGTGGAATTCCGAAAGAGCTATTATTTACCAAATACAAAAATTTATCATTGCTTGACTATAGAAAATTTGGCTACTATGAAGCTAAGTGTATTGATGGTTATTGATCTTTCATTTGATCTAAAGTGATCTTGTCACCAGTTATTTAATATTATATAAACATTACTTTAAAACAGTTTTAATCAGTAACTTTGTGATACAGTTGTGTGAAAGAATTCCTCAAAATATAAGGAATTAGCTTTGATTTTTCTCCTTGATTTGAAATATTAATTTTTTGGGTTTTTTTTTTGTTTCTTTGTTTTAAGACAAGTCTCACTTTGTCACTCAGGCTGGAATGCAGTGGTGCGATCTCCGCTCACTGCAACCTCCACCTCCCGGGGTCAAGCAATTCTCCTGCCTCAGCCTCCTGAGTAGCTGGGATTACAGGTGCCTGCCACCACACCCGGCTAATTTTTGTATTTTTAGTAGAGACGGGATTTCACCATGTTGGCCAGGCTGGTCTTGAACTCCTGACCTCAGGTGATCCGCCTGCCTCAGCCTCCCAAAGTGCTAGGATTACAGGTGTGAGCCACCCTGCCAGGTGAAATATTAAATATTTTTATTTCAGGGCACCTCAGTTGGTTAAATTGTGACACTGATAAGTCTCTTGAGATTTTTGAAAATTTATTTAAGGGCATTAACTTGACTATAACGACTATTTTCTAAACCAAATATTGAGATATGTGATTGACAGAGGTCATTCACCTTAGGCCATTAGTAATATTGAAATTTTGGAATTTGGTATTTATGGGGCTATAGGAAAAAAGTTCTGGTCTGTATGTGACACCAACATTGTGTTCACATGTCCATACTAGGCTGTGGGGTGAGTGTCCCCCTGGCCAGTACCTACTTGTCCATGTGGTTACTCATGAGCTGAGTGCCTACATTACATGTTTTGTGGCATGTGACTCTGTGGCCCACTTCCCAGAATGCACATGTGGCCTGGGTTCATAGTCCTCTAGCCATGGCCCGGTCTCAGTTCAGTGCCTTCCATCCTGGGCAGCAGGAGCACCATGCTCCAGTCTACCACAGCTGCCTCTGGGCCTTGGCCTGGCTTCACTGCATTCCAGGGACTATGTGCTGCCTCCCCTCCACCCCAGACAGGGGGGAACCTGCCGCTCTCAGGACCACCCTGCAAAGGCAGAATAAACCAGATCCTCTCACAGCAAAAATAGTTAAAAGGGACAACTGAGCATGTTTTGATAGTAGATCCATTGTTGAGATGTCCTAAACCCATACCATTTCTGGGACTTTGATCTTGCTTTATGGATAGTTTCCAACCAGAAGATCAAAGTATACCTATGCCACTAATCTTTTTGTTCTATTAAGATTCTTTCTTTCTTTCTTTCTTTTTAAAATAATCTTATGGTCTCTGTTCCTCCTTCTCCCAACTATGGTAAGTTTCTCACAAGGTTCTTTATTCATTTTTTTCTTTCCATGCTTAATCCCTTTGAGAACTTTTCTACTTCCTAGGTTTTAATCAGACTAGCTTTTAAGTTGATGACCTGAACTTTTCACTCTTACCAAAACTCCAGTTTTTCGATTTTGTCTAAAACATCTCTACTTAAAAGTCACATGTATGTATATATATATATATATATATATATATATATATATATATTCCCTTCCTACCCTCATCCCTAGTTCCCTTTCACCCCCTGCACCCTAAAAGTCAAAAAATAACAAACTGATTTTCTTTTCCAGCTTGCCCTTTTGACAACAGTACCAGTAATCTCTAGCAGTTGACTCTTTTTTTCTTGTTTCCTCACCTCTCATATCTAATTCTTAAGTACTTTCTGCTGAATCTTCCATTTAAATAGAAATTACTTACAGATTTGACTGTCTTTCATATTTTCATTTTTACCATCCTACTATAGGCCCTCACCACTTCAAACCATTGAGATCACTGTGGTTACTAATTTTTAATTGTTCTCACTGTTTTCTCCATTCTGATTCATCTTGAAAATACTCTTGTATTTCCTCATGCTACTTGATTACTTATAATTGTTATCTCTAATCTTTTCTAAATGAAATACAAATACTTCAGGGATTAAACCCAAGATCCTTTATCAGCAGTCATCACTTGATCCACTTTTATTTTTTTTCCTTCTACTTCCTCAGTTCATCAGGACACTCTGCTAATACATATATACTGTCTTAAAGTTAATTTTTTTCATTGTTGTTTATCTCCACCGAGAATACCATCTATATTCGTTTTTCCCAATAGGAAGTTTTATGTTTTGGTTTAGTTTAAATAGAAACCCTGTGTTTGTTTGAATACTATTTGGTTTAGTTTAAACAGAAACCCTGTGTTTGTTTGACTACTACTTACCAGCTGTGTGATTTGGACAAGTTAATTAGCCTCACTGAGCCTTAGTTTATTTTTCTGTAAAAATGGGGATAATTAATAGTCCTTGCCTTCTAGGGTGGTTATGAGGATTAAAGAAGTTAGTATATAAAAAGTGCTTAAGTTTTGTAATATGAAGGGCATGCCCGACAAATGTTAGATATTACTATTAAATAAAAATCTAGTTTAAGACTCATTCAAGTCATTCCTCTGATACTAATACTGATTTGCTAGCCTTGAGACCTCAGTTTCCATATATGTGTAATGATGAGATGATTTCTAACATTTGTTGCATTATACAACTGAAAACTGTGTGAGATCGAAAAAGAATATGAACGTCAAAGTCAGACAAACTATTGGATAATAGGAAGTGTACTACTATTAAAGTCTCTTACTGTTTTTTGCTTAAAGTTGAGGTTATACACTTTCAATAAGAACTAGAACCAAAATCAGATCCCTACTTTTCTGGTCCTGTTTGATACTTACTACTTTATTGACAATTTAATTTTTTTGTTTCCTTATTTGTTAATATTGGCATAAGATGTAAATAGTGGCTGACAAGTGTATTTTTTATTTTTATTTTTATTTTTATTTTTTTTAGGTAAGCACCAGCCACAAAATCCTACAAAAGAAGGTAAATTACTGTCTTTAAATATTAAAAAAAAAAAAAACAAGATCCATGAGTGGGCATCGATCAACAAGGAAAAGATGTGGAGATTCTCACCCGGAGTCCCCAGTGGGCTTCGGGCATATGAGTACTACAGGATGTGTATTAAATAAATTGTTTCAGTTACCAACACCACCATTGTCAAGGCACCAACTAAAGCGGCTAGAAGAACACAGATATCAAAGTGCTGGACGGTCCCTGCTTGAGCCCTTAATGCAAGGGTATTGGGAATGGCTCGTTAGAAGAGTTCCCTCCTGGATTGCCCCAAATCTCATCACTATCATTGGACTGTCAATAAACATCTGTACAACTATTTTATTAGTCTTCTACTGCCCTACAGCTACAGAGCAGGTAAGAGTTTCTTAACAGATCTCAGTATTTGCTGTATACCAAAAACATTGTAATTGGGATCTTGGGGTCATTTTAACCAAAGATAAAGTAATCTGACAGCTATCTGTTGACTATTTTAAAATATCACACACACTATGATAAAGGTTATAAGTACAACCTACACACTTGCTTATTAGAAACCAGAAGCAAAGGGTAGACTGTGATCCTAGTAGTTAAATTAATGTTAGCAGGGATTAACATGTAAAATGTTCCTTTTAAAGTCACTAAATCTCAATTTTTTACAAAAAAGTTTTTCATTCTTTTAAATGGTAGAATAAAGTCTTAGCAAAAAAAAAAAAAAAAAAAACTGAGAAAAGTCTGTGATATTTAGTATGGCATGACTGTAAACTAGCCTTATCAAAAGGTTTTTTTTCCATTCTAGTGAGAAGTTTTAAATTACTTTTCTCTCTTCCTTTAAACATGTATGCCTGATGGACTTCAGGTATATGGCTTATTATTCTCACAATTGTGACAAAGGAAGTGTAAGAAAAAGTCAATATAATGTATTTCCTATTCCATATCTTGCTCTGGCTACTATTAAGAAATGATGCATGCTATTGCTTACAAAGACTCACACAGGCCTTCTCAGATCCAAGCCTCTCTTCTACTGTTACCCTCTATTACCCTCTGTACTCGTTACTTGAAACCAAAACTAGAACTCTTTCTCAGAATAGATAATTGATATTTATTTCTTTGGTTTTAAAATGTCCTTACCAAAACGTGAACTAAGCTAGTTAGGTAGATGAGAGAATTATAAGCATTTGTTCTGCCTGTATTAGTTAGACTGATCAGTTTCTGGTAATTCAAGACAATAGAAGGTAATTCTAACTAAACATGTCAGAGTGACTGAGCTAAATGAGACGATAATGGCCACAACGTTCCTTAGCTTGTTTTAAGCTTGAAGTAATTTTTTTAAGTAATCTTCTAGATTATTTGTCCTTTGAGATAAAATTACCATCATTCAACCCTCTATTCTTTTCTGTTTTCATCAATTTGTCTGTTGCCATAGGTTAAATTAAAAGTCATTAAAGTGAATGGCTATTGAGGGTCACAGTTACCCACAGAACATGTGATTTCTGTCATTTGCCAGGTTTTCATTTCCCATCACCCTTAATTCCTCTTTTACAAATACAGTCCATACAGATTTTATAGATGTAAAATCTGGTTTCTCCTCATCTTTCTCATCTTTTTTTTTTTTTTTTTTTTTTTTTTGAAACAGGGTCTCCTCCTGTCACCCAGGCTGGAGTGCAGTGGCGCTGTGTTGGCTCACTGCAGTTTCCTCCTCGGGGGTTTAAGCAGTTCTCCCGCCTCAGCCTCCCAAGTAACTGGGATCACAGGCCCACACCACCACACCTAGCTAATTTTTTTATTTGTAGTAGAGACAGGGTTTCACCTTGCTAGTCAGGCTGGTCTGGAACTCCTGACCTCAGGTGATCCGCCAACCTTGGCCTCCCAAAGTGCTGGGATTACAGTGAGCAACCAGTACAAAACCAGTGCATTATTTAAATATGTCCTTGGATTCTTTATCACATATCCTTTAAATTGTTTCACTTGAGGCTTATCTGAGAATTTGACTGCCACTGCCGGAAGGGTTTGGTCCAAATCACACAAATCATTAGAGATATAGCAGAACAGCAGGGAGGTGGGTTGATTCCAATGGAAGACCTCCTGTACTAAACTAGTTCTAGGATAGGGATCAAGGAGTGAGAGCAGGTTCAAGGGTAGTTCGGCCACTGATAGTCATTTATTGAACACCCCAGAGTATATCAGGTAATGTGTTCCCATATAATACTTTTTCTTGGCCTCTGTTCTTAAGTGATTTGGAATATATGACTAACCCAGAAATTAGTTAAATCTTTAGGGAGACTTCCAGAATGGAAACTATTCTTTTCACTAGTTGTAATGGTTCAGAATTGCTGCTAGGAAGGATCAAGGCGGGGTATAACTGAGCTGCTGTTTGTTTCTCTGCAAAGGAAGGTAATGTCCTACAGTGGAGATGCCTGGATGCATCTTCAGCTACAAGGTAGCTATCCTTATTAGGCTCAAAGCAGAATGCATTGAAATAGGTCTTGGTTGTTTTCTATGACAAGTTGTTATTATCTCTGTGATCTTCAGTATGATACGTAAATTCTCTAAGTCAGCTTCTTTAAATCTTATTTTGTGGTGTGATGATCATACATTCAGGGTACCTAGCATATAATGTTCGAAATAGTAGATGGTTATTGTTTCATTGATCAGAAAGATTAGGTATATAATCTATTCTTCCACAGTCACCTTCCCATTCGTGATTTCCTCTAATAATACATAATATGTCCAGTCACAAATTCATCTAAGTCCTTATTTCTTTTATATTTTTCTTTATCATCGTGTTGGAGTCAGAGAATTTCATAAATTTTATCACCCAGGGAAGTTCTCTTTCGTTATATCTCTGATTCTTTTGGGCCTTGTGCCAGTGGATGATCATTAAGTTTCATGTCTACTTGTATAGTATTACAAACTTCCATTTATTTTTTATGTTACTAATTTTTTTAATGTATTAGAGTTTCAGACACCAATCTTTCTGGTAGAAAGGAAGGTCATTATTATAATAGTTTAAGCTCAGTTTGTTTCTTTTCTTAGAAAAAGCAATCTTCCTAGTAGATAAGAAAATAAGTTAGTCTTTATTTTTCACATTCTAAAGGTAGAAATACAGACTTCTGTCTTTTTATATGGAGAGCCAAAATTTCTCCTTGATCTGTTCATTACTCAGTATTTAAACTTCATTAGCTAGTAGCTTTAGTTTTAGTGTCATAAGTTAATTTGGAATTTCTCTTGTAACTTGGTACATATATACTTGTGTTCACCTTGCCACCATCCACAAAAAGAGTCGGACTCTGTAAAATATTTGAAGAGATTTATTCTGAGCCAAATATGAGTGACCATGGCCTGTGACACAGCCCTCAGGAGGTCCTGAGAACATGCCCAAGGTAGTTGGAGCACAGCTTGGTGTTTTTTTTTTTGTTTTTTTGTTTTTTTTTTTTTTGAGACCGGAGTCTCGCTCTGTTGCCAGGCTGGAGTGCAGTGGCTCAATCTCAGTTCGCTGCAACCTCCACCTCCCTGGTTAAAGCGATTCTCCTGCCTCAGCCTCCCGAATACAGGACTACAGGCGCATACTGCCACACCCAGCTAATTTTTGTATTTTTAGCAGAGGCAGGTTTTCACCATGTTGGCCAGAATGATCTCAATCTTTTATTCTTGTAATCCACCCGCCTTGGCCTCCCCGAATGCTGGGATTACAGGCGTGAGCCACCACACCTGACCAGATATTCATGTACATATATACACACATATACACATATGTGTGTATGTATATATATTCTATTTCATTTCGGTCTGATCTTCTAATTTTGGATTTGATTTGTTCTTGCTTTTCTGGTTCTTTGAGGTGCATTATTATGTTGTTTAATTGAAATCTTTCTACTTTTTTGATGTGGGCATTTATTTTGCTTTATTCTTTCCTCTTAGTACTTCTTTTGCTGTGTCTCATAGGTTTTGGTATTTTGTGCTTTGGTTTTTATTTTTTTCAAAAAAATTTTTACTTCTTAATTTCTTCATAGATTCATTGGTCATTCAGGAGCATGTTGGTTAATTTTCATGTATTTGTACAGTTTGCAAAGTTCCTCTTGTTTTTGATTTCTAGTTTTATTCCATTGTAGTCTCAAAAGACACTTGAAATGACCCCAACACAAAGATTTAAAAATTTGTTGAGACCTATTTTGTGGCCTCACACATGGTTTGTCCTGGAGAGTATTTCATGTGCTGATGAGAAGAATGTGTATTCTGCAGCTGTGGAATGAAATGTTCTGTAAATGTCTGTTAGGTTCATTTGGTCTATAGTGCAGTGTAAGTTCAATGTTACTTTGTTGGTCTTCTGTTTAAATCAGGGGTGTCTAATCTTTTGGCTTCCCTGAACCACACTGGAAGAAGAATTATCTTGGGCCACACATAAAACACTGACAATAGCTGATGAGTGGGGAAAAAAAAAAAATCTTACAGTGTTTTAAGAAACTTTACAGATTTATGTTGGGCTGCATTCAAAGCTCTCCTTGGCTGCGTGCAGCCCACGTGCCACAACTTGGACAAACTTAGTTTAGATGATCTGTCCAGTGCTGAAAGTGGGGTAACATTTAATGGTTTTTTTGATGTATCCTCCCAGAACAAGAAAAAAATTACTCTTGTACTAGCATGTAGATATATTTGTATGTATGTAAAATCTTCATTTCTGTTTCAAAAGTTTAGTAAAACCGTATGTTTCTTGGAATTTTTTACCTGAGTTGACTCACATAACATCTCTGCAAGATTTTATAAGTTGGTTAATTGCTACATTGTGATAAGATTATTTGTTTATGTCAGTTCTTTCCCATACACTTATCAGGGCATAGTGAGTTCTGACTGATGCGTGAGTTCCTTCATTCATTCAATATCTCCCCCAGGGTCTTACGGCAACTGGGATCATATTTATTCCTGAATTAGAAGGCTTGCTTCTTAAAATACCTCTGAGAAGTATAAAATAATGTGAACAAGGAAGAAGTATATAAATATTAGTGTATCATTGTGCAGATTCACAGGAAGAAAGGAAAATCCAAAGTCAAGAAAACTTTTTATGTATGTGATTGTTATTTTACTATTTCCTAGGATTGTGTATATACTAGTTATCTTTGTTCCTGAGCAACACTTTGCCCCATTAAAATCTTAAGCTTGGACCCCAACAAGCCCCTAGATTTCTTGTCCCCTAAAGCAGAGCTATTCAGCAGAATTTTCTGGTGATGGGCATGTTCTATGTCTGAGGTCTAGCATAGTAGCCATAGCCACGTATGGCTATTGAGCATTCAGAATGTACCTTGTGTAACTGAGGAACTGAATTTTTAATTTTCTTTAATATTAATTAATTTCAAATAGTCACAGGTGACTGATGGTTGCTGTACAAGGTAATGCAGCTCTACAGAGTTACTGGATTCCTTTAGGAGCAAGAAGCAGTAGATCCAAAGTCCGGAAGACAGAGTTCTTAGTCATACAGGATTAATTGCTTAGTTCAATGTGCTTGCATGTAAAGTATGGTTCCATAACCACATTTATTGCTTTTGGGGTTTATAACGCTGGCTTAGTGGAGGTATGTACTAGGTCCTTTGGATAATCTCAGTGTCTTAACAGAACTCAAAAAAGGTTTGTGAAAAGATTCTTACGTTTTAAAAACTGGTCTCTGTCAGAGAGATCTAAATAGATCGCTATCAGAAACTCCTTTGCAGTACAGAATATACTGAATGTTATTTGCATCTCTGAGTGTTTAATATTCACAGTGTAACTTGATAACCAATATACAGTAAAATACCTTGTGATTATAAAAAATATTTTATAGCCTGGGAAGGGTAAAGTAATGAAAAGTGATACCGTATACTCTTCTATATTCTTAAGGAAAAAACAAATAGGACCTCTTCTTTTTGAATATACAACATTTAAATTCAATACCAGGCCGGTGCAGTGGCTCACAGCCTGTAATCCCAAAACTTTGGGAGGCTGAGGCAGGTGGATCACTTGAGGTCAGGAGTTCGAGATCAGCCTGGCCAACGTGGCAAAACCCCGTCTACTAAAAAAAATAATGAAATAAAAAATTAGCCGGGCCTCGTGGCACATGCCTATAATCCAGCTACTAGGGAGGGTGAGGCAGGAGAATCTCTTGAACCCAGGAGGCGGAGGTTGTAATAAGCCAAGACTGCACCGCTACACTCCAGCCTGGGTGACAGAGCAAGACTCCATCTCTAATTAATTAATTAATTCAATACCAGCAGTCCAATTTCTGTTTGGGAAAAAAGAAGCTATTCCTTGAAAATGTGACTGTAGATTTGAAAAATAGTATTCTGAGCACTCTATGCACTGGATATCATGCACTGGTGTTATTTTATGGCCCATTGAAGAGATATGTTTAAAAATGTTACAAACTCAAATTTGGAAAATGGCAGCACATTATGTCCCCCTCTTGAATATTCACAGGATGTATTAGCAATATTAAGGACTGGAGGAAGTCCTGTAGTAAAGAAATCTGTTGAACATTGTTTAGTGTTTAAGCCAGTGTGTTTCCCGTATGAGCTTAGCATGGCATTTTTCATGTAATACCTGCAAACATTTTGAAGAATACAGTTTTGGAAAACATTCAGTAATTGACTCTTCTAATCTAAACATTGAGAAGAATCTTATGGAAGACACCTAGTCTAATCTCTTATGGGATTTCTGTAATCTCCCTGGTAAGTTGTTATCTAGCATCTGCTTGAACACCTCTAAATGCAGGAAATTTAATTCTTTTACAATTCTGATTGTTTCAGTGAGTTCTTCATTATGTAGCACTTGGATCTTCTCTCCCATAGCTTCCAACTAGCTTTCCAATCTGCAGGTAAAAATATTATTAGTCAAACATGGTAACTGTGTGTCTGAATATTCTTGCCTTTCTTATTTCACAGGCACCTCTGTGGGCATATATTGCTTGTGCCTGTGGCCTTTTCATTTACCAGTCTTTGGATGCTATTGATGGGAAACAGGCAAGAAGAACCAATAGTAGTTCTCCTCTGGGAGAACTTTTTGATCATGGTTGTGATTCACTATCAACAGGTATTGTTGATTTTTTTAGTGTTGTTGGATTATTAACAATGATTAAACCAATGCGATAAGCAGTGTTAGAATATATGTTTAGGCATGAAAATAAGTAATTTTGTATTAAATTTTAGTATTTCTCAAAAGACTATGAACCTAGTTAATATTTTATTATTGGTAGTGTTAGGAAATTTAGAAATTAAGTTAATTTCTGCGTGTTATTTTTAGCCCCAAATATTGTTTTGGCATCTTTTGTTTTTAAAAGCTTGGGGCATAATTGTCATCATCAAAACTATTATGAACTAAATGAGAGTACGGTGGTGGGAGACTAGTTGGGTAATTTGTGGTCTTCGTATATTTAAGTGAATGTTATATAGGCATTCAGAATTATGTTAATAGACTTGGATTATAACTATGTCATGAGAAGCTTAAAGACTATGACAAATTAGGAGTATCGTTAATATTGCATTGTGTACTGGAAATTTGCTAAGAGAGTACATTTTAGGTGCTTTTACCACCGGAGAAAAAAGATAACTATGGGACATGATGGATAAGTTAATTTGCTTAACTATAGTAATTATTTATATATGTGGCATGTTTTACACCTCATATACAATTTTTGAAAGAAATACTAAGGTGCTAGCAATAACTGAGTTACTCTATTTGGATTATAAGTGACATATCTTTATTTGCACTGTTTTGCAAGTTTTTAAAATAATAGTTTATTATGTTTTTAGAGGGAAAAAAGACACTTAGAAACTAAATGACAGTTTTTCAACTAGTCTTTCTGACAGGAACTCATCCCTCCCCTCTTTTATTTTTATTTTATTTAGTTCCTCAATTATTTTCTTGTTTGGCATGGCACTTAAAATATTTAAAAAGAAACAAACAAAAACCCCTTATAGTTTTAACTCCTGAATCCAGATTTGCAGGTATAGGTGCATGTCAAAATCATTGCTTCATTGTATCCCAACAGCAGCTTATTTAGTAGAGGAGAAGAAGCAACTAAGCTCATATAATTTTTTAAGAATCAAATCAAGAAATACTCAAAACTTCTGTTGAATAAATGGTAGTTGGCTGTCTTGAAAGGTAACAACTAGCTGACTGCAGGATGGCAGGCTTCCTATTATTTATTTTAAATTTCTGTCGTTTTTGCGTTGTAGTTTGAGTTCTAGAGTTTTATAGGAAGTCTTTTTCTATGTATGTCACCCATAACAATATCTGTTTTAAAAAAAAAAGACAGTTATCAATCTGAAGCAAGTAAGTAGGTCCATCTGGGGATTATATAGCCCCTTTGTTTTTCTTTCTTTTTGGCTGTCTGCCTTGTAATGTTTTGCTGATCGTTAGTACTGGTGTCTCTCAGTCAGGAAAGTGCCCGAAGAAATGCTAAAGTATTTTAGTTGCCTTCAAGAACTTTGCCTCCACTAAGTGATTTGGTTTAAAAAAAAAAAAAAAAGATTGAAATTATGGGGTAAGAGATTATGTAACAGATTATAGCCTACTTTTCTGTTACAATAGATTACTGAGAGAAGATAGTGCATTTACAACATATGTTTTTGTCTCATCTAAAATCATTTCCAGCTCAGTTGTTTGCTATTCATATTATTTGGTTTTCATTGTGATCTTTCTTCTGCAGTTTTTGTGGTTCTTGGAACTTGTATTGCAGTGCAGCTGGGGACAAACCCTGATTGGATGTTTTTTTGTTGTTTTGCTGGGACATTTATGTTCTATTGTGCGCACTGGCAAACATATGTTTCTGGAACATTGCGATTTGGAATGTAAGTAATACTTAATGGTAATTTTTGTTTTCTCTTTCACGTATGGAGAATGTTGCCTTATAAGTATTTGAGTATTAGAAATTGATCAAATCACTAAGTTAGTTTAATAAATTAAAAAAAATTTTAAGCTTCATTATTATAGCTATTTCCTAATAGTCTCTACATATGCCCCTCTTTTATACTTTTTTAAAAGGAGATATCAGAACCTCCCAGCCAGTATTTTAAAAGCAATACAAAAAGCAGTAGCCCCTCATCGTTGTCTTTCCCACAGAAAAATTCACTTTTTTCCCCACCATTATTTACCTTAATTCCATTTTTATTTTGACATATAAAAATGCATTTCCAGGAGAAAGAAGATGGTTTCTGAGAGCGGTGCCCTAATCCAATCTTAATTTTTAGTGTTTCTGCTATTTTCAAAAATGGCAGAATTTATAATATCTGGATTTCACATAGTTTGTGTTTCATTGGTTATTATCTCACAGTTCACTTTCAATACCTATTTTGAAAGCTTATTTATCAGTCAACCCTAATGTATTCTCTTTCCCTTTCGAATAATACAGCATCAACCATATGGTGTGGGAACTGAAGGAAGGAAAGAAAATTAACCACGGAAGTAGGAGAAGAGTAAATAGTGTTTTTAGTAGTGATTTGATATCACAGCTTTCTGTCTTCCAGTCTTTGAATTTCCCTCATGATGTTATCCTGTGATGAAGTGTGTATTTAGAGAACTGTAAACAGCTCCATATGGTTGGATGATAAGATGCCTGCCTGTAGGGGAGTGGCAGGAGATAAGGCTGGAGAAGATCCAGAAAATCAAGGTCCCTCTGTGCTCTGCCGAGAAATATGAGCTTTTATCCTGAATCTGCAGGGAACTTTTGCAGGACCTAAAGCAGGGAAATGACAAAAGTGCCTTTTAGATCAGTCTGGCAGTAAGGCAGAGGGTAAATTGTAGTAGGCTGTGACAGAAGCAAGGAGACCCGTTAGAGGAAGCATCAGCATAATTAATGAGAATGATGAAGCATGCACGAACACAATGGCAGTGCTATTGCAGAGCAAGGAATAAATTGGAGAGAGACTTAAGAGGTAGAAACTATAGGACACAATATATATTTGGATGCAGGGAATGAATGAGAGGGCAGAGACTGAAATGACTCCTAGTTCCCTTCCTTGGGTGGCTGGATGAAAGTAGAGAAAGGCACTATAGGAAGAGGAACCTATTTAAAGAGAACAGTCTACCCAGAAACATATGTGAGGGATCTTAGACATCCAAATAAAATGAGAACAGGAGAAAACTTAGAGAGTAAGCTTAGAAAGAAGCCCATGAAATGTATTGAACAGCCAGAGTAGTAGGAGGCGTACTGGAATGTAAAGCCAGAAGGATGCATTTCACAAAAGAACATTGCTAAATGCTGCCAAGACTCAAAATGAGGAGAGAAAAGTGTACATTGAATTTGGCAGTGTGAGCTATTCATAGTAATTTCTGTGTAATGGTGGAGTAGAAGCCAGACCGTAGGAGATAAGAAGTGAATGGAACGAATAAGTAGACTACTATTTATTACACATTATATAAGGTTGCTTATAAAATGTGTGACTGTGATGTGAAGGAGAGAAGCATTGGTTAGAGCAGAGGATATGGGCTCAAAGGAAGGAGGGTCTTGTATTTTTATGAGAAAATTTTGAGCATTCAGAAGAAATCTGCTAGAGAAGAGATTGAAGATAATGAATAAAAAGAGAGGGAATGATTTATAGAACAATAGCCAAAGATTTAGGACCAAAGGAATTCTAGGGTAAAAGGCAGAGGCATTAAATAGGAGGAAACTCTGCCACTGACACTAGAATGCTTGCAAGGCTGGGGTGGGGGTGTGGGGGCAGGGAAACACTAGATAGTTTGAATTTAATATATGAGCTTAAATATTAGTATTACAAGGGATTAGTTTTAATTTGGGAAATTGTTTCCAATTTTCAGAAATTCTACATTTGCATTAAAGCAGCACCAAATTTGTTTTTTAAGTTAAAAGCAGGCTATAATATTCATAGAAATGTGCTGTGGCCAGGTACAGTGGCTCATGCCTTTAATTCCAGCATTCTGGGAGCCCGAGGAAAGAGGATCACTTGAGCCCAGGATTTCAAGACCAGCCTGAGCAGTATAGACCTGGTCTCTACAAAAAATTTTTTTAAAAATCAGCCAAGCATGGTGGCGCTTGCTTGTGGGAGGATCACTTGTGCCCTGGAAGCAGAGGTTGCAGTGAGCTGAGATTACACCACTGCACTCTATCCAGCCTGGGCAACAGAGCAAGAGGCAACAGAGCAAGAACCTGTCTCAAAAAAAAAAAGAAATATAGGCTAAGTGCTCTACATTAGGGAGCCATGTATCAAAATAACAATGTAATGGAGGCATATAGATTAGAGATATACATATAGATACATAGAATCTATAGAATACATGTAGATATCCCTAAAGACTTATCAAAGTTTGTATGCATGGAGGAGAAAGTCAAAATTTATTTTGCTTAATAAGAAGGGAACAAGGTCAGCTCTGGAATGTAGTTTGAGTAAAGAAATTTTTAAAAATCCCTTGCATGTTCTTACTCTTTTCTAGAGAAAAGTAAAAGCAACTTTAAGTACCTTAGGAATCTTATTTTTAAACGTGTTTATTTATTTGAATTGTTTTATTTTGATGTTTACATACATAAGTGAAAGGAATAATGAGAATTTCTTTTTTATTTATAATTTTGGTTGTTATACTTTTAATAACTTCATAAAATAGAATGTTTACCAGATAAGAATTTTTTGTTCTTTAGCCTCTTTAATATTACTGTTTTAAATTGTTATTAAGTTTGCTTATAGTATCTTGAACAGAAATAGTCACGGGATTGTAATTCATCTGTGACTAAATAATTCTCATTAAAGTCTAGCATTTTGAGAAAGCAAATGTGCTTTGGATACATCTTCCCTGAAATTATGAGCTGTGTCTTCCAACAGTTTGCTCTGATCACAGCTAAAAGCTGCCTTGCACAGAGAATATTAGTGCCTATCATGTCTGTTCAGACTCCTGTTCTCACAGTGCCCTTGGATTGAACAAGTAGAGATCTTACAGAGATGACTAGCCTGGGTATGAAAGACTGGGGAGGAAAACGGGGTTAGAGGCTAGAATTTCATGGGAGGATTGGGTTGTAGAAGATAAATACGAATTGAAGCTCATTTATCAACATTTGCAAAATACTCTTTAAGTTATTTATGGATTATACTGAGCGGGAGAGTTCACATTTTCTCCCCTAAGGCCTCAACTATCTATATTAGGATTTTTTGGGGTTTTTTTGTTTTGCTTTGTTTTGTTTTTGAGACGGAGTCTTACTGTGTTGCCCAGGCTGGAGTGTAGTGGCACAACCTCAGCTCACTGCAACCTCCGCCTCCGGGTTCAAGTAATTCTCCTGCCTCAGGCTCCTGAGTAGCTGGGACTACAGGTGCGTGTCGTCACCACACCCAGCTAATTTTTTGTATTTTTAGTGGAGATGGGGTTTCACCGTGTTAGCCAGGACGGTCTCGATCTCCTGACCTCGTGATTCGCCCACCTCGGCCTCCCAAAGTGCTGGGATTAGGTGTGAGCCACGTGCCTGGCCTATATTAGGTATCTTTAAGTATATAACTTGTAGACATATATAGAGAATCATTTCTATAAATTAAATGCTTAGAAATCCTAATCAATCTTTAATAAAACTATACTTACATAAAACATCGGTCTTAAAAAAAAATCTGTGCTGTAAAGGCAGAACTCATTTAAATTATTTCAGGAGCAAAATACTCTTCAATTATTTTTTCCAAGACAAAAAATAATAATTTGAACTTGGGCCAATATATGTTGGCTCAAATGTTAATCTCTGTTATCTTTTTTATGTATCAGCTTGGGCAAGGCTCATAACTTTCATGGGCCTTGTTTCCTAATTTGTAAAATAAGCTTTAGATTAGATGATCTATAAGGTTCTTTCTGTTTATAAAGTCTGTGAGGCTACTAATTCTACACAGATATTATTACAAGTGTACTTATTTACAATTAGAGTAGGCAGAGTATTGATTTTTGCTTTTATTACATTTTTCAGCTCATGCTTCTAAAGTTTCACATTTACATTAGCTAAAAACCCTGTCACCAAATGTTTATTTCTATGTAAGTAAGTAGCTTCCCATTGTTTCTTTTCTATAGTTAAATGAAAAAAGTTAATAGGCTATGTATTCCACTGGGTTGTCTGACAAATTTAGTTCATCTTTTTGTCTAGGTAATTTTTAAAGAATAATTATTTGAAGACCTCTTGATAATAAAGAACTGTTGTTTGTTAATGTATAATCCACTTTGTATGGATTCAGAATTGGGAAACTTTCTAATCCCTGCATAGAATCTATTTATCTTTAAATGTCTAATACTTAACATATGAATTATTAAATACCAGAGATTTTCCTTCCAGTTTCCAATTTCCCTGTGTAGCTTTTTTTCAGCAATGATTTGTTCATTTGGGCCTCAGCTCTGTTCGTTTAATTTTATCAGTTGCCATAGATGATGTCCTAAAACAACCATTTGTATTAATGTAAAACCTAGATTGCAGTCTGGCCTCTCAGATCACCAGGTAAAAATCATGGACATCTATCTATCTCACTAGCATTCCTCAGTTCTTAATTGTTATTTAAGTAGTTTTTATTTGAAGCTTAGTCTATACTGCTTTTTTGTGTGTTATTATCTGTGTTTCCAAACTTTTTAAGTGATTGAACTGGATGTTTTACCTATTTTTATCACTAGTAAACTAATCCAATGTAGTAGAGTATTATAATGCTGATATGGAATTAGGGAAGAAAAAGAGGAAAAAGGAAAACTTCTGGACTAGAGATTATCAGGAAATAGGATAAGGAGATGGCCAATTTGATTTTTGCTCTAACCATGTCCATATAGAAGTTACTCTTGATGAGATTCTTTCCCACTTACTCTTTCTACATATATGCTATTTTTTTTTGAGATGGCAGAGGTAGGAGTGTGGTGAGGCTTGGGACAAGGAAGGAGCATAAGACGGATTAGTGGTTTTTCAAAATGTACATTGGGACTTCTAAGAAGAATTCCTGTCTACAGGGAAGTCTAGATCAGTTCTGGTGCTAAAAGGATTTATGTCGTAGTGTAATTATTTGGCAAGTAATTCACCACTCCTAGGTAATTAGAGTTGATACTGTGTTTTTAGTATTAGTGTTTCCAGCTGCCTACTTAAAAGTCAATTTTTCAGTATATTACAGTTTAAATTTTTTTAACTTTTCTTCTATCTTGGTTTGGATAAGAACTATGTATGTTTGTATAAGGATAGTATAGTACTGTATAAATTGTATCATTCCATCTTTAGGTGTCTTTGTAAGAAGAATGCTACTTTTTAAATCTATTTTTGTTACCTGTGTTAGTAGGGCTCTTTAGCAAAAGTTCCGAGTAAAGTTATTTTGAAATGTTTGTTTCCTTATGTATAGATTCGATGTTACAGAGTCCCAGATCATAATTATAATATGCCAGCTTCTCACAGGAACCCTGGGGCCTTGGTTCTGGAACTTCACGGTAACTGCTAGAATATTCATGCTATCTGATGTACAATGGTGTGAACTCAATAAAGACAGCACCTTTGTCATGCACAGAATAATTAAAACATGAAAAATCAAAAGTCTTCCTGTTGGTATGTCACAAACAGGTTATTAGAAAACATAATTTTAATATATAATATTAGGGCAATAAAAATCCACCCTATTAAATAAAATTTTTTAAAAGTGGTATTTCTGGTGATTTGATGTTAAAGCCAATTCTCCCATTTGCCTATTGTGCCTAAAATTTTTATTCTATGTACTGTTTTTTAAAACAAATACCTTTCCACCAGTAAATAGAATTTTTTTTATATTTCTATTTTGAAAACAGAATAAAGCAAGCAGAGTTTTTCTTAGGTGAGGAAGTTGAGATGATCCTATGTTAATGTAGGAAAGATTCTGCTTGTTCTGTTAACTTCTTTAGCATATACTTTAAGCAGTCTAATACTAGTTCTTCTGCTTGTGTTTGCAGCAGTCTTGGTGTTGTATAATATTTATGCTGGAAGCTATTCTGATTTCTGTTTGTTTTGCTTAATGTTTTTCACTCTTAGTTGTGCTTTTGAAACTAAATATCCTTAGCTTTTCATGTTACTATAGTCATTCTTTGAATACTTTCCTTTTTTTTTTTTCTTTTCAGTAAATACATATGTCTCTAGTGTACTGCTAAAAGTAATATATCTTTTTCCTCTTTTTTTTTTTTTAATTGAGATAGAGTATCATTCTGTCACCCAGGCAGGAGTGCAGTGGCACAGTCATAGCTCACTGCAGCCTTGAAACTCCTGGACAGAAGTGCTCCTCCCACCTCACCTTTCTGCACCATCACACCTGGCTAATTTTTAAATTTTTTTTGTAGAGACAGGTCTTGCTGTGTTGCCTAGGATGGTCTTGAACTTCTGGCCTCAAGCATTCCTCCCACCTCAGCCTTCCAAAGCACTGGAACTATAGGCATGAGCCACAGCGTTCACCCTTCTTTCTCTTCTTATAACTGCAATTTTGACCTTATGACTTTTAAAAACATTGTTAGGAAATGTTTTCCTAGTAAGATAGTCCAGAATCATTCACACTTTAGCATAAGAAAAAATAGGGCTTAGATTCAATTTATTTGGCAGTTCAGAGAATGTCAGAGAACTGTTCATATGAAAACCTGACAGATAATTATATCAATGTAAGGGTTCATTAGGTTTCCTACATTAGGTCTCCTGCCCTGAAAAAAAAAGAATTGTAAAAATTTTAATATTGCTTCAATAATACAGAAATAGTGAATTCCTTGTTGGCCGAGTTCTTTCTTTCTTTTTTTTGAGGGGGGCGATTTCTCACTCTGTCGCCCAGGCTGGAGTGCAGTGGCGCGCTCTCGGCTCACTGCAAGCTCTACCTCCCGGGTTCACGCCATTCTCCTGCCTCAGCCTCCTGAGTAGCTGGGACTACAGGTGCCCGCCACCACGTCTGGCCAATTTTTTGTATTTTTAGTAGAGACGGAGTTTCACGGTGCTACCCAGGATGGTCTCAATCTAACCTCATGATCCGCCTGCCTGGCTGAGTTCTTTCTGAAAAGTATATTTCAGTGTTGTCAATCCAGTTATTCAGTGGCAGTAATGATGGCTTTGAGGACAAATTCATGGTGAGGGATATTCTGCATCTTTTTTCAAAATAACCTTGGAATGTGGAGAATACAGTTGTGCCTCCGTATCTGTGGGAAATTGGTTCTAAGATCTCCTGCAAATACCAGAATCCAGGGATGCCCAAGTTCCTGATATAAGATGATGTAGTATTTGCATAGAACCTATACACATCCTCCTGTATACTTTAAGTCATTCTACGTTACTTATACCTCACACAATGTAAATGCCAAGTAAATAGTTGTTATACTGTAATGTTTAGGGAATAATGACAAGGAAAAAAGTCTGCACGTGTTCAGTACAGATACAGCTTTTAATATTTTTGATCTGTGGTTGGTGTAATTCATGGATGCAGAACCCACAGATAGAGAGGGCCGACTGTACTAAGAAGTATATCATTAGTCTCCCTTTACCCTTACACTGTCTTCTGGTACTTTCTCCAAAGACCTGTAGCTTTATGCTCATTGCAGTTGTCTAGATTTGTAGGTTTATAATTTTTGATAGCCCTTTTTTTATTATTGTTGATTATACTTAGCAAAGGTCTTTTCCACCAATGTTCTTAATGAAATTAACAGTCAAAATATTGACTGTATCTACTTTCACCTTGTCTCTGATAACAAAGTACCCTATATTTATAGAGCCCTTTCTGTTAAAATGTTTCTAGAAACTAATGCATTTTAACATCATAAAAAAATTTTCAAAATATTTTGTTTTCTCCGTATATACTGTTTTTTACCAGTTGCTAACTTGCAGAGATTTTCTTTTGCTTTTAATACTTACTGCTTAAACTGATTTGATAATTAAAATGAGATTGTCAAATATACTCTCTTTTTTTATGAAGTTTGGAAAAAACCTTCAGAAAGAATTGTCCTTAATAATTTGTTTCTAAATGAATTTGATTTATTAGCATGTAAACTATATATAAGCTATTTCCTGTTGTATTCTAGCATTTTTGATAAAATTGTATTAGAATATGAAGAGTTTTAGCACTGCATGGGAACAACGTTCCGGTTTCTCTTCAAGGTTATTTTCACTGTAACCTTGGAAAAGTCACTTGACCTTTCTAAATTTTCTCATCTACAAAATGGTGATATTTCCTACCTCCTAGGGTGGTTGTCAAGATTTAAAGGGTTAAGAATGTAAAGTGCTTACTGTAGTGCTAAGCATATAATAAGTCTTCATTATTGTTACATTAAGACCTGTTTTAGCTGATTCCCAATGGTTGGCAAATTTTTTATTGTGCCAGTTAGAGAGGAGGAATAAGCTCATGATCCCTTTATTTAACTCAGAGATTGTGAGAGGATTCTCCTTTCGGGTCTTATTGTTTTCAAAGGCAATAAAGATAGGCTGCCCCTTAAATTTGAGACCTATACTCTATTTCTTTTTATGTTAGAGGACTTGTTCTATTCTAGCCTTTGGCTATATTTTTCTCTTCTTAGAGTTATTCAATGGGCTTTTTCTTTTTAGTCTTCTCAGAAAGTCTGAAGATCCATGTAGTCATTCATGTGGTAGGTAATGTGTTTTTAATAATTAAGCTTATTTCAAAAATAGACTTGTCTTGCTGTCTGTTTTCCAAATTTATAACACTTGAATTAAAAATACTCCAAGTTACCACTCAGCTGTATGGTTAATATTATTTAACATTAAGATTACCATGTCCAGTTTGTCCCTTACCAAGGATAGAAAGTAAAATATTCAAAATCAGTATATTGAATTTCTAGGTAATCTTTATTCAGTCCACCAACAGTTCACCCCGCCCGTGGTATTTCTGGTAGAATCTATAATGAATGTCATGCTCTGGTTATCCATAAGTTACCTAGAGCTTCAGATCCATTTACAGATAATTATAAATCTGGAGTTAACAGCTATCTAATCCTTGAGTAAGAATCTAGACTTCTTGAAATAGATGATTTTTTTAAACAAAATGCTTCTCTTTAACAATAGCTCACAGGTCAAATTGTACAAATCGGGGATTCTTTGACATTGTGAATTTATCCCTAATGCATATTCTATGTTAACCAAACTAATACAAACAATTGTGTTGCCAAACTACAACACAATTATATTTACTATGTATAGTTTAACAAAAATACTTATGTTTACAAAATAACTGCAAGTGTATCTTTGAAATGCATATGTCACATGTAGAAGAACAATGGATTGTCTGTTTCTGATTTTAGAGGGGAAAGACATTAAAAATTTGTGGAAAAGATAATTAATGTGCTTAGTTTTCATAGAATGCCATTTAAATCCCTTCACATCCCTCAATTAAAACTGAATTCTGAAATTCAAACCAAATGCATTTGTCAGGTAACACTGATAAACAAATGGAAACTTTCAAAATAGAAATTTTTCTCATAGTTAGCTAACTTACTTTGGAGTTGTTCTACCCCCTTTTAAAAGCTATTTTGCACTTCTGATGTAATAACTACCTTGATCAGAGAGTTTTCTAAGCTTTTTGTAGTGCACTTCTGATGTAATAACTACTTTGATCAGAGAGTTTTCTAAGCTTTTTGTAGTGATGAAGACCTCCTGAGATCATCACTCCAACTAAAGAGATGCTCTGTTCCCTTGTTGAGAAGTTTATTCATATTCATTTAGTACACTTTATTCTCTGTTAATCAGTAGACCATTAGAATGTTGTAAGGAATGATTGGCTTAAAGTTTATTGTGGGCGTTGAAGGTTATTTTGACCTCAGACTGTCACATTTATAGCTTCCCCATCAGATGAATGGTTTGCTTCTTTTTATTTATTTTTGTGACAGCCATCAAAACAGTGTTTGTTTCTGGCTTGTCATAGTAATTTAAGTGTGTCCTGATGAGAATATTCATTATGGGTTATCCCCAGTAATTGGGAGAATTCTTTGTTGTCTTTTGACAACCTATATTAAAATAAAGTAGAAATAGGAAATAATTATTTATTTATTTATTTTTAAGACAGAGTTTTGCTCTTGTTGCCCAGGCTGGAGTACAATGGCACAATCTCAGCTCACCACAACATCCGCCTGCCTGGTTTAAGCAATTCTTCCGCCTTAGCCTCCTGAGTAGTTAGAATTACAGGCATGTGCCACCACACCTGGCTAATTTTGTATTTTTAGTAGAGACAGGGTTTCTCCATGTTAGTCAGGCTGGTCTCAAACTCCCTACCTCAGGTGATCTGCCTGCCTTGACCTCCCAAAGTGCTGGGATTACAGGTGTGAGCCACCACGCAAAGCCAGGAAATTATTTTAAAGCAGCACTAGTCAAGATGTTCATGTACCTTCATAGATATAGAAAATTGTGGTTAGTATCATTTAATTTTCTCCCTCTACAACTTTAGGCTGTAGAAATCTAAAGCGACACATAAGTAATTTATTTTCCCATATGTTTTGTTAAAAAAATCACCGGTGTTTGGATGCTCTTCGACCACATATCCCATGTGTCTTGAAGGGTTTTTTGGTTTTGTTTTTCATTGTTTTTTTCTTGGTGTGGTAGTAGTGGTCAGTTTCTTTGTTTTGGTTTTGAGGAACAGTCCCAACACTTGAGAATATTACCACTGATGATTCTCCACTGATGAGAGGCAGTTCTCATGATTCAGAGAATAATAATAATAATAATAAGGAAGTGATTACAGACATGCCAAATTCCTGCCCCTATATAATATTCTGTCCTCTAAATAACTGTGTATTCCCTGTATGGCCAAAAAGATTAAAATGAGCCTCTTTCTAGTATGTGTTACAGTAAATTGAGCCCATACTGAGACTTCTTAGCGGAAAGGTGGAAGAATGAATTGTCATATAACTAGCTGTCTTCTAAACAGAATCATAACTCTTGTTTATCATTTCTACCACCTGTCCCTCTTTGCTTGCTTTAGTTCCCATCCCTGGGAATGACTTTGCACTGCATGCACCCTTTTTCATTGACAGTCAAGATTAGAACCACACTTCCAGGAGTTATGATAGGCAGTTCTCATGATTCAGAGCAGAAGATTCTCATCCTGGAGTTCAGAATAGTCTTCTAAATCAGATAAACAAATAAGAAAAAATATTCTTAACTAACTACCAACTGGTAAGTAAGTTTTCCTGGCCCTCTCTCCATAACAGTAAGACATTATTCATCTAAATAAAATGTTAGTATTAGAATGGTTAAGAAAATTCTGTCTTTGAAAGTTTCAAATGACTATTCTATAAAACTTGCCCTAAGAATCCCAATTTGAGACTTTGTAAAGATCTTTTATGTTTCCTATTCTCTTTTATATTAATCCATGGTACAAAGATTAATTGCATGAGGTTCCCTCCATTTTTATTTTGTAATTCTATACTTCTGGCCCTTCCCCTTCCAAAAGGCTACTTCATATATCCAGCAAAATGTTCTAAGATGTCTACCCTCCTCCACCCAAGACAGAATCGATCATCTTTGACACCTACCTGCTTAGTCTCCTGAATCTGCTACTGAGTGTAATTCCCCTTATTGGCAACACCAGTCACCAGGTCAGCTCTACAGATTCTTTTTAGCCTAATTCAGTCCATTTTTTTTTTCAATGTGTATATCAAGATAACTACATCACTGTATGTTTGCAGCTAAATAAGCTTCTGTTTAAAAAACATTCCTGGGCAAACAAAGACCCATTTTTTTTAGTTGCAAGACATTAGTTTCAACCCAGTTATTTATCACAGCATGACAGCTTATGTATCTTAAACTCACATTACAGATTACCTGCTTTATATATTTTTGGAAATGGAGGCTCTGTTCTGTTCTGGGAATTGAATCCCTTTGCTGCTGTTATCTACTTTCAGACTAATTACTTATAATAGATAAATTATTCACTTTGTTGAAAAACTAGCATTATAAAAAGGTATACAGTGAAAAGTCTCCTCATTCTTATCTCCCAGTTCCCCGTTTCTATACCGTACTCCCCAACAGGTAACCACTATTCTTAGTTTGTAATGTATCTTTCAAGAAATTTGTTATGCAATTACTGGCAAAGATAAAAGTAGAATACTCTCTTTTTTACACAAAAAATAGCCTGTACACATTCTGCAACTTATTTTCACTTACTATATCTTTGCTACTTTTTATATCAGTATATAGAGAGCTGCCCTACTCAAAAGCTGCAAAATATTCTATGTTATGGAAGTACCATAATTTTTATAACTACTCCCTTTGAGGGAATTTTTTTAAATTATGCTATTGTAAATTTATAATTCCATAGTGAATAACCTTGTATAAACATCATTTTGTGCAAGTATATCTGTAGGGTAAGTTCTCAAAATTAGAAGGCATTTGAATCCAGTAATCTAAGAATGATAATCTCAAAATTGTAGAAAGTGCTAGTTTACAGGAGGAAAGGAAAAACAGCGTATGTTTTGCTTCCCAGTCTTTTTGCCCATATTCTTTTTTTCACACTTTCAGGCTTCTAATTTCTGCTGCCCTGTTGTGCATGAGGTTTGTCTCTTCTTGACTGTAAAATTATTTTCAGCAACCCCAAAGCTAATTCTTGGCTGCTTTCAGTATCTTCTTTGCAGAAGTCTTAGAGTAGTTAACCTAGTAAGAATAAGAATTTGAGAACTGGAGGAGATTCTTGTTTTCACACCTATACAATGGCAGACATTAAATGAATATATCTAAAGAACAGTAAGTGTTACAAAGTGTCAGTGAGTTAAAGCGCACCATTTATTTCATCTGATACTACAAAGCACTTATTTCAAGATTTCATATTTTATAGCACTGCAATGTAATCCTCTGCTTGATACTCAAAATTTAATACCTCCTCAATTTTTTTTTTGTTTTTTTTTTTTTTTTTTTTTGTTTTGGTGGGAAAGGTTAACCTATGGTTTCAGCCCAACTTCAATGAGTCAGAAATTTCCTTTGGAAAGGAGGGGTTTTTATTGCTCTTTGAAATTCATCAAATTAAATTAAAAGGCTTTGGATTTTATATGATTTTGCTCATAACAAATTTTTGATGCCTCCTTTTCCCCTTTCCTCAATATTTGAGATTTTTTTTTCTATTGTGCATGATAGAGGAATGCTGCTAAGCTTGCACGTAATTAACTTGAAATTGTTGTGAGTAATTCTGCTCTTTTGGCTTTTTGTACCTAATCAGAATTGATGTGACTGAAGTGCAAATCTTCATAATAATCATGCATTTGCTGGCAGTGATTGGAGGACCACCTTTTTGGCAGTCTATGGTAACTTTTTTCACATTGTGTGTCCCATTTAATGCATGTTGTCTTTTGCTTGTGTTTTGTAATATGGGATAATCCAGTTAAAGGGTAATGTGTGAAATTCTTTTATTTTTTCTGAAAATGAAAAGTCATAGCGAACAGTAGAACACAACTTCTCTTTAGAGGATGGTGAATTTTACTACTTGGAGTTATGTGGAACGTTAGGACTATTCCAGGGCTGTTATTTTTGAAGGCCATTGAGAATCTGAATTAGTATTGTCATCCCATTTTACAGCTGAGGAAACAGCAGACACTATTAACAAGTTAACCAGTGACAAGATTAAATTAGACCTTTTATTCTCTTTCTTAACTACATGAGTCTACCAGTTTCTCTGTCATATACTTAAAGCTGAATAAAAAATTTGAGATTGTAAGTTAACTCTAGCTCCAAAACAGGATAAATGCCTGTTGAATGAAATCAGTGCCATGGGATTGTTTGAATGAGCTTGGACCTTGATTTCCAGGTCTACCTGAAATATAGTCACTCCTACAAACAGATTCTGTTCCACAAACCTCTGAGGTAGGGAGTAAAATACGGGGGCCAAGAACACAAGCTCTGGAACCAGACTCTGTGCATTTGACCCAGGCTGCACGGCCTACTGTGTGAACTTAACCTGTTGTGTAACTGTCTCTGGCCTGGTTTCCTCCTCTGTAAAATGAGGTCAGTAGTACCTATCTCATAAAGTTATTTTATGCATTAAAAGAGTTAAGATATTGTTTAAAGCACTTAGAATAGTGCCTATCAAATTAATAAGCACTCAATAAAAGTTGTTGCTGCTCTTACAGTTTTAATGTATTCTTTCAGATTTGGGTTGTCATAGTTTGTACTCCCCTGGTCATCAGTTAACTGCCGATTTCTACCATCACCCCTTCAGAATACAGTATTTATCATTCATTTGGTGAAAGCTTAACAAAGAAAAGATTTACTAGACCTAAATTAATGTAATTCTTAAAAATCAGATTAATTTTAAAGTATAAGGGAAACTTACTGAGCAACATTTTTCCCTTACCTAACTCACTTTATGATGGAAAATGAGGTACTTGAGGAAGTGTAATTGATACACTACCCAAAGTATTTATTGCCAGAAATGAATTGTTAAGTGTCTTTTGTTGGGAAGATGAGTCTGTGAAGGGGTAGGAGATGAAGGAATAAAAATAATCCACAGTCAACTGGGAAAATTGTGAAACTATTCAGTTATGTACATAATATCATTCATTTATATATCTTAGATTTCACTATAGAGACCCTATTGGCTTTTGAGACTAATGCATAGGAAATACGAATTTTATTACTTTTGCTCTTCAGTAGACTAGTTCTTTTTTTTTTTAATAACAGTTTTGCCTTATAGGAAGGAAATAATAGTTTTTGTTTTCCTGAAACCAGATCATAAAGCCGAAAGCTTACCCCCACTCCTAAAGTTTTGACTATGTTATTATTTTTATAAGCCTTGTATACCAAAATTTTCCTCACAAAATTATTTGTAACATCTTGTACATAAAGTTTCAGCATACCAATATCCAAAAAGTGGGATTTCTGGCTTGATTATTGGAAAACAAATCAGTGTTTGGTTTATACAGGTTAAGTATCCCTTGTCTATAATTCTTGGGACCAGCATTTCAGATTTCAGATGTTTTCAAATTTTACAGTCTTTGCACATACATAATGAGATATCTTGGTATCTTGAGATACCAAGTCCAAACATGAAATTTATTTTCATATACATCTTATACACATTGCCCGAAAGTAATTTTATACAATATTTTTAATAATTTTGTGGATAAAACGAAGTGTGTGTACCAAACCATCAGAAAGCAAAAGTGTTACTATCTTAGCCACCCATGTGGATAATCTGTGGTTTGACATCAGTGTTACTCCTGACTCTGAATTTACATACTACTGTTAAGCAATCATTTTCTAACACTTATTTACACATAGATATATTTAGCAAAACATAAGACGTATCAGTGAAAAGATAATGTGTTCAGGGTAGTGAAGCAGCACACTAGCATCACTAGAATACCTGTATGTTATCACTATTAACCAAAAATTATCTGCAGGCCTTTTTGACATTTTCAACAATATCTTTATACTACACAGCAGATAATAAGCAAAAAACAAAAACAAAATTAAAAAACAGTAATGCACTTAGTTCTTGGCCCCATGTCGGGCATTGGGAAGAGCCTGCTGTTGGAATGTCCAGCCTGCACAATGTCATTTTATTACCCTTTGTGAGGGTACTTACGTGACAGGATATGGGCCTTTACACAAAGATATATTGCAGCTATGAAGGGGACTGGGAGGGTTGTTTTTCCCTTGGAGATGCTGAATAAACTTTAGTGCACCTACATTTTGACCTCAACCTGTCACATAAGGTCAAGTGTGGAATTTTCCACTTGTGGTATCATGTTGGCACTCAAGGAGTTTTGGGATTTGTAGCATTTTAGATTTTGGATTTTCAGATTAGGGATGCTACCTGTGTGCCTAATCATTTTTTGTAAATATGGAAATGCATAAAACATTGTAAATGAAGTTGTCTGTGCATGTTATATACATATCCTTATTTCTGAGGTGATGCCTGGTAGTAAATTGCTTCAGTATACTTATTTACCTTTTTCCATTAGGAAAAATCTACACATGTACATAGTAGATATAATTTTTTCTTTTATAAAGATCAAATATTTTGTCGTCTTGTAATTAATATAACTATCCTTTTTAATATTTTTTAAAAATTTTTTAAAATATTTTATCTGAGGAACTCTCAGATTCACATCTGAAATGGAGTTCCCAGACCCAGTAAACTAGCAGTCTAATTTCAGGATTCGTGAGGTGAGGTTGCAACAGGAAAACAGATTCTCCCTGTGCCCCTTCATCCTATTGTTAGCACTTTGGTCCTACTGTTAGCATCATTAAACTAAAAGGGTACAACCTGACTTCTCTGGTGATATATTTGGAGACTTAGTGAAATATTCTGTTTTTTCTTTTTTTTTTTTTTGAGATGGAGTCTCGCTCTGTCGCCCAGACTGGAGTGCAGTGGCCGGATCTCAGCTCACTGCAAGCTCCGCCTCCCGGGTTTATGCCATTCTCCTGCCTCAGCCTCCCGAGTAGCTGGGACTACAGGCGCCCGCCATCTCGCCAGGCTAGTTTTTTGTATTTTTTTAGTAGAGACGGGGTTTCACTGGGTTAGCCAGGATGGTCTCGATCTCCTGACCTCGTGATCCACCCATCTCGGCCTCCCAAAGTGCTGGGATTACAGGTTCTTTTTTTAAACAACTCCCAATATAGATTCCCATAATTGACCTCAGATCACTATATTATTTTTTTCTTTTTACTTAGCATTATGGGTTCGTTACTGAATATGCTGTTTTGAATTGCATTATGCTAATACAGGAACAATTACTACATATTGAGCTCTAACTTATTTGCGTGCCAAATGGAGAAGAGATACTCACTTAGGGTTCAGGTGTGAAATTTACATCTCTTCTGAGATTGAGGCATAAAATGGAAATTGCCTTCCAAATCCTCATTAAATTAGAAGGCTTTTACTGACACTTAGGAAGCAAGTTTATGGTCAGAACAAATAAAAACAGTGCAGATGTCTTCATAAGGCTGATTCCAGAAGATCAGCTGTTTTGTAAAGGTAAGTGATTTGCATCTATTACATATGGATTATCCATTCTTTGCCAATTTTTTTCCCCAAAGAGATGAGTTTTTACCATAGGTTATAGTTACTGTTGTTGTTGTTGTTGTTTTCCCTTTTTTTCCCCCCAAAGGAAATTGTCTTCATCCATAAAAGTCAGTGCTTGTTTTATACATTGCAAGAAACAAAAAGCATATTTTTTTGTTTTTTGCTTCCCCAAAAGACATTCCTTTTAGAATGCCTTGGAACTATCTTCTATCCTATCACTCTTTAAAAAAACAGAAAAGAATATATTCTTACTTTGGAAAAGATTTACATATAATCAACTCATGGTTACTTTTACTGATGCTTGAGTCTTGTAAATGTAGTAATTGATCAAATTGTATTAAGCCACAAGGGACTTTCTGGCATTCAGTTAAGGCAACTAGGTGAGTGTTACTATTGCAAGTGAAGTTTCAGGATTCATTTGGTCAGACTGAAGACTTTCTATGTAGTATAAATTGATATCTCATTCTTGAACTACAAGATGTTAAAATGCCTTTACACTTAAATAATTCTGATAGGGTGATTTTCCTTTGTGGACACTGTAATTATGTTAACATTTGCTGTATTTTGATGGAATTCATTTACATTAAAATGATTTACAAACAGGCATTCCCACATTCTTTGAGGA
Source organism: Chlorocebus sabaeus (assembly GCF_047675955.1). Classification (NCBI taxonomy): domain Eukaryota; kingdom Metazoa; phylum Chordata; class Mammalia; order Primates; family Cercopithecidae; genus Chlorocebus; species Chlorocebus sabaeus. Next base: position 25,381,033 of record NC_132923.1, on the reverse strand, counting down.
AAGTGTCTAATCTCAAAATGATACTTTTTATTTCTGCTCTGGTGTACAAAGCCTATAAGGACATTTTATCATGCTTATAAGAAAACTAGTCAGAGTTTACTAACTGATAGTAGTCTGCATTAATACAAACTATTGAACCAGAAAACATGACCTTTGTAATCTGGTAAAGATACTGATAATTTAAGATTTTCTTTTTCTATCTGTAACCTTTTTGAAAGTGAATTACATTACATTGTTATTATTTGGATGCATACCTTCATGGTATGAGTCTGAAGAGTTTTCACCTGGATATAGGACAGACACCATGACCCAAAGGAATTCTTACTCTTCCCGACTCCTAAAGACTTGAAACTGCAAGCAGTCCTGACATAAAGATGTCTTTGGTATAGCTCTTTGGCTATTTCTAAAGAGTGGATGCACTTCGGCCACCTTTGATGAGTTCCAAGATGATGACAGAAAGAAAAAGGTTGGGAAATACAGAATGTGCCTGTCCTTTTTGACCTGAGGGAAAGACAGAATGTGCCACCCTCCTTGATCTTAAGTGTGGGGTGAGAATAGCAACACTTTGTGTTTTTTATAAGTAGTGCCAGTTTTTAAAGGATCACCTGCTAAGACTTGGGATTCCTTTGACTCGAGCTTTTTCTTCACTTTGCCTCATATTTTCTTGGTAGCTCATTTCATTGCTAATGTGGGGGCTAGATGTTTCTTCATACTCTCCCAAAACAGGAGTTCTACATAGAAAGTAAGAGAAAGGGAGATTTTAGTCTTCATTTAACAAATATGTATTGAGCCACCTACAATAACCAGGGCTCTAGAGAGTGTACAAAATCAATTCAAACAAAATGCATCACTCAGGAGCTTATGTTTTGGTGTATGTAGCTAACATATATGACAAAAGTGATGAGAACCTTAAGAATCTATGATGCTTTGCTCCTAGTTTGCTTCCTTTGTAATCCAAGCCATGTACTAATTTTCCTGGCTTTTCTAATGTTTGTGTTTATTCTTTCAAAAGGCAATGATTTTTACGATCCCAAGGCAATTTCACCAAATTATAAATACAGTTATGACTCTGATTCAGTTCGTTTATGACACAGATGACTATTATACAGAGATGGTACTCATTTAGTACCCTGGCCCTAATACAGGGCTGCCCCTGTGATAGAATAATGCGTTGCTTCTTTTGGAATCTGAGAGAAGTATAGTATTTTCCCCTTTGCCAGAGAGATCCTTTGTCTCTGTGGAGTCAAAAGTGGGAGGGGTGGGAAGAGAGTCTGGGAACCAGGAAACTAGCCACAGTATTGAGTTTCAGCCAGGTGCATCAGATTGAGAACGTAATGTCCCTAGTTTATTGAACAAGAGCAGAAAAATCTCTTGGAGTTCAAAGCAACCATGGTGTTGATTTTCTCCTTTATTGAAAACAAGTTTTGAACTTAGACTGCAGAGGTTGGAGATTTAGGAAGAGAAGATAACCATTTAGGATAGTTTAGGACTTGACTTTTAGGTTGACCTAGTTAATTTCAGAAAATTTAACACTGCTTCAGTACAACTTAAATTTGAACATTTGATTTCAATTTTTTTTTAGAGCTGCATTTTTGTAAGAGGTAACGGAGTTATCTAAACAAAGTGAGTTCTTGAGAGTTTTGAAGAAATGAAGTATCCAAACATTAAGATTTATGTCTTCCAATCTTAACTGAGGTTTCCCATATAGTAGGAAGTGCCACATTTGCTATTTGATTTTAAAAGTGTAGATAGATGATAGTCGTACAAAGTGTAAACAGCCCTAATTAAAATGCTTTCATTGTGACCAGGCATGGTGGCTCACACCTGTAATCCCAGCACTTTGGGAGGCTGAGGCTGGGAGATCACTTGAGGTCAAGAGTTCGAGACCAGCCCAGCCAACATGGTGAAACCCCATCTCTACTAAAAATACAAAAATTAGCCAGGCCTGGTTGTGGCCACCTGTAATCCCAGCTACTCGGGAGGCTGAGGCAGGAGAATCACTTGAACCTGGGAAGCAGAGGTTGCAGTAAACCAAGATCACACCACTGCACTCCGGCCTGGGTGACAGAGCAAGACTCGGTCTCAATTTTTTTAAAAAAATTTTTTTCATTGTAAGAACTCATGGCTTATTAAACTATTGGGGGCTTTTGGAATCTCGTTTCTATAATCATTTGTTTCTATTACTAGACTACATCATTTATTTTACTGTTACTTTCTTTTCAATCCATATTGGACAAAATTTGAGACCAAAAAAGCTAAAGGGAGGGGTGCAAAAAAGAAGAGACTCTTAAATGATTTTTAAAATTCAGTACAAGTGTATTTCATTTTAAATGATGGATATTGTGTTTTCAAGATTAAATGCATGATATCAATCCACTCTGTCCCCCATACTTCAGGTAAATACATTTTCAGTGTATTTTATGAATATATTATTCACTTTTCTGAAAAGTACATTTAAACTTCAAAATTTTGGATGCATAGTAGTAGAATCTGTTTGAATGTACTTGACCTGTTTTTTCTCCTGCATGTGAATGCCTTCTTAGTTGCCTTCTGCTTTTACTGCCTGTATCCTAACAATTTGGAGTTGGGAACTCTTCTGAATAGAAATTTTGTCTTCCATTCTCTATACTCTGCAGATTTTTATATCTAGTTGCGACATTTCTGTTATGCTTCATACTTCCTCACAACAATTATGAATGTTCTACAGATTTAGAGGTAGAATTCAAAAACATATACAAAGAAAAAGGCGAGGTGCACTCCTTTTATTAAAAGGCCAGAACACATCCTGATTCACTGTTGCAAGATCTCTGGCATGCATTAGGTGAATCTATCTTAACTTGTGACACAAGTTAATAAAGTTGAATGTGTTTTGTTTTTTTTTTTTTAAGGTTGATATCAGAAGTGAGACTAATTTCTAAATAGCCTCAACTCTTGAGACTTGCTATATTGCTTATAACGAAGAGGAAAAGGAAACTGTCATTACTTTACATATTTATGTAATTGGAGGGAATGGAAAGTTTTTGGGAATATGAATCAAGTATTAGACTGTTTTCTTATTTTAGTTTGTATATGTTTTAATTGTTTTCTCTCTCTACCCATTAAAGATTCCAGTGCTGAATATTCAAATGAAAATTTTTCCTGCACTTTGTACTGTAGCAGGGACCATATTTTCCTGTACAAATTACTTCCGTGTAATCTTCACAGGTGGTGTTGGCAAAAATGGATCAACAATAGCAGTAAGTATGCCTTAAGATTTTCAACACTTGTTTACACTAGGACTTGGTTTTGTTGTCATTTTGTTTTTTATTTCAAATGTATAAAATCATTTGTTAATTTATAATTGATACACAGCCTTTAAAGAAACTAATGTTCAAAACTTCAATTTTATATATACTTACCCACATTTATATGCTTTATACAGTCATAGTTTTATGCATACACACACACACACATACTTATTCACATGTTTTTTAAAGTATGAGCTGCTTTGTAAAAATAAGCCTGGTCTCTCAAGTGAAATCTTCAGTTTGTACCTAATCAATTTATGCTGCTACTTTTCATTAGCTCTTCTAGTTTGTGGTTTATAGAAATTGCTGCCTATCAGGTGCGGTGAGGTTCCTGAAAGTTTGAGTTGAACTGTTCTGGAGCAGATCCATGCAGTATCTGATGAGTACTGAATACTATTAACTCTTCTCTTCACTCTGTACAGGGAACAAGTGTCCTTTCTCCTTTTCTCCATATTGGATCAGTGATTACATTAGCTGCAATGATCTACAAGAAATCCGCAGTTCAGCTTTTTGAAAAGCATCCCTGTCTTTATATACTGACATTTGGTTTTGTGTCTGCTAAAATCACTAATAAGCTTGTGGTAAGCACCTGAGTTTTTATTTGTTTTGTTTTTCACTTTTATCTTATTTTGGTTTTATGGCCATAGTTTTCATTCTGTGCTTCCTAAATGGTCCTAGAGTTTGCCCTCCTCTAATCAGAATCTCTTGATATCAACATGGGAACTATTTTTACCCTTTGTGAAGCTACAATTTGAAGTTACTGGAAGTTCTTGGAAAACATACAACTTTTCACCCTTTTATCCACTGTTTAATTTGGTTGTTCAGTTTATCTACATTCTTCAGTCTCAATCTGGACACTCAAATTAAGGCTCCTTGTGAAAAGCATCTTTTGGCGGGTTTCTCAGACACATTTCTTATTGTTGGGTTTTTAGTTTTGGGAATTCAACAGCTATTCCTAAATAATTACTGGAAGTTGAGATCTGAGCACAATATGATTTACTCTGTAGTCCACAATTGTCCTCCTATGAAAATGCCTACGTTATTCTGTTTTATTCATAGGTTGCACACATGACGAAAAGTGAAATGCATTTGCATGACACAGCATTCATAGGTCCAGCACTTTTGTTTCTGGACCAGTATTTTAACAGCTTTATTGATGAATATATTGTACTTTGGATTGCCCTGGTAGGTATTGTACTAAGTCTTATTTCATGGTTTGAGGATTTGAAGGTTGCTTGTTTTCTTATTTTGATGAGCCAGTCATGAGAGATAGTTCATATAATTGTAATGATTTGGAATGTCAGAAATCCACATAAATGGGGCTGTGTGAGAGTTCTATGACTTTATATTTGAGCCTTTTATTTTTTGCATTAATCTTACTAGTCCTACCTACATCAGGCAGGGCTCATAAATTGCAAATTGCTGACTGAGTAAAAAAGCATGAATCGGCATACTACACCCTGTGGGCCCATAGCCTGTTTTGGTAAATACAGTTTTATTGGAACACAGCTATGGCCATTCATTTATATATTGTCTTTGGCTGGTTTCATGCTACAATGGCAGAGTTAAGCAACTGTGTCAAAGACAATAAGGCCCATAAAGCTTAAAATATTTGCCATCTGTCTCTCTAACAAAGAGTTTGTATGTGAAGGAAAGATTGCGAGGAAATTGAATTATTGTTTAGAATAGAAGGTCAATCTGCAGAGAAAACAGGGGCCACTCCTCTTTACTTTCAGGAAGCTTAGGGAGAGCCTAAACGGGTGCTGAGAATGTCTCTTTTCTTTCCAGGTTTTCTCTTTCTTTGATTTGATCCGCTACTGTGTCAGTGTTTGCAATCAGATTGCGTCTCACCTGCACATACATGTCTTCAGAATCAAGGTTTCTACAGCTCATTCTAATCATCATTAATGATGTAATTGGTATTATATAGGAACACCATGTTTTCTGCAGGAAAGAATCTGAACATATTAAGGAGAATGGGGGTGGATAAGAACAAATATAATTTATAATAATCAATGTTGTATAACTTTTATTCTTTATTATTGGTAACACTCCCTAACTATTCTGTGAGAATGGGAATTTCAAGTCCCATCTTGTAAATTGTATATGTTATCATGCAGGGTTTGGGCCAAGAAAGCATGCAGAAAAAAAATGCCATGTGATTGTAATTATCCTGGATTCAGAATAACATTGTGATGGGGAGCCAGATCCACAGTGGTGGAGAGTTCTAATGTTGACTATTTGCAGGCCAAAAGATGATTGCTTTATAATTTTAACAAATCATCGTCTTTTAGTAACATCCTTGTTTAGTGTCTTCTCAAGCTTTCTTTACTAAGGAGTTCAGCTTGTGACACAGATACATCCCACTAGCTTGTGAGGTGGAACTAGTAATAAAGACCTTGAATTTGGATTGAAAGGTTTCCTATTTTTACATTGTTGAGGAAGTTCTTTTTTTTTTTTTTTTAATTGCTCAAGAAATGATTCTCTCACAGGCTTGGGAAATCCTGTTAGCATGCAGAATAATGTGGTAACTTTGTCAATTTCCCATTTTATTTTTTTAAATAAATATATGATCTGAAAGCCAACTTTTTCTCAGTTTTATTCAGTGAAAAGATAAACTAAGTTTTAATATTATTTTTTTAAATTTAAGCAAAATTTCTGTTCTTTAATAAGAAAATTTGGTCCACTGCATTGTTCTAATGTGTCTTGTGACATTTCTATTTTGTAGAAACTTTAACTTTAAAAAGGAGAACTATGTTCATCTTTCCTGTCAATGGTTTTTTTGTGTTGTAGTCATCACCTGTGTAATCACTTAGAAATTTCAGACCCTTCCCCTAAATTTTCAGCAAGTGCCTGGGCCTCTCTAAGGGGTTACTTTGTACTCTTCTTTTCTGGCACTCTCCTCTTTGGTATCTGTACTATAGTTTGAAATGGGAACCAGATATGTTTCTATTTTATACAGATCATTCAGTTGCTTGAAGAAGAGGAACACAGGAGAAAAGATTTAAACTATTGGCTAAAATGAGTGTCTTATTATTGATTTTCATCTATATCCTGTCCCATAATCAGGAATAAACAGTAGCTACACTGTCTTGTATGGCAGCCAGAGCGCTCCTTGCTTGCACTTTCAATGATTCCATCCATCCTGTGTAGATTGGATTAGCAAGGAGAAGTAAACCTTTAATTTCTTTGCCAGACTTTATTGGGAAATGAAAATCCATCATTACCTTTCCTTGCTAGCAATTGTTCCAATATCTGGGATAAAGAAGTACATACAGGAAAATGTTAGGGCAGATCAAGTATTGAAAGCTAGGACAGAGCAGGACAAAGAAGGAAGGATAATTCTACTTGTTTGGCAAAGTTACATCAGTTGTCTTACTGACACATCGGGTATTATCTATAGTGGAAATTGAGGCCTGGAGAGGTTAAATGGCATGCCAGTGTCGGTTGCTATTTTTCAGAACAAAAATTAGAATCCAGATCTGAAACCTGGTGCAGTGTTCTCTCCTATACTATACTGGGCTTTAGTGGGCTAAAGCTCTAAAGCAACATGTTGAGGGCTAATTGAAATATGTTTATTCTCTTACATTCTTTTTCAGCATAGATGGAATCTGAAAAGCACTCAGATATTTAGTGTGTGCATCCTTCAGCCCTAAATACAGCATTAGCATCAAATCAAGGGTACATTTGTAATAAGCCTCAGCAAACCTTACCTGAAGAACCTTTTAAGAAAGTACAGATTTCCAGGTCCTATCACTGGAGATAATTTGGTATATTTGTGATGAGGCATTAGAGGGTGTTTTCACAAGATTCTCAGGATTCCAGTTCCTTTTCTGAAGCCTTTGAAGGTACAACCATATTTAGGCACCACTACCATAAACTACCAAAAAAAAAAAAAAATGTAATTCCTAGAAGCTGTGAAGAATAGTAGTGTAGCTAAGCATGGTGTGTGGACAGTGGGACATCTGCCACCTTCATTAGGTCTCTGCACTTCCAAAAGCAAATTACATTGGCTTTAACTTCAATATGCCCTGTTCCACCCTCCAGAAACTTTTGTGTTCTTTTTACAGAATTTAGGAACTTCTGAGGGCCACAAATACATGCATTAAAAAGGTAGAATTTTTGAAGATAAGATTGTTCTAAAAAAGCTTCCCAATGCTTGAGTAGAAACTATCGGTAGAGTTATCAAGGGAGGGGAGACTAGGTGACCACTAAACTCCTTCAGACTCTTAAAATTAGGATTCTTTTCTCAAAGGGGAAGAATGTCAGTGCAGAGATCCCTTCATCTTTAGCTAAAGAATTGAACTGTGCTGCTCAAAATAAAGATCAGTTGGAGGTAGGATGTCCAAGACTGAAGGTAAAGGACTAGTGCAAACTGAAAGTGATGGGGAAACCGACCTACTTATGGAAGCCATGTAGTGTTCTTCACAGGCTGCTGTTGACTGAAATTCCTATCCTCAAATTACTCTAGACTGAAGCTGCTTCCTTTCAGTGAAGAGCCTCTCCTCCCAGGATTCTGGAAAGCACACCTGACTCCAAACCAAGGACTTGGATGCCCTGTGTCGAGTGCTGCTGCTGCTTTTTCCAGTATCTCTTACCCTTCCTCTTAGAAGAAGTAGAGTTGCTGCCCCCCATGATTCTATCACTCCAAACATATCCCCAGGTTCAGGACCACCATGGCCAGGTCCTCCACTTGTAGTCCACTTGATTCTCATATTCATTGCCTTATTTTCCTCATTCTCCACCCGTAGTAAAAGCCAAAGACACACATAAAAATAAGATTTTCCTCTTTACTCTCATCCTTACACGTCCACAGACTTCTTATGTGGAGAGGCTGAGCCTTTCGAACACAAAGTGTGTTCTCTGTTGAAGATGTTGTAATGATGGGAGAGGGCAGTTGCAGCAGCTTCTAATCAAGTGTCTACAACACATGTACTACTGTTTCCTACCTGTGTCACCTCTGCAAAAAAATGCAGCTCTGAGCCCAGTTCTGTGAGCATGGTGTCAGAGCCCTCCAAAGTCCTGAGAAATCGATACCAGGGATCCAAATGTCAGACACCAATTTGAAGCAATACCTGGATACCAAGACTCAGAGTGAGGTTATGGATTTGGGGGGCTGATAGCTTTGCTGATCCTGCCACACTGGCAGGGGCTGAAGTCCAGAAATGGTGTGTGGCTGTAGTCATTCTTATTCACCACAGCTCTTATTTCACAGTTTTTTCCCTTGGCTTCTTCTGTTTCTTCTGTTCCTCATATTCAAGTATTTTCTGTTGGAAATAGCCTGTGGGTTCAGATACAGGTGTTAGAGGCATCTGATCTGATCAGGCAGACTATAATGAGCTCAGGAATAAGGATCAGAAATATCCTGTCTGCTCCCCATACTCCCATCCCTGCCAGGATGTCTCTGGCCTCACAGGCTTCTGGAGATCCAAACATTCAGTTCTGTCCAAAAAGGAGCCCATAAACAGAGGATAGATACTTAGTAGGAATTAGCTCTAGACTGAAACAAAGGAAAGGGCTCAGTCCTGTTGGCTAATGAGTAAACCAGCTTCCACAAAATGGCAGCCCATTAGACATTTTCATAGGTTGCGGGTTATGTCATTTCAACTCCACTAATAAAAGTCTGCCTACACCTCTTTTGTGGGTTTCTAAAGAGAAGTATTCTTTCTTTCCCCTCCTGTTTATTCTAGAGGTAACCCTCTATGGGCTTAGACTGATGGGGACTGTCACTACCTGCAGGAGGATTCTTGCTTTTCTCAGCTTCCTGGATGAAAAGTGAGAAGAGCTGTGTCTTCACAAACTTCTTCACAAATCGGCGGTTGGTCTTGGAGGTCAGAGCCTTACAGAAGGATCGTTCTTGGAAGTGGCCTTGCCCATTTGCCTCCCGCTTGATATAGGAAGCATAATGACCCACAGTCTTGACAAAGAACTGTACAAAAGGGCCTGAAACGTGCTCGTTGATTTGTTCTGCAGCTGCAGGAGATATAAAGGCCATCTCAGAGGGTAGCAGAAGGATGAAATTACCCAAACTCCCCTCCAAGAGTGGCTTTCATGCAGGCTGAAAGCTCCTGGGGAAAGCCGTAGGGTAGGGTTCATAATTAGTGACTGAAATGGCAATCTGGGTATGGGTTCTCTGCCATTACTTAGGAAGAATACAATCCCAAATTCAGACTTGCCCTAGGTTCTAGGCCTCTAGGGCTGGTTCTAGGACTGCTGAGTGAGTTCATTTTAGTTCTGGAAGGGAATGATTGAGAATCACGCCCTTGCACTCCCTGGAGAGACCCAAAATAAGAGTAAGGACTTACTCTTTAACTCATTGATCCCCTGACCGAGAGAGTCTAAGATGCCATCCTGAAGCTTCGGTGGCAGGATGTCTTTTTCATCACCAACCTAGAAGAGGACAGAGCTCCAAGGTCAAGCAGGAAGGAAGTGTGGAGTGAAGCAGGTTGGCAGAAAAGCATAAGGAGGGCATGAATTCTACACCCCTACTCCACCCACAAATAATCAGCCACATGGGACAGAAACAACACAAGCTGTTTCTTGGCCTTTAGTTTGACTCTAGACATTAGCAAGGAATCCTCTCCACCCCCGTGGTACTTTATTTATATCCCTTGCTTAAAAGGCACTATCACTGATTGTCTTATAGTGAAGTCATCTGTGTTTATATGTCCATGGGCTCCTTGAGAGAGATGCGGTCTTTTTAGCACAGATTCTCACTCAACAAAGAACTTAATGTTTGTTTAAATAAGTGGAAACTAGAGTGGTAGACCTGCAGGGCATCTGAACCCAGACACTTACCGACATTAAGAAGGTTCCTTCACAAAGATTGACCAGCAGGACCTGAAATAAACATAGACTGGCTTTCTCTGGTCCCCTTTCTTCAAAGACCTCTAGAGGATTTACCGTCTTGATTTCTGCCTGTGGCTGTATCTTTCAGCCCAGGTAGCAACAAAATCAATATCTTCAGTTCTCATTTCCTGTCTAGCATTCTCCTTTCTCACCATTCCCCTCTGGAAACCTCAGTTCCCTTCCTGAGGAAAGGGTGTGGGTGTTTGTAGGAAGGGAGTAGGAGAAAGAGCTAAGGTAGAAGGGAAATACAAGATGGAGAAATCACAGCCAGTCACTCCCTTAATAAAACATTGCAGAAATTGCTTCTACCTGGAGCATTTAGTAGATTGCTCACATAAGTGCTTTACACATTTGATCTCAAGCAACAGTCTTGTGAGGCAGATACCATCTCCATTTTGAAGATGAGGAAACAGACCCAAAGAAGCTGCCTGAGGTCATACTATACTGCTAATAAGAGAACCAATTTTTTTCCAAGCCTAGACTGATACTCTTGAGATGACATTCCTCTCTCTATGATTCCCCTTCAACTCCCTGCTCTCTAGAACAGAGACCAATATCTTTTTATTTTTTTTCATGCTTGCAACAACTTATGTACAATTTTCTATTAGAAAAACTCCCACCAGGCATAGTGGCTCACTCCTGTAATCCCAGCACTTTGGGAGGTCGAGGCGGGTGGATCACGAGGTCAGAAGATCAAGACCATCCTGGCTAACACGGTGAAACCCCATCTCTACTAAAAATACAAAAAATTAGCCGGGCGTAATGACGGGCGCCTGTAATCCCAGCTACTCTGGAGGCTGAGGCAGGAGAATGGCATGAACCCGGGAGGCAGAACTTGCAGTGAGCAGAGATCACACCACTGCACTCCAGCCTGGGTGACAGAGCGAGACTCCATCTCAAAAAAAAAGGAAAAAGAAAAACTCCCTCACAGCTTTGGGCCTTCCAGCAGGAAACAGCAAAGGAAAGAAATGAGCCCAGGGTCAACAGGAAGAGAAAAGGAAAGGAAGTGAGGAGACCATGTGTCTACAGTCCTCAGGTAAGATAAGCACAGGGCTGGAACTGCCCAGGGAGCCTTCAGTCTAGACCAGAGATTACAAATAGGCACCCTGCTGGCTGATTCCAACCAGCAGATCTGTTTCTTTGATCCTTACAGTATTTTTAAATAATTGATTTGGTTTCCAATATTTAAACTGGACTATCTCACATAAAATTTGGATTTGGGGCTTCTCCTGAAAAGTCAGGAGATCTAACACTGGGTCCACATTTCTAAAGGACAACACTCAGATGGAACTGAGTAGCAGTTGCCTGCTTTAGGCAGGGAATGTTCCCACCAGTTTACCGTAATTTCCCAAATCATGTGTTGGTCATTTAAATGCCTGCTGGGCCTCTCTTTTCCATTTGTGACCCTTGGTCTTGACAGTAGAGAGAATGATTCCTCCATTGTCCCTTCTTCCAAATACAAGGAAAGAGAGTGGAAAGTATGCCAAAAAATAGAGCATGCACTGTAATTATCTGTCATCAGGGGAGAAAAGTTGAACTAGTCCAGGCCTGAAACCACTTGTATACATAGGCTCAGATGCCTTCATGGAAGGAAGACTGTTCCTTTGAGGGATTGGGAGGAAAGAGTGTGTATAAATAATTTCTTTTTCAAGATTGTTCCCAGAACTCTTTCCAGTATTTGGGCATATTATTGTCTGTGGAGTAATCCCTTACCAAAAGCCAGAGTCTGACCGGCCATCAGGAGAGGTGCCACGGCTTCCAGGGAGCTGGAGCTGCAGAGTCAGGAAGTTTCATAACTTCTGGGGTTGGGACATTTAAATGTTTATTGCTAAACATGGGGCTAATACTCTGTCCCAGTTAGTCACAAAGCTAAGGCTGGTTCAAAGGGCATGTGTACTCAGCAGTCCTAAGGAAGGATGAGGGGCCAGTGGAGCAAAGAAAGGAAACACAGCCTTCTTCTTTACTTCCCAGCAATAGTTTCTATAGGAGGGGATTTGGTTTTATCTGTGCTAGGTTCCACTGTTGTCTGTGTGGCCTTGGATAAGTCTCTGGAGCTCAGTAATCTCTTGGAATGAGTCAATGGTTATGGCCAGGGCAGATATTCCCAAGTCCCTCTTCTGGCTTAAGATACAGCAACATGCTATGTTTTGAAAGTCCCTACTGATCACTCTAAAGCACATGCTTTGAGTTGTTTTTCCAACAGTGGGGATAGATTTATGCTTTTAATGCCCATTTTCACAACTGAGTCCTCTGGTTTGTCTGCGGCACTGCCAAGATGTAAGAAGCTAACAAAATGAAAAAGGATTCAGACCTGTATCCTCATTAACCCATTTAGCTCTGAGCTACTCAGAAAGATGACTTGCTGCATTCTTAAGACTCACAGTTTGCCAGAGGGCCACGTTAGCTCATTTCCAAGGAATTCAAATACATTCCAATGGGGTGTGTGTTGTATAGACCAGCTGTGTCATCCATTTGGATGAGATGGGACACCCCGAAGACTGTTCATCAGGGTCAGCTGGCATGGAACAGTGTGATCACCCTTGAATAAGCTATCCGCTGTGCCTTATGCCTAAAGGGAAATCCTTCAGAAGGGAGCCTGCGTTAATTGAGCATCAACTGTGTGTTGGGTGCCAGGTTAGGAGCTCTATGCAGGTGGTTTCCCCCAGAATCCTTAGGAAGTGACCACTGTTATCCCCATTTTAGAGATGAGAAAGCTCAGGCTTAAAGAGGTAAGGTAACTTGCCCCTAATCACACAGCTGTAAGAGCTGGGATCTGAATCCCAGTCTATCTGGCTCCAAATCATGCACTCTTCTTGCCACATCATACCTCTTCCATAGGGCTGTCCATGACCTCCTGCTGGAAGCGCATTTGTACTCCAACCATGAAGGGGGTGGGGCAGCAGACGGTGGCCAGAAGGCTCTCAGGGACAACAGGGATGTAGGTGTGCGCCCAGCTGAAGGGGTAGAGCAGCGCAGCAGCAGCATGGATGCACTGAGACAGGGTGCTGGGACAGAGCACAGAGGATGAGAGTCAGGAGGCCCCTGCACCTCCATGCTACACACCTGTCATCGCCCACCACCAACAGCAGCTACAGCAGTGCTGCCCGTGCCCATGGCAGAAAGGCAAGTCTGGGGGCCATGCTGGTCACAGAGCTTGAATGTACATTGCTGGGAGGGAGGGAGGGACAGAAACTAGAGAGGCCGAGGCTTCACTATCAAGAGGGGGACCTCAATTTGACCCTTCTTTTCCCAGTTAGTCTTCTCAACTTACTACTGGCCAAAAATAAAAGTGACTCCAAAGAGAAGAGGGAAGAAGAGTTGCTTTCATTCAAGGAGATAATTGATGGAGCCCCTAGCCTGTGCTCACAACTGTGAGCCTACATCACAGATGTGGATACCAGGAAGAGCAAGACACTGACCCTGCTTTTAAGGAATTCACAGTGTAGTTAAGAAACAAACAACTAAGTAAGCACTGGAGGCTCAGCCGAGAGGCAAGGCCTTTTTACCTCCCTATGTCTATCCAACCTCACCCCCAGCCTTTGCCCCCACACAGTCCCCTCTGGGCACTCAAGGTTATTAAAGATTACCAGGTTGCTGCCTGAGTAGCTTGGGAAATTCCCAGGTTCTAAGAACCCTTGCCCAGCAATTCCTACACGGAAAGTCCCACAAAGGTGGCTCCTCAAGACTTTCCAGTGAAGCATTTCTCGTCACTCCTGCCCAAGTCACAACTTGGACCCTACTCCTCTCGCCACCACACACACACAGTCCCACTCTCTGTCTTCTCATTTCTCCCCTGGCTTTCGTGGCTCTTTCCTCCAGCCAAATTGCCTCAAAGTCAAGGCCAATAAAAGCACAGATGCGGGAATCCTTGTTTCAATTCTGGGTTTCAAGCTAGCACTTCCTGAATTAGCAAAATTGAGTCTCTGAGAGGCTAGCTGACTGGAAGTCCCCTCCCTGGCTAAGCTTTAGGGAGCTGAAAAACTCAGTGTGGGAAGGAAGTGGGGAGTGGTAGGATTTCCCTGAAGAAAGTAAACGTCTGAGAGGTAAATCCTGCCAACCTTCACTTTCCAAACACTGATCTGAGGAGGAAAGGCAGAATCCCAGCTCTAGCCACACAGGAACTTCTGGTTTCCATTCAGGGCTGGGAGTGAAAGAGCTATTTCCAAAGCAAAATATGCCACTCCCTTCAAGGATTACCTACAACTAGTTCCTTTTTGGTTATCACCCATTTTTACAGAATCTTCAACACAGAGACCCCACTGGTTGCCCAAGTTTCCTTTCCTCTGAAACCCATGACATTCACCTGACCCTTTGACTTCTATTGAGTCCCCAACATCCTTTTCTTCCTTAAAAGATAAAAGCAGGATTGTCAACCTAAAATCATTGGTTCTCTGCCTCCCCAGATATGAACAGAAGGTCCACCCCACCCCTACTGTTTTATGACTTTTTTCATTCTCCATTCTATTACGTCTCCCCATGTCCTTCTCAGATCTGAAGCCCCTAAGAGGTAGAGACTATGGCACAATAGTACCCTGCTTCCACTACACACAGGGATATACTCAACCGTGAACTTAAGAATAGCAGCTAGCATTCACCAATATGTGCTTGGCAGGGTGTTAGGTACCTAATGTGCATTATTTCATTTAATCCTCACCACAACCTTATGAGGTAATCACAATCATTATTTCCATTTTCGAGAAGTTAAACTAACTTAAGGGGGACCTCATAGCTAAAGGTAGAAGAACTGGATTTAGACCTCCTAATTCTGCTGATTTCAATCCCTGTGCTTTCAACCACTATATAATTCTGCATCCCCTTCAGGTGAAGGGAAGTTTGTATTTCCCAATGCTTGGCATCTGGCAAACAGTTGACACAGAATAAATGTTTGTTGAATGAGTATCTACCTCCTGCCCTGTTCTCCACCCTCCCTCAGCCTTGCAAGGGCAGAATCATGTCTACATCCACCCTAACTGGTCCCACCTGAGCTGTCCCAGGAATACTTCCTGTCCTTCCCTTAGCTAAGTCAGGAGCATTCCTCAGGCCCAGGCAGCAGCCCTGTGTGGAGGAAGAGGCAGTGGGGGTGGTTCAAAACAGCTGTTTCTCTTGGTTTAAAGAACAAGGAGCTAGAAACAGGAGGGTGGGCACATGGGCCCTACAGCCCATTTTCCTTGGATAACCTCCAGTCTGTTCCCTTGAACTCAGGGATGCTGGGCAGTTCAGGTGAGCAGTTCAGGGGCTGGGCCCACCTGAGACCTTCCGCCAGGAAGATGATTTTTCTCTCCAGCACAGCAGAGGCAAAGATCTGAAGTATCTGTTCAAAACTGAGACAGTGCAATAGAGAACTAAAATCCACATGTTCTAGGTGGGAGTCCAGGGGCCGTGTCAGTGAAATGAACTGTGGGGAAACCAGAGAGAGAGAAGGTGTTACTACACTGCAAGATCGTGCAGACCCCGGAGTGCTGGGCCTCTACCAGCCTCTATTCCTTCCCCCAGGAGTGAATCTGACCCTGTCTCTCTTTCCCCTGCTAATTGGCTGGAGGACAGCATTGATGTGATCTCGAGTATGGCCCATAATGTCCCGCATCCTCCCTCACTCGCCTCCCTGAGCACACACCCCTCTCTCACTGCGCTTCAGCACATGGGCTTCTGTTCCTTGAGCAATTCTATCTTTTCTGCCTGCAGCCTTCACTGTGGGGGCCCTCCTCCTGCACTGCTCTGCTCCCTTCATTCTTACCTTCTTTCAGGTCACAGAGGCCCCACCTTGGCCGCGTGATACTTTCCCATCTTCTTCTTATGTAGCACCCTGTTTTTATTTTTTTCCTTTCATCCCAGTTACATAATTTCCAAGTCAACATGCACTGGTGTGTTTATTTAACATCTATCTTCCCCAGTGGACTTATAGCTCCAAAAGGTCAGGGACCACATTCATTTTGGTCACCACTGTATTCCCAGAAAATGATATAGTTTGGCACACAGCAAGCATTCAGTACTAATTTTTCTAGAAAGTGAAAGTTTCTAGCTTCTCCCCTTATTTTCCTGTGGGGAAGCCAAGTTTAAAGGGGCACAGAGACTATTCAGAGCTCCAGGGGTCAGGACTGGAATTCTCAGAACGGTGTTGTACCTGCTGCCTCAGTGTGCTTGGTGCCTTAAAACAATAGCATTCCCCCATGCATGGGTGGAGACTCGGGGGTGGGGATGGATGATAAGAAATGGACAGATGGAGGCTGTAAGGTAGAGACAGGACAAACAAAGGAGAGTGGATTGGGCGTGGGGGCAACTGGCAGTCTGGGGGCTGAGGGAAAAGCCCTTTATAGCACCAGAAGCCTCAACTTACATGGTTTATTTATTATAAATAA
This sequence comes from Chlorocebus sabaeus, assembly GCF_047675955.1. NCBI lineage: Eukaryota > Metazoa > Chordata > Mammalia > Primates > Cercopithecidae > Chlorocebus > Chlorocebus sabaeus. Next base: position 25,364,541 of record NC_132923.1, on the reverse strand, counting down.
AAGTCTTGGTGGCTTGAGCAGTAACTAGGTGCTTGTGGGTATCAAGTTAGAAGGATCAGAAAATTTGAGCTTGATTTCAGCTTTGTTCATTCTAACCAAGTCCTAGTCCCCATCTTGCTCAGTTTTTCTGTACTTTAACCTGGTTAATGGAAGAACAGTGGTAAGAGCTGCCACAGATGCCTACCCTCTCCAGCTAGGGACGGTCTCACCCATTTTGCTAACCCACCTCAGTGCCTGAGTCGGGGATGAAGCTCTTGAGAGTGACAGTCTTCCCAGGAGCAGGGAAGGCTGCCTCTCGGAGGCCCTGCATGAACGGGTAGATGACAGCCATGGAGATCTGATGTCTCTTCTCCACTTCATCCAGGATCTGCAGAGAAAAGAACCACGGGAGGCACGGCTCAAAGGGACATTATCGGGCAGGTGGCAGAGACTCTACATGCCCCAGAGCGTCATAATGTTCCCATACTGGTTCAGCTGGTCCTCATGTATCTTCTAGGGCCCTCCATGAACTGGTCTCTCCCTCTCTGGCAGAGGCTGGGCTCATGCTAAATAATCTGCAGTTTATGTCCCATGTAAGACCTGCTTTTTTCCTGCTTCCTTTTTATTATCTCTCTATCAATCCATATTCTTCCCCTCTCTTAACACCAACATAAAAGCACCTCCCTGGGAAGTCATCCCAGAGTAAACTCACCACCCATGATGGTACCATGTCCACTCATGCTGGTTGCAGCAGGAGGCTAGAAGCCTAAGCCTCTTGGTACCACTCTGTCCTCCAACTCCCACAATAGATTCCCGGGGTCAGAGACTGCCTCCATCCCTAGGAACACTGCACAAAGGAATTCTTTACCCAAGCAAAAACTGACAGAGTTTCCTCCCTTCCTCCTCCTAAGGTCCTGCTGGGGTCAGAGCATAATTAAGTCCTTTCTGGTCACCAATGGATGGCATGGCCCCCATGGATTCTGCTCAAATCCTGACTCAGATGCACTGGCACTCAAATTAGCTCCAGCAGAAGTCCTGGGGACCTCAACTATTCTTCTACCCTTGAAGGAGTCAGAATGGGTCTTATAACTCCTTCATATTTGTTTAGTGCTCTGCCTTTTATAACGAGTCTTCCCATATATCACCTCATTTATACCTCACACCACCCAGTGAGATAGGAAGGTGAGATTATTATATCCATTTGACAGATGAGGAAATTGAAACTCGGGGCAGAAGTTTCTTCCCCTTGTCCTACTTCAACTACTTTCTTACCTGGCTAGAGCGGGAACAGTAGCTGTCTCTGCAAGGAGTCCAGTCCCCTAGATTCAATTTCCACTTTTCCCTTAAGCCAAGTGCATGCCCCTTTGCCTCAGTTTTCCCAAGTGTACTTTAAAGCTGATTCTGGCTATGGGAGAAGAGCTCCACTAAGGGCTTAGGTTGCACAGGCAGGGTTGGCAGCCAGAGAGAGCCTAGAAGATGGGCAGGACAAACAGGCCCTGAGGAATCCTGTTCCATCCCTACCTTGGAGAACAAGCCGAAGCAGCCGATGCAGCTGATGATGCAGTACACTTTGGGAAGGCGAGGGCCAGGGCCGGCAGGCTGGGGAGGGACAGAGAGGCTTCTTCAGTGCTGCAGCCTCCCCAGGGGTTTCTCCCAATTGGTATGAAGGAGCACAAGGCTGAGGGCTGGGGAGGGGGAATTTATGGGGAATGGTGGGTGCAGCAGGGAGGTCAGAGTGGTCACCAGGGTCAAAAGAAGAAATCCTTGAGGGTACTGGGTGAGTTGGTGGGCAAGTGCTGCCACCTTCAGTGCCAACACAATCTGGGGTCAGCAAAGAGGGGAAGCAAGTGTGCCTTAGAGATGAAGAAATGGCTAAGGAGGAAAGCACTGTAAAGGTGACTTGGGGAATCCTTCTGAGACTTGAGATTTGAAACTAACTGTCCAAATCCCAGCCTCTGCTCTGGGAGGCTCCAGGGTCCAAGGTAAGCAGGCCTGGGTAGAGCAGCAGGGAGAGGAGTCAGTTGGAGCCTCTCACAAAGAGGAAAGTTATCAAAAGCCGGGGAGAGCACAGACCAGAGCCTGACCAGCAGGGGGAGAAGAGGCATCAGGTCCTCGTGCTTGTGGGGCTGCAGAGGGAGCACTAGCATGGCAGAAGGTCCTGGGCTGTGCTTTCTCTACAACTGGTGCTGCCAACAAGCCTGGACTTTTACAGCTAAGGCTTGAGCAAGCCCAGCCATGGAGCTGAGCAGACTGCAGAAAGGAAGGGGCAGTTCTGAGCTGCACAGACCAAAAGGCGCCTGCAGTATCCAATCTTTCTGCTCCCATCCACATTGGTCAGAACGAAGGAGAAGGTCTCCCTAAGAAAGAGCAGACAAGGCTTGATTTGCATTGCTCACTGGATTCTAAAACAGGAAAGTGGTCAGGATTAGAGGGTGGAGAGGAGGGCAAAGCGGAACTGCTGATTAATCATAGGAGTAAGGGCTCACTGGTGTCGAGCCCTAAACACATCATCTCATCTAATTGTCAAAACAACTCTTTGAGGCAGGTTCAGTTATTATCCCCACTTTAAAGATTAAGGAACTAAGGCCAGAGGGTGCTTCTTATTCAAGGTCACTCAACTCATAAATAGTGAAGTCAAAGCTCAAGCAGTCGAATTCCAGGGCTCATGCTAGAAGGGTCTTTGCTACATCGCCTTCTTAGAGGCTAACTGCTTTCTGCTAAGTCCAGCTTGGGCCAGCAGCAGAATTAAAAGCAGCAACTATTGCTTCTAAGACAGGTGGGAGAATCTAGCTCTTTGGACAGAAGTGCCTGATCAAACTGATAGCTAATATCCTTGGCCTTGAGGGACCCCAGGCCAGATGTTCTCAAATGAATCAATTACACTCCTGGGCTGAAAATCAACAAATGACAACAGTGAGGGAGGCTACAGGAGCCACAGAACTCACACGTGTTCCTTCTCTCCAAAACCAATACCCTTGCCCAAGGCTGAGCAATTACCTGGGATACTCGGTGAGTGATGCCCACTCATTCCCATCTGGGAAGCAGAACAAGGGGATAGCTTTGAGTAGCCGCTCCTCCTCCTCCTGTTGACCCCGAAGCAGGTTCTCCCGCTATAAGGAAAAGGAAAAGACAAGTGGATGTGAAGCTGGGGGCAGAGGTAGGAGGAGAGGGCTTCAGAGCTGGTGGGTTTCCTTTGAGGCTCTAAAGCAGTCTAGGGATAAGCTTCTCCACTAGCATAGGGGCAAAGATGCCTTTGCCCATCAATCTACACAGTTTGCATTCTGGATCTGGTTGGAACAACTCCAAAGCTGAAACAGCCCCTCCTCAGTCAACTCGACATAAGCTTGACTTCGACCTCAGTATTGAGGATCTACATAGAAAGCGGACAGGGCCATGTTGAATATGGAAAGGCCCTGAAATGACCCAGGCCTCTGAGAGGACAACATCAGAGAGGCACCACATCAGAGAAGAGAAGCGGCCAGCTCAGTTGGCACACCTCCTAATGAGAAGGGTTAATGAGGATTCCCACCCCTGGTGCAGGATCAGACAAGAAAGAGTCTGATGCTTGGGCTTGGGCAGAGGACTGTGCCTGCCTACCAGTTACATGGCTGCCCCACTCTTTCCTTCCCACACATCCCAGAGAGGGGATTTATTCTAGGAGGTCTGGCAGAAGGTAAGCTTCTCTACAGAAAAGGGTGACTGAAAATGGGATTTGGAAGACCTATGAGGTCCCCTAAAAGGCAAAATATCTAGCCTAGTTTCCCTGCTAGGAAGCCTAGGTCAGTCCCTCACAAAGAAGTTAGACCTAGATTCTGTGGGTGATAACAGAGAACTGGGGCTGTGCTAAGAAGGAAATGGAGAGCAGCGAGCTCAGAGCTCAGGGCAGCTCCAGGTTCAAGCCCTGGTAGGGTGGGGAGAAGGAGGTAGAACCCCCACCCCTACCACCTTCCAAACACCCCAGTCCTCTGACTGGCCCTGCCCCTCCTTCAGTCCTTACCTTGGGAAATTGATAGGTGATTATAGGCTCGTAATCATCCTGTGAACGCTTTTTTTTGAGAGAAACCACAAGAAGGTATTCAAAGAAGTGCTGCCCCCCAGCAAAGTTGGGCAAAGAGTGCTCCTGGGCCCTTTCTGGTTCCTTTAAAGCTTCCCCCGAATTGTCCTGGGGCGGTCCTGAAACCAAGACACCAGAGCCCATTTAGTATAATCTCATTGATCCATTCCTGGAGTGGAGTCTGTAAGAATCTGGGTGACCTACACACCTCAAGGCCACCTTGCCAATGCTGAGATACCTGGATACTGGCCAGCACCACCAGTCACTCAGGATCAGGGCCAAATGGGCAGTTTCCACACCTGCCCTGATAGACTTGAAACCATGGGGAACCAAGCAGAGGAAAGAAAACACTGACGCAGAAGCCACGGAAATGTGCTGGAGAGGCCGCTTGGAGGCCAAGGCCCCAGGGTACCACAGACACTGCCTAACCTGTCGGGTGCTTCTGGCAATCCTGGAACAATATGGCCTGAGAGTTTAGTTCATACTAAGTGAATAAGAACAGGCACAAAGGGCATGTGACTGTGACCACACTAGCCCCACAGAGGGCATGACCAGTTCTTAAAAACCAGCAGAGGAAACCTCCTGGCCCAGTCACATGGGGAACCATGTGGAGGCCGAGATATAAAGTAAGAGGAGGAAGGAGTATTTCAAAGAAGAAACAGTCCCGCCTAAGAGGGTCACCCTAAAAACAAGGAAGTGGGCAGTCCAGTCCTGACCTGCTCGACGTCGGAAGAGCCTGAACACCCGGCCTACCACTTGTCCTTCCATCTCTGGGCCTTCAGGACACAGCGGACTCCCCTCTCCCCTAACACAGACAGACTGGTGACAGAAAGCCTGAGAAAGGGGCTGCTTCAGTCTCCAGCCACAACTCCGTGAAGCCAAGCCACGCACTGTCTTCCAGAGAAGGGAGAGAAGTTTCCATCCTGTGCACCCAGTAGTTGAGCAAGAAGGATGTGACGGGGCCCAGGAAGGCAGCAGCAGCCAGCACCAACAGAGTCAGCATCCTGGCACTGCAGTGCAGATCTCAGCTCCTCCCAAGGGCCTCAGGGTGTGGCGAGAGAAAAGGTCAAGAGCAAACACCTCTGGCTGAAAGAAGCCAGAAAGGTCTGGCTACTTCTGGGCTAAGGGTTTTGAATCTGGGCTGCAGATTGTGCAGAGAGTTTATTTACAATCTTAGAACAGTGGACAACAGTGGATAGCATCAGACTGTGGGCAGTGGAAACTGGCTGGTCTCAGGATAGGGATCCTATATCTCCATCACTTAGATTGCTGACCTTTCACTTCTCAACTTGGTCAATGGAAGTCAAAAACCCCAGCAGGGCCACCTGCTGAATTCTATAACTTCCAGGACTTCCCAACCTAGAGCACATGCCCAAACACTCTCTGCAGCCGGGATGCCACTGTCCTCCCCTGATTGAGATAAATAGACTTGGCCTAATAATTATCCAAATAGATTAATTCTTACAACAAAAGAAAGAGTTCTGGAAGTCAATATCCAATAGCCTCCTTTCCTGATGGTGCAGTGAAAAGCAAAATCCATCTCTAAGCCCAGAGTTCGTGATATTTTGGAAATAGCTACAATGGCGAATTTCACCCGCTGGAGAGTTCTGTCACTGGCACTTGTTCCAGGGTTCCAGCAGAGTCCCTCTTCTCAAATAGGAAGCACTAGCTCAGGAGACTGTCCCCAGCTCAAGGTAGGGGACTGACTGCACCAGCAGCCTGAGGGTGATTCTGTGGCAGTGGTGATCTCCACCCAACCCCCACACCTGCTCAGCCTTCCTCTGGATCAGGCCAGGCCAGCCGTACTGCCCAAGCTACAGGCAGAGCTGCTGGCCCACTGCTGTGTCTGGAGGCTAGGTAAGAGAGAAGGAATAGCAAAAAATCACCTTGGATTCTCACAGAAACCCCTGAATGAGTAAATGCAGAGAAAGCTTTTGCCAGGAAGCTGTCTCAAAGGGAAAGCAGGGGGCAAAAGGGGTTGGCGCCAGTGTTTGCCACTCCTACTAAGAATAAGCAGCCTTCTGGAAGAGAGTGGGGTGCCAGGATAGGGAAAACAGCTGCTTTGCTTCTAAGAGCTCTAGACCTGGCTTCTGTGGGACTAGTAAAAGCCAGGACTCATGGCCAAACTCATTTACAGTAAAGAAAGATGTTCAAATGCTGTAGTGGGTGAGAAGAGCAAACCAGAACACTTGGAGCTGGCACCACACCTTACTTGCAAGCTACACGGACTTGTTGCACAAGCCTTACCACCTGTCTAAGGAACAAGCATCTTCCTGATACAGATGGGGACACTGAGGCATAAAGTAATTCAAAGGCTATTAAAATTGGCAGGATTTGTTGGGAATGGGGATTAGGAAAGCTCTACATCCATGCTCCTGCCTTCTGGATGCATTTGACATCAAATATCCCACAGAGGTTTTCAAAGGACATTGAGAAACAGAATCTTGTCACTGACATTTCCAGATTCTAACGAAATTATGCCTTTCCCTAAAGCCTTTGGGCTGTATTTTCAGATCATTTTCATCTGCTTTATCAGGAAAGCCAAGAGAATAGCAAAATTAATAAATCATTGACAAAAGAAAGTAATTAGACTTTTGGGATGAGGCCCAAGAAATGCAGCAAAAGACTGTTTTCTCCCCTCTTTCAAAAGGGGTTATCCACAGGAGAGAAAAGCATAAGAGAAAACTAACCTCCATCAAACTCATGTTTCATATAAGGTATCTCATTTAACCTCCAGTGCCCTAGAAAGGAATTATTTTCCTGAGTTTTAGTTGAGGAGGGAGTCGCCTTTTCTAGAGAAGTCAGGAATCTGGTTACACTTGTTCCTCCACCAGAAAGCCTCTCCCACAGACACCTGACTGAAGTCCCAGATCTGTCCAGAATATAGGTGAGGGGACCTTCTGGAACCTTGATCTGGGAAGTTGGCCCATCCCTTCCAGCTCAGGTGCTCTCAAGCCAGGACCACCACCACATCACTCCTTGTCACCAGGATACACACACACACACACACACACACACACACACACACACACACACACACACTCCCTCCTAATACGCAACTGTCCTGGGGCCAGAAAGGCAAAGAGGAAGGGGGAGAATCCCCAGGCAGGTGGAGGATGGTATGGAAGATGAACAGGACACACGCTCCTGGCCAAAAAAGTATTAGGCCTCAGTTCTTACAGTTTCTCAGTATCAGGAAGCTCCTTCAGGCACAATCAGGAAGTGCCTGGTGTTGGGGCAGGGGTAGGTGGGAACAACTGGAATGTCTCCTCTGGGCTGCAGGGGGCAGACCCCTTCCATTCACACAGATGTCTCAGGGTCTGGGAAGACCAGGACAGACCAGGCCAGTGCTCTCCAGAGAAGACAGAATGTTAGCCTCATCCTGCCCTCTGCTCCCACCACTGCATGGTCCTAGGCCTCTGCCCCAAACTGTGGTTTCTGACCTCTCCCTGATGGTGCAGCTGGAATGGCCAGATATTGGAGATCTGTGTCTAGAGAGGACACTGCAAAGGGGGCAGGGTGTGGCAGGAGGAATGGCAACAGGATGAAGAACAGAACACTCATAGAGGTCACTGCAGTTCAAAGAAGGGCGCACTGACTTCACTCCCTAAGGTCTTCCCAACTCTGGGGCTTGGGCTAAGAGAGGGGCTCACTTGGCCTCCTTGGTGTGCCAATGTTGGAAAGGGCAGGCTGTCTGGGAATGGCCCCTGCTCACTTTCTAATCCACTCTTTGCTCCTCAGACGGTAGGACTTCTAGGCAAAGTATCTAAGGGTCATGGCTGCTCAGCCATAGGACTGGCTAGTGGTAAGTCTTACAAATATTTGCCGAAGGAATGAATAAATGAATGAATTTCTAACTGCTCTACTTCCAACCCCAGAGCTCTGCTAAGAAAGAAAAGAAGCTGCTGCTTTAAATTAGCAGTTGACTTCTAATTTAATCCCCATAATCCTGGATGGGGGAATTATGTCCGTTTCACTGTTGCGGCGCTGAGGGAAAGGGAAGGGGTGCCCCGTCTGGGCGACACGCTGGAAAGCAGCAGCTGTGCAGGTTCTACCCCCGCTCCGCTGGAGGCCGCACTCTGAAGGGCACCTGGCCGCAGGTGGGTGGGGATGGTAACGTCATCGAGGAGACCTGTGTTTGTGGCCGGTGGCTATCTGCGGGGCAGGGGCAGGGCCGCTGGCTCCGAGGAACTGGGCAAAGGCCACGGAGGAGTCCCAGGGCGGCGAGATGGGATGGGGCGGCGGGCACGCCGGGAGCTGAGGCAGTGCCTCTGGGAGGGCACCACAACCGGGGCGCTTTCAGGCACACTGCGGTTGCACCACAAGCTTCCTGGATGGAAGGACACGTGGCCCCGGGGCCCCACAACGGTTTCCTGTGTCCCGCCGCCTCCCCCTCGCCCCCGCAGGCCTGGCCTCGCCGTCGTGTCCCGCCCCCGCCCCCACCTGACCCTCTTCCCCTCTCCCCGCGCTCCCTCCCGCTCACCTGCCCCCGCGCAGCCTCCTGAGTCCCCCTCCAACTGCTCCCGGATCTCGACGCCCCGTGCCGCCCTCCCCCGGGCCCCAGCCGCCGGCTCCCCGGTGCCCACGCCGTCCCCGCGCGCTCTCCCCGGCCGGCACTAACCCCCATGGCCGCGCTTCAGTCTCAGGCTGGCTCGAAGGCGGCGGCCGAGCCCATCCATGGCCCCTCGAGTGCCCGGCGCCCGCTCCCAGCTCCGCGCTGGCCCCGCCCCCCTATCCTTGACCTCCTCGGGTCCGACACTTTCACTTTCACGCGGGGGGAGGCCTAGGGGACAGGTTCGGGGCGGCGCGGCGCACCTTCCGGGCTCCGGCCCAACCCCCGGGCGCACCTGGGCGGGCCCGCTCTGCCCTCGCCCTGGGCAGGGCGGCGTGGGGTGGCAGAGGGCGCTCGACGCGCGTCCGGGACTGGGCGGCGCCACCTCGTTCCCACCCTCCGTGGGGCTCCCAGGGAGGCTTGACTTAGCTACCCCCTACAGTCCGCAAAAGCGCGTGTCCTGGCTGAAATCACCGCCTTCCAGGTGGCTCCAAACGAATCCCAAAAGAGAGTTTTCAGTCCTCACACCTCTCCAATCCCTCCACCTCTCCCTTTGCCACTGCTTTAGCCCCTCGACCATCTCCAGGTCTCTTGCCCTACTTGTCCTCTCACTCTTGCGGTTCCTCAGGAGGAACTGGAGATGCGGATTAGGGAGTTGACCCTGCCTTCCATTCAAACTTGGCCTTGAACAGACCAGCAAAATGGGGGTAACCCCTCCCATTCCACAGAAATGTGAAAGTTCAGGAATATAGAAAACTTTTTGTAGGTTGTTACATAATACAAATTCAAGGGACGGTTATTGTCATAATTGTTGCAGTAGTCCCCTCTCCCCTTCTAATCCTGAGTTTCAGTGCAGCCTTTCCGCTCCTCCCTTTTCACATCTTCATTAACTTGCAAATATGTCCAGGCTTTAAACTTCAGGTATCAACCATGACATTGTGGGTCTGCTAAGCCCACTTCCTCCTGGGAGATTTGCCCTAGTTCCCTGCTCCCTCTCAGAACATTTTCTGTAGGGCTGGAAAGTGCAGAGTCCATCTGGGGTTGCCTTGTTTACAAGGTTTTAGGGTCCGTTTCAGGAGGGGTGGGCACAGGGAAGAAGGTACTCTGGCAGAAATACATCTGGGATCTGTGGGCCTGACTCCCAGACCTACAGCCCTCTTTCCTCTCCTCAGGCATGGCCTCCGGGTGACTCTCCAGTCACCACGGGTGAGCCAGAATTGGTTATCCAGCCCTAGTATTAACTGTCTAGTCTTAGCCCAGAGGTTCTAAAAGTTGACTTTACTCTGGCCATATGCAATTTTGCACTTAATTACAGTCTGTTGCTGTTCCCTATTCTTTGTGTATTCCCTTCCCTTCCCTAAGTACCTTTTGTGGGCTGAATCCATGTCTTACGCATCTCTGTGTAATAACAGTCGTTGCTCATGATAAACTTGTCCAATTGATTGAATATTATTGTGCCTTAACTTCCCCAGTCTATTTTGTGGTGTTCCCAACCAAACTAACTCCCTTTCTTTAAAAACAGATGAAGAAAACTGTGTACATGTGCACCAAAAAGATAAGTACAAGAATGTTCAAGGGGGTCTTATTGAAACAGACTCACACTGGAAATAACCTCAAATGTCTATTAATAGTAAAGTGAGTGAATCACAGTATATTCACATAATGAAGTACTACATAGCAGTAAAAATAAACAACAGCTGCATGCAATAACATGGCTACATTGCACAAACATCATGTTGAGAAAAGGAAGCCAGACACGGAAGAGTACATTATGTAAGGGTCCATTTATATAAAGTTTAAAACAGGTGAAATTAATCTACGGTATGAGAGGTCAGGATGGTGTTACCTTTAGGGAGGAAGGAGGAAATAATGACTGGGAGAATACCATAGCATTTCTGTCTAGGATGCTGGTCATGTCCTATTTCTTAACCAGGTGGTAGATACCTAGATGTATTCGCGATGTGATCTTTCTTTGCAGTGAACACTTAAGCACTTCTCTTTATGTATATGATACTTTAAAAAGATTTTTAAAGTGTTCGTTAGGATGTTAGGGTGACATTAATGAAGGTAATGAAACAGGAAGAAGCTAGTTCAGAATAAAATTAGAAATTATTGGGATGGGAGGAAGTGGAGCTAACTAAGTATAATCTGCATTTTTGAGAAGTGTGGATAATAATAGGAACAAGTTAATTGATCCATAGAGGAAAATTGGGGTTTAAAGTGATGGGTTAGGATGGGAAAGATGAGAGCATATTATGGGTATAGCAATGAGAACTAGCAAGGGGAGACATTTAAAGTATAAGAAAGAGGGTGTGCAGATGGAACAGAGTCTGAGAGAAGAGGGAGGAGGGGGCAATTAGAAGCTTAGGTAGAAGTTTGGCGTTAAACGGGAAAAAGAAACTTTTTTTTTTTTTTTTTTTTGAGACAGAGTTTCACTCTTTTTGCCCAGGCTGGAGTGCAATGGCGCGATCTCGGCTCACTGCAACCTCCACCTCCTGGGTACAAGCGATTCTCCTGCCTCAGCCTCCTGAGTAGCTGGGCTTACAGGCAAGCACCACCAAACCCGGATACTTTTGTATCATTAGTAGAGACAGGGTGTCACCATGTTGGTCAGGCTTGTCTCAAACTCCTGACCTCAGGTGATCCGCCCGCCTCGGCCTCCCAAAGTGCTGAGATTACAGGCGTGAGCCACTGCGCCTGGTTGGGAAAATGAAACTTTATCTGAGGGAAAAAATGAAAATGGCTATAGATGTTGATAAATGTATAGATAAGGTAGCAAGAAGTTAAAGGATACCACAGGAGGCCTCAGTTTCTGTTAAGACGAAAGGTTTTTTTTCTTCTTGTAGCTGCCATCTTCCACTGTCCCCTAGGTCATTCTCCTAGTCTGGCTGTAGAGTGGAAGTGAATCACCCTAGCCTCCCTTTTTTGAAGGTCTTGAAAGGAAGCACACTAATATTCAAGGAGGCAGTCAGTATGACATAACAGAATGAGCCTGGGCGTCCGACACAGACGAACTTGGACCTGAGCCCACTCTTCCTCTTGCTTGCCCTGTAGCCTTGGGTTACGCATTGCACTGAGCCTCACTTTTCTGACATAATAAAATCACCTTGCAGGGCAGTTGTGAGGATTGGAAAGAATATATTTGTAATACAAATTCCAAACTTCATACATACCTTTAAGGCTTAAATCACTGTAGTCTCAGCTCCATTTCTTTTAATTGCAGAAAGTACTGTCTATTACCAGGCTTGTATCTCCAGGAATTTCTGAGAAGCCTCAAGAAACACACACTCCAAAGACCAATTCTGATATTCACTGGTCATTAGAGTCCATCATGGGAATTCAAACTACTACTTTCCCTTCCACAATTATACCCATTTATCTGAAGACATACTGCTATTGTTCTCCCCTGTGCCATTTTGCCCAACTTGGACAATGATTCTATCTTCAATTCCATATGGAGATAGCTGAGGTCAGAGGAGGTTTTGTTAAGACTTAGTCGAAGGTTTGTTAAGACTTTGTTTTATAAGAGAAGCATGTTATAAAAGGAAAACTTAAACATAAAATATCACCGCTTTTGGGATCTGCATGAGGGTCCTCTTTGGAGCACTTCTCTCCCTAACCCTAGAGCTGCCCCCATCTTGCAGGGATTAGCTAACCTGACTCCAGTGGGAATGCCCTTGAACCCAGCCCTGTCTTAATATCTGCATATTTCAGAATGATTGACAAGAGCAATGTTTATTACATTCACGGGGAAACCCTGTCTCATACTTAGAATCTAATCTCTTCTTTTGGCACAGAGACATCAGAACAACAACAAAACAAAAGCAACCCATATTTCCCCAAGGATAGGCCCATCAATACAGAATGCCACCATCAATTGACCTGCACAATTCCTCTTCCTTTGAGATGAACAAAAGCTCAAGCTGTCTCAAAGCATGTATACTGCAAGTCATCTGAAGTCTTGCCTTCTCATCTCCTATGAGAAATGAGTTGAATAACCTACATGTCTTCCAGAAACAAGCAATGATATCCAGGATTAGGAAAGAATATCTGAATATTAGAAACAAAGATAGCCTTTTCTGTTACCACAAAGAGTTTCTGGAGTTAAGAGGTTCTCAAATCTCTCTCTCTCCTAGAAAGGGTCTCTGCTCTATGTTTGAGAGCCAGAAATCTCCTTATATTCTCTCTCTTCCTGTTCTTCTAAAGTGCTAAGATTTCAATCCCAACATTTTGTGTGTGTTGATCCCTCTACTTGGAATGTTCTTCCTCCCACTCCCCACTCTACTAACTTCTACTCATTCTTTATATCTTGCTTAAACGACCTTTTCTGAAAAGACTTCTTTGACCACCTCCCCTTTCCATCTAAATCAGATCCTCCTGTTACAACCTCAACCACACCATTTCCTTAGGAGCATTTATAGCCATTTGTAGTTACATATATGTATTTCTGAGATTATTTGTTCAACTACTCTCTCCCTTTCTAGAGTCGTCCCCAGAAGGCATGGGTCTTATCTCTTTCTCTTACTTCTGTGTCCCCATTGCCTAGCACAGTGCCAGGCATACATTAGATAAACAGTAAACATTTGTTGAGTGAATAAATTTATGAATTAATAGATTGGTAGTATGCAGAAAGCTTCTATCTCTAAGGAGACAGAAAATTAATTTAAACATTTTTTATTTTCTGGATTCTACTCAGGACAAACACTTTGGGTGCCTAAGACTCATTTCCCCCTTTACCCTTGCTGGATGTATGGATAGATTTGCTCAGAGGTGTATCAGATGGTGGAATCTGGTCGTGGTAGTCCTGGTCTCCTTCCCCCAGGTTGATTCATGGTGGCCATGTGATCCAGGTGTGGCCAGTGGGAGGTAAGGAGGTGTCTAATCTAGTAAGGGAGGCAAGATGCAATCTCCTAGGGACTTCTGGGATAGGATTCTCCAGAAATGATGCTGTTTCCCTGCCTGTGGGCATCACTGGGTTTGGATATGATGACAGGAACTGGTGAGATGAAGCCAGCTTGTGTAGCAGAACAGGGACAACAGGCTCTCAGGATAATGGGGCAGGAGTCAGGGATGGCATGTCAGGCCTGAAGCTGCCTTCACTCTGCACTGCTTGTTACCTGAGGTAATAACTCTCCTTATGTTTTAACGCAGTGAGCCTTCTAAATACATTTTACATGGCATCTCAGTGCCATGTAATATACACACATGTAATACACAAATAAAAGTTTCACAAAACAATACCACTCCTACTATGTGCAAGGTATGCTGATATTTCTCTTTTTTCTTCCATTCTATTATTGTACTTAAAAAAAAAAATCCTTGTTTGAGGCACCTTAAAATTATTTCACCCCCAAAATGTGTTGTGACCCACAGTTTAAAACATCGGGTTTTCTGGTACTTTTTCTGCAGACTCTGGAGCCAGACTATCTGAGTTGGTGTCTCAGCTCTGCCAGTTACATCAGGCAAGTTTCTCAACCTCTTTGTGATTCAGTTTTTTCATAGTTGATAGAATAATAATGGCATCTACCTTACAGGGTTGTTTTAAGGAATAAATGAGCTAATACACCTAAAGCACTTGGAATGGAAAGCCATTGGCAGGTCTGAACACAAGACTTACATGATCCTACAAAGATGAGTAAGGCGTTCTCACACAGTTTGCATTCTTGCAGGAATAATATAATGCAGAGATACTGGGATTAAGATAAGCACAGGGTAGTTCAAGATCATGAAGGAGAAACACGCATTTTAGCCTAACAAATCGAGTCTGATCTCCAGTAGGTAAGCCTGGGAGATAAAATCTCACTTACTTTTATTGTTAACTAATAGACTAGTTTTAGGTTTACAGAAAAATTGAGCAGAAGGCACAGAGAGTTTGCACATATCCCCTCAGCCCACCCCCATATATAGTTTTCCCTATTATTAACATCTTGCATTAGTGTGGGACATTTGTTACAGCTGATAGACCAACATTGATCCGCTATTAACTGAAGTCCATCATTTACATTAGGGTTCACTGTTTGCTCGTATATTCTATGGGTTTTAACAAGTGTACAATGACATGTATTCACCATTACAGTATTATATGGAATAGTTTCATTGCCCTAAACATACTCTGTGCTCTTCCTATTCACCCCTCCCTTCCCCTGTCCAACTCTCCAATACTGATCTTTCTACTGTCTCCATAGTTTTGCCTTTTCCAGAATGTCAGATAGTTGGAATAATACAGCATGTAGCCTTTTCATCATATAATATGAAGCCTTGCTTCTTTTAATTAAAAATATGTATTTACCTTTCAAAAACCCTCTCTGAATGCAGAATACATTCATAAGCAAAAGAACAAAGAGTAATAATTTTTAAGTGTGTTTTCAGCACTGTTCAGGGGATTGAGCAGCCAATAGGTGTAACCGATTTCCTTAACAAGCATCTGCTTAATAAATATTTGTCGAACAAATGAATGAATGAATTCCCAGCTTGATGACTACATTAGCAGATGGTCAATGCGTGCTTGTTAAATTGGACTCTAGACCTAACATTTTGATTGCATTTAGGGGATTCCCAGTTCTCCTTGACCATAAACTTAAGAGGAACACATAGTTTTCATGGCTTGGTCACTTTATATGTTTCAGACACTATGCTAAGCATTTTACAAACACTATTTCAAATCAGCATTATCAATAATCTTCTGAACTAACAATTACTATTCCCACTTTACAGATGAAGAAGCAGGCTCAGAGATGTTAAGGAACTTGCCTGAAATCACACAGCAGGTAAAGTGAACTTTTAATTCACACTCAGATGGAAACTTTATCCCCAGGAGCATCCTGATGAGCCCACCAGGACATGCTGTGGAGTCTTCCATGGAGCTGACAAGTGGCCCAGCACTCCAAGCTTTCCATGATGGTCTCAAATAGGTATCCTATGAGACTACACTCAGGTCAGTCTGTGTACTGCTCCCAAAATGCGCTACCTTGCTTTCTACACTGAACAATGCCCCAAAGTAGTGGATTTTTTTTTTTTTTTTAATGGAAGCCAGAGGTTCATCATAACAGGTGTCATGGAAGTCCTCAGAGATGTAAATAAACCCCTGGAGATAAGGCTGACATATAAAAGTCTACCTCAGTGCTGGGGAAACGAGCACACTGTTCACCACTGTAGGAGAAAAGAAGGGGACAGAAGATCACGTAGGGCTTTGTAATTCATCAAAGATTCTTAGATATTTCTACCTACAATTAGAAATGAAATTACCTCCAACACTTCAAACTTCTGACAGAGAAAATTTATAAATCTGATAAGTAGAATCTTTGTAAGCATATAAATAAGTTCTGTAAATCGAACATACCCACCTGCTAAATGTGCTAAGCAGAGACAACATCATCAAAGCAGCACCATGAGGACAAATCAGTTTCCTTGAATGAACACAATTTACCAAAAGTGTTGATCCCATTTTTATCTCTTTATTGTCTCTCTACTTGCTTGTACAATTTCCCAGAACTACACGTTTTTCTCATCCAGATAAGGGAGACTTAAAAACTAGGTCAGTCACATGAGTACAGTAACTGACATTTCAGAATCAGGGTTTGGTCTGAAACTCTCGATGGGAAAGCAAGGCCTGAGCATCAGTTCCAAGTTCATTCTAGATGAGCCATAAGTTAATACACTGAATGCTTCTTGTAGGACTACAACTTCCTAATCATATACTTTTGCTTGCAATATAGGGCATCCTTTATCACCTTTTTGGCTTTTTTGAACAGTAATCTTTTACAACACTTTACCAAGATGTCTTTTATATAAATTTTTATTGAATAATTTGAGTTAAAATTCTCTTCTTCTTACCTGAATTGCAATGAAATCTTTCTATTGCCCACCTGGGTCCAACACCCTATTTGTTCCTCTGAACCTTTTGTGTTTATTAACCACCATGTTCTGGCCATTGATTGACAGAAAGAATCTGGAATTCTAGAGTGTCGAGTTAGAAGGGACAGTATCAGAGGCATTCTTGTGCCCACCCCTCCATCCCCGCCCCCGCCCCACCCCGCTGTTCCTGCTAAGTGCTGGGAACTCTGCCTAGCAGTTTCAACAATTGGAAAATCCTGCCTCAAGAAAATATAAAGCCTGCCATTCCCTGGCCCCCCTGGCTGGGGTGTGAAGCCTTGTGATTACACAGCCAGTTAGGGGCTGTCAGGACCAGAATCCAGGAAATGCCTCTCCAAGCCCCTATCTTCAGCCCAAGAAAGAGATCTGATGGATAACTGTTTTCTATTTTCTCCCCCCTACTTTTTTTTTTTGTTTGATAAGCAGAGATAGACAACAGAGAACAGTGAGCCCTTAGCTCAGTCCTGGAACTCAGAAATCAGAACATACTTGTTAATGGACTGATTAACACCACCAGCCCCCACCTGTTCTGGTTGCCCTAATCACGAACCCCAAGAAGGAATGATGCTCACACCCCCGAAGTGCTTCTCCTCTTCCCTCACCCCTGCACAACCCGGGAAGGTGCTGTGCTGAGCAACCGCATCAGGCAGAAGGGCTGCCTGCTAAGTGACCACGGCATTTAAGGGAAGCCAAGAAAGTGATGAAAGGCTTCGAAAGACAACTGCAGGAGGAAAGAAGGAAGGTCATGGTGGACAGGGATCCTGGAGGGAAGAGAGACACGGTCAGGTGGAGAGGCTGGGGGCGGATTGCCATCACCCTCACCATGTTGCCTACTTGAGTCTCAGAAACAACTCTCTTTTCCTTCCCTTTGTGCTCCTGCAGAGAATATCATTCCATCTTACATCTTATCGCTAGCAGTGGCAAATCTGTACAGGTCTGCAGCAACCTCAATTCTTGGCTTCTCAGAAGAAAGATTTTGACTGAGGGGAATAAGGCAGAGGAAGAGACTGAATCTAGTTTTAGAGCAGGAGTGAAAGTTTATTAAAATGTATTAGAGCAAAAATGAAAGGAAGTAAAGTACACTTGGAAGAGGGCCAAGCAGATGACTTGAGAGATTCAAGTGAATGGTCTGACTTTTGACTTGGGATTTTATGTGTTGGTATGCTTCCGAGGTCTTGCGTTACCTCTCCCCTGATTCTTCCTTCGGGGTGGGCTGTCCGCATGTGCAGTGGCCTGCCAGTACTTGGAAGGGGCCGCATGTACAGTGTGTTTACTGGAGTTGTGCACATGCTCACTCGAGGCTTTCTTCCCTTACCAGTTGAGTATTCCTAGAGGAAGGTCATATACCAGTTAAACTCTGCCATTTTGCCTTTTAGTGTGCATGCTTGGGGGCACTCGCCCAACTCCTGAGATCTTCTTATTGGAAGCTGCCGATCATCAAATTTTGGTGTTTTCTAGCTACTGGGAGATGATTGCCTTTCCCTGGTGCCAGCTGCGACCAATTATTATTTTAGAGAGATCGTTAACAACCGCCTGACCATCACCTGAGGGTCACCTGGCATTCCTCGTTGGGAAACCCACTCCTGCCCTGTTCATGTCTGCATGACTACCTACTGTAACATCATGTTTTATTTAAAGAGATGGATGCACAAAGTGCGTATATGTATAGGTGCCCACATGTCTATTTGACCGTATGTACTAAATTCACACCTGTCCCCAAACTGATCTCTGCTGAATAGAGCCCATCAAACTTGGTTCCCTTGGTGTGCTTGCACTCTTGGAAGTATATACCGACTAGGGCACAGGTCCAGCCTCAGCCCTGGTGTTACAGTCTCACCAATGCACCACAAAGTAGCAGTCTCTCATTGTGAGTTAGCACCTGGAGTTCTTTTTCTCACAGCTAAGAGAATTAGGGAGAGTGAGCACAAAGGGTGAAGTTAGAGCGAAAGTTTAATAAGCGAAAGAAGAAAGCTCTTGGCTGCGGAGAGGGGACCCAGAAAAGGGTTACCGTTTTTATAGTTGAATGCAAAGGCTTTTATAGGAAACCAGTGAGGACTGGGGATCTCATTTGCGTAGGTACGAATTTCTGGTAGCTCTACCTTGTTCCTAATGCGCATGTGGACCCTTAGCTTGAGTTACTCCGTATTGCTTTGTTCCCCTTACTGTGCATGTGTCAGGGGATGGAATTGTCCATTGTGGGCATGTCTGGGCAAGCCACCTGTATAGCCTTTCTTCTCTGTGTGGCTGTGGGCAGTCTTAGGCAAGGCCCCCTGTGCAAGTTCCTTTACCTGAGCCTGCAGCTTTGATTTTTCAGACTGTTCTTTTGTTTGAAAGAGGACCCACCCTAACTATCTGCCTGACCAGTTTCTTCCTTTCTCCTCCCTCACTAGGAGATGCTCTTATCAGATCTTCCTAAGTGAAAAAAAAAAAAAAAAAAAAAAAGCCACAGCCTACTCTGTCTTTTCTCCACTTCCTTGTTCACTTTTCATCTTACTCTAAGAAGTCTTTATGTAGCTATCATTTCCTGAGCATCACACTGCTTGGTGCTGGGAGTCAAACCACCCAAACCTGAACTCAGCTCATAGGACATACCATCTGTAAACCAAAAAAAAATTCTAACCACCTCCCGACCATCTGAATGGACCCCTTCTCTCAGCAAGGGCATTCTAAGACTTACCTGAGGGACTGGTTCAGGCCGTGATGGGGGGTGGAGTGTGGACATGCCTCATCGTACACGCCTCCCTCTCAGAACACACTCTGAAAGTTTGATGAAAAATAGTTACAATCAAGTCTTTCTGAAGCCTGCTGCCTGAAGGCTTCATCTGAATGATAAAACTTTGGTCTCCACAACCCTTATTGTAACCCAGATGTTCGTTTTTATTAATTCCAGGCCTTCAAACAATAACTTTTTCAACCAATTGCCAATCAGAAAAATTTTAAACCTGCCTATAACCTGGAAGCCCCCATTGCAATCCCCCCACTTCAAGTTGTTCCCCCTTTTCAGACCAAACCAAGTACATCTTGCATGTATTTGACTGATGTCCCATGTCTCCCTAAATGTGTAAAACTGGGCTTTGCCCTGATCACCTTGGTCACGTGTTCTCAGGATCTCCTGAGGGTTGTGTCACAGGCCATTGGTCACTCATATTTGCCTCAGAATAAATCTCTTCAAATATTTTAGAGTCTGTCTCTTTTCCATCGACACATTTCAGCCTTTCGAGGAGTTTTCACAACCAACATAATTTGCACAGTACTTGCAAAGACCGACAGTGATTTGAGATATAAAAATGCTTTAAATAATTGAATTATATGAGCTAATATTATTACCATATACTCCAATGGTAAAACAGAGCTCACTAGTATCCTTGCAACTGAGAGGAAGCAGAATATAGTGGTAATCAGCACCCGATGGGCTGTCTGAGAGATGTGAGGTCTGAGCAGCCATCACGTTGTAGAGTTGTAGAGAAAAGAACGTGAGAAACCACCAGCATCAAGTTCCCAGGTGAATGGGGCTGGGCAATTACTGCTTCATTTTGCTTTTGCTTTCTCCCCCAGCTCTTCTCTCTCTGTCTCTCTCTCTCCCTCTCTCCCAAGACACAAAGGAAACCAAATGCAAATTGATACTTATTCTATAGGGTCCAGATACCAGTCTCCTTCTTAACAGGAAATTGAAAGTCTCAGTAAGTCTCTCCACAGAGGCCTGTTTGCAGGAGGCCAGGGCAGGAGGTGGAGCTAAGTTTGTTTATCAGCTTATTCTGGGGACGGAGGTAGAACCGTCACCCACAACCAGAGGAAACTGTCTGGTTCCCCAAGGTCGTTATGGGACTTCCTGCCAGAGCACCTGATGGAACAGTTCACGACTGAGGTGGGCCCTCACCTTAAAATCTTTCTGTAGACAGACGTGGGGGATGGGAGAATTTGTAAATGACCAACCAACCACCTGTTAGGTCAAATCTGAACTCCCTGGTGACTTAAGGGAGGTTTTGTGCAGGAAAAGCACCAGGCCTACCAGGCCTGCAATGCAGTCAGAAATTGCTGCATGTAAATCCTGGCCCTGCCATTTGAAAGTTGCTCAACTTGTTCCCTGTAAGATGGGAAGAGGCTATAAGGTACACTATACCCCAGTGATGAGGGTTGTGTAACTTCCTCTCCCATTCATTTTCATTTCCCCACTTTCCTTCCCAGTTCCCAAGATCCTGTTATCCTGCCTCTTACACTGACAGCCAAAACTTAAAATTCTACTTGTTTTATTTTGCTGAGTGATTTAGTTCTGTTTCATTTTTTCCTTTCAAGACAAGATTCTGGTACCTAATTTTTCAGCATTTAACAACCATACAAATGTTTTACTAACACACACACATGTGCGCACACACACACACACACACACACATGAGTCCTCCAAGAGGAATTCTGCCTCCAGCTTTAAAACACATGCATTTTCTTTTCTCACTATATTAGTTTTTCAGTCCATAATTCCCTTGTTTCTCCAGAGAACCTAAAATGAGCAAGACCACCAAGCCAGTCCACCATCCTCTACATGGGTTTCAAGGGTCCCCAGAACACTATGCTTTTTATGGCCATTTTATAATCTGAAATGGTGCCCCTTCCATGCCCCTCCCATGTCTTTCAATCAGCTTATTTATAAAGTCTTCCATAATCATAGTGCTATTGTGCCAATATCTTATAAAAACCTGTTTATTACACCTGCCAAACACAGGCACCAGGTATTTTGCAATAAAAGTGAAAAAAGCAATCAACGGTCAAAATTGTTCATCACTAGCCCACCATCCCTCCTACCACATGCCCCTTCTTCTCTGCTAATAGAACCCCTATTTGCTAGGTACTGGTAGAAATCCTTTGACTTTAAAGAGAGGAGGCCTCCTGCCCTGGCCATAATGCATGAATTGTAATTCACCTAAACCACACATAGTAATTTCATTGGCCTATAATTGGTCATGTGACCCAATGAGATATGAGGGTAAGTTTGCTGAATGTAGCGCCCAGGAAAGCTTTTGCTTTCTGGACAAAAAAGGACAAACTCAACTGGTAGGGTCCCTTTTGCCCCTCTGCCATTTCTTCTTTCCTGTAATATTGACATTATGCATGGAAGTACTGCAGCAATCTTGGAACCATGAAGCACAAGGAAAAGAACAAAGAAGTGATCTATTAAACTATAGCTTAACAGAAAGATAGCAAGAGCCTGGGACAGATGACAACTTTGAGTAGCAGACCAGCCTTGGTCTGACTGGTTATGTGAAACAGCTAAGCCCTCATTTGTTTATGTCACTGTAGCTGGGTTTCCTGTTATATATACTTAAATGCAGTCCTAACAGGTACAGAGTGCACTCTTAAAAACGGTTAAAGGCTCATTATATCACCTTTGCATCAGTCTTGATTCCAAATCTAGCACATGAGCAAATCCTGTCTGCTGTACCATCAAAAGTGTATCCCAGATTTCAACTATTTAGTACTTCCCACCACTCCCACTGCCATTAACCTGGCTGAAGCCACCATCATCTCTCACTCATAACGCAGTGTTCTCTTAATGGGCCACCTGTGTCTACTCTTTTCTTCCTTCAGTCTTTTCTCAACATGGCAGCCAGAATGATTCCGTTAAAATGTAAATCAGATGGTATCATTTCTCTCAAAAAGCTCTCTAATGGTGCCCCATTACTCAGATTAGAAGCCAAGGTCCTTAAAATGGACTATGGGGCACCTACCTGATTGGGCTCCTCTCTGTTTTCTTCATTTGTTTTGTTTTGTGTGTGTGTTTGATTGTTTTGGTTAGATACTTTCCAATACTGTCTTCAAGTTTGCTTGTTCTTTTGCAGGATCTAATCTATTGAGCTCACTTAGTGAATTTTTAAATTTTGAATCTCATATTTTTCAGCTTTTCTTCAGTTTTTGTTTAATTTTTCATACTTTCTACTTCTCTCTTCATTATACTCATGTTTTCCTTTAAATCCTCGAACATACTTTTTTTTTTTTTTTTTTTTTTTTTTTTTTGAGATGAAGTCTCACTCTGTCACCCAGGCTGGAGTGCAGTGGCGCGATCCTAACTTACTGCAACCTCTGCCTCCCAAGTTCAGGCAATTCTCCTGCCTCAGCCTCCTCAGTAGCTGGGACTACAGGCACCTGCCACCATGTCCAGCTAATTTTTGTATTTTTAGTAGAGACAGGGTTTTACCATGTTGGCCAGGCTGCTCTCGAACTCCTGACCTCAAATGATTCACCTGCCTCGACCTCCCAAACTGCTGAGATTTCAGGTGTGAGCCACCCTGCCTGGTTTTGAACATACTTATAATAGCTGCTTTAAAGCTCTTGTATATTAGTATCTGTCATTTCTAGATCTGTTTCTATTGATACATTTTTCTCCTGGTTATAAGTCACATTTTCTGTTTTTTGGTATATCTGGTGATTTTTTAATTGGATGCTTGACATCGTAAATGCTATGTTGTTGCTGAATGTTTAGTTTTTGTGGCCAGGCAGTTAATTTATTTGGAGATTGACATGAGCTTTTTATTTATTTATTTTATTATTATTATTATTATTATTATTATTAGCAAGGTCTTATTCTTGGCCTGGCGTGGTGGCTCACGCCTGTAATCCTAGCACTTTGGGAGACTGAGGTGGGTGCATCACTTGAGGTCAGGAGTTCAAGACTAGCCTGACCAATATGGTGAAACCCTGTCTCTACTAAAAATACAAAACTTAGCCAGGCGTGGTGGTGCATGCCTGTAATCCCAGCTACTTGGGAGGCTGAGGCAGGAGAACTGCATGAACCCAGGAGATGGAGGTTGCAGTGAGCCAAGATCGTGCCACTGCACTCCAGCCTGGGTGACAAAGCAAGACTCCATCTCAAAAAAAAAAAAAAAAAAAAATTGAATTCAAGGTCTTATTCTGTTGCCCAGGCTGGAGTGCAGTGGTGTGTTCATAACTCACAGTAGCCTCAACCTCCTGGGCACAAACAGTCCTCCTGCCTTAGCCTCTCAAGTAGCTGGGACTACAGGTGTATGCCACTATGCCCAGATGATTATTTAAAATTATTTTTTGTAAAGACAGAGTCTCTATGTTGCTGAGGCTGGTCACAGACTCCTGGCCTCAAGCAGTCCTCCCACCTTGGCCTCCCAAGGTGCTGGGATTATAAGCGTGAGCCACTGTGCCCTGCTCAACTTGAACATTTTGAAGCTTATGTTTAAACTTTGTTAGAACAGGTCTAGAGTCACCCTTACCATGGGGCTAGTGTAGCCCTTAACTAAAGTTTGACACTTCTGAGGTTTCTATTAAATTCCCAGCTGCTCAAGAAGGACTTTCCACTCTAGCCGGTCTTATCAAATGTCTGCCAGCCCACTGCAAGCTCTAGTGGTTGTTCAGCTTCCAGATCTCTGGTGGTGCTTATTTCCTTGGTAATTTTTATTGTTGTTGTTGTTGTTGTGGCCCATTCTCCTGCAGTCTCACCCCTGTATGGGAGCTTTGTATTCAGCCATGGATCAGAGGGAACCCTGTGCAGATTTCTGAAGCTCTTTTTCTGTACCGCTTCCTTATCTCCGGCATTCTATTGTGAAGTTTCCAAGCCTCTCAGCCTCTTCAAACTCTGTTCTTTGTCTCAGTGGGACTCGCATGCTCTCTGTAGGGCCCCCTCTTTGTGTTGCAGTCTGCAGAAGGCACAAAGCTGGAGTTGCAGGAGGGCTCACCTCATTTGTTTTCACAGCCCTGCATTGCATGTTGCTCAATGTCTGCAAACAATCATTTTATATATTTTATATCATATTCTAGTTTATTGTGTGAGTTACTCAGTCATGAATGAAGGAGGCCACAAATATTTATTATATGTGTAAAGCATTTAACTTCCATGCTGGTTAGTAGGCTGTGAAGATGAGTTAGCGTGCATAGAGGAAGTAGAGGGACTGAAACTCAGGGTGGGTGGGTGGGGAGGAATTTGCCCAAGACAAAGCTATTGTTAGACTTAGGAGGAGAAGGCTGGTGTTTTGCATCCTCGGGCTGTGCTTTCACACTCAAGCCACGTCACCTATTCCCTGGCTTAGCTGCTCTGAGCACTGCCTCCTCCTCAGTTGTCTCCTCAGTTATGTCTTCCAGCACTTGGGATGCTGACTTCTTCAGCCAAGCCCCCTCGAAGCCCTCCCCAGGCCCACATTCAGATAAAGTGGAAAGAGGTTTTCCATCCCAAGTGTATCAGATCATTTGGAAAAACCAAGACCCACTAGCTCCATCGTGAGCCAGTGGATGAGCCTTCTGATTGTCCCTACTTTGACTCCCGCTTCTGATTTGCCCAAAGGCCCCCTCACCACCATGAAGCCTGCAATATGAGACCGTGTCTGTGAAACCGTGCCGTGAGCAGCAACACTTAAGCAAACTGGATTCTTTAAACAATAATTGGAGCAATAAGCATCTGCCTCGGTGTGCCAGGCCACAGAGGGCACAGGCAAAAGGCCTGTCTTCTCAAGAAGCACTTATTCTAGAGACCGGCTGCCCACCGTGGGGTTCAGTTCGCAGAAAACACTCTGCGGCCAGTGGCTTCAGGGTCTGCCTCAGATGCAGATAAGGCAAAGGATCCCTTTGCCCAAGGTTATGACTTACCAGGGGAGCCCATAACTTGTGGCTGAATGAGGAGGGTGTATAAAGACCCAGGCATTTTAGTCTGAAGTGAGACAACTCTGATGGATGTCACTTGCTCTGGATCTCCCAGCTAGATGGGCTGAAGCTTTGTCGGAGCTGCGTCCAAACTCAGCCTCTTCCTCTGCCCAATCTTGCTACCTCTTTCCTTTCACAACTGATAATTCCTAATTAACAACTTGTGCCCACACTTCACACGTATTTCCAGGGGGCCCAACCGGTGACACAGGGAATGACCATGGCCATGGGCTTTGGCATCTACTGTCCAGTCCAGTTTCCCTGCAGACAGGGAAAGGTCAGGTCAGGCAGGAGAACAGTCACCCTGACACTACAGGCTTCAGCTTCTCAACACTTTTTATCTCCCTTCTTTATTTTTATTTTTATTTTTTATTTTTTTTTAGATGGAGTCTTGCTCTGTTGCCCAGGCTAGAGTGCAATGGCACAGTTTCGGCTCACTGCGATCTCTGCCTCCTGAGTTCAAGTGATTTCCTTGCCTCAGCCTCCTGAGTAGCTGAGATTACAGGTGCCCTCTATGCCCAGTTAATTTTTGTATTTTTAGTAGAGATGGGGTTTCACCATGTTGGCTAGGCTGGTCTTGAACTCCTGACCTCAATTGATCCACCCACCTCAGCCTCCCAAAGTGCTGGGATTACAGGCATGAGCCACTGCATGCGGCCAACCTCCCTTCTTTATCAATGTGACAGAAAGTTGAAATGAAGATGAATTACTGGGACATGAGATCAGATCATGTTTATTGAGTGTACACTCCGAGTCAGGTACTATGCTAAGTGCTTCACTTGCATTATCACATTTCATTCCCTCAAACAACCTCCCAGGGAGGTAATCTCATTATCCCCATTTTATAAAGCCCTTTGCCTCTGTCTTATGAGAGTTGGGGCAGGCCTGAGGGTAATGAGTGATGATCTCAGATGCCCTCCAGGGTCCTGGCCTGTCTTCTACAGCAGGAATCCCTGTGAGCAGCTTCATTCTCATTGCTGGCTCCTGCTTATCTCCTCTTTTTCCTCCTTCCTCCTCCAGTCCTCAGTTCTGCAGATCTGGTAGCACCTGCTCAGATCCCACCAGCACATCAGAGGCACTTACAATGCCCATCCCCCACCCTCAAAAATAGGAAGAGGAGAAACTCTCAGACCACATCCTGCATTCGAGCAAAGTTCCCACCAGTGGTTCAATTCAGGCAAACATTTATGCGACATCTTCCAGCTCATAGCTAACCTAGCAACCACCAAAGCTGGGCTCCCAAGAGGTCATTCATTCACTCATCAGCAATGGACTACCAGTGATGGACCTGCTATGTGGGGGGGTGGAAACTGGAAGTGTACAGATGAATGATTCATTCATTTATTCTTACACTTTTTCACCTAACAGTGACTTACTGAGGTCTTATTTTGTTTGAAGCACAGGTCCTAAAGATGTGGTGGGTAGCGAGAAAGAGTCTTGATCTCATGTTCCACTTAGTGGAAGAAATAGGACTTACAGTCCATTATCAAACAACTTCGTAACAGTCCAGTCATACGCACACAAAGTCCAGAAGAATGGGCAAGAGATTTGTAGTTTGGGATGATGGATCATAACATCTCACACATAATGGGTCTCAGACAAGGTGAGTATTGAGGTGGCTGCTGCAGTTTGTTTTCTTCCTCCCTGGTTCTGCACTGAGCCCAGGTCTTTCTGTTTAGACTCTCTGGGTGCCTCACAGACCCACTGCTCTCCCCAGGGAGCACATGCCTCTCTCTGAACCTGCTACCTCTTCTCCCCCATGCCCCTTCCCAGCGGGCACTTGGCCTCTTTAAACCTCCCTCCAGTGTCCTCCCTTATTGATGGCCACACTGAGCAAGTATCCCAAGTGTCCCATGCTGAGATATGTTAAAAGAGTCAGCTCTTCCTCAGCCTTGAAGCACATTAACAGAAGTCCCTTTCTGTTACACCAGTCTTAGGCCTGAATCCGGCCCCAGAAAACAAGATGGGACAGTGCCAAGCCTCAGGAAGGCAAGTGTGTTAGGGCAAACAAGAAAAAGCCACTTTGCTATATTTAGAACAGAGCATTTCTTCTTCCTTCATTTATATTTTCATTTTTCCCTTTGATCTTCCCTGGTGTTCTCCCTCTGCATTCTCTTTTTTGGGTCATACTTATTTCTGCAGTGAACAAGATTATGACATCATCCCTCTCTCCTCACTCGTCCTTCCAACATTTCTGAGACAACTCCGGGGCCAAGAAGAGACTGAGAAGCTGGGGGAGGTAGGACCTTCCCAGGACACCTGCCTA
The DNA here is from genome assembly GCF_047675955.1 of Chlorocebus sabaeus. Taxonomy (NCBI): domain Eukaryota; kingdom Metazoa; phylum Chordata; class Mammalia; order Primates; family Cercopithecidae; genus Chlorocebus; species Chlorocebus sabaeus. Next base: position 25,337,166 of record NC_132923.1, on the reverse strand, counting down.
GCGCCAACTAGGTGTTGAGCTGCCTACCAACAACCACCAGAGGGCACCCCTTCCCCATGCCTCTGCTGCGGAGGCTCCCTCGGGAGTCCAGGCTTCGGGTGGGTCAGAAGTGCTGCAGGCCGTGGACACAGGCTTGTATCTGGACAGTGACAGTGCCTCTGCCTCATCACTGACTAATAGAAGGCCACCTTTCATTGTTATTTCCTCCCTGTGGGGCAGAACTGGGTTCTGAATTTTTCCTCAAGCAAATCCCCAAAGCATACTTGTAACCTAACCTTGGGTTCATAAGTGTCGTTTTTCCCACCTTTAGGGATTCAAGTTCCCCCTGGGGTTTGGAATGGAGGTAGATCCTGCCTTCACAGACCCCTGTAAATCAAGGGGAACCGAAAGTGGCATTTAAATCCGGCCTTATATGCCAAGAAATGGACATCCTCTTGCTTCCACCCCGCTGGTGATCTCAGTTCTCATCACACCCCTACACTCTCATTAAGTCACACTTGTTCCCATGTCTGCCACAGAGTTACAGAGTCCAACTCTGAGACTTCACTAAAACGGAACTCCTTGTGTGTTTCCTATTCTCCTCCTGGCAATGCCCAGATCCTCCTTCTAATCCCTTCTCGAAGCTTGCTTTCAGGACGAAGCCAGCTAGGTCCCTACCAGGGCAATGTGGCCTTTCTATTCTCTGCAGTCTTCCATTCTTTCTGTACCACTCTGGGGTTTGTGTTTAATTCTCTGCTCCTTTATCCTGCCTCTTACATATCTCTTTCCTAAGCTAGATGCAAAAACTGAAAATCAGATTGGCAGACATAAAAATATTGTTTAAATTATATAATGAAAACAATATAAACACAATAGGAAGTAAAAACTGAAAAAAAAACCCAATAATATGATAATGGATTAATTTATATAATACAGAGAATTCCTAAAAAACCATACCAAAGAGATGGAGAATCCAATAGAAATGGCCAGGCAACTCAGAGAAGGAGAAAAAGTATTGGCCAATAAATGTATACATTAAAACGTTGCCCCACCTTTAGTTTTAACATAAATTAAAATAAGAAGGCATAATTTTAATATAAAAGATAGACTGATAATACCCATTATTTATTGTTTACTAGAATGGGGGTAATAAGCATGCCCCATATATATTTGGAAGGAGTACATGATGAAGCACAGTTTGAAATGTAGTATAAAAATAGTAAATGAATGTCTTTTATACAAAATCATCTCACTGCAGAATTATCTGTGACTGTGAAATTTGGAAACAACTGAAATATTCATCAATGGGGGATGTAGTCATTGAACATCAAATATAAATTGATATTCTCTATTTTGATGATGGGAAGGGATGCTTTGCCATAAATTGTTGAGGGTGGGGGAGAAAGAGAGAGAGAGTGTGTGTGTGTGTGTATGTGTGTGTCAAGAAAGAGGAGAGAGAGAGAAAGAGAGAGAGAAGGGAGTTAGGGATGATACATACCAAAATTGTTAATGGTAGTTTCTTTAGAGAATGAATAGGTACTTTCATTTTCTGCTTTATATATTTTAATATCCTTAGGGTTTTGTTGCAATGTAAATTTGCTACAATTAAATTTTTTAAATTTCTTTTTGAGATGGAGTTTCGCTCTTGTTGCCTGGGCTGGAGTGCAATGACGCAATCTCGGCTCACTGCAACCTCCGCCTCTTAGGTTCAAGCAATTCTCCTGCCTCAGCCTCCCGAGTAGCTGGGATCACAGGCATGTGCCACCATACCTGGCTAATTTTCTGTATTTTTGGTAGATACAGGGTTTCTCCATGTTGGTTAGGCTGGTCTCGAACTACCGACCTTAGGTGATTTGCCCGCCTCGGCCTCCCAAAGTGTTGGGATTACAGGCGTGAGCCCCCGTGGCCAGCCTAATTTTTTAAATTTCAAGTTTGAGGAAAAAAGGAATAATTTGTTTACATGTTTTTCTCCCCCACTAAACACATAAGTCATTAGAAAGCTGGAATCAAATTATATTTGGTTTATATTTGGTTTACTGTATAAATTGTATTTATACAGTGACTGACAAAGAGTAAACACTCCATTAATTTTTAAAATTAATTTTCTTTTATACATTTTAAGGGTGGATGCTTTATTTAGCACATACTTCATTCCCCATAATGTTATATTTTCCTGTATTTATACATTTGCCTCCCCAAGTAGAGTACAAGTTTCTTGAGGCAGATCAAATAGGGACTCTACAAGCTCGTACCAGTTCTTTACAAGGTGTAGATTTTTCCGTAAGTGTTTGCTGTACTTGTTGGATGCTGAAGGACTGAAAGCCATTTTTCCTCCTTGGGCTCCAACTCCCCCACACACATTATCTTCCTCTTCCACGGTGGGGTTTGAGTTTAGAACAGACTAATGTCTCTTGTGACTTTGAAAGATTAGGAGTCTAGTAAGGAATGTCTCCAAGTTAGGTTTTCAGTTGGAATGGGCACTGGAGCAGATGAAGACCTTGCTTAGGAGAGAATCCACGGCTTAAGCCTGGAAGGAAACTTGTTTAAGAAAAAAATCTGCAAATAATTGCCATGACCTTGACCATGAAAGTCAAAATCTGATTGACTAAGTTTTCTCTTTTAGTCCTGGGTTCATCATTTTCTAGAATTAAAATGTCAGGATAAAAAAGATACATCTCTCCATTCACCAACATAATAAGGTGTAATGTCAGGAAAGCAGAGATAAAACGTTAATGCCTTTCTTTACTGTACTCTGAGTGCCAATCTGATCATCTGATTGAAGTACAGAGATAGACGCCTGCAAAGCAATGCCAGTGAGAGTGAATGCACAGGCATACTTGTAAAATGCTACATTTACCTCCTTCAGCAGGGCAGGAAATACCTACCATAAGATGAAAAGATTTCAGTTCAAACTAACAAAGAATGCCATGAGTGCTTGCTTTTTTTTTAGATGGAGTCTTGCTCTGTCACCCAGGCTGGACCACGAGTGCTTTCTTAAACCTCATTTTAAATTTGAAAGAAGAATGGATACACTGGTATGCATAAGAAGTTTAGTAGGAACCCATACTGTATTTTATTATCAACAAAGAAACAAGAACAAAATTGGCACCCTCTCAGTAAGCTGAGCTGAGGTATTTTCACACTGAAGGTTCTGCAGGCTTCTGGAGCCCTTGAGAACTGAGTAGGTAGGTTCAGGCATCTATAACAAAATACCACAGACTGGGTGGCTTAAACAACAAACGTCTATTTCTCACAGTGTGAAGGTGGGGAAGTTTAAAACCAAGCTGCACACAGATGAGGTGTCTGGCGATGGTCCTCTTCCTGACCTGCTGAAAGCCGCCTACTCGCTGCATACTCACATGGAAAACAGAGACAATCTCTTTTGTGTCTATTTTTGTAAGAGTACTAATCCCATTCATGAGGACTCTACCCTCATGATCTGATTACCCCAATGCCCTTTCTCCATACACCATCACAGTGGGACTTAGGGCTTCAACATGTACATTTTGGGTTGCACCGAGGAGCCAGTTATGAAAAAGGCACTGGGAGATAGATAGGGAGAAGATGTGCAAGGCCCTGAGGATCTGAGCCAGATCTGGAGTCTGTCCATTGAATCTGGAGTGCAAGTCCATTCTCACAGGTTAAGGCAGGATCCTGAACAAACATTTGTTGAGGTTTTTCTTTTTGAGTTTCACATAATTTTTTCTTTTTTTTTTTTTTTTTTGAGATAGAGTCTTGCTCTGTTGCCCAGGATGTACTGCTGTGGTGTGATCGCAGCTCACCATAGCCCCAACCTCTGGGGCTCACTCAGGTGATCCTCCCACCTCAGCCTCCCAAGCAGCTGGGATTATCAACATGTGCCACTATGCCTGGCTAATTTTTCCTTCGCATACTTCTTGCACTTGCACAGTGGAGACAGACATAGACATCAATACATCATGATACAGTGTGAAGGAATGAAAGGAAATAGAATGCACTGTAGGCAGAGGTGCCAGCTAGTCTTGGCTCAGGGGGAAGTGGGAAGAGCTACAGAGAAGGTGTCATTGGAGGTGCCTGGTAAACAATAGCTGTTGTCGGGTGCGGTGGCTCGCTCCTGTAATCTCAGCACTTTAGGAGGCCAAGGCAGGAGGGTCACTTGAGCCCAGGAATTCAAGACCAGCCTAGGTAATGTAGTGAGACACTATCTCCAAATTTTTTTTTTTTTTTTTTTAATTAGCAAGGTGTAGTGGGGCATGCCTGTGGTTCCAGCTACTCTGGAGGCTAGTCTGGGAAGATCCTTTGAGACTGGGAGGTTGAGGCTGCAGTGAGCCATGATTGTGCCACTGCACTCCAGCTGGGGTGATAGAGCAAGAGCAAGACCCTGTTTCTAAAAAAAAATAAGCAGGCCAGAGGTGGTGTGAGCACAGAGAGAGGTGGGGGCAAGAAGAAGGAGACAGACTGGGATGATGAGGAAGGAGATTCAGGGCTGAGGGTGATACCAGGAGGCAGAGCCTGAGTATCACCTCCTTCCCTTCTCCAGGACCAAGTCCCTTTTAGGTGAGACTAGATGAAAAGGACTCTTCAGCAGCTGTCTTCACAACAACTAATTTCTGGCAGGTCAGAGTTGGCATTGCTCAAATCTGGGCTTCGTTTCCGAGAAGTTTCACAAGTCTGCCAGGGGAAGTCCCTGGACTTCTTGCTGCTTTCGTGTAGGGCAGGCTGTCGAAACCTCAGTGGATAAAAGACCTAGAAAATGCGCATCCCAGAAGAAGCTGGTCGAGGATATGGGAGCAACCACCATGGAACAGAAGTCTCTCTGGGCAGGTGAGCATCGGGTTGATAATTCAGCAGGAAAGTTGTTGAGGAAGAAAGAGGTAACAGGTCTGTAGAAGAAGTAATCTTCCTCCTTTCATGGGATTTCAGTCTTTCTGTTGACCTTAGTGTCAAAAAACTTCAGGCCAATGCAACTGTCGTAGGGGAACGACCTGATCTTTCCTGAATGGGCAAGAAGGCAGCAGTAGCTGGAGCCCTTTGCACTGGCAGGATGTTCTCAGTTTGCACAGAGGTGCTTCTTGTCCACATTAGAACTGGAGCTAAGACAGGAGAGAGGCCAAGTTTTCTTAGTCTCTTAGTGTATGAGCATCGTATTGGGAGTCACATCTTTCATGGGTCACAACTTTTGGAGAGCTTCACATTTCTCATCCGCAGAATGATTTATTGAATTAAATGTTTTCTGAACTCTCTCTTTCAACTCTAAAGTTCTGATCCAAAACTCTGGCTTTTGTGATGGCCGGGAATTGGGATGAGGCTAAACAGGGCTATGAGTGAACGAGGGACATTTACCAGGAGGCGAAGGGAGGGTAGGGAATATGTCTGCTGGAGGAAAGAAATCATTTCTTTGTGTCCATACCTCTTTCACCTTGTCTTACCCTCTCAAGCCATGAAGCACCCACTTGGCAAGAGCCTTTTGGGTTCCCTGTTGAACTCAGCTTAGCCCTGGACCCACCCTTGACAGGGTAGACAGTAGGGAGGCCACACTTTGGAGAAGGGCCTGGAGGCTGACCTGATAGTGGATGTGCCAAACAGAATTTCTCTGACCATTTACATAGTGAGTGTGTGGAGAGCCAGGGCCTAACTTCCCTGCCTAAAAAAACATGTGAATCATCAGGAGAGAACAGTAGAGCCCTGTTTTCCAGCCCTAAGCTCTGCAGGGGAGGAATCAGCTCCAGCAGCTGTGTCACTGGAAGTTTTCTCTCCTTTTTGGCTGCCCCTTTCCTTCACTTTCGGACCTCTAAGGGTTTCGGAGTGGACAATATCCGCAGGCTAGGGGGATTTCAGTTCCAGGAGTCTTGTCCATGGGGCAAAGTTTCTAGGATCCAGGGGCCTGCTCTTTCTTTCCTTTAGGAGGATGTGTTAAGTATAGAATAATCTCACCAGTCTTCCAAGGGGAGATGTCCTATGGAAAAGAGACTGGGCATAATCTCAAACATGTAAGTTTAAAGCACCACCAGGACCAGCTCACACTGCTTACCTGGTTGTAAGAATTAATTGTTTTTACATAGGGTGACCATCTCATTTTGCCTGAGATAGTTCCGGTTAAGCTATCATCCCAGGGAAATTATTAATAATGCTCCTTTTCACTCTTTGAAGGGTCTCATTGGACAATAAACTATATGGTTACCCTACCTATATTCAGCTCCAAACTAGACTGTGAGCTCCTTGAGTGCAGGGAAAACATTAACTGCAATGTAATTTCCCCAGTGCAATGCTTAGCACAGAGCATAAGATTCAATAGAACTTTGTTGGATAAATGAATGAAAAAATAAATTCCCAGCTTGGAAAATGTTTCTGCCTAGGAATGTAGAGACACAAGGCACCCCAGGGCCGGGGAACCTCAAGGTCCTGTAAAGAACCCACAACAGCTGTGGCTGGGGAGCTCAGATGAAGTGTGGCTCTATCTTGTATGTGGGCACACCCACATTTTCACGGCCATTATTTGGTACAGCAGAACCAGGTTTGGCTCAACATATTTCTCTTTCCACCCATCTATTGCAGGTGTAATGGTCTTGCTGCTTCTCCAGGGAGGTAAGTAGTCAGTCACTACTGCCTGGATCTCCTGGCTTGGGTGCTTTCATTTTTGATGTCCAGTTTCTTTTTCTGCTACATGCTTTTTCTCTTGATTACTCTCTCCGGTTCTGCCACTGACATATTTATGACAGAGTTTTTGTTCTCTGTATCATTTTGTGTATCCCTTGTTCTAGTTCTTTTTGAGCCACTCTCTCTCTCACCCCTCCCCCATACCTGGCCTCAATATGCGTGTGTGTGTGTGTGTGAATACAAACATACACAATATTTGTATTATCTGTTTCTCTACTGATCTGTGTCATCCATCCATCCATACAACACTGAATCTTAGTGCTCCATGGGTGCTTCATATGTTGATGGTATTTCTCTCATCTCTCAATGTATTTTTTTTTTTTTTTGGAGACAGGGTCTCACTGTGTGGTCTAGGCTGGAGTGCAGTGGTGTGACCATGGCTCACTGCAGCCTGGACCTCTCAGGCTCAAGCAATCCTCCAACCTCAGCCTCCTGAGTAGCTAAGACTACAGGCATGCACCACTACACCCGGCTAATTTTTAAATTTTTTGTAGAGATGTGGTTTTGCTATGCTGCCAGGGCTGGTCTTAAACTCCTGGGCTCAAGTAATCCTCCTGCCTCAGCTTCCCAAAATACTGGGATAACAGGTGTGAGCCACTGTGCCCAGCCTCGGTGTATTTCTTAACTGGGGTCTGGGTACTCAAGAGCCAGCACTAAAGGCCCAGGCTGAATGGCCCTCAGAGGCTCTGGCGGAATGAGCAAATGATGCAATGGCTGTCTTGGGGAGAAAGTTATGGCTTTCTGGGCTCTAAGGCAATAGCACTAGAGTCTCATTGGCTCTCTTCACTCTACTCCAGGATCTGCCTACAAACTGGTTTGTTACTTTACCAACTGGTCCCAGGACCGGCAGGAACCAGGAAAATTCACCCCTGAGAATGTTGACCCCTTCCTATGCTCTCACCTCATCTACTCATTCGCCAGCATCGAGAACAACAAGGTTATCATCAAGGACAAGAGTGAAGTGATGCTCTACCAGACCATCAACAGTCTCAAAACCAAGTCAGTAAGATGGGGGTGGAAGCATCCTGCATGAATTTTAGAGGACGGAAGCTGGTCTTAAGCTGGGCCTAAGACCTACTGTCTCATTCATTCATTCGTTCATTCATTCATTCCTGTGTATTTCTCTGGGTGTATTTCTGATCCTAACTGTTCTCACCACTGCTTCATCCCTTCACTGAACTTCACTTTGGTTCAAACAGCCAGGCCCTAATTGTCCATATTCTCTACACTTAAGAACTCTGTTCTTTAGACAAAGGCTTCCCTGGCAGCCAGAAACTAAATAATCATCTTATTCTTCTGCTTCAGGAATCCCAAACTCAAAATTCTCTTGTCCATTGGAGGATACCTGTTTGGTTCCAAAGGGTAAGACTGCATCTTTATTTTTCGTTCATTTCCCGATGTAATTTTTGATCATCACCACTTTTCTTCCTCCTGAGAAGAGATATCAAAATAGGCTTTAAGAGGTCTTCCCTTGGCCAGGTGGCAAAACTGATCTGAGTTTTGTCACAAGAAGAGGCGCAGCACTAAGTTTCCTGGGGTCTTTGAAGGAATTCTTCTGGAGCTTAATACAAGTCCAGACACTCAAGGCTTGAAAGTGGACCATGAACAATATTCAGAAAATTCTTAATTATTTACATGAATGTTTTTCACTTTATGGATTATAGAGAGAGTTTTAATTGGAAAGTGCTAATTTTTAAAAATTACTTGAGAGTTTGACTTTGCACCCTGGGTTGGTTTGGACGGGCTGCTTCCGCTTAGAAGCCCCGCTTTGGACCATAGCAGCCAGTGGACTACAATGTCTGGGATCATGGCTGTGCAGCCAAATGGCCTGAGCACCATCAGAGCAGCAGAGGAGACAATCGGTTCTGCTTTGCTTAAAACCAAAATAACCATTGATACGAAGTACACATTCTAAGTAATATTTTCTACTCACATGGAAATGATATCCCACTCACATCACGAGCTAAATAAAAATACGTAAGGATAAATATCACATTTTTTCAATCTTCAACTATAGTTTATCTAATTTTGAATTTCTTCTGCTTTATTATTTAAAGTGTTAACATCTTAAAAAGTCCAGAGATCTTAAACTCGGCTAGGAGAGTCTTGGAGTTTTTACAGAAGTCTGATAGTACAACTTGTGAAACCTGTCAGTACTGTTACAGCCAGAATAGGCAGAGAGAAGAAGTAGTGTTAGAAGACCTATGTAGATTTCTGCACACAGAAAGAAGGAAGAAAGATCAGTCTACCTAACTTTTTTGATTCTGTGTTAACCCCTCCATGAACACCCTTCAATATGAATGGGCTTCCATGGCACCCATCCTTCTAATTCTCAAATTATCTTCCTTTCCTAATACTTGCTTAGGTGTTGATGCAAATAAAAATGTCTCCATTTATTCATTCATTCTTGCATTCATTCATTCATTCAGTAAGTAAGTAAGTAATTGCTTACCAGTTTAGTGGTTAAAAGTAGAACTTTGGAGATAGATATATTTGGTTTGGATTTCCCTTTAGATGCATGCAAGCTATGTGACTTCTGTCAAGTTCTTTAATGTCTGCGTGCCACAGTTTTCTTTATACAATAAGAATAATAACAGAATTTACCTCAAGGTGATGTTGTAGAGGCAGGCAATGCAAGCAAACTGTCTAGCATAGTGCCCATGTGCAATAAGGGCTCAATGGTTGTGGTAATCATTGTTATATGATTATTGTTTTTATTATTAGGTAAATCCCAGACTTTGTGCCAGGTGCTGTGCAGAATAATTACATATGTGTAACACACAAACTTGCTTCTAAGGAACAAATTAGTAAATTTCTATTGAATGGGCATGTCTCCTAAAATTGGAGGCATCTGCCCAGAGGCTCAGGTGCAATGGCTTTCTAATTATTGTAAGCACTTTCAAATGCAAGAGAAAAGCTAGAAACCTTTTTCCACCACGGTTTCCTGATACCAGGCCAGTTTCTTGCTATCTCTTCCACTTCGAAGATGAGATACATGCAGGAATCAAAATCTCAATTTAATATTGAATAAAACAAAATTAATTCAAGGCTCTAAGAAAGCCTGGGGGTGGGAGGTATTGTAAGAGGTGAAAAGTGACACAACTTAAGGGTTATGTCCCCAGGAAAATACCGGTATCTCATCTACAGCTTTGGGTTTCAAATGCTCTTGGTGCCCTTGGTGTGGGCATCTGAGAATCAATTTCATGGCTTCAGAATTCTAGTTCAGATGAAGCCCTTGAGGAGCTGCTGATTTCAAGTCCTGTTTTCATCAGAAATCCTGGGGGTGGGGAGATCTGCATTGCCTATTTGTGGCTGGGATGCTTGTTTGGGGACCATGAATTCACTGGAGTCCAGTCCTTTTTCTTGGAACTTCCCTAAATGTTATCCCCTTGAGGCACATGAAGCAGGATTAATACCCTCAGTCTCAATTTAGAGGTGGCCAGACTGGAACCCTGAGAGCGGGTTAATGACAAAGTGGCCATCAGAAAGGACTCTGACCTGGGACTTGAATCTAGCTCTCCTGATCCTAAGCCCACCACATTGCAAACTGCTTTTCCAAGGGTGTAAAGTGTTGAAGAAAACCAAAGCTGGACAGCATTTAAGCAGTAAAACAGATTTTATTCAGGAAATATTGCAATGGGGGAAAAAGACCTCAGTATGGTACTGGGTTCTATTCCAAAGGCAGCAAAGGCAAGTGAGGAAATACAGCCAGAGAGCACACTGGGGGAAATCAGTGGATGGAAAATCATAAAGAGGAAACATCAGGGCTAGGGGGATTCTTGCTAAATTGATTCAACAGGATTCCTGTCCTGCCAAAGGATGCCAGAGTGATGAGATATCACCTGGGGGATGGCATGGGGTGAGTGATCAGGTACCAGGGGTGGGGGTTTCTTGCTAAACTGACCTAGCAGGACTTTTGCTAGAATCAGACATGGCAAAGACAGACACAGAAGCCCAAGGTTGAGGTCCAGTTGAGAAGAGGGCTCAGAGAAGCCTACCTAAAGTTTGGTCAAGGCAAGAGTCTTTGTCAAAGGCAGCTCCGTTACCCTCAGGAAGATCTGCAGAGAACCCAGTCTTCCTTTACCTGGCTGGATCAATATTCTGGCCCAACAATCCTTCTTCTCTCATCTGTTCCAAAAAGGGAAAGCATTAGAATAGACAAATTGTAAGTGAATATTGGGGAAGAGAAGACTGCTCAGGATTTCTGTGAAAAATGTGTTACACTACAGATGTTACTTGTTCTTTCCAAAAAGACACTTGTATTGCTTCTTTCCAGGTTCCACCCCATGGTGGATTCTTCTACATCACGCTTGGAATTCGTTAACTCTGTAATCCTGTTTCTGAGGAACCATAACTTTGATGGACTGGATGTAAGCTGGATCTACCCAGATCAGAAAGAAAACACTCATTTCACTCTGCTGATTCATGTAAGTCAGATGCCATGGTGTACTCAGTACTCTGACCTCCAGAATCCACAGCCACACTGGGAGACAAAAGGAAGAGATTGAGTGTGGTGGGAAGACACAGCCCCAGGCTTTCTGAAGCCCCCACTGATGACAGAAAAGCCCCTGTTTAAGGCAGGAACAATATGAAACAATGGAGCCCCTTTGTGCATTTATTTTGATGTTCTTCTTTTTGATGAAGAACATCAAAATAAAGCAACATCCATATAAAAGAGTGTGTAGCCATAGGATTTCCAGGGTACTGAGGTAGCCTCATAGAAGATCTATCAGATAGATCCGAAAATCTGTCAGGTAGAAACCAAGATGGTTATTTCCTGGGTACAGTGAGGTTGGGGTCCTCCTGCCTAATGTGGAAACTTCCTGAGCAGATACAGGCACAAGGCATCCCCACATGGGATGGAGAGGAAACGGTTGATCTTTTCCATCTAATGTGGCTCTAAACCTCATAGATCCCAGGCAAGAAGCTTAGTGCTGTACTCTGGGAAGGGGAATCTAACACCTTGTTTCCTTGTTTTTCCTAGGAGTTAGCAGAAGCCTTTCAGAAGGACTTCACAACATCCACCAAGGAAAGGCTTCTCTTGACTGCAGGTGTATCTGCTGGGAGGCAGATGATTGATAACAGCTATCAAGTTGAGAAACTGGCAAAGTGAGTACATCAAAGCAACTTTCCATCCCTCTGCTTCCAATTTGGTCCATGCAAAAGATGCATCGCATGTTTGAGGGATGGGGGGAAAAGGAGGAGAGGGAAGGTCACTGTCCTAACCCTGCATCATTCAGCCAGGAACAACTTTACAGAGACTTTCAATCCTTCTAGCAGCATCATTCAAAGCCAAAACAATCACTTAACAATTGTTTCTACCACTGCTTGTCACAAAATCTCTCCCTTTGCTTTTGGCACTTTAGAGATCTGGATTTCATCAACCTCCTGTCCTTTGACTTCCATGGGTCTTGGGAAAAGCCCCTTATCACTGGCCACAACAGCCCTCTGAGCAAGGGGTGGCAGGACAGAGGGCCAAGCTCCTACTACAATGTGGTGAGTAGGCCAGTGGAACTGCAGGGGTACTGGCTGTGGGAGTGGGACCAGGGAGAGTCCAGCATGTCTAGAGTTACTTCTGTCTTGAACTGAGGAAGAGCTATGAGCCCAAGAGGGAACTGGGTAGCCCTAAGAGCAAGTGAGTGCAGGAGAAGTGCTTTGACCAGGCACCAATAAAATGTCACCTGGAAAATGTCAGAAGTGCTGATAGCTGAAGTGCCCTAAGCTCTGTCTCTGGCTCAGAGTGTCCCCCATCCCAGTCTTCTCTGGATTCTCCATCTTTGATACATTTCTTGGCATCTACACAGGTGAACAGAACTTGTACCTTCCTGTGTCCATCTACATTCCCTATTTAAATCTGTCTTTAAAACTACCCCATGAGGTCAGCTGGGTAGGAAGTGTTACTCCCACTTCACAGATGATGAAACAGAAGTTCGTCAGATTCCATTGACTCTTCAAGGTCGTGTGAGGTGAAGGTCCTGGTGGTGGAAAATGAAAAGTAAAAAAAAAGAATAGTAATGTAATAATGTTGTTGATGTTGTTCTGGAACATAACATATCCAGCCAATGAGTTTTCCTTGCCCACTGATTTATCAAGATAGGGGAATTGCAATAAAGAGTTTAAGTCATGCAGAATCGGCTGTATGGGAGACTGGAATGTTATTATTACTCAAATCAGTCTCCCTGGAAATTCAGGGATCAGGGTTTTTAAGGATAATTTTGTGGATGGGGGGTCAGAAAGTGGGGAGTGCTGATTGGTCAGGTTGAAGATGAAATCATAAGGGTTCAAAGTGGGTTTTTCTTGCTGTCTTTTGTTGTTGGTTGGGATCACAGAACTGGTTGAGCCAGATTCCTGGGACTGGGTGGTGTCAGCTGGTGCATCAGAATGCAAGAGCTGCAAAATATCTCAAGCACTGATCTGAGGTTTTGCAACAGTGATGGTATTCCCAGCTGCAATTTGGTGAGGCTTGGAATCTTGCAGCCTTTGGTCGCATGACTCCTAAACCATAACTTCTAATCTCATGGCTAATTTGTTAGTTCTACAAAAGCAGACTGGTGTCTAGGCAAGAAGAGAGTTTGTTTCCAAAAAGGGCTGTTAATCATCTTTGTTTGAAAGCTAAACTATAGACTAAATTCCTCTCAAATTGAGTTGGCTTACACCCAGGAATGAACAAGGACAGCTTGGAGGTTAGAAGCAACATAGAGTCAGTTAGCTCAGATCTCTTTCACTGTCACAGTTTTCTCAGTTACAATTTTTGCAAAGGGTGTTTCATATATATGGATGTATATTCCTAAAATTCTGGGAGAAAAAAAATATCTGTGTTGCATGTTTCCAGGCCTTCATATTCAAAGTTACAAAATGGATCAGTCCAGAGCTAGGTATGATTTCTGGTTGGGGTTTTCTAGGCCTTCATGTGGCTAAGTCACATCAGCCTCCTTCACTCCTTCCTCTCTGTCAGTTATCTTTAAGGATGAGGAAACTATCTTTGTCTTCTCTAACCCTTCATTTTGTTCTGAGAGCAGGAAAGCCAAAATTAACCTCTTACCTCCCAATCTATCTGTAAACCAAAATTAAATTCTAAGCCCCCCAAACATCTGAACAAATCCCTCCTCTTGGCCAAGGGCATTCAAAGTTAATCTAAAAAATTAATTCAGGTCATGATGGGAAGTTGGGTGTCAGACATGCTTCGCAGCTGACCAGCACTAACATCAACACAGAGACCTTAAGACTGATAGAGCAGACTTTCTAAGTCTGATGAGAAACATTTACAATCTAATCTTTCGGAAGCCTGCTACCTGGAGGCTTTATCTGCATGATAAAACCTTGGTCTCTACACCACTTATCATAACCCAGACATTCCTTTCTATTGACTCCAGGCCTTTAGATAATAACTCTTTCAACCAATTGCTAATCAAAAGATCTTTGAATTCACCTATGACCTGGAAGCTGCAGCTTCTAGTTGTCCTGCATTTCTGGAGTGAACCAAATATATGTAAGAGTGTACATCTTACATATATTTATGGATGTCTTATGTTTCCCTGAAATGTATGAAATCAAGCTGTAATCTGACCACTGTGGGCACATATCCTCGGGATCTCCTGAGAGCTGTGTCATGGGCCATTCGTCACTCATATTTGGCTCGGAATAAATCTCTTTCAATATTTTACAGAGTTTGACTCTTTACATTGACATATCCCACTGGGTTCAAGGTCATTGTGAAGCCTCATGGACCAGGAATCTGACAGCCACCTTTGTCAGTATTCACAATGAGCCGTTGTGTAGACAAATCCCATAGGGATTTTGTGTTGACTCAAAAGGGAAAGGAAGATGGTGACAACCTTGATTTCATGTTTTCTAGGTTTCTTGACTGATTTCTTTTGTGATCCACCGCCTAGTTCCTTTCAGAAATTAGAAAAAGCTGCATAAGCCTCTTGCTGCTAAAGAGCATATGCGCGTTAGAACAAGCACTCTTGTCCTGGGGAAGTCTGGTCTGTTCACACTCAGATATAGAAAAGAAACCAAGCAGTCACCTCTGTGAAGTTTGGGATAGAGGCTAAAAAAGGCCTGACACCTTTCTTTCCCCACTCTGAGCCTCCATCTCTCTTCCCATTCTAGGAATATGCTGTGGGGTACTGGATACACAAGGGAATGCCCTCAGAGAAGGTGGTCATGGGCATCCCCACATATGGGCACTCCTTCACACTGGCCTCTGCAGAAACCACCGTGGGGGCCCCTGCCTCTGGCCCTGGAGCTGCTGGACCCATCACAGAGTCTTCAGGCTTCCTGGCCTATTATGAGGTACCTGGAAACCACCTGTACCCTCAGCTCCCTGCCGTGTCTGGGTAGATATTCCAGCTTCAATCTGACAGCACAGTAAAGCATTCTGAGTGTTGTGAAGGGGAAAGTTCGCAGTACTACTGAACATGTGAAGGGAGCTCCCAACTCTGGTTTGGGAGAGGGTCAGAGAATGCTTTCTGGAGGAAGTGAAATAAGCTGAACTCTGAAGATGAGATGGAGCTAGCCAGGAATGGGGATAGGTAGAGGAGGATATGAGAAACTGAAAAAGGAAGACTACCCCAAGTTCTTGATTTGAGCAGCTAAGTGGAGGGCAATGCCATTTACAGGAGATAGGGAAGACTGGAGGGAGAACAGAGTGGACATTGGTCCTGCTCATGAGATCAGTTTTGGACGTTCTGAGTGTGAGGAGCCTGTGGGACATATAGATAACAAGTGAGTCATTGAATATATGGGTTTGGATCACAGCAGACCAGTCTGCACTAGAGAGGTAGATTCAAAAATATCAGCATAAAGATGGTACCTGAAGCCAAACCATACAATGAGAAGTGCATGAGGTCCAAGACAAACCCAAGAACCTCCTACACCTGAGGGACATGCAGAGGAAGGGGAACATATTAAGGTAACTGACAAGGAACTACAAGAGGGTTAGGAGGAACCCACACAGATCTGTGACAAAGACCTTAGAGAAGTGGGTGTTTCAAAAAGGAGGGAGTGGTCAAATGTGTCCAATTCTGTGCGAAAGTCAGATAGATCATAGGGATAACAAAATTGTTCAGTTAATTATACCATCATTTCTCTCTGCCCTCCAATCTGGGAAAATTTATTTAAAAAGCACAGGGGAAGATATAAATCTAATAATAGGTCAACCAACAGAAACTCTTTGAACACTCTCATATCCCAAACACTGGGTACTGTGAAAGCTAGAAATAAGTAATTATCCATCCTTGTCTCTAAAGGAGTTATTGTCAAGGTGAAAAGAATGTAGAATACAGACATAACTAGTTAAACAAGAGTTCAAAAACAAGATAACTATAATATTTAATAAAATCAGAGAGGTATTATAAAACAATATGGGATTCAATGACCAATGAATGGTGTAGAGTGACATGAGATCAGAGATGTGTGACCGGGGAAGGCTCCACGGAAGAGGAGAAGTTTATGCTGGGCCTTGAAGGATGAGTAGAAATTTGATCAGGTAGAGAAAACATATATCATTCTATATCCTGGTCTATCTTTGGAGTTCCAGCCCGACCTCTCATTGTGAGTGTGGACATGCCATGGGCCCATGCTGAATGACTTGGCACCCACCAAGGTACCCATTCAGTGTAATGCTCAATTTTTCCTTTCACCTTACACATAGGAATGATTGACATATCATCAATTCAACAGGCAACAGGAATGGGACATGGGTCATCGTGAGAGTCGTCAATGAATCTCAGGGTGCCTGATAGATAGGAGGTGGGAGAGAGGCTGACCCATCCTTGGGTAGTTCTAGGTTTATAGCAATAACACTCTTAATTTAAGGGAGAAGAGAGGTCATTGCTCAGAATCTACTGGTAGGATTATAATATCAACCACTAGATATGCACTTCCCATCTCATGGAAAGTTCGATTTGATTGTTCAGTTCATAATGACTCTAGGCCACTATAACTTTGACAGGTTGATATTTGCTTAAATATTCAACTTTCACTTTCTGCCCTCATTGTAGTAAGCGTGAATGTAGCTCATCCAAAAAGAGTAATCCAAAAGGGATTTTCTATGTGATGTTGAAATGCATTTTTTAATTGAAGATTTATCTTTTTTAGAGCTCTTCCTTATGCTAACAGAAAGAATGTAGCTAATGACAGAAGGGGAGCCCCAGGACAGGGCATATTGGGAATGGGAGGGGATAGAGGGGTAGTAATGAGATTTAACTGGAGATGCTACAAGATGAGGAATAGTGATGATGGTCAGGATAATACTTCACATTTGTAAAGCACTTTACTGTTTTCAAAATTTTTTTTAATGTGTGTTAGGTCATTTGATCCTAACAACAACACTGGAAGGTAGATATGTTGAAAGCATTATTATAATTATTTTCATTTTGCAAATGAAGAAATTGGAAGATTTATTGGTCGGTGCTGGGGTCTGATCTGGAACTCAAGTATTTTCTGATTTCTAGCCGCTGTGTCTCCTCCTGATGAGACTTTAGCACAGACACTTCCCAGGGGTTTACCTTGGGTGACCTACTTCATATGATTTATGTGGTCATTTCTTTCATTGTCTGATCTTTGGGATAAAGGTTCTGATATTTTCCCCAAGTCCCTAGTGGCTCACTGTCCTGTCTATCCCCACCAAGTTTCAAGAATAACCCATTACTGACCCTCTCGTTTCCCTTTCCCCTGCCAGATCTGCCAGTTTCTGAAAGGAGCCAAGATCACAAGGCTCCAGGATCAGCAAGTTCCCTACGCAGTCAAGGGGAACCAGTGGGTGGGCTATGACGATGTGGAGAGTATGGAGACCAAGGTAGGTGGGCAACAGGATCTGGAACAGGCAGATGCTTCTTTAGGTGGGGAATGGGGATATGTAGTAAAATGCCTGAATACTCTATGTTGAAAGAGAGAAGCTTCTGAGGCCCCAGACTCTAGGATGGGATCTAGCAGTCTCTATAGCTCAAGTCTAATAGTGACTCTATGTCATACCTGTGAGCAGCTGTGGTACAGGTAGACGAGTCGGAAAGGACACAAAAAAGAGTTGAGAACAAGTAAGTTTATTCTGATAAGTGAGGAGTAGAGAGAAGAGAAAGGCAAGGAGAAGGGAGAGGGAATAAAGGAGACATTAGTGCCTGTATAGGTAATCTACTTTGTTAATTATCTCAGGACAAACTGTTTAGTCCTTCTCATGGATTACCTAGCTAGGAGGCTCCAGATTCCTGAGCCTACCAGTTCTTAGACCTTGGTAAGACATTTGCATTCCTTTCAGGGTTAGGGCAAAAAGGAGGCTTGAGTGTAATTGACAATCCTGGCCACTTGTCTTGTTAAGGGCTTCCTAGTTTCTTCCCTTATTATGGAGAGTTTTCTCAGCCTCCAAGAATGCTGGACCTTGAGTGTGGTGACTCAAGTCAGAATGAGAGGTGGCTAATGCTGACTTGGTGGCTGTCTCTCCCTCAGCCATCTTACCCCTCAGGGAGTCTCTAACTCCAGAAAACCAGTTAGTCTACCGCTGTATTCTAAGCTGAGACCCTCATCTGAACCTGATATGGTCCTGGGCATTTAGGGGTCACTTCTAATCTCTATGTGTCCTGTGCCTCCCATAGGTTCGGTTCTTAAAGAATTTAAACCTGGGAGGAGCCATGATCTGGTCTATTGACATGGATGACTTCACTGGCAAATCCTGCAACCAGGGCCCTTACCCTCTTGTCCAAGCAGTCAAGAGAAACCTTGGCTCCCTGTGAAGGTAACAGTCCAGGCTGGAGCTGGGAGTGGGCAGAGAGATGGGCAGAACAGGGCACAGGAGACTGGGGGAGATCATCTTCACATATTTGGGCTAATCCTTTCTCATGCTCCTTTGGCTCTTCTGCCATGTTTTCTTAGTGATCAGGGGTTCTGCCCTTTTCATAGGTTTCTCATAGACTTTTAAAATGATAATAATAATATTGATAAATTTTGGCTACCATTTATTGAGCATAGTATGAGCTAAGGACTTTCATTACATATATATTAGGGATAAATATTGACTCCACCACAATTCTTGGTTACAAAATCATCAGCCTGTCTTAATTTTCTAAATCACAATAAATCTGACTCTGCCCTCAATTCACTTGACTGATGACAATTTCCATCTTTGTCACTACCTGATGCTCTTTTTCCCCATCCACAGTTGATCTTACTTAATCTAGACATTTGTGAGCTCCCATGGTCATTAGTGATACGCCTTTACCCAAGTCTCCCTATTACCTTGAAGGTCAGTGGCTTTGCTGCTGCTCCATCCCTGGGCCCCCAGTTCCCTAGGTGCATTGTATATCCTCCTGTGCAGATGAAGGCTGTTGCTGACCAACCAGTTATGCTGTGATACATTGGTTCTAGGGCAGAGGGTGGAGTAGCAGGGCGCTGGGGCTCACTGCACACAGACAACTAAAAAGGACTGGCTCTACTATCCTGGCAAAGGGCCTAGAACCATTTGAACACTCCTGATTAGATAATTGGGTAGCAGCCTTCCAATTCTGAGCATCCATTGTTTAGTAACTTGACTTAGGCCTCAGTTTACTGAGTTGGGCTTTGAAATATTTTTCCTTTTGTTTCCAGGATTAATTTACAGAGAAACAAGCAAGGTGATCTTGCTGCCTGGGGCCTGCTCTCTCCCAGGAATTCTAATGTGGGATTCCCCTTGCCAGGTTGGCCTTTGGATCTCTCTTCCAAGCCTTTCCTCACTTCCTCTTAAATCATGGATTGGACCTGGTTTTGTTTTCCTGCAGCTGTTGACTTGTTGCCCTGAAGTACAATTTAAAAAAAATTCATTTTGCTCCAGTAAGTATGGCCTCATTTGTTCAGTCCTTGACCCTGTGATATCAGGTTGTTGTTCTGTCCCTACTATTTGTGGGGTCCAGAGCTAGGGTGAAAATGAAAGTTTGCATATCATGTTTAAATATTAAAAACAGCTAATGTGCTGTTAAAATATGACTTATGCTCCAACATTAACACATACAACTTTGCAACCACCTAGAAGATCAGAACTTGAAAATTTAAAATTCTCAGACTCCTTGGAATTCCACACGAGAATTCCCATCTTTGCCTCTGTCTCTCACAGCAGAAGCCTCATGGGCATACTTGTGGACACTGTAGGCTTTGCCTCCAAGCTTCATGTGCACTCTACCCTCTACCCTCAACCTCCAACACACACACACACAGAGCCACAGACACACACACACACACACACACACACACCTGCCTCTGGGCTATGCATGTGCGCACAAGCATTGTAGTCCACTCTCAGTGAAGATGGACCCAGGGAAAAGTCATGTGCAGTCGCTGAGAGAGCGCATAGGCTATTCTGGCTATTTGGGTAGAAATGCTGGATATCTGGATCACGATTTAGAAGAGGAGGTGTGTGAGCTTTAGGTGAATGTGCTCCTAGCCTGGCAGTCTCCTTACCTTGTGGGGAGGGGTGCAACTGGAAGAGGGCCCAAGCGGGACCCTCCAAAGGAGGGTCAGAAAACTATGGCCCATGGATCAAACCTAGCCCATTGCCTGGTTTTGAAAGTAAAATGTTATTGGAAGACAGCCACACGCAGTTTGTTTACATATTGTCTGTGACTACCTTCTCCCAATAATGGCAGAGTTGAGAAGTATGACAGGGATGGTATGGCCTGCAAAGCCTAAACTGTTTACTCTCTGGCCCTTTACAGAAAAGTTTGCCAACTCCTTTTCTAAAGCATGGTGCCCACAGCACCAGGTCTAAGGCTGATTCTGGTGTCAGACTCCTTAATTTTAGGATGAACTGTTTTCCCCCATTTTCCCAATTTCTTCCAATCTTTTCCTTCCAGAAAAGCCACTTTTATCTTGACCTTTGAACAAGAGTTTCATACAAGTGTTTAATCCTCATGGCTTGTGAAGTGACAATAAGCCACATTTTCAGATGAGCTAACTGGGGCATCAGTGTAAGGGTACATGTCTGATAAGTGGTGGCAACTAGACTGAATCCAAGAAGGCAGCAGCACCAGAATGTCTGTGGAGGAGGGGATTCGAGGTGGGTTACATGATCGAAGCGGCATAGGGTGGCAATACTAGGAGACTTTTTCAAAACTACTTTGAATATCCTATTATGATGGAAAACCCCAGACGTACATACCAAAGAATGGCAGTGGCAAGCACTGATGGATACTAGGGGAAGTTAGTCCCCAAGGTCGCCTTGAATGCTGCTCCAGTGCTCAGATCTTCTTACTACAAGGTAGAAATTGCTTGGGCACCTCTCTGGCTTTCTAACTCTGGCTTTCTAACTTTGCTTCCTGTGGTAATTGAATTCTCAAGAAGCAGAAGAGCAGAGTAATTAAGAACATAGTCCGGAGCCAGATCTCCTGGATTCACACACACTGGCTTTGTCACCAGCCTAGTGGCTATGTGACCTTGGGCATGTTATTTACCTTTTATGTGCCGCCAGCTTTCTCATTTTTAAGGTGGGGATAATAAGAGTACCTACCTCTCAGGGATGTGATGATGGTTTGGTAAGTTAATATTTGTAAGGCATTTGGGCAAATGCCTGACACATCACAAATACTATTTGTGTTTGTTATTATTTCCATTAAAAGAAAAACGTTAGATAAGACAAATCTAACAGAGTTTATTTGAGCAAAGAATGATTCAGTGAATTGGGCAACACTGAGAACCAGAAGAGGTTCAGAGAGCTCTCCTCTGCAGTATGGAGAATGAGTATTTACAGACAGAACAGAAAGTAGAGAAATAGTCTAATTGGTCACAGCCAGGAGTCTGCCTTATTTAAACATGGTCTGATCAGTTGGCTGCCTGTGATTGGCTGAGATCTGGTTACTGTTACAAAAAAAAAATACTTCTAAGTTAGGTTTCAGCTTATTTATATACTACATTAGGTTCCAGTTCATTAGTAGGGACTCAAACTACAGAGATATCCTCAGGCCAAAGTTAATTTAACACTTCCATTATCCAGCTGCTATAACAGGCACGAGAGAGTATGGGCAGCTGCCCAACACATTAACCTTGGCCTTGCATGGAGCCTGAGAGCCCATTAAAGGTCTGTGTCTTGGGCTCTAAGCTTTGAACTCTATGGAGCTTGCTGTGACAATAGAATCATTTGTTTTGCAAACATCCAGGAGAAGATTAAGGAAATCAAGGCCCCTTGTTTGGTTGGGGTTGGGGATGGATCCTGGTCCCCTCCCCTCCCTTCCCCTCCCTTCCCCTCCCCTCCCCTGCCCTCCCCTCCCCTCCCCTTCCTTCTCTTCCCCTCCCCTCCCCTCCTTTCCTTTCCCCTCCCCTCCCGTCCCTTCCCCTCCCTTCCCTTCCCTTCCTCTCCCTTCCCTTCCCCTCCCCTCCCCTCCCCTCCCTTCCTCTCCTCTCCTCTGCTTTCCTTTCCTTTCCTTTCCTTTTTTTCTCTCCCCTATATCCCCACCCACTACAACCCCTTTGAGGAGATCTTTGTAGGCTAAGAGTCTTATGCCAAGGAGGAACCACATCTTAGACTTGCTCAGGGGCAGTATGGGTGAGAGTCAGGAGGTCATAAGAACCCAGGCCCCAGAGTCCGTTTGTCTCCACTTGCATTACAACTCTGCTACTTCTCAGTGTGATCTTTGGCAGTTTGCTTAGTCTCCTGTCCCTCAGTTTTCCTAATACATAAATAGATGATAGTAATAGCATCTTCCTGAAGGGATAGTTTTGAGTAAACGAATTCATACATGTGAAGCATTTAGCACATTGTAAGTGCTGAATGAATGTTAGCTGCTGTTGTGTTCAATACTGGTCTAGTTCTAGTTAGTCAATGCGTCCAGTTTTTGACATTCTTCTAGGGTTCAGACAGAGGCCAAACAGTCAAAAGCCTGGGAAGGATGGGGATAGATTGTAAGTAATAAATAGCTTTGGAAATGTCATCAGCTCCACACAACCACACACATGTACTGAAGTTTCTAGGACCCATTTCTATTTTGTTTGTGAATCTAAATTGCCTTTAAATGTATCTGACCTCAAAGCTCCCAAAGGTCTGAGTAGCATCTCCCAGAAAAATCTTGAAAATGTACCTGGCAGATCTCTTAAAAAGGAGGTATCTTGGCATATACTGGGAGTGGAGCCAGCAGCAAGACTGTCTCCTAGATGGGATTTCAGTTAGGTTATGTAGACGCCTCGGGGCTAATGTCAATACCAAAGATTTTTTTAAAAGGCCTGCCTTGGAGGAGAGCAGACCACATCTTTGGTACTTTCATTGTCTTCTGGGGCAGAGGGACCCTCAGAAATGGTCTAGAAACCTATGATGTGGCATCATGGTGGGCTTCCTGTAGGTGGCATCCCTTTATGTATGGGTAGTAAGACTAGGGATGGAGTGGAAGGAGGTGGGTAGTAAAATATTGCGATTTTCAAAGCCCGGGACCTGTCCCAGGTCTTGCTGTCTCTCCTTTCTGCGTGAAAGCATAATTAGAAATGTCTGCCCAGGTGAATTTTCTCTATCCTCTGTAAACCAGACAACCTTCAAATAAACAGAAACAACCTTGGAAAATGATGCTTTCTCACGCCAAACTTGATAGAACTCACAAACTTCTTGTAGCCACTACCCAAATCTATTGCTATAATAGAATCAAGGTGTTAGGGCCTGGGCAGGGTCCACCTGCCCAGGATGGTTCAAGAATGTGGTCAAATGGTTGCTTGATGTCCTTTGTCCATATCCCTCTGCTAGCATCCAGCTAGCAGACCCCAAATGACTTTGGACTCTAGGTCAACCTCATACGTGTGCCAAGTATGCCATTTTCCTCAAAGAACTTTCAGTCAACAGCCTTTTAAAGCTGCCCTCTCATGTGTCCCTGGGTTGATTACCTAAGATGGAAGACACAGATAAGATTCAAAGAGGTAAGGGGAGCCATATGCAACCCATACGCCTTTATTCCTGATCTCCCATCATGTCTGCTGAAGGGGGCCAGATGCAGGATGAGGGGGCATGCGTGCTCCCTATAAAAAGCTGTTGAGTACCCCACTCAGAACTGGAACTTGCATTTAGGACTTCCCAGCAAAATGGGCAAGCTGCTGATTCTTGCTGTTGAGTCTTTCCCAGGCAAGCTGTGTTTAGCTTTCAGAGCAGCTGCCTTTTCTCCTCCGTTCACTTGCTCTCTCCTCCCCTATCCTATGCTCCAAAGGCCTGCACTGTCTCCTTCCTCCCTCTCTTGCAGACTTCTTGAGTTCATAACATGGTGGGGAAGTAAGGAAGGGCTCACTGAGTACCTTAGGGCTTCATATGGGAGGGAAAGTGGATAACTCTGGCAGACCAGGACAAGGCCACTTCCCCCACGTGAAATAATAGAAGATTTAGGCCAGTCCCCACCCCAACGCCTTTCCAGTGTTCTGTGACTCCTGCTCTGTGCCAGCCACAGAGCAGGAGCTCAAGACACTCACTTAATCAAAGATTAACCAACTACCAGGAGCAATTAGTAGAAAAATGAATGAGGCGGATGTTTCTCTGAATGTAGAACTCTGGGAGCAGGCGCGTAGGAGGGGGTTTGGGAGAGAGGAAGAAAAGGCCTTAAAGAGTTAATGCAGCTCCCCCAGGGCTAACTTGTTTCCCAGAGAGAGTGACCAAACTGTAGAAAGGAGCCCAATAAGGGCGATCACTGGGCTGGCGCAACAGCACATCCAGGGTGTGGTTGGGTGGCTTGGAAAAGGTTACAATTTAAAAGCTTCATCTGAGTTGAAAAGTAGAGTATAGTTTTTCCTGGAAAAGGTGAGTTGTAGCTTTAGGGTGAAGAGACTGCTATGGGAAGGGGCCCTGTGCCTGAAATCTCCCCTTCTTCACCTTCAGTGCCTCCTGTGACCCTCCCCACAAATCTGGCTTATCTTTAGGGTCCGTTCATTCAATACTTACTGATAGACAGCTGACTGTGTGCTGGGTAGTGGGGACTCAGCAGTGTCAGCACAGCCCTTGCCCTCACAGAGCTCGCAGTCTGATGGGCAGGCCAATAAACAATCATCTTTCAGTGTGGTAAGGGCTGTGATGGGGATAAGCACAAATGTCAAAGGGGCCTAGAGGGAGAGCAGGGAGTTCCCGTCCCAAGGTCAACTCTCTTGGGAAGTCTTCCCTGACCTCTGTATCTCAATTTTGTCACTTGTCATACGGCATTGCACCTGTGTGCTTACAGGTGTGACTTTCCGCCAGATTGTGAGCTCCTTAAAGGCAGGGACCCTGCCTATGTAGTCTTTTGATCTCTAGCACTCAGTAATTAATATAGATTTATTGAAAGAATAACAACACATCCTCCTGGCTCCTGAGTCACACACCATCATCTGAGCTTCCAGGTAGCCAAGTGAATGCCTACATTAGCCTCCTGCTCCAAACACGTCAAACAGTAGCCTATGTTGGGAAAGGGTTTATAGAGCAGAGGGGGCACCAACCCCCATCTCCCTTTCCCCATTTACTGGCCAGGGCTGCCGTCGCCTTGCCTCTTCCCAGCCAGAGAAAAGGTGACCCTGGCACCCTCTGACCAAGGTCTCTTTGTCTTTAGGTCTGGTCCTCTTGCTGCAGCTGGGTAAGTATTCCATGAGAAGGTAGGGAGTGCCTGCGTATGAGGAGGACATTAGGGCAGGACACATATCTTACTTCCCTCCCATTCTGGGCACAGAAACCAAAATCATCTGTTACTTCACCAGTTGGAGCCAGTACTGCCCTGGGATTGTCTGCAACATGCCCCAGAATGTGAACCCTTGCCTGTGCATACACATCTTCTACGCTTTCGCTGGCATGGCCAACAACCAGATCAAAACCATCGAGTGGGATGAGGAGGCCCTCTATGCCGGCATCAATGGCCTTAAGAACTAGTGAGCTCTGGACTTGGGCTTTGTGCTGGGTTGAAGGCTTTTACATGAGGCTTTCACAAGTTCTCCAAGAGATACTGACACCAGAATGTTTAGCCTTTGAGTGCTGTCCACAGTCATTCTCATGCCATGCCTCATTACTAAAGCTTTCAGCATCCTTCTCCCCAGGAGAGGCAGGTTGCTGTCATTTTTCTGGATTATTTTCTCCAGGAAATTCAGATACCCAGGATTCTATTCTGTGTGTCACAGGAGGTGCCATTCACAAAGGATTCTTTGTGAATAGTGTCCCCTGAAGTTTGCCATGTTGCTGTACAACCCCACAACAACCTATCAACTAGCTACCAATTTAACCCAAAATTTAACCTAAAATTGCACCAGCTAAATGCTTAGCGTATTTATTGGGTAACTACTGTGTGCGAGGTGCTTTTCATTTATTATTTTATATACCCGCACAATAAACGTGATGAAGTGGGCATATTAAAACCATGTTAAGGTTGAGGAAACTGAGTCATAGGGAGATTAAAAGCTTTCCCTAGCCCACAGAACCCAGGAAGGCCAGATCGCCTTATCAGCTAGGTTGATGCTTTTGTCTCATCAGGAATCCAATGGGTAGGTTTTATGGTCAAGCTCACAGGACCATGGTACAAAGGACTTAGGTGTGAATCCTGGCTCTGCCACCTTATGCGTTGGATGATCTTGGTCAAGTTGCTTAATCTCTCTGAATGCCACTTAAAAGTCAAATGATATTAACAGTTTCTGCTTTGTGGGATTATAAGGGTTAAAGAAGCAATGCATGTAAAGTGCCTGGCATTTAGCAGGCACTCAGTAACTGGTAGACACTTCCACTGCCTGTGTTCCTCACTCTCTCCTAGAATCAGACTTCCAGCTTTCTGGCCTTGTGTATCCCAGAAGCTCCAGCCAGTCTACTTTCTGTGCTAAGGGGTTGATTTCTGGCTCCCTCATGCTGACCAGGATGCCCTGTCTTTTCTTCCCGGAAGCTCCCTTCTGCACCAGGGTCCATCAGCCCACTGGCAGAGATGGGAGCAAGAACCTACTCAATGAATTATTTATAGCGTGCCCTGGAGGACTCATGGCACAAGGGCCCCTTGATCCTACAGAGAGCTCTGTTCCCAACGCAAGGCCTTGTGTGGGATGTGAGGGTAGAGGGACTGACTGGCAAATGACGGTTCCTTGCAAGTGGAATTTCTTTCCACTAGTATCTTTTTATCTACAGCAACATAGAACTGAACACCTTGCTCTCTGTTGGTGGCTAGAACTTTGGATCCCAGGAGTAAGACCTTGTATTCAGGACTGAATCATTTCCAGATTAATCAGCCTCTTCCAAACTCCAAGGACTGTAAGTTTCTGTAATGTGAGTGTACTCTGGGCCTCAGACCCCAGTGTAGACCTCTCAGAACTCTTCTCTGACCAGGTCTCCCTAAAGTCTGCTCTTCCTTCATCATAGCTCTTACCATACAATTTTTTTAACTGGACATTTCATGATTTTTTGTTATATTATTTTTAACTTTGTTTTTTAATTGACATATAATAACTGTACATATTTATGGGATACATAGTGATATTTCAACACATATAATGTAGAGTGATCAGATAAGGGTAATTAGCATATCTATCATCTCAAACATCTGCCATTTTTTGTGTTGACAACATTTAATATCCTCTTTTTAGCCATTTGAAACTATACATTATTGTTAACTATAGTCATCCTATACCACACTGTATTTTAAGTTCCATTTACTTATCTATACCTTCCTCTATATGAGCTCCTCCAGGGCAGAAACTATTTTATTCACTACTCTATCCCAGCAATGTTAACAAATGACAGAATAACTGAATGACAGTAAATGACAATAAACAGCAGAATAACTGCATGTATGTCCAGGCAAATAGTAAGGAGGATAGGTGGCAAGACGGAGTATCCAGGGGCTTAGGCTACTGTGATTTAGGCTACAATGACTTATTGACTCCAGATTCTCTGACGTGGTGGCCACTGCTGAGAACCGCCAGACCTTCATCCAGTCAGCCATACAGTTTCTGAGGAAGTACAACTTCGATGGGCTGGACATTCACTGGGAATATCCAGGCAATCGCGGCAGCCCAGCTGACACCCAGCAGCTCTTCACCATCCTGTTGAAGGTGTCTCACCCTCCCTGTGTCCAAAGAACACACAATCTGGCCCACAGCAGGCTGGGACAAGGCCTCTCTCTGGAGAGGGATTCTGAGAGAGGCTGAATATATCCTGGCCAGAGGTGTGGATCTCACCCTTTCTGGCTCACAGCCTCATCTCTTTAGTGTAAGAGCAGATCTCTCTTTTGGGGAAAACTGCCACTGGCAGTGAGAAGTATATCTTTGAGCACCAGTGTTGGCTTTAATGCTCCTATTTCCCCTTCCTCCGTTTTTCTGATAATTAGATGCAATCACATACAGCTTGCAGGGCTGGAGGCCATTTTTGTCTCTTTAATACAATCTCCCTCCTTTTTTTTTTTCAAATTGTACTCTGGACATTATTTGTTTATTTTAAAGTTTAACTGTCAGAGGATGACCGAATTTCCCTCATTTCCAAGTTTTCGGAAGACAGCTTACTGTTGTCCCCAGAGACCAATGACAGCTTTTGGATCAAAGGACTGTAAATCAAGCACTCTGTAGCTTTCTTCATAAGAGCTGTGACCTCGTCACATGCCCACTGGTCCCTCTAGCCTGTGTTCGGTGTCTTCTGTTTCACAGGAAATGCATGAGGCTTTTGAGCAAGAGTCCACCCACAGCAAAAAGCCCAGACTGCTGATTTCTGCTGCTGTGTCAGCTGGCACAGGTGCCATTGAGACTGCCTACCAGATCCCCAAGATGTCAAGGTAAGCAAACCCAGGAGCCCATACTCAGAGCTAAGTGACCCTTAGACCTTCCCCAGGCATTGTCAAATGCCCAGATACCAGTGACCAATGCTCAGGTACCCAGGATAGAGAGGACTCTATCTCGGAGGAATGAAATGACCCCAATTCCTGAGGAAGAGGCAGAGGGAGCCAGTATGAATGCTGGCCTTGTTTCTAAGTCTATCTCCAAGGTTCTCGAGGGTAAATGGCCATTTGGAGAAGGTTAATTGAGTCTCAAGCTTTTACAAGTCCTGAAGGTCTGAGTGTAGCCAGATAGTGATCATGGTGTGGGTGCCTATTATATTCCAGGTGCTCTTGAGAAGAAGGTGAGGGAGAATGGAATAAAGAATAATAATGCATAAGGGAATCCTTATTGCCAAGTAGCAAACAGCAGATTTGGCTGTTTGGCAAATCTGCAATCAGCTGATTTGGGACTAGGAGCATTAGGGGTAGTGGGTTAGAAAGAGTGATTTCTCTTGGGTCATTTATTTCCTCCTGTTCCCTCTCCCTACTACCTAAGGTACATGGACCTCATCAGTGTGATAACCTGTGACCTAAGGGGCTCCTGGAAGGGTTTCTTAGGAGAGGACACTCCCGTTTGCAGGATCTAATGACTAGGAAGACTACAAATACTTTAATATGGTGAGTGAGGAAGCCAGCCCTAACAGACATCTTCAAAGCCTGTCACTGGATCCCCGGCCCCAGACTGCAAAGGAGGCCAAGAAACTTGATGGACAGCTCATGTTCTCTACCTCCCTGTCCCTATGACTGATTGTATCCATTCATCTTTCACAAAAAAGGAAGCAGAATAGTGGCTTGGGATAATCCCAAACATTGGGGGATTTTAAAAAATATATTTTCCATTTATGCTAGGAGCACATTTCATGATCCATCTTCTTCCCATTCTTCCTTGCCTCCCTTCCAGCCTCTTTCTTCCTAATTTGTGTGGTTTAGGCAGCTGTAATAATTAGTCTGCTTAATGATTAGTAGGTGACTAAATGGGCTAGATGTCATTTCAGTTGAGATTTCAACCAGGGATTTAAAAATTGATATGGGAAAATCTCCCAGTCGTTGCTCCATGCACAAATAACTCTCAGCATTGTAGTAAGCCCATTGGGAAGACAAGTGGATGCACAGCTGAACACTAGTCATGCCCCAAATGAACTCCAGTATGAAGAAAAAGAGGATCTCTGGCTAACACTGGGCCCTGCTACTAAAGCAATGGACCTCTTGACCCTTTGGTCAATCCATTCTTGAAGGAGCAGCATTCCTTTCCTTTCTACAAGGTTGAACTGTGGAAGGGGTTTGGCTGGATGCTATACCCAGAGACACTAGGGAATTGGGCAGAAAACCTAGACTATTCTAAGGCCTCTGGGTACATGCTCAGCTGCTTTCTAATGATACCTTCCTTATCTTGCCTCCAGGATTATGCAGTGAACTCCTGGAAGAGCCCAGGTGCCCCTGCTGAGAAGCTGATAGTGGTCTTTGGGGCTTATGCTCACACCTTCACTCTCACTAATCCAGCAAATCATGGCCTGGATGCTCCCACTTCTGGCCTTGGGACTGCTGGGCCCTATACACAGGAGGCTGGGACCCTTGCCTACTTGGAGGTAATGTCCTCAGAGGGCCTAGAGGACCCACTCTCTCTGTTCTCAAGGTTGAAGATATGTCAATGGAGAGAGAGTCTATACTCTGATTTCCAGTAGAGGGTACTCTGTTGCTGACTGCTCTGAATATATGTGGCAATGAGAGAAGGGAAGAGTGAAAAGTTGATAAAACATCTTAAATGTTAACCTTTTAAAGTAAATATGCATCTTTAATACTAGAACTAGCTAATGCTTACTGAGTGCAAACAGAGAGCCAGGTTGTGCTCCAAGTGATTTTTATATATAATCTCATTTACCGAACAATAAGGTACTGCCTTCTCCCCATCTTATTCAAGAGGTCACCGAGGCACAGAGAGGTTAAGCAATTTGCTCAAGGTCACAGAATTAGTAAGTGGCAGAGCTGGGATTCAAACTTAAGTTGTGCAGCTCCGGAATCTCAGACCTTACCCATTATACTACACTGTCCTCTTATTAGCTCTTTGGAGACTCCACTCTTTCAAACAAAAGGACCAGTCAAATTCATTTCAAAAGGAAACCAGGACACGAGGCACAAAGAAGCTTCTTGTCCATTGTTACACATGAGGTTATTGGCAGACAAAGGACTGAATTCATGTGTCATCTCTCTAGCTAGTGCACTCCACTGTCCCACGAGACAAAAGCAGGGCGGGGAGCTGGGTGACACTGGAACCAGGTTGTTATTTCCAGCACAGGGGAATGGACTGGGATGTGGATCTTAGAAAAGAAATGGAGGGAGGACAGAGAAGTGGCCTGAGAATAGCAGGGCCCCTCTGAGTTATGACTGCTCCTTCTGTACCTGCCCCAGTTCTGCTGCTTCCTGAAAGGAGCCACCGAGGTGTGGAATGACCCCCAGGAGGTGCCTTATGCCTACAAGGGGAACCAGTGGATGGAGTATGACAACTCCAAGAGCTTCACCCTCAAGGTAGGACCCTCCACACTCTTCCTAATGCATGCTTGGGGAGAGGTGGGGGACCTGCCCTCCAGCTGCCCTTGAATTGCAATCCCAGGAGACCTGAGGGAGGTGAGGAGAAACACAGGGAGGTTGTGAAGTTTCAGGGTGAGCCAGTGACCCAGCCACAGAGCCTGGCAGTTGGAGCAACCCCTTCAGTTCCTTTTCCTTCCTTTCCTTGACTCCTGCAGTTTCTCCTTCCCCCTACCCCTGGAGACTCTCCTTTGGCCCCCTCCCCTGCTCTTCTCTGGTCCTCATGCAGCTCTTTGATTTGTGCTTCCTGACACAGGTGTTCTTCCCCACTCCAAAGATAAAGTGTAGACCACAGAGTTTTTTCCTCTCCTTTGCCTATCTCCTGCTCATGGCAAATTCACACAGGCTGAGCCCTAATCAGGAGGTGATAGAGGCTCTGGTCCGCAATGTTATGCTCAGGTCTAGGGAGGACATGACTGCTGTTTATCAATCCCCGGGCCCTTCACCCTACACCTTCCATCTAGAGCCCTCTCGCTTTGCCCAGGTACTTTGCTGTGTGAAGGGCCTTATGTCTCTATAGCACTCAACCCACCCAAACTCCAGCTGTCAGACGCCTTCTCAGAAGGTGGTGGGTGATAACAAAGGGCAGGGGGAAAGAGCTGCTTGGGGCCAAGACTTATCCTCCATGACTTAGTCCTACAGTCCTTCTGTACATACAAAAACGTTAATGAATTCCTCAAAGTTGCCTCCTCAAAACCCACCCCCAGTCTCTCCTCTCCATGACTAGATCATGGTCCTCCTGCCATCCTGCTAGAGTTGCTCCCTGCATTTGTGCAAGGACACCCCAGAGTGCCCCTGGTTCTCTCCCACTGGCTTAGTGGCTGCTAAAGAACAGATTTGGAGGGGCCATGGTCTGGGCCATTGACCTGGATGATTTCACGGGCACTTTCTGTGGACCAGGCAAATACCCTCTCACGAATGCACTCAAATCCGCGCTTGGTGTCTCCGCACCCCGTAAGCAGTGATGACCTACCAGCCAGGAGATAACAAACTAGACATGGTTAAGAAGAAGAGAAGACCAGAGCTCCTCCCAGCCTCACCTCAAACAAGGCCTCCTCCAGATCTTCCAGCTGTCCTAGTGTGTCCTGTTGGAACTGGCATTTAGAACCCAGAAAGCAAGACCCAGCAGACTTAGTAGCAGGCAGGCCATGAGTGACAGGCCTGGCAAGTAAAAGGGGACCTATCAATATTCTGGAGGATTCTCCTCTGTAGGGCTACTCAGGGAAGCTTCTATAAAGTGAACTGAACACGCTGGAGCCTGGGTAGGGAAGGGAACACAAACACTGTATTCCCTGTCACTGCTGCTCAGCTCCAGCTTTTATGAACTTTGTGGGTCAGAGTTAAAAAAAAAAAAAAAAGCAAGGGATTAAAAACTTACAAGATGAGGAAAGAAATGAAAGAAGGAGAACTCTAAAGGGGCTCAGCTGGCATCTTTCCTGAAGTGGGGAGCAGAGCTACAGATGGTCTCAACACGATTCTATCCCAGCCCCGAGAACAGGGCAAGTCCAGGAAGCAAGAGGGGCTGGGAAGCTGCGGAGAAAGCTACTGCTGATCATTGGATCTTTACTCCGTGTCAAGCCTGCTGGTTCTTTAGATTTCATGTAATTCTCATAGGCACTCTTGGTGCCAGGTGTATTAGTTTACTCACAAATAAAAGCTAATAATTATATAATATAATAATATATATTTATATATATGATATATATTTATATACTATATATGCCTTATATATATAACATAATATATAATATATAATAATAAAAACTAATAATTACTCACAAATAAAAGCAATGTGCATGCTATATGACTTACTATGTTATATAGCATGCACATTGGAAAATGCTTTTTCTAATAATTCTAAGAGATAATACAATTATGTCATCATTTCAGAGAGGAAATTGAGGCTCAGAGAAGTGTTAATGAATTTTTCATGGTCACATAGCTCATGGCAGAGCTGGGCTATGAACTTGGGTATCCTCGATTCAGGCTCAGAGCATTAAACCACTGGTTTAGGTAGGATGTGCACTGAGAGAAACCCACAGTGACCTTAGAGACATGACACTAATCCTGGGAAAGGAGTCCTCTCCTGAGTTTATGGGGACCATTTTCCTTCTCTCTTCAGGTTGCAGAGTACCCACCTCTACCCTGGGAACCAACTTGACTCCCATCGTCACTGTAGCACCTGGGATTGGCAGCACTAGTGGCAGTGGATTCTGTACTGGGAAGTCCAGCGGTCTGTATCCTAGCCCCACCAGCAAGCGTGCCTTCTACAACTGTGTGGATGAGCACACCTATGAGGAGGCTTGTCAGGAAGGCCTGGTCTTTGATACCAGCTGCTCTTGCTGTAACTGGGCATAAGCTATTCACCTGTTGCGTCCCTTGGAGATTGTAAGACAAAAGGATGATTAAAGGGAAGTTTTGCATGTGAATGTCAAGTTGTCTGTTTTGATTTGTAAATCTGTGTGATACTATCCTGCAAGTAAAAGACAGCCTACTGCCACCCCCTAATCCCCATTGTCCACGAGCTCCCAGGAGATGCCCAAACATTGAGGCTGAGAGAGAAGGAGGAACAGGTTCCTGGGACCTCTCTGAGCATCTCTATGGGAAGTTCTGGTACTCTGGGCCCCTCCTGAAGGAGGATGAGAGAGGAAATAGGCTCTAAGGAACAAGAGAAAATAAAGCCTCATTCTTTCTCACAAATTCGCCTCCAAAGGGTCTTGCAGAAGGACCCAGAAGAGTGGCTGGACTTGGAACATTTAATTTACGGGATCCACCCTCTTCAGGAGCTCTACCTTCACGAAGTTCACTCATTTCCCACCTCCATGGCAAGCAACCCTAAGAAAGCCTGTGTTTTACAGACACAGCATGATGGGCCAACCACGGGCTAGTTTACACACACCACTTCCACACCTACGAGGTTAGCAAAAAAGACCACTGCTGACGATTTCAAGATTACCTCATTTTCAAAACAAATTCATTTATTATCATTTTATTGCCACACCATGCTCCAGCGTACCCTTCGATACCCTTAGGGAAGGCAACAAGAAAGCTAGAAGGAAAACCACATTACAGCAGGAGTCAGAGGTCCTCTTTCTCCCACCACCTCCAGAGCCTGGCCTTGGCTTTTTCCCCAGTTGCCATGCTGCAGAAGGCAGGAAGAATGCAGCTCACCAAGCAAGGGAGACACCTCTTTGTCCAGCCATCTTAACTGGTTTACTGGTGAATAGGAAGGGAGTCTGTGGATTATACCATTTTGACAAAACTGTCATAATCAGTAAGCAGAATCCCCAGAAGTTTATTTTGTGCCTCCCATCTGGTTAGCTGGAGTATGAGCAGGATGTCTATACAACTCCGTTTTCTCAGGAAAGTCCCGGTTAACTATAGTTCCAGTGTCCAATTCATTTAGCAATTGTGTGGGTTTAAAACTTTTATTATAAAGTATTTTTATTACTATTGTATTGATGTTATAGGACATGAAGTTATACCCCTCCACTTTATACTACTTTTTGCTGTGTTTCATAAACAGAATTATTTAATATGTGGTTAAATCTGAACACTTACCAGAGATAACCCCTCTCCTTTCCTGGCCCTTTTCTGACAAACAAACACAGCCCCTTTTCAATGACTACTTGCTGGGTGCTTGCTAATAAACTGATGTGTGCTAGGACAGAAGTAGCTAGAGATAGCTATTGCCTCTGGTCTCCAGCACTGGTGAAGGACTGCTGCTCCTGCTAGCCCCTTAGTGGACCAGCTAGTTGTGCCATGGCCTGTGAGATGCATAAAGCCATCAGGCCACCTGTTGGTAGGATCAGTGGGTAATCATAGGTTAAGGGTATGCAGAATATAAACAGGGAAATATTAATAGAAACCAAGAAGACATTCCACTGAGTTTGTAGAGAGTAGTCTGAATGTTCTTCTTACAAGGGCTTTATCATCTATTGTGTAGTATAAATCTACAATCACTTATTTATTTTGTTGTTTGGTAACACTTTTTATTTTGCAAATAAATGCTTTTGTCAGCAATGAGCTTTAAAGTTCAAATGTCTACATAATAAAAAATTAAGTAATGAATTTCCATTTTCCAAGAAAGTTGATGGTGATTATATAACTTATGTATAACTTCGCAAGATGTTGGCTGACATTTACCAACCACCATGGGGTTGTTTGATGCAGCACGAAAACCAAAAGACATAAATCTGCTGAAGAAGCATCAGCATCTACTTCAAAAGAAATCATGATTTTAAGAGGATTTTGCCTAAAGATGACGATTTCACGAAAGTAGTTGCCAAAGGTATTATTTATGTTACTAAGTGCCATGGTCTGAATGTTTGTGTCCCCACCCAAAGTCGTTGAAATCCTAACCCCCAGGTGATAGGATTGGGAAATGAGGCCTATGGGAGGTGCTTAGAATTGAGGGCCTTATAAAGAGAACCCAGAGAGCTAGCAAACCTCTTCCACCATCGAAGGACACAGCTAGAAGTTTTCATCTATAAACCAGAAAGTGGGCCCTCACCAGACACCGAATCTGCCCACTCCTTCGTCTTGGATTCCTAATCTCCAGAACTGGGGAAAATAAACGTCTGTTATTTATAAGCTACCCAGTTTATTGCATGTTGTTACAGCAGCCTGTGTGGACTAAGACACTAAGTGAAACATAAATTTTCATTTAGGTAGATCAAAAGACTGATGCTTCAAGTTAACCTTTCTCTTTTTCTATTCCAGGTTTTGTATGTGTGTGTGCACATATATAAAAGTCAAGTTCTACTTGCAGAACAACTTTCCAAGGTTTTAAATAATACCAAGTTAACATCAATGTCATCAGTTATTCCAAATAGAAAATCAGATAAGATAGTTATTCAAATAATGATGGGATGGTTGCATTTTCTTCACATAGCTTATGAAACAAAAGTAAAGCTTTTCTGGTGGTTCATTTCATTAAAGGAGAGACATCTGATGTTATCATAAACGCTATTTTAAATTCAGTTAAATAGCTCAACACCAAAATTAATTATTTTATGGTGATATGAATTCAAATATTGATGGAACATAACATTATGTGAAAACAATGTTCCTTCTAAATGCCTTAGTACTTTTATGCTGCTATAGCAGAATATGACAAATTGGGTAATTTATAGAAAACAAATATTTATTTCTCACATTTCTGGAGGCTGGAAAGTCTAAGATCAAGGTGACTAATGACAAAAAGAGCACGTGAATTTAATTTCTTGCAAATCTGACATACTTTGCATATATTTCATGGCCATTCGAGTGGATCTGGAAAAGGGTTTCTCGATTCCCCTGTGATACTTGCGGGTTGCACTTCAGCTCTTTGTATGTGTGTCTGGATTATCTTCATCTTGAGAATCCCCACACCCTGATGGCTCCTTATCTTATTGCCCTGGCTAGTCCGGGGAGGAAGACCAGCTGGAGTCACCCTCGGTATTCCCCCAGTCCTCTCTCCAACCTCCTTCCTGCCGCTTTACTTATTTAACAACAGTACTGTGAGCAAGCCCTGTCCAGAGCACTCTGTGAACGAGGGAATCTTCATAATGACCCTATGCGGTAGTCATGGTTCTTACATGACCACTTTACAGGTAAGAAAACTGACAGAGACACTAAGAGATTTGACCAAGGTCAAACAGCTCGAAAATGCATTTCGAAGCTGGCTGTCTGGCTTCGGTGTCCAGGACCTTAGCGCACATTCTGCTGTTCTTTGGCCCTACTGCAACTGGAGGCCACCTCTCATTCTTGCCCAGGCTCCAGCGTTTGGACCTTAGGACCGAGGGAAAGCTGGGTGGAGCAGGTCAGGTGGCACCACCTGAAGTTTCAGGATTCCCTCTCTTCAAAGCACCCCATCTGTGACGCCGCCCCCTGGCTGCCTGGCTGCCCCCGCTGCGCCCCCGGCCCTCTCTACCGATGGATGGAGCATCACCCCCAAGTGGTGACCCACCGGTGAGTGCCGGGTGGCCCAGGGCAAGGCGGACCGGGAGCCACCTCACACCCACACAGCCTGCCTGAAGGATTCGACAAGGTGAGGGTCGCCCCGCGCGGGGCCGCAACAGCCACCGTGGCTCTATTCCTCCCGTGTATGACTGGACCCCAGCCAGAAAGAAACCAACCTGAGTGCCCAGCGAGCGCCTGTGTTTAGCCGCTCCGACCCCTCGCCAGGGGATGTCCGGTTGCAGTAGCGCTGAGCTGAGGTGACCGCGCGGGGGCGCCAAAATCTCCACTTAGGGCGATGAAGGGAAGTCGGCCTCCCTCTTGCTGGCACTGAAGGAACCGGCCGGGTGCGACAAGGTGGGGCGGGCCCTCATCCATGTCCCTAGGAGTAAGGCACACTCTGAAAGTAGCAGCGAGTCTGAAGTGTCCAAGATCAAGTCGTCCTGCAATTCACCATTCGTACGGCTATCTGCGCCTTTCATTTACCCACTGGCCGGGTGACTCAAAGCTAAAGGTTGCCAACTTTTTTCAAAATCTCTGGAGGGGCGTTCAACACTTTTTAGGTGGCCTGAACTACCGAGGAACACAAAGGCTGGCCAGAATCCAAGTGAAATACTACACAGGATCCCCCAAGGCACGAAGCTGGCTGGAGGGAGCTGGAGGGAGCGCTCCACCTGTCCTGGGAAACTCACCAGGGAAGTGCAGACCTTCGGTGGCGCTGGCAATCGCGTGGCCCTGATTCCTAAGACTTGGCACTGGCCGCTAGAGTTCCCTTCCCTGCACTGCCTGGTCCGGGGCAGAAGCGGGGTGGTCACCACCGTCTCCAGCAAAAAGGAGCAGATGAGCGACACCTGGAGTCTTTAAATCTCCTGACTGAGAAGTCCTATTTGTCCAGATCAGAGGTGGGCAAGTCTGTGGGACCAGGTGCCCAGACTTGCCCACTGTCCCCCACCCCAACCCCAATGATACTTGCTTCAGTCTTGTTCTATCTCTAGTTCCTCACTTCACTCCGTTTTTTTTTTGTTTTTTGTTTTGTTTTGTTTTGTTTTTTGATCGCTATCAGAGTAATCCTTTGGGTGTGACAAGTTCCATCAGCTGCAGCAGCATTTCACAAAATGTTTCAAGTAACACTAGCTTTTTGCAAGCTAGTAACAAACTCAACCTGTTTTTTGGGAAATGCTATCCTATACTCATGCTATGTGTGGGCCACAAATTTGGTTTTATATTTCTGGTAGTCCATGAAAAATTAGAAATAAAATTAGTTACACAATTTATAATGTGCAGAAAATCAGAGCAAACAAACAGGCAACTATTTTAGATTGAAAGACCAGAAATATGCTTCCCTGCAGGATTCTTATTGCCAAAACACTGCATAATCCAAGGATCAACATCCTCACAGTAAACACAAAAGTCTGTTTTTACATATGAATGCTCCCTATAGCATCCCTTAAAAGAAAGGGAGGGCGTAAGTCCAAAACACCACCAATCTTTCATGATGAAGATGCCAAAGCAATTGCAGCAAAAGCAAAAATTGACAAATGGAATCTCAGTAAACTAAAGAACTTCTGCACAGCAAAATAAACTGTCAACAGAGTAAACAGACGACCCACAGAATGGGAGAAAAGTTCTGCAAACTATACATCTGACAAAGGTCTAATATCCAGCATCTATAAGGAACTTGAATTAATTTACAAGAAAGAAACACACAACCCTATTAAAAACCCATTAAAAAGTGGGTAATGGACATGAATAGAATCTTCTCAAAAGAAGACATAACATGCAGCCAACAATCATATGATAAAAGCTCAGCATCACTGATTATTAGAAATGCAAATCAAAATCACAATGAGATACCAGTCAGAATGTCTATTATTAGTCAAAACATAACAGATGCTAGTGAGAATGTGGAGAAAAATGAACACTTATACACTGTTGGTGGGAGTGTAAATTAGTTTAATCATTGTGGAAGACAGCATGGTGATTCCTAAGACCTCAAGACAGAGACACCATTTGACCCAGCAATCCCATTACTGGGTATTTTACCCAAAGGAACATAAATCATTCTCTTATAAAGACACATGCATGCCTATGTTCATTGCAGCACTATTCACAATAGCAAAGACGTGGAATCAGCCTAAATGCCCACCAGTGGTAGGCTGGATAAAGAAAATATGGTACATATACACCATGGAACACTATGCAGCCATAAAAAAGAAGGAGCTTGGCCAGGTGCGGTGTCTCACGCCTGTAATCCCAGTACTTTGGGAGGTGGGTGGGTCACGAGGTCAGGAGATGGAGACCATCCTGGCTAACACAGTGAAACCTGTCTCTACTGAAAATACAAAAAATTAGCCAGGTGTCGTGGTGGGTGCCTGTAGTCCCAGCTACTTGGGAGGCTGAGGCAGGAGAATGGCATGAACCCGGGAGGCAGAGCTTGCAGTGAGCCGAGATCGCGCCACTGCTCTCCAGTCTGGGCAACAGAGCGAGACTCTATCTCAAAAAAAAAAAAACAATGAGATCATGTCCTTTGCCAGGACATGGATGGAGTTGGAGGCCATTATCCTTAGCAAACTAACACAGGAACAGAAAACCAAATACCTATTATATGTTCTCACTTATAAATAGGAGCTAAATGATGAGAACACATGGACACAGAGAGGGAAACAACACACACTGGGACCTATCAGAACCTGGAGAGTGGGAGGAGGGAGAGTATCAGGAAAAATTATTAATGGATACTAGGTTTAACAGCTGAGTGATGAAATAATCTGTATAACAAACCCCTATGACACGTTTGTCTGTGTAACAAACCCACACATCTTGCACACGTACCCCTGAACTTACAAGTTAACAAAAATGCAATCAATCAAAGCAAACCTATAGGACACTTATATAAAAGGCAGGTTTCAGCTTTCTACTGATCTGTCTAGAACTATGTTGTCCAATATTGTAGTCACCAGTCACAGGTGGCTACTGAGCACTTGAAATGTGAATAGTCCAAACTAAAATGTATTATAAGTGCAAAATGTACACCGGATTTTGAATATTTACTAGAGAGAAAAAAAGTAAACTATCTCAGTAATTTTTATATTGATCACATGTTGAAATGATACATGTTAGATATACTAGATTAAATAAAATATATTATTACATTAATTTCACTTGTTTCTTTTTACTTTTCTAGATGTGGCTATTTAAAAAATTTAGAGTTCCAGATGTGGCACCCATTATTTTTCTATTGGACAGAACTGCAATGTTTCTTCAACTATATACTCTAAGATATCTATATATATACTATATATGACAAAAGGGTTTCATAGTTTACTCATTTGGAAAGCACTGCCTACTATATCCCCTCTTCTTGAGTTCTGCAGGGTAACCTGAGATTTAGGGGAAAAATTTATGGATTAAACATATTTGGGATATGCCAGTTAAGCATGGAGGACTTTGAACTCTCAATATAATGTGAATTACGATTTTCTAAGAGAGGCATCTTATATGCAGCCTTTCTCCAACATACTCAAAGAACACTTTTCATCATAAACACAACACCCATTAATAAAATCCTGAAGAACAGTTTAGGAAACTGGAGTAGAAGATAAAGCTCATAGGCCTTACTTTGCTTCATATATCTGTCATGTGGCTCAAGGCTTGGATTGTAAGTCTTCTCTAGCTTTTCACTCAACTAATAGTTAGACCAGTATTTTCACCAGGTACTAGTGAAGTCCTCAACCCAGACATAATCAATCAGACCCTTGGAGATCACCCTTTTTGTGTTAGTTAAGCCTTGTTGTGTAACAAACTACCCCAAAATATAATGGTTTAAAGTGGCAACAATGTAATATGCTACTATATGGATAAACCTTGAGGATATCATCCTGAATGAAATAAGCCAGTCACAAAAAGACAACAGTGTATGATTCCACTTTTATCAGCGGTCTGGACTAGTCAATATCACGGAAACAGAAAGTAAGATTGTGGTTGCCAGGAGTTGGAGAATGGAGGAAAATTGGGAGTCGTTTGATGGGTACGGAGTTTCCATTTTGCAAAATGAAAACTCAAAATTTAGTTGTTAGAAAAAGTCCTTGAGATCTGTTACACAATAATATGATTATAGCTAACACTACTGTACACTTAAATATGGTTAAGAGTGAACATTTTTATTGTGTTTTTTAACCATAATTTCAGAAAATTAAAAATTAAGGTAAAATCAACACAGCAACAATTTGTTTAGCTCACAGTTCTGTGGGCTGGCAGTTTGGGCTGGGATGAGCCGGGTACTTCTGGTCTCGGCTGGGCTTACTCATGCGTTTGTGGTTGGCTGGCAGTCAATAGTGGGTTCTGCTTCTGGGGGTTGCCTGGCTGTCAGCTGAGGCCATTGGGAGTGACTGACCACATGTTTCTCATTGTCCCTCAGGGTAAGTCTGGTCACATGACAGTATAAGCTTTCCAAGAGTATGAGCAAAAGCCTCATGGACTCTTCAGATTTAGGTCTAGAACTCACACAATGTTACTCTAGCTGTGTCCTATTAGTCAAAGCAAATAACAAGGCTAGCCCAGACTCAAGGGGCGAGCTAAGCAACTCCTGATACCAGGTGCTAAAAAACACTGTGACTATTTTTACAATTGTCCACACTTGTTCTGCATCCCATTTTCTAGAATAATCCATTATTACCTGTTTCTTATATTTTATATATTCAGAAACATACTACTCTTTTGTGCATCACTTTCTTTTACTTTCTCAGACACTTTTTCATCTCATCAGCATGTCAGAAGTATTTTATTCTTTTTAGTGGTGAATTTTTGCATTATCATTTTGCTGGGCTTGCCTCCCTCCCCTGTCTCTCCATTATCTTTACTGTACCTCAATGCTAAATGCTAAATATTATAAAAACAATCTTCTCTAAAAGTGTTTCCTTGACTCTCTCCCTCTGCCTCTAACAATTCCCTTGGAAATCCTAAAATCCAGATGCCTGAGTGTCCACTCCTTAGGCTGGGTTCCTTTTCACCTGCTGTAATAGTTATTCCAGGATAACTTGCCCTGCAGTGTTTGACTCACTAGGTCATAAGTTTTTACTTACTTATCTATCTGCACCAGTGATGGTAAGCCCTGTGTCTTGTTTACTAGTATAGCCAAATACTCACAAGGTACCTGACACAATGTAGGCATTCAATAGGTAATTATTAAATAAATGAATAAACATTAATCAATGAATAGGTTGATGTAGGTGCATTCCCAAGGTGTTTACTGCAAACTGCACCATCTAACTATAAGATCTGCACCTCTTCTCCTTCTTCCTTCTAACTTGTGACTCATCTTTTACTGGAAGGATACCTTCTTTTAATATCTCCTACCTGATTTCCCATATGCAAATCGACACTCTCAGCTTTCATGTGTTCACACCGTAAGTACCATCTGCTAGACTCTTTATCTTTATTAGAGTATTTCTCCTCTGTATGTGCTTTAACTGATGAGAGTGCTCTAGAAACAAGAGCCCCTTTCCCCATCACTCCTTCATATGCACTTGAAAAGAATGATTGCGTAAAAGTGCATATTGTGTAAATTTTTATGTAATGTTTGTGTATGTCAATTAAGCCAAATATTAATAACATGCTCAGGTCGAGACACTTACTGACTTTTTTCTTTGTTCTGTTACTATGAGAGGTATTAGAAATCTCCTACTATGATTGTAGACTTGTCTTTTCTCCTTTTAGTTCTGGCAATTTTTGCTTTCCATATTTGGTAGCTATGTTCATGAGTACATAGAGATTAAGAGTTTTTATATCTCCCTATTAGATTGACACTTACTATTATAAAATGTCTTTATCTCTAGGAATGCTTCTTGTTTTAAAGTTTACTTTGTCTGATATCAATATAGCTATACCTACTTTCTTTTGGTTAGTATTTGCATAGCATACTTTTTCCATCCTTTTATTTTAACCTTGCTGTGTCCCTGTGGTATTTTTCTTAAAAGCAGCATTTGCTTGAACATTTTTAAAAAAGAAAACACATTGGTAATCTTTGGCTAATAAATGGAGTATTTATCCCATTTATATTTAATGTAACTACTGGTATATTTCTGGTATATTTAATTAACTTTCCCAAAGCCACAGCGTGTTAGTGGGAGAGTGCACACTAGGCATTTCCTGACTTTCAAGTCTGGGATGCTTTCTCATTCATTACCCCAAACTTGGGGTAAAGGCTATATTTCCCACCCTCACATCTACTCCTGCCACTGCTGTAATATTTAGTCCTTCAAGTTCCTTGAGAGATATGGGCAGCACTGCTCTGGAATCTTAGCCTGGAGTTCTGCTCTTAACATTAAAAGAGAGGGCAGAACAAAGGAATATTAATAGCGCTCTGTGAGCTTTCCATGAGCCCACACAATAGGGTTGGTAGGCTTTCAAGGAAATCAGACGCATTCCTGAACTAGCACAAACAATTGTGAATTTCCTTGAACTCACCTGAAAGCCTTAAGATCCAGGAGTAACTTTACGGTCAGGACCTCAATGCCATACTACAGGTTGAGAACCCAAAACATATCCAAGGTAGGACTGAATCTAGGATCTACAACCACCAGCAAAGAACTACATATGCTATATTGCTAGCACTCCCTAGCTCACCTATTTCACTTTTTTTTTTTTTCG
Organism: Chlorocebus sabaeus; assembly: GCF_047675955.1. Lineage (NCBI taxonomy): Eukaryota > Metazoa > Chordata > Mammalia > Primates > Cercopithecidae > Chlorocebus > Chlorocebus sabaeus. The sequence continues at coordinate 25,293,661 of NC_132923.1, read as the reverse complement.
AGACCCAGTCTCACTCTGTCACCCAGGCTGGAGTGCAGTGGTGTTATCTCGTCTTGCTGCAACCTCTGCCTCCAGAGTTCAAGTGATTCTCATGCCTCAGCCGTCCGAGTAGCTGGGACTACAGGCATGAACCATCACACTCGACTAATTTTTGTATTTTCAGTAGAGACGGGATTTCACCATGTTGGCCAGGCTGGTCTTGAACCCCCGGCCTCAGGTGATCCACCCGCCTCGGCCTCCCAAAGTGCTGGGCTTATAGACATAAGCCACTGTGCCCAACCTATTTTACTTTTAAGAACAAGGAAGGCTTTAAGCATTCTAAAACACAACTAGGGAGGCACAGGAGAAAACAGTGGTGATCTGGGAAAGCTGGAATACAAGATGAGTGAAACTACTCACCTTCCTGCAGGTGCTCCTAACGTACACAGTGCCTCAGTGCCTCTGTCTTATGGCTATGAGCTTTACAGCAATCTTTCTCAAACTGCAAAAAGGCCTAATTAAAATCCATCTTATAATTTCTAGCACTTGTGTTAAGGTAGGCAGCATGTCTACACATCCTTCTATAGGGTGTGACTTTAAAGATATCAGAAGATTTTTTACCCAAAAGATGCCCTTGTGCCAGCCTGCTTTTTCATGTGTAAAATACAACAGTTACTCCTACTAAAATTAACTTATTTGGTACTCAATGAATGTTTATTTAGAAGTCCTATCTTACATAGGAAATAGACTTTAGGTACAACATGGGAATTAACATGGGTTTGACTAGTATTGGGTTTTTTTGGAGGACTGGTATTCTTAAAGAGTTTCTAAACAGAAGACAAGGTACATGTGCAGATAGTCTATAATGATTATTATTTGTGGAGTGTTTATTATGCACCTGATTCTTTACAAATATTTCATTTAATGCTTACAACTGCCATACAAAGTAGGCATTTGTGTCCCAGTTTTACAAACTAGGAAACTGAGATTAAGGAACTGTCCCAATTTCTCAAACCAAATGAACAATGGAAAGAATTTGAGCCTCAAAGGTAGAAAGGATTTGAACTCCAATATGTGTCGCTTTTTCTACTGGTTCCACATGTCTTCCCTACCAATGGTTCATAAAAAGAAGCAGTGAGTTTTCCAAATGGTACAAACAAAATACCAGAGAAGTAGAGGTGAGGAAGGTGGTCACTTCCAGGTGTGATGACTGGGGAAGGTGTCATGGGGGAAAGCAGTTGAAGTGGGCCTTTAATGGAGTAGGAGGTAGGTACAGGAGGACAATATTCTGTATTCTAGACAGAGGGAATGGTTTCAGCAGGAGGGTTAAAATGAGATCATTTTTGAATATGGAGAATAGTATAATTTAATATGCAAGATTTAAATAGAGAGGCTAGCAGAAGGTAAGGCAGAAAGTTAAATTGAGGCAAGATTGTGGAGTCTTGATGACAGGCGAAGGAGAAAGAACTCTATGAGGCAATAAGGAGCTATTAAACTCTGCCCCCAACTCCAGGGACTTGGAGCCATATACAGAAAAGATCTGGAAGAAAAAGAAGGGAGCTACAGTGCACTGTCACAGTGCTAAGCTCTGAGACAAGTGGTGGTGGGGAAAGGAATTGAAGATTCCAAGGACAAGGGGAACTCTAAGACCAAATAGAAGAGGACTATAGATTTCAGTGACCAATGGATTTTGGAGAGTAGAAGTGTATGAATCACAAAAACTAGAGTGGTGACAGCCTCAGTGATCAAGAGAAATTTGGAACCACACACAGAAATGTGGGCAACAGGAAGAGGTGCTGGCTTAGGGGAAAGAACCACCTGGAAAGTGTCAGCCATCAGGCTCAGGGTCTGGTGGTCAGGTATGTTACCCTGCCTCAGGCTGAGGCAGGCTGAATCCAAGGAAGTAACAAAAAGGAAAGGAGCCTCCTGAGAAGAGAAGAACCAAGTGAAGGCCACTTCAGGGGTAGAGGGCTGGGAAAGGGTAGGAGAAATAGAAGTAGAAAAATCCACAGAAGGAAAAGAGGTAATGATTTGAGGTCAAAAAGACAGAGTAGGTAATGACCCTCCATAGCCTTTGCTTAAGGAGGAAACTTTGTTCTTACAATGAGTGAATGAGTGACTGCAAAGAATAAATGAATGTAAAGTCACTCAATGCTTCTGCCTGACAAAGAGTGGGTGAAATAGCCAATTAGTTGCTTCACTATCCAAATGGAGAATATAGTCCACTGTACATAAGCCATTTGATTTACATAAGCTACTCCATAATGGAGCTTATTAGTGTGGTTCCTGGGCTTGAGCCCAATCTTTTCTTCTTGTTAAACGAAATCAAGATAGTATTGTTTCCCTGTCAATAATGGGTTCTTAAATGGGTTTGAGCTTTGTGAGTACTGCCAATATCAACACTTACTTTAGAGGCAATCTCGATAAAGGAGAATCTGATAAGGCACAAGAGAGGGTAAAGAGGGTATAAATGGCAGGTTGGATGAAGGAGACACTACCACTGAGGCAACATGGCCAAGCTCACCCTCCTCACTGGTAAGAGATCGTCTCATCTCTGTACCTCTGAACGACTCTCTCCCTCTTGTTTTTCTGCCCCTTTAAAACTCTTTTACCTTCAAATTTAAACCAGATCATCTGAGATTTTTGCTTTTGGCAAAAGTATGAGGATGTACTGAAAGAGGGAAAGTCCCAAATTGCCTGGTGATAGGTTTCTCACTGCCCTGCCGTCCTCCTCCCTTCACCAAGCCCCAAAGTCTCATGGCACTTTAACCCTTTAATGGTCTTTTGAATGGAAATAGAGGGGAGTGGATTTCCAGGGCAAATCCAAGGCTTTGCCAGCCTCAGTAGGTTGGACTTCTACCGAGGATCTTAAAAGAATGAAAAATAGAAAAAGTTTCCTACTGCTAAAGTGAGGTTACTAATGTATAAAGGCTGCTCTGCTCACATTCCTCCAGTTCATTCTTCTCTCTGTTGCTTTAAGGTCTGCTCCTTGTGCTGACAGCTGAGATAGGTATGTATATTTTTTGGGATGAACCACTATATTGTTCTTCTTTTTCTTCTTCATAATGTAGAAACTCAGTATGGCCCTGTATCCTTCCACATCAGGCAGAGACTATTAACTACTCTCTAGAGAATTCGAAATTCCCTAACCAAGTTTAAAGGATTAATACCATTGACCAAAAAAATCCCAAAGCAGAAACCAACTAGATGGCCGCCTTAAAGAATACGTGTTAACAATAAAAACTAATATGGTGAGGCAGCTACATGGTGTCTTCTGCTCTTAAAACATTTTAAGATCTGTCATCTTACTGAGTTTTAAAACAACTCTTCTTTAAGAGGTGTACAGGAAAGGCATTACCACCCCATCTCACAGACTAGTTAACCGGGGCAGAGATAAGACATATGACCTGACCCAGGTAATATAGAGAGTTCATGGCAGAATCTGAACCAGTAGCCAGGGCCCTTGGCTCCTGGTGGATGACTCACTACCCCCTGGGTGAAATTACTCAGGGAGACATCTAAAAGGGCTAAACAGACTTATACTATCACCCTTTCTGTGTCTCAGTTTCCAAATGGGTAAAATGGGAAAAATAATAGTACCTCTTTCACACGGTTTTGGTGAGGATTCATGAGTAAATATAAGTAAATTTCTCAGAGTAATGCTTGGTACGTAAGTGCTAATTCCCACATAAGGGAGCCAGAATACATCTAAATCATAGTTTGCTAGCTTTAAAGTTCTATTTCAGCTAAAGGCACTGGTTTCTAAGGTTATTCAATTCTCTCTTGGAGGAACAGAGCTATCTCTAAGAGATGTCTTCAGCCCTGAATTGCCTGCTCCTTATTGCGTGCAAATTATATAATTATAGGTTTGCTGCAACATGAAGTTCTTACATCGACTTTTCCCCTTTCCTTTGAGACTTCAGATAGGGAAATCATTTGGAAATCTGTGGTTTGCAAAGAAATCTGTGACCACTAGGGAGCTTGTCTCTTACCTTCTTCCTCTGGGTAACAGGCTCTGCTTACCAGCTGACATGCTACTTCTCCAACTGGGCCCAGTACCGGCCAGGCCTGGGGCGCTTCATGCCTGACGACATCAACCCCTGCCTCTGTACCCACCTGATCTACGCCTTTGCTGGGATGCAGAACAACAAGATCACCACCATCGAATGGAATGATGTGACTCTCTACCAAGCTTTCAATGGCCTGAAAAACAAGTAAGTGACAGAAAACCTGAGTTTCAAGTCTTTTAACCTTCAAGGACAGTTTAAACAAGATCTTCCACAGCTGACTTCAGGCTGAAATTCCAAACAGGCCAACAAGCAGGTAAATTCAGCTTTCTTATTATTTCAAGTACAAGAATGACTCTAATATTAAGGGGAATAGTTGGCTCACAGAAGCTAGTTGCCAGCTAAATCCCACCTCAGTTGCCAAGGGAAGCTTACAAGTCCAACTACTGGTGGACTCAGATGAGAACAATCTTCTACTTAGAAGCAATCCAAAGCTGTCATTGATAAATCATTCAGTCTCCTTGGTCAGGAGATTCACTCCTAGGGAAATAATTAGAACTGTGGAGACATTGGGGTGCAGCAAACCAACATGGCACATGTATACCTACGTAACAAACCAGCACGTTGTGCACAAGTACCCTAGAACTTAAAGTATATTAAAAAAAAAAAAAAAAGAACTCTGGAGACATTGAAACTTACCAATCATAGTCACCTAGTCCAACATTCATTAAGTAGGAAATAAGGATGAGAACAAAGATAAACCAGGATGAGAGGCTGCATGACACTTTCCTGGCTTCCTCCTCACTATTGCAGCTGAATGTTGAAATGCCTTCCCTTTCTTTTCATTTGTTCTGATAAAACACTTTGTTTCTTTTCCCTCAGAAATAGTCAGCTGAAAACTCTCTTGGCTATTGGTGGCTGGAACTTTGGCACTGCTCCGTAAGTTCTTTTTGGAGATGCCTTCCTAGGTTGATTTTACTCCAAGGTGTTGGGACTACCAAGGTCTCACCCTGCCTTCTTTGGGTCTCCCTCAGTTTCACTGCCATGGTTTCTACTTCTGAGAACCGCCAGACTTTCATCAACTCAGTCATCAAATTCCTGCGCCAGTATGAGTTTGATGGGCTAGACTTTGACTGGGAGTACCCTGGCTCTCGTGGGAGCCCTTCTCAGGACAAGCATCTCTTCACTGTCCTGGTGCAGGTGAGCTGAGTTCCCGATCATTTTGACTGGAAAGCATACACCCATCTCACATGAAAGATCACTGGGACCTTAAACCTAGTTTCCTACAATTTTAGTTGGGGTGAAGGACCTGAAAATCCTATTCAAGTAAGGATGTTGAGGAATGAATGGAAGGATGGAAGAGGTTAATTTAATTCAGAGTCATGAACCTCATGAAAGTCAACTTAAAGTTACTATTCACAGACTTTCTCCTGCTCCTGTACAGGAAACGCGTGAAGCTTTTGAGCAGGAAGCCAAACAAAGCAACAAGCCCAGGCTGTTGGTCACTGCTGCAGTAGCTGCTGGCATCTCCACCATCCAATCTGGCTACGAGATCCCCCAACTGTCGCAGTGAGTGATGTGCCTTATCTTCAAACCCCTGGAGATATCACTCGGGCAGACTAGACTTGCCTTTGGTCTGTCTTGCTATTCAGGGACCTTGTTTAGGAGGCTTTGGAAGTGGTGCCTTGTGCCTGCACAGGTATGGGAAATGACCATCAGAAATGATTTTAAATCCTCTACCCCACCTCAGGTACCTGGACTACATCCATGTCATGACCTACGACCTCCATGGCCCCTGGGAGGGCTACACTGGAGAGAACAGCCCCCTGTACAAATACCCGACTGACACTGGCAGCAATGCCTACCTCAATGTGGTGAGTCCCTGTACAGATGCAAGTGCAGACCAGAGATGATGATGAAAATCACATAGAGATTCAGGCACAAAAGGCATCATAAGTTTAGTGGTTTTCTCAAATGGGGAATTAGGCTGCCATAATTAATCAACTGCTCTCATTTACTAAAAATCTTCCCTATTTACTAACACCATACTGATAATTCTACCTAATATGAAAGAAGATTCATAACAAGTGCACTGCTTTTTAATAAAAGAACATGATATGCCACTGCTCCTATTTCAATAAATTATAAAAGGCTTTTTCCACCTTTCCCCTTTTGCTGTTTCCCTTTTGCCTTACCCATTTTCTACTGTTCTAATCCCTTGCCCATGTATATCATATAGAATTTCAGCCATTAACTAATGAATCATACCAGGAATATGATTTTAAAAGCTCTACTCTTCCATCATATATATTTTTATATGAAGGGTATATGTAAAACCTGCACATTATTAAAAGAATTTAGTTGAGAATGAGACCTACCACTTTAACAGATATATGTCAGTGATGCTCTAAAATATGTTGCAAGTACTTTGTAGAATGGGCACAACCAAATCGAAAAAAAGTTTAGCTAATAATTAATCACTAGGCCATCAGCTGTGGGTGAGAACTCGAGCTAACCCACTACCATTGCAGGATTATGCCATCAACTACTGGAAGGACAACGGGGCCCCAGCTGAGAAGCTCATCGTTGGATTCCCAGCCTATGGACATACCTTCCTTCTGAGCAATCCCTCTGATCATGGAATTGGCGCCCCTACCACTGGTCCTGGCCCTGCTGGGCCCTATACCAGAGAGTCTGGGTTCTGGGCCTACTATGAGGTATACACGCAGAAATTTTAGAGGAAAGGTGGCTTCCTCTTGGTACACGTAGCTAATAATATGAGCAATATTCAACAGTATTTGAATCATTCTTGGATTGGAGCTGAAAGTGGATGTTTGTGACTCTCTAGAAGGGAGGCAAGATAAGCCCCCCTGTTGCACCACTTTAATTGGCCCTTTACTAGGGTCCTTTCAGGCTACATTCCAAACACAGAGAGTGTAGGAAAGCAGGCTCTCATTGGTGAGAGTATACCAATCTGTAGACACTTCTGACTGCCAGGGCATTCCTTGATTTAAGAGTTTCTCCCCACATTGAAAATAAATTACTCAAAAGGGGTAAAGAAACAGAATCCCAAATGAACTAAGAAATTTGCTGATAGAGTCATAGACCTTTGTTTTCAAGTAGTTTTTATGCAACCCTCCTCTACTTCCCCTTCCCCATGTCCTTTTACCTCTGCCACCACAAGGACACTGCCTACCTCTTGACCTGTTCCTTATATTCTGTTAGATCTGTACCTTCCTGAAGAATGGAGCTACTGAAGTATGGGAGGCTAATGAGGATGTTCCCTATGCCTACAAAGGAAATGAGTGGCTTGGATATGATAACACCAAGAGTTTCCAAATCAAGGTAGACTGTGTCTTATGGACTGTTGTTGCCTGTGAGCATGTTCCCATTATAGCCCTGGAGCTGCAGCTCAGCCTTGGTGTCTGTACATAACTGACTTCCTTTCTAATTACCACAGGCTGACTGGCTAAAGAAGAACAACTTCGGAGGTGCCATGGTCTGGGCCATTGACTTGGATGATTTCACAGGCACTTTCTGCAACGAAGGAAAATTCCCTCTGATCACCACCCTAAAGGATGCTCTGGGCCTGCAGAGTACAAGTGAGTTAGGGAGTGAGAAGGGACACTAAGCCTCAGACTTGAGAGAAATTCCAAAGGTTCCTTGCAAGTCAGGGAGCCATTGCGCAAGCAATTGACTACTGCTCCATTCCTATCTGGTAACAACTGATTAATGGTGTGAAGAACAAACAGGGCTCTTCACCATTTCTTCCTTCCTTCATTCATTTTACAAGCAATTTGTTGAACATCTATTACATATACAGTGCTCTGTAGGTACCACAGGCAATCCAAATGCATAAATATCCATATCTACTCTATAGAATTTACAATCTAGTGAGAGAAATTGGATTTACAAAAATTGCAAAGCTAGACAACAATACAGAAGATATTATGTGATAATGTGCCCCTCAAAAGAATAAGCAACCTTCTCGTGAGTTCATGATAATGAAAAATTTCATTCAGAAAGCTGTAAGGAGGAAAAAATGCACTGTGCCTTGAAGGATGAGGAAGGAGTTGGTAAGCAAAGGGGTGAGTGGAGTAGGAAGGATATATCAGATCAGAAGACTGAAATATGCAGAGACATAGAAGGAGGAGCCAAGAACAAAATCCAGGGCATTTGCTCTCACACATCAGGTATCACTGGCTAAAAGCAAGGAGGTTCAGGATTTGTTTTTCTTTTTTTTCCCTTCTCAGGTTGCAAAGCTCCACCCCAACCCATTACTCCCATTACTGAGGCACCCGTCACAGGCAGTGTCAGCCACAGTGGTAGCCCCACTGATAGTGGATTCTGTGCCAACAAGGCCGATGGCTTGTACCCTGACCCCAATGACAAGAATGCCTTCTACAATTGTGCAAATGGAAAGACTTTCATTCAGCACTGCCAGGCTGGCCTTGTCTTCGAAGCCTCCTGCTCCTGCTGCAGCTGGTGATAACATGTGTCAGATACCACCTCACCCAGCCGCAGACGTTGTTGTGCAATAAAAGGTTGAGCATTACTGTACAATGGCTTCTGCTTCTTTACTGTAGGATCTTAGATGTAATTAATCCCTATTTCCCAATGATATACAGTTGCTCCACCAGCCCCCAAGCCTGCAGCATGCACTGCTCTTCCTGGGCGTTGGGGAGCAGAAGCAAGGGGATTAAAGGAAAAGACATCATCCCTTCATTCTCAAAATGTACTCAGACGAAAGTGGGGAGCCCAAGAATGTAAGACTCAGATAACAATGACCCATAAACAAATGTCATTTTAAAATGATTGATTTGCCCTTTTTGCTGAGAATGCACAATTAGGAGGCTATTGCAGTGATTCACGGGAGAGGTGCAGATTTAGAACAAAGTAGCAGCAGTAGAAGTGGTCAGAGGTGATTGCATTTCAGCTGTATTCTTAAGATTTGTTAAGCCAGCAGTTTTCTTTATGGGTTGTATGTAGAGAGTGAGAGACAAAAAGAGGAGCCAAGGATAATTTCAACATTTTGGCTTAAGAAATTACAAATATGAAATTACCATCAACTGAAATGGAGAAAGCTAAAAGTAGACTAGATTATGAAAGAAGAGCAGGAGTTCAACTTTGGACATGTTGAATTTAAGATTGTTACTGGGTTTCTAAGTGGAGATGTGGAGTAGATAGTTGGACATAACATTTTTAGAGGTAGTTTGTATTTAAAGTAAATAGATTAGATGAGATCATTAAGGGAGACAGAGAAAGAAAAGCATTCAAGGACTAAACCCTGAGCATTTCAGCATTCAGAGGGAGGCTGGAGAGAAGAGTAGGAACAAGTAATGAAGACCAAAAAAGGAGGGCTAAATGAGGTAGAAGGAAAACCAAGGAAAAAAACATATCTAGGAGAAGAAAGTGATCAAGTTTGTCAAATACTACTTAGGTCAGGTCAGATGAAGTCTGAGAATTGACCATTATGCTTAACAACCTGTAGATCATTGATAAACTTGACGGAAGTGGAGTTGGTAAACAATTTAGTGGCAAAAGCCTCAGTGAAGTAGGTTTAAGACAGAATGGAAAGGTAAGAATTGAAAACAGTAAGAATACAAAAACCTGTCTTATATGTGTTAAAGGGAAGCAAAAAAATGGATTAAGAATAAAAGATTATGGAAAACAGAAGCTGAAATTATGTTTTCAAACCCACATATACTTATTTAGAGGTATGGGAGATAAAAATCTAACATTCTTTCCATACCTCTCACTTTCTTATTTTTATTATTATTTTCACAGAGTCAAAAAAGTTTTTTAACTTAAAAAAAAATTGTTTTTTGAGACAAAGTCTCATTCTGTTCCCCACGCTGGAGTACAAAAGGCACGAACGTGGCTCACTGCACCCTTGACCTCCTGGACTCAAGCAATTCTCCAGTCTCAGCCTCCTAAAGTGCTGGGATTACAGGCGTGAGCCATCACATCCAGCCCCAAATTTTTAATATCACTTTGTTTTATAACAGAACTAAAGTCCTATATTTAAATCAATGCAATATTCATCCCCTATACTTACACTACAGCTTCTCCAATATTCATTTCTTTTTTTATCTTGTTTGTTTTCTTTTGTTTGCCAAGAAGGACTTGCAGTATCTTCCATTTTCTTGCATGTATGAAAATGCCTGACTGTTGCCTTTATATTTGATTGGTAACTTTTGGACACAAAGTTATTGGCTCACTCTTTTACTCAAAATTTTGTAAATATTACTACTTTTTTATTCTGACATTGAATATTGAGTTAGTTCTTTTCCTATGGCTCTTTCATTTACTTTTTCAGGGTTGGCTGTTTTGTAGTTGAATAGTTTTCCAAGTAGTTCTGTGGCTGCCACAGGCCTTAAGTTCTTTTATATGTGAAAATGTCTTCCGGTCTCCTCTGTTCTTGAAAAGTATACTTCAAGGATATTATACTTGGTAGAATATAATACGTTGGGCTTGTACTTTCTTTTCCTCAGAACTCTTCAGGTGTAGACAAAACTTAACATTATTTCAAATCGTCTCTGCCTTACCTTTTAATTCCAGTTGAAGCTACAGCCACCAATTCTGCATAGCCTTAATGGTCTTCGTGGCGCTAAGGAATCTTACCTCACATCTGTGTTGTGCACTTTTTGCTACCCTTCCTAGGGCTCCTGGGACACAGGTTTCCACTCAAACAGGTACAATCTAGACATTAGAGGGGTTATTGTCACTTACGAAGATCAGGGGAACGTAACGTTCCCATCTTTCCTCCCCTGATGTTCTAGAGGCACATTTTGTAGGACTTCTAACACCGTTCCAAAGGGATGGAGCATTTAGTTGTTTCTACCAGTGGCTAATTTGATAAAAGCATGTTTTTATTGGCCCTTCCTTCTTCCCTGTTTCACTCCCCTGTCTCTTACTCTTATTCTTTGCATTCCACTCCCAAATTATTCTCACATGAGCTACTTCCAGGTGAACTTAGCTTTAGATAGTAGGCATTGCTCCATTGTGTCCTGGCACTGAATGTTGTTGTGGGGATGTTTGAAGCCAGTGGATAATCACTACCCTTTCTTTAATCCACACTTATAAAGTTATTTGACTTTTTTCCTGTGAGTGCCTGAAGAATTCATGATTTATTCTTGAAGTTCAATAACTTAACCAGGTTGCCGGGCGCGGTGGCTCAAGCCTGTAATCCCAGCACTTTGGGAGGCCGAGACGGGCGGATCACGAGGTCAGGAGATCGAGACCATCCTGGCTAACACAGTGAAACCCCGTCTCTACTAAAAAATACAAAAACTAGCCGGGCGAGGTGGCGGGCGCCTGTAGTCCCAGCTACTCGGGAGGCTGAGGCAGGAGAATAGCGTAAACCCGGGAGGCGGAGCTTGCAGTGAGCTGAGATCCGGCCACTGCACTCCAGCCTGGGCGACAGAGCGAAACTCTGTCTCAAAAAATAATAATAAAATAAAATAACTTAACCAGGTTATGCCTTGTTTATGATGGTTTTTGTCAATTTCTCCTATAAGACAGTTGAGAGGTAAGAATTAACTTGCCTGAGTTAACAGACCTGCAAGCGGCCTCCTGGAAAAGAAAGCTGGCCTGTTGCCTCTGGAAACAAGCTATAATCTATAGCCTAGGTCCTAATGCAATCCATCCTGACAGAGAGCTGACCATGGTGAAAGAAAACTTCAGCCAAGTTTACACCAAGCAGTTGTGTATAATCATGGGGATGGATTACACCAGAAGAAAGCCAAGTATTCTTCCAATAGATGAATGCTAAGGTAGTAGATAAGACTGAAAGCCAAGGTTCTGCTATATCATACTGCTATTAGATTCCATATCCCAATCTCACTAAAGAGTTTGTTAAGAAGCTTAAAAGTCCCAACATCCAAGGCCCAGAGCCTCTTTCTCAGAGCTAGAGATGTGCTATGTTAGATTGTTGTGTGCTGCCTGAGAATAAAATAAACACCAGAGGATCACTCATCTGCCATTGCTTCTGTCTCTGATTTTTAACCTAGAAAGTACTATTCCAGGAAGCCCAGTGTGCATGCTGCTTGGCTACTCACCCTGAATCACTTGACAACTGGTGTAGAGAGCTGGATGTCGGACTAGGGGCACCCACCATGGCCTTCTAGAAGTGAACCAAGGGACTTGGGGTTTAAAAAGTGTTTCTCAGATGATCCCATCGCTTTCAAAGATTGGTATGGTAGTCATGGGGACTAGTCCACTAAATTCCTGAAGATACAGTGATAAAAGTACACTGGGTAGTTAAGATCATCGAGGCTAGCATTCCATGATCGTTATTATTGGCCTTGGAAGAATTAGCTCTAAGGAGGCAGACTGAGGGGAGCTTGACTCAGCATCTCAAATGAAATTACAATTTGAAAACTTTGGTGAATGTGAAATGATTTGTATATGGTCTTATCCAAGCAGGAGCAAACAAATTCTGTCCCCTGACTCTCTTCCTATAACTGGCAGGATCAATTCAAGATGGCACAGGTTGTCATGTTGTTAGGGTGTTATGAGCTCCAGTTAAATGGGTGCAAAGGGAAGGAAAGACAAAGTATGTGACTTATGAGGTTAGTTCCCTCATAACAAGTGAACAACATAATCTGAAATAGGTTGATTGAACCAACAGAACTTCTGGGTAGATTCCCACTACAGCTCCACCTTAGAAAGTCTATGTGATTATGGCTTCTATATAGAGGGTTAAACATGATAAAATTGATGATGATCCCTATCTTTGTCTATGGAAAAAAATATCCAGTGAGTTTTGGGGGAACTCATGACCCAAGTCATAATAGGAATTTCAGGCCTCATAAAGACATCATGGTTGAAGCAGATGTGCTCTGTTTCCAGCAAAGCCCAATAAGTAACTAACTTTTGCTCTCTGAAAGGAGGATTCCCCATCAGACTGGGAAGCAACAGCCTGGGCTCCAGAGTGGGACACTGGACTTAAATGTTGTTATCAGATGAATTTGCTCAGTTGCGTACTGTTGTGTTGCAAAATCAAATGGCATTAGACATGCTTACCGCAGTCCAAAGAGGAGTTTGCACCTTACTGCATACTGAATGTTGTGTGTATAGCCCTGACAATTCTCACAGTATTACTCACAAAGCCATGTTGAATGTGATTTTTATTAATTGTGCTTTTAATTCTCCTGTACTTACCCTGTATCTGTAAACTATATCAAATATTCCCTTCCCCATGTATCTGTAAGGGTATTTTCGTACAATTGAGTATTAAACTGAGGCCGAATGTGGAGGAAAAGTTAAATATTAAATTTGAACTCAACCGAACATGGACACAAACAGTGGTTACCAAGTCCCAGAACAGGTTGTATGAGCCCCTTGAGGCGTTCATCCAGCACTGTTTTGGAAAAATCTCTATTTCAATCTATTCCTATATGTTAGCTATTGAAAAACAGTAGACAATCGCAAAAAACAAGTTGGTCTTTTTGTGTTCCTTGAGCCCAGTCGTGAATGGCCCTTGTTACTGGGCCTCATGCCAAACAACTCATTACAAAAACAGCTAGGTCCCAGACTGTGCCAAAGCTTCATGAAACCTCTCTTCGTCTATGCAGGAATAGGTGGCTGACTCTGGAGCCCAGGCTGTTGCTTTCCATGAAGAAGAGAAAGATATATATATATATATATAGAGAGAGAGATATATATATAGATAGATATATAAAGATACATATATTAAAAAGATATATATAAAAGATATATATATTTTAAAAAGATATACATATATATATATATCTTTTCCCTTCTCCCCTTCCCATTGCAATTTGCTTGTTATGTCAATTTGCTTATATCAAGTTGCTTTTTGTATCATTTGCTTATTATATCTGCATTGCCATTCATGTGGGATAAAGGTTGTTTACCCTTAAACGTATTGTGTGTGTATGTTTTCTTCTCCCCTCACATGTCTCTCACACAGAACATTTTATACCCAAAGGAATATAAATCATTCTACTATAAAGACACAGGCACACATATGGTTATTACAGCACTATTTACAATAGCAAAGACGTGGAACCAGCCCAAATGCCCATCAATGATAGACTGGATAAAGAAAATGTGGTACATATACATCACGGAATACTATGCAGCCATAAAAAGGAACAAGATCATGTCCTTTGCAGGGACATGGATGAAGCTGGAAGCTATCACCCTCAGCAAACTAACACAGAAACAGAAAATTAAACACCGCATGTGTTTAGTTGGACACACTCATAAGCAGGAGTTGGAACAATGAGAACACATGTACACAGGGAGGGGAACAAGAAACACTGGGGCCAGCTGGGGAGTTGGGGGCAAGGGGAGGGAGAGCATTAGGACAAATGCCTAATGCATGCGGGGCTTAAAACCTAGAGGATGGGTTGATAGGTGCAGCAAGGCATGATGGCACATGTATACCTATGTAACCAACCTACACATTCTTTACTTGTATCCTGGAACTTAAAGTAATTTAAAAAGAAAAAAAAAAGAGTAAAAAAAAGAAAATATATAGCAAAATGCAACTGGAATTTCCAAATGAATTAGTATTTTATTTAAACATCTATATTTTAAAAATAATTGTAGGCCGGGCGCCGTGGCTCAAGCCTGTAATCCCAGCACTTTGGGAGGCCGAGGCGGGCGGATCACGAGGTCAGGAGATCGAGACCATCCTGGCTAACACGGTGAAACCCCGTCTCTACTAAAAAATACAAAAAAAAAAAAAAAAAAAAAAGCTAGCCGGGCGAGGTGGCGGGCGCCTGTAGTCCCAGTTACTCGGGAGGCTGAGGCAGGAGAATGGCGTAAATCCGGGAGGCGGAGCTTGCAGTGAGCTGAGATCCGGCCACTGCACCCCAGCCTGGGCGACAGAGCGAGACTCCGTCTCAATAAATAAATAAATAAATAAAAATTAAAAATAATTGTAATAAAGAGAATACATAGACATAGGGACGGGAGCAACACACACTGGGGCCTGTCAGGGGGGTGGGGGAAGGGAAAGCATCAGGATTAACAGCTAAAGCATGTGGGGCTTCATACCTAGGTGAGGGGTTGATAGGTGTGGCAAGCCACCATGGCACACGTTTACCTGTGTAACCTCAAACTTGCACGTCCTGCACATGTATCATGGAACTTAAAATAAAATAGAAGTAAATTAAATCTTAAAAATAACAATAATTGTAATAAATTTATATTTGAAACATGTAAGGTATTTAATTCATACACAATGTTTTGTGTGCAAACTCCCCTTTCCCCTACAATTACTCCTCAGCTATCCAAGGACTTGAAGTGCTCAGATTGGGAAAAATAACATTAACTAAAATTTATTAAATAACTAATATGTGCTAGGCCCAGTGCTAGGTGTTTTACATAGGTTATCTCATGTAATTCTCACAACAACCCTATAAGACAATAGCTATTATTATCTATATGTAATAAATGAGGTAGCTGAGGTTCACAGGTGAAATAACTTGTCCAATGTCACGTATCTAGAAAGGAGGAGAACCATGATTTGAATATAAGTCAGTTATTCTAGAGACCATGCTGATACTCTGTTCTGTCCTATGGCAACCTTTGTGCTGGACAGGTGTGGGAGAATGCTCTCTGCAATTGACCGGCATTGGTTATTATAACAGTCTTGCCCTCTTCGTATGTGAACAAACCTGCAATCTCACTTATATTGACTGCATGGGTCAGTCTCTATTGTCTTTTTTTCAATGTTTTAAAAATGTTTTTCCTGTGGTAAAATCGGCCAAAACTAATTACCAACTTAAATATTTTAAGTGTACAGTTCGGTGGTACTAAATACATTCATAATGTTCTTCCGCCATCACCCCTTTCCATCTCCATAATTCTTTCCATCATGTAAAACTCCAAGTCTATACTCATTAACCAGTAAGTCCCCATTTCCCCCTCCCCCAGCTCCAGGAAACCACTATTCTACTTTCTATCTCCATGATTTTGACTATTCTAAGTATCTCACATAAACAGAAAAATCATATAGTATCTATCTTTTCAGACTGGCTTTTTTCATTTGGCATAATGTCTCAGGGTTCATCCATGCTGTAACAAGTCAGAATTTCCTTTTAAAGGCCAAATAATACTTTATTGTATATATAAATAACAGTTTTGTTATTCATTCATTCATTGATGGACACTTGAGTTGTTTGCATGTTTTAGCTATGGTGAGTAATGTTACTGTGAACATGGGTGTACAAATATTTCTTTGACACCAAGCTTTCAATTCTTTTGGGTATATCTAGAAGTGGAATTGCTGAATCATGTGGTAATTCCATGTATGATTTTTTAGGAACTTCCATACTGTTTTCCATAGCAGATGTACCATTTTACATTCCCACCAACAGGGCACAACTGCTCCAATTTTTTCACATCCTTGTTAACACTTATTATTTTCTGTTTTTTGATCGTAGCCATCCTAGTGGATATGATGAGATATCTCATTGTAGATTTGATAGGCATTTCCTTAATGATTAATGACATTAAGCATCTTTGTATGCGTTTATTGGCCATTTCAATATCTTCTTTGAGGAAATATACATTCAAGTTCTTTGTCCATTTTTGAATCAAGTTGTTTGGTTGTGTGTGTGTGTGTCATTGAGTTTTAAAAGTTCTCTCTATATTCTGAATATCTCTTATCAAATATACTCTTTGCAAATATTCTCTACCATTCTGTGAGCTGCAGTTTTACTCTGTTTGTACTGTCTTTTGATATACAAACTTTTAAAATACTCATGAAGTCCAATTTGTGCATTTTATTCTTTTGTTGTCTGAGATTTAGGTGTCCTATCCAACAAATCATTGCAAAGTCCAATGTCATGAAATTTTTGCCCTATGTTTTCTTCTAAGAGTTTTATACTTTTAGGTCTTACATTTAGGCCTTTGATCTATTTTGAGTTAATTTTGCCTATGATGTTAGATAATGGCCCAAAAAACATCAATGGGGCCAGATGTGGTGGCTCATGCTTGTAATTCCAGTACTTTGGGAGGCCAAGGTGGGCAGATTGCTTGAGCTCAGGAGTTCGAGACCAGCTTCGGCAACATGGCTGTCCCTATAAAAAATACAAAAAAATTAGCCAGGCATGGTGGCACATGACTGTTGTCCCAGCTAATCAGGAGGCTGAGGTGGGAGGACTGCTTGAGCCCAGGAAGTCAGGGCTGCAGTGAGCTATGATCACGCCACTGCACTCTAGCCTGGGTGACACAGTGAGACCCTGTCTCAAAAAACAACAATGACAACAAAGAAAACAACATTGGGATTTCGATAGGGATTGCATTGAATCTGTACATCACTTTGGGTAGTACAGACATTTTAATAACATTGAATCTTCCAATTCATGAACATGGGGCATGTTTCCATTTATTCATATCTTCTTTAATTAATTTGAACAATGTTCTATAGTTTTCATAGTGCAAGTCTTTCACTTCATTAAGTTAATTTCTAAGTATTTTATTCTTTTTGATGCTATTGTAAATGAAATTATTTTTATAATTTTTCTTTTTTGATTTTCATTGTTAGTTTATAAAAATGCAATTAATTTTTGTGTTGACTTTGTAACCTGTTATTTTACGAATTCATTTATTAGCTCTGACAAAATTTTTTGTGTGAAAAATTTAGGGTTTTTCATAAATATTATCTCATCTGCAGGGACAATTTTGCTACTTCTTTCCCAGATTGGATGCCTTTTATGTCTTATTTTTGCCCAAATGTTCTGGTTGACTATGTTGAATAGAAGTGGCAAAAGCAGCATTATTATCTTGTTGCTGATCTTAGAAAAGCTTTCAGTCTTTCACCATTGAGTATGATATTTGCTATGCGTTTTTCAAACATAGCTTTTATTATGTTGAAGTAGTTCGCTTCTATTCCTAGTTTGTTTTTATTATGAGAGGGTGTTAACTTTTGGCAAATACTTTTTCTGCATCAGTTGAGACGATTATGCCATTTTTTTCTTCATTCTTTTAATGTGTATATTACATTCATTGATTTTCATATGTTGAACCATTCTTGTATTCCATGAATAAATCCCTCTTGAACATGGTATATAATCCCTTAACATCCTGTTAAATTCAGTTTAATAGTATTTTGTTGAGGATTTTTGCATCAATGTTTATAAGGGATTTTGGTCTGTAGTTTTCCTGCATATTTATCTGGTTTTGATATTACAGTAATTCTGGACAGATAGGATGAGTTAGAAAGTGTTTTCTCCTCTTCATTTTTCTGGAAAAGTTTGAAAAGAATTGGTGTTAGCTTGTTGCTAATGTTTGGTAGATTCACCTCGCAAGTATCAGGTCTACAGCTTTCCTTTGTTGGAAGTTTATTGCATTTTATTATTTTTCTGAGACAGGATCTCACTCTGTCACCCAGGCTGGAATGCAGTGGCACAATCACAGCTCACTGCAGCCTCAACTTCCCAGACTCAAGTGATTCTCCTACCTGAGCCTCCCAAAGTGTTGGGATTACAGGCATGAGCCATCATGCCCAGTGTAAGATTTTTGGTTACTAATTAAATCTCCTTAGTAGTTATAGGTCTATTCCAATTGTCTATCTTTTCATGATTTAGCTTTGGTAGGTTTCGTATTTCTAGAAATGTGCGGCCGGGCGCGGTGGCTCACGCCTGTAATCCCAGAACTTCGGGAGGCTGAGGCGGGCGGATCACGAGGTCAGGAGATCGAGACCATCCTGGCTAACACGGTGAAACCCCGTCTCTACTAAAAATGCAAAAAAAATAGCTGGGCGTGGCGGCGGGCGCCTGTAGCCCCAGCTACTTGGGAGGCTGAGGCAGGAGAATGGCGTGAACCCGGGAGGCGGAGCTTGCAGTGAGCCGAGATCGCGCCACCGTACTCCAGCCTGGGCGACTGAGCGAGACTCTAGCTCAAAAAAAAAAAAAGAAAGAAAGAAAGAAAGAAATTTGCTCCTTTCATTTGAATTATCAAATTTATTGGCATATGATTGCTCATAAAAGCCTCATAATCCAACCACTGAGAATTAGGCAAGATAGCGGAAGAGGAACAGCTCCAGTCTGCAGCTCCCAGCATGATGGACACAGAAGACAGGTGGTTTCTGCATTTCCAACTGAGGTACCTGGTTCATCTCTTGGGACTGGTTGGACAGTGAGTGCAGCCCATGCAGGGCGAACCAAAGCAGGGTGGGGCGTCGTCTCACCCAGGAAGCGCAAGGGGTTGGGGGATTTCCCTTTCCTAGCCAAGGGAAGCCGTAACAGATTGTACCTGGAAAAACGGGACACTTCTGCCCTAATACTGCGCTTTTTCAACGGTATTAGCAAAAGGCAGACCAGGAGATTATATTCCGCTCCTGGCTCCGTGGGTCCCATGCCCACGGAGCTTTGCTCACTGCTAGCACGGCAGTCCGAGAGGCTGGAGAGGACGTGGAGAAATAGGAACACTTTTGCACTGCTGGTGGAAGTGTAAATTAGTTCAACCACTGTGGAAGACAGTGTGGTGATTCCTCAAGGATCTAGAACTAGAAATACCATTTGACCCAGCGATCCCATTACTGGGTATACACCCAAAGGATTATAAATCATGCTACTATAAAGATACATGCACACGTATATTTATTGAGGCACTATTCACAATAGCAAAGACTTGGAACCAACCCAAATGTCCAGCAACGATAGACTGGATAAAGAAAATGTGGCCGCCCGGCGTGGTGGCTCACACCTGTAATGCCAGGATTTTGGGAAGCCGAGGCAGGCAGATCACGAGGTCAGGAGATCGAGACCATCCTGGTTAACACGGTGAAACCCCATTTCTACTAAAAATACGAAAAAACAATTAGCTGGGTGTGGTGGCAGGCGCCTGGAGTCCCAGCTACTCGGGAGGCTGAGGCAGGAGAATGGCATGAACCCAGGAGGTGGAGCTAGCAGTGAGCCAAGATTGTGCCACTGCACTCTAGATTGGGTGACAGAGCAAGACTCCGTCTCAAAAAAAACAAAAACAAAAACAAAAACATGTGGCACATATACACCATGGAATACTATGCAGCCATAAAAAAGGGTGAGTTCATATCCTTTGCAGGGACATGGATACAGCTGGAAACCATCATTCTCAGCAAACTCTCACAAGGACAGAAAACCAAATACCACACGTTCTCACTCATAGGTGGGAATTGAACAATGAGACACAGGGTGGGGAACATCACACACCGGACCTGTCCGGGGTTGGAGGGCTGGGGGAGGGATAGCATTAGGGGAAATACCTAATGTAAATGACGAGTTATTGGGTGCAGCAAACCAACATGGCATATGTATACCTATGCAACAAACCTGCACATTGTGCACATGTACCCTAGAACTTAAATTTTTTAAAGAAAAACCTCATAATCCTTTTTATTTTTTATAGTCAGTAGTAATGTCCCCATTTTTATTTCTGATTTTAGTAATTTGAGTCTTCTCTCTTCTTTCTTAGTTTATCTAGCTAAAAGTTTGTTGAAATGTTTTATCTTCTCAAAGAACTTTTTATTTTATTGATTTTCTCTATTGTTTTACTATTCTCTATTTCATTTATCAGAGCGCCAGTCTTTATTATTTCCTTCTCTCTGCTACCTTTGGGTTTAATTTGTGTTTCTTTTTCTAGCTCCTTAAGCATAATTAGATTGTCTTGAGATTTTTCTTGTTTTTTCAATGTAAATATTTAGAGTTATAAAGTTCTCACTTAGTAGTGCCTTCACAGTTTCCCATAAGTTTTGCTATGTTATGTTTTTATTTTCATTCATTTCTAAGTATTTTTAAATTTCCCTTGTGACTGCTTCTTTAATCTATTATTGTTTAACAGTGTGTTGTTTAGCTTTCACAGACTGGTGGCTTCTACAGTTTCACTTCTATTATTGATTTCTAACTTCACCCCCTTTGTGGTTGGAGAAGATACTTTGTATGATCTCTATATTTTTAAATCTGTTGAGACTTAGTTTGTAACCTAATATGTAGTCTATACTGAAAAATGTCCCATGTGCGCTTGGGAAGAATGTAAATGCTGTTTTTGTTAGGTAGAGTATTCTGTGTATAACTCTTATATCTAGTTGGTTTATTATGTTGTTTAGGTCCTCTATTTCCTCACTTGCCTTCCATGTGATTGTTGTATTCATTACTGAGAATGGGCTATTGAAGTCTCCAAGTAGCATTTATTGTAGAACTGTCTATTTCTTCCTTTAATTCTGTCAGTTTTTGCTTCATATATTTTTATAGTGTGTCATTAGGTACAGAAATGTTTGAAATTGTTAGATTCTTGCTCTATTAAACCTTGTATTAATATATAATGTCCTGCTTTGTCTCTTGTACATTTTTTAGTTTATAATCTATTTTGTCTGTTATTAATATAGCCACTCCTGCCCTCTTTTGGTTACTATTTGCGTGGAATACTTCTCTCCATCCTTTCTCTTTCAAATTATTTATGTCTTTAAATCTAAAATGAGTCTCTTGTAGACAGCGTATGTTTGGATCATGTGTTTTAATTGATTCTGCCAATCTCAGTATTTTGATTGAAGCATTAATATATTTACATTTAGAGAAATTACTGATAAAGAGGGAATTATTTCAGTCATTTTAATTATTTCTTCCCTGTATGCCTTTTAGCTTTTTTGTCCCTCATTTCTGGCATTACTGTCTTTCTTTGTGGTTAGTTGATTGTTTGTAGTGAAATGTTTACATTTCTTTATACACACACATATACATCTATACACATATATACACACATATACATATATACATACACACATATATATACACATGCATATGAATACACACACATATATAGCTATTTTCTTCCCCATTGGTTACAATGGGGATTACATGTAATATCCTAAGGTTATAACGTTCTAATTTGAATTTACACAGGTTTAAACGCAATAACTTACAAAACTCTGCTCTTTTACAGCCCCATTCCCTACCCCTTTCAGTTGTTGATGTGATAAAATACCATCTTCATATATTATGTGTTCAAAAATGTAAACTAATGATTCTTTGAAATGCATTTGTCTCTTAAATTACATGCAGAATAAAAAGTGGAGTTACAAGTCATTATTATAATAATACTAGCTTTTATGATTGTCTGTGTGTTTACTTTTACTGAGAACTTTATTTATTCATATGGCAGCAAGTTTCTGTCTTGTGTCTGTTTATTTCATCCTACAGGACTCCCTTGACTATTTCTCGCAGAACACGTCTATTGGTAACAACTACATCAGCTTTTGCTTATCTAGAAATGTCTCATGTTATCCCTGGCTTTTGAAGGATAGTTTTGCCAGATAAAAGATTTTTGGTTGACACTTTTTTTCTTTTAGAACTTTGAATACATCTGGCCTCTAAAGTTTCTGATGAGAGATCTGCTGATAATTTTATTGAGGATCCCTTGTATGTGGCCAGTTGCTTCTCTTTTGATGCTTTCAAGACTGTCTTTGTCTTTGGCTTTTAAAATTTGATTATAATGTGTCTTGTGTGAATTTCTTTAAGTTCATCTTACTTGGAGTTTGCTGAGTTTTTGGATGTCTATATACATGTCTTTCATCAAATTTGGGAAGTGTTAGACCATTATCTTTTAAAATATTGTCTCTGCTCCTTCCTTTCTCTTTTATTTTTCTTGAATTCCCACAATGTGTATGTTGGTCCACTTGATGGCTTTTCACATGTCCTTTAGGCTCTCTTCAGTATTCTTCAATTTGTTTTCTTCCTGTTCCTCCAACTTAATAATTTTCACTCTCCTACCTTTATGTTTCCCAATTCTTTCTCCTGTCAGTGCAAATCTGCCCTTGAACCTTTCTACTAAGTTTTCCATTTCAGTTATATCAATTTTTAGCTCCACAATTTATTTTCTGTTCTTGTTCAAATTTTTAAAAAATCTTATTATTGATATTTACATTTTGTTCCTATATCATTTTCTTCATTCTCTACATCTTTTTTTTTAGTTCTTTGAACATATTCAAGATAGTTGTTCTAAAGTCTTTGCCTAGTATATTTGCCATCAGGTCTTTTTTGGAGACATTTATATTGATTTTTTTGTTTGTTTGCTTGCTTGTTTGAATGAGCTATACTTTCTTGTTCCTTTGTACGCCTTGTGATTTTTGGTTAAAAACTGGACATTTGAATCTAATAATGTTGTATCTCTGAAAAGAAGATTCTCCCCATTCCCCAGGATTTGCTGGGGGTTTTTGTTATTGCTTTGGTTTTTTGTCTATTTTTTTTTTCTTAGAGATGTGATCTTGCTGTACTGCTCAGGCTGGCCTCAAACTACTGGGCTCAAATGCTCCTCCCAGCTCAGCCTCCAGAGTAGCTGGGATTACAGGTCACTGCACTTGGCTTTGATTTGGGGTTTTGTTTTGTTGTTTTTGTTGTAAGCTGTCTCTGTGCTGAGAATAAGCCTGAAGTATAAACTTCAGAACTTCACAGGTCTTTTCTGAGCCTTTCCTTGGGCATATGCAGTCACTTTCTAATTCTCCCAATATATACAATTATTTTTTAATGTTCTATTGCTTGATGTTTGGCTTCCAAATGTTGGAAAGAGAAAAATAAAGGGAAGATAAGAATGGCGCCAACCCTTTACTTGAGCCAGAGGGGGAGTAGCTTGCAACAATGGGGGGAAGTGCAACAACAATGACTGCCTACCTCTTTGCACCTTTGTAATCAGAAGCAGCAATCAGTGACAAGAGCACAGATCTCTGATATTTGAAGGACATAGTCCTTTTTTGCCCACCCTGGCTCCCACAAGCTCTGTATAAGCTGCTCCTGCCTTGGGGCTTAGTGGTGGGGGAAGAATAGCTACTACTGTGCTAAGAACTGAAATTGACTAAAATTACTTCAATTTACCTACCAAGCTTTCTTCTGAAGTTGCAAGGCTTCAATAGACTCTAGAGTTCCAAAGTAGTTGCATCAGACAAATTCTGCCAGTAAAATTTTTGTCTGGGAAGGGAGACAGATTCCTGGTGCTTTCTACTCTGCCATCTTCTCAGGATTTGTTCCTCATTTTCCTTTTATATGATGCTCCTTTAAGCTAAGCATATTGGAAAAGAAGAAAGAAAACTACCGTTATTCTCAGATGACATAGAAACCAAAAAATGCATAGAAAATTATTCAAGCTAATAATCATATTTAGTGGTATTGCTGGAATTAAAGTTTTTATATAAAGATTAATTGCATTTATAGAAACAAGTAATAAATAGAAAATGCACTTTAAAATGCTACCATCCACAGTAAAGACAAGATATATAAGAGATCTGTAATTTCTTAAGATGTGAAAGACTACTATGGAGAAAGTTATAATAACTTTATTAACAGACACTTTCAAAGATGTAAATAACTTGAGAGGCAACCCATTTTCATGAAAAAACTTAAAATCATAAAGATTTTCATGTTTTCCAATGTTATTCCATGTACATCCAATCAAAATTCCAATGGGGTTTCTTATGGGACTTTTATGATAAAACTAAAATGAAAGCATAAAAGGCCAAGAAAACTAAGGCATTCCTGAGGATGAAAAACTGTGTGTGTCTGTCGGAGGATGGGATACCATTACCTATGATGGGTCTGAGGAGTGGCAGAAATGGCATTTCAAATTAGTGTGGAAAAGATGGGTTATTAAAGTTATGTTGGGGCAAGCAGTTACCCACATGGAAAAAATGAAACTGGATCAAGTCTGTGCACTATACACAAAAGATAAATTTAATAAATTAATAGCTCAAATTTAAAGACAACATTTAAAATTTTAGAAGAAAATATAAAGTATATTTACATCCTCAGAGTAGGGAGAAATTTTTCAAATCAGATTCCAAAAAATCAAACTATAAAATACAAGTGGTATGCATTTGACTATATTAAAATTAAGAATTTATTTTCATTATAAGGCACCATAAAGAGAGTGAAAAAATAACCCATAAAGTTGGAAAAGATATGTTCAATGCACATAACTGAAAAATAATTACAATCAAGAATATATAAAGCATGGTGATAAAAATTAATAAACGTGTGGGCAGCACAATAGAAAAATGGGCAAAAGATACAAGCAGGCATTTCACAGAAAAGGAAACGAAAGCAGCCAATAAATGTCCAGAAATGCTCAACCACATTAGTAATGTGATAGATATACACTGAAACTACTCACCTTAATGACACAAATTTAGTCTGATGATTAAGTTTTGGCAAAGATGTGGAGTAGGAATTCTCAATCATTGCTGTTGGTAGTGTAAATTGATATAACTATGTTGGAAGAAACTTTCTAGGTAAATAGCAAATTTTAATATGCATGTGCTAGTTCACTGGGCAATTCCATTCCTAGGTGTAAACACTGGAAAAATTCTTGCAGAAGAGCACCAAGAGACATGTGTGCAGGAACGCTGACAGCAGCATGTAAAAGAAAAATACTGAAAATAAACCTTATGTTGTTATACATAGAAAGGATCAGTAAATCAAAGCGTATTTGTATAATGGAATACCATAGAGCTGTGAAAATATGTGAACAGCTGCTACTTGTACCAACTGGATAAATCTCAAAAACAATGCTGAGCTAAAAATGCAAGAAATAGAAGAATGCATATGGTATTATTTCATTTCTACAAAGTCAAGACTAATGAATATGTTGAAACTAATATAATAAAGTGATTATAATAAGTGAATATAAAACTAAAGAATGTATTATTTAGGGAAACAGACATATGTGATAATACTATAAATGAAGTAAGAAAATAGTTCCAAACTCAGAATAGTGGTTTCTCCAGGGCAATGATGAGTATTTAACTGGGGAGAAGTATATAGGGTAACAGTCAAAGATAATGTTATTTTTTAAGTTATGTGATAGAGAAAGGGTTTTCATTTTGACTTTTTTTTTTTTTTTTTTTTTTGAGATGGAGTCTCACTATTGTCACCGGAGCTGGAATGCGATGGCACTATCTCAGCTCACTGCAACCTCCGTCTCCTGGGTTCCAGCAGTTGTCCCGCTTCAGCCTCCCAAGGAGCTGAGATTACAGGCACCCGCCATCACATCCAGCTAATTTTTGTATTTTTAGTAGAGATGGGGTTTCACCATGTTGACCAGGCTGGTCTCGAACTCCTGATCTCCGGTGATCCACCCACCTTGGCCTCCCAAAGTGCTGGGATTACAGGTGTTGAGCCACCACACCTATCCACATTTTTCTTAAAATGTATACCTAAACTCACGTGCAGGGTAGATTTTACAATTAAAGAGACTAAAAATAATACAAGATTATTGAAAAATATTAACAATGTAAAAGAATACACATGGTCACAATTTAAAACTATGCATTCTATGACTCATAATGGCAGTGATTCTTTCCAATACCCAAGTGCTCAGATGGGATGCAAGTTTGACGGGGACTCACCTGGAGCTCTTAAGGAACTATTGAAAATAAATGTTTAATCTGCAGGTCATATCATTTATTTAGAATCGGGGATGCCAAATTCAATAGAAAATACCTCACTAGATATAAATGGTAGCTCCACCTGATAGTCCTGAATACGGTAAACCTGGAGCTACTGGCCTTGCTGTTTGCTTTTGCAAATCCTTGACTTTGATTTGACATTCTGACTCTTTGGCTCAACTGTATTCTCTTGACTACGTTGGGAAAATGCCTCACTCAGTTTAACTTGGATCAAAAGCTTGCTTACTTAACACAGGAAGCAATGCAGTATAAACTAGGAAATCCCCATGTTGGAGACAGATGGTCTTGTCACTGAATCCTGGATCTGGTGTTTAATAGGTGGTTGATTTTCTCATCTGCAAAATTGGTGCAATAGTAATAATCCTCTTTATAGGGTAAAAGAAATAATAAAATCAAGCCCTCTGATGATAGTCTTTTTTTTTATTCACTCTGCTTTAACTTTTTATTCTTTTAGAATTTCATTTTTGACTAGTCCTCAAGAAAATGTAAATCCAAGTGCCCTGCCCTTTCCCTAATCGCGGGTCTGGTGTAATACAACAATATGTTTTTCCCCAGGATTTAATTGTCATTCATGAATGGAAAATAAAATTGGAGTTTATTTATCCTAAGCCTTCCTCCCACACCCCTCCCCATAGGAAGACTTGGTTTCTATTATATTAGAGGCAGGTTCTGTATTCTTTTTGATTCCGTGAGTTTCTACGTATCTTTCAAATGTATTTTGTACTTATTAGCGTTGGTTTCGATTGCTTACAAAATTAAAGCTTAAGTGATATAAGCATCAAATACAGTCTCGGGCACATTGTAGGTACTTGTAGTGTTTGTTGATATGATTATTTTCACAATTGAAACTTTCCCTGAACAACACACACTAGGGCCTGTTGGTGGGGGTGGCAGGAGGGAGAGCATCAAGAAAAATAGCTAATGCGTGCTGGGCTTAATACTTAAGTGATGGGTTAATAGTGCCAGCAAACCACCATGGCACATGTTTACCTATGTAATGAAACTGCACACCTTGCACGTGTACCCTGGAACTAAGATAAAATAAAATAAAATATTTTCCTGGCAGCACTTCTATTAGACTTTCTCTGGTTCTGAGAGTAGAACCAAACACTTAACCTACCGATCATAGGAAAAATGGGTACAATTTAGTTTCCAAATGTGGTAAATGGAGAAACCTGTCTGGACTCACAAGAACTCTGCTAAAGTGCTGAAATCCCATAATGAGCACCCATATTGCCACCAACTGCATTCCTGGTATTGTCACAAGACAGTATCATATAAGCAATACAGAAAATATGTGCTAGAGCACATGAAGTACATCAGAAGAAGGAGAGATCATTAAGATACAAAGAAAAGATCTGAGTTGGACTTTGAAGAACTGCTAAGATTGGGATGGACGGTGAGGATAAGGAGACACTGCAGGCAAGACACTACAGTCAAGGAGTGGAGAAACAACTTGAGCAAAGACATGCAAGGCATGTTTGAGGACAAAGAATAGACCTTTGGCCAAAGCAGAAATGTATTATAGAATAATAGTAGTGAATTATGTTTGGAGGGCTAGATTGGAGTTAATTTAAATAGAAAATTCTAGAAATGGTCAAGCTGAAATTCTATGAAGTGACTCATTTCAATATCGTCAACATTATTTCTATCCATTAGCAACACAAAATAGTTTTTAGGGGATGTAATTTGAAACTATGGAACACCAGAGACTTATTGATGACTTTCAGGGGGGACATTTTGAGATCCAAACATTCTTAAATAAAATTATCACATAGTAATGACTTGAAGCCATTCCAAAAAAACAAGTGTGAATAGAATATTCAGAAAATAGCACCTAAAGAGAGAAGATTTCTTAGGCACTGATTGCACAAATTACATATGAATAATTCCACGAGGAAAAAAGGTTTAAGAACAGCTAATAACTTCCAAAGGTTTTTTTTATTTATTTTTCCATAAAGACTTGCTTTGATGCCAGACACACAAAATGTCCACAACAGAAAATTTAATCACAGTATCTAAACAGATGCTTATCAACCCTTGGAACTGCCAAAAAAGCTATTAAACTGGTGGTTTCCATGGTGATGGTCTCCACCACCCTGTTAGGAACCATGACATTGTTCTGTCCTTGTTGGGCAGAGAAGGTGGTGATGCTGGTGGTGGGAGGGTGTAGGTTGAAGGTCTTGGGAGGGTGTTTGTAGAAGAGAAGGTCTGTTGATTTACTGATTAACTACTTACACATCTGGGTCAAATTGTTTCTCCATTTGGAAGCCTTTGTGATAATCATGGAATCAGAACATATAAAAATCCAACCTAGCAGGAATGGTACTGACTGCAACCATGGCAAAGCTTATTCTCCTCACAGGTGGGTTTGTAATCAAAGATTGACCCTTCATCTTATCTGGTTTCTTTTTCTCTCACAGGCTCTGACAATCATGAAGTGGTCTTCAAACTATATCTCTATACTTTTCCATTCTTCTTTCATCATTTCAAATTTCAAGTGAATCTTGTTATATACAAATCAGTCTGCCTCTCATTCTCTTAACCTCAACTGACTCTGGTAACATTTCTGCTTTTGTTAATCCCACAGACCTGGTCCTAAAGGAAAGGCTTACTTTCTCCCACTGTTAGTCTTACTTTTTCATCTTTTGTTCGGCCATTCCTTTTTCTTTACTCTTCTTCCTACGCCGTCTCACTTTAATTGGAATAATGCTTATTGATGTGCTTGTGTCCTTGGACTAGCTTTTTCGGGGAAGAAAATCAGTAGGAACTGAGATAGAGTTATGCAAGTTGTCTTTGTTCTGCTGTTTCCAGAATTATTTCTCCATTTATTCCTCTATTATCCTACTGAGTTGATGATGTACCATAAAATGTTAGAAATTAAATTATACAAAGAAATTGATTCAGTAAGTTGTTTAGAGCCAAGTCATACCAAGAATTTATTGGTTGCTCTAGAGCTGGGATTTTCAAACTGTTTAAGCTTCAGAACCTTTTCTGAATGAAACCTCAAGCTCAATTTATAAAACAATCAGAGTAGAAGAATTGCTTTGTAGAAGTCAGGGAAAGTCATCTGGAGTCTCAACTCCATAGTTCCTAGTTCTTCTCTCCTCATATAAGAGCTCCTGAAAGTCATTCCAAAAAACTCCTAACACCCAGAAGATACTGAATTCTCTGCTTTAGCAGATGCCTTGTCTGTTGGAAGGCTGTGTTCTATCACTCAGGTAGGGGAAGAAAGAATGGATGTGTCATCACTGAGCACAGTGACCAGTGGTGATTTCAGGAAGTACGTCTTCCATAGATAGTAGACTTCGGACTCAGCGTTCAGTAACATTTATTTGTGACATGGAAGGAGTAAGAAGAAGGCACCATGGTCATTTTTGATAAAGGTAGGGAAAGGTAGATCTACTGTTGTGTTCACTGAAAAGCCTTTGGAATCACCACTAAATTTCACTGAGGCTGTAACAATTTATGGCAAATTGGAAGGCAATCAATCCTTCAGAATTAGATTCTATGGGGTACAGACAACTGGTTCAAAGTACATGCTTTTTCTTTCTATCTAGGTCTTGTTCTTGTACTGAATGTACAGCTGGGTAAGTCATGAACTCCATGTTTTATCATTGAATATATATATACATATATGTATGAGATAAACCATATGAGGGAAAGAGAGCTGCTGTTTGCTTCACAGACAGATGGGTTTGATTTGGGTGTAATCTACTGTTTTGGATTGGCTGTCACTGCTATCCTCTTCAGCATGACCATCTGAATTATAAACTGGTACTCACTTGGCTTCATAGGACTATGGGCATCTTTTCTTAGAAGGCTTCCACCTAGGCTTATCCAAAATCCCAAAATGAGTCTGTCAAAGTTGAAAATCAACAACTCCAAGTTACTGACTAGTTCTGAGTTAGAATCATAGGATGCATCTGCAAGAGTGTTCATACTACCTCCCTCCACACAGAGATCAGGCCTCTGAGGCACAGGGAGGGAAACAGAGGCAGGGCCAAAACTCACAGCACAATTCAGGGCCAAAACTCACAACTCCTAAACCAGGCCATTGTCCCTCCTGCTGACTACACACAGGCTCTGCCTACCAGCTGACATGCTACTTCTCCAACTGGGCCCAGTACCCGTCAGGCCTGGGGCACTTCACGCCTGACGACATTGACCCCTGCCTCTGTACCCACCTGATCTACGCCTTTGCTGGGATGCAGAACAACAAGATCACCACCATCGAATGGAATGATGTGACTGTCTACCAAGCTTTCAATGGCCTGAAAAATAAGTAAGAGGAGGGAGATATTTAATTTGATATCCCCTTTTTCAGCACTTCCCAAACATTAATGCTTCTTAAAATGTAGTTCAGATCCGTGGATCTGAGATGGGGACCAAGACTCTGCATTTCATTTTTATTTTATAATTGACAAAAATTGTTATGTGTTTATCATGGGCAATGTAATGTTTTGAAATATGAATATGGTGTGGAATGGCTCAATCAAACTATCAACATATGCATTTCCACAAATACTTGATATTTTTGTGGTGAGAACACTTAAAATGTACTCTTAGCAATTTTCAAAATACAATATATTGTTATTAACAATAGTCACCATGCTGTACAATATACCTCTGCAACTTATTCCTCATTTGTAACTGAGATTTTGTATCCTTTCACCAACATCCCCCCCAACCCCCACAGCACCCCAGCCTCTGCTAACCACCATTCTACTATATACTTCTATGAGTTCAACTTCTTTTAGATTCCACTTTTTTTTTTAATTGTGCTTTCATCTTTTTAATTATATTTAACAACGATAATGTGAATAATCTTAGTAACCTCTTATAACAAAATACTCCAGCCTGGGCAACAAAGTGAGACTGCCTCTTTGAAAAATTAGCTGAGCATAGTGGCACGGGCCTATAGTCCCAACTACTCAGGAGGCTGAGCTAGAAGGATTGCTTGAGCCCCACTTTTAAGTGAGATCATGTGGTATTTGTCTTTCTGTGCCTGGTTTATGTCACTTAACATAAGTTCCTCCAGGTTTATCCACATTGCTGCAAATGGCAGGATTTCCACCTCTTTTTAAAGACTTAATAGTATTCATTGTCTATAAATACCACATTTTCTTTATCCATTCATTCATCGATGGGCACTTAGGTTGACTCCACATCTTAGCTATTGTAAACAGTGCTGCAATGAACATGGAAATTCAGATATGTCTTCAACACGCTGATTTCATTTCCTTTGGATATAAACCCAGTAGTGTAACTGCTGGATCATATGGTAGTTATTCTTTCAATTTTTTGAGGAACATCCATACTGTTTCCATAAGTGTGCAAGAGTTCCTTTTTGTCCACATCCTCTCTAACACTTGTCTTTCATCTTTTTGATAACAGACATTCTAACTGGATTGAGTGGTGTCTTATTTGATTTTGATATGTATTTCTCTGATGATTAGTGATGTTGAGCATTTTTCATACACTTGTTGACCATTGGTATGTCTTCTTTTGAGAAATGTCTATTCAAGTCCTTGGCCCATTTTTTAATAAGGTTATTTGCTTTCTCACTACTGAGTTGTACAAATTTCCTATATATTTTTGATACTAACCCCTTACTTGACATATTGTTCCCAACTATTTCCTCCCATTCCATAGGTAGTCCCTTCACTCTGTTTCCTTTGTCATGCAAAAGCTTTTTAGCTTGATGTAATCCCATTTGTCTATTTGTGCTTTTGTTGCTGCACTTTTGAGGTCGTATCCAAAAAATTCTTGTTGTAGCTCTTGGAGTTTTACAATTTGTAAAACCTCCAGTAGTTTTACAATTTGAGGTCGTAAATTGAGGTCTTTCATTCATTCTGAGTTGATTTTGTTCAGTTTAGTCATATTTAAGGGAAGGAAAGTACAGGTGATTGCCACTATCAGTA
Organism: Chlorocebus sabaeus; assembly: GCF_047675955.1. Taxonomy (NCBI): domain Eukaryota; kingdom Metazoa; phylum Chordata; class Mammalia; order Primates; family Cercopithecidae; genus Chlorocebus; species Chlorocebus sabaeus. Next base: position 25,261,340 of record NC_132923.1, on the reverse strand, counting down.
ATGGTATTATCGTGAATGCAGCCACTAGAATTTAAGTCACAATGACTCAGAGCAAATAAACTCCTTTACAGCAGTGTTTCTGAAAGTGTGGTCCATTGACTCCTTGCCTCAAAATCATGTGCGGTACTTGATTAAAGTGTTAGTCCCTACTGCAATCCAACCTAATTGGAATCTCAGGGGAAGAGGTGATAAACCCAGATTTTTAATCTTGTCCTCCCACAACCCTTGCACTTAATTATTACATACTTTTATGTTTGGGAATGTCTATTCCAGAGAATGTGTATAATTTCAAGCCAATTAATTTATGTTAATGTTACAGAGGCTACGAATGTAATTAAGCTCAAGCAACATTTACCACTTTATCTGATGGAATAGAATATTATATTAGCTATTCATGCTTTTTAAAGTTACGTGTATCAAAGTTACTGCCAATACACAATATTTTTTAAAGCCCAGTTTCAAATTTAGATTTCCCTAGGGAACCCTGAGTGCATTCATGACAAGAACAACACAAAGAATTTTTATAAAGGAAGTTTTCAGTAGCGGAGGAAAATTGTTCTACAAAAGGCAAAACAAAAATATCTGACAAGATCCAATACTGAGGCAATGCATTTTAAATGGAGAGAGTCATGAATTTTGAAATTTATCTGTTTCTATCCTTGCTTTACAGGAACAGGCAGCTGAAAACTCTCCTGGCCATTGGAGGCTGGAACTTCGGGACTGCCCCGTAAGTCTTCTTAGAGAGCATGTTTGTTTGCTATTGAAAACAAGTTAGCCCCATGTGATCACTGTCACTTTAGACTTCACAGTCTAAGACAGGGTGTTGAGGATGTACATAAACAAATATATGAATTAAATAAGTCGCTAAACCAGAACCTCAGTATTTAGTGGAACACATTTTATTTCATACATTTAATTTTTGGTGGACATTTTGGGGCCTTATCCACAGAGGTTTACTAACTGAGGTTCCCAAACAACCTCTTCTTAAAGTATTTCAAGAGTACAAACCCCAAGGAGAGTGTTACAGTGCTTCCCTCTATTTATCTTCTGGTGTGGGGAGGAACGAGAAAATCACGCAAATAAACAAGAGGACTTCTTGGAGGGTACATGAACTTGGCGGACTGTTTGGGGAAGGGACCCAGTGTGCTGGGTTTGCCAGGTATTCAAAGAAACAAGGGCAACTTGGGAGAAAGAGCAGAGTATGGGGGCGGATAACAAAATAAAGGGAATGTGAAGATACCATGGCTGATTACAAAGGAAGGAGAGGAGAAAACCAAGAACATGCTTTACTCTGAGCTATGGGTCCTGATGAAGGGCTCCGAGGCAGAAATGGAGAGCTTGATTTTACTCCAAGGTGTTGGGACCACCAAGGCCTCACCCTGCCTTCTTTGGTTCTCCCTCAGTTTCACTGCCATGGTTTCTACTTCTGAGAACCACCAGACTTTCATCACCTCAGTCATCAAATCGCCAGTATGAGTTTGACGGGCTGGACTTGGACTGGGAGTACCCTGGCTCTCGTGGGAGCCCTCCTCAGGACAAGCATCTCTTCACTCTCCTGGTGCAGGTGGGGAAGGAAGTCACAGTCTTTAGCCCAAAAAGATTCAAAGTCGTTCTTTCCAAGGAGAATTGGGTGACTCTAGGGGAAAACTAAACTTGAATTTAAACTGATAGAATATTAGCATTGCAAAGATTCTTATGTATCATGCATTCATTCAACAAACATTTAATAGCAACAACAAAACAATATGTAAGCTGTGTGCCAGGTGCTGCTCTACATGTTGTTTTAAGAACCATAACTCACATTATCTTCATATGGCACACATACTATAAGTATTATAATCTTTATTTTACAGATGAGGAAACTGAAGTACAGAGAGGGTTTAAGTAACTTGCCCAAGATCATACAACTAGTAGGCATCGTAACTGCCTCTGCAGTTTGGCTACAGAGTCCATTGTTCCTAAGCATTACAGTAGGCTGCCCATTATTACTGAGCACATATTCTGTGGCAGACATTGTCAGGCTAAAGATAAGAATAAGATACTATCCTTGACTTTGAAGAACTTCTTCTGAAGTGGAAGACTGAAAAAAATGAACAATGACAGTGCATTGTTATCAATGCCATGCTAGAGGTCTGCAGAGTACAAAAGTAACAAGGAAAGAGGGTACCTAAATCTGCTCTGGGGCAGGATCAGAAAGTGTTTCCTAGAGAAAGTGATGCTTGGGCTCAGTCTTGAAAGAAACTGGTGTTAACCAATTAAGTGAGGATGGGAATGGCACAAATGATATACAGATAAGTGAGAGCAAGTGGGTGAGTAATGACTGTGAAGTTGCATGAAGAACCAGACAATGTGAGAACTTTCATGTTATGTTCAACAATTTGCACTTTACCCTTGACACAATGGGACTGTTTTGAAGAATTTTAAGTAGTAGAAAGCTGGCTTTAACCATACAGGATAAATTAGAAGGAGATGAGAAGGCATGGATAGAATTAGGAGGTTATTGCAGTAAATCAAGCAAGAAATGATCAGGGCCCCAACAAAGGCTCTAACACTGAGGGAAGAAGAGGATGTATATACGAGATATCAAGAGGATAGAATCAATAGGATTTGGAGATCAACCGGAAATGGGAAACGGAGAGGACCCCCAGTTTTCTGACATTGACGATGGTTTTGATTTTAATGCTATTAAGTAAGACGGTAAATACAGGAAGAAGTGTAGATTTGAAAGAACTGACCTTGAACTTGATGAGTGTGAAGTATCTGTAGGGTATCCTAATGGAATGCCCAGTAGGCGTCAGATAAATATCAATCTGGAGTCTAGGACAAAAAAGCTTGACTTGATATACTTGATTTTTAGACTTACTGTCTCCCAAGACAGATTGTTTGCTATACCATGCTATGTAACAGATCATCACCTAGCCTCTGAATAGTTTCAATGTTAAGTAATAGGTGAAAAGTCTATTTCCTTACTTGTTGAATTGCTCTAATGATCAGAAAGGAGTATCTCTTTTCTTGGCTGGAACATGCCTCCAGTCATAACTTATAACTTCTGGTCATTGTTTCTAGTGCTGCCTGCAGAAGCAACAGAAAATAAGGCTACACCTTTTGCAATATATGGGCTTAATGTCTTAAGACAGCTGTAATGCCTTGCCTATAATTTCTCTTATTCCAATTAAATATCTTAGTTCATTCAACCAATAACCACAAGACAATTTTCAGGCCCAGCCTTCACTGGAACATACTCTGGCATGCCCTAATAGTGCAATTATAAGAACTACACCCAGTACTCCAAATGAGGTTATAGTCACACAGATACAGGTGGATTAATCTCTAGCATTGAATGGGAACCTATCATCTAGCTGTTACCACCTTCCTTATTGGCCAATTCACCATTTTATTTGTTGGGATGTCAGTCCTATAAAGTAGTTCATCTACTTTATGAAACAAATTTCTATACTGCTGGATGTAGGGTATCCCTGCAACTATAGCTTCAAAGTATAGAGATACAATGGAGCTCTGGTGGTGGTCTGAGACCTGGGTTTTGGTCATTACCTACCTACTAACTCACTGTGGGACTTTGGTGAAAGTGTCCTAACTCTTATGCATATTAGATAGCCATAAAATTCAATAATATTATCTATCCTATCTACTCTATCAGGTTGTTGAAAGACTAAAGTAAAATAAAATATGTGAAAGCAATTTAAGAAAGAGAAGCATTATACAAACATACGTTTACTATTATTATTTAAGGAGCTAAAATCAGCTTCATAGATGTCCTATTATGCCTTTTTATTCTGTAGGAAATGCGTCAAGCTTTTGAGCAGGAGGCCAAGCAGAGCAACAAGCCCAGGCTGTTGGTCACTGCTGCAGTAGCTGCTGGCATCTCCACCATCCAGTCTGGCTATGAGATCCCCCAGCTGTCACAGTGAGTGATGTGCCTTATCTTCAAACTCCTAGAGGTGTTACTCGGGCACACGAGGCTTGTCCTTGGTCTGGCTTGCTATTCAGGGACCTTGTTTAGGAGGCTTTAGAAGTGGTGTCCTGTGCCGGCATGAGTGTGGGAAATGACCATCAGAACGATTTTAAATCCTCTACCCCACCTCAGGTACCTGGACTACATCCATGTCATGACCTATGACTTCCATGGCACCTGGAAGGGCTACACTGGAGAGAACAGCCCCCTGTACAAATACCCGACTGACACTGGCAGCAATGCCTACCTCAATGTGGCGAGTCCCTGTACAGATGCAAGTGCAGACCAGAGATGATGATGTTAATCACACAGATGTTAATTTGACGCATAGTAAACATAAATTCTGCAAGTGTCTCACTTAAACAACTGTCTTCACGTTGATCATATTTCATTAATTACAATTTCACCAAAATGTTTTGAAAAAACAAAAAACAAAAAAAAACTACTCCATCTGCAATTAACAGCATACAGTTTCACCTGTTGGAATAGGAGACTAATAAAACTAAGAACTGGGTCCTCAGCTGCTTGGGCCCTGTAACTAACCCACTGCCATTGCAGGATTATGCCATGAACTACTGGAAGGACAACGGAGCCCCAGCTGAGAAGCTCTTAGTTGGATTCCCTACCTATGGACACGTCTTCATCCTGAGCAACCCCTCCAACCATGGAATTGGTGCCCCCACCTCTGGTGCTGGTCCTGCTGGGCCGTATACCGGGGAGTCTGGGACGTGGGCTTACTATGAGGTACATAGATTGGACTGAAAAGTGCTCTGTGAATTCCATACACTGTGCCTTAGGGTAGCTAAAATCTGCTGAAATCTTGAATATTCATTCTGTCTCTGACCTAAATGCTTTAAACACAGCTGCTTAAAGTGTTTAAATAACATTCATTTACATAATCCAAATGAAGAGCATTTAAGAATGCATAATATCCCTTCACACAACAGACTACCTTTTTAATGTAATTTATATTAGCACACAGGTAATAAAATAAATATACATCTCATATTACTGTGGGTTCCCAAAATCATTTGACAAGCAACTTGATCCTCTTTACTACATATAAAAACCTGTAATTAGAAATTCAGCAAAACCCCAACTGGAAACATGAAAGAAGAAAAATTGGAAACATGTTTTTCTTTAATGGGAGTAACATTTAAAAGATTTGAATCTCTTGACTTTTGAAAGATCTGTACCTTCCTGAAAAATGGAGCCACTGAGGGATGGGACGCCTCTCAGAAAGTGCGTTATGCCTATCAGGGCAATGTGTGGGTTGGCTATGACAATGTCAAGAGCTTCAATATTAAGGTAAGATCAGTCCCTTAAATGTACTGAGGTCCCAGCCCTGAGTCCCAGAAAAGCAAGTGATTCCTGTTATCCTCTTTCTTTAAACAGGCTCAATGGCTTAAGCGCAACCAATTTGGAGGTGCCATGGTCTGGGCCATTGATCTGGATGACTTTACTGGCACTTTCTGCAACCAGGGCAAGTTTCCCCTAATCTCTACCCTGACGAAGGCCCTTGGCCTGTAGAGTGCAAGTAAGTGACTAGGGGGGAATGCCCAGGTGTATAAATGCCCCTTCTCCAACTCAAAAAGCAACCCTGATGTCTTCCCACCTGCCAGGGATCCTCTTTCCACTTCACCTCACTGCTCCTGCCCAGGTGAGAGACAGGTTCTACCCTTGAACTGCCATGTCAGGAACATTATGCACTTATGGGAAGCCAGGCCTGACTGGGTGGGTGTTCTAAGTCTGCTAAGTCTTAAGGGTGTGGAAGAGCCTCAAGCAATTATACTAACATCAATATAAGTATCTACTTCTCTATGAATCCCTTATTCAAAGTTTTTCTTAGCCCACGTGGGGAGATTTAAGGAACCATTACCAATGTTCACATATCTCTAATCTGTGATTCAGGAGACATATCAATTCTCTAAATTTCTTCCAGATTTTTCCTAGAATTTATTGGTTCACCATTTATGCCCAGGTTCTAGAAAAGTGTTTTGCATACATTTGGTGGTTAGTAAATATTTTTTGAATGATTTGGATGTTATAAGGAAAGAACAACCTTTTTTTACAATTGAAGGCAGGCTGGCTTGACACAATAGCTTTACTTAACTCCTGAATATGGAGCTACTTTCTCTTCTGAGTTGCAGAGATCCAGAGCCAGCTGCACCCCACCTCCACACTTCCACTCCCACAGTTCTCTTCACCTCTAGGTGAAACTTAGAGCCTCTCCCAAGCCCACTAGTCTGCTCTTACTGCTCTGTGTTTCAGGCTGCACGCGGTAGCTCAGCCCATTGAGGCAATAACTGCTGCTCCCAGTGGTAGCAGAGTGGCCGCAGGAACATGGGAGAAGGAGCAGCAGCTCTGGAGGCAGCTCCGGAGGCAGCGGATTCTGTGCTGGCAAAGCCAATGGCCTCTACCCGGTGGCAAATAACAGAAATGCCTTCTGGCACTGCGTGAATGGAGGAGTCACATACCAGCAGAACTGCCCGGCCGGACTTGTCCTCGATACCAGCTGTGATTGCTGCAACTGGACATAAACTTGACCTGGTCTATACTCCCTAGAGTTCCAGTCCCTTTTGCTTAGGACACATTGCTCCTACCTAAAGTCCTGCAATAAAATCAGCAGTCAAAACCTTAGTGTCCTTGGTGTTAAGTGATGTAGGTGGAAACCTTTTCTAGATATGAAAGCAGGGGCTATGCATGGGGGTGGAGTGGTGGAGTAGAGTGTGGGAGGAAGTGGTGGAGCTAAAGCACCACAGTCTTCTATCTCCCTGTGCTCATCTGCATGAAGGTTGGAAGCCGTAAGGAGGAAATGTCTGAATGTTTGGTGCATGAGTGGGATGAGGACATGAAAAGGATAGGTCTGTCACCAGGCAGTTTTCCTCAGGAAGGAGCTGAGGTGCTTCCATGAGACTGGGGGACACAGGCAGTGCTGCCTGGCTTGCTCAAGGAGTGGAAGACCGGGACATTCTCTCCACTTCTACTGAAGACCTAGAGCTATTCCGGCACCTCCTGGACTGACAGCTTTGGGAAGATTTGTGCAGTACACTCCATGTAGGGTGTCTCCCTAGCCCGTGGGCCAGCCAGGCTCCTTTTCTCAGGAGATGACACCTACCATTGGAATCGCAGTGGTGGCCCCCAGCTGCTGTGCTTGTACGCATACCCACTCCGATGGCTTGGCTGATTGACTGGGATAGACATCGGGCTCAAGAGGGCCAATAAGATCATCACACCTCAGCATTTGCAGCTGGGAACAAGGAATTGCCTGTCATCCCTCACGTGGGTGGGTCTGTAATATGTAAGCTCAGGAGCTGTAGCAAGGGACTGGGGAAGGAAAAGTTGTCCTAGATGTAGAACCGAGCTACAGAGAAAAGCCAGGATGTGAGATGAGAGAGAACACGTACTGATAGATGGCCGCCTTCTTCCTCCTCCTCCACCTCCTCCTCCTCCATTTCTTCTTCTTCTTCTCCTTCTTCTTCTTCTTCTTCTTTTTCTTGAGATGAAGTCTCACTGTGTCAGCAGGCTGCAGTGCTGTGGCGCGATCTCGGCTCACTACAATCTCTGCCTCCCAGGTTAAAGTGATTCTCTTGCCTCAGCCTTCCAAGTATCTGGGATTACAGGCACATGCCACCATGCCCAGCTAATTTTTGTATACTAACTGTATACAAAAATACTAATTGTATTTTTAGTAGAGACAGGGTCTCACCGTGTTGGTCAGGCTGGTCTCAAACTCCTGACCTCAAGTGATCCACCCACCTCGGCTTCCCAAAGTGCTGGGATTACAGGCATGAGACACCTTGCCTGGCCAGATAGATGGCTTTCTAGCTCTTGATTATGGTGCCTTCCTGAGGCCCAGATGCACTTTTGCCTAGGGATTTTGTGAAATATCCCTATAACTACATAATAAATTCCTCTTTGTTGCTTAAGCTGACTAAAGTTTGTTTCTTTTACATGCAAATGAAAGAAACTTCAATAATGTAGTGAGAATATAAAGGCTCATTTCTTTTTTCTGGCATTCTTACTATGTGTCAAACTGTTCTAAGTGTTTTACATGTATTTTCTTCTTTAGTTTTCCTAGCAACTTTATGAGGTGGATAACGTTAACTCCAGGAAACTGAAGTAGAGACGAATTCTTTAACCTGCCCCAAATCACGCAGCTAGTTATTCGCAGAGACAGACACATAGCCAGGTAGGCTGGCCCCAGAGCTCACAGTCTTATCTACTATGTTTTACTTGCCTCCCTTGACACACACCACATTGTTCTCATGGGAGATGACAGCACTGGTGGCAGTGATGAGGCGCACACCACTCTCTGGGCAACATAATTCATTCATAAACTCACACCATTTATTGATTATTATGCGTCAAGTGATATTCTAGGTACTGAAAACATAGTGGTAAAGAAGACGTATTCTGCTCTCATGGGGATTATATTTTGCTGGTGGAAGTGTTAGATGATAAATAAGCAAATGAACAAATGAGAAAAGTAAAACAGTGATAGAAAGTGACCAAAAGAGGAGACTACTTTATTTTGAGCAATCCCAGAAGGCTTCTCTGAGGAGGTCCTATACCAGATGGCCTTGACAGTCAAAAAGAGTTGTCTGTTTGGGGATCTGGAAAAAGTGTGTTTTGCGCAGAGGGACTAAGTACAAAGTCCTTGAGGTAGAAATGAACATGGAGCGTTAGATACAAGAAGCCCAGTATGGCCATGAGGTGGTGGGTACAGGGAAGAAATAGGCAGGGGTCAGATCATGCAAGGGCTTGAAACATGGTTAGAAGTTTGTGTTTTATTGTAAGTGGGCTGCAAAGCCACTGGAAAGTGATAGCAGGGATGAGGGGTGGTGACAGGATCTAAATTCAACATGGATGAGATGAAGCTGGAATAGGATTAAAGAATATCGGAAAATGGCACTCTTGGTGATGGTAGCCAATGGATTGACCGAGCACTTGTTTGACATGCCTTGAAGATTGAAAACATAGAAGTGGGGGGACTTGTGTCTTCAATGAGCAGAGGAAGGCAAGAGACAGTAAAAGTGGGTATCACTAGTAATGTCATTATATTTCTAGTCAAAGAATGATGACAACTGGAGTAAAATAGAGCATAGAAATTTTGGGGATGGCTTTTGAAAGGAGTTGCCTATTTAGGTCACTACTAAGGTAAATAGCACTAAGGGGGGACATGGGGATGTGGGGCTCTGGAGTTAATGAAAAAATGACATGATATCAGCTGTTGGCTTTGAGGAAGAGTGTCTTTGAACAACATGGTGTCCAGTGGCTAAATCAAAGTGGTTTTCAAAACTAGCACCTTTTTCAATGCCACTATTTTCCCACAAAGATTAATTCTGCCACCATTTCTAGAACATGGAAATTACTGCAGCCAAAAAAAGTAGCATCTCCTCCATTTTTCTTCCTATTTTTACATATTAATTGATCATGCAAATGCATGTTTACTGTGCACCTACTGTGTGCAAAAAGAGGGTTAACATGAGCTAGCTCCCCTGACCACTCTGACCTCACCTCCAACAATTCTCACTCACTCCATTCCAACTACGTCATCTTCTTGCTGTTTCTCAAGTATTCCAGGCATGTCTTGCCTCAGGGCCTTCATACAAGCTAGAACACACTTTCCATAGATTTCCATTCGACTCTTTCCCTCACTTTCTTCAGGCTTTTCCTGGAAGTCACCTTCTCAGTGAGGTCTTTCCTAGTCACTCAACCTAATTTTGAAACCCTCTTTCTCCACCTCTCCCTGCTGCGCTTCTTTTGCCCTTTCTTGACACTCATCACTACCTGACCTACCATTCATTTAGTGTATTTACCTTTTTTATTGTCTACCTCCCTCACTAGAATTAACCCCCATGAGGAAAGGTATTTCTGTTCACTGCAACATTCTCACTGCCTAGAACAAGGCCTGGCATATTATAAGAGAATAAATACTTGGTGAATTAATAAATGAATTAGGTAAAGGAAGTGAGATAGGAATTAACAAGCTGACCCCTCATGTCAGGTGGTGTGTGGTCTATGGCACACTTCTCTCAGCAGACACAAAGGATTGGGTACGCCTGCAGTTTCATGCAGGTCAGTCCTGGGTGCCGACCACTTACAGGAGGATGAATTCTCTCTTCTGGTTACCTGCCTGCATTTTCCCATCCCCAGGCATAGAAGATAACATCTTATGCCCTGACTGTGCTAAGAAGAATAAAAAGATGATGAAAAGATTAATGACAATAAAGAAGTAGCAGCAACCTTTTTGAATACAATATAAGAGACCAGAATATGCCACCTCAAAATAAGTATTATTTTGATTTGAAGGCAACCGAAAAGAGTCACATACAAGAGAAACTTTCTGCCTTCCCACTATATGCTAAAAAAAAACAGGACATACATTTTTAAAAGTCTCTTCTCCATTCTCTACCAGGAAAGACCAATGGTGGTGACCCTGTATACGACTTGCATCCCAATCATTGCTGTGCGGTGTTCTGACCATATTTGGTGTCTCCTGATGCCTTGAGTACTGACTTATTAAACATTTAGCTGTACAGAAAAAAAAAAAAAAAACAAGCTGAATATTTCAAACATCGGGCAATGTACTTTATATAGGTTATGTCCTATTTAGTGAGTATCGTCCCCAGGTTTCAGAGTGAGGAAATCGAGACCTTGTGAGGATAAGCAACTTGCCGAGGATCACAGAGCTGGTAATTAATGGACCTCATTCTCAAAAATTAGGCCTTTCTGGCTCTCTTTAAACCACAATGCTGCCTTGCACAAATCAATGTCACAATGACTTGAAGAGGGACTTCCAGAGTGGAGCTGTTGCTTAGCAGCCAGTCTTAGTCACACTCTTCATTTTCTTGGTTTAAGTCCCCACGTGAGAGTGGCAGCTCATGAAAATAATACATGAGAGGGCCAGGATTACTGGAAGTTCCTCTGAGGACCTGTTCTTGCCCAGAACTCCTGAGAAATCCAGAAGGTCCATGCTATCTTCTTTACCTGGGAACTTGAGAAGAACCAAAACCATATCATGGATCAGACAGCCATACATCTGGAACTTTGGTATGGTGATCATGTTCTTGGACTCTAGTAGATGTATGAAAACTCACCTTTTCAGCATTGGAGTCTAATTGGAAAGAAATAGAAAAATAGAATATTCACAAGGTCTCTGATTACACAAGGTCTCTGATTCTGGATGGAGGCAGAAAGAGTGTTCCACTCACCAAATCATGTGCTTCAGCAAGGGCCAGCTCCCATCTTAATAAACCTGCACTAGTTTTTTCATTTGCACAAAGATACCCTTGGAGCTAGCTGCAGCCCTGGGCATGGAGGTGGTAAAGAGGAAATGCCTTAATATTTGCTAAATACCAAATATAGGTTAGTCCCTCACCGTATAAGGTTTGTCCTTGTGTTAGCCCTGAAATTCTTACGGCAACCTTAGGAGGACAGAAATGATTCATACCATTTTAGAGATAAACCAAGGCTTAGGAAGTTTAAGTAACTTCCACAAGGTCACATAGCTAGTCAATGACAGACTAATACTTATTGAAAACCAGTGCTGAGAAATTTCAAAGTTTTTGTTCATTCCTCTACCACCAGATAGTAGATGGAGGTTTTAAGAAACTTTGAAAGATAGTATATAGAAAGCATATTTTCCTCCTCTCTTTCTCTCTTCTCCAGAATAGAGATGTCTATTCTCTTGGACAGGGATTCTCAATCCTGCTTTGAGTGGTACATTATTTTATATCACTCTATTTATTATCCTATAATTAGCATTAATTCATGGATAACATAACCTACTACGTATAATTTCACAAACAACTCAGTATAATGTCCTAACTATAAAGTAAAGGAGAAAAAATAATTTCTAACAAAATAACATGGATTTCAGTACATAAATGTTTAGGTGTAACTACTTTAGAGACAATGAAGTAGTCAGATTCTTGCACCATAGATTGTATAATGAATTACTCTAGAATTAAGAGAAGATCAAAAGTCCTTTCATACAAGCAGTTTAGGAAAATAAAAGAATAGAGTTATAAGTGGACACCAGAACAAAAACCAGTATTAGGAGAATTAATAACACTCCAGATTTACCAATTTCTCATAGCAGACAAAGGTAAATAGCTTTGGTTGAAATAGGAATAATACCTAGACAAATTACAAGCCATTGAAATGAAAAAAAGAAGAGAGTATAAATACGCTATTTTTTTTTTTACTGATGCATTATATTTTACCTATTTATGGGGTACATGTAATATTGTTACATGTGTAGAATGTGTAATGACCAAGTCAGGGTATTTGAGGTGCCCAACACTTTGAGTATTTATCACTGCTATGTATTAGGAACAATTCAAGTCCTGTCTTCCAGTTACTTTGAAATACACAATTTGCTATCAATAAGCATAGTCACTCTGCTGTTGAATGACAGAACTTATACCTTTTATCTAAGTGTATGTTTGTACCTGTTAACTTATCTCTCTTCATCCCCCACCACCCACTCACCCTTTCCAGCCTCTAGCATCTATCAATCTATTCTCTATTCTCTACCTTTATGAGATCAACTTTTTTAGCTCCTACATGTAAGTGACATTGTCTTTCTGTGTCTGGGTTATTTCACTTAACATAATGACCTTGGGTTCCATCCATGTTGCTACAAGTGACATGATTTCACTATTTTTTATAACCAAATAATATTTCATTGGGTATATATACTACATTTTCGCTATCCATTCATCTGTTTATTTAATATCTTTGTGAATACTGCTGCAATAAACACACAAATGCAGGTATCCCTCTGATATACTGCTAGATCATATGGTAGCTAGCAGTATTCATTGTCTTGAATTCTATTTTTATTGTGCTGTGGTTTAAGAGTGTGTTTGGTATGATTTTGGTTCTTTTACATTTGTTGAGGATTGTTTTATGTCCATTATGTAGTCGATTTTAGAGTATGTGCCAGGTGGCATTGAAAAGCATGTATATTCTGTTGTTTTTAGATAGAGAGTTCTGTAAAGGACTATCAGATCCATTAGGTCCGATGTTGAGTTTAGGTCCTGAATATCTTTGTTAATTTTCTGCCTCAGTGATCTGTCTAATACTGTCAGGGGAGTATTGAAATCTGTCAATATTATTGTGTGGGAGTCTATGTCTTTTTGCAGGTCGCTAAGAATTTACTTTGTGAATCTACGTGCTTCTGTGTTGGGTGCATATATATCTAGGAAAGTTAGGCCTTCTTGTTGAATTGAACCCTTTACCATTATGTAATGCCCTTCTTTGTCTTTTTTTTAATCTTTGTTAGCTTGAAAATCTGTTTTGTTGGAAATTAGGAGGCAACTCCTCCTTTTTTCTGTTTTCCATTTACTTGATGGATCTTCCTACATCCCTTTATTTTCAGCCTATGAGTGTCATTACTTATAAGATAGGTCTCTTGAAGAAAGCACACCATTAGGCTTTGCTTTGTTATCCAGCTTGCCACTCTGTGCCTTTTAAGTGGGGCATTAAGCCCATTTACATTCAAGGTTAGTATTAATATGTGTGGATTTGATCCTATCATTGTGCTATTAGCTGGTTATTAGGTTGGCTTGTTTGTTTAGTTGCTTTACAATTACACTGGTCTGTGTGCTTAAGTGTGTTTTTGTGTTAGCTAGTAGTGGTCTTTCTTTTCTATATTTAGTGCTCCTCTCAGGATCTCTTGTAAGGCAGGCCTGGTAATGAATTCCTTCAACATTTACTTATGTAAAAAGGATCTTATTTCTCCTTCACTTAGGAAGCTTAGGTTGGCTGGATATGAAATTCTGGGTTAAAGATTATTTTTCTTTGAAAGTGTTGAATATGGGCCTCCAATCTCTTCTGGTTTGCAGGGTTTCAGTGGAGAGGTCCTCTGTTAACCTCACGGGGCTCCCTTTGTAGGTGACCATGTCTTTCTCTCTAGCTGCTTTTAAGATTCTTTCTTTCATTTGGACCTTGGAAAATCTGATGATTGCATGTCTTGGGGATGATCTTCTTATGTAGAATCTTGCAGGAGTTCTCTGTATTTCCTGAATTTGACTGTTGGCCTCTCTAGCAAGGTTGGGGAACTTTTCATGGATGATATCTTGAAATATGTTTTCCAAGTTGTTTACTTTCTTCCCCTCCCTTTCTGGGATGCCAATGATTCATAAATTTGGCCTCTTTACATAATCCCATATATATATATGTAACTGTACATATGACTGTAGTGTAGATTGAGTACAATCACTAGACTTCTTTCCTGGATATTTTCACCAGGCTGAGGCTTTGTGCAGCACCTTTATTTGAAGCTGACTTCTTGTTTCTGGTTTCAGAGGGAAGTTTGTTAGTGAGGTATTTTTGGTGTTGAAGCTTTGGAGTGTGATCCAGCAGGTGGCACTTAGGCTTCTTGGTCAGTCAGTAGACTCTTGCTCAGTTGTACGGCTCCCTATGTTTCTGCACAGTTACAGCATTTTCTTTCTCAATGCTCTGAAATTGCAGAGTTCCTCTTCCACTTCAGTGCCGGCTGTAGACTGTGACTTGGCACGCCTGAGCAGCCCACTGCAGCTCTGGGGTGATCTCAGTGCTTGTTTCTTCCCCACCATGGAGGCAGCAGAGGAAGAGATCTTAGTAGTGGTTGTGGCCAAGGGTTACTTGCTTGTCTCCTGGGGGCTCCACCCCAAAGAGATGTAGGTCGGCAATCACTCAGTGCAATCAGCCCAGGATGGAGGGTCTGTGCTGTGGGCCCAAGCTAGGGGTTCCTTGCCTGGTGATGAGCAGTGGTGGGAACCCATGGGAGATGAACTGGCCTGTTCTCCTCTCCGTCATTTCTGAAAAATATCTTTACTGGGAATAATATTCTTGACTGGCAGTTTTTTCTATCACTTTGAAAACTCAAAGCACTTTGAAAATATCAACCCATTCTCTCTGCCCTTTAAGGTTTCTGCTGAGAAATCTGCTACTAATCTAATAGTTGAATAGGCATTCCTTTGTATGTGACTTGATACTTTTCTCTTGCTGCTTTCAAAATTCTTTCTTTGTCTTTTACTTTTGACAATTTGAATACAATGTGCCTCAGGACCTGTTTGGGTGGAATCAATTTAGCATTCTTTGAGCCTCCTGTACCTGGATGTCTGTATTTCTCCCAAGACTCGGGAAATTTTTTGATATTATTTCATTTAAATATGTTTCTCTCATATTTTCTCCTCACTTCTTCTGCAATGCCCGTAGTATAGACTTAATGATGTATGTAAATCCTGTAATCTTTCTTCATTCTTTCTAATTCTTTTTCTTCTTTTTTTAATCTGCCTGTGTTATTTCAAAGGACATGTCTTTAAAGTTCAGAAATTGTTTCTTCTGCTTAGTCTAGTCGGTTGTTGAATCTCTCAATTGTATATTTATTTCATTCATTGAATTATTCAACTCTAGGATTTGTTTGGTATTTTTTTATGATATCTATCTCTTTGTTAAATTTCTTATTCAAATCATGAACTGTTTTCCTTATTTCATTGAATTGTCCATCTGCATTCTCTGTATCTCACTAGGATTCCTTAATATTATTATTTTAAATTCTTTTTTTGGGAAGCCATTTCATGTATTTCCTTGTGATTGGGGTCTGTTACTAGAGAATTTCTTTTTGGTGTTGGAGATGACAAGTTTTCTTGCTTTGTCACGTAGATGTGTCCCTACATTGATTTCTACACATGTGATAGGAAAGTCTTCTCTTCAAACATTATACAGTAGGTTTCACAGAGACAGACTTATTTATATGAACGGGTCTTGGGATGTCAATTCAGGGAGGGTGCATTGGCCTTGTTCTAGGTGGAGTAGTAGTATATTCTCCACATAGTGACCAGCTATAAACCACAATGGTGGCATTTGAGAGCTTCTCAGTGGCTTAGGCAAAGTGAATTGGTGGCAATGATGATTTGGTTTTGTCAGAGTGGGCTCACTGAGCTGCTTTTCAGGTCATGGCCATGTGTGTGCATAGGGTGGATTGGCCAACTTGGAGTCTGGCTCACCAGCATTGGAGCCACATGGCTGTTATTCTGACTAGTAGAATGGGCATGTGGTTACTTGGAGGTGTGCCTGCTGGGGCAATCTGTGGGGCTGTTGTGCAGTTGTTCAGCTGCTTGGTTGGACTGAGGATGTGTCTTCTGGGGACATCCTATAGCAGTTTCTCAGGTCTGGGAACCAGCTATATAACTGCTTAGCTGCCCGAAGGTCATGTTTGTCATAGGTAGCCCATCAGGCTGTTTCTCAGGCCTGGATTGTGGTCATATGGCTTCTTGGCTGGCCTAGTTATGAGTCTGCAGTGGGTGGCCTATAAAGCTATTTCTCTGGCTTGGGACACAGACCCACAGCTGCTTGGCTGAACTGGGGGCATTTCTGCAGACAGTAGACCACAGGGATGTTTCAGAGGCCCAAGACATAGGCACAGGACTGCTCAACTGGCCTAGGAGTGTCTTTGCTTGAGGTGATCTGTGGGGCTGCTTCTCAGGTCTGGCATGTAGGTTCAGGGTTTGCTTGGCTGGTCTGGAGGTATGCACAGGGCTTTTCTGAGACACAGACACAGGGCTGCTCAGCTGGTCTGGAGGGGTGGCCTGTGGGACTGCCTCTCGGGCCTGAAACAATGGTGCACAGCTGCTCGGCTGATCTAGGGATGTTTCTGCAGGAGGTGACCCACAGGACAGTTTCGAGGCCCAGAACATGAGTAAACAGCTGCTCAGCTGGCGTGGGGGCTTGCCCTCCAGGGGCGGCATGTGAATTTGTTTCTCAGTCCTGCGGCATAGACACATGTTTGCTCCACCAGCCCAGAGGCATTTCTACCAGGTGTCACCTTTGGAGCTGTTTCTCAGGCTCTAACTGTGGGCACAGGGGCACTGAACAAGTCAAGGACTTGTCTGCAGTGAGTAGGCCATCTCAGGACTATGTTTCAGGCCCTGGATGCAGGCCCATAGCCACTCCACTGGCCTGGGAGCATGTCAGCTACTCAGAGGCTTGAGAGTCTCTCCTGTTTGGGGAACGGTGCCCAGCAGTTTGGCTTGCCTGAAGGCAGATTCACCCTAGATGGAACTTTCAGGCTATTCCCCTGGCTGGAGGTGAAAGCAGTGGGAATTGGTTTCCCTGCTGCGCAGGACCAGCATCACAGCCTATCCTAGCTCAGGCTCCACACTGCTGGGCTTGCAACATTCAACCACCAGTGGAGGCTTGTGGAATAAAGACGGAGCTGCAGTGTTGAAGAGGTGCAGTGGCTATTGGCCCCCAGAGGAGGAAGCACTCCAGAAGTAACTCTGGTCTCAAGATGGTTCCATGCTGCAGCAGCTTGGCTCATAGAAGGTTGAGGTGTATACCCTTGTGCTCCTAATCTGGGGCAAATCAGCTGTGTGAATTCCCAGCACATCTCCAAACTGGGCTTAGGGCTCATGAGGACTGTGGTATTCTCCTGTTGTAAGGACTGTAGATGTTTGTGGTGACTGGTGGGAATCTACTTACCTTTTCCCCACAATGGGAAGTCCTTCCTGACTCCCAGCAGATTTGATTCTGGTGGGGAAGGAGAGGTTGCAGAGGCAGGATGCCTCCATGCTGCCCCCCTGGACATTCCATGACCACAGATGCATCTTTACTCCCCCACCGTACTATAGCACTCTCTGTCTGATACTCTGGTCAAATCTTAGCTGTTTATTCATTGCCTCGGTACCTTCTTCTTTTGGGGAGCGTGAGAAATAAATGTCAGGCATCTGCAATCAGCCCTCTTGCTGATGTTCAGAACCTCACAACCAGAAGTAGGCAATTCTGAGCTGGAAGGCCTGGTCTGTCATTCTCATTGTATATACAGTCCATCATTGACCAAAATGTCTGTATGTGGTGCATGACCGTATTGGTAGAGATTTCATGACTTTTACTTTCATTAATAGTTTAGGTAATATTAATATTTATAAGTGATCACAGTGTTTTTGAAAACAATGTTTACATTATTAGTGACATAAAGCATATTTCACAAAGTGCCTTGAAAATACGGTAATCCATTCTTGCATCGGTAAACTGGTTTGCTTCAGACTAATTCTACAACTAAGAACAGGTAGAAAAGGCTGGACTAAATAACTAAAATATATATGTTTGACTATATCAAAGATATACCAAGAAAGAAAGAACATGTAAAACCAAAATTTCAGAGAGAAGAGAAGCCCAAAGCAGCGACAGTTAAGGAAAGGCAGGGCTCCAATCATTTACTAGAGCTGAGGTAAATCTGGGCTTAGGGCACCACCTAGAGCTCAAAAGGAGGCAGTGACCTCCAGTAAAGAATCTCCGAGTAAATATCTCCAATAAAAACCAAAACAAGCAAGCCAGAGGAGGCTGGAATAAATAATACTTCAATGCCAAGACACGGATGTACATTCACCAGAAACAGAAGCAGACAGGGAACCATCACCTCCCCAAATGACAAGGCAAGGAAACAGTAACTGATCCTACTGAGACAGGATATGTGAGTTCTCTGACCAGAAATTCAAAATAGCAGTTTTAAGGGAACTCAGTGATCTCTAAGATAACACAGAAAAGCAACTCAGAAACTTATCAGAGAAATTTTAAAAAGAGATTTAAATAATAATTTTTTAAAAAATTTTAAAAATGGAACTGAGAAAAACATTTTCTGAACTGAAAGATTCATTAGAGGCTCTCAACAGCAGAATGGATCAATCAAAGGAAAGAATCAGTGAGCTCAAAGATGGACTATCTGAAAACAAACAGACGCCATGCAAGGTGGCTCATGCCTGTAGTCCCAGCACTTTGGAAAGCTGAGGTTGGCAGATCACTTGAGCTCAGGAGTTTGAGACCAGCCTAGCCAACATGGCAAAACCCTGTCTCTACTAAAAATACAAAAATTAGCTGGGCATGGTGGTGTGCACCTGTAATCCCAAATACTTGGGAGGCTGAGGCAGGAGAATCACTTGAACCTGGGAAGAGGAGGTTGCAGTGAGCTGAAATTGGGTCATTGCACTCCAGCCTGGGTGACAGAGTGAGTCTGTTTCAAAAAAAAAAAAAAAGAAGAAACAGA
The DNA here is from genome assembly GCF_047675955.1 of Chlorocebus sabaeus. Taxonomy (NCBI): domain Eukaryota; kingdom Metazoa; phylum Chordata; class Mammalia; order Primates; family Cercopithecidae; genus Chlorocebus; species Chlorocebus sabaeus. The sequence goes on along the minus strand of NC_132923.1, from coordinate 25,242,327 downwards.
GAAGAAAAAGGAAAAAAGAATACAAAACATAGAAAATTTCCTACAAGATATACAAAATTACCTCAAAAGACCCAATCTAAGAAGTATTGGTGTTCAAGAGGGAGTTGAGCAGGAGCGAGAGGTAGAATCTCATTCAAAGAAATAATAACAGAAAATTTTCCAAAACTTGAGAACGATATAAACATCTATGTACAGAAAGGTCTGAGAACATTAAACAGATATGACTCAAATAAGACTACCTCAAGGAATAAACTCTCAAAGGTCAAGAAGAAAGAGAAGAACCTAAAAGCAGCAAGAGAAAAGCAGCAAATAACATATAACGATCCCCAATTCATCCAGCAGCAGATTCCTCAATGGAAACTATAGGAGTTTCCATCCTCAATGGAAACTATAGGAGTTTCCATCCTCAATGGAAACTAGGAGTAAGTGTAATGACATATTCAAAGTGTTGAAAGAAAAAAATTGCCATTTAAGAATACCATATCCAGGTGGCCATGTCTAAGTTCTGTACATGAGTGGAAATGATGTGTCCAACTTTCAGGCCTTACCTCCTTGGTCTTTCTTTCTCTTTCCACAAACTAGCAACAGCATCAGCCTTGGAGCCAAAAGTGGAACCCTTTGTTGAGATACCCCTTGCTGAGATAAATTCTTTGTGTGAGAAGACCAGCTAGGGGTTTGTGCCCAGGAGACCTGTGGGATGAACTTCCTACAGCTTTGCGCTGCTGAACGACCACTCTGATTTGGCATCTCCTTTAGCTAAGTTACAGAGCAGAGTTTTCAGGGCTGGTTACGTAATCCTGCCTCCTCCCTTTGCCTCTGCCTGTTTTCAGGTATATTTCTCCCCTCAGGCACTGTGATGCTTCCTGCGGGTTAAGGCAGGGGCAGATCTTCTGCAAGGAAACCCAAGATAGTGGGAAAACTGGTTGTCCATCTCAATATCACTTTTTCCAATGTAGAAACTGAGCTGGAGGAAAATTTTTCACATGCTTGTTCTGGGCAGAATGGCAGGAGGGGTGCCACAGATGTGGAAGTCCAATTCTCTTACCATCTGCTTGGAATTTTTTCACTTCTCATGGCCCCAGCAACTGTTTTCATATTTGAATTCTGGGATATTGTTGGTGATAACACGAGTTCTGTATATTCGGTTTTAGTTTTCTAGGGAAGGCAAAGAGCGAAGCCAGTTTGCTTCTACGCTGCTATTTTGGAACTGGAAGTCCATTCATTCTTTTTTTTTTTTTTCCCAGCTTTTCTAATCTGCTGTTAAACCCATACATTGAATTCTTATTTTCAGTGATAATACTTTTTCTTTCTACAATTTTATTTGATTCTTGTTTATTGTTTCTAAATTCTTCGTCTTGTCATTTAATTTCTTAAATATGGTAATCAACTTTATCCTCTTTGTTGAAGTGATTATTATTTAATTTAATAATTTTAAAATGAGACAAATCTGTTTAAAACATTATACCAAAAACTGAATCTACTTATCCTCATTAAATTAGACCACTGCAACAGAGCAAGTAAGTAATTCCCTGGAATAATAATAATTCTTATATGTCCTCAGAGACAGTCAAATGAGAAAAGTCATTAACAGTTTCATAAAGTTATAACAGTCTCCATAAACATCTGGCATCCTCTTGATACTATAAAATGTGCATGATGGAAACTACTGAATTATTTACTTAAGGTCTTCATCAAAACTGGCCACACTATAAAACTTGGTCTAAGTATTCCCTGGTACTAGCAGACACCTGCATGAGTTCCTTTGTGCATGGTCATCATTCAAAACTTTGATCCTTGGCATTTCTTAGAGCTACCTGAAATTCTGCATTAGCCTCTTATCATTACACAGATGGTTATACAGAAGATACACATAACATATAGACAGTCTGTCTTTGACTATACAATGTTTGGTCTGGCTTTAATGAAAAATTGATAAATTTTGCATCAGTCAGGATGTAGACGGGCCCAGTTATGTTATGTTGATCACATTGGTAATATGAATAGAGATTGATGGGAAATTTCTCTTTCCTTGTGTATACTGGAATCTTTATTGACTTTGTTTTTAGAGTCTGATCTTTTTCTTTTAGCCTCTTTCCTAAGAAGTCAAGCATTTGCTTTGTGTTATTTCCTTGCTTTCTCTGGCTTCCCTGTGTTCACCTTGCAGTCCTGTTGCTTTCTCCAAAATCTCAAACCAAGTATGGTTATTTTAAAGTCCATGTTTGATGACTCTGATATCTGGATTTTTCTATGGGTCTGTTTCTACTCTCTTTTATTATAAGCTCTTGTTTTTATCAAATGCCAAACATTTTGCATGAAAAAAATTGTAAAAATTAGTTGAGTCTCTGGATGATATCTTCAGAAAATATTTACTTTTGTTTATGACATGCAATAAGGATAGAAGTGGATCACTTTAATGCAACTGGGAACTGAATTGATGCAAAGCTGAACTTCAGGGTTTTTTGACATCTGGTCTGTTTCTTGTTTACCCTTATTCCTAGGGTTTATCTCTTTGAAGTTCTGACTACAATTTCAAACTGTGTTTTACAGTCTCCCCTTCTCCATGGCCAACCTAAATCTTTTCTGAGTTCTCAGAGACTGTCTAACCAAAGTTCTGCTCAAATCCTCTGCTTCTCAGTCAGCTTTTTATTTAGCAAGTCTTCCAATGGAACAGCAGCACCAAGGTTGAACTCACCACTTTGGGCTTCTCTTCTCTCTGAGATTTTGGCTCTGAATGTTCTTTCTTTCTTTGTATATCTTTGATGTCTTCAAACACATATATTTTACTTATCCAGTTCACCTGTTCTCAGCTAGAGAATTAGTCTGAAGCAAACCAGTCTACCAAAGTAAGAATGGTTTACCACATTTTCAAGGTACTTCGCGAAATATGCTACATGTCACAAATAATGTAAACATTATTTTCAAAAAGCACATTAATACCTACAAATGTTAATATTACCTAATTAATGAAAGTAAAAATCATCAAATCCATACCAATACAGTCATACACCGCATGAAGACATTTTGATCAATGATGAACTGTATATACAATGGTGGCTCCCTAGAATTACAATGGAGCAGCCCTATTCAGGTGTACCATTTTTAATTTTAAACCATAGTTTTACTGTTCCTTTTCTGTGTTTAGATAAGTTTAGATACACAAATACTTAACATCATGTTACAATTGCCTACAGTATTCAATACGGTAATGTGCTGTACACGTTTGTAGCCTAGGAGTAACAGGCCATAGTATAAGCCTAGGTGTGTAGTAGGCTATACCACTTAGGTTTGTGTTAAGTATAGTCTATGACGTTTGCACAACAAAGTCACCTAGTGACACATTTCTCGGAAAACATCCTCATCACTAAGTAATGTGTGATTGCATTTCTTTACATTTTATTTACCCTCAGTATTATTGCAATTGTATTTTAAGTAGACAAAATGCTTGGAGTAAATTATACAATAATTTTCGGACCCTATCTTTATTCCATTTAAGCTTGGCTCCTCATAACAACCTTCTATATTACTGGGCTTTCTGCATTATTTCCTATAAATTTCACTGTGTTCATATATATAACTACTAGTAGTTATTTTTGTAGAGTCCAACAGGACATATTTGAATGTGATGCGGGACATGGGACAATTAATTCACTGTAAGCCTGGGCAATGCAGTGTAGGATGTCTAGCCTCCCTAGCCTGTTGACCAGGAACAATTTTTGACCTCAACAATTTTTAACAAGCAAAAATTATTGCACAAATTTCCAAACCACCCTCTGGGAGTCAGTGTCACCTTTTTTTGAAACTCTACATTAGATCTATAAAAATCATCCCTGAAGGCCGTGCTGACGCAGAGTATGTGTGGATTCCAGGGTCATCACCTGTAAAGGGTCAAAGTATGGACCAGTCACACTGGGCGTTCTGTTACCTCTAACACCTGGACAACTCCTAAAGCCATCCTAAAAAGCTAGTGAAAACAAGCTAGTGTTAATATCCATGACAAAGGCAAAAAAGACAAAACACACTCGCATCTTTTTTCTTGGGTTATTATTATCTTCAGTGACAATAACCTGTTGTATGTCACCCTCCAAGTACCACGTTCTGAACTGTTTTAATCCTGTCATCTTGATCCTCTCAATAATCCTATATAGAGGAATTTTTTCCCCAATTTAGCGATGAGAAAACTGGAGCTTAGAAATTTGACTGCCCCACCTTCTTAAAAAAACTATTAGTCCTCTCTGATTCCGTGGCATTCTACCCGGTCCACGCAAGGCCTCCAGTTCTTTTAAAATCTCGCGCCCCCTCCCCCCGACCCCCCGGCCTCCAGTTCCCCCCGGGATAGAATGGGCAACCTGATCGGAGGGGCTTGAGGAAAAGGAAAAATGGTCTAAGGGCCTAATATGGAACTAGCTGTCAGCACAACTCCGCCCCCTACTCTTCTGCTGCGGCGTTGCCCAGGGAGTCCACCCCCGTACGCAGCAGCGGCTGCGTCTTTTTACTTTCACTTTACTTGCTGCTGGCCCGGACTTTGGGACGTTCAGAACCCAATTGTCCTTCCCTGTACAACAGCGCATTCCTCTTGACTCAGCTTCCAAAGCTATTTGCCACCCCGTCAACCCTGCAGCCCCTACAGCCGCGAATCCAGGAAACCCTCTACCCGCAGCCCAGCTACTGAGTTTACAATCCCCTGGGCTTTGGGCTCCAAGGTGCGGGTTCCTGCCCCAGTAGTGGCTCAGTGGACGCCGCAGCTTGTCGCGCAGACGCGCTCGGGCCCTCTCCCCCTCCCGGCGCTCCGCAACTGGGAATCACGGGACTGGCCTCCGTTTCCTTGGCAACGCAGTACACAAGTGCTAGCCCTAGCAGCTCGCGATGTGCTTCAGCAAAGCAGGTTAGGTGGTAGAGGTTAGGTGGGGGTAGAGGTTAGGTTGGGGGAAGTGTGGGGAAGCTGGGAAAGACTAAGTGGGAGGAACTGCAGTGCGGCCCCGCTCCGTGGAGTTTGGCGTGGTTTTGTAAGTGCACGGTTGGGCCCTGTCCTCTGCTGTCTCCCCGACCTTCTCCCCGAACGCGCTCATGTAGACTCAGGTGCCGTCCCTCACGTGGAGCCTCTCCTCTTTCTTTCTTTTAGACGCCGAGGATAACTACCCTTTTGGAACATGTCAACAGAGGAAACTTTTTCCTCACTTCCATCCCCCAAATTTGATTGGGAACAAGTTTGTCCCTCTTAGGGGATCACCCCACAGAGGGCCTGGGTGTTACTTATCAGATGTGAGTATTCACCTCCCCTTAGATGGGCCTCAGTTCCCTGGCTATTGACGGATAACCAAGTTTCCAAGTTTCGTAAAAGAAAAAAATTCTATGGGACTTGAGATCTTCAGAGTCCCAGCATAAGAAAGCGCTCTGTTCTTCTGCAAGCAGCTGTTTAAGGCAATGCCAGAGATTAAAGGTTATTGCTCCCCGCCTTGCACCTCCATTAAACGCAAGCCCTAGCTTCATATAATCCCTACTCCGTCCTCACTTCCAAAGGCCTGTGAGCCAATGCCAGTTACCCTCCCATTCCTCCAAACCTCAGGCTGACAGTTGCATTAGAGTAAGTTCAGCTCTGTGGGGCTCCGAAGACTGATTGCTTCGAATATATGGCAATGTCCTATAGTCTACGTATCCAGCCACACCCCTCTACAAAGTTACCTGTATTACTTGTGGAATTCTATGGTCTTGACCTCAAAGGAGTCAAGACAAGAAAGATCCCTTGCAGAGAAGGTTCAGATGGGAACATGCTAAGTTCACTCCATTTCGATGGTCCTAATGTTCTCTGACTATGCGTTGTTTTTTCTTTCTTTCTTTCTTTTTTTGTTGTTTGTTTGTTTTAATATACCACCCAAAGGGATACGGCTTGGCATACGACTTATCTAAGATCCCAACCAGTACAAAAGGATATACTTTGGGAGCCAGAACAGCTGTGAGGTTTAAGCCAATACAGAAGGTAATGTGCTGGGATTTTAGTGTTATCCACATTGTTGCATGCATTTGCACAGGAGTGCAAAGGGGAGAGAGCAAGAGGGGGGTGATCTGAAAGAATATGCCCTGAAATTAAAGAAAAGTAGGCATTTAAGCAAAAGCTATTAAGAAGCCTATCTGAAAAGCTTGGGCATTAACATTGTAAATATGCATGTGAGTGCACTGGGGAGAGTGGAAAACAATTTACTGAAAGAATGGTCCCAACACAGGGCTTTGGTGCTGAGATGCCTGAGGTTAAACATTCAAAGCTTGTGTTTATATACATTATATTATCTTGCCAGTTAGAAAACAAACTCCAACTTTTCCACCCTTTTGTGTGATTGGGTTTCAAGTCTAAAGTTCAGTATAGGATCCTAATCTCTTATTGGACATTTTCCTGACACTTGAGCTTGAGGAGCAGAGATACTAGCTCTAAAAATATCTGAGTGAGATGTTAAGGGTAGTGGCTGTGATAAGTTGCCTTGGTTCTCTACCCATCCTAGATTTCTTTCTTTTTTTTTTTTTTTTTTTTTTTTGAGAGGGAGTCTCGAGCTGTCGCCCAGGCTGGAGTGCAGTGGCCGGATCTCAGCTCACTGCAAGCTCTGCCTCCCGGGTTTACGCCATTCTCCTGCCTCAGCCTCCCTATAGCTGGGACTACAGGCGCCCACCACCTCGCCCGGCTATTTTTTTGTATTTTTTAGTAGAGACGGGGTTTCACTGTGTTAGCCAGGATGGTCTCAATCTCCTGACCTCATGATCCGCCCGTCTCGGCCTCCCAAAGTGCTGGGATTACAGGCTTGAGCCACTGCGCCTGGCCCCTAGATTTATTTCTACAACCTATACATTGTGTATCACTAGGTAGCTGAACCACACCCATATCTCAGTTTTCTACCACCTACCAAAGACTGATTTCTGTAGCTTGAGGTGGCTGAACCATAGCTGATTTATGAACAGAAAGAGGATGATTCTGTTTTTTCCAGCTGGAAGGCTTTTTGTGTATATGTACATATCACTCTCTAACATAATGATCTTTTTCTTGGAAACAGGAAGTGACACCTGCTGCAGGCATGTACCAGAAAGTAAGTCCTCAGCAGGAGAAACACAAACAAAATTTTGCTCCATTTAATGTCTTGGTGCCTCGATTTAAGAACTACCCAAAGGACACTTACTATCCCAGGTATGTCTCCTCTCTTTTGGTGCACTTCAACAAAAAAGCAATAGGAGGAAAATAAGTACATAATAAGAAAAGAAGCACATAAAGAAGGGATGACACCCAAACCATCCCAGTTAAATAAGCAACCATTCAGAGATTTAATCAATTGTCTCATAGATTTCTGGCATTGTAGAATGTAGAATCATAGTTACTCATTCAATGAATTTTTATTAATATGCCAGGCAGTTGTGTAGATTCGACAGATTTTGCAGTAAATTCATCACACAAGTCTCCTGATTTCTTGGGGCTTACATTCTAGAGTCCAGACAGAGCACAAGCAAATACACAAAAAAATATCAATAGTAATAGAGTGACCATATAATTTGTTAGTCAAACCATAACACTTCTGAGAGTAAAAGGGGACCTAGTAATCATTCTACCAAGACAGTAGCCATAAGGTAGGGACTGTCATGGACAAATCAAGAAGTAGGTTGTCCAGGCTACAAAGAAGGTAAAACAGGATGACAGTATGATAGGGAGTGATGTGATGGCCTGAAGTCTACTTTAGAAAGGGTTGAAGAAATGACACTTAACCTGAGATCTGAATGACAATACTAAGCCAGGCCTGTGAAGATCTGGGGACAGAGCATTCCCAGCAGAAGGAACAGCAAGTGCAAAGGCTATAAATTGGGAAGGAATTTGATGTGAACAAAAAGAAATGCTAGCATGGTTAGAGTGTAGTGAGCGAGTAGGAAATGAGACAGAAATGGAGGGCATACTGGAGCACATAGGCCTTGCAGGCCAACAGGCTTACTCTCAGTGCTTTAGGAAGCTATTCAGAATGTATAGACTTGTAGGACAAAAGGTCAAGGTCTTTCTTTTGTTGATGAGAAATCCAAGGATCACAGAGTGAATGTAACTTTCTCAGGTTGCATTAAGGAAGTAGAAGCATTGAGTCTTGACCCCCATGTCCAGTCCGTTATTCCTGACAGTAAAGGGTCTACATCAAAAGACAAAGTGTGATGAACATGGTCAATTTTTAAATGATCCCATTGTCAAGAAAATTTAACTGGCTCTGCTTTGCTTTGCCTACATTGCAGATAGATTATCACTGCACTTTTATCACCAACTTTAAATGCTGGGCAGTACATCACTGCTTTAGATCTCTTTCATCACCCACCACTTCTAGGACCTTCTCATCTCTCAGCTATAGAGACTGAGGTACAGAACTGTCTTTTAATCTGGAGTCGATCTGTGCTCTAACTGGATGTCAAGATTGTCAAGTTAGATGTTTAACACTAACATTTAACTCGAAATACATTAACAGGTAAAGTAATCCCATGCTTAATTAAAAAGCTAATCAATCTGTTGCCTTTTTCCAAGAGGTTAGGCCTAGTTCAGGGATGGCTCTGGTACTGATGGAGTTTGTGTATGGTCACTAACTCATTAGACATGATGCTTGTATTTTTATTTCTAGCCCTGGCGCATACAACCCAGAGAAGAAGCCACCTCCAAAAATTGCCTGGCCAATGAAATTTGGATCTCCAGACTGGGCTCAGGTTCCATGTCTACAGAAAAGGACCCTAAAAGCTGAGGTAATAAGACTGGACTTCTGTAGAGGACTGGTGTTCAATCTAGTACTTTCATATGTATCAGGGACTCTTAATTAGGGGTCTGTGAATGAACTTCAGGAAGTTCTTGGTCCCAGAAAATTATATGCACAATTTTGTGAGTATATGAATGTGAGGAACTTTTTGGAGAATTACACTATTTCATTAGATTCTTAAAGGTATATATGACTAAACAAAATGAGATTTTCTTATTTGATCCTTAAATAACTTTTGTGGTGGATACAGAGGAAATATCCCTACACAATAGAGGCCCAGATGGATTAAGGGATTTGTGCAGGTTTCACAACTGGAATCCAGATCTTGTGACTCCTAATTCATTGCTCTTTCCAACATACCCCTTGAGTACTACTAGATCACTGAGGAGCCATAAAGCATTCAGCTAACAGCATGGATTCTGGGGACAAAACTGCCTGAATTCAAATACTAGCTGTGGTATTTACTTGTGTAATCTTGAGCAAATCTTTCGACTTTTCTAAGCCTCAGTTTTTTAATCTGTAAAATGGGTATTACAATAGACTCAATCCGATAAGGTTGTAAAGAAAATGTGGAAAATCATTTAACACAGTACCTGATAACTTAGTAATTGTCCAATCTGTTAGCTATCATAATTCCAGAGGTGCTTTTTTTCTTTCCTAGTAGAACTTTTCGTCAATTCCACAATTATTTATGAAATGCCAAATGTATTAACATTATTGCGTTAGGGCCTATGGGTAACATTCAAGAATTAAACATATAATCCTTGAACTCAAGAAGCCCACCAACTACTTGGGGATTTACTAAGTAGTAAATAATTCCTAGCATGGTATACACTGTAGTAAGATGTTAAAGGGTAGATGTACACACAAATTTTGGGAGAATCACTAAGGCTAGATTACTGTGGGGTTGGGATTCACCTCTATAATGTACAGTTCTTTTTTGCATAACTGGGAAGACCAGAGGCAGAGGGTTCTCGTTAGAATATTGATCTAAACAACGTTCTTTCATTGCAGCTGTCCACAGACAAAGACTTTAGAAAGCATCGGAACCGTGTGGCCTACCTAAGCCTGTATTATAATTGAGCAGCTGTGACTACCTTCACATGCTCCTATTATACACAGACTCTCCAGGACTGAGGACAGAACTGCTCTTCTTCTTCTGCATTACTGTGCCCCCTTGTCTGGCAGCCTGGAGCCCAGGGAGGGACAAGGGGCTTATAGCTGCTGTATGAGAACATAAAGACTAGTGCACAGTGCTATCTCCATCTACTGGCTTGTGGCATACATGGGCGCGTCTGGGTCTGTGGGTTCCTGTTGGGTGCTGAGTTGGGTGATTTCATTTTAATGAAATATTTGTGGGCCCCTGCTCTCTAGTTCTAATTGCCAGGTGACAATTTTATATATTCTACCACTAGCTCTGGTCATAGGAGACTGTTAGCCTGTGCATATCAAGGGTTTGGATGGGATTTGGGCTTACGAGATACAGAAAACACTTAAGGCAGATTAAAACATGTATTGGAGCTCTTCTAATTCTGTTCCTCAGTATGGAGTGGGAAGGTCTTGATTTGATTGGCTTTCCCAGATTGACATAAAACTCAAAAACTAAAAAATTGCCCCTTTCCTACGACATCATCCATTTAGTCTGTGAGTCAACATATATACTGAGGTCCTACTATGTGTTGAGCAGAGCAGTAAGCACTGGGGATATGGCAGGAATCAAAATAAACTTATCTACTAAGTCCTTGGGCCTGGCCTGAAGTCAGAGGAGGACTCCCCAGAGCAGCTAGTGGATTGGGTTTGCCCTCCAATCCGAATGACCCCCTAGAACCTTACAAGTCATTCTGGAGTTACAAAGGTCATAACTTTATAGCCCCAGACTGACTTGTAAGCAGCTATGTTTAAAGTACTTACCCAGACTCTCGGGCCTGAGAGGTAGACCCCTTTCCTTCCAGCACTAGCTGAAATCATCAGTATAGGTTTGTCCAGGATTGGCACTAAATATGATCTAATCTTTTAAGAAGAGGGTCCTTTAGTACCCACTTAGGCTTCTTCGTAATTACCAGAAAGGTGGTAAGCCTGCATGTGTCTGGACACCAAAAATCGAGAAGCTGCCAGTGGCTGCAGGACAGCCTACTGTAACCCTCATGGCCACCCCCTGATGAGCATTAGCTGGGGAAAGGGCTAGCAAGAGGTGAAGCCTCCTGGCCATATGATGCTGTGGGGGGCCTAATTCCTTAAAGGCCAAGGTCTTCTGAAACAATAATGGTGAAGGACAAAAAAGTCTTTATGAGAAATCACATAGGACATATTAAGATAATGATAAAGATAACCTCAGCAAAAACATACCTAATATATACACTTCTTTTAATCTGATGATTTAATGATTTCTGTTATCTTGTCAAGAAGTATTCATGACTTGAGATAAGTCAGGATTAACTCTTATCACCTCTCCTGCACACCTCCCTCCTTTTTCTCCTTTGTACCCACACGTGCAGATTTTTTCAGAGGTGATAATTTAGCATTCAATGTTTTCTCTTTTTCTGCTTCAGTGTCTTAGGTCCCTTTGGAGGATATTGATGAGGGTGGGGGTGGGGACAGAACATCTTTCACACTGTTTAGTATATACGCTCAAAGCTTTTCCCAGGGAAGGGAACTCTCTAACATAGTAATCTGATTTGATGAAAGATAAAATTTTAATATAGCTTCAGTTAACCTTCAGGGTCCTTGAAAGCACTACATTGTATATAAAAGTAATAAAGTACAAATGAACCCAAGGACGAAAACATACTGTACCGTATTTATTTTACATCTAGACTTGGTTCGAGGAGTTTATAGTATTTTTAGGTCTTAATGGAATTAAGTTTTATTATAATGCTGTTTTAGTGGGGTAAAGCTTCCAATGTGACAGATTTATATAATATGTAGACTACCTGACATATTGGAGGATGTAGTTTGACATGCAGACAACAGAATTTGTGACACTAGCATTTTACGAGTATGTATAAGGCCAGTTGCAACATTTACAGTTCTGCTCCAACCTTGGGCATACTTGAGGAGAAAGGTATTGCCTTCCACACACCAGAAGAACTTGTTATTGTCCTCAGGATTACTATAAATGCCATCTGCTTTGCCACTACAGAAAAGTCCATCTCCTCTACTGCCCCCATCACTGCCGCCTTCTCCATCACTTCCCCCGTCACTGCCACCTTCTCCACCACTGCCACTGCCTCTGCCAATATTAGCACGGAAGCCTTCACTTCTGGGTGTCACAGGTCGATTATACCAGCTGTTGACAGCTGGTGGAATACATTCTAAAAGAATAAAGACATTTCAAAGCATCATCATAACCTGTTTTAAACATAGAAACAAGCAGCTCTGGGCATTCCCCTATATCAGTTCTGTTCTCAGAGAACTGGAGGGAAGCTGCAGCTGGGAAGAATGCTGCAGGGGGACACACGTCCAAAGCAGGGAGGAGGGAAACAAAGGCCCCTGCGGTCCTAGCAGGATGTCAAACCTGGGCTTCCATTCTAGTTCCACTAGAGTGGAAATAAACCCAACCCTACAGTGATAGGAAAGGACTTTATTTTGAGACTCAATAATATTTGGGTTTTGATATGGGAGGCTTATCTGTCAGTATTTCTGTCATACGTAATATATTTGGATTTTTGTTACCTTGTTATGCTTTGTCTTTTGTGCTCTATGTTTGCTTGCTTTGTTTCAGCACTGTTTTTCCCTTCTTTCCTCTCCCACAGTGATTCAGAAGTTTTATATTTCATTTTCCTCTACCAGTAGAATGCTCTCAACCACTAAAATTTTCTGGCTCACTGTTGAATTCGAGCAAATTTTTTTTTTTTTTTTTTTTTGCTTTTTGAGACAGTCTCACCCTGTCGCCCAGGCTGGAGTACAGTGGCATGACCTTGGCTCACTGCAACCTCTGCCTCCCAAGTTCAAGTGAATCTCTTGCCTCAGTCTACTGAGTAGCTAGGACTACAGGCGCATGCCACCATGCCCGGCTAATTTTTTGTGTTCTCTAGTAGAGATGGGGTTTCGCCATATTGGCCAGGCTGGTCTCGAACTCCTGACCTCATGATCCACCTGCCTCGGCCTCCCAAAGTGCTGGGATTACAGGTATTAGCCACCATGCCCAGCCAAGCAAATCATTTTATAACCTCTCATAGGTTATTACAGTTCTAAAAATCAATAATTATATTAATTTCCTTAGAGACCTAAGGAACCTCTTATATAGCATCTTCCACTGCTCTACCTCCACTTTTAGACCTGCCCCAAGGGATGCTTAATGCAAGGAACATACAAAGCCCATGAAGGGCAGGAGTTTCTTGCTTCATACGTTGAGACCCATCAGCCACCTGAGTGTTTGTCCCTGATCCTTTTTATGATGTCCCTCTAGCCGTCCTCATCAAGACCCAGACAACAAAATTTATGCATCTAAATTAGGAAATGGTGCACTGCCATGAGTGAGAGAATTGATCTAGCTCAGAGACACATGCCAGTACATACAGGCATACCTCAAAGCTGTTGCAGGCTCGGTTCCAGGCCACCACAATAAAGCAAATGTTGCAATAAAATGAGTCACACAAGCTTTTTGGTTTCCCGCTGCATATAAAAGTTATATTTACACTCTACTGTAGTCTATTAAGTGTGAAATAGCATTATGTCTAAAACAGTGTACATATCTTAATTTTAAAATATTTTCTTGCTAAAAAATGTTAACAACTATCTTACACCTTCAGTGAGCCATAATCTTTTTGCTGGTGGAGCATCTTGCCTCAGTGTTAATGGTTGCTGACTGACGGTGGTTGCTAAAGGTTGGGGTGGCTGTAGCAATTTCTTAAGATAACAATAAAGTCTGCTACCTCAAATTGAAATTGACTTCCTTTCTTGAAAGATTTCTCTGTAGTATGCAATGCTACTTGAAAACATTTCACCCACAGTAGAACTTCTCTCAAAATTGGAGTCAATTCTCTCAAACTCTGCTGCTACTTTATCAACTAAGTTTGTGTAATATTCTAAATCCTTTGTGGTCATTTCAACAACATTCACAGCATCTTCACTAAGAGTAGGTTTTACCTCAAGAGACTACTTTCTTTGCTCATCCATAAAAGCAACTCATCATTTGTTCACGTTTTATCATGAGATTGCAGCAATTCAGTCCCATCTTTGGTCTCCACTTCTAAATTCTAGTTCTCTTGCTATTTCCACCATATCTGCAGGGACTTCCTCCACTAAAGTCTTGAACACATCAAAGTCATCCATGAGGGTTGGAATCAACTTCTTCCAAACTTCTGTTAATGTTGATCTTTTGACATCTTCCATTGAATCACACAGGTTGTTGATAGTATCTTAGAATGGTGAATCCTCTCCAGAAGGTTTTCCATTTACTTTTCCCAGATTAATCAGAGGAATCACTCTGTACAGCAGCTATAGCCTTACAAAATGTATTTCCTAAATGATAAGACTTGGAAGTCAAAATTACTCTTGATCCATTTGCTGCAGAATGGATGTTGTGTTAGCAGGCATGAAAACAACAATAATCTCTTTGTACATCTCTATCCAGGCCGTTTGGTAACTAGATGCATTGTCAATGGCGAGTAATATTTTAAAAGAATTTTTTTCTGAGCAGTAGGTCTCAACAGTGGTCTAAAAGTATTCAGGAAGCCATACTGTAAACAGATGTGCTGTCATTCAGGCCTTATTGTTCCATTTATACACCAGAGGCAGAGTAGTTTGAACATAAAGGGACCTAGGATTTTCAGAATGGTTAATGAGCATTGGCTTCAACTTAAAGTCACCAGCTGTATTAGCCCCTAACAGGAGAGTCAACTTGTCCTTTGAGGCTTTGAAGTCAGGCATTGACTTCTCCTCTCTAGTTACAAAAGTCCTAGATGAGCATCTTCTTCCAACAGAAGGATGTCTTGTCTACCTTAGCTACCTAAATAACGAAATCTGTTATTTAGTGTAGCCACCTTTACCAATGATCTTAACTACATCACCTGGATAACTTGTTGCAGCTTCTATGTCAACACTTGCTGCTTCACCTTACTCTTTCATGTTGTAGAGGTGGCTTCTTTCTTTAAACCTCATGAACAACCTCTGCTAGCTTCACACTCTTTTTCTTTAGCTTCATCACTCCTCTCAGTCTTCACAGAATTGAAGAGAGTTAGGGCCTGCTCTGGATTAGGATTTGGCTTAAGGGAAAGTTATGGCTGGTTTGATCTTCTATCTAGACCACTAAAACTTTCTTCATACAGCAATAAGACTGTTTTACCTTCTTATCAATCATGTGTCCACTAGAGTAGCACTTTTAATTTCTTTCAAGAACTTTTTCGTCTGCATTCACAACATGGCTAACTGTTTGGCACAAAAGGCCTAGCTTTTGGCCTATCTTGGCTTTCAACATGCCTTCCTCACTAAGCTTAGCTTTTGATTTAAAGTGAGAGATATGCAACTTTTCCTTTCACTTGAACACTTAGGATATTGTAGGGTTATTAATTGGCCTAATTTCAATTTTGTTCTGTCTTAAGGAATAGGGAGGCTCCAGGAGAGGACGAAAGATAGGGAAATGGCCAGTGAGTGAAGCAGTCAGAACACACACATTTATTGATTAAGTTCGTTGTCTTATATGAGTGCTATTACTGGTGCCCCAAAACAATTAGAATGACAACATTCAAGATCACTAATCATAGATCATATTGTTTCAAACAATAGTAATGAAAACATTTGAAATACTGTGAGAATTACCAAAATGTGACATAGAGATACAAAACGAGCACATGCTGTTGGGAAAACAGCACTAATAGACTTTCTTATCACAGGGTTGCTGCAAACCTTCAATTTGTGAAAAATACAGTATCTGCAAAGCACAATAAAGTGAAGTGAAATAAAACAAGATATGTCTGTATCAAGCTGGTTTTCAGGATATCCAGTTCCTGGCCTAAATTTTCCTGAGCAACAAGGCCTAGGTATAGGGTATCTAGTGTATTCATATTCTAGCTATCAAACTTAGCACTGGTCCCTCAGCTAAAAACCAGATTTCTAAAAGGGCACTTTCTGTAAGTGTGTCCCTTTTCTCAGATGTGAGGGCCTAGAAGTTCCATGGCTGTCTCCATGCACCCTGGTCTCTCTGTCTTTGCTGTTCTTTGTAGCCTAACCTGCATCTTCTTCAGAACAGCATGTTGGACTTAGTCATGATGCACCTGAGGACAGGCTCAGGTGTGACTTCAGCTTGCTTATGAGCAGGTATTTCCTTTCATTGCAGAAGGACCTTGAGAAGTCATTCAAATCAATGGTCCAAACCATGGACTCAGCAAAATACTTCTCCTGAGAAAGTCCACCTGTGGACAAAAAGTGTACTTGGCAACCTGAATCAGATGGTATCCATGCAAGAAGCAGACAACTGAGTGTGGGCTGACAGGTGACCCTAGGGAGATAAATGCTTTTCTTCTATAAAAGTATATGTGCTTTGTGGATTCAAGACATAATTGACTGACTCAGCTCTATTCTTGTTTTCTTGTCCTATTTAATAAACTCTTGAGTAGTAAATATAAATAAAGCTATTATTTATTTAATTCTAGTATTAAATAGCATTAGGCTAAGCTTTATTTTTTACATTATTTGCTCAATCTTCACAATACTTCAAAACTACTATATAGATTCTATTACTATTCTTTCATAGATTTGTTGGAACTCAGCCAGTCTCATACTGAAGATTTAGAACAAGGTATAACTGATTCCAAAGCCTAAACTCTTAACCACTGCACTGTAAAGCCCCTTCCTTCCTCCTTGTCAACCACCTTTCTCCTGACCCAGATTCTGTAACGAACAGAGTGGTATAGTGGAAAGAATCTCTAGACTCTGAGCCAGACCACACAGTCAATTACGGCCTTTCTTTTCCAGCTATGTGACCTTGGACTAGTCATAGCATCTCTGATCCTCAGCTTATATATCTGTAAAATGGAGAGGCTGTTTTTTACTACACTGGATTGTGTATAATCAAGTAAGATAATGGTTGTAAATTCTTGTTTGTAAGAGTAAAGCATTTAGGTAAAAATATAAAGGGTTATTTTTTTAATTGTCATTGAAGGTGATGGTCTTAGAGCAATCTTATAACGATATAATCTTAAAATCATCACATATACTAGTAGAGATTCACAGTGGACAAACACTGGGAAACTTTAATCATATTAGAAAATTCTAGTATATTTTGGTATATTGTGCTATAGGTTATACATTGTGTTATTGAATATTATATTTAATTATATAATTTTTTCTGTCTTGGAGAAAAAGCAAGTAATAATAAGGTTAGTCTACCCTTTCTCTAGTCATATTTAAAATCTTGAAATCACATGTCTTAGGAACGTAGTCTCCTGATGAATGTAGGATTTGAAGCCAGTATTGTTATTTTTTAGTGATGCTCATACTTTGTATCCATTGCTTTCAGTGGTATCATAACCAATCCACTCAGTGTTTTCGTAAGCATATGGGACTTTTTGGTCTTCACTCCATGTACTTGTGGCTCCACTTAAGAATGTGCAGATCTATGGGGGAATGGAGAAGGCAATGTTGAGCACTTCACAGATCTATGCCATGTATTGCAGGAGAAAGGACTTAAACAGGAGAAAAAGCTAGGAAGAAATGGGAGGGTGTGAAAAAGAGGACATGATGAAATCTACATTAATCTCACATATTTTTCTAGAAAGTAATTTTTTCTCATAAAATGAAGACATACATTTCCATGAAACCAGGCTACAAACAAGTATAATTCTAATTCTATCCCAGTTTATTTGGGAAATGGTAAGCATGGCTATGTGTGCTGTGGTCATGTTTGTTCTTGAGTTTTTAGCAAACACTGCTTATCATTCATCCATCGCTCTCAGAATTTTCAGCACAGAATTCAAGTAAACACAATTAATTCAACTTGTAAGTAAGATTGAATTATTTATTATACCTGGGCTAGCCTATTAAAATCCTTCTGTGGTTGTTTACATGGGTATAGTAGAATCTGGTATTTCTTCGAGGCTGTGAGAAGAATGATGGTATGCTTCAAAGCCCAAAAAGGAAATTCACATTTTTTTTCCCAAGTGAAACTGTTCCACAGCCATCAAGCTGCTTATACTAAGAACAATGAGAAGCCGGGGTATAGGAACTCAAGAGAAGAGTGACAGGGTGAATTGGAGAGTGAAGGGATTTTCCCCAGCGCATCTGAAGTCTGAAGTAGCCATGTCAGTTACCTCACAGTAAGTCCCGAATCCAGCCTTGCATGCAGAAGGACCAGATGACCCTGCTCTACCTGAGGTGTCAGAACTTCTGAGCCAGAAGCTCCTCCCATAGGTGGGGAGCCCTGTGATGAACTTCTCTGCTAGGACCTCATTGTCCCTCCAGTACATCATGGCATATTCCTGAAGAAGGCAACATTATTTCATCACCAGTGTTTGTTGTATTTGATGAACAAAGTCTAGCAATTGTTCCCCAAACAGAAAGTCTTAATATACAACCAAGATTCTCCCCAGTCCCTTCCCCATCTCCCCTCTGCATATGATTTGAGGTTTTTCTTTCTTACACAGTTGAAATAATGCATTTCACCCTGATCCTTGGATTCTATGTGCAGGGGCCCATTGTGTACTGTAGATGTGTTCCAGCCACCTTGGAAGTCATAAGTCATCACATTGATGAAATCAAGGAGCCTGGAACAAAGGATTTTAAGCCAACAGGATCCCAGGGGCATTTTTTTTTTTTCTGAGATGGAGTTTCACTCTTGTTGTCCAGGCTAGAGTGCAATGGCACGATCTCAGCTCACTGCAACCTCCACCCTCCTGGGTTCAAGTGATTCTCCTGCCTCAGCCTCCTGAGTAGCTAGGATTACAGGCACCCATCACCATGCCCAGCTAGTTTTTGTATTTTTAGTAGAGACAGGGTTTCACCGTGTTGGTCAGGCTGGTCTGGAACTCCTGACCTTAAGCAATCCACCCACTTCGGACTCCCAAAGTGCTGGGATTACAGATGCAAGCCACCGCACCCAGCCTGGGGGCATTTTCTTTTCCTTTTTTTTTTTTTAAGTATATCTTTTTTAAATTATTATTATATTTTAAGTTCTAGGGTACTTGTGCACAATGTGCAGGTTTGTTACATAGGTATACATGTTGGTATATGAAGGGGTGGCCTGCCCCTCCACACCTGTGGGTATTTCTCATCAGGTGGGACAAGAGACTGAGCAAAGAAATAAGACACAGAGACAAAATATAGAGAAAGAACAGTGGGCCCAGGAGAGCGGCGCTCAGCATACGGAGGACCTGCACCAGCACCGGTCTCTGAGTTCCCTCAGTATTTATTAATTACTATTTCACTATCTCTGCAAGGGGAGTGTGGCAGGAGAACAGGGTGACAGTGGGGAAAAGGTCAGCAAGAAAACATGTGAGCAAAGGAATCTGTGTCACAAATAAGTTCAAGGGAAGGTACTATGCCTGGATGTGCATGTAGGCCAGATTTATGCTTCTCTCTACCCAAACATCTCAGTGTAGCAAAGAGTAACAGAGCAGCATTGCCGCCAGCATATCTCGCTTCCAGCCACGGGGCAGTTTTCTCCTATATCAGAATAGAACGAATGTACGATAGAGTTTAACACTGAGACATTCCGTTCCCAGGGGCATGCAGGAGATGGAGGCCTTCCTCTTCTCTCAACCGCAAGAGGCCTTCCTCTTTTACTAATCCACCTCAGCACAGACCCTTTATGGGTGTCGGACTGGGGGACGGTCAGGTCTTTTCTTTTCCATGAGGCCATATCTCAGGCTGTCTCAGTGTGGGAAAACCTTGGACAATACCCGGGCTTTCTTGGGCAAAGGTCCTTGCAGCTTTCCGCAGTGCATTGTGCCCCTGGTTAAACAAGAATGGAGAATGGCGATGACTTTTACCAAGCATACTGCCTGTAAACATATTAACAAGGCACATCCTGCACAGCCCTAGATCCCTTAAAGCTTGATTCCATACAGCACATGTTTCTGTGAGCACAGGGTTGGGGCTAAAGTTACAGATTAACAGCATCTCAGGGCAAAACAATTGTTCAAAATACAGATCAAAGTGGAGTTCCTTGAGTCTTCCTTTTCTACATAGAGTAGCAATCTGATCTCTCTTTCTTTTCCCTACAGGTATACATAGGTATACCATGTTGGTTTGCCGCACCCATCAATGCGTCATTTACCTTAGGTATGTCTCCTAATGCTATCCCTCCCCTAGTCTCCCACCCCCAACAGGTCCCGGTGTGTTCCCTGTCCCGGTGTTCTCCTCCCTGTGTACATGTGTTCTCATTGTTCAACTCCCACTTATGAGTGAGAACATGCGGTGTTTGGTTTTCTGTTCCTGTGTTTACTGAGAATGATGGTTTCCAGCTTCATCCATGTCCCTGCAAAGGACATGAATTCATCCTTTTTTATGGCTGCATAGTATTTCATGGTGTATATGTGCCACATTTTCTTAATCCAGTCTGTCACTGGTGGACATTTGGATTGGTTCCAAGTCTTTGCTATTGTGAATAGTGCCACAATAAACATACATGTGCATGTGTCTTTATAGCAGCATGATTGACAATCCTTTGGGTATATACCCAGTAATGGGATGGCTGGGTCAAATGGCATTTCTAGTTCTAGATCCTTGAGGAATCGCCACACTGTCTTCCGCAATGGTTGAACTAATTTACACTCCCTGGGGGCATTTTCTTATAGAAAATTTAAGAGCAAAAAATGATAGCCATGGGAAACATTATGTCAAGTAGATATCCATATGACCCCACCAATGTGGCTTCCTATGGTGCTCCAGGGAACCATGTTATCTTCTGTGACCCCCATAGGGCTGGAGAGGAAGCCTTTTTTTACTTCCTTGACAAAAACAGGAAAAACCCAAAGCAGAAGACTAGGAAATGCGGTTGTTAGAGCTTGTAACTGAGAGACACATGTCTCTAGGAGCATGGGAATCATAGTAACTCTCCTATTGCTTTGTCAATAATAGCTTTGGTGACTTTATATCCTTTTTTCAGGAGAAATTGATACTGAGGATTGCTATTATAAAGATTCTGCATGGCCTTAAATCTTAGTCGTCTTCTCCCCAAAGCCTACCACAATGACAATTTAAAGGGGCAGCCATCTTATCCCAAAGCTACCAAGTCCTCAAGTCTCTTTGGCATTGGACACTAGTTTTTCCAATATTACATTTACAGAACTGCTTGGGATGCTGTCCACCAAAAGTTTAGAAATCTCTGCTCTGGGATCTGGGGACCCTGAGAGACACACTGCACTCACTTTTTGATCTCTGCAATTTCATATCCTGCATCAGTGGTCTCCTTGCCAGCAGATACAGCTGCTGTGATACGCAGCCTGGGGTGTCCTGTTCCTTTAGCCTCTTCTTCAAAAGCCTCATTTCCTAGCGAGAGAGTGAGGGTGGATTTGAGTGGCTGTCTTTATTTTATTTTCTATAATGAGCACCTCTTGGGCTTCTTTCTAGAAATAGTCCCCAATATACAGGTATGGGCCTTGATAAAGTATAACTTGGAACAAAGAGATAGTACACATACTAGTTGTCCTTGGGTTCACATTACAGTTAATGAAAATTCCAAAGAAAAAACCTAGGAGCTCCTGGCAGAGTTCACTCTTCCTTCTAAAGTGCTAACCTTTGGATTTGTCTCTTTCTGCCTCTAAGCTTTTGCTAATTAGCCACGCTAAGGTTTTTCTTGCCTCCAGGCTTTTGCTAAAACTGTTCCAACTTCCTTAGAACAATTTTCTCTCTATTCTTTTTGTGGCTTGTTACTGTTAATTATTCATATAACAGCTTAAATGTCACTTCCTCAGAGAAGACTTCCCTGACCATCCTATTTGCTTCCATCATAGCTCTTACCACAACTTATGATTATTTGATAGTTTTTTTGGAGTCTCTATCCTCTTTGCAAGCCCCACAAGAGCAAGGGTCATGTTTATGTTGTTAACTGCCCTAGCTACAGTGTGAAGCACAGTGCCTAGATGACAGTAGATGCTCAATAAACATCTACTGAATGAATGACTGAGATAATGAACGGTTCCTCCTTCTCAGTCCAAGGATTTCTCCCTTGTGTTTCTTCCGATACCTATATCCTTCCAATAATTCCCTTTGGGCTTACACTAGCCCCAGAGTCTGTTTCTATTGCTAACAACTCCCAAACACCTTAACCAGTGTACTGCCTGTGGGCAACACCCTTTACTATCCCCAGGAAATTCAGCCCTTACAGAAAATCCATTAAGGCACAAGCTTCCCTACAAGATGACACAAAGCTGGTGATCCATTCTGTTGGAAATAATGCTCAAAATCCTAAGGAAATTGAACACTCAAACAAAGGATTTTCAGCAAAGCAATTTTACTTCTGCACAGAGGGGGTGCTTCTGCTTGGCCAGTTGCCATGAGAGCACACCTGAACAAAGGGACATGAGAGCTTTTATTCCTGATGCAAGTACTGCCCCCGTGCCCTTTTCCCATTGGCCAGAGTCGAGTCGCACAATCTAAACTTGTCCTGGTTGGCTAAACATTTGAACTTTCTTTAGATAAGGTGGGGAGAGAGGGGAAAGGGAAAGGGTGTCTGCAATGAGCTAGAGAGCTAGTATTCTTTCCAACTAAGGAAAGGAATGTGAGCTGGTACTGACGACACCTGGTACTGTAGCATGTCTGGGCAAGTAACAAAGGCAGAAAGGAAGAAAGAGGAGAAAAGGGAAAGGGGGAGTACTATGAATTAAAGAATAAAGGATTGGTCAGGCTATTTGAAGAGAAACTTCATCATATCCCACAACTTTCCCCTTCTTCTTTTTTTATAACTCTTTCTCTTCAAACCTTGTTAGCATAATTTGGCTCTGTTGTTTTACTTGGCCTGCTAGAAGGAAAAGCACATTTGAATAAGGGGGAGGAGGATCGTCAGAGGTTTTAGTGAGAGCTATTTCAATAAGCCTTCGTATTAGTCCTCAGGCACAGGGTATAATACAATACCCTACAAGAATAAGCAACCCTATTCCGATGGCAAGATAAATGAGGATTGAAGGCATAAGTCCCTTCCATCTACCGAGCTAATTTCCCATTACATTTGTGAAGGGATCGTTTAGTCCAGAATTTTTGGCTAGCTCATTTGATAAGGCAGTAAGACCTTGTAATGCTTTAGTTATGGTCCCGCCGGGAGCAGTATTGTTAGAGATATAAGTACAGCATTGGTTCCCGATCATGACACAAATTCCACCCTCCTTTGCTAGTATCATGTCTAATGCTATCCTATTTTCCCAGGCCATTTGACTGGTGGGTCCTAATTGTTCAGCTATCCTTTTAATAGCATCTCTAGTATAATTAATAAATCGTTGTTGATTGTAATAAATGTAATTTATCCAATTCACATTTTTATTCATTGTTAGCCACCAGAAGAACGTAGATTCAAATCTAACAGTTATTTGATTTCGGGCCTTAAATTCATTTGGCACTCCTTGTGGGGCCTAAATGGCATCTACATAAACATGAGAATCAAAGGACCCATGGGGGGCCTCTCTTGTTTGACAATGTTTGGTTCCTATCCTTTCCGGATGATGAAATGCCAGGGTGAAAGGGATGGTCAATTGAGTTAGTGCACAAATTCCACTCCAGTTACTTGGCAGAGTGTCCAGTATTGGTCCACCACAATACCACCACACATCTGCTCGAGGATGGCTAAGGGCGGACTGATGGGTAAGCTCTTGGAAGAGTTTAAGCTCACTGCATCCCGTTAAGGCTCCCAAGAAAGTCAAGTTTTCTCCCTGTCGTGAGAGACAGGAAGTAAAATTGACATTGGGAGATGGATGCTGGATGACCCTCGGGGGCTGGTCCGCAGGGTATCGAATTTCAGGGAAGAGCAGAGAAAGAGCTTGGCATGATTTGTTGCCCCAGGCTGAGGAGTTTTGGAAGAGAGCTACCATACAGCTCATGCCTGGCTGGCTGGAAGATCATCCAAGTGGAAAGGGAACAATCTGGGCCTCTGGTCTACCATGTGCACAAGCATAACATTCGCTTTTGTTTACAGTGAGGACGGAATATTTAATCCATTTCCAGCCAAGCATTTGCGTCTTGATATCCTGTGTCTAGAGCTATAGTTTGCCTCTAGTTTTCTACCTCCCCAACTGTTACCTTGTTTGGGTCATTTTGGAGATGGGAGGAGGACGTTGGACTCACTATACTTGGGGAGAGTGTTGGGTTCCACGTGTCTCCCGGACTCTGGGTCTGAATTTCTTTATTATTGTTAACCAGTGGTTTAACTAACCTTAGAGAGAAGATACCGATAGGGTCTCGTCCTGCAACGTCTGCTCCTAACCCATACCGTTCGAATATAGAGGGTTCCTGCGCCATTGTCCGGGGATTATTTATAATCAGCAATAAAGGGTTACAGTGCAATGGTTTGCAATTTGGTGGGGTGGGACCACGGACTAGTTGGAGTTTTCGTTTTAGTCCCCGTAACCTATTTGAAACCGGGGGCCTAGCTGTCCACCCTTTGTACTTTGTGGTCCACCAAACATCTGCCCAGTCACTACAGGGACTTTTTAAAGATCCATACTTATACTTGGTTGACTCTTTTCGGTATGGACATAGATACTTATCAACATGGGATAGCTTCCTTTGAGCTTGCTCGTCTCCACACAGGATGACTGAACAGGCGTCAAACTGAAGGGTTAAAGGATGGCTAGTCTGAGTTACATTGATGACAAGATGACCTTCTGTTGAAAAGAAAAAAGAAAATAAACAAGTGATTATTAGCCTCTTTTTAGAGTTAGTTTGGTGGGGGTGAGCTCCGGAGTGACAGTCCATGATTCTGGGGTTGGCGGCGCCTTTGTGACTCCGGTGTGATGAGTTCATCCTCTTTCTGCTGTCCGGACTGCAGTCTCAGTAGTTAGGAGAACTAGGTAGCATCCTTCCCAGGCTGGTTTGAGCTTCCTTTCCTTCCACCCTTTGATGAGGACGTGGTCTCCAGGCTGCTGCTGATGTGCTGGAAACTCCAGGGGCAGTGCCTGTGCTAGGAAACCTTTAGTCTTAAGGAAAGAGAAGGTAGAGGATAGACCAAGTATATAATTTTTGAGGAACTGATCTTTTGTCTCAAATGTAGGGATGTCAGCAGTGGAGTCTAAGTAGGGCAATCCATAGAGCATTTCATAAGGGGAAAGGTCAGTATCTCTCCAAGGGGCAGTCTGGATTCTTAACAAAGCAATAGGAGGACCTTTAGTCTATGGCATTCGAGTTTCTAAAACTAACTTAGTTAAGTGTTTTTTTTAGAGTCTGATTCATCCTGTCTACTCTTCCTGAGGAGGATGGATGCCAAGGGTTATGGTATTCCTAATTTATATCTAGTACCTGGCTAACTTCTTAATGACATGTGCAGTGAAATGAGTTCCATTATCTGAATCAGTATTTTCTATTAGTCCAAATCTGGGTACGATGTTTTCAATTAATGCCTTAGCTACATTATTGGTGGTTGCACTTCAGAATGGGATAGCCTCTACCCAGTGGGTAAAGTGGTCTATTATTACTAATAAGTATTTTAAATGACCAGTCGGGGGCATTTCAGTATAATCAATCTGAACACTTTGAAATGGTCTCAGCCCTGGATTCCTTCCTCCAAGGGACAATTTCCTTAGAATCTGCTTATTAGTCTTTTAACATATTAAGCAACTATCTGTAATTTGTTTGGCCAGGATGTAAATTTGTATACACCCATAAACCTGGAGAACTGCATCGCACATTGCTTGGGGTCCCCAGTGAGTCCCTGATGTAATTGAGACAAGACCTCTCTCATGAGAGATTTTGACAACATCTCTCTTTGATCTGGTAATATCCATTTCCCTTCTGTGTTCTCTTTAGCTCCTATTCTTATTAACTTCTCTTTTTCAATGGAAGAGAAAATGGGAGTTGCAGTAGGAGAAAGAAGGCAGTGAGTTAAATGAAAAACAGGTGTTTCAGAAGAAACTGCAACTAGCTTTGCTATCTGATCTGTGAGATTATTTCCCTGATTTGTGAAAGACAAGTCTTTTTGATGCCCTGGGACATGTACAATAGCTATCTCTTCTGGCAATTGGAGATTGCTGAGGACATGAATAATTAGTTCTCTATGAACTAAATCTTGGCCTCTACTATTGATAAGACCCCTCTCTGTCTAAATTTTTCCAAATATGTGTGCCACCCTAAAGGCACACTTCGAGTCGGTATAGATAGTTCCTTCTTTGTTTTATAAATGTTCTAAAACTTGGCTGAGTGCAAACAGTTCACACATCTAGGCAGACCAATTATTAGGCAGTCTTCCTGATTCTACTTCTTCAAGCATTTCTCCATCAATTACTGAATACCTATTATGTCTTTTCCCTTCAATTTCCCAGGAGGACCTATCTATGTATAAGTGCCACCCTGTCTTGAAGGGAGTTTCTCCTACGTCTGGTCGAACTTTTGTATGGCAATCGATCAAATCTAAACATGTATGCTCTCTTTTTAAGTTTGGATCCCCTGTTAAAAAGCTTACTGGATTAAGTGAATTATCAGTAGTTAATATTGTCATCTTTTTCTAGTAAGATAGTCTCATATTTTAAAATCCTTGAGTCAGTGATCCACCTTCCTGCTTTCTAATTTAAAATAGTTATAACTTGGTGGGGTGTGCTTACTGTTAATTTTCCTCCAAAGGTTAACTTCCTACTTTCTTCAACTCATGCTGCTGTAGCCATGATGGATTGGATACCTAGGGGCCACCTACGAGTCACTGGGTCTAAGACTTTTGACTGGAAGGCCACAGGCTGTCAGTGGCCTCAGTGCTCTTGGGTAAGCACCCCTAGAGCTACCCCATTATTCACGTTAACAAGAAGGTGAAATGGCTTTTCTAGGGAGGGTAGAGCTAGAACAGGGTGGTTATGAGCATCTCTTTTAATTCTTCAACTTGCTGGATTTCCTCAGAAGTCCACAATACGATCAGGCTTCCACTGGGTAAGTTTCTCATATAGAAGTTTACTTTTTAATGCATATGAGTCAATCCATAAATGGCAATGTCCAGTTAGTCCTAAAATTTTCCTGAGTTCTTGTTTAGTTTGATGCAGGGGTACGGAAAGAATTCCCTCACTCTTTCAGGCCATATTCTTCATTTACCTGCGCTGATTAGGTGACCTAAGTATTTAACTTCAGGTTCTACATACTGAAGTTTCCCTTTTGAGACCTGCAACCCCTCACATTGCAAGTGATTGAGAATGTGTGTAGAGAAGTCACCTACTTCCTTTATATCTTTACTAGATATAAGGAGATCATCCACATACTGAAGCAGACATATTTGCTTAGGGACTATGACTTTCTCTAGTACTTATTCTAGAATCTGATCAAAAAGGTTGGAGGAATCTGTGAACCTTTGGGGCAAGAGTGTCCATCCATATTTTTGTCTCCGCCTCGAATGGGGATCTTCCTACTCAAAAGCAAATATATCTTGACTATCCTCAGCTGAGGGGAATGCCCAGAAGGCATCCTTTAAATCTGTCACTGTAAACCACTGATGATTGTACGGAATTTTGCTAAGAATGGTGTAAGGGTTAGGAACAATGGGGTGAGTAGTCTGGACTATTTGATTTATAGCTCTAAGGTCTTGCACTAATCAATATGACCTATCTGATTTCTTGACAGGCAGGATTGGGGTATTGTAAGGAGACATACAGGCTTCAAGAAACCCATCTTTAATTAGACTTTCAATTACAGGCTTTAGCCCTACACTGCCCTCTAAAGGAATGGGGCATTGCTTTCTCCTTACCATTTCCCCAGGAGTTTTTAGTTTGATATATATTGGAGGGATTAGGAATTTTCCTCTATTTCCTTCCTTTGACCAGATATCAGGATTAATATATTTCTCATCCACAGCAGTAAGTGTAGTGAAATGAGGAATCCCTTAGGGCTCACCTGAACGCCTATATTTAGCCTTAGCATTAAGTCTGTTCCTAATAGATTAGTTCTTGCTTCAGGAATTAATAAAAATTGAATATGAGTAAATCAATCTTGATATCTGACTTCCATGCTTTCTAAAATTTTTGCCTTAAATCCTTCTCCTTTTACTCCAGAGACTAAAAGTTCTTCTGAAGAGCAGGTAAGACCAGGTGGAGGGACACAAACAGGAGCGTGAAGCCCCTGAATCCCCTGAATCGACTAAAAACGTGACAAATTTACGTTTAGGTCCCACCTCCAAATTTCAAGGGCTCCTGGTGGGACTCAAAATAAAAGTGGCAGAGCCCTTGACTCCCCTATTGTTCTTCAAAAGTCATGAGTGTGAAAGTTGCTCTCTCTTTAGTTCAGGACATTTTCTCTTGAAGTGTCCTGTTCTTCTACATTTGTAGCATCTATCTTGTCTTTCCTTCTCAGTTTTAGTATTCTCTGCCTTTCCTCCCCTATACCCCTTAGAGGGCTTGTGAAATGAGGGCCTCAACCCTCCAGATGGGGGCTTGGGTCCTCTAAAGGAGGCTTTAGGTCCCTTATAATCTCTGGTCCCTTGAAAGCCCTGCTTAGAGATATATGGGTTTGGTGTTATCTGTTGGAAAGTGGATAATATGTTTTGTCTTTTGTTTTTGTTTTTCCTCATCTCTTCTCACACATACTTTTTGAGCCTCCCTGAGAAGTTCACTCCCGGGACGGTCCTCCTAATTTTCTGTCTTTTGTAGTTTTTTGGAAATGTCTGGCCAACTTTTAGTAATGAAGTGAAGTTTTAACATTCCTTGTCCAAGGGGGTTTTCTAAATCGAGGCCTGCATATTGTCTCATTTGCTCCCTCAATCTATTTAAGAATCTAGTGGGTCCTCCATCTTTTTCCTGTTGAATAGCAAATGCTTTAGAAAGATTTTGAGTTCGGGGTACTGATTCTTGAATTTCTTTTATTATCCTCTCCCTTAGGTCCTGCATGTTTTCCTGGTGATTTGCATTGTTATTTTCCCACTGGGGGTCTCAGGTGGGAAATTTATGGTCCACATGTGGAGCATTTTGACCGGGAGGGTGCTCACATTCCTAAACCACCATAGCAGCCCTACAAATCATACTTTGTTCTTACTCTGAGAAGAGGATGTCCAAGATGGACATCAGCTCGGCCCAAGTGTATATCTGAGGCTCTAGAAATTGATCAATTTGATCTGCTGCTCTATAAGAGTCATCCAGTAATGGCTTAAGCTCCTTTTTAAAATTCTGGACTTCTGAACTAGTCAAGGGAGCATTTACAAAGCCAGTGCCCCCCCCCCCCCCACCCACCCGCTACCCTCCTTGTGGTACCTCTCTTAGAGAAAAGAAAGTTGGATCTGGCTCTTTAGGTGTGGAGGGAAATGGAAAGTTTTGAATATCCTTTTTACATTGCTGTGTCTCACATTGAAGCCTCTTTAAGGAGGGATACTTAATACGTTGAGGGAGCAGGCTCACAAGACAGTAATTCTGCAAAGTCCAGATTATAAGGAGGAGGAGCAATATAAGTAAGGGAAGAATGTGGGGCGATAGTCAGAGAGGTACCACAAGCAGGAGAGAGATCCACAACAGCAGCTGGAGGAATGGAACACAGGCAAGTGACACAGGTGAGGGAGTGGCCTGAAATGGCTGGGGAGTAACCTGAAACCACAGCCTGAGGGATGGCACGGGATAGGGAGTGGCCTGAAATGGGGACCAGAGGAGGGGGATGGGGGCCACTGGAAGAGTGACACAAGGAGAGGAGGGGCCTGAAATGGAAATGAGAACCGGAGGGACGGGATCGGGAACAGCCAGAATAGTGACACAAGCAAAGGAGGGTCCTGAAATGGAAGCAGGAACCAGAGGGGCAGGATTGGTGATGCAAGCAGGGGAAGGACCTGAAATGGAAACCAGAGGAGCGGGATGGGGGCACCGAATGGAGGAAGATGATCCAGAGTGTCCCACATGTTAGTGGGTGTGGGTTGTCTAGACATGGGGACTCTTTCCCTTCCAGAGGGGTTGGTTTCTGGCTTTCTCACTCCGGATTCTTTTTTTTTTTTTTTGAGATGGAGTCTTGCTCTGTTGCCCGAGCTGGAGTGCAATGGTGCAATCCTGGCTCACTGCAAGCTCCACCTCCTGGGTTCATGCCATTCTCCAGCCTCAGCCTCCTGAGTAGCTGGGACTACAGGGGCCTGCCACCACACCTGGCTAATTTTTTGTATTTTTAAAAGAGACGGGGTTTCACCATTTTAGCCAGGATGGTCTTGACCTCCTGACCTCGTGATCCACCCACCTCAGCCTCCCAAAGTGCTGGGATTACAGGCGTGAGCCACTACGCCCAACCTCTCCCTCCAGATTCTAAACGGTAAAGGAGGGCAGGTCCCTGACTCCAACAAAGTGTGTAATCAATTTCTTCCTGGGAGACAGGACTTTTATCATTAACATGCTTGACTAAGAGCTGACAAATTCACTCCTCATTAGACTTAAGTTTTGGCCAGAAAAGTGAGGGTTTAAGGATGAGTTCTCAAACTTAAATACAACAACAGTATTTTAGCATCTGCTGCTTTTGTTTATACTTGGTTCTCTCATTATCTTTCCAGTGCTTTAGCATAAGCCCCAAGGGACTATCAGAAGGCATTTCATCACTCTCTTGACTCTATTTTTCTTGTCTTACTGGAAATATTCCTTATCTTAGGGGTTATTGAGGGAGCCTCCAACCTCTCCAGTTAGAGGTGTCTACCCACCTCTTTCTAGAGGCTCACTGAGGCTTTAAGAGGAGGTTCGACCTCTCCTGTTAGAGGTGTCTTACCCCTCCTCTTTCTAGAGGCTCAGCCCCTCCCGTTAGGGGTTTCCTGCCTATCCTATAGCTCACCTGCTGGAGGTTCCGTACACCCTTCTTTCTCTTTGTTTACTCTGACTGTTCCTGCCCCTAGCAGATAGATGGCAGCATGAGACCACAGAGATGACTCACTTACTCCACACAAAATAATGCTTAGCACCATTCACACACACTCAACCTCCAAATTATCCTGACCACCAAGGAAATACTTTGTCACTTTTGCAAGGTATCCTACCTTGGTCCATGCAGAAGAGTTATGTGGTCCTCATATTGCCACAGTCTTGCAAGCCTCTCCTCCCCACTTTGCTGAGAACCCAGATTTATTCATCACAGTGGGAGGGCCCTGATCCCCCAACCGTTGGGCCACTGTAACTAGACAGTGGGACGCATCCCCACTGGGTGGGGTGACCGAAGACCCCCTCCCGATGGAGAATATTTGCCCCACGTTGGGCGCCAGAATTGTTAGAAATAATGCTCAAAATCCTAAGGAAATTGAACACTCAAACAAGATTTTCAGCAAAGCACTTTTACTTCTCTGCAGAGGGGTGCTCCTCCCTGACCAGTCGCCATGAGAGTGCACCTGAACAAAGGGGCATGAGAGCCTTTATTCCTGACTCAAGTACTGCCCCTGTGCCCTTTCCCCATTGGCTGGAGTCGAGCCGCTCAATCTAAACTAGTCCTGGTTGGCTAAACATTTGAACTTTCTTTAGAAAATGTGGGCACGTAAGGGAGAGAGGGGAAACAGGAAAGCATGTCTGCAGTGAGCTAGAGAGCTAGTCTTCCTTCCAAATAAGGAAAGGAATGTGATCTGGTGCTGATAACACCTGGTACTGTGGCGTGTCTGGGCAAGTAACAAAGGCAGAAAGGAAGAAAGAGGAGAAAAGGGAAAGGGGGGGTACTATGAATTAAAGAATAAAGGATTGATCAGGCTATTTGAAGAGAAACCTCATCATATCCCACAATTCCCAGCTTAACCAGGAAGGTAAATTACTGTTTGTCCTCAGGTGGGATTCCCTGAGACCCTGGATATTTGATATTCAGGTCAATGCCATCAAATCCAAGTTGGCAAAGGAAGTCAATGACAGAACAGATGAAAATCTTGCGGTTGGCATCTGTGGCACCAATGGTGATGAATGTAGGCAGAGAGCTTGTCTGTATTAACATAAGCAGACCCCAGGAATTCTCCCCACAAGATCTCTGATAGCGATTCTTATTCTGTGTTTTATAATAACCCCTTCTGGATTTTTAGAGTTAAGCTAAAGAAACCCAAAAATGTAAATATTAATCACCAAATGAGTGTTTTTAATTTAAATTTTTTCTTCAGTGTACTTATTGAATAGTATGTTTCCATTTATTTATAACATCAAAGGTACATATGCATTTTCTTTACTAGTGAGATCTTTCACAGGGCAATGGTTCAAATATTTTATTTCTTTAAATCTTAGATGTTTATTTCTTAATATTTACTATTTCCAAAATTAAGATGTGACTTATAATCTGTATATATATTTAATACAGCATTTCTGCCCCCAAAGATGTACTATTAAATTTAAGCTGAATCCAACATTTTAAAGTGTCTTAATATCTAGAACTCACAGGTATTAAAATTCTGTCATATCCTCTGCCATAGTCAACAATTGTATAGCCTATAAACACTATTTAAACACTCTAGGTTTGTTCCTGATTATGATAAGCCTGTAATTAATGTTTTGTAAACCATATCACAACTTCTCTAATTTATCTGCTTTGTTTTTTAAATTCAAGTATTTAATAGCTAGAAAGGTTTGTTTGTTTGTCTGGTGGAAGTAAATTGACTAGCACCCATCTGGATAACTTAAAATGGGGAAGAAAAGATGCAGTTTCAAGTTTTGGGTGCATAGACTCTTATTTATTTGAGTTGTGGAGGTGGAAAAAGCCATGTTGGTGGAAAGGACATCTCAGGAAGAAGAAATATTGGTCAAATACCACAGGTAAGAATTAGCTTGTTAACTTATAGATAACCATCAGAAAGTCTACTGACTATTACAGTGAGAATTTAAAAACTTAACTGCAACTTGTTCTAACCATCACACTGCTACCTCTAGATAATTGAGGAGGGGAAGAAGGAAGAAGAGCAAGTTACTTTTTATGTCAAACCATCTTGTGTTATCTGATTTTTAAAATAATTATGGGAATGCATTACTTTCATAATCTAAAAAGCAGCTTAAATGGCTTTTTTGTATACAAGTCAAATCTATTTCACCATCTCCTTTTCCAACCCAGAGTCCACATGCCTATGATGCTAATTATCTTTTCTTACTACTTTCCAGCAGCAAACCCTATGTCTTAGCCCAGGGCTCTTCCATTCGTATCAGCAGACAATAGCTCTTCTTTACCACCAACCTTCCTCCCTACCATGCATCATTCTCTATATTCTTTTAAGTACTTGATTCTCACTGCACCATTGCTCTCTCCATAGCTGCTGTAGCCAGCCCTTCCCACTCAGGTATCATCTTTGCAGGTGCCAACCATTTTCTCCTCTGGAATAACCATCTTCACCCCCTTCTCTGGCATTATCGTTTCCCACCTCAGCCTTGGGGATTCTCTTGCCTCCACCCTCATCCCCTGGCCATGAGAAGGCTCTACTTCTGAGTACTGAAGTTCCATATACCAGTGGCCAGCAAGTTGACCAGGTCACCATTGCTGCAGAAAGAAACAAAATGTGCTTCTGTGAGACCTCCGTGAGAACTCTGTGAGCCTGCAGGATGCAGATATCACAGAAAGCAACTTTTCTTGCCCTCATTCGTGACTCTCTGGGGAATGGGCAGCTGCCAAGCACAACTTCTCAAGCCCCCATGGCAAGCATTCTTCCCCAACTGCCCAGGTAGTGTTTATGTTATATTTTTACCATAACAGTCAAAAATATGCATATTCTTTTCAGGAACAAACTGTCTGCAAAGGACTTTGCCTCTCAGAAACTTATGCTGGTAAGAATGAACTGGAGCTGAGCTTGGGCTTTCCATTATCCCCCCCTGTCTCCCACTCACTGTAGACTCAATTCCTACAGATCATTCTTTCAGGGCTTGGAACTGAGAATATAGGACATCACTATCATTCCATTGATAAGAAGCAATTTTGTCATTCACAGTGGCGAAAGCATACATCAATGGTGTATACAGATATGGGTTCACATTCTTAGGAAATAACTTGGCTGGTCCTGGTCAATACAGCAACCAGTTGGTAAAGTAATATACTAGCTTATAGGCTGAGCCTAAGAAGAGAAAGCAACAGTTATTGTGGTTTGAGTCCCCAGTGCCTGTCTCACTCGCTGATAAACTCTTCAAGGGAAGAGTAAGTAACCTAAGAATTAGCATGACATCTACCTGGTAGATACTGCTACACACCTTTCCTATGTCCATGTAAGACCTTGCTAAATAGTCATGACATTTTTTTTTTCCATAGAGTCTCAGCAAGACCTAAGCGTCTTTAATAGCCAGAAAGCTTTAAAAATCAGTAAGAGTCAAGATATAAAGTAAAATGAATTTGCCATCACAGAAGTAAGTGGTCGGGGTAATTATGTTCCTCAGATATTATGCATCAGTTTATCACAAGAATAGACTGTTCAACGTTATTATCAATAAAATAGTAACCTTTTGTAGATGGTATATGAGGTGACTGATGCTTTATTTAAAGGTTTTACATGCATCATTTTACTTATATTTTTAATTCTCATAACAATCCTACGAGTGAAACATTATTCTTTTCTTTTCAGATGAGATTCAGAAAAACTGACTTGCTCAAGACTGCAAGGTTAAGATTAATACCAAATCATTTATCCATCTATTCCCCAGGTATTTATTGTGCATCTACTATTTCCAGCCAGTCTTACTCCAAAGCTCATGCCCTTCCCACTGTACTCTCCTGACTCCGCTATCTGGGTCTTAGCCATGTCTCATATATATAGCCCTATGCCCAGGAATTAGAAAAAAAATGTTAGGACATTTGAGGGGAAAAAAGACAAAATAAAGAGGAGTGGAGAGTAATAGATAATACAGACTACACCAGGCTTAGCATCAAGACATATGTTTAAATCCTGATGTGAGTGGTGTGGAACAGGTCACTTCCGCTCTCTGCCCTTTAGTTTTCTCACCTACAGAGTGAGGAGTTTGAAATTAATGATTTGTATGTTCCCTCCCAGTTCTAACAAACGGATCCAGCAAGCCGGCTGGGGACTTGGGGCTCTAGTCCTGACTTCATGATGGAAGGAGAAGGAAACGAAGAAAGAGAAATGTAGAGCTGGAAGAAAACAGAGAAAGAGGAGTTAACTATTCAGAAAAGTGGAGTGTAGGCAGGAGGCTGTGTTATTCCTTACCTAGTTGCACCTGCAGTAGAACAGCTGCGGTGAAACAAACAAGCAAAAACACAAAAACAAGAAATCCTCATATGGGCTTCCCGGTTAGGATCTAGTGCTAGCGAGGAGACTCACAGGGTTTCAAGGACCCAAGGGCCTTTGGACCTATCAGTGGCCATTCCCAGGGCCCCATTTTACTATTCCCAGGCTTGGAGCTCAAGTCCCACTGTTCAGAGGGACTCCATATAGAAACCTCCAGGTTTATGTCAGGGCTCCATACAGAAATCTCACTGGAACAGATGCTGACCTTCACACCCCATTCTCAGGACACCCCCATGATCTGTGAGATAAAAGGCAAAAAGGATGGGAGACTCACAGGCCCAGGGCAGCACCCCTTCTATCGTGCTTCCACACCAGCTGCCTTGCTCAGCCTCTTGGTTCAGCCTTATTTAAGGAAGAGGTCCCTTTTATCATTGTGGGAGCAGCACAGCTGCCACCTCATGATCCCAGGTCCTGAGACCATCATGTTCCTATCTCCTGTCATTCATGAGAGCAAGCACCCTGACCCCACCCAGAAGGAGAGAAACCTAGCAAAGCCAGCAAAGACCCCTCACCAGCCCAGACCCAGCTACTCTGACAGAACTGCTTGCTGTTGGAAGCCTTAGCTGGAAACTGAGGCTGAGTTCTTCCCTCAGATGATGCGGAAGCCCCGGGAGAGAATGAAGGGTGCTATGTTGGGAATGAGGGTCCCCAGGTCCAGGGCTCAGGGCTAGAAAAGCACATGGGGGATAGAGCCAATATATTGGAATGCTCATTTAAAGCATGTAATTTTCCTCCTGATGGACCAAGCCCAGTGCCTAAAGTTAGCGCCAGGGTCTTGGAAGGGATCCAGTTCAGGGAAGTGGCATGATTATCCCCGTGCATCATCTCCTCCTCAGTTCCTTGTGCTCTGCCGCACAGCTGTAGAGGAAGGACAGAACAACTATAAGATGTTGCAGCTGCCAGCTCTTCAGCTTCTTTTTCCCTTATTGCAGCCAAGGGCAAGAATGGGGAGAGGGCAGCTGCTCCCAGAGAAATATTATCTTTGTACCCCTGCCCCCTTCTCATCCTAGGAGGAGTGCTGGAAGTATGGTGCAAATAACATTGTAACCTACTTTGCTAGAGTCTGACTCTCTAGGGAAAAAACAAAAACAAAACAAAAAACAGACTAGATTTGTGAGTAAGAGAGATATGTGGCTGAAGTGGGTTCAGACACACTTGGGAAGCTAGGGTTGCAGGTGCCAGGCTGTTTTATCTCACTTTGATAATCCCAAGGCCATATATACCCCTCAGTACTGGGGCTAAGCCAGGCAGATAAGAGAGGGCACAGGTGCAGGGGCAGCTGCCAGCTTTGGCTTGAAAGCAGATCCTCAGGCAGAGCCAAGAATTTCCTCAAGGATTCTAGCCTCCTTTTAGCCACTTAAGAAGGAGGTGGTTCATGGCCGTGTTCATAGATGTGGTTTGGCTCTGTGTTCCCACCCAAATTTCATGTTGAATTGTAATCTTCAATATTGTGGGAGGGATCTGGTGGGAGGTGATTGGATCATGAGGGCGGTTTGGTTTCCCCCTTGCTGTTCGCCTGATAGTGAGTTCTCATGACATCTGCTTGTTTGAAAGTGTGTAGCATAGCACTTCCCCCTTCTCTCTGTCTCTCCCACTCCGCGATGTGAAGAAGGTACTTGCTTTCCCTTTACCCTTCCACCATGAATGTAAGTTTCCTGAGGCCTCCTCAATCATAATTGACTCACGGTTCCTCACAGCCTGCAGAACTGTGAGTCAATTAAACCTCTTTCTTCATAAACTACCCAGTCTCAGGTAATTTATGAGAATGGATTAATACATTCATCTTTAGATATGTGGCACCTGGCACAGACTAGGCACTTGATAAAAATTGGTTTAATTAATAAATGTCTTGTCTTCAACTGTTCTGGTGTTGGCAGTATTCAACCAACAAGCTACTCCTGACCCTGTTCATTTTCTATTGCTGTATGGCAAATTACTCCAAAGCTTAACCATTTAAAACAATAAGGCAACATTTATTATTTCATATAGTTTCTATAATTCAGGAAGAGGTTAGCTGAGTGGTTCTGGCTTGGGTTTTCTCATGAAGTTACAGTCAAGATGTTGACTGGGGCATCTTTGAAGGTTTAATGAGGGCTGGAGGATCCACTCATAAGATATGTCACTCACATGGCTAGCAAGCTGGTGCTGGCTGTTGGCAGGAAGCCTCAGTATTTCCTTGATGTACTTCTCCATAGGGCTTCTAGAGTGGCAGACAGCTTCTCCCAGAGTAAGTAAATCAAGAAAGAGCATAGTAGAAGTCACATTCCATCATATCCCCAATATCCCATTGGTCACATCAGCCAAAAATTGATGACACCATCCCTGCCCTCCAGGAATTCAGAGACTAGTTGGGGAGATAGGGCTATTGTGGGGTGCCATGGGAGCACAGGGTAGGATTACAGAGTTGCTTACCCATAACCTCCCAAGTCTCTGACTCATCCAACTGGAGTTTTTAGTAGGGTTCTCAGATTTTTATACACTTACCCACTGTCCTCCAGGGACATGTGCCTGGCCTACAGAGAGTGCTCAATAAATCTTGAGTTTTCTTCTTCTTTCTCCAGACCTGATTCCTGTCTGAGGCCCACTTTATTGGTAGAGATGCTGATGGGTGTTACTCTCCCAGTTTGCTGACTGGGTCTGCCCAGCTGCTTTGCTGTCCACTGTGCACATATCTACAACTCAGGATAGGACTTGCCAGACTACAGCCTATGTCTTGGCTTCCATCAGCCAAGTTACTCTCCAAGCAATGGAACAGTCTGCATCTTTTAGGTTAAATGATTTCCACTCCATTCTTCCTTTCTTCTTGGAATGGTAAAAATATACATTGGCATACAGAAGGGCAGATAACCCAGCCCAAGATCTTTCTGGAAAATTAGTAAAATCTTACCAGGTATATAAAAATTATTCCTCAAGATTCCCAATATTCTCATGTCTTATTATTTGTCTAACACCTAAGATATGTTTTTCTATTACCTTGACCCAAAACACTTTTTTCCATTTCACAGTAACTTGAAAATTGGCCTAGAAATATTTCTGATCCCTTGGAAAAGAAACACTGAAATTATCATTCACCTCCTACTTCTATCACTACCTGAGAGCCCCCAGCCCCTGCCTAATAGGCTGACCTGCATGAGCACTGAACCATGCACATGGAAAAAGGAAAATTGCACATCATTTAAGGGAAAAAAATAGCCTGAAGAGGGAAAACCAAATACATTTCAATAAACACAAAAGTAATTGTGAACTTTGTGTGATTTTCCATTAATCAATAAATGTTTTATGTAATATTTTTGACATCTTATAAGACAAGTCTTTATTACTTTTATTTTTAAAAATATATATATTTTCAGTTCATAGGGAGAGGAAGCAGAGCAAGATGGCCGAACAGAAGCCTCCAATGATCATCCTCCCAACAAGAACACCAAATTAAATAATTATTCACACAAGAAAGGACCTTCATAAGAACCAAAAATCAGGTGAGCAATTACATTACCTGATTTTAACATCATAGCAAGGAAAGAGGCCTGAAGAGGATAGGAAAGACAGTCTTGAATTGCTGACACACCCTTCTCTCATCTCCTGGCAGCAGCAGCAACTGCATGGTGCAGAGAGGGAATCTATGTTCTTGGGGGAAGGGAGAGCACAGTGATTGTGGGACTTTGCATTGGAACTTAGTACTGCAAAAACCAACACAGGATAGAATTCAGTGGGCACCTGGCCTAGCCAGAGAGAAATTGCCCATCCTAGTGGTCAGAAACTGAGTTGCAGCTAGCCTTGGCACCACAGGCTGAAGTGCTCTGGGGTCCTAAATAAACTTCAAAGGCAGTCTAGGTTACAAGGACTGCAATTCCTGGGCAAGTTCTCATGCTATGCTGGGCTTGGAGTCAGCAGACTTGGGGTGCACACAACCCAGGGAGACATCAGCTGGGGCAGCCAAGGAAGTGCTTGCACCACCCCTCCCTCAACCTGAGGCAGCACAGCTTGCACCTCTGAAAGAGACGCCTTCCTTTTGCTTGAGGAGAGAAGAAGAAAGAGCAAAGAGGACTTTGGCTTGCAACTTGGATACCAGCTCAGCCCCAATAGGATAAGGCATCAGGCAAAGTCCTGAGGCCTCCATTCCAGGCTCCAGTTCCTGAATGACACTTCTAGACACACCCTGGGTCAGAAGGCAATGCTCTGCCTTGAAAGAAAGAACCCAGCTATGGCAGGATTCATCACCTTCATTCAAGGGCCCAAGGGCCTTGAATAAACATCAGCAGTAGTCGGGCAGTACTCGCCACAGGCCTAGGGTGAGACCCAGGAACATGCTGGCCTCAGATGTAACCCAGCACATTCCCAGCTATGGTGGCCACAGAGAGACTCCTTCTGCTTGAGGAGAGGAGAGGGACGAATAAAGGGGACTTTTTCTTGCAGCTTGGTTGCCAGCTTGGCCACAGTTAGATGGACCACCAAGTGGGCTCCTGGGGTCCCCAATTCCAGGCCTTGGCTTCTAGATGGCATTTCCAGACCCACCCTAGGCTGTGAGGGGGCTCAGCACCTTGAAGGGAAGGACACAAGCCTGCCTGGATTCACATCTATTGACTGAAGAGCCCTTGGGCCTTGAGTGAAAATCAGTGGTGGCGAGGCAGTGGTCAGTCACCCTGGGCCTTGGGCAAGATCCAGTGGTGTACTGGCTTCAGGTCTGACCCAGGATAGTCCCAGTGGTGGTGGCCACAGAGATGCTTGTGTCACCCTTCCCTCAGCTCCAGGGAGCTTAGAACAGAGGGAAAGAGACTTTGTTTGTTTGGGGGAAAGTAAGGGAAGAGAGGAGAATAGGAGTCTCTACCTGGTGATTCAGATAATTCTCTTGGATCATACCAAGACCACCAAAGTGGTACCTCTACAAGTCTGTAAGAGTCACATTGTTTACTGGGCTGGGGTTGCCCCCTAATGCAGACACAGTTGCAGTGACTAAAGACTTAGATAACAATACCCAAGTCCTTTCATTTTTTTGTTTGTTTGTTTTTGTTTGTTTGGGTTTTTTTGTTTCTTTTTTGTTGTTGTTGTTTGTGTTTTTGACACGGAGTCTTGCTCTGTCACCCAGGCTGGAGTGTAATGGCAAAATCTCGGCTCACTGCAACCTCTGCCTCCTGGGTTCAAGCGATTCTCCTGCCTAAACCTCTCAAGTAGCTGGGATTACAGGCATATGCCACCACGCCCAGCTAATTTTGTTTTTTTGGTTTTTGTTTTTTGTTTTTCAGTAGAGACAGGGTTTCATCGTGTTGGTCAGGCTGTTTTCGAACTCTTGACCTCTGGTGATACTACTGCCTTGCCCTCCCAAAATGCTGGGATTATAGACATGAGCCACCACACCCAGACCAATCCCTTCAAGTACCAGAAAAGTCTTCTCAAGAAGGATGTACAAACAAGTCCAGACTGCAAAGGCTACAATAAATACCTAACTCTTTAATACCCACACATCAACCAACATTCACAAGTGTCAAGACCATTCAGGAAAACATGACCTCACCAAGCAAACTAAATAAAGCACCAATGATGAATCCCAATGATGAAAGGTAACAGAGATATGTGACCTTTCAAACAGAATTTGAACTAGCTATTTTGAGACAACAACAACAAAAAAAATCAAGACAACACAGAGAATGAACTCAGAATCCTGTCAGTTAAACTCAACAAAGAGATTGAAATCATGTTTAAAAATCAAGCAGAAATTTTAGAGCTAAAGAAATCAATTGACATACTGGAGAAAGCATAAGATTATCTCAACAGAAGAATTGATCAGGATGAAGAAAGAATTAGTGATCTTGAGGACAGGCTATTTGAAAATACACAGCCAGAGAAGACAAAAGAAAAAAGAATGAAGTTAGCCTTAAAAAGGAGGTAGAGAGAAATAGGGGCAGAAGGTTTATTCAAAGGGATAATAACAGAAAATATCTCAAACCTAGAGAAAGATATCAATATCCAAGTACAAGAAGGTTATAGAACACAAGCAGATTTAACTCAAGGAAGACTGTCTCAAGGCATTTAATAAGCAAACTCCCAGAGGTCAAAGGTAAGAAAAGATTCTAAAAGCAGCAAGAGAAGAGAAACAAATAATATTCAAAGGTGCTCCAGTACATCTGGCAGCAGACTTCTGAGTGGAAATCTTACAAGCCAGCATTGGACAGATCATCTAGACAGAAAATCAACAAACACTGGACTTAATCTGTGCTATAGACCAAATAGACCTAATGGATATGTACAGAACATTTTATCCAATGGCGGCAGAATACACATTCCTCTCAGCACACGGATCATTCTCAAGGATAGACCATATATTAAGTGCTGAAGGAAAAACTTTTATACTAGAATAGTATACCCCGGCCAGGTGCAGTGGCTCACGCCTGTAATCCCAGCACTTTGGGAGGCTAAGGCGGGTGGATCACAAGGTCAGGAGATCGAGACCATTCTGGCTAACATGGTGAAATCCCGTCTCTACTAAAAATACAAAAAAAAAAAATTAGTTGGGCGAGGTGGCGGGTGCCTGTAGTCCCAGCTACTCGGGAGGCTGAGGCAGGAGAATGGTGTGAATCTGGGAGGCGGAGCTTGCAGTGAGCCGAGATCACGCCACTGCACTCCAGCCTGGGCAACAGAGCGATACTCCCTCTCAAAAAAAAAAAAAAAAAAAAAAAGAATATCATATCCATCTGACAAGGAATTAATTTATAACCATAATATATAATACATTTCATTTGTTTCAAGAAACAAATGAAAATGTAAACACAAAATACCAAAATCTATGGAATACAGTTAAAACAGTACTAACAGGAAAGTTTATAGCATTGAGTGCCTACATCAAAAAAGTAGAAAAAATTTAAAAAACAACATAATGATGCACCTTAAAGAACTAGAAAAGTAAGAGCAAACCAAACCCAATATTAGTAGAAGAAAAGAAATAATAAAGATCAAAGAAGAAATAAACAAAATTGAAAGCGAAAAACATACAAATATCAATGAAACAAAAATTGGTGAAAATATAAGCAAAATTGACAAACCTTTAGCCAGACTAAAGAACAACAGAGAGAAGACCCAAATAAATAAAATCAGAGATGATAAAGGAGACATTACAAT
The DNA here is from genome assembly GCF_047675955.1 of Chlorocebus sabaeus. Classification (NCBI taxonomy): domain Eukaryota; kingdom Metazoa; phylum Chordata; class Mammalia; order Primates; family Cercopithecidae; genus Chlorocebus; species Chlorocebus sabaeus. Next base: position 25,200,240 of record NC_132923.1, on the reverse strand, counting down.
TCATGCTTCAAAAATCCAAGAGATCATTAGTGGCTACTATAAGCAACTATACGCCAATAAATTATAAAATCTAGAAGAAATAGACAAATTCCTAGACACCTACAACCTACCAAGATTGAACTGTGAAGAAATCCAAAACCTGAACAGACCAATAGCAAGTAACAGGATCAAAGCTGTAATAAAGAGTCTCCCAGCAAAGAAAAGCCCGGGACCCAAAGGCTTCACTGCTGGATTCTACCAAACATTGAAAGAACTAATACCAATCCTACTCAAACTATTCTGAAAAATAGAAGAGGAGAGAATACTTCCAAACTCACTCTACAAGGTCAGCATTATCCTGATACCAAAACCAGACAAAAACATACATATATATAAAGAAAACTACAGGCCAATATCCCCAATGAATATTGACGCAAATGTCCTCAACAAAATACTGGCAAACGGAATTCAACAACATATTAAAAATTCATTCATAGTGACCACCTGGGATTTATCCCAGAGATGCAAGAATGGCTCAATCAGTGTGATACATCATATGAACAGAATGAAGGACAAAAATCATATGATAATTTCAACCAATGTTGAAAAAGCATTTGATGAAATTCAACATCCCTTCATTATAAAAACCCTAAAAAAAAACTGGGGATAGAAAGAACACATTTCAACATAATAAAAGCCATACATGACAGATCCAGAGCTAGTTTCATACAGAATGGGGAAAAACTGAAAGGCTTTCCTCTGAGATCTGGAATAAGACAGGTATGCCCACTTTTACCACTGTTACCCTACATAGTACTGGAATTCCTAGCTAGAGCAATCAGACAAGAGAAAGAAATAAAGTGCATCCAAATTGGAAAGTGAAATGCCAAATTATCCTTGTTTGCAGATGATACAATCTTATATTAGGAAAAACCCAAATACTCCACACACAAAAACTATTAGAAGTATAAACAAATTCAGTAAAGTTGCAGGGTACAAAATCAACGTATGAAAATTACTAGCATTTTTATATGCCAACAGTGAACAATCTGGAAAAGAAATCAAAGAAGTAATCCCATTTACAATAGCCATAAATAAAATTAAATACCTAGGAATTAACTTAACCAAAGAAGTGAAAGATCTATTCAGTAAAAACTATAAAACCCTGATGAAAGAAATTGAAGAGGACACCAAAAAATAGAAAGATATTCCATGTCATCCATGAATTGGAAGAATCAATATTGTTAAAATGTCCATAGTACTCAAACGATCTATAGATCCAATGCAATCTCTATCAAATTACCAATCACATTCTTCACAGAAATATTTTAAAAATTCCAAAATGTATATAGAACCACAAAAGACCCAGAATAGCCAAAGCTATCCTAAGGAAAAGAACAAAAATGGAAAAAACCACATTACCTGACTTCAAATTATACTACAGAGCTATTGTAACCAAAACAGCATGGTACTGGCAAAAAAACCAGACACATAGAACAGTGGAACAGAATACAGAACACAGAAATAAATCATACATCTACAGTGAACTCATTTTTGACAAAGATGCTGGGAAAACTAGAGTCTATATGCAGAAGAATGAAACAAGATGCCTATCTCTCACCATATACAAAAATCAAATCAAAATAGATTAAAGACTTAAATCCAAAACCTCAAACTATGAAACTAGTGAAACTAAAAGAAAACATTGGGAAAGCTCTACTGGACATTGGACTGGGCAGAGACTTCTTGAGCAATAACCCACATGCACAGGCAACCAAAGCAAAAATGAACAAATGGGATTACATCAAGTTAAAAAGTTTTTGTACAGCAAAGGAAACAACAAAGTGAAGACACGACCCACAAAATGGGAGAAATATTTGCAAACCACCCATCTGACAAGGAATTAATAACCAGAATATATAAGGAGGTCAAACAATTCTATAGGAAAAACCTAATAATCTGATTTAAAATGGGCAAAAGATCTGAATAGACATCTCTCAAAAGAAGATATACAACTAGCAAACAGGTATGGAAAGATGTTCACATCATTAATCATCAGAGAAATGTAAATCAAAACTACAATGAGATATTATCTCATCCTAATTTAAAAATGGCTTTTATTTAAAAAAAATAGGCAATAACAAATGCCAGCAAGGATGTGGAGAAAAGAGAACCCTTGTACACTATTGGTGGGGATGTAAATTAGTACAATCACTATGGAGAACAGTTTAGAGCTTCCTCAAAAAACTAAAAATAGAGCTACCATATGATCCAGCAATCCCACTTCTAGGTATATACTTAAAAGAAAGGAAATCAGCATATCAAAAAAATATCTGCACTCTCATGTTTATTGCAGCAGTATTCATAATAGCCAAGATGTGGAAGCGACTTAAGTGTCCATTCACAGACAAATGGATAAAGAAAGCATGGTGCCTATACACAATGGACTACTATTCATCCATAAAAAATCAGTGAGATCTCATCATTTGCAACAAAATGAATGAAACTGGCAGTCATTATGTTAAGTGAAATAAGCCAGGCACAGAAAGACAAACACTGCATGTTCTCACTTATTTGTGGGAGCTAAAGATTAAAACAACTGAACTCATGGACATAGAGAATAGAAGGATGGTTACCAGAGGCTGGGAAGGGTAGTCAGGAGGGAGGGAAAAGGATGATTAATGAGTTAAAAAAAAATAGGTAGAAAGAATAAATAAGATCTGGCATTTGCTAGCACAACAGGGTGACTATATTTTTAAAAATTCAGTTGCTCATTTTAAAATAACTAAAAGAGTATAGTTGGATTGTTTGAAACACAAAGGATAAATTCTTGAGGTGATGGATACCTAATTTACCCTGATGTGATTTTTGTGCATAGCATGCCTGTATCAAAATATCTCATGTAGCCCATAAATATATACACCTACTATGTTCCCACAAAAATTAAAAATTAAAATTTTTTAACAAGCACATTACACCCGCACAAATAAAGATTAAACAGGAATTCCAATACTTATTTACCTCTTTAAAGAATATTTGAAAAGCTCTAATATGTAAGCATTGGCAACATTTTTCAAAATTACCATTCTACATTCTCCTCCAGAGATGTTGGGCCGGGACATTTCCCCCAACAAAGCCCAAATCCTTGTCTTCACATCCACCGTTCATAGTTCTATGCCTTTTCACGCCCCTGTTACTTTCCAGCTCTTTCTGTCTAATTCTCTCATCTTTCCTTCTACTTCTGCAGACCTTCCCCTCTCTCTCAACCCAGTCCACAAATTTTTTTCATGTTTTTAAAGTTGTCTTTTTTATGTTGGAAACTGAAACTGTCATTAGATATCCATGTGGTTTTTTTCTCTTTTTGCTTTTTATTTTTATTGTTTTTATTTTTATAGATTTAGGGGTACAGATGGAGGTTTGGGCATACTGTGTAATGGTGAAGTCTGGGCTTTTAGTGTACCCATCACCTGAATAGTGCACATTGCTCCCAATAGGCAGTATGTCATCCATCATCCCTCTTCCACCGTCCCACCTTTTGTAGTCTCCATTGTCTATTATTCCACTCCGTATGTTTAGCTCCTTCTTACAAGGGAGAACATTTGGTGTTTGACTTTTTGTTTCTGAGTCATTTCACTTGTGATAACAGCCTCTGATAAGGACTACTGTGTCCTTAATGTCTATGCTGCAGTTCCATACTCAGGCAGAGACTGCCTCCTTATTTTTCTCTCTCATTGATTCCATCCATGTTGCTGCAAAAAACGTGATTTCATTCTTTTTTTGGCTGTGTAGTATTACATGAAATATGTATACCACATTTTTAATCCAATCATCTGTTGATGAACATTTAGGTTGATTCCATGACTTTGCTGTTGTGAATTGTGCTGCCATAAGCATATGAGTGCAGGTATCCTTCTGGTATAATGATTTCTTTTCCTTTGGGTAGGTACCTGGGAGTGGGATTACTGGATCAGAGGGTAGTTCTATTTTTAGTTAGAAATCTATTGTTTTCTATAGTGGTTGTACTAATTTACATTCCCACCAACAGTGTGTAAGTGTTCCCTTTTCTCCACATTCTCACCAATATCTGTTGGTTTTTGGCAGCCCCCCAATTCTCTTTCACAAAAATATAGGGATTGGACAGCCAAGGTCTTTATTTAGTACAATGAGGACAGAAGGGTGCTAGAGGAAGGTGAGGAACACTCACATATTAATAGAAGTCTTGTCCCCACCCCACAGATGATAAGCAAAGGGGAACAGACCTTAAGTTGTGGGGAAGTTTTTGTTGGTTGTTATTTTCTTTTTTTCTTTTTTCTTTTTTTTTTTTTTTTGAGACAGAGTCTCGTTCTGTTGTGGCTGGAGTGCAGTGGCATGATCTCGGCTCACTACAATCTCCACCTCCCAGATTCACGCCATTCTCCTGCCTCAGCCTCCCGAGTAGCTGGGACTACAGGCGCCCGCCACCACGCCTGGCTAATTTTTTGTATTTTTAGTAGAGACAGGGTTTCACCGTGTTAGCCAGGATGGTCTTGATCTCCTGACCTCGTGATCTGCCCGCCTCAGCCTCCCAAAGTGCTGGGATGACAGGCGTGAGCCACCGTGCCTGGGCATTGATTGTTATTTTCTAGAAAACAGGAGCAGATATAATTTTCTAACTCTGGCTTTGCAAATACTATAATTGTTCTAGCAGACTGGTACCTGCTGAAAAACCTCAGATGACCTGTAGTAACTTGAATTTGATTATCTCTCAGTAACTGTATTGAGAACTTTCTGGAAATTATATCTCTAACTCAACATCGTTGCTCTAAACGCTTGAGGTCAAAAGTCAGAGCATAAACAGAGGTGATGCTAAGGCAAGAACAGTGACTGACAGGGCAGGGAAGGAGGATGGAAGTGCAGTGGGGCTGACCTGCATCGCTCTTCCCTTTGATAAAAAGAATCTATTTCTTCCATAAGATAAACACAACACTGAAGAAAAAACAAATGACCAAATGCAGACATTATTCAGTTCAATAAGACCAGCTCTATTACATGTCAGTAGACAGGACCAATAAAACTATGTAAGAAAATGGACACTAACATTCACCACTATTGCCCCCTACCCCATACGTGGGTGGGTTGAGAATGCTTTGCACGTTTTTATCTAGATACATTTTTCTAATTATACTGGAATTAATGTGATATCTCCACTATTGAAACCTTTTTGAGATCCCAAGGCAAGGACAGTTTTTAATTCCCTGAGGCAACCTTCTACATTAGAGGACCTCACTTCAAATGATTTTTGATTACTGACTGTGTAATGCAAATCTAACCACTGAGCTCACTTCAAACAGGGAAATGCTCAAAAGCAAGGTATTCTAGATTTAAAATTCTTAGGGATCAAAACCATGCCTCATTTATATTTTCCGTGACCCCATGGCATAGTGGACTTTATTACATAGAAATATAACTTAAAAAAATTATTCCATTGAATCTGAATCTGACTTGAACACCAACTGTATGATCACCTCTCCATGCCTCAGCTCCTTCCAATGTAAAATAAAACTGGGGATTTTGAACTCAAATGCTTTCAGATTCAGGCAAGCAAAGTGAACATGTGAAGTAGCTTGAGTACCAGCAGGGAGTCATGAGGACTATGATAATGCCCATTAATCTGCAAATTCATTGAAATTGTGCTGCTTCCCTTAAAAAAAAAAGTTTTCTGATTATGTTTGGCTTGCAAAACACGTGTTTGAAATGCTTTATAAAGTTGTTGCTTCCCCCATCCCTTACATTGTTCTTGAGTCAGCCATTGCTCTGGTACACGTTCTTTCTAAGGACAGTCAAAAACAATATCAGGGGAGAGAGAGCTAGGTGGGTGATAACCTCCAACCAGAGCTTCCCAAGGAGATATCACTGTGTCCTTAATGCCTATGCTGCCATTCTATACTCAGGCAGAGACTGCCTCCTTATATTTCTCTCCCATTGATTAACTAACTGATCCCCTGTAGTAACTGTTGCTAAGTTTCAACTTAGAATAAGCCACAAAAAGCAGAACACACCAAAACAGACATCTGGGAATGAACATTAAAGGTGTTCGGAGTTTTCCAATTTATTAGTTCCAGAAAGTAAGACTCTAGTGAGCAGAGGGAGTCAGGATCATTAAAAATGCTGCCATGGACCGACAGAAACACCAGGACGATCCCAGAGTCCTGCAGAGAGGGTGGAGACAGCAGTTGCTGGCTAGTCTAGGCAGAGAAGGCAAAGCCCACCCTATTGCTGGCCATGTCATAGACAGAGTAATATTCCTTGAGGAAGACATCCCCCAGAATCCAGAGGGGCTGCCCACTGTGGGAGGGGCCGTTAGGTGGCCTCAATTCCAAGCCTGCAGTAGCCATTGTTCTGAAGAGACAAACGACCTAAAGATACAACCAGCTGTACTGTAGAGACCTTTCCCCACAGGGACTCCCTACCTTATATTACATGACACCTGTAGGGGGCCCTGAATTCCTGTTCAGCCTCAGCCCGATCCCTGGTGCCCCACTCACATCATAGGTGCCCAGATGTGAGCTGGGACATGGAACACCTGTTTGGGCCACCGAATCCCAGTACCCAGGAAGCCAGGAGTGAACACGTACATTGAAGACATAGGCAGAGGGAGGCAGAGAAAACTGGGCCCTGCCGATGATGAAGGTGATGGTGGGCATGCTCTGTATGTAGCTGCAGTGGACCACAAACTGAGAGGGGGAAGAGGCAAAACTGAGGCGCTCCAGGGGACTAGGAGCCCAGGTAAAAGGCCCAAAGCCCACTTTGTTCCCGTGACTTCCCTGTAAGACTTTCCCCTCGACCTTCCAGTAAAGACTGTTTCAGAGCATGGAAGGCCTGGCCTTCCCAGGAATAACTCTGACCAGGCCCGCTTGCTGTCTTCGGTCCTCTCCTTAAATACATCTCAGCTTTTGGATTTTGGTTGTATTGATATGGTCATAAAGAATGAGGCTTATTCTAGAACAGAGTCTCTAGCCTCAGAAAGTGAAAATTACAGAGAAAAGGCATGGGCACACACTTGTGGAAGCCTACTCTCCCACACATGCATATCCACATTTGTGTGCACACGTCTGTGTACTCACCATAGCATATGCACACATGTATGCATGCACGTGCACACATGTGCACACACACATACAACTTGGGAAACCAAGGTTTAGTCTGGGAATAGATTCTTGCATGTGGGGAGAAGCAAACAACAGATATGAGTACAAAGCGGGCAGGTGTGGGGAGAGAAGGCTACTCAGAGTGAAATCCAAAGATGTATTCCTACGGGAGAAAGAAACCAAAAGGAATGGAGAAATGTGTTGACTCTAATATTTCAGAGCAGTCAAATGAAAGTGGCCAGAAAGCTGAAATTTGCCCCCAGGACCTACAGTGAATTCATAGCACCTCCTGACAACCATTCACCCCATACTCAATCAGTCTGAGGAGAGATGGTGTTACTCCCTCCCCTTCCCCTTCCTTGCATTGAAGATTCATGACAGAAATGCCATGCTGTGTCCCCACCCATCTCTCCTACCAAAGCCTCAGGTCCCATTCTACCCTTCCTCCTCTCTGTTGTGAACTCCTTGCACTCAGGCGCCTGTGTTGAGTCTGTCTGGGTGTGCAGAAAAGCCCTTGGCTTCTGATTACTCACATCACCATTCTGAGCCTGCTGGGCTCCTGTTGCCTGCAGGAAGGAGCCCATGTACTGCTGGGGAACTGCCAGCAGGAAGGTCCCGGTAACCACAATGGCCTGGCAACCCTCAGAGCACAAGCCAGTGGCCTGGTTACCGACGGCAAATCTGAGGGGCACACCAGGACAAAGAGAATCAAGCGCCTCTACTGAAAACATGAGCCATGTCATCACTTGTCCCCCAACCCAGCAGCTCCGATGTTCTTCCTCTTCCAGGCAGCCAAGCCACTCCTATTACACATCTGCCCATGAAATGCTTCAGCGCATTTGTGATTATTGGAGATTATCCTCAGTCTTGATCTGATGCCCACTCCAGCTCTGACTGAAAGCTCTAGGAAGAGAGAGCCTGCGTCTTATCTTCTTTCATCTACCTATTTGGGGTCCAGCACACAGTGCCAAACACAGTCAGGGCTTGTAATCAATAAATAAATGCATTTTGAGCACCTACTATGTGTAAGACACTCTTTCAGGGTTTATGGTGATACAAGGAGTGGGTAATTTGTGCTTACTGTTTTAAGGAGCTTATTCTAATAGAGATGAAACAACACAATTAATCAAGCCCTGACTAACACTGTAAGGCAGTAGCTGATAAACCCTGTAATGTGGTACATAGCGTCTTACATGATTCAGTCTCTGATTCCTTGTCTTGCTTTTTTCTACTGCTCTACCCTTCCTCTTCATCCCACATAGATGTGTTGAGATCTGTCTACGAGCCAGGTGTCATGCAAGGCACTTGGAGATACAATGGTAAACAAGATATACACCACAGTCTAGTGGAGAGCCCAGACACTTAACAAAAACACACAAACGATGTCTAATTGCAGCCCTGATAGGTGCACATTGCAATATGCTAGAGAAAAGAGGACTTGATCTAGTTTGGGAAGCCAGAACAAGGATTTTTCTGAAGAAGTGATAAAGGATGAGTAGAATTAGGCTATATGAAAAGACACCTCTATTCCATGTACAAATAATCTGCCAAGCTCTTACCTCTTTCTACTCTTGTAGGTTGGGCTGTTTCCCCACTGCCTTGCTCAATGACTAGGACATGTTAACTGTGACAGCAGCACAGGTAAGCATTATAGGATCAAAAGAGAGAAATCACTGTGCTCTGGGCCCCTGGAAGGATTTTTAGGAGAAGATACGAATTAATCTGGACTTTGAGGAATGCCTACGATTCAAGTAAGCACTCCAGGTGGCATGATTAAAAGAACAAAAGCAAGAAAATCATGGCCAGGTGCAAGGACTTGTTGAAGTCTGTGCTAAATATCATGAAGCACTGAGAGGCTGTATTGATAGGTGGAGCCGAGACTTTGTATGGTCTTAAATACAGATCAAAGGAGTTTTGTCTTCAATTGGCATGTGATAGATAATTCTTGGCTGTAGAAATAACTGATTTGAGCACAAGCTTATCTGATCCCAATGCAGATCAGATAAGCTTGTGCTCAAATTTTGACCTTATAAAATGTGTGACTTTGGACAAGTTACTTAGCCCTCTGAGCCTTGATTTCTTTATAGAATGAAACATATTGCTGACCTCCTTATAGTGCTCTTGTGGAAATTATATGCAATCATGTATTCAAAGTACTTAGGCCGGGCACAGTGGCTCACACCTACAATCCCAGTACTTCGGGAGGCCAAGATGGGTGGATCACTTGAGGTCAGGAGTTTGAGACCAGCCTGACCAACATGTTGAAAGCCCGTCTCTACTAAAATTACAAAAAATTAGCTGGACATGGTGGTGGGCACCTGTAATCCCAGCCACTCAGGAGGCTGAGGCAAGGGAATCGTTTGGACCCCAGAGGCAGAGGTTGCAATGAGCCGAGATCACGCCACTGCACTCCAGCCTGGGCGACAGAGTGACACTCTGTCTCAAATAAATAAATAAATAAAATACTTAGCATAGTACCTGGCATATATAAAACATCAATGACAGCTATTACTTTCACTAATGATAGAAGTAGTAAAGATTATGCTGATGGAAATCATCAAGCTTCCAAGACAGAAACATAGATTCACAGTGCCTAGGAATGACCAACCTGCCAGCATGCTGAGGCTCAGTACCCAGTTCAAAAAGTCTAGCGCCAGACACCAGTGTCTTCTGAGCTCCAGGACCACCTCAGCCTGGGGCTGGTGATTCTATTTAAGAAACCTGTGTGATGTGGAGGAACAGGAAATGTTGTTAAGCTGGGGGAACACCTTGTGAGTGTCCACAATCCACAGGAGATGCCCTCTCTACTTACTCCTCGATGGCAATCTGCCAGTACAGTTCCCGGGTGACAGGGGTTCAGATGATCTGACCAGAATAAAGTTGGGGGTCCACACCTCCAAGGATGAGCTCTCCACCATACTGGTGGGTTGGTTGGCTAGGGAGAGATGTAGAAGAACGTGAGTGTCCACACACAGTCAGTGAGGCCGTTCTTTCGCCTCTCTCCTTCCCGCCCTCCCTCAGACACAGGGGTGCCACAGATGAGGGGATGCTGTCCTCTGAGCTGCTCTCAGACTTGGCCTGCTGAGGCACAGGAGGAGACTTCTCAGAGTAACACCAAACTACTAGACACGATGCCCATAAAGAAGATGGGAATAGAAACCAGGCACCCAAAAACGAACTAGAAAAGCATCCCAGAGAAACCCTCCCTGGGAGGAAGTGAGAACAACAGGAAACGGTTTTGGGGACAACTAGAACGGAGCCTGAGAGAGCCCGCGAGTGCACTCTGAGAGGCATGCTCCCATCATGGTCAGGTCATTAACTAGACAATACTGAAAGGACTTCGGCCTTTTGTGCTCCTTATGCTGGCCAGTCGTAGAAGAAAGACAGGTGAACTTCAGGTACTTTGAGGATCATGTGTTTGGGAAAGAAGGAACAAGGGATAAAGTTTGGCACAAAAGTTCAGTGCCAAGTGGAGCAAGAAAAGTACTGGATTTGTGATCAAGATATTTGAGTTTGAGTCTTGGCTTCACACCTACCATGAGTGACCTTGATCAATTCTAACAATGTGTTTGAGCCTCCATTTGCTCCCTGGCAAGATGGGGCTAATATGAGGATTTTTGAGATGGCATTTGAAGTAACTGCTAGGAAAACACTTTATAAAGCCAGACGTAGTATTATGATTATTCCTCCATTATAGTTGCCTTTACTAGTAATGCTCATGTGGCTTGTTCTTTAGTGCTAACACAGAAGTCTCCAGATTTCCTAAATAAACGCTGAGGGACAGTTACTCAATTTTATGAAAAGTCATCATGTAGCTTATAGCTAATATAATTTAAAATTCTTTTTTTTTTTTTTCCGAGATGGAGTCTCACTCTGTCACCCAGGCTGGAGTGCAGTGGTGCGACCTCGACTCACTGCAAGCTCTACCTCCCAGGTTCACGCCATTCTCCTGCTTCACCCTCCTGAGTAGCAGGGACTATGGGTGCCCGCCACCAAGACTGGCTAATTTTTTTGTATTTTTAGTATAGATGGAGTTTCACCATGTTAGCCAGGATAGTCTCAATCTCCTGACCTCATGATTCGCCCGCCTCAGCCTCCCAAAGTGCTGGAATTACAGGCATGAGACACCTCACCTGGCCTAATTTAAAGTTCTTAAAGTGTATTTAAAATAAGATTTTTCCCAACTTTTCTGAAATACGAGAATTGTAGATAGCAAGTTATACTCATTGTGTCAGAACACCTTATAACCTGGACCCCATCTGATCTTGGGTTGCCTGGAATCCCCATGGGCCCTCATTTTCTGAGCCCTTCGCAGAACGAAGGTTCTCACTGGGTGAAGCAGAAGCTGAAGACAGGCTGAGTGATCTGGCCCTGCTGCAGCATCCCGTGCATCACTGTCGGGGAATTCCCCACTGCCATGCTTGGGTAGGCCATTCCCAGGAACCCATCAAAATCTGAATAGTAGAAGGGGTCGCTGAGCTCATTCTCACTCAGGCCGAACTCCTGGTTATTGATGATGATGTTCTGAACCTATGGCAAGCAGACAGTATAGCTTGACAATTCAGGTGCACAAATCGTACGGCTTCCCAGACTTATGTGCACAGGGGTATGGAATCCAGAAACCCTCCTAGAGAGGGAACATCAGCTTCTTTCATGCAGAACCCAACCACAAGGGTGGGAGTGGAGGGTGAAAGAGCAACCTTTCCAATCATGTGTGTCTTGGAAAAAAGAGTGTGGATGTTGGAGAAGTGGAAGAAGTTTTTTCTGGAGTTATAGTTTCTACTTCCATGGACAGTGAAAGAATTGAATGGTTTCATACTGAACAATCTATGTGCAAGAATGATTAGAGGAATTGCAGGTGTTTGAACTAAAGAAATAAGAAAATAGTAAAAAGGCTTGTCTTCAAATATGCAAAGTGCAACTGGGTGGAAGAGGGAGTAGACCTATCTGTGTGTTTCCAGGGGGCAGAGTTAGGACCACATAGCAAAGTTGCAAGAAGACACAACAACTTTAGCACAACATAAAGGCTTCCTGCAGTCAGGACTGCTGTGCAAGCAATTTACACCTTGGGACGAAGGCTGAATTAGACAGGCTTTGTGTTCCTTCCAACACTCAGCTTCTGGGAAGGTTGGACCTAATCAGTAAGCGTGGATTTCTCTAAGAAGGTGTAAGACTCTCGAAAATGGGAGCCAAACCACAGACCCTCAGAGGCTATGAAAACACTCCTTACAGTCACAGTGTCATAGCCCAGGAACAAACTCAGGCTGCCACTCCCAGAGGACAGTGTATAGGTTTGTCCATTGTTTCTGAAGGTGGAGGACAGGCTGGGGTTGAACCTGTTGTGATTGGCTGTAGAAAGACAGAATGGAATATTAATTTCATTTGCAGTTTTCCAAAACACATGAAGGCTACTTATCCTTGATGGATTGGGCTCATCAGAGCAAGGCTGGGATAGGGCATCACCCTAGATCTTTTCTTGTAGACAAACTGTGCTAGTCCTAGAAAAGTCTATGACACACATTGCCCAAATTCCTTCCAGCTGACCATTCTCTGAGGGAAAGATTGCCTCAGACTTGCCAGGAATACTCGGCCACAGGAGGGAGCTGGGAAGAAGGAAAGGAAGCCTTAGTCTGTTTCTGCTGTCTGTCTCCAAAAAAGTCAGCACTTCTGGAAAGTGGTGCTGAAGTGATAGACTGAGAGAAATTTCTAGATATTCCAAACAGAAGGAGGATACGTGATGGATATGCACAAAGAACTCTGGACTTAGAATGATACGCCTGCATTCAAATCCCAGCTCTGCCCCTCTATCTGCTCCCCTCATGGTGTGGAGGGTGATGGTGACATAATCACAGCAGGCTTGGCTCTGACAGTAGATGGAGGGCACCCAGAGATTGGAGGAGCCCGTGTCAAAGAGGACTAGGAAATTTTGGGGTGGTGTTCCAATGCTGATCTCCCCAAAGTAGAAAGACTGCAAAAGAAAGGTTTATCACCTTCATCAAGCAACCAAGCCTTGTCTTAAGAATGGACAAGCAGTTATCCCACAGGAAGCCACACTCTGCCCAAATCATTTTCTTGGGGGAATGAAAGGCTTATCCCACAAGTTCTCCTTCCCATCTGGAATTAGTTCCTTTCAAGATTCTACTTTTTGTCCCTAATTGAAAGGCTTTGGCCAGCCAAGACTTAATATGGCAAGACAATATCCTCTTCCAAATGTGTTTTCTACTTTTACAATAAGCTGATATCTTCACTACACTGGAGTGCCCAGAATTGAGGAAACAATCACTTTTTCTCTTTTTCCAGTGTCCACACACACACACACACACACACACACACACACACACACACAGCACTCCTCTCCCCTTTCCTTTCAATGTTAGATACTTCTACCACCATTTTCCTCCCTCCCAGTCACACACTGGCAGAGGGTGCTAGGCAGCTGGAGAAGAGATAGCATGGAGAGAAAGAAGAGCTTTTCACTGGAAGGTAGTTTAAGCTCTAAGTTAACTTGGGCCAGTGTTACCTGCCTCTAGTTTCTTCATCTATAAAATGTGGGAGTTGAAATAGAAGATCCCTAATGTGGCTTCCAGCTCAGACATGTAACATAACATCTCACTAACGACAGTCCACAGGACAAGAGAATGTCAAGATGCCCTGATGAGACATGGTGGGCTTGAGAACATTCAGACATTTGCTCTGGGGACTATGCATCTTTCCAAAGAGAGAGAGATGCAGTATCTGAGCCACTGGAGCTTTTGTCTGACAGTCTCACATGTATTTTCCTTCTTTCCCCTGCAGCTCATTGCCAGGACTTCCTTTGGATCTCTCAGTTGACTTGAACATTTCTACCATGAATCTCTTAACCATATAAATGAGGCTTTAGGAGGATGGGCCAGCAATGAGAAGAAAGGAGGAAAGAAAAGGAATTACTATACTCTTAGATGGTACCAACTCATAACTTGTTCTGATTCTTTCCATAGAAAGGTGAGACTGTGGTTTAGTAACTAGTCAAAAATTGCAGCTAATGGGCAGTATAAGTGAATGTCTAAGAATGGTGGTTATGCAAGGGTTATGGACACTCCCTGCCCCATCACTCACATGTAGTTGGTGATGGGCTCATAAACAACAGTGTCATTATTGAAATGATACTTGGCAATTGGATCAGCCTTTGGGTGGTCCCTCAGAAATGTTTCCAGTACACCCTGCTCCTTTGTTGTCTGTTGGATAGACTTGCCTGATTATAAATCATGCTACTATAAAGATACATGCACACGTATGTTTATTGCAGCACTACTCACAATAGCAAAGACTTGAAATCAGCACAAATGTCCATCAGACATTCACAAATGGATTAAGAAAATGTGGCACATATACACCATGGAATACTATGCAGCCATAAAAAAGGATGAGTTCATGTCCTTTGCAGAGACATGGATGAAGCTGGAAACCATCATTCTCAGCAAACTATCACAAGGACAGAAAATCAAACGTCGCATGTTCTTACTCATAGGTTGGAATTGAACAATGAGATCACTTGGACACAGGGTGGGGAACATCACACACTGGGGCCTACTAGGGGGTAGGAGGCTGGGGAAGGGATAGAATTAGGAGAAATACCTAACATAAATGATGAGTTGATGGGTGCAGCAAACCAACATGGCACATGTATACCTATGTATCAAACCTGCACGTTGTGCACATGTACCCTAGAACTTAAAGTATAATAAAAATAATTTCTATGGAAAAGTTTGTTAATTGCTTTTCTCATCTTTCCTAGATTTTTCCTGCCTGCATATAAAAACTTAACCCTGATAACTGCTGCCACCTGGTGGCAATATTCCAAACTTATAAAAACAGAGTTTTGAAAGGTTGAAAAGCGTCACAATCCAAGTCAGATGTGAAAATAGCTCCTAACATCTTCTCCACAGCTCTTTCCTAGGTGAAGACAACATGTAGCTGTCCATTTGTCTTGTCTGAGACTGCTTTTTTCCCCACCCATGTCAAAGCAGCCAAAACATCACCTTTCCACCTGTTCTTAAGAGTTCCCCCATCTCACATCCATGCCTCTGACCTCTCAATCCTTTAACACGATAGTGTTCTTCCCTTTAACACTCCAGAAAACTTTCTAAGTGCTCTCTTCCTACGTTTGGGCAGTCTTCTTTGCAGCATGATGTTAGTAGATAAGCTCTCTGAGTGTTTCCTCAGCCTAAGATGAAAGAATGTATGTAAAGTGCAGAGTAGCTTCTGAGTTCTCCGGGATATGTCATTCCTCTCATCATTTTTAAAGACTTTTGGGAGCCTGGTTCCGGAAATATCACACACTGTACTCAGCACGGTGGCTTCTATGTAGTAGGTACCCAAGAAATAAGTATGGAATGAGCCAACTCTATAGATGGGGCTTCAAACTGTCCTGTTAAAATACACATATTTTGCCAGTTCAAGTTCATTATAGAGCTCCTATTAGGTTGGTGCAAAAGTCATTGTGGTTTCTGCCATTACTTTTAATATTATCATGCCTGTAGTTTAGCTTTTCCTGTTAGCTAGGAATGGAATGATGAGACCAGACACATTTTTTTTTTCAAAAGAAAGAATATTTTAATGCAATATATATAAAAATCAAAACTAATGTAAAATCTATGATGTACAAAATAAACATCAAAATGTTAAATAACACAAATTTTTCCTTTGCTTCAGGCTCTAATATGGCTCTGCACTTCACTGTTATTTAAATATGTGATTTAATAACCCTCCCCACCTTTGTAATAATCTTAAACCTTTAACTTTCACTGGCATTTTTCCACCTTTTAATACTGGAGGGGATTAGGTGCATTCCCAACCCAACTCACTTCCTTTCCTCCCAACTGCAGATGCAGTGGCTTGAATTCCACATTCTGACCACCTCTCACCCCCGCCACACACACACACACACACACACTCACACACACATTTTTATCCAAGATTTCTACCCTTAGAAAGAGCCCCAAGGCCACTTCTTTGTTTCAGTATCAAAAGATCTCCTAAGCAAAATTGTGTTTGAAGTAGAAAAGCAAGTTATTTCAATGTTTAGATGAATTCATTCAGGATCATTTTAATCCAGTATATTTAAGAAGACGTCTAGTTTTTATTTCTAAGGACATATTTAGCGTAAGCATTCACACTGAGACCACTGGCCAGACACATTTTAAATGAGAATGGAAAGAGGTAGGCACAACGTCCTAGGCAACTGATGATATTGGGAAGAGCAACATGGAGCTTCACACAGGGTCCTGGGGAAAACAGGCACAGAACCTAGATGTTTTCTTTCTCAAAATTAGTAGAAGTCTAATGAAGCCCTTGCTATGTGTTCAATATTAGACTACTGATGATGTAACCTTACCAAAACCTTATAAATGTAGAGCGAATTCTCTCATAGTGAATTCTCTTACAGTGTTTTCTTGGTGCTTAGAAAACAAAGACTTATCAAGGGAAAGTGTCCGCCTCAAACGTGTGTCTTCCCTTCAAGATTTGAAGCTGCACAGGGCAGGAGGCCACAGAGTTGAGCTGGGAACTTATGACGAAAGATGAACCCCCTTAAGTCTTTCAAAACTTAAGAAGAGATAGCTATCCACCAACTGTCAAACAAAATCCCAGAGAAGTCATTCCAGAGCAACAGGGACAAATCAAAAGTAGATGAATATTTCAAAAGCTGCAACTCAACCCTGACCCGGCTCAATCCCTAAACAGATTGGAATTAGCTGGCTTTCACTCTGTCTGCATAACAGAAGGAAAAGACCTTTTTTAATGAAAGAAAAAAATAAAAGGTAGATGATGATATTGGGAAGATCAACATGGAGCTTCACATGGGGTCCTAGGGAAAACGGGTGCAGAATGTAGACATTGTCTTTCTCAAATGAGGAGAAGCCTAATGAAGCCCTTGCTATGTGTTCAATATTAGACTACATTAATTCCAGGGTATTCACAACTCAACTGACATATTCTCTTCACTTCTTTCCTGAATTATTTAGTTTCTCCTGCTCTGCCCTGCCCTTGGCTCTTCCACAGGACCTGACTGTAACCAGTGTTCCTGGAAGTCTGTGTTTGAACTGCAGAAACTAATTACACCACAGTGTTCCCACTCCAGCTGCAGGTTGTTGGGAGGCTGAGAAAATGTGAAATTCTACACCAAGGACTATGTTTCCATGGGCTCTGCCAGCCTCTCATCAAACCTTTTTTTTTTTGAGATGTAGTTTCACTCTTGTTGCCCAGGCTGGAGTGCGTGTAACCAAAATAGCATTGCACTGGTACAGAAACAGGCACACAGACCAATGGAACAGAGCAGAGAGCCCAGAAATAAGAATGCACACCTATGCCCTTCAGCAAAGCTGACAAAACAAAGGAGAAATGACTCCCTATTCAATAAAAGGTGATAGAAGAAATGGCTAGCCATATGCAGAAGATTGAAACTGGACCCCTTCCTTACACCATATACAAAAATCAACTGAAAATGGATTAAAGACTTAAACGTAAAACCAAAAACTAAAAAACTCTGGAAGACCTAGGCAATACTATCCTGGACATAGGAATGGGCAAAGATTTCATGACAAAGATGCCAAAAACAATTACAACAAAAGGAAAAGTTGACAAATGGGATCTAATTAAACTTAGGAGCTTCTGCACAGCAAAGGAAACTATCAACAGAGTAAACAGACAACTTAGAGAATGGGAGAAAATATTTACAAACGAGGCATCTCACAAAGGTCTAATAACCAGCATCTATAAGGAACTTAAACAAATCTACAAGAGAAAAACAATCCCATCAAAAAGTAGGCAAAGGACATGAACAGACACTTTTCAAAAGAACACATACATGTGGCCAGTAAGCATATGAAAAAAAACTTCAACATCACTGGTCATCAGAGAAATGCAAATCAAAACCAGAATGAGATACCATCTCACACCAGTCAGAATGACTATTATTGAAACGTCAAAAAATAACAGATGCTGGCAAGGTTGCAGAGAAAAGGAAACACTTAGACACTGTTAATGGGAGTGTACATTAGTTCAACCAATGTGGAAAACAGTGTGGCTATTCCTCAAAGAGCTAAAAGCAGAACCACCATTCAACCCAGCAATCCCATTACTGGGTATATACCCAGAGGAATAGAAATCACTCTACCATAAAGATACATGTGGCCAGGTGCGGCAGCTCTCAGCTGTAATCCCAGCACTTTGAGACCAGCCTGGGCAACATGGCCAATACCCGTCTCTACAAAATATACAAAAATTAGGCAGATGTGGTGGTGCATGCCTATGGTCCCAGTTACCAGCAAAGCTGAGATGGGAGGATCACCTGAGCCTGGGGAGGTCGAGGCTGCAGTGAGCCATGATTGTGCCACTGCACTCCAGCCTGGGCAACAGAGTGACACCCTGTCTCAAAAAAAAAAAAAAAAAAAAAAAAGGATACAGCACATGTGCAGATGAATATTCCTTGCAGCACTATTCACAATAGCAAAGACATGGAATCAACCTAAATGCCCATCAATGACAAATTGGATAAAGAAAATGTGGTATATACACACCATGGCATATTACGCAGCCATAAAAAAAACAACAAGATCATGTATTTTGTGGGAGCATGGATGGAGCTGGAGGCTATTATCCTTAGCTAACTAATGCAGGAACAGATAAAGAAATACCACATGTTCTCACTTATAAGTGGGAGCTAAGTGATGAGAACTCATAAACACAAAGAAGGAAAAAACAGAAACTGAGGTTTTCTTGAGGGTGGAGGGTGGGAGAAGTGGGAGGAGGGGAAAATGATAACTATTGGGTATTGGGCTTAATACCTGGGTGATGAAATAATCTGTACAACAAACCCTTGTGACACAAGTTTACCTTTTTTAACCTTTTTTAAAGGTTAAAAAAAAAAAGAATTGCTAATGTATACACCAGTAAGAAATAAATTAACTAACTAGAGTACAGTATTTATATATAGTTCCTTTTGTCTCTACCCTTTTCATATAAATTCAAAATCCTATTTTCCAAAGTTAAAATTACCAAGGTTAGTACTTTTCTTTCCTGACCTCTTCATTGCAGTTATATTGTTGTTAAGTAGAGTTCATTTGTTACTGCTCATATTCCATTTTCAGTTGCCCCCACCACCACATTTTCATTGAGAGGATGAATTTTTGCATTGTATTAGATAAGAGCACTGTTTGCAATTGTTGTTAGGATACTCAAGTATGAGAAGAATAATTAATATGTATGTGTGTACGTTGCATACCCCCAGAGTGATCCTTACAGCTGTAAACATTGCCCAACTCGGTACTCATTCTAACCCCCTCCAGTATGCTTTCCTGTGATATAGGCTAGCAAGCTAAACCTAAAATTCCCAGATTCCCTGAAGTAAAGGTTTCATCTGTGACTTAGGTTCTGCTAAGCAAATGTGCCTATAGGAAACTTAGGTGAATTATAGAATAAAAGTAATGAATGTATAGGGGAGACCAGGTCTTCTGGGAAAGCAGAGGTAGAGATTCTAGTATCTAGTCTCCAACATCATGGATGCTGAGCTGCAGGCAGTGATAGCAGTGGGATTACTGCTAGAATAGTTCCAATGGTCTCCATGAATCTGGCATTTCTGCACATCTTGGACTATCTTTTCAAGGATATTCAAATAGCAAATAGCCTGGAGAACTGCAGATAAATCTCTATCTCTGGGCAAGGAAGAAGAGGGGAAAAATGAGCTGGTCATCAGCAGCCTTATATATAACATCATAGTTTCCTAATCTTGGGGTTTCTCTCTTGAAATGCACCCACTGAATGTGCAGGCACAGCTTGGTCCTCATTGCATCTCCCTTGTAGCTTGTGGAACTGGGAAAAAATTTTGATCTGGTTTTTGCTATTAATAATAAATTCCCTTGTCTCTGACCCACAGGTCTTGTTTTGTGTAGTGTGCATACACACACGGCAAAAGGCTAGGTTGTTAGGTTGCAAGTAGGGTAAAATCTGAGACCTCTAACAGTATGTCTTAAAAAGTGAGTCATCCATATCTCCTGGACATGTTATTTCTAGATGTATAGTATCCCATCCTGGTTTCCTGATCCTCCCAGAAACTCTAATACCATCTAATGTCTTTTTTCTTAAATTAACTTTAGTGGATTCCATTATCTGCAACTAACAGCTATCATAAATAGAGGCAAGAATCTTGACCACCCATTGATCTATGCTTTGGATTAGAGGATAAAGACAGAAGACTCAATCAATGTATAGCTAAGAGAGAAGTTCAAGGAAGCTTATAAATAAGAAAAAAACACAGATAAATTAGGAACTGGAAGGCAAGTTGCCCTTGAATAAAGTGCATGCAGAAGATGGGACAGAAAAACAACTCACAGATTCATCAGAAATATTTATTTATTTATTTATTTATTTATTTATTTATTTATTTTGAGACAGGGTCTTGCTTTGTCACCCAGGCTGGAGTGCAGTGACACCATCGTGGCTCAATGCAGCTTCAATCTCCAGGGCTCAGGTGATCCTCCCACCTCAGCCTCCCAAGTAACTGAGACTACAGGCATGAGCCATCATGCCCAGCTAATTTTTTTGTAGAGGCAAAAGGGTTTCATATATGACCTAGGTTCTGTTAAGCAAATGGCCATGTGTTTTCACATGCTTTAATGGCAGGTGCCTGATCCTATGGACATGTTAATTTCAGACTCCAGATTAAAGACTTGGAGGCTACACTTCCAAAAGAAAAAGTAACATAATGATACGTATGACACCCACTCTGTGTAGTGCTAGCTCATAGAATTGGAGGGCTAGAAATTGATCCAGTGGCTATAGCAACTTATGAGGGACAGTCATGCCTAGGAAAATGTTCCCTGGGTGGATTAAAGGTTTAATGTGTGAGAACTGGTGTTTCTAGAGGAGACCAAGCAGAAGTGTGAAGGTAATACTATAAGAAAATAATTTTTAAAGTACCTTTTTTATACCTTTTCCTCAAACACTTCTTAAGGAAAGAATAGATGGGGTTGTTTTTTCAGGGAAAACAAGGATTTTACCAAGGAGAGAATATAATTGGAAGACTCAACTTCCCCCTCCCCATCTCAGCTCCCCTTGAGGGTGGCGGAAACTGTTCTAGAAGAGGCTCTGCCTCCAACCAATAGTGAAGGGAGCAGTTGCTCATAACAAAGAAGGAAGCACATAATCCACACAGGATAGCATCATTGTAGACTAGACACAAACTCCCTCTTTCCAAAAATAGCAGTGGGGAAAATGACCCTGAAAGGGAGAAGCCGACAACTGAGTTGCAGAGTTCAATTCAAGAAAAGAATCTCAGAGAACTCGGTGGGTTCTTGTGTTTACAGTTTATTTAATGGAAAAGAGATTGACCGATTGTGGTTTTGATGCCTGCTTTGCTCCAGGATGAGGAAGCATGTCACTTAGAAGAAAAGACAAGGGTTTTCCCTGGTTTCTGACACCAGCAGGGCTTAGGCTCCTTGATCCAGAGCAGAGTTTTCTGGGATTTCTTTTTTTAGAGAAAGAGGACTTGTTTGAGGGGTTACTGAGTTGACAGAGGAATGGTTTCCATAGACAGGAACAAAGTGGTTGTCAAAAGCTTGAGGAGTATGTTCTGGGAGCTGGATGACAGGGCTGGAGGACAGCATCATCCTGTTTCCAGCTTCCCTCTAAAGACCCAAGTTATCCATCCTGGGGGTGAGTACCCACCTCAGAAGTCAAATACTCCCCTCTTAAAGGCACAGTCTGCCCTTCAGGGGTGACTGATATCTTTCTGGAGGGGACAGTCACCTTTTCAGGGGCTACAGCCTTCCTTCTAGGGGCCATTGTATTCTGTCTAAGGGTCTCGGTCTGAAAATGGACAGGGGTCATAGTCATTCCTCCAGGGCTCACAGACTGATGACTCACAGGGGTCACAGATGGATGACCCACAGGGGTCAGGGTCTTTTCCCCAGGGGTCACAGAGTGATAACCCACAGAGATCAGGGTCTTCTGTCCAGTGGTCACAGATTGATGACCCACAGGGGTCAGGGTCTTCTTCCCAGGGAGCTCAGACTGGTGACCCACAGGGGTCAGGGCCTTCTCTCCAGGGGTCATGGACTGATGACCCACAGAAGTCATGGTCGTTGGCCCAGTGATCTCAGTCTTCTCTCCTAGAGCTACAGTGTGCTTTCCATGGGATACAGTTTCCTTTGTAGGGGTCACAATTGTAACTCTAGGAGTTATAGTCATATTTTCACATTTTCCATGGATCTCAGTGACCCCAGCCTCTCCTCCTGGGGGCAAAATCTTAATATCAGTGGTCCATGCCTTGGTCACAGCCGGCCTTTCAGGGTCAGTGCTTGAAGAATTCATAGCAGATGACAGCCAAAATTGTGGTAAAGAAGTTGAACTGAACTCTAAAGAAAATCAACAGAAAAGAATGAGATTCCTACCACTTCATTCTCATCCTATTAATTACTGGCAGAACTAGAACCACTCCACCACTGAAGTACCTGCTCCAAAAATTCAGAAGTAGAAGATTTAATACTATACCTACTAGAGGACATAGATGAAATCCCACCACATAGAAGCCTTGCTCCAGACCCCATCATGTTCACAGGTCCCAGACACCCACAGGTACTCAGTGGATTTGCTACATTTTCCATGCTACATTCCCCAGAAAGGAGCCCACCCATTCCTTGTGCTCAAGCCCTCACTGTGACATCTCTGATTGCACCATCAGCAAAACCTTGCCCTCGAGGCCTAATGCTAAAGAATTACTTGATGAATCCTCAAGGAGAAGCTTCTTATGTCTCTATGTTGTAGGAGGCACCAGGAACAAAGCCAGGGGCAAGGAGGCTGGAGACAGCATGCTGTGAACAATGGGACTGGGGCCCACCTAAAGACTTGACCTGACTGAGCTCCAGTCATATTACCCATAAAATGAAGATTATAAACCATCTGTAAGGATGCTTCACCCCTTGCATGCTAGTTTCCATTTCCTAATTGCCAGGGTAGCCTCTACTATCAAAAAGAGATATCAAAAGAAACCTAATTCCCTCAGCCCTTGCCCATGAGAGTAAGAGAAAGAAAGAAAGAAATAACATATATTGAGTGCTAACTATGAGAATTTTCATTCCATAGCTCACTTAGCTCTTATAATAATGTCATGAGTATACAGATTATTCCCATTTTAGATAGAACAAAGGAAACTCAAAGAGGTCAAATAAGGGCCAAGTATCCCAGCAAAGACTGGAAAACATATTGGCCTGGCAAAGCTTTTTCTCTCCCCTCAATGTCATGTTGCCTCACCAAGGCATTTAGATCTAGCAGAAGGGGCTCACCCAGTGCCTGGTTATGCAACTTCCAACCCCAGCTTCTAGGTCACAGCTACTTACCAGCCCGAACCAGGATATCATTCAATACGTAGACAAGGGGGAAAGGGCCAGTGCCACAGAAAGTGCCCCTGACGTCATCCATGTCCAATGTCCACACCATGGCCCCCCCAAAATGCTCTCGCCTTATAAACCACGCCTGTAAAAGTAACAGTCAGTCAACCCGCTGTACTTGGCACTCTCCAGACTGGGTACAATGGCAAAAAAACTGAAGATAGTCCCTCAGGAAGCAATGTAGCAGGGTGGTTAGGAGTGTAGCCTGCATTTGAATCTAGCTTTACTGCTTATTAACTATGGGATCTTGAAAAAGTTATGTAACCCTTATGTGTCTTAACTGCCTCATTTGTTTAAAAAAAAAAAAAAAAGGATAATAACATGTTCAACATTTTTAGACCCAAAAGATTCTTACACACACATACTACATACAATATGGATGAAGCGCGAAGACACTATGCTAAGTGGAATAAGCCAGACACAAAATAAGAAACAGTGTATGACTCCACTTATGTGTGGCACCTAGAGTAGTCAAATTCACAGAAACAGAAAATAGAATGGTGGCTGCCAGGGGATGGGGGAAGGAGGAAGGGGAAGTTACTGTTTAATGGGCACAGGGTTTCCATTTGAGAAGATGAAAAAGTTCTGGAGATGGATAGTGGTGATAATTATAAAACAATATGAAAGTATTTAATGCCACTGAATTTCAGACTTTAAAATGGTTAAAATGGTGAATCTTGGCCGGGCGCGGTGGCTCAAGCCTGTAATCCCAGCACTTTGGGAGGCCGAGACGGGCGGATCACGAGGTCAGAAGATCGAGACCATCCTGGCTAACACGGTGAAACCCCGTCTGTACTAAAAAAAAAAAAATACAAAAAAACCCACAAAAAAACAAAAAAATAAAACTAGCCAGGCGACGTGGCAGGCGCCTGTAGTCCCAGCTACTCGGGAGGCTGAGGCAGGAGAATGGCGTAAACCTGGGAGGCGGAGCTTGCAGCAGTAAGTTGAGATCCGGCCACTGCACTGCAGCCTGGGCGACAGAGCGAGACTCTGTCTCAAAAAAAAAAAAAAGGTGAATCTTATGTTTTTATGTTACATAGGAATGCTACATAAGCCTTCCTAAAGAGTTCCTATGCATAAGATATTTGGATCAATACCTGGCATATAGTGAATCTTCAATAAAGGTTAGCTACTAACCCTCTGGGTTCCCCACCTCACTAATCACCATTATTATCATATTAAACTGTAGATATTGCTCTACTGTTTAAAATTCATTTCCTTATCTCACAGTGATGCTATAAAATGCAGTAGAGCACAAAATATTCTTCTC
This sequence comes from Chlorocebus sabaeus, assembly GCF_047675955.1. Lineage (NCBI taxonomy): Eukaryota > Metazoa > Chordata > Mammalia > Primates > Cercopithecidae > Chlorocebus > Chlorocebus sabaeus. The sequence continues at coordinate 25,175,443 of NC_132923.1, read as the reverse complement.
ACAGATGAGAAAATAAAGGCTTTCATCCACACTTTTTAAAACCTCCACTACAACTAAATGGCAGAGCTTAGATTCAAGTCCAGGTTTTATTATTACTTTGCCAGCGCTCTGTCAAGTCTGATGGAAAAGACAGACTCCATCAGGTCCAAAGAGCTGCGTGCCTTAGCCAAGCCAATTGGCTGCTTTTAGGGGTTGACCTTCCCCAAATGTAAAATAAGAGGAAGGAGGAAACCAATCATTAAGTCTGATACCGCGAAGTTTCTGAGACTTTTATCCTATTTACAAGCTAACAAATTAGTCTGTCAGTTTTGTGTGTACACACACACACACACATACACGCACACACACACACACATACTCACATACCCCAATGCCCCAAACCTCTGGATCAGAGGACAGAACATTCATTATTCACAGAAAAAAAAAAAAAAATAGCCAGAATAGCACCTTGAGTCAGTTTCCAAGTCCCAATTACCCAAAGGACAATGTGATGAAGGTCAGATGTTCAATTCACCCGCATGTACAGTGGGGTCTGCGCTACAGAGAAGAACCCTGAAATTATGAGACTCAGAGCTTATATAGAATGGTTGACCTACGTGGCCCTCCTCCCTCCAGAGAGAGGAGAGAACTTGGAACATAAACAAGTCCTCCCTGGGAAGGGGACTTTCGCAATCATTGAAGGTAAGCAAATGGCTCTGGGGGAAAGAGGAAAGCAGCTCTCTATTTTTAGTATAGCTTGTCAGCTTCCTTTGCCCAAAATCTTCAAACTGTGCAGGAACTCTGAGAAATCCAGGGTATAATTATCTCCCAACAATAATCCCCAAGGTACCTTTTAGCTCTGATATTCTATGTCAAAATCCCTTAACCATCCCCACCCTGGCTTCATGTCCCCTCACCTAGTTCTGCAAGTTACAGTAACTGCACCTCAAAGCAAGACCACCCTCCGCTGCTCATCCCAGGGCCTCCCCCAACACCACGGGGTCAATCCCCTTTCTGACATCCTACGGGTCTTAGACTTAATTCCATCCCATTGGGTAAATGCATTGAATCATTAGTCTTTCCTATTTGTGTCTTCCCATTCCCAAACCACAGAGCAAGATCCCAGATGGGAGAAGCCACGCTCTTTTATCTGTCTCCTCCCCAGCAGGCCTCACCCAGTGTTAATGCACAGAAGAGCTACACAGTGAATCTTCATGAGTGCCTTCCTCTCTGGTGCTTCCCACACAAACGTGCCCCCCAAAACAGCCGACACCTGGCATTTCTGCATCACTGGTAACACGAGAACTGTGAATTCTCTCTATTTAAGTCTCAATACCAAGCAGTTGCCACATTATGACAATTTCTCACCTTTCAACTGCTGTTCCTTCCAACTACCCTAGTCCAGACCCTCATTATCTCACGCTTGTACACCTCTGTGTCCCCCCGAGAGCTCCCAAAATGTCAACTTAGCATTTAGAAGGATCACATGTGGAAGCATTCTAAAACAGTTTCCAAAATTTTTCTAAGACCTACTGAATATTCAGGAGTGGAACCATGATTTATACGTGTATCCAGTCTCTCAGGTGATTCCAAAACAGAGGCAGGTTTAGGAACTGCTGGAGCATGTCAGTTCTCTTTTAGTTCACTATAAAAACCTGCCAGATTCAACTTCATAAAATACCACTTACATGAAGGGAGAGTGGTGGTCACAGTTTGGTTCTAAAAGTTTGAAAAGTAAAGGTCATCCACCTGTAGAAACCTGATTTTGCCTTAAAATGTCCACAGGATGAAGACCGAACACCTTTACCAGCATTCAAGTCCCTTTATAAAAAGCCTCTGCTTCACTCAAATTCTTCTTTGAATCTGCTATAAGCTTTCTACATCACTGAACCTTTCCCCCATGTCATCATCTTCTCCTACTCCTGCTCACCTCTCTCAGGAAGCCCTCCCAGACTTCCTCATTTCTGCTATGTGTCAGTAATATTTACAGAGCACTTACCATGATCTACTTTGTGTTGGTTATTTATCTGCTATGAAATTAGTTGGTCCAAATGGAAAGGAAGAGGCCAAAAAGATCATCAAAAAGCTGTAAGAACTGAGAGAACTATTTATTCCCTCAGAACCTAGATTCCTTCTCTTCAGAATAGAGAATTGGAACAGATGGAATTATGAAACCCCGGTTAGAACTAAAATGTAGGCATGCCTGAAACTCCCCTGGTCTAATCATCCTCACCTTTCACCCTCCACCCGATACGCATGCATGCGTTGCACAGAAAAGGGCCCCATGGAAGCCAGTAAGAAACCATGTGCTGGAGCACAAAGAACCAGGCTCTCACCTTGTAACTGAAGCTGATGGCATCGTCATAGCCAACCCACTCTTTCCCCTTGTTGGCATATGGGACATACTGATAATCAATCCAGTGCTTCTTCGCTCCCCAGACAAAGGAACAAATCTGCCAAGAGGACCACCAGGTTAGTTCTGGAAACTGCCACGGAGATAAGCACCAGGAGACAGTTGTTCCTTGCTCAAGGATGAAGAACCCAAGAATCCCTCACCAGCGAATGAGAAGAAGGTAAACCAAAGAGAATGGAGAGGCCACTCAAAAATGAGTTCCTCTCTATTTTGAATAAATTCCTACTGTTACCTGTTCCTTCCTCTACTGGCCATGATGGGAAACAGGGAACCAAAGAGTGGATTACATCCTTAAGAAACCAAGCCAGGGATATAATGCCAGTACCAAAATCATAAGAGTAACATACCTGATCCTTGACCAAATCTGTGTCTCATTCAAAGTGTTTTCACAAACAAGTCTCTCCTGTTCATTAGATCCCAGCACAAACTGCCCCATAGACGTAGTTCTCAAACTAGCACCTGAACTTCTAGTAGATTTGAAGTTCTTGAAGGCAGGGAGAGCTAGGTTGCTACAATCAATTAAGCATTTGAGTGTCTACCGGATGCCCAGCATTGTGCTAGAAACTATATGCTGCAAACAAGTAGAAGTATGCAAGTTGTGCTGCAGAAGTTAATGTCTAAGTCATTCCTTTGTGCTTTTGGTGCTTTAAAGTGTCTATCAAAGCTTCTTTGCCCTTCAAGAACATTGTTTCAACTCTGCCAACACTCCTAAAAACGCTTCATTGGATTAGCAGGAAAACACCCTCATCCATCCAGCGCAGAGATTGCAGAGATTGCAGCACCTCCGCTACTGCCTAAAGTACTCAACCTGTCCCTCTGTACCTGCTGTCCTCTACCTGGGAAGTCCCTCCCATCTAGTCATTCCTGTCCCTCAGGATTTTCCTGTGTTTCAAACTCCGCTCAAACTCTACCTGCTCCATAAGACCTTTCCGGGTCACTACAGCCACACACTTACTTATGTGGCTAGTATTGTCACCTCTGCTGGTTACATTCCCTTGGAAACATGTCTCTTTCCACCACTCAATAGCAAGCTTGGTTGAGATGAAGATGAAGAGGGTAGAGCTGGAGTGGAGAGAAAGAACCTGTAGTAGAGAATGCCTTGGAATTGCTTCAAAATAATCTAGTAGTAGGGAGGGAGGGAGTCAGCAGAGATGTGACAAAATTGGCCATGAATTATTAATGATCGAAGCTGAGTGAGTAGTATGTGGGGGAGGTACAGAGGCTATACTATTCTTTTAATTCTGCATATGTTTGAAACTATATATATTGCAAATATTAATGATTTTTATTTAGGCCATACAGAAAGTCAGGGTTTACCTGTATAGCATTTAAGATCCTTTTTTGGGGTACAATGAAACCCTTCCATCCAGATTCCACCAAGTCCTTCGTCCCTTACAAAGGGCTCAAATAATTTAACCCAAAGAAAAAGAAAATACCCCAGAGAGTGATTTCCCTTGTCCTAATAGCCCACCTCTTTGCCCTGTCCACAGCTCTCACCCTTGCCATTGCCCCTTGTCCTGGCCTTTGCTCCAGCTGGGGGTGGGAGAGTCCTAACTGCTAGACAGAGACTGCTATTCTATTCCCATCACCTCAAAATAAGCCAAGAAGCCTGCTTGCTTGGTGTACTTCCCTGGAGATGCTGGTCCGATCGCTGTGGCCTGCAACCCATTCTTAGAGGCTTTGAGGAGGCGAAACGTGCGTCCATAGGTGGGGATCCCCATGATGAGCTTCTCTGAGGGTGCCCCAAGCTTTCTCCAGTAATTCATAGCATATGCCTGCAGGTAAGAAGAATCCACACTCCTCCTTGTTACTAAGAGCCAATGGCCTGAGCTCAGGGGGACAGATGTCTGGGCCACCTGAGATCTTTCCTTTCCTTACCGAAGATTTGGGGTCTTCAGGCAGAGAGAACAGGGGGCTATTATGTCCTGTGAACTTTTCCCAACTTCCATGTAAGTCATAAGACAAGACATTGATGAAATCCAGGAGTCTGTAAGGGGCAGGAGGAAGAGATATAAAGACTGGGCTAGCCAGATTTTCAAGTCAGATCATCACAGCACTGTCTAGCTAGTTAGCTAGACATTGGTCACCAGAGCTTCCCTGCTCCTTCTGCCTGTGGGGCCTGCCCATGCTGTGCTATCCACCTGCCACTGGAACAAACAGCTGGTTAGGAACAGCTGTGTGTGAGGATCTATGCATCCTGAGAGTATCTGTGGAGGTAGGCAGGAGTCAGATGAGAGAAAATACACTCAGGCCTGATACAAATGCTAACAGGCATCTGCACAAATGGTCATGAGTAAAAGCAGTCTGTTCTTGTCTTTCTATAATTCCAGGAGCCATTGAAACCTACCTCCTTTATAAAGCTTTCATCATTACCAGGTTACAGGGATAGGGGTTTACACTGATTATCTAATTTAATTTTAATCTGGCTAATTCCCTAAGTACTGTAAGCATCTCCATTTTAAAGGTGAAGAAACTGAAACTCAGATGGGTTAACTAGTTTGCCTAAAGTTGCCCAGCTGGGCGAGGGCAGGACTCTCTCAATCCTGTCTGGCTAAAAGATCAACACTAACACACGCCATGTCCCCTGCGTCTCTCCCTCTCCTCCCACGTTGAAACCACTCTGTAGCGCACTCACACACAGGAACATCCCATTTCTCTTTTGGTCTGCATCTGCCTCCGTTTCCTCTTCTGTAAATACTTGATTCTCAAAGTTCTAGAAAATATACCTAGAGCTCACATGTCCAAAAAGATTTATGTGCTACTCTTTGTCTAGCTTTTTAACTTTTGCATGAAGAACTGCTCTGAATTATGGGTGTGACTGGGCATTCCTACTTTTGTTTTTGTGACAGTGATTATTAATTCATCCATCTCTGGTGCCAGCATCTGCTGCATAGTGTATGTCTACAGATATACTCTAGGTAGAAAGAGGCCAGGTCCCTGGGATTCTCTCCTAGGCTGTGCAGAAGACTCTACCTGTGCTAACATTGTTGTGGGCAGATATTACATCACCTCCCTCTGAGGTCTAAAGAAACCCTCAGGGTATAATGGAGCTAGCCCTTGTCCCCACCCATGCCCTTCAGCCCAGCCCCAAACTTGCGTGACGTCAGGGCAGGCACATGGTGAGCTCAAAAACAGTGCTTGGGAAGCTCTGGTGTTCTGAGCTCAAGACACCTGCTTCCCTCCAATGTCCTGCCCCACCAAGGCAATATACACTCACCTTCCTAGAAAGCGCACATCATAGGATGTTTGGACGATGTGTGGGACCCCAGAAACAGCAGCAGACAGCAGCAGCCTTGGGCGCATGGTGAGCAGTGCCTCCTTCCGGAAGGCAAACAGGAGCTCCTAGGAGGAAAGACAGAAAGACACAGAGAACTAGACAAACAAGAGGTGGGGCCTGGGGAGAGTGTCATCTAAGAAGCATTTACTGAGCTCCTGAGCCAGGCTCTGGGATACGAAGGTGAGTTGGACATGGGCCATGCCACAGGCTCATGAGACAGGCAGATGAGGGCTGATGTGGTGAATGATTTAATCGTGCGGTGGCGAGCAGGCTCAGGAGCACAGAACTCAGAAAGACACTGCCTGAGGGAGTGCAGGAAGCTGCACACAGAAGGCATCCCTTAGGCTGGAGGACTGGAGCAAGCCCCAGGTGCAGAGAAAAGAGCAACCTCGGGGAGTTACAGGTGTTACCCTCCAGAGGTTCACAGTAAAAGAACATTCTGTCACCCTCTTCTGCCCCTGGCCCTGGACTTATGCTTCTCTCCTGCCATAAGCCCAGATATATAAAAGTAGAATCATTTCTGGATTCTGGCGCTTCCAGACCAGACTTACTTCAATTAAGAAGAGAAAAGTCCACCGGTCATGCATGGGGCTGCCTCTTAGTCCAGGATATAAGAAGAAAAGATCAAGACCATCAAAGTCATGTGTCCTCAGAAGGGATATAACTGAAGCAATAAACTTTTCACGGTTGGCAAATGTGGACAACATAGTGGTGAACCTGCAGGGAGACCAGGGGTAAGACAACACTATCCACAGAATGACAACCTCCTACAAGGCCCCTTGCAAGCTGACAGATGTGGCTGGAGGAAAGGAAGGCAGATCTCCAAAACTCTCCCACCTTCTTACATGCCTCTCCCAGTACCAGGAGCTCAATACCCAAGAGTGGGGAATTCAGGCAGCTAAAAGAAGTTGAAAACCATGTACTGCCCTGAGGCCAAATGGCACAGGGAACAGCAGGCACAGAACTAAGCAGGTAGCCTGGGGTGCAGAGAAATGGCTCAGTCCAGCTCTGCCTCCCAAAAACATGGTATGCCTACTGGCAAGGCACCGCCCCTCTCTGTGCTGTCTCCTCATAGGTAACCACTCAATTCCCACAACCTGTCCTAGCACTGACATTTTCTACCTGACTGGATTAGGGGAGAGAACATGAGTCTAGGGCCAGCATGTCCAGAAACATCTGTGAGTTAATCTGGGCCTGAGCTGTATAACTTGGCACAAGAGGCCTGTGCTCTGATAAGGGGTTCCTGATCGTGTGTTCTTTTGTTCATTGCTTGTTTGATATTTTTTTCTATTTTACATTGTTTTCTCTTCCGTAGCGATGACACTTTGGAAAAATTCTAACTTATTGGAGCTGAACTTTAAGCAACTCTGGGTTAGTCCTAAGCTGAGCCATGATTAGAAAATTAACCAGACTCATAAATAGACCTGGGTTCCATGGTCAGTTTGCCACCTCCTTGCTGGGCAATCTCTGAGGAATACCTGGGACAAATCTGGCAAGTTCCTTAATACTTGTGACTTGTGCTTTCTGCTCTACCAATTGGAATACAACCACTTTGTAAGCTTCCTCCAAGTGTTCACAGGTTAATGCGTGTACAGCCCTAGCCCAGCGTCTGGAGCACTGGGAATGTTCAGAGAGGGGAAGAGGTGAAGCCTGGGCGGCGCAGAGCTAGTTCTCACCCCCCTGCCCCGAATCTTTCCTCCATCTTGCAAAGTGCATCCTCACACACTCCCAGCCCACCAGACCTCCCTTTCGTGCATCTCATGCCTCTAAGGCAACAAGGCAAGCACGGCCTCTACCCCAAGCCTCAGCCATGAAATAGGGGAAATGTTTCTTCAGAAAATATGAAGGCAGTTTGTCATCTCCACGCTGCCTCATGGAGATTGAAGTGCTAACAAGAGCAGCTGCTACATACTGAACATGTACTATGTGCCGGCACTAAGCTTAGCATTTTGTTATTTCCTTTCCTCTGATCCCACCCTTTGAGGCTGATATTCCTGGACCCACTAATAAAGTGAAGAAACCCGTGAGGTTTGGGAGTTATTCTCATCCTGCACCTGATTCCTTACCTTATGAAAGGTGGAAGAAACAATTGTTTGAGTGCCTCATTTTGTCTCTAATTTCCCCCCAGCCCCTTTCTCACCACCTGCTAGAACTTCCTTGTCTCCCCTGACCCACCATGGAGAAGAGGCCAGGATGTCCCTTGAGTGCAGGGGTCTAAGATTCATGAGTTAGGGAAGTGCTTACGCTACCTTTGCTGTCCCCATGGCCAAGCTGGCTTCCCCCTCTGTCTTCACATCTAGCCAACCTGCTCCACCCTCCCAGGGAGAAGACAATAACAGCAAAGTCTCACCTTGAGGTGCCAAAGTTCCACCCGCCGATGGACAGCAGTGTTTTCAGCTCTCTGTTCCTACGATGTGGGAGAGAGGGTTGATGAGCTGGGTCCTCCACTCCAGTGGGCAGCTGCTGCCACATTCTTTTGTTTTGCTCCATGGAAGAAAAACAGGAAACAGGAGAGATGGGAGGTAAGGGAAGGAAAAGGAGGAAGGTGATGTTAGGAGAGAAATGAGCACAGGACAGAGAAAGAAAGAAAGAACAATCAACCCAAGGGCCATCACAGCCCAACAACTCCAAGGTTGCACAAAGTCTGCCAAACTCGCACATGTCCCCATGATGCTTCCAAAAAAAGAGTAGTCTAAAATGTTTCTCTTTTTCCTATTCAACAAATATTTATTGAGCGATGTCTATGTGCCATTTACTGCTTTAGGCACTTTAGAACAGAGAACAACACAGATAAGCTCCCCATTTTCAGGGAGCTTATAATCTAGTGGCATAGAACTTTTTCCCTGCCCATCCCTGCAACCATTAATGCAGTAACAAGCCTTCCCTTGGGTACGGAGAGATCCCAGGAGTTCTGGAGAGAGGAAAATGTAAGCAAACACTTACTGAGCACCAACCCCGTGTGAGACACTGACCTAGCCACTGGGGATACGACGACACAGCAGACACTGCCCCTTCCCTGGAGTAGCTCATAGCTAATAAATGGTAATAAAAACATGAGCATTTGTTGAGCATTAGGGATGTGTAGGCCCACTTTAACCGCAATAATAACTAAAATCCTCACAACTAGGTTCAAAAGTTGAGTTGGGTTTTGCCAGGCAGAGAAGAGAGAGAAGCACATTCCAGGCAGAGGCAACAGCAAATACAAAAGTAAGGAGGCAGGAAAGAGCTCAAGGTGTCTGTGACAAGGAGTTCTCAAGTTGGGGGTGCTCTGGACCCCTATTTGAGAGGAAGCTAGGACTGGAAGAAATAGAGGAAAGTTGAAGAGTAACAAGAGAAATAGACTGTTATCTTATACCTGTGAAATCTGAAAATACCACCCCCACATCCAATATGAACACACCTCTCCTTTAGTTTGTTGAACTCTGGGTAGAGAATTTTCTCATCCTGGAGATCCTTAGCAACAATCTGATTGTTGTTCATTGAGGCAAAGGCAAATATCAGGTGGGTGCAGAGAAAGGGGTCCAGGTCATGGGGCAAGATCGAGGCGGGGCCTGGCCGACTGTGTGCCCAGTTGGTGAAATAACACACCAGTTTATGGGCAGCACCTGGTAAGGGAGAGCACACATTAGTTGACAGAAACCAAGGGAGTGGATGGAGCTCAGCTTCCAGAAAGCAATGTGAACGCAGCAGCCCAAGAGACCGGGCCACATTTTCACATCCTTTCTCCCTGGCCCTGAAGTACACCTCAAAACTACACTGTGGTTCTATTCCTCCCCCACTGCTGAGGTCTCGGGAAGAAAAGAATGCCTCGTGAAATCCTGGTCAGAATGGATTCTCAAGTCTGGACCAAGGCACACAGTCAGAGACACAAACAGCAGGTGACCAAAAACCCTCTGAGAAACTGTGTTGGATCCCTAATCCCTGTCAGAGGAGCCAGGGAAAGGTGGCTGCAGGGGACACTCAGTGTGGAGGACTTCTCAGCCAGAGACTCTCCCTGGCTCTGGAAGGGAAAACACAGTTTCCTTACCATCGTGGTGTTTCAGCACAAGAACCAGCCCTGCGGGAAGCAAAGGGAGGAGTCACACAGAGATTCACACCCTCCCCAGAGTGGCATACCACAGCACACCCTCTGGTTAGCAAGGCGCCCACCAACACAGCACCTTACGCAGATGCAGACGTACAAATGGGGACACACACACCATTCACTATTTCCTAGTCTCTAAAGTTGGACCAGTGGAGCTAGATAGAAGTTCCTTTTCTTCTGATAAACACATGTATATGCTCATGCTTTGCTCAGGGACAACAATGAGTCTTAGAAGTCCCAGAAAAAGCTTGAGGCTAGTGGTTCTCAACCCTGGCTGCAAATTAAGAAGCACTGATATCCTGGCTGATCATGCAGAGATTCTGATGGAACTGATCCAAGGTGGAACTCGAGCATTTAAAATTTCTAATGTGCCACCAGATTTGAGAACCACTGCTCTGACCATTTCTCCCTGGGGCCCTCTGACCTCTGACCATTCACTATAGCCCATCCCATCTCTATCTAATCCAGGCCCCCTGAGTCTCAGGCTGCTCTCTCAGGAACCAAAGAAATGACAAACTCATAAAGCCTGGCACCTCCTGGACTGAGTGACACTGCTGGGACCTGCCACACTCACCAACCCACAGCAACAGCTTCCGCATCTCAATTATCTGATAGCTGTGAGGCCAGAGATGGAGCCCTTTATAGGAGCTTCCCTGTGGATAGCACTGAGACAGCCCAGCTACACACACACACACACACACACCACACACACACCAGTGCCAGGATCAGTAATTTATGAGAGTCATAGTGACCCCAGAACCACCTGTCCTCCCTCTCCAACAAAGCAACAGCTCCGGGTTGGCACTGAATACCAGGAAGAGGGTCTTCCTTATATTCAGTACCACATGGACCAGATATGGGGGAGAAACCCCATATGGTAGCAGCAGTTCTGTTATTAGAAGATGATTGGCTGGGAAGCAGCGTAATTTAAAAAAAAAAAGTTTAAACCCTAGCTTTGGATTTAGGCTTTGAATCCAAGGTTTGAATTCAAAGTTTGAGTCTCAGTATCACCACTTAGAAGTTTTGTAATCTTGCACAAATTACCTGCCTCTGCGAGCTTCAGTTTCCATGCTTGTCAAATGGAGATGACAGCTCAGACTTACCTCATAGAGCTTTATAGAGATCAAAGAGATAATGGGTCAAAAATTGTTAGTTTTGTGCTTGCATATAATAAGGGCTCAGTGAATGGTAGCTATTATTAGGGATGTCAAAAGGGTTGCCCAGGAGAGCAGAGTTCTCAAACTCAAATGACACTTGCCAGGCAGGTAATGTAAATGGATGGCATAGATGCAATAAAACAGCTCTCTCCATTTTATTAGAAAAGTAACAGTTCATGCCCAATGATGTACATCAACTAACATGAAGCCTCTTGGTCAGGAGACAACAGAGATCAGTATAAAGAGGGACAGCACTCTGAGCAGCTGCTAATGGTTGCCCTGCAAGGAAATAGAACCAGTGTTGCCGGATCCTTCAATTTCTCAGGAGAAGAAAAAACCTGAATTTTTATGAGTCAACAATATTTGAGTCAGTATATGAGCCAATTGTGAGGATGTGTCATGAACCTCAAGAATATGATGGATACAATTCTGGACATCTAAGAGCCAGTTTTTAAAAAATGCAACAACAGGAGTATGAAAGATTTAAAAAAAAAAAATTTATTACCAGACTGCAAGCCAATGATTCATCAATTTTCTTTCTCTGCCACAGAGGGTCTCAGACCCTCTGCCCATTGTCACAGAGACTGATGCCGCTCATCTCATCCACATGAACTACCACAAGGTTTTAACCAGATGTCAACATAATCCACAACACAGGGAAACAATGACTAGTGATCAAATTCATATAACATCTATCCTTCATTTCCAGTATGAAGAAATCAGGAAAGTCATTGTTTTAAATCAGCAGTTTGCTTGAATATGACGGAATAAAAGCAACAAATTGTATAGAATTTTTGGAGTATTTCGCTGAAACTCTGGGAAAGCCTGATAGAATACCCCACCCAACCAAGACTATGTCTCCTTTTCTTCATCCATCTTTGCCTTTCTTTACGTATTTAACAAATATTCACTGAGCATGTGCCACACCCTGCTCGGCGCTGAAACAGTTTCTGCTTTCAAGGAGCTTACGATTTAGTGAACAGATTGATCATATCCCTAGGGCTAGTGTATGTCTCTCTTTCTTGGAGAAGTAGCATGATGAGTGCAGTGAGGAAAACATGAGTTTTGTTGCCATAATGATTTGAGATACAATTCCCACTCTGTACCATCACTGAGGCAACCTGGGTCCCACTTGCATGCTTAATGCCACCCTCCATTCCTCGGACTAATATTAACCTGAATCAGGAGATAATTATGCCTCCTGAGACCAACACTGGATCATGCTTGGCAACAACTTGTACCATTGGTTAGACTACCCCTGGTACATTTTCTGACTACAATGACCATGCTGTTGTTCCCCCATTCCTAGACCTTGTGCCCTCATTCTTGTAACTGGGTCTGGTCCCTGCTTTGACTTCTCTTCCTGTTCTACAAACTGATGGCGCCACAGTTGGCTCCTAGGACCTAGGTGTGCTGACATTGTCTTGCTAGTTTCCTCATACCCAACAGCCTCAGGGCCTCCTGTCTTTGAAGACCTTTTTGATGTGGAATGCCAACCTTTCTCTACTTCTGAGCCTCTTCCCACAGCATCCCCTACCCCTCAAGATTTCACATCACTGAGATTTCCCACTAGGCTGTGGCCTTCCACTGAAACTCCTAATAGGGGCACTAGCTGCTAATGCTGTACCTAACACAGAAGCCAAATTTGCCTGCCAATTTGAACTTCATTCATCTGCACCTGAGTCATCCTCTGGATTCCTATTCTGCTGCATTAAGCATGGCTAGATCTCAGACCTGACCCCTCTGTGCCTTGCAAAAATGACTGATGATGCTGAGAATGCCAAGATATAACAATGGATGCCCAGGAATGACCTCTGCATAATGCAGGGATGACCGTGCCAAAGAACTGGCAACTATGCCTCTATATGTTCAGCAGATGATGAATAGTAAAATGCTGAATGGGGGTTATGTTGAAAATCAGTGTGCCGTGTCGCTCTGTGTGTTCTCAATCCTTTTCCTTCAGTTCTTGCTGTCAAAAAAAAAAAAAAAACCATTTCTTTTTATTTTTACACACCCACCCGGATACTTACAAAATATCCCTCCCTAGTGCTTAGCCTGTGCTCATGAAGTTAGAAAAGACATTTGCAAATGTCTTTTTTACTGATTAAATCCCTGCAGCGTGACACCTCTCACATTTTTACAACAATTATCAATATGAAGGCAAGATCAAAGACGTGAAGTGCTTTGGTTTTAACAGAGCATTTGGCTAAATATTTCATGATACCCATGTGAATGAATTAGAGAAGTATGACTTAAACAAAATCAGTTGGTTGAATAACAAAAAGAAATCCAAAGAGTATTGACTACAGATCACTGTAAACTTGAAGAGAAGACTCTTCTCTAGTCAGTTACCACATCTTTAAAGTGAAGGGAGTGTTCCAATATTTGGTGTAAAAGATGATTTTTGGTTGTGCATTAGGGATTTTTTAAATATTTAATGTGTTTATTTTAATGTATAGTGGGAAAATGAATATTATCATACAAACCCATACTTTCATGGATCTTATTTAACTTTAAAAATTGAGGAAATTCAAAAAAGAATATTTGTAATAAGATAGTAAAGGTAGTGCTATTTGTTTAATGTCTTTAGAGGTCATATAGGCAATATCGCAATCCTAAACATAAAATCTTATGACCTAGCAATTTCACTTTTAGAAATGTATCATGCCCAAGCACACAAAGAAACAATGTTCATTGCAGCTTTATTTGTAACAGCAAAATACTAAAAACAAAACAAAAATCCTAACTGATTAAATGACGTCATTAGGAAATGGCTAAAGGTGTTATTGCACATCCATGCAATGGCCGTTTTCCTTCTAAGCCAGTGATTCTCAACTGGGCACAATTTTGCCCAATCTAGCAATGTCTGGAGATACTTTGGTTGCCACAACGGTGGAAGAAGGAAGGTAGGCTACAGTACCTAAGGGGTAGAAGCCAGGGATGCTGCTAACCCTCCTTTGATGCATAAGACAGCCCTCCACAATGAAGAATATTCAGTTCAGAGGCTCCTTGACTTATAATGGGATTCCATCTCGATAAATCCATTGAAGTGGAAAATATTAATGTTTATGAGAACACATGGACACAGGGAGGGGAACATCACAAACCGGGGCCTGTCAGCAAGTCAGGGGCAAGGGAAGGGAGAGCATTAGGACAAATACCTAATGCATGCGGGGCTTAAAACCTAGATGACAGGTTGAAAGGTGCAGCAAACCACCATGGCACATGTATATCTATGCATCATACCTGCATGTTCTGTACATGTATCCCAGAACTTAAAGTAAAATAAAAAATATTAATGTTTTCAACTAACCACTATTTTATCAGGATGTACCTCCATCATAAGTCGATGAACAAACTGACAACACGTTTTGTTTGTTTGTTTGTTTTTTGCACCATTGTAGAGTCGAAAAATCATAGGTTGAACCATCAGAAGTCAGGGACCACCTGTACTGATAATTTAATAGTGCCAAGGGTGAGAGACCCTGGTTTAAGCAGAATTGCTTTTTTGCGGTCATCAGTTCTTACTCTTTTCATTCCAAAAGAAGTTCGACTGTGTGCTACTAGTTAAACCCTTATTACACTAGATTTAAAAATTAAACTGTTTCATCTATTACAAAGCAAGCTCTTTTGGTGAAGGATTCATGACTGATTCACCTTTGTTGCCCCAGATCCAATGGTTAAATGGTCTGTCTTTGGAATGAATGAGCTGAGAAAAAGCATAGCCAAAGAGGTGGGCACACCCTGGCTTAGAAACAGGCAGATTTGGGTCACTAATAGAGAAACTCTGGACAATATATTTGAAAAGTAGCAATAATGACACTTTTCTTGAAAGGTTTAAAAAAACAGAGATTATAAATGTAAACTGTCTGACTCATGGTAGGCACTCATAGCGGCAATGGTTGTTATTGCTGCTAATGGTTATTATTATCGGCAGTGAGATCAGCACCTAACATTGAACTAACTGCTCAACAGGTTTAACTAATAGATCCTTAAAGTCCTTTCCTACTCTAACATTCTGTGGCATAGTCCTGAAAGCAATTCATTCATTCATTCATTTTTCTAACTTATTCAACAAATACTTATTTTCTACTCTAATGGAGTAAGCAAAAACTAAAATCACAAAAATTTAAAATACAAGCATGCAACTTAGATGTTAGAGACTCCCTGCCCCTCAGTGGTCTGATTATACTCTGCCTAAATCCCAGCCCCACAACCTGTGTCAGCCCAGTGTCCCCGATAATCCAGCAAAGTCTCAATAATTCCTCCTTATGTTTTTCTCCACTCCTGTGCTGCTTCATCCTTGGGTGTAGACTGTTTTTCTGCATAGCTGCCTGGTGCATGACTTAACCCTTTTACTGGCCTCCATAAGAAATCCTTACACATCAAGTTCTTGGTATTTTTTACTAAAAACAGGGGTGAGGGGTGCCTGTGAAGGGTCACATCCCCTAATGCAAAGACTTCACCAACTCCTGGTTCCTCTCACCTATCCCGGTGTTCTCTCTCTCCCATTCCAGAGTCCCTGAAAAACTCCTCCCTTGCTTGCTACAGTTTAGTTCTAACCAGATCCATAATGCTTGGGCTTTCACTGTCTATATCCAAGGCAGATGTTAGGGTACTTTCTCAGATAAATCCAAAGAGGAATTCCAATAGCAACTGTTACTATAGTTACCTTTTCCTGTTTACTTATATTTTGTATAAGTATGATTAACAAAACATGCAGGATATACTGTTTGGGAAGAAGATGGTTTAGAAACTTCTTTACCATGGAAGGTATCTGAGCAGGAAAGGGAAACAATCAAAAGGATATTCTAGGAAGACGCTTAGAGACAAGTAAAAGAAGGAATGGATGGCAGGAAAGGGGCAGGGTGCTAAACCTGAGTTTATCTTTTCCCACCTTCCCAGTGCTGTGCCTTTGCTCATGGTGACTGATTCCCAATTCAAAAAGGTGCAGCTCTATGGTGGCTGTCCTCTGTATGCTGGAGATAACAGTGAGAATAGATACAAGGGAATCAGTTCCCTGATCAATCAGATACAAGCTAGGCAGTGACCACAATAAACCTAGAAATGATAGTTATGGGCCAGACACAGGGGTCACACCTGTAATTCCAGCACTTTGGGAGGACGAGGTGGAAGGACCACTTGAGTCCAGGAGTTCAAGACCAGCCTGAACAACATAGAGAGACCCCCGCCTCTACAAAGAGTTTTTTAAAAATTAGCTGGGCATGTTGGCACAAGTCTGTGGTCCCAACTATTTGGGAGGCTGAGGTGGGAGGATCGCTTGAGCCCAGCAGTTCAAGGCTGCAGTGAGCTGTGACCGTGCCACTGCATTCCAGCCTGGGTGACAGAGCAAGATTCTGTCTCAAATAAATAAATTAAACTAAATACAAAGATATGATAATCATGGTGTTTTGACCTATAAGAATTTGTAGTGATGACTAATTGATGGTGACGTCCCAAGAAATGAAATAAATGAGCAGCCTACTAAGGTGCAGCTAGACATACATAGATGGAAAATTTCTAGGTCTACAAGACAGAAACCTAACCTGGTTCCCAGCTCTAAGCTAGTTCACAGTCCTGGAACCACTTAACTATGAGGAAGCTGGGTCCTTCTGAGAAAGGATCCTGCAATGTAGCCACACGTATGCATTCTGAATTTTCACCCAAGCTTTCCCCAGAGATAGTGTGGGCTGCATGACTTCACACTGGGGAAAACAAATGCCTAGACTATGCAGAGACATTAGATACTGTCTCTAAATTTACACTGATTCTCAGAGACTGGAAACACCAATGCGCCTAACGTGTCACTGGGGGTTTATAAAGTTCAAAGGGTAAATGAAGTCTTGGCCTGAGTCCATCTAAGCAGCGTAACCATGGACTTATTATGTGATTCTTCCCAAGTCCCAGAATGTATACTGAGAATAGATATCAGTAACAAGCAGAGTCCTTACATTATTTCCCTGGCCTCTGGTAGGAGGACTGTTATGGTAGGATCAGGCAGAAACCTCTGGAGTTGCATATATGTATGCGTGGTGTGTGTGTGTGTGTGTATGTGTGTGTGTAAAACTTTATAGTTTAAAATAATAGTAAAACCAAACCAAACAAAAAACCACTACGACGTCCCTAGAGGAATGGCAGAAATAATGCTACCATCAAAAACTTGAGAAATGCAGAGTGATAATTCTTACAATATCATCCCTTTATTCACCTAATTGGAAACCAGACAAATTCTGAAGAATGACAGTTGATAATCAGGTTGTGCTGCCAATAACAACTGCAATTCCAGATGTGCTGTTCTTTAATGGAGCAAAACGACATAGCCCCTTACACTTGACATACAGCTACTGACCTGCTTTATTTTCCATTCCAACCATTAAGGAATTTGGGGAAACTGCACTTGTATGGTAGGGACAAGAGTATACTTTTATTAATACCATCTTGCCCCAGGACTGTGTCAACACTTCCACTTTTTGTTACAATGTAGTCCAAAGTGAACTTAATTTTCTTAGTAGCCCACAAAACATTATATTGGTCCACTGTATTAAAGGCATTATGCCTTAAATCAGGGAGAATATATGGTGTCCTCTCTCCCAAGGCCAAAATGCATAGCTGCAATTAAGAACCAAGGGGTAGAAATAGGAGTTGCCTTTTTTACTATTGTATCCAATAATTCACTTGAAGAGTTTCTGCTTCTTATTCAATAGTCCTGGCTAAGTAGGCTTGAAGATTCTAGCATTAAATGAGCAATGTTTCACCCAGTAGTTATGGTCTCAGTGAATCAGAAGCTAAGGCTACCTCTTGGCCATCTGGGGCTCCTTAGGCCACTGGAAAAAAAAAAAATGTGAAGAAAGAAGCCATTGTACCCGTTGGGGTAACTGATCCCAATTGCCAGGGGGGAATTGAGTTGCTGCTGCACAACTAGAGAAAGGACTGTGTTTGCAACTCTGGGGACTCAGGGACATCTTCAGTACTCCCTTGCCCAGTAATTCCCATGACAGAAAGCAGCAGAAACCCAATAAAGAGCAAATCACTAAGAACTCAGACCCCGCACACAGGTTCGGTCATCTCACCAAGGTTCTCAGAGGGTGAGGGGAACCTCAACGAGGAGTTCTCAGAGGGTGAGGGGAACCCAACGTCGAATGGATGGTGGGAAAAGATGGCCATGATACTTAGGCTGTATGACCATTTATGAGTAGGAACTCTAACAGCTATACTTCGTTACTTGTTTTTCTCTTTTCACTTTTCTACTGCTGCTTTATGTGAGGACACTAATGATACCTAATCCTTTAGGTTTAAGATGGAAGTATGAACAAATGGTTATCACCCTATAATGATAAAATAGTTGTTGGGACTCTGGGCATCTCTTGTGTTGAGGACATGAAATTTCAACTATATTAAGGACAAGAGAGGATAAGAGGCAAAAAAGTAGACTAAACATATTTTCCAACTGCCCTTCTATTAATATTTCCCATCTTTCTCCACCTTGCTTGCTGCCCCTGAAAGTCTGTCAGTTCGGACTACATCAAATGGGCTCTGTCGGGTTCAGCCTGACAGAAGAGTAGAGGAAGGGAGAGAAATTGGGGTATTCATTCTTCTGGATCACCCCATGACATGGCATCAAGGGAACTCTTATCTCTTGATAAAGGTCACCGCTGCTCTCAAAGCAGATGCTCTCCAAAACTATCTTTTCTTCCAGTTTCAGGTAACTTCTCCCTTCCCTTGCCCTTGGGCACTAGCTCTTTGGTTCTCCTACACCATTTCCAAACCTTTGTAATTAGTTCCCTTATAAATAAACCCTCCAAAACCATCCTGAGTGTACCATTTGCTTGTTGTGATAATTCATTGCACGTCTATCAAATCATCACATTGTACACCTTGAATATACACAATATTTGTCAATTAACTTTTTCTTTTCAGACTATGCTTCACTCCCATCGCCCAGGCTGGAGTGCAGTGACCCAATCTCGGCCCACTGCAACCTGCGCCTCCCAGGCTCAAGTGATTTTCCTGCCTCAGCCTCCCGAGTAGCTGGAACTACAGGCGCACACCACCATGCCCGGCTTTTGTATTTTTTATAGAGACAGGGTTTCACCATATTGCCCAGGGTGGTCATGAATTCCTGAGCTTAAGTGATCTGCCCACCTTGGCCTCCAAAAGTGCTGGGATTACAGGCATCAGCCGCCACACCTGGCCTAATTATTTTAATTTAAATGTTAAGCAGGGAAAATGTATCACTTTGATGACTGGGATATGAACCCTTGTTTTCCAGTAATCTTTACTTTTGGCTAGCACCTAAACACTTAATTCCATCCTGTCTCTCTCTCTAGACTTAGTTGCTGAATGCAGGACAACCATGTCTGCCTTGCTCACTATCAAACTACAAAATGTCCAACAACTTCTGATACACCATAGCTGCTCACTGCCGAGTACTTCTGCCTGGTTTCTGACCCATTGGGAATTCTCAAAAGGCAATCTAAGGCAGTGCTTCCCAAACTTTAATACGCATAAGTCACATAGGAAGCTTTTGAAAATGTAAATTCTGACTCAGTAGATCTGGACATTCTGTATTTCTAGCAAGTTCCAGGTTATATAGATGCTCCCAGTTTATAGAACACATTTTGAGGAACAAGTTAATGCCTTATAAAATTAAGCCAGAATCCCCCTCCAAAAAAAACCAATATTGTATGCTCCCACTTACACAAATGTCTAGAATAGTCAAATTTATAGAAACGAAGACGGTGATTGCCAGGGTCTTGAGGAAGGGGAGTTACTGTTTAATGAGTAGTTTCAGTTTCGGGTGATGAAAAAGTTTTGGAGATGGAAGTGGTGAAAGCCGCACAAAAATGCAAATGAACTTAATGCCACTGGACTGTACATTTACAAAGTTAAAATGACAAATTTTACATTAAAAAAAAAAAAAAAAAAACTTTAAAAACTCAAACAAGGCCCAAGTTGATCTTGCTTCAAGGAGTCTGCCACAACAGGTCCAGGGACGGTGGTGCACGCAGAGCCTGTCTTACCTGCCTCCAGATGCCTAGATCAAAGGTTGCATTAATGCTAACTCTGTCAAGCAAACTGCATTTGGATAATGGTCTTAAAGGGTCTCATACGTCAATTCTACTCAGAGGATTTCTGAGACAAGTTGCAGAAACTGCAGAACATGAAGCTAATTTAGGCTGTACATAAAAAGTGCATTTTCTAACCTAAACAATTTTCATGACTTAGAGCTGAGACTCCAGATAAGAGTTACTGCCAGAACGGATAATTAGTTTGCAACTGAAATTCCTAATGCTTACAACATGGTGCCTCTCAAAGTGAAACACTTGACTGGAATCTGGTATCTCATGATCACGGGGACATGTGAAATATAGCTATATCCACTGAAGGCACTTTGAACCAGTGACACTGGCTGGGCTTTCACCAGAATGTTAAAGGTGAAATTGTTGTTTGGGAATCAAATTCTTTATTATATTTTGAACTTTGATGGCCTATCCATTACATATTGAAGCTGCAGAACATCATTTATGAGACAAGGAGTTTCCACAGTAAGTAGAATGCTACTGTATTAAATGTTGTACCAGATGATAAAAGATTATGGGATCACTTATTGTGATTGTGTCACAACTTAAAACGAGAGTTAACCTTTCTCTCAGATGCTCACAGCTCCCTCAGTTCCCTGGATTGCAGCAGTCCCGTGATCACTCAGTGAGACCAAAACTCCAGAAATGCCTATTTTTGATGGAGAACTAAAAAAGAAAATGTGTCTGGGGTCCAAGAGTTGTCTGCTTACCTTGTTTACTCTTCCAAAACTGTATCCTGTGAGCTGTTGATGAAGTTCTTGAGAAACTTTAACTCAAAATTGAGAATACAGCTTGCCTATCCTTTTTTGAAACAAAATCAATTACACAGCTGATTCTAATGTGTTCAGTGTGACCATTACTTGCGCTGTCCAAATGCAACAAGAATCTGCCTCTTAATAATCAGAGCCCTTTACTTTCAGGTCTAGATGTGGCAAGAAGTTTTGGAGCCCTCTGAAGTCCAGTCTGATTTTAAAAATCTCCTAACATGCTATCTGGAGGAAACATGGCTGGAGGCCCAGAGCAGTTATCAAGCTTGGGTGTTTTTGCTGCTGTAATGTGATTGTGAACCATTAAGTAATGTCCATATAGCTATTTATTAAAGAACCAGACTCCAACTGTCCTGTTGGGCAGGAGAGATACCTTGGAAATTAGCCCAATGTCTGATGCCACCTGAAATCGTAGGCAAGCCTTCTTCAGTATTCCTTGTGGTTCTGAGCACCATGCAAGGGGTGAGTCTCATAGCCCTTGGTGGACCAGAGAACGGCCGTGGAAGAGTAGGTTTGATTAGTGGACTTCAGAGTAAGGATGTAGAGAGAGAAATGGGTTTACTCTAGTGTTTAGACATTTTAACCAATGAAATTAAATGCAAAATATTTGTATATTTTTAAACAATAGATTGATCTCATTTCTACCTGTCATCAGCTCTGAATTCATTCTACTAGAACTATTCTTAAGTGAAGGACCTAGCAAATCACCCCACATGTGATAGTACCATTTCTAATTATTCTGTGGTCATCTTTTATTTTAAACTATCTTCTTTGCTCACTGCAACATATACATTCACCCAAAATTGTGCTAGTTGTTCTTCCTACCGTATTTGATAAGGTTTATAAATAATCTTGGTGGTGGTCACTGATAGATGTGAATTACTCTCATCAGTACAGATCTACCTGAACTAAAACATTTTTTTACAATAAAACATGGTCCTTCAAAAACCATGCTTTCTGGTCGGGCACGGTGGCTCATGCCTGTAATCCCAGCACTTTAGAGGCAAAGGCAGGCAGATCACCTGAGGTCAGGAGTTTGAGACCAGCCTGGCTAACATGGTGAAACCCGTCTCTACTAAAAATACAAAAATTAGCTGGGCATGGTGGTGGGCGTTTGTAATCCCAGTTACTCATGAGGCTGAGACAGGAGAATTGCTTGAACCCAGAAAGTGAAGGTTGCAGTGAGCCAAGATCATGCCACTGCACTCTAGCCTGGGCAGCAAGAGTGAAACTCCATCTCAAAAAAAGAAAAAAAAAAAAAAAAACCTGTGTTTTCCTTCCTTATTGTAACCACCTTAACACATACACATATTTCCTTTCTTATCTCTCTCACTGAGTTTTTTCTCCATCATTCTTAAGTCCATGAAGAAAAGGGCTATGCAAATTCCTACTCACCTCAAGCTCCCCCACCCTTACTTTCTCTAAGTGTCCACAAAATTAAAGTTTTCTCCTTGAGAGGCAGAACTTAAATGATTGTACCTACCCATTCTATTTCCTCCCACATTATAAAAACGATGGAAGACTTTATTCCTACTCCTCATCAACCCCAGATCACATGACTATAAATTCCCATGTTTTACTCAAGGGTAATCAGTCATGTCAAGGGTGAAGCAAGGAAACTTTACTGAGAAATATTTGCCCATATTCCTTCAGACTTTCCCAGTTTCATAATGTGATTTTTACCTAAATTGAACCTGCAAAGCTCAAAAGCACATAATTGATTATATTTAGTTTCAATATAATCAGTAACTGATCCATGACTTCTAACTGGCAATACCCACTCCACCAACCCAAGAATAAATGTTTACCTTAAGTTCTAACTAGCTTCTTTGGGAAGCTGGGGAAGCATAGGAAAAATAATGGGCTACAAGACACCATGATGACTCACATAAGTGAAATATATCTAACTACACATGACACACACGCTTCAAAAAGACAGGCCAACAATGCCTAAACTCTTTATTTCACCAACCAGTATTTCTGATATTCTTCCTGATACTGGATGTTAAAACCTTAGAAATCTATAAATACTGCATTCAGATTTTCCACATCAAGAGAAGGGGGCCCAGGGCAGAAGATGTCAGGCCCCAGGCTGTTTGGGGTGGGAAAAGTAGCAAAGATTTCTCAACAGTCTGTGTCAGTTTTCTAACTTAACTGAAACGCCTTTAAGCTCTCCTTCATCCCCAAACTTTCCCCTATGGCATCTATGATAGAAAAACACTCCTCTCTCATATATGCCCCATCACTGGGGAGCCGGGGGGAAGGGAGTGGGCATTACAAAGGCAAGCCAAACTTTTTATTCAGCCAGAAAATGGATTTCTGATTCGGTTTAATGGCAAAGAGTTGCGTAAATCCGTACCAAGTCCTGCTTCTTCCTCAAAGTGAGCTGGGCTGCATTTTTGTGACTGGAAGCATTTCTCATAATGGTGAATTAAGCACTTTAAAAAAATAAAATCAATCCCATCTCTATAAGTAGCATAAGAGCTGCTTCCAAGAACCCAGGGATGCCCACATCCCATAACCCACCCAGACACAGCCAATTCCTCATAGACAGCTACCTGGGAAGAATAAAATCCTTTCGTCAACTTGTTTTGGAGGGTGAGGGAGAGGCAGTGCTTAGGGAATATGTAGGATGGATTGTTTTATTCCTGCCACTACCAAAAACTATAAATCTACATACATAGTCACACGCACATACATGTCCATTTTTAAGAAAGCTTTTCCTCCCTGTGACTACAGGAACCCAGAATCCAGCCTCCCTCAGGCTGAGGGACGATGCCTATTAATGGCACAGATCTAGCATATCAACATACTACAGAAGGCTCCTGTGTTGTCTCACAAGCTGAGAGGGTACGGCAAAGAAGTGGACGCTCATGGGGGACTTGCTTTGTGTCTTAAATCCAATCTACTCAGTAACACTCGCAGGTCCAGGGGCTGGGAGAGGTTCTGTGGGCACGATGTGGTGGACGACCTGATGGTCCCAGCCCACTGTGGTAAGCAGGGAGTGATTGAGCGGGGACCAAGTCGCATCTCTCACAAAGTCTCTGTGGGCTCGGCTTCTAAACCTAGAAGAAAAAAAGTCAGGGCATAGTAGAGACAAGAAAAGCAGACCTGGAGAAAAAAGAGAACCCAACACATCTGGGGCATATTTTTTGGGTGTGTTACACACATTTCACCAACTGTATGGCCTCGTCGCCAGGATAGCAGTGTAGCTATCCACAGTGGATGTCATCAATCATCCAATCCAGTCCTCTATTTTCATAGATGAAGAAATGCTGGATAGAACAAGACAGTGATGTGGGGCAATAACAAGTAGCAAATCATGGCAAGGAGGGAAGTACAATTCAGGTCTTCCAAGTGCTGCCTTTTACCTTGTAGCAGACTGCATTTCATATGCAGTTCTTTATGTGAAAGGATACACTGCCGCCCCCTTGTGGGAGAGGGCTGGAGTGCTAGACTTAAAAATTCCACCTACCACCCCGCTCTACCAAGGACACAGCTTTGTCCTTGGGGTTGTGAATGTGCCCCAGGAACGGAGAGGGTCAACAGCCAGCCTGCTTCCATTACCAAGTCCCTTCAGATACAGACGGAGAATCTGTTCTCCAAAAGCACAATACACTTTTCTGAAGAGGAAAATGACTCACCCACCCACTGCTCCCCTTCCCTGATTCCCAAAGGATTCCACTTCACACTTACACCTCAGAAAGGCTTGAGTCCAGCACAGCAAGTGAGCAGTCTTCACTGAGAGAGGCCAGGAAGGGAACACTATTAGAGGGAGGAGAGGGTTGTGAAAGGCAAAGCCTGAATCCCAAGACAAAACCTTAACTGAGCTGGCGCCACCGCTACTGTAAAGTGACCCAGAAAAGGCAGCCTGATTCCCACTTTTTTTGGCTAAGGTCTGGCTACTATAAGTCGACACTAAAAGTTTCAAGTAAAGATGAAGGAAATGAAGCAAAGTTAGGGTTGACAACCATCCTGGTAACTAACCACCCCATCTCGTCCCTCTCTATAGCTTCAGCAATAACCCAGAAACACAGGCTTTTCCAATCTCACAGTCCTAGAAGCCCACAATATGAACCATGTTGGGTGCTGGGCAGGAATGAGACCACATTTTAGCCATTTCAGACAGAAACCGTATAATCTGAAAAATCCTTTGATTCCCAAAGGATTCCACTTCCCACTTAAGAGATCTTTGATGTTCCAAAACCTCAGCTAGAACACTGTCTGCTTTAAAGAACTACTTAATGAGCTAATGCTTTGAAAACATACACACACACCCTCACTGTTCCCATTTATACTCATCAGTCCCCTGATGACAAAGAACAGTACCTGTGTGGGGAGAACACCAGCCCAGTGACACACTGGGAATGTACAGCTGAGCTCAGGACACAGCTTGTACTCTTGGTATCCACAAGGGAGACTGTCCCATTCTCATCACCTGTAGAAGAGAAGGGACATGTCATGGTAAATAAGAGCATGGACTTTGGTGCCAAAGATTTGAATCCTAGTTCCTCAAGCTTGGAAAAGTTAACCATTCTGAGCACCAGTTTTCTCTTTTGCAAAGCAGGAATAAGTCGTCACTGGATGATTGTGAAAATTAAGTTAATGAATGAAGCAGTTATTATTTTAACCACAAACTACGTCACCATACACACAGCCTCATGACCACGATAGCTCTACACCTACCCACAGTAGAAAAGAATTCACTGTATAGCAATCCACTTGCTTTGCGGCTCACTGACTTATAGCCATGCCCAGAATACAGGAGCTAGATCAATCAATCAAAAATCAAATCCACTGGGAAAATAATCATGTTCTCCAAAGCTACACTAAAACTACCTTGGCATCACCCCACCTCCCCACCCTCAATTCATAATTCATCTAGTGTCCATGAGGGCTAAGACTGAGCAGCAAGGGCCTTGTGCATTGTGGAGTCAGCTCTTTCTCTTTCCTCCTCCCCTTTCCCAGAGTCAATATGATGTCTGATATGCTGCCTTACCAAAGACAAAGACTTCACTTTGCTGAGGATGCCAAGCCAGTGAGGTAGGAAGGTAGCCAGGCGCACTGCAGCCTGCAAAGGAGAGAAGAGGATCTGGACAAAAACTCAAAAGAGTCCAGAAGAAGTAGTTTCTCAAATGACATCACTCTAAATCCTGGGAGCACCTTTATTTGATTTCCCAAACCCTGCTAAGGCAGCAGTGTCCTCATCCTTGAGCCTCATAACCATTTATCCACCAGCTTTCTGCCCTTTCTGGACATGAGTCACAGGCAAGTTTCAGGCACAAATCATGAAGATAACAATTCTGGCCCCTTTGTCCTCCCATCTAATAAAGTAAATCAGCCACCCAGGAACTGGCCCTTCCTCTTGGTATGCATTGCAAGAATGGGGTTAGCAGAGTCTCAGTGGAAAAGAAGGAGATTATGTCACTCATGTCACAGTAACTACACTGGGCATCTGGCAACTATGCTTTGACACTGGCCAAAGAAATTCTCTTCTATCAGGGTTCCAAGTACTACTCTCCCACCAATGAATCTCAGACTCACCAATCTGTGATGCTGGCTTGGGACAGCGGGTATCCCAGAGTAAAATTCTGTTGTCCTAGAGGAAGGCGGAACAGAAAAAGGATCTCACAGTCCAAAGCGCTGCAGGCCAGAAAGTCTCCACACTAGAGACTGGCCTATGGAGGGCTGGAGTGTGTTTAGGGAAGAAGGAGCTATCTCTTACCTCGCTGCATGAAAGAAACACAGAGTCCTTGTGAGGAGAGGCAGCAACACAAGTGACCTGTGCAGCATGAGCTATAAAGGAGAGAGAAAGAGAAACATGATAGAAAACAAGCTGAAGCATTACAAGAGGGTCAGCCCAGGAATAATCAAGGTGCAGGAGGGAGGGAGGGCTGGTCTCATGATGCAATTTAACAAATTTTGTGGGAGA
This sequence comes from Chlorocebus sabaeus, assembly GCF_047675955.1. NCBI lineage: Eukaryota > Metazoa > Chordata > Mammalia > Primates > Cercopithecidae > Chlorocebus > Chlorocebus sabaeus. The sequence goes on along the minus strand of NC_132923.1, from coordinate 25,148,754 downwards.
TTATGGATTAGACAAAAGCTAAGAGGAGAAGTTTATACACTTATAAAACCTAAAAAGCCTTGTAAAAAAAAAATGTATTAGTAAAAACAATGAATGAGAAATTAGGAGCTTAGTAAGAATAACAAAGGAATTTCCAGTTAAGGCATCTTAGACGTGAGGTCTAAATAATTCTAGAATAGCAGTCTTCATACTGGAGCACACATACCTCCAAGTAGTATACAAAAACTTTCGAGGGAGTTCTGGGCGTAATAGTATTAAGAGAGCCAATTTCTCTAATGCTCTCTTTCTTAAAATTGAACTGCCTCTATTTTCACAATCACCCTTCTCCCACTTTAAAGAAAGAACACATACCTGTCATTCATCCCAGATCTTTCCATGGTACAATGCTCAGGGGTATAAAAACATAAGGGTTCTAAACTAAGGCACAAAAGCAGCTTTTCCCTAAGAACCAAAGAGCAAAAAGAAAGAGCATCTAGGTAAAATTCAATGAAGGGGGCGCTGATTTTGTTTCAGTCACACCACAAACACAAGTATGGTTCTGTGACTTCACTCTGTTTCTGTCTAATAACGAGAACTAAAAAATATGACAGATCGTTGTGATAAGGACATATTCAACAACTTTATCTGAATCTAAAAACAAAGTCAGACTTTTTCTGACAGAAAATTTAGTCTAACTTGGTCCACTGGCTTTACAATGCAGACTGGCTTTTGCCAGTTAGGCTATTTGGTAGACATTTGTACAAACTAAATAGGATTAACCTGCAAATCTAAAATTTGGACAAATATACACTTGAAATAAGTATATAATAAATTATATGCCAGAAATTACCTTCTCTGCAACTACTTAAAAAGTTTCTTTAGGTATCAATTAAAAAATGTATGAGGGGGCACAGATTTTCAAAATTGTTTTAGGAGGTCTACATGTAAAAAACTTTAAAGTCACTGCTACATGTTAATTGGAAGCTGTGGAAACCTTTTCTAGTCATTTTACCAGACTTTCCCAGGTAGTCTGAATGTGGCCCTTCCCTGAGGCAGAAGGATGGAAGTAAACCAGCTTCCATAGTTCTTTCCTAGCCCTAGAATTCACAGAAAGTCAACAGGATAAGAAGTAAGAAAAGGAATTTATTGCTCACTTGAAAAAAGCAAAGCTCTGGGACAAGCACCACGGTGGTAAAGAAAAGATGAAGAATACATGGTTCCTCTACCCTCAAAGGTTTTGGGGCAGGATGTAGTGGCTCATGCCTGTAATCTCTCAGCACTTTGGGAGGCCAAAGCGGGAGATCCCTTGAGCCCAGGAATTTGAGACCAGCCTGGGCAACATAGCAAGACTCTGTCTCTACAAAAAATTAAAAAATAATAAAGGATTTGGAATTCGGCAGGGGGAATAAGACACAAACACAAAGAATAACAGAAAGGCTGCATGGCAGAAATGCTGAAAAAGAGTTAGCATTAACCAGGAAAGCACATATGTCTAAGCAATAAAAGGCAAATATAATAGACATAGGGCATTGACTTTTTTTTTTTCTCCTGAAACAGCTTCACTCTGTTGCCCAGGCTGGAGTGCAGTGACGTGATCTCGATTCACTGCAACCTCCGCCTCCTGGGTTCAAGCGATTCTCGGGCTTCAGCCTCCCAAGTAGCTGGGATTACAGATGTGCACCACTATGCCTAATTTTTGTACTTTTTAGTAGAGACGGGGTTTCGGCATGTTGGCCAGACTAGTCTCTAACTCCCAGGCTTCATATGATCTGCCTGCCTCAGCCTCCCAAAGTGCTGGGATTTCAGGCGTGAGCCACTGCGCACAGCTGGGAATTCAACATTATTGTAAAACTATTTGCAAGTGACCCTGAAGGTCCAGGATACTGGACCTTGGGTATAAGTCTGTAATTTCTCTGGTCTATAACTTAATCATGTACTTTGAAGTTAGAAATGGCAGGGAAAGGCACTTAGCCATTGAGAGAACCACAGTGATCAATCACCCAGCATCTAAATCTTGGAACATGCACACATTAAGGCTCTAGACATTATCTTCACAAAGAATGGCTCCCAAGATAAAGTCAACCACTAGTACTGTTAATGAAAGTGAGCAGAAAGAGGGGCATTAAAAAAGCAATGGTTCTCAAAAGAAAACAGACATTTTATGAAGGTAAATACTCAAAAGTTCAAGATTTGAAAGTCTCAAGATTTATCCCTCGAGAATGTCATGGATCTAATAAGCTTGAAGAGAGGAAATGGAGTAAAAGGGTTTCAATGCCATTACAAGAAAATGGGATTTTAGTCCACTGGCCACAAGAAACTAATAAAAGACCAAAAGAGCTAGATTGCTAGTGGAGACATGAGTGCTACTACCTGTGTAAGGTAAAGCCTGAAAGCGAAATAGGGGCATAGAAATGGATAGGGAGGTGACTGACCAGTGGAAAAGACTAAAAAGAACTTAGTGGCCAACTGATGGTGGGGAAACAGAAGGGGTGGAAAAGGACCAAGAGTTTGAGCCCTGTGTTGCCAAGGTGGTGAGGCCATCAATAGAAACAGGGAAACTGGCTGGTCTGAAGGTAGCGAGTTATCTCAATTGATTGTTCACAGTCAGTTACACACTAAACTCCTTGTCACATTCTTCCCCCCTTTTCACTACTGTACTTGACTAGTCGAATTAAAAAAAAAAAAAGAAAGAAAGAAACAAGGAAATTGAGAAAAGGACAAGGGGTAGATACTGGAGCCTAACTACTGTTTTATAAGAAAACTATCAGAACGTGGAATTGCTGTTCCTAACATCAAAGCAAACTTCAAAAAGTCCAAAAACACAATAGCTAAGACCAGAGCTAAAAATGAAAGAATACTCACCTCGGTATGAATTCAGTACCACCTGCTGAGCAAGGTCCCAAACCTTGATGCTAAGAGGCAAAAGAAAACAGACATTTAATCTTGACCTACACTAGCAACATAAAAACGCGTTCAAACATGAACTTCCTGTAATCAACATTCCCCAAGTCTTTGCCTCCTGGACTGCTGCTATGGTCTACTTACAATGGACTGCAAAATCCCTAAGGAAACCTTATAGACATGCTAAAGTTAGTCACTGAATTCTTAGAATAAGCCCAAAATGCTACCTAATGAGGTTAACAGGATAGGAAAGGTGCCCAAAGGAGGCTCAGAGACAGAAGCAATGAGAACAGGGACCCACCAGAAGTCTTTGCTACCACTGACAGCTTGTGTGCCAGAGCTCAGGACACAGACTGTAGACACAATGTCATCATGCTCATACTTGCAGAACTTGCTGACAATAAGTGTTTCATTCTCATCTAGTTCCCACAATTCAACAGCACCTGTTGGGGGTAGGGTAAGGAAAACATGAGCTTGAATTATACCAAGGCAGTAATTCACTTCTAGGATTCAAAGAACCACTGTCACTAAATTAACAAAGTAAGTTAGTTATTCCTATACAAACAAAGTCCACATCACTGAAGAGTTTAGCTAATTTCTGAGCCTTTGACTTTATTCTGTGTTACTGTTTTCCTAATGACAGCCCAGACAAGGAGGTGGAGAAAGCCAGTGATGTTAACACTTCCCAGTTATTTGGACACTAATAAGTATTTGCTGAACTAGTTGAATAAATGTCTTGCAGAGTCTTTAAAAATATGTTGAATAATTGAACGTTTTGCACAGTGACTGGCTCAGTATAGAGAATCCGCCAAAAGTTTTCTTGATTATGTACTGTTCAAGCTCAATTGTCAGAGAGGTTAAATCTATAAGTGGGTCTTTTAAACCATGCAATGCCAGCCAACTTCCAAATTCTGATTTAAAAAAAAAAAAAAAAAATGCCAAAGCCTGCATCGCTGAGCCTAACAGTCAACACAAATAAAGCAGAATGAAGACAAGAAAGCGGTAAGAAATGGAAAGAGACATGTAGCACAGATTGGCTTCAGTGTCATCTTAAAATCAAGATTATGCTTGGTCTGGGCTGCGGGAGTTAAGGAGCAGGTTACACAGAAGAAAAATGGTTCCAATCCGTTAATTTTGTTACGGATTTTTCTAGGAAATCTCACCAGACAATTTAGAATTTTAGAAAACATATTTCCCACCTACACAAGAGTTTGCATTCGGGGCCAACACTCTCAGGCTCCTCCAAGCACTGAACATAGGACATTAGATATTGAGCTCAGCCCTACCCGTACCCCAAGCCTCCATTCTACCACTCCACCCGGGGTGGGGGGTGGGGGTGAGGGGTGGATGAGGGGAAAGTGACTCACCTGAATCAGAGGCCACCAGAATACCTCTCTCTCCAACCCAAGTGAGGTCAGCCACTCCAGCCTCCGTTTGGACTCCAGCGGAGCAGAAGCCTTCGTTGGGGGCGGCACAAGGGTCCTTAAAAAGCCAGAGGGAGCCGGCCCAGCAGCGGCCACTCAGGCTGGAGGCCCCGAGGAGAAGCGCCCCATCTACGGGGGGTACAAGCTGTCAGCGCGTGAAGGGTGGCAGGGCTCGCCTCCATGAAGACCGCACAGAACAGCGTTCGGGCCGGGTCTGGATCTGAGCTCAGGAACGCGGGGCAGGGCTGGGGACAGCTCGGCGGCGCGACCCACGGGTCAGGATAACATGCAGGGTGGGGATGGGCTGGGAGGGTCAGTCTCTGGGGAGGGGCGCCCTGGGCCGGGGTAAAGGAGCTCCCAGGCCCGGGATCTCGGCTCACCGGACCGGTACCGCGCAGCCTCCAACTGTCGTTCCATGCAGGCGGGCGCATTAGGGGGAAGATTCCACTCCCGGGCCGCCGGGGGCACTAGGGGGGGCGGGGTTTCCTTCCGCATCTCCACGGTTCCAACTCCAAACTAGACTCAAATTGGACGCCGGCCGGAGACTCAGCTCCGATAGCAAACCCCACGTGGTGTGCCTCTGAGCCTCCGCCCCTCTACCGAGGCTACGGCAAGTCTACTTCTCGCGAGAATTGTTTCTGTGGCTCCATCCTGCTTTCCGGCTGTCGCCCTCCTGCGATAGGTTCTCAGCGTTACTTGCCTCGTCTCGCGATAATTTTTTTTTTTTTTTTTTAAATCTCCCGAGGAAAGTTGAAGGAAGACTACAAAATTTTCATCTCGCGAGACTTGTGAGCGGCCATCTTGCTCCTGCCGTGACAGATTCTCCTGTCCGGGTCACAGGGACTCTAAGATTGCTACCTGCACCTTCGCTGACCATGCTGTCCCGGGTGGTACTTTCCGCCGCCGCCACAGCGGGTGAGGGGTGTAGACGCTGCTCTGGGCTATCAGAGTGATTGGAAAGAAGCGAATCTAGGGGTCACAAGGAGGGGAGAAGGGCGCAGCGACACGGGCCTGAGCGGCGAGTGATCAGCGCCGCTCGGAGAGGAGCGTGGGGACTGAAGGGACAGGAAAGAGGGGTACATAGCCTTAGTGATCTAGCCTGGCGGGGATGAGGAAGGGACAAACCAGAGTTCATTTGACTTTGCTGACCTTCGCCTTGTCTGTCTGCAGCCCCGTCTCTGAAGAATGCAGCCTTCCTAGGTCCAGGGTAAGTGTGAGGATAATGGTCCCTTTCGTCTTTGGTTTTACTATCTTTTATTTCTCGATTCCTGCCCCCACCCCCTTAGCTTTAGGCCAGAAATCTCTTTCCGATAATTTTGGGACACTTAAACCCTCTTTCAAACACTTGTTCCTGTAACTGCCAGGAACGCTGTCATATGAACTGATGACCAAGACTTGAACAGGATATGTAACGTATTCTAACTAAACTAGAAATTGGTTTTGCTGTCTTCTATGCCCGCCCCTCTCCTTTGTGACCTTCCCTTGGGACCTTATGACATGTAGCCTCCACAGCCTGAATCAGAGTAGATTACATACCCAAGAACAAATTTTGTTCAATAAAACAGTGAAGCGTGTTGTTTATAGTCTGTTTCCCAGATACCTAGTTTTTGCTGCCATATAATAACAATCAGAGAAATCATTCATTGATTCAGTAAATATTTATGTTGCCTAAACACATAACCAAGGATACAAGAATGAGTATGGCAAATTACCTGCCCTCATGGAGCTCACAGTCTAGGAATGGGAGGCACCTTTAGAGTATTGGTTTAGAGTGAGGGCTCCAAAGCCAGTACAGGGTCCCTGGCCCCTCCACTTACTAGCTGTGTGACCTCAATTTCCTCATCTACAAAATGGCGCATGATAGTGCATTGTGGCTTTTGAGAATTAAGAGACAATTTCTGTGAAATTCAAAAACAGTTCTTGGTACATGGTGTGTGTTTAGTAAATTTAGCAGCTGTTTGCGTTAAAATTGTTTCATAAGACGTGTCCATTTTCCTAGAGATTTCTTTTTACTTCCAAATTTAGTTCTAAAGCTTACAAATTATGTTAACTATCAAATTGAAAAAACTGGACTTGAAAAAGTGGTCTTGTCTGTAATTAAGTCTCATGTGTGCAATGAAGTGAGGCTATAATTGACTGCTTCCAACTTAGAAGAAAAAGGACCCCATACAGACTTGTAAACAAATAATTGTAATACCAGGTAATAAATAACTTATATTTACAAGATACAAGGAATATCCTTGGTTTTCTTTCACACTTCATGTCCAGTACCTCAGCAAGGCTCTTCCTCTAGAAATTTGGACTCTGACTGCTGCTTCCACTACCACTAAAGTATGAACCACCGCAAACTTTCACCTAGGTATTTTAGTAGTCTCTTCATTAGTCTTGCATCTCTGTTCTTGTCCCATTACAGCCCATTCTCATAATAGCCAGGAGGATTATGTCAATCTCCCACCAAAGCCTTCCAGAGCTCCCCATCCCACTTGAATAAAATCCAAACTTAGCATAACCCAGAAGGTCCAACATGAATTGATCCCATCCTATCTCTTGACACCATCTCCTTCTGTTCTCTTTTTAGCTTATTCTTCAACCATACTGGCCTTGGTGTTCCTCTGAAAACTACCAAGCGCATTCATGCCTCAATATCTTTCTACTTGCTCTTCTCTCTTTTCCTCAGATCATTGGGTCAAATGTCATCTGGCTCCCTACCAAAAAAACTTCCCCATTCTGTTGCTCCCTATCCCCTTACCTTGCTCAGTTTTTCTTCATAGCACTTAGAGCTGCCTGAAATTTTGTATGGAGATACACACTCACCCTTCCCATACCCCCACTAGAATGTCGAAGGCTGGAGCTTTGTTCATTGCCATGTTACTGGTACCTAGCATTAGTAGAAAGTCAGTAAATATTTTATTGATTAAAAGAATGAATGTTAGCCCAAAATGGGGGAGAGCTTTACACATCTGGAGGCTGATTGGTCTTGGTAGTCATTGCTATGAAGTCATGGTATGAAGGGCATACAAGACAGAAGGAGCAGCATTGGGCAGTTTTTTTGTGGTGTTTCTTCGTTTGTTTTTGAGAGCTGTTAAGTAATTCCAGGAGAGTAAGAGAATGAAGGAAGATGAGGTTATAAAATTTGACAGGACCAGGCACAGTGGTGGCTCATGCCTATAATCCTGAGGCCAAGCCAGGAGGATCACTGGAGCCCAGGAGTTCGAGACTAGCCTGGGCAACATAGTGAGACAAAAACAAAACAACAAAATTTTTTTAAAATTCTAAAAATTAGCTGGGCATTGTGGTGTACGCCTGTACTCCCAGCTATTGGGAAGGTTGAGGTGGGAGGATGGCTTCAGCCCAGGAGGTGGAGGCTGCGAGTGAGCAGTGATGGCACCACTGCACTCCAGCCGGGGTGACAGAGTGAGACCTTGTCTCAAAAAAAAAAAAAAATGACAGGTACTAGATTATATATGTTATATTAAGTAGTTTTCAGTAGGTAGGAGAGAGCCTGTTGAGTTTTCAAGTCAAATTTTCATTTTAGAAACATTGGCAGTAATGTGAGAGGGCTAGGTTTAAGTTGGGGTATTTAATAAGAAGCAGAGGCCAGGTATAGTGTCTTACACCTGTAATTTCAGCACTTTGGGAGGCCGAGACGGCAGATCACTTGAGGCCAGTAGTTTGAGACCAGCTTGGCCAACATGGCAAAACCCCATCTGTCCTAAAAATAAAAAAATTAGCTGGGCGTGGTGGCACACGCCTATAATCTTAGCTACTCGGGAGACTGAGGCACAAGAATCGCTTCAGCCTGGGAGGTGGAGGTTGCATTGAGCAGAGATCACGCCACTGTGCTCCAGCCTGGGTGATAGAGCGAGATTCTGTCTCAAAAAAAAATAAAATAAGCAGAGAGATCAGGTTTTGGATTGTTAAACTAAGCAAGAGGTGATAAGAGCTTGAACTAAGATAGCTAGTTAGGGAGACTTATCAGCTTAAGCATGCCCTTTAGTACTATGATTTAAATCAGTGGTTCTTAGCCTGGGGTGCTTTGCCTGCAGGTGACATTTGGCAATGTCTGGAGATATTTTTCAGTGTTACCATTGGGTGGGTCGGGGAGGAAGGAGGCTACTGGTATCTGTTGTGTAAAGGCCACTAAGATACTGCCAGACGTTCTACAATGCACAGAACAACCTCTTACAACAAAGTAGTATCCAGTCCAAACATCAGTAGTGCTGAGTTGAGAAACCTTGATGTAAATGAAGGAATCTCAAGCGTGATTCTCAGATTTCAAAACCTGGTGGGGTAGCTAATATATTTGGAGGCAGAAATAATATTCAAAAGATAAGCATTGTACCAAAATAAATGAAATAATGTAAATTCTTACATTACAAGGAGATAGAGGTTGACAGAGTAGAGGAATGGGAGGTGGGAAATGGGACAAAAATATACTGAAAACTTGAAGGAGACTAAACTTGACACCAGACATAAAGGGACTAAATTTTATTTCATCAGAAGCCTAAGGAGACATCAGTATGCTGTAACTGTTAAAAGTGTAGTCTTAAGCTGCTTTAATACAAGAATAGTTTCCAAATCCACTGTTGATAATAGTTCAATTGTTCAAGCTCAGTACTGGCAATAGCAAGTTCTCAGTAAGTATTTGTAGAATGAATGAATTGGCCAGACTATACTTAAGAGTATTATATACAGTTCTGTTATACCTCATTTTAAAAAAAGACAAAACCAGAGAAGTCTTTATGGGCAATCAGGATTGTGAGGGAACAGATGTTTCACCCGGGTACATGTGTGTTATCTTACATAGCAAAATTAGAACTAAGAATGGATTGAGGTTCCAAGAATGTATGCAGCATCTCAATTCAAAGATGAATATAATTAGAGCTACCCAGTACTGAAAAAGTCTGTTACATTTAGTGATTAGCACTCCCATCAAAGAGAGTATTCAAAAAGGTTGAGGAGCCAACATACCAGGCATATAATAGCTAACCACTTACATAGCACTTTTCCATGTGCCAGGCGTCATTCTATGCACTTTACACATATTAACTCAGTTAATCCTGTCAACAGCCATATAAGGTATTATCTTTTATTTCCATTTTACTGAGAGAAATCTGAGATTATAAAAGCTTTAAATTCTTTACTCAAAGTCAAGGGGCAGGTCTAGGATTTGAACTCAAGGAGTCTATCTGGCTGCCACATCCACATTCTTACATATTTCAGTGCTAATAATAGACATACACAGTGCTAGACAGATGATCTGCAAGCCTTATAGAAAGGATTCCAGTATTGGGTAGAAGATTAAGTGTCTGTAATTAATTCTTTGCTCTTGTCACAGCTGATTACTGGACCCTAACCTTCCTATTTCCAGTCCATTCTCTTTCCATTATGAGAGTTAGAAAACTGCCTCAATTCTCAACCCCATTTATTGTTTCTGCTAATTATTCATACATTGTATTCTCCTTAAAGAAATAGGCTTTACATTTGTACAATAATTACCTGTAGAGTATTGCAGGCAACAAGGACCTTCCATACAGGGCAGCCACACCTTGCCCCTGTACCACCTCTTCCTGAATATGGAGGAAAAGTTCGTTATGGACTGATCCCTGAGGAATTCTTCCAGTTTCTTTATCCTAAAACTGGTGTAACAGGTGAGCATTTTTGCCTGGTCTTTGATAATATGGTTTGATGGCATCACTAAAATCAAATTAGGTGGGTTATCTTGTTTGGTTGTTTGTTTGTTTGTTTGTTTGAGACAAGGTATTACTCTATCATCCAGGATGGAGTGCAGTGGCACAATCACAGCTCACTGCAGCCTCCACCTCCCCAGGCTCAGGTCATCCTCCCACCTCAGCCTCCCGAGTAGGTGGGACTATAGGCATGCATCCGGCTCATTTTTTAATTTTTTTGTAGAGACAAGGTTTCACCACGTAGCCCAAGCTGGTCTCCAACTCCTGGGCTCGTGGGATCAACCCACCTTGGCCTCCCAAAGTGCTGGGATTACAGGCTTGAGCCACCCGCCTGCAGCCGCAAGTCAGCTGTTTTCAAAAGGAAATTGTAACAATTGATTTGATTGCTCCAACTTGTTTTTGGTATAAATGTATTTGGGATTTTAAACTTAATTTTGCAGAATTATCTCTGTTAGTAGATCAAATTTTTTGATGCCTGCTGTATGCCAGGCACTGTTGAAGGCATATGGTGTTAAACAGTGTTAAGTGCCTGCTGTCATGGAACATACATTCTGTTGTAGGATGACAATAAAGAAATGAGTAACTGTATAATACACTGTTAGATAATGAAAAGGGTATGAATAAAAATGAAGCCAGGTAAAGCAGGAGTCCCCTGATAAGTTTATGATTCTCTGTACTACATGTACTGCCTTTCTTGGCCCATACCCAAGTATTGCTATGACTGTGGAACATTGGAAGCCAAAGACTCTTTTTTTAGCCCCAGAGTCACCTAAAGTAGCATTTTCCTAACTGAAATTGCTAGAAACATTAGTCTCCTCGGACTTCAATGGGTGATAAAAATGTTACATATGATAGATGTGTCTTGCAAATTCATATTTAAAATTTGTATATTAAAAGACAATTAAAAAAAAACTGTTGGAACTTTGTATGGGAAACCGGGTAGAATGTATTTGAGTTTGTAACCCTGTTATTGTCATGATACATCCTGCCATCCTATGATTCTCAGAAATACTGTAAAATGCTTTCCTAAAAGCCTGCTGTGGTCCTCTCTTACATCCTGTGAAGCATGGAGGAAAGACTAAAGAAATGTAAATCATGGTTTGCATCCTTTCAGAATACATGGCCTGGTTAAAGAAAAAACCATATTTGAAGCGTTGTAATTAGGTGCTACAGGAGTTGGGAATCCTAATATTTATTCATTCTTTTATATACATACCACTTTATAGTTGTTTTTGCTTGTTTCTTGTGTAAATTTTAACCTGTCTAGTGTTCCCATTCAATAAATAGTATATTTTGCTGGACAAGTTACTTCAGAAAGTTATCTGGCATCTTTGTAGAATAGTTTAATTTACTGTGCTGGGTATTGTGCTTAACATTATTTCTCAAATTTATCAGACTGAAGAAGGTACTGTCCCCATTTTACAAATAAGGAACTAAATTCAGAGATTATTTAGATTGTTCAGTTTCTTTAAAATTGCAGTCAGTATACAGATTTCCCTGAGTCCATATCTTTGTTCTTTCAGCTCTACCATACTGCTTCCCAATCCAGTGTTTTGTCTTTGAATCTAATTAAGTCATTACTTTGCCTTCTGCTAATCAAATATAGAAGTGCCTTTCTATCTTCCCTCTTTTAGGCATAGCATATCCATTCATAAAATAACTCTTCTTCTTGTAGGACCCTATGTGCTCGGAACTGGGCTTACCTTGTATGCTTTATCCAAAGAAATATATGTGATTACCGCAGAGACCTTCACTGCCATGTCATTAATAGCATTAATGGTCTATGGAATTAAAAAATATGGTCCCTCTGTTGCAGCATTTGCTGATAAAATCAATGAGGTAAGAACCATAAACCTTATTTCCTATTTTAGACTAGCAGAAACATGAAGGTCATCTAGTGATATTTTTGATATGAGTGTTAGGGGAGCAACACATAGAAATGAATCTAATGCTTCAAATAAGTGTTAATGTTAGTTACTAATTTGAGATAATTTTTTTATATCTGCTAAACCCTTTAGCTTTTCTATAATCATTCAAAAGGTATTGTATAGTTATTATGGGAAATTATTTTTAAGGATTTGTGCATTTCTTTCTATTTTCTTTGTGGGTGTTTTTACAAATGAGAGATGCAACTTTGAAGAAGCATGAAATGAATCTCCTTTTTTTGCCCTTTGTGCTTTCACTGATCTTTGTTGTTGCTATCACAATTGTAGCAAAAACTTGCCCAACTAGAAGAGGCGAAGCAGTCTTCCATCCAGCAAATCCAGAATGCAATTGATATGGAGAAGTCACAGCAGGCACTGACTCAGAAGCGCCATTACCTTTTTGATGTGCAAAGGGTAGGTTTCAGAAGTTTCTAGAAAGAATGAAGTTACTTGTGTGCATTTTTTTTAATTCAGAATTTTTTATGAAGAATGATTAAATAGATTGAACATATTTTATTTAGAAAAGAGAACATTTATGTAGCAGTTGGCATTCACGGCTATTCAAACATTTAAGAACAGTCAAGTGGAAAAATAGTTCAAATTATTATAAAATTAGAAACCGTAGAAGCTATTAAAAAAACATTTCGGATCCACACAAAAAGAAATAGTCATTAAGTTAAAGCTGATTTAAAAATGACATGCACTGTATAAGGAAGACTATAGGTAAAATACATCCTGTGTATTTCATACACACTTGCTACAAGAACATCTTAACATCTTTGCTGTAAGGAAATCTGATACTGCATATTCTAAATCCACAAAGCAGGCTGGGCACAGTGGCTCACATCTGTAATCCTAGGACTTGAGGAGGGTGAGGCAGGAGGACTGCTTGCACCCAGGAAGTCAAGACTGGAGTTAGAATAAGCATCTGAAATAGTTAGGATCTTGGCTAATATTTCTCAATACTGGCTAAGATAGTAAGCATCTGAAATGTTTAGGATCTTGGCCAATGTGGTCTTGGTACCACATGCATTAGAATTATCTTTGGTGTTAATTTTTTTTGCCTCTTTCCAAGACTTGTGGAATCAGAACCTTTCTTAAGGGCTATCCAAGAATCTGTATTCTTTTAAACAAGATCCCTAAGGACTCGTAAGCACATGGATATTTGAAAAATCCCAGAAAAATGTTAATTCCGTGTATATTTAGGTTACAAAGGGAGAATGCTTCCTGCTTCTTGCGTAGTATATACACATATGTGAATGCATACATACATATATTTTGGCTTTTTTAAAAAACCATATTGGAAAATGTAGCTTTTTCCTAAGAGTGAAATGATAGTAATTTAGGTTTTTATTTATTTATATTTACTTGATGGCTATTTATTGAGTTCTTCCTATGTAGATATTCTGACCAAGGCAGAGTGCTAAAAATATAGTGGAGAATAAACAGCTTCTGCCTTCATGGAGTCTTATTTTCTAGCCAGTCTTTGGGAGAAGCACAGAAAATAAATAATTGAACAGATACAAATGTCAACAGGTAGTAAATGCTAGATAGAAAAATAAACTAGTATTAAAAAGATTGCAGGCCAGGTGCATTGGCTCATGCCTATAATCCCAGCACTTTGGGAGGCCAAGGCGGGAGGATCACTTGAGCCCAGGAGTTTGAGACCAGCCTGGGCATAGACCTTTTCTACAAAATTGCAGGAAGAAGGAGTTACTGTTTTTATAAGGGCATTCAGGAAATGTCTCTAATATGATATTTGAGCAGAGGCGTGAAAGAACTAATAGTGCAAAGTATGTGGGTTTTTGGGGAAATAAGTGCCAGGCTGAGGGAAGAACAGTTGCAAATGCCCTAAACCTGGAAGTTTGCTTGATATAGTCAAGGAAAAGTAAGAAGGTTCATACAGCTGAAGTAGAATTAGTGGGGGGAGAATAAAAGGAGATAGAGGGTGGCCTGGGACTATGATACATAAAGACCTTAGGCTCCTATACGAACTTTGACTTGGACTCTGAATGAGAGAAAGTCATTGAAGGATCACTCTGATTGCCTTGTTGTCAATAGCCTTCAGTTTGGTGTGCATTGGTTTGTGATGCCTGTGGGTTAACTAAGTAGAAATATACAAGAGCTTGACCTTGTAGCCTTATTGCCTGTATGCTGATCTTGGCTTCATAGTTTATTAGCTCTGTAACCTTGGTCAAGTTTCCTAACTTCTGCCTCAGTTTCCTCACTGCAAAATGGATATAATTATAATAACTGCCATGGTTTCATTATAAGGTTTAATTGAATCCAAACACAAAAGTGTTTAGAGTGTAGTCAGTACTCTACAAATGTTAACTATTATTTGATCCAGCAAGTACTATGACGTAAACACAAAGACATATATACAATGTATGCACCATTATTTGTAGAACCAAAAAATTAATTATGGAGTACGAGTATAGTGGAATCCAATGTAGCTTAAAATTGAGGTAGGTTTTTCTGTCATAATTAATAAACGTGATGTGTATATGCCTATATTTTGATGTGTATACCTATATTTTTATTAAATATTTCTGGGAGGGAATACAAGACATACAGGAAGTTAGTGGCCTATGCGGGGACTGAAGGAGACTTATTTCTTACAGCATACACTTTTAAGTATGTTTTTGCCATGTGCTGTTATAATTTCTAGGTATATATTTATTAAATAAAAGAATTCCACATAAAATACAAAAGAAGTGGGGCATTCTCACTGGCAGAATCTTCAGAGTAGAAGTATTCCTTCAAGTATACAATGTTTATCATTTCTTCATTTTGCCCCAGAATAACATTGCTATGGCTTTGGAGGTTACTTACCGGGAACGACTATATAGAGTATATAAGGAAGTAAAGAATCGCCTGGACTATCATATAGCTGTGCAGAACATGACGCGTCGAAAGGAACAAGAGCACATGATAAATTGGGTGGAAAAGCACGTGGTGCAGAGCATCTCCGCAGAGCAGGTACACAACATTTTTATAGGTTCTGACATTGTACTGGTATCTCTTAACAAGTATCTGCTGATGTTTCGTTAAGGTAGGAATAGCTGGCAAGGAGTCTTTAGCCTAGAAGTAGCAGTGTAACCCCGGTTTGTTTTTCTGGATAGTGATAAGCAGGAAGATGCTGCCTATCTGTCAGGCTGGCTTTTCTCTTTCCTCAAATTTGGGTAGCATTAACTGATATATTTAATTTCTCTATAAAACAGACTGGGCTGGGCATGGTGGCTCATGCCTGTAATCCCAACATTTTGGAAGGGCGAGGCAGGAGGATCACTTGAGACCAGGAGTTCGAGACCAACCTGGGCAACAAAGCGAGATCCTGTCTCTGCAAAATATTTAAAAAGTAGCTTGGGTGCGATGACAAACGCCTGTACTTAGGGCTACTGAGGAGGCTGAGGTGAGAGGATCTCTTGAGCCCAGGAAGCATAGGGTGTAGTGAGCTCTGATCGCACTATTGCACTCCAGCCTGGGTGACAGAGCAAGACCTTGCCTCAAAAAATAAAATAAATAAAAGACTGAACAAGGCTATTTCTAAGCCCCTTCCATTTTCTAATTCCATGACATTCCATTTCTTCTTTTCACCTGCATAATTTGTCTGTTTTGAACAGAAATGTTTTCTGTTTGCTTAAACTGAATCGATTTTTTTTTTCATTTATATTTTTGCTTTAATATGACTTGATTTTTTTCTTTCTCGGGTTTATAACATTTAAGTATTTCTGGTCATTTTCAGCATAATGTATGTAGGATTAGAAAAACAGGGTCTAGGCCGGGCACGGTGGCTCAAGCCTGTAATGCCAGCACTTTGGCAGGCCGAGATGGGCGGATCACAAGGTCAGGAGATTGAGACCATCCTGGCTAACACGGTGAAACCCCGTCTCTACTAAAAAATAAAAAATAAAAAATAAAAAAAAAACTAGCCGGCGAGATGGTGGGTGCCTGTAGTCCCAGCTACTTGGGAGGCTGAGGCAGGAGAATGGCGTAAACCCGGGAGGCGGAGCTTGCAGTGAGCTGAGATCCGGCCACTGCACTCCAGCCTGGGCGACAGAGTGAGACTCCGTCTCAAAAAAAAAAAGAAAAACAGGGTCCTATCAAAAGTCTTTTTCTTTTTCTAGTAAACTGTCTTTTACATAAATGTAATATACATGCTTAAGAAACTTAGAAAATACAAAAGAAGTCTAGAAAAGAGACTGAAAATTATTTTCATTCTTAACATTTGTATATTACTAATATTTGTTGAGTTGGTCTTTTTCAAGCAGCTGTTAGTTGTACAAGCCAACATCAGTGGCAGATGGTTACAGGAATATCTGGTCTCAGATTCTATACAGGTTTCACTCATAAAAGCCGTGAGCCAGGGAGTTTTAACTAACCCCCTGGATTTGCTTAAAATAAATTGTATCTCCTCTGTGTTAGTTTTACTTGTAAACCTGTCTAGTAGCCGTATAATGTTAAGCCAGTAATCTTGAGGTTCTGGTCTGGTAGGAGGTGTCTTTTAGAATAATGGTGTTTATACTCTATACTTTTCTATGTTTTGGAAAGGTCTAACCAGATTTCTCTTTCCTTATCACAGGACAAGGAGACAGTTGCCAAGTGCATTGCGGACCTAAAGCTGCTGGCAAAGAAGGCCCAAGCACAGCCGGTTATGTAAATGAATCTATCCCAATTGAGACAGCTAGAAACAGTTGACAGACTAAATGGAAACTAGTCTATTTGACGAAATCTTTCTGTATTGATGTCTACTGAAGTTATAATTTACCCTTCCTAAAAATGAAAAGTTTGTTTCATATAGTAAGAGAACAAAATCTCTATCGGCCAGTCAAATGTTTCTCATCCTTCTTACTCTGCCTTTGAGTTGTTCCATGATCACTTCTGAATAAGCAGTTTGTCTTTATAAAAACTTGCAGCCTGACTAAAGATTACCAGATTATAGTTTAAATTTGCAATTAATTCTACCATCTTACAATAAAGTGACAATTGAATGAAACAAGGTTTTTCAAGTTGTATAATTCTCTGAAATACTCAGCTTTTGTCATCGGGGTAAAAATTAAAGATGTTGTTGAACTACTGTCTTGTTTATGAGACCATTCAGTGATGAACTATTTCTGACTGATAGGTTATGAGATGTGTAAAGCTATTCTAGTACTCTTAAAATAACTGAATGGAATATTATATATATTAATTCATATAGTTGACATTACTATTTTAGTAGTGTGCTTGTAGAAAATATTATGGACTCAGTGTGTCATAAAATCACTCTTCAGAATCCAGCAGGCCAAGTGCAGTGGCTCACACCTGTAATCCCTGCACTTTGGGAGGTCGAGACAGGTGGATCACTTGAGGTCAGGAGTTTGAAACCAGCCTGGCCAACACAGTGAAACCCTATCTCTACTAAAAATACAAAAGGTTAGCCAGGCATGGTGGCAGGCGCCTGTAATCCCAGCTACTCAGGAGGCTGAGGCAGAAGAATTGTTTGAACCCAGGAGGCAAAGGTTGTAGTGAGCCGAGATCACACCACTGCACTCCAGCCTGGACAACAGAGCGAGACTCCATCTAGAAAAAAAAAAAAAAAATCCAGCAGACACCTAACAGGAACATAGAAAATAACAAGTGTTGGCAAGGATATGGAGAAGTTGAAACGCTTGTGCACTGTTTGTAGAAATATGAAATGGTACATGTAGCCACTATGGAAAAGTGTGGTGATTCCTCATAAAATTAAAATGGAAATACCATGACCCAGCAATCCCACATCTACATATATACTCAAAAAAATTAAAAGCAGGATCTTGAAGAGATACTTGTACACCATGGTGATAGCAGCGTTATTCACAATAGCTAAAACATGGAAGCCGCCCAAGTGTCCATCAGTAGATGAATGGATAAGCAAGATGTGGTATATCCATGCAATGGAGTATTACTCCAAGGAAGAAAATTCTGACACTGGCTGCAGCATGAATGAACATTGAGGACATCATGCAGTTTTACAAGATGAGTTATGGTGCTGGATAGTGGTGATGGTGGCACATTAAGGATGTATTTAATACTGTTCTTAAATGGTACACTTAAAAATGATTAAGATGGTAAATTTTAAGTGTATTTTACAATTTCTTTTTTAATTGAAGAAAAATCCAGTAGATAAATTAGAAAATTCTTCCCTTCATAGGTTTATCTGCATTCGATTCTCCCATAGTTGTACAAGGATTTATTTGTATTCAAACAGACAAATTACATAATAGGAAATATTTGAAAATATTTATCACGGGTAATTGATATTTTCATTGACTTCCTAAGATTTTATGTAATAATCGTTTCAGCCAATATTGATAGCTAATGTACTAATCTAATATTGAAATCAGATTGATATCTTTGTTACTTAAAGATAATTTGATTGGATCAACAGTTATTTCAAATTGATTAAACAAAAAATTATAAAACACCTAGTTTGTGCTAAGCAACATAATGCAGTGATCATACAGAGATAAAAGTCCTCACCTCGGAGTTAAATATCTACTAGGAAGATAGTAAGAATATGTGATGATACAAACTTGAGCACAGAGCGCTCTGCGAGTGTGGTAAGCATCATTTTAGGTAGTCTCACCAGCCTCATGTTTCCCTCATATACATCATCCAGGTCAAGGTTCAGTCAGAGAAGCAGAATATATGTTTATATATAAGGAATTTGACTACCCTGTTGCGGGAGCTAAACAATCTGTAAAGCTGTTAGTGTTCTTTCTGATGCTGGAGCTTGAAGTCCACACGACAGTCAGTTAAGGGAAGATGGATGTAAAATGGGAGGCAGTGAGAACAAGTGGAAATAACAAGCACAGACAAACCCACGTCAGTTTGTATCATCTCTGGCCTTGATAATGTGGTTGTTCTGTATAACCCCATATCCAACACAAATACGTGGTTTAGAGAAACCTGGTTAGAGAAACGAGTGATCCAGGGAAAGGATGGGAAGTTGTTCAGCTAGCTATAAAACAGCTACTGCTTCACATTCCCCCTCCAAATTTTGCTCAAGACTTGTGGCTTACAGAACATTGAAGGAAGATAATTCTGGAAAATGTAGTTCTGCCTGACCAAGCTGACATCACAAACCACCACACTAACTATCCTATCAATAATTGTTAACCTGAATGAATAATGCTTAAAAATTTCAGCCTCAGGAGATCAAGTAAAACATGGAGAGAGAGGAAAGGTGACAGGTCGGAAAGCAAATGGTGTCTGAGCTGCCATTTGGAAGTTAGCCGAGAGGGTGTCTCAAGGATTAGATAGAGTCCAGGAAGATGGAACAGCATTTGTGATTGTAAAGATGTAGCAGAGTGTGACATTTTAAAAACTCTCAAGTTTGAGTGAAATACAAATATTTATATTAATGGGTTTTGGGGTTTTTTATGTTTTCATTTTTGTTTTTGTTTTGAGGCAGTCTGGCCCTGTCACCCAGGCCAGAGTGTGCAGTGGTGCAATCTCAGCTCACTGCAGTCTCCGCCTCCTGGGCTCAAGTAATCCTCCCACCTTAGCCTCCTGAGTAGCTGGGACTACAGGCATGCACTACCACGCCCATCTAATTTTGTGGCGTTTTTGGTAGAGACAGGGTCTCACCATGTTGCGCAGGCTTGTCTCAAACTCCTAGGCCCAAGCAATCTGCCGGCTTCAGCCTCCCAAAGTGCGGAAATTACAGGCATGAGCCACAGCACCTGACCTATATTAGTGTTCTTAAATGCTGTGCTTAGAAGTTGGATTTTATTATGACAGACGGCAGCCCCCCAAAAGTTTCAGGCAATAGGAATGATGACTAGATTTTTGTTTCAGAAAAATCACTAGCAACAGAGGATGGTTTGGAGAGGCAAGACTAGTTAGGCTGTTGAATCATTCTGGCTAACCGACATTGAAGGCCTTAACCAAAGGCCTTGGCAGTACAGATGGAAAGAATTGATGAGAAATATTAAAGGTAACATTTGTAGGACCTGACTGTAGAGACTACGGAAGAAAGAAAGAATCAGGTTGACTCAGGATTCTTGCTTGAGAGAGTAGAAAAGGGAGGCACTATTCACTGATTCGTAATACAGGGGAAACTGTGCTTCAGGAAAGGAAAGAATAGGGCTAAGTATACAGCCATGAAAGCACATCAATGTTTGAGGCATGGCAGATAAAAAAGAATTCTGCAAAAGTGGAAATGGCAGTCATTGGACGAAAACCAGGGGGGAGTAATGTCATAAAATTGAGAGAGTAGAAGTTTTCATCTATAGAAGAGTCAATAGTAACCAATTTTTTAGGGAGAAAGATTAAGAGAAGGACTGAAAGTGCCAATTAGAGCTAAGAGCTTAGAGGTCTTTGATGCCCTTACAGTAGTTTGGCTGAATGGTAGGGACAGAAAAAGATTACATGGGGTTAAAAGGATTGAATGGCAATGAAGAAATTGACGTAAATGGAATAATTTCCAGAACATGTTTCACCCCAGTAACTAGAGGGAACCAAAGATTGGCTCAGGGGAATGTTGTTTTAAGACAAGAGGCTTGAATGAAGAAAAAGTCAATGGAAGAAGAGGATGAAAAGAAAATGGTGAAGGAAGATAAACATAGTAAAATCCCTAAGTGGAAGAATAATATTCAGATGACAGGAATTAACAGAAGGTAAACATCTTCCATTGAAACTAGAAAGGTAAAGATGGACCTTGAAAGAATGACGTTTTTCAGTGGAGGAACAGGAAGCTCATTCAACAACCATTTATTTAAAAAAATACCATGTATCATGCTTACTGCTAGAAATTAAGGTAAGACAATATGTCATCTCCACAGACCTTACAGTCTAGCAATCTAGACATTGAATAGTATAAGGGTTGCAATTGTTAAAACTGTAGGGTGATGGGGCATATGTGAGTAAACTTAATCTAGCGTAGGAGATTATGAAAGGCCTTCTGGAGCAAGTAATATTTAAATTGGTATCTGTAGAAAAGAGAGATCATCAAACAGAGGGTATATTAATACCTTGTGCAAAGCCCCTGAAATAGGAAAGAACATGGCACCTTGAAAAACAACCCTAGAAATGAATGACTGGAGCACAGAGAGGGAAAGGAAGGGTGCGGGAGATAATGCTGGAGAAGTAGATCATCCAGATTATGCACGTTTATGGCCTTTCTGAACTTATTAGAGAATTCTATGTTTTTTTAAAAGAATGGAAAGGCAGTTCTTTTTTTAAGAGACTTTATGCAAGGTGAGTATAGATAATGTATTAAAAGAGTTGCCAGCAAACTTTTCTTCTTTAGGGCCAGATTGTAATAGTTCAGACTCTGAGGGCCACATACAGTCTGTGCTACATCTTTATGTTTTGTTGTGTTTTCTATTTACAACCGTTTGACCCCTGTAAGACTGTAGAAAACAGTAAGAGTAGGTGGTGGGAGCATCTAGGAAGCTATCAAAGTAGTCTAAGGAGGACCTGATATGTCTTGGGAGAGAATGGCCATAATGGGAAAGAAGAGACTTGCCATACGATTTTAGAGTTTGAATTGACAAAGCTTGCTTGTAGATAGGAGGAGAGGAGGATGTGAGATTGAGGAAAGCATGTAAATTGTCTTGAAGGGTTCTGGCTGTGTGGTACTGTTAATTAAGATAGAGAATAGAGGCGAAGAACCAGGTTTTAAGGGAAAAGCTACTGCATTCAGTTTTATTGTTGAATATAAGTTGACAATTAGATGGTTCTGTGGCAATATGAGGAAATGAGCTTCAGATCTGGTAAAAGTAATGGCTAGAAACATAAAGTAGGGCATCATTAGCATATAGATAGTAAGTCCAGGGAATGGCTGAGGTAACAGGAAAATTGTATAGGGCAAGAAGAGAGGACTGTCTCAACCAGATTGGATGGAGGAAATCAAGCAGGCAAAGGAGACTGGTGAGAAGGGGCCAATGTCAATTATGATTTTTTTGACTTATAATTTACTTAGAAGTATGTTTTTGAAATTTCTAAGCATATTTGTTCTTTTAGTTCTTTTTGTTGTTGATTTCTAACTTAATTACAGGCTGGTCAAAGAATGTGGTCGGTATCAACTTGAAACAATTGAGAGTCACTTTCAGCCTAAAACAAGGGTCAGCAAACTATAACCTGTGAGCTAAATCTGGCCTGCCACCTATTTTTATACAGCCTGGAAGCTAAGCATGATTTTTACATTTTAAATATTATACATAAAAATCATATAAAATTCAAATTTCAGCGTTCACAAATAAAGTTGTATTAGGACATAGCTACACTCATTTATTTACATATTGTCTGTAGCTTCTTTGTTACCATGCTGGCAGAGCTG
Source organism: Chlorocebus sabaeus (assembly GCF_047675955.1). Taxonomy (NCBI): domain Eukaryota; kingdom Metazoa; phylum Chordata; class Mammalia; order Primates; family Cercopithecidae; genus Chlorocebus; species Chlorocebus sabaeus. Next base: position 25,126,526 of record NC_132923.1, on the reverse strand, counting down.
AGTACTAGCAACAGAGACCACATGCTCCACAAAGCCCAAAATATTTACTATCTGCCCTTCACAGAAAATGTTTACTTACCCCTGGCTTCCAATGTGTTCAATTTTTAATGTCTAGGTGTTCTTGAAAAAAATCTGTACTCTCCAGATAACATCTGCAGGGTTTTATATATGTTTATTAGATTAATCTTACTGACTGTATTACACAAATTTATATACTTACAACATTTTGTCTGCTTAATCTACCAAATACCGAGAAATGTAAACTGAATTTTCTAATTTGGCAGTGGATCTGTTAAGTTCGTTTGTTCTGTTTGTTTTGGGGCTTTTCTTATAGTTCTGTCGATTTTACTTTATAAATTTGTAGTTTAGGTAACTAGATGCAAATAAGCTTAGAATTGTTATCTCTTCTCACTGAGTTAAGCTTTTATCAGTATGTAATGATGATCTCTTTTTTTAACTAATAGTGTCTACATTAAGCCATATTTTTCCTGATATGAATATACCAGCTATCTTGTTAACATTTTTCCTGGTGTAACTTTTCATCCTTCTTCTTTCAACCTTTATGGCTCTTTAAGTTCTAGATACATCTTTTCAAATAGCATATAGCAGGTTTTTTATTCAATCTGGCAGTTTTTGACTTTTAACTAAAAAGTATAGTCCATTTTCATTTATTGTAATTAGCAATTACTGTTCTATTCTGATTCATTCCCACTAATATATTTTATATTTTCTGTTTTGTGGCCTATTCTGGTTTTTGCTATTCATTGTTTTGGATTGACTAATTCCAATTGTTTTTTCTCTAACAGTTTGAGTTACTCTATTTCTATTATAATGATCACTCTAGAAATGTTAATATTTTAATCTCTCTTTTATGTTTTATCTTGTTGTCTGTGTTATATTTCTAGTCCACTATTTTTCTCTTCAAATGTTTTAAACTTGTTATTTTTCCCCAGTATTGAATTTCTGTCTTAGTCCATTTGTTCTTCTATGACAGAATACCTGAGATGGGATAATTTATAAAGAAAATACAATTAATTTTTCACAATTCTGGGGGCTGCAAAGTCCAAGATCAAGGTGGCAGCCAGATTGGTATCTGGTGAGGACTGCTCTCTGCTTCTGAGATGGTACCTTGCTTCTATACCTTCTGGTGGGAAGGCATACTGTGTCCTCACATTGCAGTAGGGACAGAAGGGCAAGAGAGGGCTCTTTTCAACCTTGAGCCCTTTTGTAAGGATGCTAAATCCATTCAGAGGGCAAGGTCCTCATGACTTAATCATCTACCAAAAGGCTTCCCCTCTCAATACCATCATAATGCTGATTAAGTTTCAACATGAATTTTGAAGGGGACACATCCAAACACAGCAATTTCTAATTTCAATGATAGGTTTAACATCTTTACATTCTACTTATTTGTTTTCAAATTTGCCTGATTATTTTAGTACTTTTTTGTTCCTTCATTACACTTTCAATATCCACTTTATTTACTTAAAAATATTGAGCATACTTTTATTTTAGATCTGATCATTCTTATACCTACAGCCTTTGCAGGTCTCTGTCTCTAACCTTTGTGGTTTGTTATTTCTGCTGTCTCTTTCATGATGGCTTGATTACTTTTCGTGTTTTTGTGATGTGTCTTGTTGTTAGCTCATATTTATTGGAAATGTGTCTGTGGAAGTCTTTGACACCTAGTCAAAGAGGCATTCTTCTACAGATAACTTGCATTTTCTTCTCCCAGGGTCCAACTTAAACAACCAATTTAAACTTGGAATTTTGAGGTCCACAGAGAGTACAAAGTCTGGCCTAAAACCTCCTAAAGTTAGGTTTGTGGTTAGGAATATCCAAAGAAAAGGTATTTTGTTTTGTTTTTCTTTTCGTCCCCTTCTATCCAGAGCCAAGCTTGCGATAAACATGTGTGACAGGCAGAATTCTACAATGCCCCATGATCTCTGCTCCCTTGTGTTACCCCAAGTATAATCCTCCCTCCCCTGAATGTGGGTTGAATCTGTGACTTGCATCTAATCAAGAGAACATGGCAAAGGTGACAGGCTGTCACTCCCATTATGACATTATGTTACATACAACTTCGTCTTAACAGGCTGGAGAGACTCTTCCGTGGCATTCAAACTGCCATCTTGTGAACTGCCTGTGGAGAGAACCACAAAGCAGGGAACTGTAAATAGCCTCTAGGACCTGCAAACAGACTCCAGCTGACAACCAGTAAGAAGCCAGGGCCCTCCGTCATATAAGTCACAAGGAAATGAGTTCAACCAACAACCAGAGGGAATTTGGAAGTATATCTTCTCCTAGTCAAGCCTCTGATAAGAACACAACCCCAGCCAATACCTGGATTACAGCCTGGTGAGACCCTGAAGCAGAGAACCTTGATAAAACATGTCCAAGCTTTTAACCCATAGAAACTATAAGATAGGTGGGCACGGTGGCTCACGCCTGTAATCCTAGCACTTTGGGAGGCTGAGGCGGATGGATCATGAGGTCAGGAGATTGAGGCTATCCTGGCTAACATGGTGAAACCCCGTCTCTACTCAAAATACAAAAAATTAGCCAGGCGTGGTGGCAGGCGCCTGTAGTCCCAGCTACTTGGGAGTCTGAGGCAGGAGAATGGCGTGAACCCGGGAGGCGGAGCTTGCAGTGAGCCGAGATCGAGCCACTGCACTCCAGCCTGGGCGACAGAGCGAGACTCCGTCTCAAAAAAAAAAAAAAAAAAAAAAAAAAAGATAAAGATAAAGAAAGAAACTAAAAGATAAATGTGTATTGTTTTAGGCCTCTAAATGTGTGATAATATGTTAGGCAGCAATAGAAAACTAATGCAGCAAAGAGCTCTACCATCTCCATCTGTGGCGTGGATTTTTTTTTTCCTCGTCCACCCACCGGGGGTCCCTTTTCAGAAAGTACAATCCAAATCGCCTTCTTTGTGCAGGCTCTAGACTTGGTTTCCTAACCTTGCACACATGGCCTTTAAACCCAACCTTCAGATCACCAAAAACTGGTAGCCAAACCCAGAGCAAACACCCATTTCAGGTCTCAATCAACTTTCTTATTTCTTTGAGGATTTCCTACATCTACTTTAGCCATGCGCTTTTAAATTATGGTGTTTAAAATATTTTATCCAGCAAGTGTTATGTTTTTTTAACAAGAGGATTTCTTTTTTTTTTTTTTTTTTTTTTTGAGACGGAGTCTCGGCTCTGTGCCCCAGGCTGGAGTGCAGTGGCGCTCTCTCGGCTCACTGCAAGCTCCGCCTCCCGGGTTCCCGCCATTCTCCTGCCTCAGCCTCCCGAGTAGCTGGGACTACAGGCGCCCGCCACCGCGCCCGGCTAGTTTTTTGTATTTTTTAGTAGAGATGGGGTTTCACCGTGTTAGTCAGGATGGTCTCGATCTCCTGACCTCGTGATCCGCCCGTCTCGGCCTCCCAAAGTGCTGGGATTACAGGCTTGAGCCACCGCGCCCGGCCAGGATTTCTTTACATACCTAATCTGCTATATGCCTGGGAATTTCCATTCCTGATCAGCCCATTGAAGGTAAATTTCCTACTACTACCACACCCCAAGCTACTTAAGCAAAAGAGATTATGATCTCTTAATTGCCAAATCCAGTCAACTCTTTCCAGTCCTCATGTTACTTGGCCTCTCTTTCAGCTGCATTTGGCACAGTTGGCCACAGCTTTTCCTTCCTCTTTCCTCCTCTGGCTCCTAATCACATACGTTTATGCTATTTCTGCTGTCACTGTTTCTTCTCAATTTCCTTAACTGACTCTACTTTTTCTGCCTCCCTTTTAAATCTTGGTGCTCCTCAGAGTTCTATCCTAGGAATTTTATTCTCATTCTATAATACATACTGTACGTGGATTACCTTATCCATTCCCATGGCTTCTACTATCATATACATGCCTGTGACTTCCTAGTCTATATCTCAAATTATATTTGGAAAAATAGATTAGGTTAAGTGAGATGAGATAATAGCTGGGATCATAGGTGTGTGACATTGCACGTGTCAGATGCAATGATCCCAGCTATTAGGGAGGCTGAAGTGAGAGGATAGCTTGAGCTTGGGAGTTCAAGACCAGCTTGGGCAACATAGTAAGACCTGCCTTAAAAAAAGAAAGAAAGAAAGAAAGAAAAAGGTCGACCCAAAATCTCAGTAGATTAATATGGAAAAGTTTACTTTTTGCTCATATAGAATCTACTGAAGGTCCAAGTGACTCCCCAAAGAAACTGTCCTCCATATGCTGACTCAAGGATCCAGGGTTAGAACTCTCACCTTCACCTTCCCATCCTAAAATCTCCATTGTTGTGGGAGAGGGTCAGAGGAGGTCTTGCATCAGCAATTAAATGTTTTGACTAAATGGGACATGCATCACTTCATTCACTGCCCATTGGCCAGAACTTGTCGCATGACAAGGGAGGTTCCACACAAGAAGGAGAGGAGAACTGGTTGTTGGTGAGAACTAGTACTGTCTACCACACGATTCTAGTACTGTCTACCACACAATTCTAGTACTGTCTACCACACAATTCTAGTACTGTCTACCACACAATTCTAGTACTGTCTACCACACAATTCTAGTACTGTCTACCACACAATTCTAGTACTGTCTACCACACAATTCTAGTACTGTCTACCACACAATTCTAGTACTGTCTACCACACAATTCTAGTACTGTCTACCACACAATTCTGAACTAGTACTGTCTACCACACAATTCTGAACTAGTACTGTCTACCACACAATTCTAGTACTGTCTACCACACAATTCTAGTACTGTCTACCACACAATTCTAGTACTGTCTACCACACAATTCTAGTACTGTCTACCACACAATTCTGAACTAGTACTGTCTACCACACAATTCTGAACTAGTACTGTCTACCACACAATTCTAGTACTGTCTACCACACAATTCTAGTACTGTCTACCACACAATTCTGAACTAGTACTGTCTACCACACAATTCTGAACTAGTACTGTCTACCACACAATTCTAGTACTGTCTACCACACAATTCTAGTACTGTCTACCACACAATTCTAGTACTGTCTACCACACAATTCTGAACTAGTACTGTCTACCACACAATTCTAGTACTGTCTACCACACAATTCTGGGGCTCTCTTTTGTGAGCCCCAGATCTGTGCATCCAACTGCTCTCTCAACATCTTTACCTGAATGTTCCACTGGCACCCCAAATCCAATGTGTCCAAAATTAAACTCATTATTTTTTCTCAATCTTGTAACCCCTTCTTTTATATTCTCAAAGTTAGTTGATAGATACAACGCAGGAAACGCAGTTATTACCACCTCCCCTCTCTCTCTTACTTTCCTCTCACACCTAATAAATGACTAGACTCATCACCTATCTGCTCTACCTCTTCCCCATGGCCATTGCCTCTATTCAGATCATCCTAATTTCTCACTTGGAACTCTACAACACCAAAGGATTCTTCACCCACTGTTTGGCACCTCACTGGTCCCTGCTACACTCTGTTGCCTTAACCCAAATGTGCTTGTGTTAGTCCTCTTCAGCAATCGTTCCATTGCCTATAAGGGTAAAGTATGTTTAGGGCCTGCCATTACCTGGTTTTATCTATCCTCGCCAGCCTTTCCCCTTCCATCCCCCACACTTATCCTATCCTCATTCCCCATAGCACTACCTATGCTGAGATACTTGCATTTCCCCAAACTCAAGCATTGTGCCAAAGCATGCCCTTGTTTACCCTGTCCCTCTACCTGGAATACACTTCCTCCCTCGGTCTGCCTAGAAAATTATTCATCTTTCAAGGTGCAACTCAAACATTATCTCCTCTATGAGGCTTTTCTTGACACCTATCCTCCCTCCTTATCGTGTAGCCTGACCCCTTTGTTCATTGCGTCTCACTCTATCCTGTACAGATGTCTCACATCTACAATATTTCATTATGCTTATTTATGTGACTGGCCAGTCTGGAACATGCTTTTGTAGATGAATGAACATATCTCTCTCTCTCTACAAGAGACAGATCCCGCAAGTCAAGAACTATGTCTTACTCATTATTGAACCTCCAGAGCTTGGCAGGGTGTTTGGGTAGGTGCTGAGTAAATGTCTGATTAATTAGTTAATCCTCCCTCTAAGTCTTGAACTACCGCTGTTTCCTTCTCTGGCTTCTCTTCCTCCTTCTTGCCCTTTGGTGGTATCTTTGATCATTATCTCATCTTTTATCCCCCATTGTTTTTGCTGCCACTTTCCTAAATATCTCTCAAATCCATATATATCTCTTCATCTCTCTACTGCTACCATCCTAGTCCACGTTACTGTTACCCTCCTCAACTGGATCACTGCAGTAATCTCTCAACCGGTCTATTCGTATCTATTCTGGCTAACTTCCAATCTGTTTGCTCCAGTTTTAGTGATTGTTCCATAATGCAAGCCTGATCATGTCACCCTTGTTTAAATATGTTTAGTACAGATAAACCCACTTCTCTTAAAGACAAAAGTTGTGAGCGACTGGCCCCTTCCTGCCTATTCAACCTCATCCTCATCATGCTCCACGCCCTGCCCACACCCCAGTGCCACTTCACATACTTCCTCTTTCAGTTTTTGTCAAACTAGTCTTTTTTTTTTTTTTCCCCCTTCAACTTCCTACCCTCCTTCTGGCACAGGGTTTTTAAATGTTCTGTTCCCTCCAAACTTTCCCTTCCTCTTGGTCTAGTGGAACTCCAACTCACATTTCTGATTTCAGTTTAAATGTTGGGTCGTTTTGTTTTATTTTTTGGCTCTAGGAAGGCTTCCCTGGTCCTCTTCCCCTCTGTTGTAGGCATCCATGGCACAGGGTCCTGATCCTTCACAGCACACTTAACAATCACAATTTGCCATTTCTTTGTGTGGTAAGGGCCTCCTTTACTAGTGTGAAAGTTCCATGAAGGCAGGCCCTCATGCTCGTCATAATATCCTCAAAGCTTAGAATGGGACATAGCACATAGTAAATGTTCAATAAATGTTTTGGAGTAAGTGAATGAAGAAATGAATTATCTCAGCAACTGAGGTTCAAAAACTTGAAGTAGGCCAGGCGCGGTGGCTCAAGCCTGTAATCTCAGCACTTTGGGATGCCGAGACGGGCGGATCATGAGGTCAGGAGATCGAGACCATCCTGGCTAACACAGTGAAACCCGTCTCTACTAAAAAATACAAAAAAACTAGCCGGGCGAGGTGGCGGGCGCCTGTAGTCCCAGCTACTCGGGAGGCTGAGGCAGGAGAATGGCGTGAACCCGGGAGGCGGAGCTTGCAGTGAGCTGAGATCCGGCCACTGTACTCCAGCCTGGGCGGCAGAGCAAGACTCCGTCTCAAAAAAAAAAAAAAAAAAAAATTGAAGTAATCATTGACTCATCCTACTGTTTTATTCCCCATATCCAGGTCCCAAGTTATATGTCCTCCAATTTTATGATCCCTGTGGTTTCAGCTCACACCCTCACTACACAATACCCAGAATATCCCCATACCCTCTAGTTTCTTTGTCTCTACCCAAAATTTATCTTATATGATATGGTACAATCTGTCATAAAGGTTATGTTTACCATGTTATATCTCAATCAAAAAGATTTAGTGTTTATTTTTAAAATATTTTAAAAATATCTTGCTTGGATTTAAAGCTCCCCACCATCTGGCTAAAATCCATCTATGTCAACTATTTTTCATCTCCCACCCTCTCCAAATGCCCCTCCCTATTTATTTATTTATTTATTTATTTATTTATTTATTTAAGCACCCTGTCACTCAGGCTGAAGTACAACGGCATGATCGTGACTCACTGCAGCCTCAAACTCCTGGGCGCAAAGGATCCTCCTGCCCCAGCCTCCCAAAGTGCTGGATTACAGGCGTCAACCACCACACCCAGCCAAAATGTTCCACTCTTGAACTGTGCTGATATCCCAGAAAGCCATCACTTGAATTTCAGTAACCAACCCTGGGCCTAGGGCACCTCTCCCACAGCCCTTTCTTCCTCCATCCATTCAAAGCCTATCTGTGCTCCAGGTTTACCTGCACACATCCTTGCCTGATTTTTCCAGCTCTGCCAGCTGTGAGTTACTCTTCTCTCCACCTGAAAACCTCTTCCTCAGACTCTGTGCCTGGCTAGCTCCTGCTCATCCTCGAGTTCTCTAAGTGGAAATGTCCACTCCTTAGAGAAGCCTTCCCCAGTCCTCTGTCTTCTCTAAAGATGTTCCCCCAGTGTATTCTCTCTAGCTAGCACTCTGTTTCTTTCCCTCATGGCCCTAATACAATGTGTCATTGACTTATCATTTCCTTGTTTTTCATTTCTCTTCTCAATTAGGTGGTAGAGTCCATGAGGCAAGGAACTTTTCTGCCTTGCTCTCCAAAAAACCTATAATAACCTGGTCAGTTATTAAACCCATATAACCTGGTCAGGCATGGTGGCTCACGTCTGTTATCCAAGCACTTTGGGAGACTAAGGCAGGCAGATCACCTGAGGTCAGGAGTTCAAGACCAGCCTGACCAACATGGTGAAACCCATCTCTACTAAAAATGCAAAATTAGCCGGGCATGGTGGCTGGCGCATGCCTGTAATCTTGGGAGGCTGAGGCAGGAGAATTGCTTGAGCCCAGGAGGTGGAGGTTGCAGTGAGCTGAGATTGCACCACTGCACTCCAGCCTGGGCAACACGCATGAAATTCCATCTCAAAAAGAAAAAAAGAAAAAAAAAAAAACCTATAACACCAGCCCACTGTATGGCCTATAGCATTTACTTAATTAGTATATTTATTAATATTATTTTACAGAAAAATTTATAAAGAAATGATTCGCCTTCCCTTTGAAGGGATCTCAATACTCTTAACACATTTGAAGTCTGCACAGCTAGTACTTAACTCTTAACACGGTTTGCTCTTCGTTTTTCGTTATCAGCCTCATCTCCCTGGTTAGAATAGATGAGATTATAAGGTTTTTGATGGCAATAATAATGTCATACTGATGCGATCTCCACAGTAAATCTGACACAGTGGTTAAAGTAAATACTTAGTAAATATTTAATTAGCAAGAAACCTGTCTTACCTCCTTACATTCTGGCATTCATGTGTCAGACACAAAGAAAACTTACAAAAGAAAGATGAAAAAATCATAATGTTGACCTCAAAGAGGAAGCCTACCCTTGAGTTTAGACAGGATCTTTGCGACATACAATGTGATGCTGGAAGTGGCAGGGGCAGTAATCTTTATTTCGTCATTTCTGAAACATAGGAGAGGTAACGGAAGCAAGTGAAATGCTCAATCTTAGACGATTGCGTCGTATGACCGGACTTTTTCTTGAAAGGTAAATGCTTTTACCGCATGCTCTTAATCTAGATTAAATAATCACTCACCAAAAGAAAGTGTCGTCTAATTGTTAGTGGCTTCTATCACTTGTTTTATTTGGTGCGGGAAGGGTTGTATTTGAATGGTTCTATTTAGTTGATGGATTTTACAGCAGTCAGTAAGATTCTCCAATGCTGGATGAAACGTGAAAAAGTATATATAGCACCGCTTCTCTTTTAATTTATGCTTCTGCCAAATGTTTAGGTTGTGCTTAAAGGGAAATGTATTTCCTGCTTTTCTTGGCCTGGATTTGTGAGTAACTATTTCCCTGTGTGTGATGATTTTGTCAATTTATGTGAAAGTTCGGGTGGAGTGGCCTAACGTTTTCACAACGGCTATGGTAACATTTTTGTAAATTCAGAACTGCTGCAGTGAATTTCAGGATTTTACAGAAACCTATGATCCTATCTTCTTCCATCTCTCCAGTGGCAAAGCCTAGTGTAAGCTCATATTCTGTTTAGCACCAACGTATATTTCAATATTTTAAAAATATTATGTCAATATTTAAAAAATATTATGTCAATATATTATGATGGTCTGCAAAGAGTACCATTGACGTACAAGTTAGAAAAGGAGCAAAATGTGTCAGAATAATTACCACTGCCAATTCTGCTGAAGACTGTGGGCTTCCTATTCTCATGGCTCAGACTCCTCACCGTATTTTCCCATTGGCCCCTTTCTTATCTGACATTGCATGATCTAAAAATGTTTGGTGAATTGTAAGGTACTTGGTAATGTTGCTGTTGCTGCTATTGTAACAGGTACAGGGAGATGAGGTATCCTCCCAACCCTCCCACAGGTCCAAGGACTTGGAAGTTAACTTGGAGAACTGAACAATACAACAATAAATAATTGATGACATTTGTTTAAAGAAATGACCTTAAAATATAGAAGAAATAACAAAGCCAAAACATTTTCCCATGAGTTTGCCTAAATATGAAGTAACATTTTGGCCCCCTAAAAAAAAAAAAATCAGGGAGGCATACAATGTTTTATGCACAAAAATATCTGTTTCATTGTAATTGATTCAAATGAAAATGGAAACAATTCTATCAAGTGGAGAATTTGTTAAGCAAGTTATAGTACATAGCTAGAGCAGAAAGACCCATCACCACTAAAAATGTTATTAAAAGTTTTTAGTAACATAGAAGAATGTGTATGGCAAAATGCTAAATATAAAAGGAAGATATAACCTCTTATAAAAAGAAATATCTCAACTAGCTTTTTAAAAAATGCATGGAAGTCTGACTAAAAGGAAAGACACTAAAAATATTAATGAGTAGTAGGAGTTTGGGTGATTTCACTTTTCTGCCTTTAGATGCTTTATACATTTTGATATAAAGCCTAAACAAGACTATTGGCAGACTTGAGAAGATAATATGTGAGCAGATTAGAAGTGTCTAATGAGGTCTGGAGTAAGGGTCTCCAAGAGCAAGTTTGTCAAAGTTTATGTAGCAATGCCAGGGAGGAGTAAGACTGATACATCAGACCCAGTTGGCAGTCAGTATAAAAATCATCCATTCATCTTCTCTCATACTTCAGTTCAGTGCTTATCAAGCGAAATTATGATTTTCGTTGGCGTTCTTATATATTCCCCTGATAGGCAAAATTCACTGATTGCACCAACATGTACCTTCATGTTATTTCAGTTTATACATCAGTCTCCTGTGAGTTGGTTGGTGGGAATCAGTTCTGGAGAAATCAGTCAATTCTTGGTGCCGTGATAAGATCAAATTTCTGAACCTGCAAACCTGAAGGCTGGCTGCTGAGCTGCAGAAACAACATCAGAGTTGTTGACCTCTGATGAGTGGTCTGTGACCACTGATGGCACTAGAACACCCACAAATTGCCTCTCATTGTTACTACTCTTATATGACAATCACAGTCTCAGAGCTGGCCCTTCAGCTGGCTCTCCTCTCCAAGCTTTCTAACAGATACCTTGTTTTATTTTCAGGGGATGACAGCATGGGAGGAATTAGCTCCACATCTAAACCCTACACTGGTGAGTTTATGACAGGAATAATTACCTGCCTCACTTCTGAGTTAAAATAACTAGAAATTGTGCTGAAAGACTGTAATGGAAAGGCACTAGCTAGTGCATTTCTGAAGTTAGAAGAATCCAATTTTACCAGGATACAGAATCTAATGCCAGGAGGGGTAAAAGGGGAAATCACAGAGACCTGCCTGGCCCTCCAAATCTGAGTAGAATGTCTCTGCTCAATATCAAACTAGGTGGGTCATTCTCCCCTATTGTAGGCATTGGGAAAACCACTGTGGCTGTTTTTGGCTATGCACTGGTAATAGCTGCTCTGCAAAAAGAGCAAACAAAAAAGGGCAGCGGTTTCAAGGTCAAATTCCCCAAGGACTTTGGCAAGCATTTGTTGTTTCTGCCTAGCTGGGAGATGCTTTCCTTAGGTCAGAAGGAGCACATCTCTTCAGGGGTTCCTATTAAACTCTTTGAGGAGGGCAACACATGAGATTTTTTTTTTTTTTTTTAAACAAAGGGACACCAGGCTTGTATTTCATTTATGTAGCTGATTTTTAAGTTCCAGTTCTAATTTTCATTTAAAAGTACTTGGAATCTAAAAAACAACATTCTCACATTTTTGTAAGAGTTGCAGGCCCATCCTTAATTTCCACTGGCTGATTGGGTAAAATGGGGCACGTGGGGACATTTAAGCTGGAAGGATATGATGAAAAGTGACAGATACACTAATACACGAATCCTTTTTATGTTTTCTTGTAGAAAAACAAGGCACTTTCTCCACAGCAGCCCCAACAACTAGCCCTGCACCGTGTCTCTCTAACCACCACAAGTAAATGAGCATTCTCCCATCTGTTTCATCTTGTACCACACAGGATTTGATGTTATGTTGACACCCTTGGCTTAGGGACTTGGGCAGGGAGACTGGGGAGAAAGGACTAGAAACAGTAAAAGAAAAAAGTCAGTTTGTGATCTCAGGAGTATGGCTCTTAATTTGGCATCCCCTAAGCTTCAAGAGATCCATGGATCCCCTAAGCTTATAGGTAAAATTTGCTGGGTGGGGAATTATGAACATTGTGTGGGTTGAGGGAGGGGGAGAAGAAGAGGCCACAGCTTTCTCTGAGGCCCCAAATGGATGTGAAACTCAAAAGCAAAAGCTGAAAACCACTGGGTGAAAATTCATTAGTCAGTGTGAAAACAATTTCAGGAGTCCATCCATAGGCAGGAAAGGTTTCACTCTTTAGGAAAGACCTTCAAAAGCCCAACAGTTCATCCTCTGCCTTTCTCTGCCAAAACAGCAAAAACCATTTAATCCTTGCCTTTTGTGCTGGGGTTCTACTGACGCTGCTGCTGATAGCCTTTATCTTCCTCATCATAAAGAGCTACAGAAAATGTAAGTGGTCTCCAAGGGATAGGACGGCCCTTCTCTGTCTGCCATTGATACTAGAATTAGCTATGAGTGAGTAACGGGAGGAGGTAGGGGAGGGTGCAGTGTGATAAAACCTGCTTAGCCCACCCTGTCTGCAGACTGAAGACTCAAATCCCTTCATTTTTCTTCTGCCCTGCCCCCACCCACCTGCCAACACCCCCTTCCCACCCCACCCTTCACCCAAGATCAGAGGGAGAGGTTTCCCATTTCCCCAGGCCCATTGCTGAGATGGGTCCCTCTTCTTTCTGGCACCATGGCAGGTCACTCCAAGCCCCAGGTCCCGGATCCTCACTCAGATCCTCCCGCCAAGGTAAGATGACCACACTGTTTTGGCGACACTGAAGGGCTACCATCATTGGAATTCCCCTCCATACTCTGAATTATCTACTAGAATGGTGAGATTGATTTCCAGACACTGGGCAAGTGATTCTTTGACCAAAGTGCTCAGGTTGCTTCTAAAGAGCAACCGTTTTGCTCCAAACTGAACTCACTCCTTCCTCCTTTTTCTCCCTCTGCAGCTTTCATCCATCCCAGGAGAATCACTTACCTATGCCAGCATGACTTTCAAACTCTCAGAAGATAAGAGCAATCACTTGGCTGAGAACCATTCTGCAGACTTTGACCCCATTGTCTATGCTCAAATTAAAGTGACAAACTAACCTGGCTTTTCCAACGAGGCTTGAATCCATTTCCTCTCATCTCGGCCCCATCTTCACACATCACTTTCCCTTTTTTACAAATTTTGGATCACCACCTGTGTGAAACTGCAGTCAGAGTTGTTTAGGTGTGATCTGGCAATGCTATCCGGCAGCTTTGGAGACCAATGGTCAGTCTTTTCCTGGCCAGAGCAAAGATTGAAGGCCCTCCCACTTGAACTGACAGCCTGTGAGCCCCTTGGGGGCATAGACTGCCTTCCTTGGACCCTTCCAAAGTGTGTGGTATGGAGGTCAGTGCACAGAATATTCACCCAGCATCATGAATCAACTTGGCAGGAGTCAACCAAATGAACAGTCTACCAAGAATTTCAAATAAAGTCAAACCCCCCACAGTGCTGCCTCTGTCTTTATTATTTATTTGTCTGTTCCTGCCACCTTCTCCAGAGGTCAAGACCAAAAGTGCAGAGCTCATTCACAGCCAAAAACACCACCAAAAGTGATGGCACTTGGAAACAAGCTCAGATTTGATTGGGGTGCAGGTACCAAACTATGCCACCAACTAGTGGCATTCATTTAGGCAAACTTGTTAAACTTTTCAAGGCTCAAGTCTTTCATCTTGAAAACAGAGATAACACTTACCACTAATGTTTAGTATGAGGATTAAATGAAATATCTTATACATAAGCATTCTACACATCCCAGAGCTCTACACAAACACAAGGTCCCTACTGTATAAAGCACTATGCAAATGGAGATTTCTACCTCCATCCTATAGCATAAGAGATATGCATGACAATATTATATGAGAACCAAAGGTAAAGATTAATCTGAACATTAATTCCCCCAAAAACCCAATGAATAATCACATACAAAAATCCCATTAAAAATATCATCAGGTGAATGCCAAAGGTGAACAACAACAAAATATCAATAAGATTATTTTTCAATGGGCAGGCTTACTCTGAATTTCCTACGTAAACCATAAACAAGACAGCAAATCCAGAAAAATGTATAAAAATAAATAATAAAAGTTAGATGGGAAGGCTAGCCTTTGCAGCTAATTAAAAGTACCTGTTTTATTAAGCATCACTAATTGAAGCAATATGTTAATGGTACATGAATAAATAAATCAATTGAATAGAATTTAAAGACCAGAAATACATCAAAATACATAAGGAAATTTAGAGTATGATGAAGATGGCATATGAAATCATTTGGGAGAAATTGGTTTATTTTATAAGTGGTATTAAGATAACTAGACAACCATGTAAATGAAAATAAAGTAGGATCCATATTTCACTTCTCATATGAAAATAAATCCCAGATGTCAAAAAATTTAACTGTAAAAAAAATCATAAAAGCACTAGAAGAAAATATGGGAGAATTTTTAAAAATATTTTTGTAGAGCATGCCCTTTGAATGTATGTCACAAAGCCCAGAAACCAGAAAAGATTAACTTGACTTCTAAAGTCCAAAGTACCATTAAAATGTGAAAAGGCAAATGACAAGCTTAGAAAACACTTTCAAAGCATCTTATAGACATAGAAAGATCATTTGTAAATCAACAGGGGAAAAAAATGAACAACTCAATAGAAAGGACAAGGGATAGGGGTGGGCAATTTGTAGGAGAGAATATATAAATGGCTCAAATATATGAAAAGATACTTGACTTCCCTCATAATAAGGTATATAATGATTACAACTACAATTAGATAATTTTTTTTCCATCAGTAAGACTGGCAAAATTCAAAAAGTTTGCTAATAGACTGGGCAAGACTGGGGGGAACCAAGACACACATACACTACTGGTGGGAGAGCACATTGGTGCAGCTACCACAGAAGATCATTTGGCAAAAGCCAACAACATTCTAAATTCTTTTCTAAGAATGTATAAATAATCCTATTTCTAAGGATTTATCCTACTCAAATACATGGAAAATTGCCTACATAACTTGAATTGCAACAGTAATCAAATTGGCTAGAACTCACTGAGGCTTATTACACTTTTAGTACGAATCTAAGTGAGTGGCATGTATTCATGGAATCCTCACAGAACACTGTGAGGTTACAATTATTACAAATTGTAGATACAGAAATGGAGGCACAGAGAGGTTAAGTAACTTGCCCAAGTTCACATTGCTGCTAAGTAGTGGCTCTGGAACTCAACCCTGGGTAGGCTGGCTCCAGAGTTTGCACATTTATCCATCATGCTCGATTCTCTGAAACAGCAAAAGATTGAGAAAATCTTCACTGTACACGGAGAGGGGACTGGTTCATTCAGTGCAATGTAGCCATTAAAAAGAATGAGGCAGCTCTGTAGGTTCTAATAAAAACAGATACCTACGGTATACTGCAAACTGTTGAACAGAATTATGAATATGCTCTACTCATGTGTAGTACAGTATATGTGTATCTATATATTTAGTATATCTCTGGAGGAAAACACAATGGACGGTCTTAGTGACGGCCTCTGGGGAGAGGAAATTGCTACCTGTGGGACTGAGGATCTCTAAATATATAGATATAAATAAGAGGACTCAGCAGACAGAAACCAAAGTATCGTCTTTATTATGAACATGGTCAACATTGGAGAATAGAGCTTATACTACAGCTGCAAAGGAGTTCAGAACACTGAACCCCACAACTGAGTTATAAGCTGCACCAGAGCAAGCCCACCCCTCCCAACAAGCAATGCAGTTGTTCGGCCTGCCCCTAAGGAGTTGCAGAAGAGATCACATGCTCTTTCAAAGCGGTACCCAAAAGAGTAAAAGAGGAAGAGGAAGAGAGAAAGTATGTATGCCCAGTTCCTATTCCCAGTCTCCCATGTGAGACAGCCCCCTCTACCTCCCACAGGTGGTCACCGAGGAGTGTTTCCTTAATGGAACTCAGTCTACACCAAAGGAAGCAGGAGTGGGAGAGAAGCACCCACCACAGAACTTTCAAAAATACATTAAATAATATTTTGGGGTCTGGGTGTGGTGGCTCTTGCCTGTAATTCTAGCCCTTTGGGAGGCCAAGGCAGAAAGATTGCTTGAGCCCCAAAATTTGAGACTAGTCTGGGCAATATAGGAAGACCCCATCTTTACAAAAAAATAAAATAATCAGCCAGGCATGGTGGTGCACACCTGTGGGCCCAGCTGCTTGGGGTGGTGAGGTGGGAGGATTACTTGAGCCCAGGAGGTTGAGGCTACAGTGAGCCAAGATTACACCACTGTACTCCAGCCTGGGTGGCAGAATGAGACTCTGTCTTAATAATAATAATAATAATAATAATAACTTGCAAAATCAAGTTAAGAAAATTGAAGTCCAAGGAGATGAAATAATTTATTCAATGACACCTGGCTAAAAATAAATGGGAGAACAAAAATATAAATCAAGTCCTCTGGCTTCAAATTCTTTGCATCTGGCCTCCACACCAAGCTGCGCCACAGCACTTGGGGTGGCAAGGAGACGAGAAAGGCAAAGAGTCAAGTGACGTGATCCAGAGAGCATGTTCTTTCTGAGAGAGAGCAGCTGCTGCTGGAAGCTGGATTTTGAGGGAGAAGCCAGTGGAAGAGAGTTTAATTTAAAAAAGAAGTAGTCTGTCTGTGGGAGTGAACAGGTCTAGAAGAAAGACGGGTTTAAGGGAGATAGTTCAGTGAGGCGGCCACAGCACCACCAGGGCAGCCAGCCCCACGAGGGCAGCAGAGACCCAGCAACGGCCTTCTCCCGTTCGCTGATCTTAGGAAGTGCACACAGGGAGGCCTCTTGAGCTTTCAACTGTTCCCAAACTCGGGGCTGACATCAAACAATCCTGCCATCCCTGAAGCTAGAGGCCATATCAGCTTTCCAGTTCAGGGCCAGCACCTTTTAAACATAGTGGCAAGAGTAGAGTAAGCACTATGACATGGCATCTACTTGTATAAGAAATATCAAATTAATTGCCCTTTCCTGTTTTCTTGAAGCTGCCCATTTTTTTAAAACGGTATAGCCCTAAACAGAGTCTTGTTTTTTTGTCTTCACACTATGCAGCCAGCCTTGATGGAGGATAAAATGAGTAATTAAATGATTGACCCCAGATTCAAAGATCTTTGCTAGGTAAGAGCAGTACAAAGGCTCTTGAACCCTGGATCATGGAATCAGAACAAATCTATAGGAAAATAGTTTTCCAGACATCGTGAGTGTAAATCTTCCAAGACATCTATAGATGTCTTCATCTGCTGTGGAAGATCTATGTCTGCTATCTTGCCTTGTAGAATGGAATGTCCTAACCAAACCCAAACTGGATTGCTATTTGCAGAACTGATGGGTTAATGACCCCATTTGTTTAAAATCAATACAGGGCCATAGGGGAAGAATTGGGGCTGTTTTGTGGCTAAGGCAAAAGAGAGCACTTTTCATGTTGTTTGATCTGAGCCTCTGGCAGGAACGTGAGTTGTTCAGAAACACAGAGGTGGGGTATCCACACCCTCATCTCTTCCCATCAGGACGTTGAGTAGCTGTGAATTCCCTACCTTCGGGGAGAGGAGTTAGGGTGGAAGCTGAAGGAAGTGTGTTCATGAAAGATTTTGTGGGAGTCTGGATCTAAACACGCAGGGCATGTGCAGAATCATATCAACAAACAACCTCTCTGTTCCAACTCTGCTCAGACCAGAAGGCCACTTGAGTACCCTGAGGACTGAGGCTGGCCAGCATGCCCATTAGAAGAGATCACGGCACGGTGAAAAGCAGGCTTGTGATGACGGCAGCACAGACAGTGATGGGGAGGCCTTGGAAACTCCCAGAAATAGCAGGAGAGGCCCTATATGGGGAGAGAGGGTGTGGATATGCGGGTGGGAGCTAAGAGTGTTGGTGATTCTGGCATGAATGGCAATATAACCTCATTCGCACCCATGGCTGCTGATGTCTTGTTCTTGATTTGCTTTTCCCGATTTGAATGACTATTTCACTTAAGCTATCACACCTTGGTTTCTCATTGATCAAAAGCAGCATCCCTTTAGTCAGGTGGCAGTTTTCCATAAAGGATGAGAAGAATGGCCTTTTCACCAAGAGAATCTGAGAACCACTGATTTAGTCTATCTCCCTTTCTTTGGGTTGGGCAGCATTTGATACCAATTCAGAAATGAGTTAGAATATTATTCTTTGAAAGAAACGTTTCCAGAAATACTTTTACAGTGATACCCTAGAAGAAGTAACTCATACCTTGCAGTTCATTCAACACTGGCTAGGAATTTATTGGCTAAAAAAATACAAGTGATTTCCTGGCCCCCGATCCAGATTCTCCACCTCTTCTTCACCTCTGACTGATGGAATGCATGAGAACTAAGATCTTGAGATGTTATTTGAGTGCAGCCTTGCTCGGGTTTGGTCTATCATAGCTCCTCTGACTACTGCCGTTGTTACCTGGCTGCAAATGATTGCTGGCAAGGATAGAGGGTCCTTCAGAATTCCTGGGAGATCAGAATCAGTCTCTGAGGTGTGGGCCATTTGTCATGGTGATTATTCTGTTGTAGCATCACTTTATTTATGAACTAAATAAAAGAAATCTTCAGTCACATCTGTTCAGTAGGAGCCATTTCCTTTGGAGTCAGGACACGTGAGAAGGGCTTCAAAGAGTTGCCTACTTTGTTGGGGAATAGAAAGGGAAAATGGAGTTGAGATCTATTGCCTACCCCTGAAGAGTGTTTCTGCAGCAAAAGTTCCAAACTCTATCATGGGGCTTTCATGGGGACTAGACACAAGTTTATTTTCAGGGCCGAGATCAGATATCATTACTGCAAAGCTCATCAGTAGGAAAGTCAATAGGAAGGCTTGGTACACAGAGATTGCAATCACCTCTCACCAAGTTTTGGTGATGTGAACACAACTGAACTTCTTCAGAACCCAAGAATGTCAAAGCTAGGAGCCTTGGTTCAGGCTGCCACATTTCAATTGCCTGAGTTTGAGGAAGCAGGCCATGGCTACAACAGGCTGTACAACTTCTTGCTAAAAAGGAATAGCATTGAGTTCTACGGCCTCATCTTTCATAGTATCATGTGCCTTTCCTTTAGAGCACTGACTCCAGGTGGCAATGTTACATTTGGGTGTTGATGTGTGATAGTTTGTCTTCCTCCCCCTCGACAAGTTCCGTGGACACAAATAGCATTTGTTTTGCCCATCTTTGTTTCCCTAGCATCTAGCTAGCATGGTCATTTTTTGTTGAACTAATAAATAAAAATATTGGGGGGTATGAGAATGAGACCCTCAATTTCTAGAAAAGAAAACAGACCCAGAAAAGTATAAAGTTGCCCAAGGTCACACCTTAAAAAAGTGATAATGGTTTTAGCAAAAACCTAGACTACAACTGTGTCCCAAAGGGAATGGTCTTGGGCAGACCTGAGAAAGGCATTGTCTTGTCCACATGCCCCACCTTTGCAGTTCCCAAGGCTGCTAGAGGACAAAAGGTCAAGAATGCTATGGGAGCTGCTACTTTCCTTTCTTTAGGGCTCCTATTCTGACCACAGGAACAAAATATCACAGGGGAAGTATGAGGCCTTGCAGCCTTTGCTTTGCATTTCAGATTCTTCTGGTTATGGATCCTGGTGTGTCACTAGCAAGGGTTACTAGGAATGTTTTTCTCTTTTTTTCTGAAATGTTTTTCTTCTACATTTCCATACCCACGGGTGGTTGCAGTCTGTTTTATAATTATGCCTACAGACTCTTCATTGCCTAAGGTGTTCCTGTGGTTTCTGAGAATAAAAAGAAAAATGTAAAACTACTATTAAGCAAACAGTGGCAACTGTGCAATGTTCTTTCTGCTTTGTGTACACTTCAGAGGTTGGCATATTTGCCACATGTTGGTCTGGAGGATTCTCTAAACGGTAAGACCAGCCTTGTCTTACTGACCAGTCATGTCTCTGGTGCTGCCCCAAAGGGAAAGGTGGGCACACAGTCCCTTCTCTATTTAGGAATGGGGTGAGCTAAAGATCAGGCTTGAGGCAGGAGAATCACTTGAACCTGGGAGGTGGAGGTTGCAGTGAGCTGAGATCAAGCAACTGTACTCCAGCCTGGGCAACAGAGCTTGACAATGTCTCAAAAAAAAAAAAAAAAAAAGTTAAAATTGGCCAGACATGGTGGCAGGCACCTGTGGGCCCAGCTATTTGAGAGGCTGAGGTGAAAGGATGACTTGAGGCCAGGAGCATGAGGCTGCAGTGAGCTATGATCACACTTCTGCACTCCAGCCTGGGCAACAGGGCAACACCCTGTGTATATGAAAAAGGAGACTCTTCTATACCTGCTTACCCATGGGTCCCAGAAGCTCATTCCTGTGCCAGGAGCCCAAAGTGTGGGTGCTGGGGAGGTAAGTGGCTCTGCAGATGGGAACCTGTGGGGTGGTGGTTGTCTCAGGACCTCCTTCCTTCCTGATCTACATGTGTATCCACTTAAGAAAGCTGCAATGCTCCCTCTGTCACTTCTCATGATGTCTCGTTACCATCCAGCATATATCTACCCCAGCCCATGGCTGGCTACATTGGTCTCCAGGTGACCAGACAATATGAAGAGGCTCTCATTCACTCATTTGAAAGCTGCTCCTTGACCTCTTTCATTTTCTCTAATTCTTGCTCACTCCCTCCCCCAACAATAGCTACTTACCCCTTCTATTCCTTTGACTTCTCCTCCTTTTGGTCAAATGACTGATTATAGAGATGATTCCCAAGCCTGTGATCAGTATGCAAATGATGAGAATGGACGTCCTAGAAGGAACCACAGCAGATTTCATGTTCCTCGGAAGAAACTGCCTATTGGTTCTTAGCTCTAGATCCCTTTTTCTGGGATTTGAATCCCTGCCCCCACCCAACCCAGTTACAGTAGCTTCTGGCAACTGTATTCCTTTAGAGTGACCCTGTCCTTTGGACCACACTCAGTGGGACCTGCTGAGCATCTGACTAAGCTGGGCCAATGAACCCCTTCCTCAGAAATTAACTGTGGATTAGGAATAGGAGAATCCTGGGCCGGGCGCGGTGGCTCAAGCCTGTAATCCCAGCACTTTGGGAGGCCGAGACGGGCGGATCATGAGGTCAGGAGATCGAGACCATCCTGGCTAACACGGTGAAACCCCGTCTCTACTAAAAAAAGTACAAAAAACTAGCCAGGCGAGGTGGCGGGCGCCTGTAGTCCCAGCTACTCCGGAGGCTGAGGCAGGAGAATGGCGTAAACCCGGGAGGGGGAGCTTGCGGTGAGCAGAGATCCGGCCACTGCACTCCAGCCTGGGTGACAGAGCCAGACTCCGTCTCAAAAAAAAAAAAAAAAAAGGAATAGGAGAATCCAGTCTCAGACTTGCCAGTCTCTTGAATCGGGGAGAAATAAACTCAGGAACCACAAATGGATGACTGTTAGGGGAAAAAAGAAAAATATACAAGGGCAATACAGAGACAGAAGGAAGGAAACACACAGATTCGAGGCAGATTAGAGACTGAGGTAAATTCGTGATGATGCATCTGACAATTTCCAAGCGTGGCCACAACCCTGCTCCTGCATTTGAAACACCTCTCTCTCCTTATGATAAATGTCCCCTTTTAATTAAAACAGCTAGAGGACATTTTTGCTGCTTGCAACCAAGAGTCCTAAACTGTATTTTTTTTTTAAAGAAACCAAATACTCACATTAAGGATACACAGTTAAGGTGGAGAAATAACGTGCAGCAGAAAAGTTATTGGTGCAAATCAACTGTCATATCATACTGTTGTCACGCCAGCCCCTACCTCCACCCCACCGCCCCAAGCCCATTCATCTGCCAAGACTATGACTCACCTGGAGTGGTCAGTCTCACCAACAACTTTGGGAGCCTTGCAGCTTCTGGTTTTGTTGCCTGATAAGTCTGAATCAGAAAGGATTTGCTAAGTCAGGTGAGGCCCATAGCCAGGTCCTGCCTCTGCCTCCCAGCTGTAGCTCTGCCTGTCATTCTCTCAGTCTCCAAAGAGTGAGTTCCCTGGTTGACTTCAGAGTAAAGCAGAGGCACCAAGTACAGTTGTATAAATGTGCCTGGCACAGGGAACAAGGCTGAGGGGATAAGCAGGGACCAACGTTTAGCCCACACTCTGCTTGCTAGGCCATGCACCCTGCCACTGGGCTCCATGCACCTGAAGGAAGGGGCCCCTTTTCCAGATTTGAACAAAGGCCCCAAATGGACTAGAAGTGGCCCATGGTTAGAGTCCCACAGAGGTCTCTTCCCCATAGAAGGGGATGCCAGAGGCACCAGAGGGCCAATCCTATCCTTAAAGAATTGCTCATTTGGTGATGTAATTGCCATCACCAAATGGCCTCCCGAGTAGTTTTTCTTATGACAGCCACCAAAACCCAATGGGAGCAGTGGCACCACGACCACCTACGATGCCCCCTCTGATAAGATGTGGGAGAAGTCTGTGTTTCATTTAAACTAAGGAGTACGTTCAGGTGGGAACATTCTCTTGTCTGAGCCTAAGATTCAGGTCAAGATGTACTCTCTAAAAGGAGAACCACACAAAGTAGAAACACTGTGGGTGTGAACGATGTTACATTCCGTAAGATGCTTGCTGAATCAATCACTAGTTGGTCAAGTGTTAGCAAAACTCTCCTTCTAGCATGGGGCTAGGTTTCCCAGGGTACCCCTTAAGCCCTTCTGGTTTGTTTTCCTACCAGCATTGTGCTCTGGACTGTGACAGAAAAGGACATCCTTTCTAGAAATGGAAACAAGGAGAAGGCACAGGGGAAAGGAAAAAAAAAAGAAGAAGAAAGAAAGGCTAGTGCCTTCCGTAAGTCCTCTGTCTGAGAGACAGAGGTTTTCTAGTGCAAAAGGAGGTTTTCATCATTCAACAGAAGGAACCTGAGTGAATGTGTGGAAATCCTATGTCTTAGCTACAGCCAAGAGTCACAATTGGTTAACTCAGACTTTTCTGCTATGGGTTCCGGTTCCACCCACACCTTCTCAGCGGTCTCCAAATATAAACTGCACATTCCTTAAAAGCAAAAGAGGGTGCTTACTAGTTGGACCACTAGTTGGATATTTATATCTGTAAATTATTACTATTATTTTCTGAGACAGGGTCTCATTCTGTCGTCCAGGCTGAAGTGCAGTGGTGCAATCATGGCTCACTGCAGCCTCAACCTCCCTGGACTCAGATGATCCTCCCATCTCAGCCTCCCGAGTAGCTGGGACGACAGCCAGGCGCCGCCACATCCAGCTAATTTTTGTATTTTTTGTAGAGACGGGCTTTCTCCATGTTGCCCAGGGTGATCTTAAACTCCTGGGCTCTAGCAATCCACCAGCCTCAGCCTCCCAAAGCGCTGGGACTACAGGAGTGAGCCATGGCACCTGGCTACCTCCGTATATTATTAAATTATTTAAGCTGACAGTTAGCAGGCACCTGGGTCATTTTTTGCAGCCTCAGACACCTCTCAAGAAACTAATCTTCAAGATTCTAGACCCACAAGGCACATAGACTTCTTTGTTTTTTTTTTGAGACTGACTCTCACTCTATCGCCCAGGTTGGAGTGCAGCGGCGCAATCTCGTCTCACTGTAACCTCTGCCACCTGGTTCAAGTGATTCTTAGACATTTAATAACAGCTTCAAAGCCTTTCAACACAAAGATCTCACATCTATTAGACCCTGTCAGCCTCTTCTAAGGTCCTTAAACCAGATTGCTGCAAGGGAAGAGAAGTTCTAAAAGTGCCCCAGGGCACAGACACCCTCCTCGTCCCCAACTTCCACTATTCCCCAGCACTGTTAATGACCACCCTATGTTTGCTGGTGGAAGAGAGAGGCCAGGCAGACCCAAAGTATCCAGTGGGAGTCTGAGTTGGGGCTCACTGGCTTCAGAGAGTGCTCTCTTAGCAGCAAACACCCATGGCCGTGGGTCACATCCAGCCAGACCCCAGGCAGGCTCCTTACCTTTTCCAGACCAAAAGTCATTGGCCAGGGCTCCTTTGTTGTCAGTTACAATCAGCTCTGTAAAATCCATGTCATCCCTGGCAAAGTCCCGCTGGATGCCACACCAGTACCAGCCCGTGTCCTCTTTGGTCAGGCAGGACATAGTGACAATGAGCTGGTTCCCTGTGTCCCTCAGGGCCACATGATTGGTGCTGTTGGGGGAGAAGGCGATGATGTTGCAGTAGTCACGGAAATAGCCTCGGCACCAGTATTTGGGGTGATCCTTGTAGCGGGCATTGTAGTTGCAGATGGCAGAAGCCGTGTTCAGCACAAAGCTTTCCTTGACTTTTTCATCCATGACCATGGCATCTGTGAAAACACACACACACTCACACATGTACACACACAAGCACCGTTGTTCTCTCAAAATATTGCAGCTCCTGCCCTCCTGAAGGATAATTAATTAAAGAATCGGAGGCTGATTTTTTGCCTCTTTTTGAATGGCAACTGTTATGGGCTGAACTATGTCCCCTTCAAAACTCATGTTTCAGTCCTAACCTCCAGTGACTCCAGAATGTGAGTGTATTTGGATATAAGACCTTTAAAGAGATAATTAAGTGAACATAGGGTCATTGGGGTAGTCCTTAATTCAATTCAGCTGATGTCCCTATAAAAAGGAGAGATGAAGACACTGACAATACAAACAGAGGAATGGCCCATGAGGCCACAGCCAGAAGGCAGTCATCTGCAAACCCAGAGATGGCCTCAGAATGAAACCAAACTTGCCAGACGCCTTGATCTTGAACTTACCACCTTCATAACAGAAGGAAATAAATTTCCATTGTTTCAGCCGCCCAGACTGTGATTTTGTTGCTGTTGTGATCACAGCCCTAGCAAACTGATAAAGCAACCCTGGAGAAGTCTTTTTTGCTGGCTTAAGAGTGGGTAAAATATGGAGGCCTCTTACCACTGCGTGACAGAGGGCCTTGAAGAGCCTGAGGCTTACCGTTAGGAGGCCCTCTGTCCCTAGCTCCCAACCCACCTTAGCACCCTCAGAAAGAAAGTGAGGTTTGGAGGCTTCTGCTGGCTGCACAGGGCTAAAAACAGAGGAAGTCATGTTCTGTCTTTAGGGGATAAGAACTTCATGTTCCCTCCGTACAAGACCAACATAGGCACCCCTATCATCTCAGGATGTTGCACAATGAGGAAGTCGTGCACACCATGTCCAGCTTGACCATGGCAGGGAAAGTGTCTGACCAAGAAGAGAAGATGGGACAGCAGAGCCCATCCTTCTCTCAGCCTTCCAGATATATAACAAAGACCATTAAAATGCAGGCTCAGCTTCTTTAGAACATTTTGTTTTCATAACAACCCCACAAGGAAGATAGCATGATCTTCAGTTTATAAGTATGAATGCTGACCCAGAGAAAGGTTCAGCAACTCTAAATGCCACACAACTGAAGGTCAGACAGAGCTGGGAAAAGGCCAGTGTTCCAAGTCTCATCTTTGGGATCAAGCACGAGTGGAAAGGGGAGTCATGTCCTCATATATGTGCACATATATTTTTGAGGGGACAAGGGGGAAGGGGAACCTGGGTGAACTAAAAGAGAAAATGTTGGGGTCCGCGTGTTTCCTAAACAAAGGAATGAACACACAAGACAAACATGGCGGCCGCCCCGAATGGCACGCTCTGCTTTATTTTATACAGTCGTTTGTGGAATGTTACCAAGTCACAAGACACATTGTTGTTTTTCTGACCTTTCCCTGACTTTCTGGATTTTCAAGATGTTTACACATAAACAAGCCCCCAGGATCTGCTGTTAGCAGCTGGCTCCTTAGTCCTCCCTGTAAACAGGGAAGGAACGCCCTGCTTCGTTTGCAAGAGCAGGACTTATGGGGAACACCCTGCTTCGTTTGCGAGAGCAGGACTTATCAGGAACACCCTGTTTGTGAGCACATAGTCCTCTACAAGAAAATGCAGAGCTCTTTATTTTATTTTATTTTATTTTATTTTAGTGGAGAAGCTGAGGGAAAATATGGAATGCATAATGAATTTACATGTCAGCCTTGCACAAGGGCCATGCTAATCTACTCTATATCATTCCAATTTTAGTATATGTGCTGGCAAAGTGAGTGCAGAGTCATCATTTTAGTCAAGCTTTTCAATTTCCTCACAAACTCTCTTATCTGAGCTAAGAACAAGAACTAATATGGACAAGACCTATTTTCATCGCCTTTTATTTTCCCATTCCACTCCTTAGACAGTTCGAGTTAAT
Organism: Chlorocebus sabaeus; assembly: GCF_047675955.1. NCBI lineage: Eukaryota > Metazoa > Chordata > Mammalia > Primates > Cercopithecidae > Chlorocebus > Chlorocebus sabaeus. The sequence goes on along the minus strand of NC_132923.1, from coordinate 25,099,960 downwards.
AAGCAGGGACTCCAAGGAGGAGAGGACTTCAGTGCAAAGTCTCTGGAAAGGCCACAGCTTAAAGGGCTGGAGCTGTTCCTTCCCCCATCCTACCTGAAAAGAGAGCCAAGGAGAGTAGAATGAAGAGCCACATGACTGGAAGGAAGCAAACTTTCAACTGGAATGACAGAATGCACCCAGGGAGCCCAGGAATTCTGAATCTGTTTAAGGGAAACACAGATGCTTGAGTTTAATATGGCTTTATCCTGATTTGAAGAGACCAGTGAAAAAGGAAAACAGCCAGTTAGTCCAAGCAGTGCTGCCATGTGTAAGTACACTGCACAATGCACCACACCACATGCTCTTTATAGACATAAACTTACTGACGGGGCAACCAAGAAAATTCTGGGCAGTAGAGATCTCCCTCCTGCATAAATAGGCTCTGGCCCACACTCAGAAAAGCACACACAGACAACCATCACTGGTACCCATTTGTATGTGCTCTACTGTGCCCTGTCCTGCTGCCAATGGTCCTGGCATCATCAGAGGCCACTTTTGTCTGTCTACCACTCTTGGAAGCCCAATTTCTTATATAGCTGAAAGAAATCCTAGTAATCAGATTCCTAACTAACCCAGCTCCCAAGTGGACACTGCAGGCTCATCTGGGGAGTACAGCCAGAGGTGGAGCATGCCAGCTGTCAGTAGCCTGCATGCCTGGGACGTGGAACATGTGAGCAGGTGGAAGTGTGGGTGTTTGGATGGCCGCAGTTTGGACTGCCGTCTTCAGACTTCCTGAAAGCTTTCCTGAGAAGAGCTGGGACAAAGCAAGAAGATTCGTCTTTGCAGCAGCAGCAGCTTCTCCTGATTCTAATGGGACTCTTGTGCTCTGACCACTGGCTTTAAAAGTTTGAATTATTGAACCACCTCTCAGGTGAAGTTAAGCTGGCTGCTACTTATCACATCCCAGAACCAGCACGTCCCATCAAGGGTCATACATAGATTGTTCAGGTTATGCAATAATGTCCTCTCTGGAGGAAGGGGAGCCTGTCTCTAATTAATGTGAAGTCAGCATGTGGGCCAGCAGCAAGCCTGCATCATGGTAGGTTTTTATCTACATCACCTCAGTTGCTCCTCATCAAAAACCTCCATGAGTTTCACAAATAAATTACATAAATATAAAAGGAAGGAAGGAAAGGAGAATCTATGGATCAAAAGGGACTTAAGAGACATATTGACAAATCATAATATGTGGAACTTACTTGGATCCTGATTGAAGCAAACAATTTAGAATATATGGACAGTGATACTATTAGGATATAATTCTTCAATTTTTTTTTGAGATGTGATAATGGCATTGCCATAACCAACCTTCATGATGGCTCCTGGAATTCATGCCCTTATGTAGTCCCCTCCCACACTGAATCAGGACTGGCCTGCGTGATCAATAAAATATAGCAGAAGTGATGGCATGTGATTTCAGAGGCTAGGTCATAAAAGGCATGCAACTTCCACCCTAGTCTCTCATGCTGCTCCCTCTTGGGAAAGTCAGCCACCATGCTGTGAGAACTCTTAAGCAGGCCATTGAGGGGCCTGTATGGAAAAACCAATTCACCAGGCATGTGAGAGTTATCTCAGAAGTGGATCCTCCAGCCACTGTCAAACCTTCAGATAACTGCAGACCTAGCACACTCATGAGACACCATGCATTAACCACCCAGTCATGCCCCCTGAATTCCTGACCCCTAGAAACCATAAGAGATGATAAAGGATTGCTGTTTGAAGCCTCTAAGTTTTGGGTATAATTTGTTGTGCAGCAGTGAATAATTAATGCAAATATTGTGGTTATATTTTTAAGAGGCAGTCCTTATCTCTGACAATACTTCATGCAAAACAAACACACTCAGCATTGCTCAGAGATGGCAACATGAAACCAAAGAAAGCAGCAAAAAGAGAAATGGATTGTGCACAGATATCGGCAAAATACCCAAGACATGAAAAAGTATCTTTAAAGGAGAAATCGAAACTACCAGGGAAAGGGAGGGCCCACTGAGAACCATCCCACTAACCCGACCACTGCTGGCCTTCGCAGGACACCATGAACCGCATGGTCCAAACTGTCTTCTCTCCTGTCAACAGCGGCCAGCCCCCCAGCTATGAGATGCTCAAGGAAGAGCACAAGGTGGCTGTGCTGGGGGCTCTCCACAACCCTGCTCCCCCGACGTCCACCGTGATCCACATCCGCAGCGAGAGCTCCGTGCCTGACCATGTTGTCTGGTCCCTGTTCAACACCCTCTTCATGAACCCCTGCTGCCTGGGCTTCATAGCATTCACCTACTCTGTGAAGTCTAGGGACAGGAAGATGGTTGGCGACCTGATTGGGGCCCAGGCCTATGCCTCCACCGCCAAGTGCCTGAACATCTGGGCCCTGATTTTGGGCATCCTCATGACCATTCTGCTCATTGTCATCCCAGTATTGATCTACCAAGCCCATCGATAGATCAGGAGACATCATTCAGGCCAGGAGCTCTGCCTATAACCTGTATCCCACATGCTCCACCTTCCATTCCTGGTACTGCCCCCGGAGCCGAGTCCTGTATCAGCCCTTTATCCTCACACACTTTTCTACAATGGCATTCAATAAAGTATACATGTTTCTGGTTACAAAAAAAGAAAAAAGTATCTTTAAAGTAAATGAAAGTGCTAGAGTTATAGAGAATGAATGATGTATCTACTAGTATTCTGAATATTACTTGGTGCATTAATTCCATAGAATTAACTTTCATTCTATTTAGATGTGTAAATAGGAAGGTAAATAGGCAATAAGAATAAACCAAATACTTTTTAAGACATCTTTTAGAAATCCAAACTGAAAAGTTTATAGATGAAATAACTTAATATCTAAAATTTCAAGATAGTCAGGCAGGGTAAGCGGATACAGGCACAAATGAAACAAGATTGGCCATAATTTGATAATTACTAAACAGGATAATAGATAAATAAGGGGTCCTTCTTCTAGTCTGCTATAGTTTGTATATTTGACCCTCCAAACCTCACACTGAAATTTGATCCCCTATGTTGGAGGTGGGGTCTAGTGGGAAGTATTTAGGTCATGGGGGCGGATCCTTCATGAATGTCTTGGTGCTGTCATTGTCATCATGGTAACGAGTGAATTCTCAATCTATTAGTTCCCATGAGAGCTGATTGTTTCAAAGTGTCTGGCACCTCCCCGCACCCTGCTTCCCTCGCTTTCACCATGTGATCTCTGCATGCTGGCTCCTCTTTGCCTTCCCCCATGGGTGGAAGCAGCATGAGGCCCACACCAGAAGCCAAACAGGTCCCAGCACTATGCTTCTTATACAGCCTGTAGAACTGTCAGCCAAATAAACCTCTTTCCTTCATAAATAACCTGCCCTCAGGTATTCTCTTATAGCAACACAAACAGACTAAGACATAGTCACTCCACTTTTGTATGTTTGAAGTTTTCCATAAGAAAAAGTAAAAATAAAAAAACAAAAACAACTTTGACACAGGTATTATTAATCTGATCTTACGAATGAAGAAAATTGAGGCTCAGAAGTTTAAGTAGCTTGCCCACATTCACACAGCTAGTAGAGCCACTGTGATTTGGTGGTAAATCTGGGAGGAAAACAAACATTGTGCTGCTTTCCCAATAGTGATAATACTGTAAAATTGTAGAGCATATTAGAATTTACAAAGGATCTTTACAGACATCTGTCATCTGAGTAGTTGGAACAAGATGCAGCCCAAGTTTTCTTATGCCCATCATACTCAGCTATAGTAGCTAAGTGCAGAGTTTCTCTAGAAAATGTGCATTTTGTTAAAAGAAACTGAATATACAAGTGGACTATGGCCAGAGCATATATGAAAATAGAATCCCGACCTGCAACCTGCAGCAACCTGCTCAGGAAACCAACTGGTAATCAATAAATAGTAAGCCAGCCTGCTGTAAGTCAAACTAACGGGAAGTTAGATTGCTATCTTAAGCCAGAAAGCCAAACAATAGCCCCTTTAACAATCAACCCAAAATGGCCAGGACTCAAAGCAGTCAGGCAAGAGACATAAATAAAGGGCATCTAAATAGGAAGAGAAGTCAAACTACCCATGTTTGTGGATGACATGATTCTATATCAAGAAAATCCCATAGTCTCAGCCCAAAAGCTCCTTCAGCTGATAAACAACTTCAGCAAAGTTTCAGAATACAAAATCAGTGTATACAAATCACTAGCATTCCTATAAACCAAGAACAGCCAGGCCGAGAGCCAAATCAGGAATGCAATCCCATTCACAATTGCCACAAAAGGATAAAATACCTAGGAATACAGCTTACCAGGGAGGTGAAAGATCTCTACAATGAAAATTACAAGACACAGAAAGACATACCATGCTCATAGATAGGAAGAATCAATATCATTAAAATGGCCATATTGTCCAAAGCAATTTACAGATTCAATGTGATTCCTATCAAACTACAAATGACATTCTTCACAGAACTAGAAAAGATTACTTAAAAATTGATATGGAATCAAAAAAGAGCCCAAATAGCTAAGGCAATCCTAAGCAAAAAGAACCAAGCTGGAGGATATGACATTACTCAACTTCAAACTATACTACAGGACTACAGTAACCAAAAAAGCATGGTACTGGTACAAAAACAGACACATAGATGAATGGAATAGAACAGAGAACCCAGAAATAAAGCTACACATCTACAACCATCCGGTCCCTGACAAAACTGACAAAACAAGCAGTGGGGAAAAGACTTCCTATTCAATAAATGGTGCTGGGATAACTGGCTAGCCATATGCAGAAGACTGAAACTGGATCCCTTCCTTACACCATATTCAAAAATCAACTCAGACAGATTAAAGATTTAAATGTAAAACCCAAAACTATAAAAACCCTGGAAGGCAAACTAGCCAATACCATTCTGGACATAGGAATGGGCAAAGATTCCATGACGAAATGGCCAAAAGCAACCACAACAAAAGCAAAAATTGACAAATGGGATCCAATTAAACTGAAGAGCTTCTCTGCACAGCAAAATAAATTATGGGAAAAGTATTTGCAAACTATTCATCTGACAAAGGTCTAATATCCAGCATCTATAAGGAACTTAAACAAATTTACAAGAAAAAAACCAGCCCATTAAAAAGTAGACAAAAGACATGAACACTTTTCAAAAGAAGACATACATGTGGCCAAGAAGCATGTGAAAAAAAGTTCAATATCACTGATCATTAGAGAAATGCAAATCAAAACCACAATGAGATACCATCTCACACCAGTCAGAATGGCTATTATGAAAACGTCAAAAAATAGCAGATGCTGGTGAGGTTGCAGAGAAACGAGAACACTTAGATATGCTATTGGTGGGAGTGTAAATTAGTTCAACTAGTATACTAATTGAACCAATTACTAAATAAAATTAGTTCAATTCATGTATAACTAATTTGTGAAAAGCTGTATGGCAATTCCTCAAAGAGCTAAAAACAGAACTATCATTCAACCCAACAATCCCAATACTGGGTATATACCCAAAGAAATATAAATTGTTCTATCATAATGACACATACATGTGTATGTTCACAATAGCAAAGACATGGAATCAACATAAGTACCCATCAATGGCAGACTGGATTTTTAAAAAAGTGGTACATATATGCCATGGACTACTACGCGACTATGAAAAAGAACAAGATCATGTCCTTTGCAGGAACATAGATGGAGCTGGAGGCCATTATCCTTAGTAAACGAATGCAGTAACAAAAAAACAAATATTGCATGTCCTCCCTTATAAGTGGGAGCTAGATAATGATAAAACATGGAGACAAAGAGGGAAACAATAGACACAGGGGCTTACTTGAGGGTGGAGGGTGGGAGAAGGTAGAAGAGCAGAAAAAATAATTGTTGGGTACAAGGCTTAGAACCAGGGTGATGAAATAATCTATACAACAAACCTATGAAGTTACCTATATAACAAACCTGCACAGGTATCGCTGAACCTAAAATAAAAGTTTAAAACATAAAAAAAATTAAAAATTTTTAAAAAGAGATGTTAAAAAATACCCAAGACTTGATTAGTAACTGAAAAACTCCCCTAATTTTTGTCCCCAGTTTCAACTTAGGATCAACCAAGAAAGCCAAATATGTGCCCCCAGTTAATCAAATAGGCTGCCCCACTTCTAGTTACTCTGCCTACAGCTTCCCCATGCCAACAGCCTCCAATCAAGGCACACCTAAAGCCTTTCCCTTTTTTCACTGATGAAAAAAATTAATTGAACAGCCATTAGTCAAAGATGGCTCTGGTGCCTTGGATTCCTACATAACAAACTGAAACCCAACTCAGTGCAAACAGTAAAACAAAACTTAAGCTTAACCAATCAGAAAACACCAAACTAACCTCGAACTAGGGACTTTCCACTTCAACCAATAAAATATATTTTCTTTGTCTTACTTTCACAAATATCTCATAAAAGTTTCCTCTCTTGCCCCCTTTGGTGGAGCACTGAACCACTTGCAGTCTGGTGCTGCCCAATTCACGAATCATTGAATCATTTAATAATAAACTTATTAAAATTTGAATGTGCCTAAGTTTGTGTTTTTATGCTACTATAAATGTTTCCCACTCTTCTGCCTACCTTTGAGTCTCTGCCAAAATGCAGGTGACTACAGCTGACCCCCTGGCTATAGCAAGCTCAGAATAAATAGCCTTTGCTTCTTCTCATTAGGTGGGTCTCTACTTTTTTCCCCAGTTGACTTGATTTTAAAAATAAGGCAAATAAATCCACTTACTCAACACTTTCCTCCAGCTTACTCATATGGAGGAAAGGGAGGAAGCAAACCTCAGTTTTGTCTGGGTGGCCTTTTTAATCTTATTCCTTTAAAATAAAAGTCTGCAGTTATCCTTTACCATTTAGCTGAAAGAGAGAAAGCCAGAAGAGGGGCTCCTGGGAGATTCCTGTGACACTAATCTCTAAACCTGAAACCAGAGTGGATCTTGTCACTTCTAACCAAGCTCCTCACCGTGATTCTTCATTCATCTTTTTTGAGTTTACTTTGAAAGACATTTATTTTCACTGTAAGGACTCCTGGGCTTATGGAACACCTTAAGTCAGAAGATTCCCGTTAGACAAAAATAAAAAAACAACTCCCAGCAAGCTATCAGTGGACTTGCTAAGCAGTGGCAATCAGAAAAAGAAAAAAGGAGAGAGAGAGAGAGAGACAGAGAGGAGGAAGAGGAAGAGGGAAGAAAAGAAAAAAGTAAAAGCAGTTCTGAAACTCAGAAGCTAAGGATACCAAATGACTCAAGACAGAGTGCTGTTTTGGTCTTGAGGGAAGTGGTCCATTTAAATCAAGTTTTAAAAAACAGGGCAGTGTTAAGTGTTTCTATGGCAACGTAGTGTACAACGTCGTGTATCTACGTTAGAAGCTGTTTGTAAATTAAGAAGCATGGTGTAGGGATTAACAGGAGACTGAGGGCTGCAGGACCCTTCCTCTCATTTCTCCAATGGGGCAAAAGTTGTTCCAAGGTGAACAGTGTGCCTGAGACTCCTGAAGCCCTAGAATAAACCTAGGACCTCATCCTGGAAGTGCCTTTTAAATACCACAAGTTAGAAGGGAAACACCTAGAATTATTGATTCCTGGGCTGGCAGGAGGAGAAGCAAGGCTCCTTTGCTGAAATGAAACGTTAAGATAAATTTGGTTATCAGGCTCTGGCCTAAAATTAGGTTCAGGATAAACCTTCAGAACTGGCTAAGAATTAATTTCATTTTCAGATATGCTTACCCACTCTGATGCTGTTTAATTGAAATCTCCATCTTATTGCTCTTGTCTAGCTAAAATATTGTCTTGAAAGTGAGAGTTCACAGCAGCAAATTTGGATAGATCAAACCAGAGATGACACCTTGAATCTCTAGAGCCACATTCAGTGCTCAGAAGATGTAACTGGCACTCTATCCTGTCTAGTATCCTGATTAATTAGAGATCAGCAATAGTAGCTAAGGCAAAACTCTGGAAGTCCTCAAGTGTACAAAGCTGTAGTTTGTACCTATCTGTTAATCGTACGTAAGATGAGCTTGAAAGTTTGGGCTTTAATGTTACAAGTTCCTCTTTATGTCTGAGAATGGATGGCAAGAAGCTTGAGCTCTACAAGGCAGGGGTAAGCTTAAATTCTGGCTCTATTATTTGTTAATCATGAAACTGTGGACAAGTTACTTAACTTCTCTGTGCCTCAGTTTTTTCTTCTGCAAAATGGAGATGATCACTATAGTGGTACCTACCTCACAGATTGTCAGGATCAAAGGAGATAATGCATGTAAAGTACTTAGTGCATAGACAGTACTCAACAGGCCAGGTGCAGCAGTTCACACCTGTAATACCAACACTTTGGGAGGCCAAGGCAGGAGGATCACTTGAGGCCAGGAGTTCGAGACCAGCCTGAGCAACATAAAGAGACCCTGTCTCTACAAAAAAAAAAATAATTAAAAAATTAGCTGGGCTTGATGGCATGCACCTGGTCCCAGACATTTGGGAGGCTAAGGTGGGAGGATCCCTTGAGCCAGGGATGTTGAGGCTGCAATGATCTGTAATCGAATCACTATGCTCCAACCTGAGTGACAGAGCAAGACCTTGTCTCAAAAAACAAAGAAAGAAAGAAAGAAAGAGAGAGAGAGAGAGAGAGAGAGAGAGAGAAGAAAGAAAGAAAGAAAGAAAGAAAGAAAGAAAGAAAGAAAGAAAGAAAGAAAGAAAGAAAGAAAGAAAGAAAGAAAGAAAGAAAGGAAGGAAGGAAGGAAGGAAGGAAGGAAGGAAGGAAGGAAGGAAGGAAGGAAGGAAGGAAGGAAGGAAGGAAGGAAAAGGGCTCAACAAATCATAGTTATCCATTGTCTCTTTTTGCCCTACCCCCATTACTCCTATGAGAATGAAACACCAGGGGAAATGAATAGGATTCTTTCTCTCACAATAGAGGAATGGTTCATAAAGTTGACAAATACTCTGATGAACCCAGGAATAAGGATCAGGGTGTTCTGGGGCTAAGAGTAAGAAGGTGTGTATGCCACCACATGGCTCTAGGTAGCAAGCAGGCTGAGTGCCAAAGACAGCCAGCTGGGTATTTAAGCTCCAAGTTACCCCAGCAAAGAGCTACATGAGAGTTAGCTATTATCTTTTATTTACTCAAAAACATCCACAGGTGAATTCAGCAGTTTAAGTCCCCCTTAAACTCAGTTCATTCCTTCTGTTCCCAACATCTCCTAGGCATCCTCCGAGAGCAGGTTCTCTGCTCAATTCCACAATGACATGGAACTGAGTCACCACCACACACATGTTCAGCCCAACTAGAGCCTTTGGTCAGTAAATCAACTAGGCACCCTTCAGGCTCCATGACTTATTCTTCTATTTGGGAAGGAGGAAAACAGACAATAGTATCAATAAGATGTTGTCCTCAAGTCAGGCCTCCAAAACATTGAATACAGAAGAAGGCCAAGAGAAAAATGAAGTGGAGGAAGAGTAGTGGAGTGGGGGAGATAAAATTGGGGAACACCAGAGATGCTCCCACCTCGGTGGAAGTAATCAAGGATGTAAAAATCCCTTGGCCCAGGCATACAGGCCCTCAAGTGTTTGTTGATGGTGAATCTGAAGGTCAATGAGACAGAGAGTCATCTCTGATGGATAACTACTCAGAATTCTTCTCAATGCTTGTGTCCAAAGAATCAGAGGGATGGCAGACCACACAGCCTTTGAGGATGAAAAGGTAGGTTTCCTTGAACTTCTTTATTTTATAGGCGTAGACAATAGGGTTCATCATGGAATTGGCATGGGACAGCAGGATGCCCATGTACAGCAGAAGCTGTGGTACCTCACCATTAAAGTAGATGATGCAGTTGATGATGGATAAAGGCAGCCATGACAGAGCAAACAAGAAAAGAACCAGAAACAAGGACTTAGCTGTCTTGAACTCCCGTCCATAAAATGCACCTGTCTCTTTGGAGTTAGAGAAGTTCTGACTGAGTTTGTTCCGGATGATGTAAAAGATGTCAAGATAGATGGCACACATGACTACCAGGGGGATGAAAATCCAGGTGAAGAAGCTGAAGTATACCATGTAGTCCATTCTCATGACAGAAAGGAATTGGCATGAAAGGAAGGTGACATTTCTGTGGTACTCTGAGGTCAGTTTCATGTTCCAGCCAAACATGGGGGTCAGTCCCACCAGGAATGACACCAGCCAGCAAAGGCCCAGGGCCAGCCATATTCTTCTGTGAGTTGTGACCCTCTTGTATCTGTGTGAATGAAGACAGCCAGTGAGTTCATAGCAGGAATTGCTAAAGGGTAAGGGAGATGGAGCTGGTAAAGGAGAGAGAGAGGGGTGAGATAAGGCATATACTCTCTTAATTCTCCAATCTTCTGCTAAGGGGGGGCGGCATTGGTATTCTATGGTGATTTCAGCTAAACTCCACTGGATATGAAGACAAGATGAGCAGACAACGACTGGAGAAAAATCCAGGAAACGTCTGTGGGGACTTTTCTAAAGAAGAACACTCTTGAATGGATAAGGAAGATGTTGCCTAGAGTCAAGTGCTTACATGCCCCACTCAGGGCTCCACTTCCTGAGAGCTATACAACAGTTACCTATCTTTTTCTTTCTTTTTTTTCTTTTTTTTAACTCAAAAACATCCACAGGTGAATTCAGCAGTTTAAGTCCCCCTTAAACTCAGTTTACTCCTTCTGTTCCCAATAAGGCGTAAGCCCAAGAATTATTCGATTCCTGGGAGCTAAGATTCATTTAAGTCTCCGAGGATTGTCTGCCTGGTGAGAAATGATATTCTCAAAGCAAGCTTGCCTGCTGCTCTTGGCACTGTTCTGTTTGGCTGTTGTGCAGATTCTCATAAATTATACTATGCCTCCCCAACACTTCCCCTCTACCTGTGCCTGCTCCTGCTTCTCTATCTGCATGGGCATCCATACTTGGTATTTGAGTTAAATGAACCAATGAAGTTACAAAATTGTGTTGAAGTGTTTCAGAGACCTGAAAAGACTCATCCAGTAAGAGTCCTCATTTCTCCTTAAACTGTCCTTCCGGACAACAGCCTGTACAGACCACAAAAAGGAAACAAATATAGTTAAGTATCAGTAGATTTTTATCTCAATTACATCTCACAACAAACAGGAGATATTTTATTATAACCTCCATTTTATTGATGGCAATTGTGAAAATAATAGTAATGACAGCCACTATTTATTGAGCACAGACTGTGTGACTGGTATGTTTCTAAGAGCTTTACATATGTTAACGCATTCCATCTTATGAGGATACTGCAATTATCCCCATGTTATAGATTAAAAGTGAAACACAAATAAGTAACTTTTACAAGTTGGAAGTGGTGGGGCTAAAACTAAAAAAAGGTAAGTCTGAGTTCCGAGCATTGTCACCACCGTGATACAGAGTGGAAACCAAAGGAGACAAAGTTAAACAACTTGTTCAAGATCAGATCTCACATCTGGGATTTGAACCCAGACTGTCTACATCTAAAGCTTGTTTGTAGCTCCTTCACTCTGCTCTTTCCTCCAGAGAAGTGAAGAGAAACATGAGACCAATGCAATTTAGGTTGCCCGGGGAAGTAGATTTCTCCATTTGGCAGTCCGTTCTCTTCATATAGTCACATGTAATGAAAAATATTTTTAGGAAAAAAGCTCTCACATCTCAGGAGGAGAAGGAGGAAAAAAATATATATATATATACACACACACAGAGGATACATATATTTAATATAATAAATATATATAGGAATATATATATATATATTCCAAGAATCCCTTTCTCAACATTGAAGTGGGCACAGAATAGGAAGCAAAGATAAAATAATAACCTACATTTGCAAAACAATAGAACCATCGGTTTATCTCCTCTTATTCTTATCTGCCTGCTTCTCCTAAAATAATACGTCTTATCTTAGTAGGCTTTTATCATTTCTAAAACTGAAGAGAATTTTTTACTAATTAAAGATGCATCAAGATTTCATCATTTCTAGCCAAGGATTAGTAATTACAGCTGGAGGGATTGAGCACCCACCCCTATCAGTGGGAAGAGGACTGGAGCATTCCTCTGATTCTAGCTCCTGAATCCCAGCTCATTGTTGCTAACCCCCTCACAGACCATATCACAAAAAGACACTTACTGCCCTCTTTCAGCATCAAGGGCCAATTTGGATTCATTTTTTACTCAAAAAGTCTGGGCTCTGGGCTTTGTAGTCTCATTTCCCAGGTGCCTCAGTTGCTGCCCACCCCACCCTGCAGGCTACCTGACGGTAAGCTTGACCCGCAAGTATCGGTCCACAGCGATGGCCAGCAAGGACATGATGGAGGCGTGGGTAAAGATCAGCAGTAGGCAGGCCATAAAAAGGCAGCTGTAGAAGTGGATTGTGATGCCCAGACTGACAACAACAGCCAAAGGCATGACCAGCACCCCAACAGCAATGTCAGCCAGGGCTAGAGAGACAATGAAATAGAAGGTGGTGGTTTGCAGGCTGGGGTTCAGCTTGACCACCCAGATGACCAGCACGTTGCCCACTATGGCGCAGAGTCCAATGAAAATCTCCATGGTGATGTAGGTAACATCGGTCAATGACGGAGCAGTGCTGTTGTTGGGCATCTTGTCTTCCCAGGGGAACCTCCACAGGGACAGGTGAGCCAGCAAGATCCGTCTGTAGGGCCAGTGGGCCTAGCTCTCGCCAGACGTCTTCCCAGAGGTCCATGTGCAGTGACAGTCTAAAATTCCCAACTCGCTCATTCCTACTCTTTTCTGGTGGGGTGATCTCTTAGAAAGGGCTCATCACAGGTGGATCACTTCCAGCCCCTTTACGCACCGCACATCCTCAGGTTCCCAGAACCCTGGAGGACAGTTCTATATGGACTGAATCTGAAAGTGCTGCTGCTTTTAGTTCCCCAAACCGATGCCCTCAAGGCCTCTGCCTGCAGCTTTTTGGCTTTCTGAGTTCCATCGAGATAAGCAACCCTCTTCAGGCTTGTTTCAGGAAGTGAGATGGGCCAAGAGGAAGTACAGAGCCAGGAACTCTCAGCAGAAAGATGGAAAGAGCAGAGGAGGAGTCACGAGTGGCACAGAGAAGGCTCAAGACAAGATTGGGTGTCAGAATTCATTCATTCAGGGACCAGATGACAGTGCAGAATCAGGTGGGAGAGGAGCTGGAAGCACTGACTATGCAATCTTTCTGCCAGCTTAGCAAAAAGATCTCATGACAAGCAGGCAAAGGGGAGAAGAGGAACAAAAGAGACTTTGGTGGCAGCCTCCTAACCTTAGCCAGAACTATTCCTGCTAAGTTCTTGCTTCACTGAGCACAGCCGATACCCAGCCTTTGCAGCAAGGATCCTTGATCAAAAGGATAAGCAAAGATTCCCTGGTCAGAAGGGCAAAATCTCAGCACCTCTGCAAAGCATCACACCTGCTTAGCCTCCACCTCTGTTTCTCAGCTCACACCCCAGCAAAATCACACTGGCCCTGACACTGGCAGCCGGCCAATGTCCAACCTATGTGAGGAACGACAGAAGAGCAGAATGACCAGACATACAGAAGGAAGGGAAAAGAACGTATGCAACAGAATCAAATGGCATGTGCTCCTGCCCACACTCCCCAAGCCTCAGCCCCATCCCCACAGAAACAGGCAACTGCCTGGGAATCAGCCCCCTCTCCCTGAAGCTGCTTACCTAGTCACCAACTTCTGGGAACGAGACACTTGCACACCATTGTTATTTGGGGAGTCCATCTGGTTCAGATGCTTCTCAGCACCACCCAAAAGGATTATTTTAACCAGGCATGTTAGAGAGGCAACAAGAAGGAACACTTGGACCGAAGCCCACACAGTAGCTTGAGAGCTTTATTATTTTTACCTTAAGCATCTAAATATGTACAGCCCAAAACAAAATTCAGCAGTAACAATAGTGTTCTGGTGTTTACTAACAAACACTTCGGAGTGGGGCATAAAGGAGAGGCCTCTGCCTGGGGCCCATCAGGGTCCTCTTGTTAGTTCCTCTGCTTTGGCATCATTCATTGATTCCAATCCCTACCACCACCGCTGTACCCCAATTTGATCCAAGTCTTACCAAATCCCATATTCGTCCCTGCCAGACTTGTCATTTCTCCCTGAGCAAACTCCCCAGACATTAAAAAGGGCAGTCCTCTCCAACTGTATTTCCATCATTCTAGTATTTTCCAACACCAGTTCTGCCCACATTCCTGCACTGCTGGAACTTGAAAACTTCATCAGCCTCCAATGCGTCCTCTCACAAATGTTTCTACTGTAATTGCTTTTTTTATCTGTGCTTCAGAGAAGGAAGTTACTGAGAGGAATTTCTAAGAGGCTGCATGCTACCAAAAAAAAAAAACAACAACAAAAAACCCAAAAACCTTTCTCACTATATAGCACTCTTTGAACCTTGGTTAAACACTGCAAAAAACCCTCCCTCCCCTACTCCAGTATATAGGTGAGTTCTTTTGTAATCAGTCCATCTCAGCAGGGTCAGAGAAACCAAGGAAAGGGGTTTGTGTCCAAACCCAGCATGCTGTAGACAAGATAGCACATGAAAGAATAACCCACTAGAGAGAAGAAAGGCAGGAGACACACTTAGGGTCACCAACCTAGCCACCTCTGCCCACCTGGGAATTCTACCCTCAGGATTCTCTGCACATACCATGGGGGGTTTCTTTTCTGTGAACAAGGGAAGCCCTTCCTTCATGTTCTCTGAATAGACAAGGTCCATCACTGCTGGGGTTGGGGTTGGGGGTGATTTGAGAACAGAGAGGAAGGACTTTCACAGTCACTTAACATTTTGACCTGGAACCCGGCCCTAGATTGAAAACCAAAAGACAATCTGGGAAAGGCGACAGAGAGGCTGGGGCAGAAGACCACCTCATTTGCCCATTCCTACCGCTGCACCCACAGCCCATGGCGCACAGCCACTCTTGGTCATGCACCTCATCACATCTCAAGTAGGAGATGCTGCAGCCTCCTACTCCGTGCCTCAGGCAACCAGAGGAACCATGCCAGAGCTCAACACCCAGGATGACCCCTGCCGCTTCCAAACCATTTAGTCTGTGCATTGCCTCAGGATCAAGTCCAGACTCTTTAGAGTGGCTGACACTCTTCTGAGGGGTCTCCCGGTCTCTGCAGTCACCTGTCACCTGGGTCCGCTATGCTGAGCAATTCGTGGCTCAGAGTCATTCTCTTTCACTTCCTCTCCGCTGTGCACACACTCTTTGCCCGGTTTGCAGGGCCCTTCTGCCCCAAGTCCGCCTAGAAAACAAATACTTTTCCTCCAAGACTGTTCCCCAACAGGACCTTGAAGAAAACTGCCCAGTCTTCACTTCTCCTCTGGAACAGCACTGTGCTGGGTGTACATGACTTCCCCACTTAGCCTGTGAGTTCCTGGAGGGCAGGGACCACCACTTTCCATTGCTGCATTTCTCGCCCCTCCTATGATGCCTGGCAGATCACAGGTGCTCAGTACATTTTTCATGAATGAATAGGAAAGCACTTCAGTGAGTCAGGTGGCATAAACTAGGCATTGGGTATATAAGGAAACAATAAATCAGTGAGGACTCTTAAGTGCTCTCCATCATACCAACTACTCAGTGTTAAGCAGCTTACATTCACAGACTCATTCAATGCTCTCGAATGAAATAGATACTACCATTATGCTGAGCAACCTGAGGCTCAGCGGGGTTAAATAACTTGCCCAAAGTTGTAAGCTAGGCAGTGGCAAAGCCAGCATTCAGACCTAGGCTTCTGCTTCTTCGGAGCCCAGGTTCTGAATGGCAGCCCTCAGTAAGTAAATGAGCAAATAAACTACACAAACCTTTCAAAAGTACAAGGAGTCCCTGGGTTTGATGTTGCCATGCTATCAAAATCAGTAGAGATCAGTATTCTCAGATCTAAAAGAGAAAGTAGCCACCAAGACTATGGGCACAAAGCGCAAGTATAACGTAGATCTGGCAACTGCTCTGAGCTAGGAAGAGATGGCAGGACCAGACAGATGACTGCATGAGCAGACCGCTGGTAAGGCTGGGGCCCCAAGGTGAGCTCTGGGCCAAAAAGGAAAACGTTTTTATTGGCTCAAGGTGCAATTTTTTCTATAAATATATATATATATAAAATATATATATATATATATGTTAACTGTGGTTAACTGTGGTTCAGGAGAATTTCCCACCTAAAAGAAAGGCCATGGCTGTTTTTAATTCTGCTAGAAGAGGCTGGGTGTGGTGGCTCAGCCTGTAACCTTAGCACTGTGGGAGGCTGAGATGAGAGGATTGCTTGAGGCCAGGAGCTCAAGACCAACCTGGCCAACACAGTGAGATCCCATCTCTATTTTTGTTAATTAAAAATAAATTTTAAAATTCTACTAAAAGAACCTGAACTCCATCAGGAAAGCAAAGATCTAGGAGAAACCATTGGCTTAAATCACAGGAAGAGTGACTGGAGGGGAAAGACCTCACCTGTCCCAAGCCCTGGCCTGGGGCCCACTTGGGTCTGATGCAACTGGGCACAGCTCAACCACAAGGCTGCAACCTTGCCCTTGGGGTTCCGCTTAACAATCTGAGAGGCTAGCAGGAGAAATGATTCATCTGATCCTTTGCAGCTTCTCAGAAAAGCCTAGAAAACCCCAGCTGCCAGCCTACGAAAACAGCAAGATGCGGTGCTAGCAGGAGCCCAAGGAAAGGGCCTCTGGAGCCCTAGAGCTGGTCCCCGGGCGGCTGAGACCGGATGTCAGGCAGGCGAAAGGTGGGACTTCTGCCGAAGGCTCTCTCCCACCCCACGGCGGCCTGCAGAGTTGCGCAAAATTAGCTTGCTCACTTCCTCTTGGCCCCATCACCACTTCCCCAAAGCCTTATATTTTTATAGAGCTTCATGTTTGCTAGCCGACAGCAGAGGCTTAGAAAAGACAAGTGTTTAGGGTCAGCCCCGAAGGTGCGGCTCCCTAGGCCCCTCCCCCACCACTGTTCCGGTTCTGCCACTCCATCAAGCCCCAGGGGTCTGGCCGGGCTTTCCCTCGCCCAGGGGCTGCTCTGGAGCCGCTCTCCACGGGGGCCTTCTAAGCAGGGCCCAGCCACTGAGGCCAATCCAAGGAGCCCAAGACTCACAGGCTGTAGTCTGAGTACCTGGAATTTCACTCCGTGCCAGTGTTGGTGGGAGGGAGGGTGAGGCCTTGAGAGGGAGGTCAAGGTTCTTTCACTCTGAGCAACAGGAAATCCTGCCCAACGACGGGGAAATGCTCTGGGCGCTCAGCCTCACCCACCAGACCCCCTACCCACACCAAGTGTGTCAGGAAGTCTCTAGGCCCTGGGGGGAAGAGAAGGATTCAGCTAACTGAATTCAAGGCACTCAGAAAGTGAGGAAGCGTTTCAACTGCCGGAGTCTTAGCACGGTAGCCTCAAGCGTCTGAAAGAATGACTCCTGCGTCCCAGCTGAGGCGCTATGCTCAACGGTGGCCACCAGAGGGCAGCACGTTCCTGCTGTCATTCGGGACCCAGGCTGCTGCTGAGAAAGACAACGGGAAGAACTTGAAATGCTCCTTTGAAACCGCTTAACCAGCAACCTCAGATGGTGCAGAAAATGAAAGAAGTGAGAATTAAGGGAAGGCAAAGGGGACAAGAATAGGTAGCCAACTGCCTAAAGTCAATCCAATCCCACAGAATATTCCTGGGCAGTACCAAATTCAGTCCTGCTGACTCCAGAAGGTTGAGAAGCAGCTTTGCCTTTCAAACCTGTGACTGTTCCAATAAACACAGTATTTGTGTTTTGCTTTGTCATGTGCAAAGCTCCTCACCCAGTAAACTTTACTGAATTAACTCAGCAACCCCACAAGACAGGTATCACCAATCTCATCTCACAGAGGAGGAAACTGAGGCGGGGGAATGAGTGATCTGCTCAGGATCATACACCGCCGGGCATGGTGGCTCATGCCTGTAATCTCAGCACTTTGGGAGGCCGAGGCGGGCACATCACGAGGTCAGGCGTTCTAGACCAGCATGGCCAACATGGTGAAACCCTGTCTCTATTAAAAATACAAAAATTAGGTGGTGTGCGCCTGTAATCCCAGCTACTCAGGAGGCTGAGGCAGGAGAATCGCTTGAACCCGGGAGGCAGAGGTTGCAGTGAGCTGAGATCACACCACTGCACTTCAGCCTGGGCGAGAGAGCAAGACTCCCTCTCAAACAAACAAACAAGAAAACAAAAGCAGCACCAGGATGGGAGCCCAGCTCCTGGTCTCCTTGCTTAAGATGAGAATGGAGAAGACCAGGAGGGATTTGCCAGTAAGGGGTTGCAGTGGGATTTTTAGCCACATACGTCATTGATCCTTCCCTTGGCACTTGTCAACCTCTGACCTATCCTTCCCCTCCTGTGAGTGCAGGTCGCAGTGGTCAATTTTCCCAGCTTTTGCTGGAGAGCGTCCAAGAATTTTACAAATGCCCTCATGTCTCTTGGCCACCCAGCCTTCTCTTTGTCACAGCCCTAGGCTTCTGGGTGCTCAGGCCAGGTAGGTGTCCCCACCCCTATCAGGGGTTATTCACTGTGGTAGGGCCTCATCCCTTTATTTCACCCAGGAAGACTTTGGATCCTGATGTTGATTCTCATGCCCTTTATCTAAACACCGGGAGGTATAGGAATGAGTTCTGGATATATCAACTACTGATCCCGAATGTTTACAGCAGGGCAATGTCCTGGTCTCCTTCTTTTAACATGCTACCTGTCAAATGGGACAAAACTTCTCAGAGAATTGCATGCAAACCCTACCGCCACAGTGGGAGATAAGCAACCTCCTGATTTTGATGGCATGTGTCTTCCCCTCCTACTGCACAAGGTCCTTTCATAATTATTACTGTAAGAGCTGCCATTGATAAAATGCCAATTCACATGTGCTAGGCACTTCACCAACTGTTTTGCACACATCACTCACAATTCTATATCAATCCTGCCGGCAAGTATTATTAGATCCATTTCACAGATAGAAAACTAAGGCTAGGAGACAATTGACTCACTCTGGGAAGCGCAGCAGCAAATGGCAGAGCTAGGGCCTGAACCCAAGTCTATCTTGGCTGCAAAGCTCTGACTCTTTCAATGAGCCACACAAAAACAGTCCAATATCAATTATGCCAAAATCCAAATTGCCATTTTGGGCAGACATTCTTCAGTATCCTAATGGGTAAGACTTGCTTCCTAGGCTGGGCCAGCTATTGAAGGCTGTGCATTCTATGTCAATTGTCTACTCTCCAGCTCTTGTCAAAGCTCAGCCAAGAGTTTGATTCCAGGCCCATGGAGAGCAGCCAGCAGGCCCTTCCTCTACACTCCCTACCCGCAACTCCTGCGTCTACTCCCTGATCAGACAACAACATTGCAAAACCGTTTTACTTTAGTTCCCTGCTGAAATGCCTTCCTAGATGACCTCAGTTCCTCTGCTTTTTATGAAAGGTTAATATAAAAAAACTGTCCTATGAAGTAAGTCTCGGCATTTCATCATGATCAAAGATACTATCTGTTGCTATGTCTCTTACATAAAGTTTCATAGGATAAATTTCTCTGAGGAGTTTTAGTCCTAGAAAAGAGGTCGTTTTTCTTAATAAATTAGACTGCCTTGTTCATCTGGTTAGTGGCAGAGCTTTGTCTCATTCATTTGTGTGTGAGCAGCCGGGAGTGTCAGAGCCGATATTCAGTCTCAGTAATCACACTTGGCTTAGGTTTTCTGGGATGTCAGCGTGCCCCAAATCATTCCTCGGCTACCGGTGTTTTAGTAATTCTGTCAGGCCCTGTTTTCATGAGGAGCTGCACGTCGTTTCTGGCAGTATGCAAGGTATAAGAAATAACTCCATAGATCTCACATTAGAAGGAGTACGCATTTGTTTCCAGGCATATTGCAGGTTGATCGGTCCAGTCTGTCATGCAGGGATAATTGTCAGTACCCCCATGATTTGGGGGTGAGGAGTTTTTTCTCCCACAAGTGGCCCAAATAACATTTTAGATGATCAATTTTGGCAAAAGAGAAAAAAACTGATGAGACTGAAAATGTCCCCTCATTTGAAGTGAGTCTTTTAATACAGCACTCATAGGCACCCACATCCGGCGATATTTAGGAAATGCTTCCTTAGGAATGGCGCTGGGTAAACCATAATGCTATGATTCCCCCAGGAAGAATGTACTTTTATTGATGTGAGCCCCACCTATTTCCACGAAGGACTAAAGTTACTGTCAAGCTGAGTCGATGGCTTCTTCCTCTGCACTCCCACATCAGCTTACACATTCCTCTCTTGGAGCACTTACTACACAATTCTGTAGTTATTTATTTACATGACTGCTTCTCCCACTAGCTGGCAAACTCCTTAAATGAAGAAATGATGCCTTATTCATTTTTGTATCTTCCTCCCACTCCCCTTCTCCCCAAAGCATGAAGATCCTAAAATACACCTGACACAAAAGAAACCTGCAATAAATTCCAGTTGAATGTATTATGTATTATTCTCAGGTCTGTCTTCTCCTTACCTGTAAGAATGCTGGCTATACCTCTCTATGTCCAATGAGGAATCAGAAGGGATATTTGGAAGACCTCTCCCTAAACAAAAAGTGATTTTTGCGTCTTCTAACTTCAATCACAAACCAGTACAGATAGAAAACACCACGTGACCTGTTTGGGTCTAGTTAAAGGAACCCTCAGAGAGAATGTCTAACATTTACATTACAGTTGCTATTTCAGCATTTTTACCTATAACAGTCCATTTCATTCCTTCATCTCTGTGATCTATCTCAAATGGTGCCCTTTACACACACACACACACACACACACACACACACACACACACACACGCTCTCTCCATCCTCTCTGTGTATTTCCTATGCCGCACCTTCCACAGTCAGAGCTCGTTTGTTCATTTACTTGTCTTTGGTTTGTCCCCTTGCTTGTCTTGTTCACACTTCTATCTGCCAGACCTGGAACCACCTCTGGCCCTAGTTGTCAGCTTAGTCTGACACATTACTCCTGATCACTGACCACTGATTTTGCCCCAAATCTCTGTGTTCATGATGGTGTTTTTAGGGCGCAACACATTTGGAGTGAGATGGAACACCAGAGGGGATGGAGGTCCAGAGTGGCCAGTTCAAGGTCAAAACTGGAAAAGCAGCCAGCTTTCTTTGCTAGCAAGCCCCCTTCACTGGCTCCTTTGTCACTCATGTCCCCATTTTCTGAAACCTGGGCCAAAGAGCTTAGGGTCCTCCAATCAAGCACACAGCTGACCCTTCCTTCTTCATCACTGCACTTGCCTTTTGCCAGTTGGCCTGTCAACCCATGCTAATGGGTAGAACAGTAGGTGCTAATCAGTTACATTACCCACGTCAGCAGTGCCGTTCAGGCCCTCTCAAGCTGTGCCTAATAGATGTTCAGCTGCAGTGAGACACAGCCACCTGTGTGCCCAGCATAGGACGTACTCTAGTGCCTCCTCACTGGGCATCAGGCCCGCCCCACTCCACTCAACCCAACGTGCTCCAGAGGAGAAATCACTGTCAGGCTCCAGGCATGTGTTTCTGAATATGTTGCGTCTCTCTTATTTTGAACTCTGTTTCTAAATGGATGACCTTGGCCAAACTGCTGAATCTCTGTGTCTTCATTTCCCCCTTTGATAAATAAGATACTTCTCTGTGGACTGGATGAAGTAACTCAGGCACGGCAGTTGGCACAGCACTCGGTCCCCTGCACCACCATCTCGGGCAGCTACCAGAAATGCGAGTACTACAGCTGGGTAGGGTCAGGGGCTGATGTTTCACTATCAGAGCCACTCCAGTGCCCAACCCGTGCTCCACTTCCACTTACAAGGTGCTTGGTGGAGGTTGAATTAAAGGAAAGTCATTCCACACCCACCACCCTGTGGGCTACTGAACTGTGAGATACAGACTTGTTGGGAAGCTACAAGGATGTGTTCCATAGACCCTGTCTTTCTGCAGGGCTGATTGTCTCAGTCTTTCTCTGGAGGTGCTCTATCCCTGTCCCAACTGCCCCAATGCTACCTCCAGCTTTAGAAATAGGAAGTATCCAAAAGAGACTGTGGGAGGCGGTACCATTTTCCTCTCCTTTCTCCATCCTTGCCAGGAAGCAGTGATTTGTCAGCATAAGCAGGCCTGCTGGGTGGACTTTGTGAACCCCGGGGAAAGGCTGCCCCAGGTCTGACAGTTCACAGCTTCCAGACACATAGTTTTCCAGGTCACCAGCCCCCAAGAGCCACCCAGGCCCCCTCAGGTGCTGCAGGTGAAGCCCTCTAAGGGCCAGATATCAAGAACTAGAGTATTCAGAGCAATAGTCACAGTTTCTATTTCTTGAGTGTCACTCATTTTAGAAGGCCTGGCGGATCACTCAGCACTACTCACTACAATAAAGGGGCCACCTCCTGCGCAGGGTGTGAGGGTTGCTGAATAACAGCAACAAGGGGGGATATTACAGCCAACTCCAGCCACAACAACTGTACATGGGCAAACACGGAAGCACATGAGGCCAGTAATTTAATTTGCATTACATTTATTTGTATTTTCTCTTGACCTGAAATACAAAACATCCTCTAATCTTTCATTAACCCTGGAATCATTTCTGCTTTCAAAGAAGTAAAGAAATAGAATTTATTCTAGTTGAGAGTTTAGCCTCAGGGCTGGGCAGGGGAGCCAGGCTCTCCAGTCTCTCCTAGGCCTCCAAGATAAAATCTCATTCTGTTCTTGTCCCTCTAAGATAAGTCAACAGGCCTGTTCATTCCCAGAGGAAAGTTCGACACTGCTTCAGTGACCATGACTTCAGCAGGGCCAACAGAACTCTAGGTCACTGCAGATGGTCCAGCCTATGCCCCCTCCCTCCCTCTACTCCACCCACGCCTAGTGCCCATGACTAGGGCTTTTTGTGTTATCTCGGAGTTGGCACCCTCTCCGTTTCCTCCCAATAATGCTAGCTGTTGTTTCTGAGCAAATGGAACAAATGACCAACGTGAACTCCATGCTGTCTGCAAACTGGAAACATCTGCAGGGAGGCAGGGCAGCCCCTAGTTGGGGTGGGGTTGCACGGGAGCTGGTGGGAGGGGCTGTGGGAAGAAGGTCCAAGAATCTCAGGGAGGAGGGCAAAGGGTGAAGCCTCAACAGAAAACCACACATAGGCCGGGCACGGCGGCTCACGCCTCTAATCCCAGCACTTTGGGAGGCCGAGGCGGGTGGATCACAGGAGATCTAGACCATCCTGGCTAACATGGTGAAACTCCATCTCTACTAAAAATACAAAAAATTAGCCAAGCGTGGTGGTGGGCACCTGTAGTCCCAGCTACTTGGGAGGCTAAGGCAGGAGAATGGCGTGAACCTGGGGGACAGAGGTTGCAGTGAGCCAAGATCATGTCACTGCAGTCCAGACTGGGCGACAGAGCAAGACTCCATCTCAAAAAAAAAGAAAAAAAGAAAACCTCACATAGGCACACAGGCCTCACAACCCCGTCCCTTCTTTTACTCTCCAAACATTCACTCTTTGCAGTGTCTTGACCAAGTGAAGGGAGGATGCACATATCCTTTTATAAATATCATTTAAAATGTTAAACTCTTGTATGGTAAAGCCAAAATGGCTCTTAGAAAACAATAGGTACAACTTGCCATTTTAGAGATGACAACAAAGGCCCAAAAAGGGAGTGGATGTAGTAGCTACAAGTAAAGTCTGGGATGTGCAGCAGCTCATACCTGTGATCCCAGTGCTCTGGAAGGCCGAGACAGGTGGATTGCTTGAGCCCAGGAGTTCAAGACCAGCATGAGCAACACAGCAAGGCCCCGTCTCTACAAAAAAATTCAGAAAAAAATTAGTTGGGCATGGTGTAAAAAAATTATAGACCTGCACCTCTAGTCCCAGCTACTTGGGACTTGGGAGGTCAGGGAGGTCAAACCTGGGAGGTTGAGGCTGCAGTGAGCCAGGATCACACCATCACTGCGCTCCAGCCTGGGTGACAGGGTGAGACTTTGTCTTTAAAAAAAAAAAGCAGCAGCAAAGTCTGAACCATACCCAGAGCCACCATCACCCCACTGCTAGTATATCAGTGTGCGTGCAGTGTGGGAACACACACACACACGCACAGACACATCATACCATGCTGCCTCCCTTAAAGTCATAGTGAAAAGAGTCATGCCTCCCTTAAAGCCAAGAGCCATGCTCAGACTTCCCCATGCAGTAACACAATAATGGTAGCACTCCAGGTCTGTCTCTGGGCCTGGACCACACTAGCACATCCTCTAATCTTTCATTAACCTTGGAATACTCTGTCAGAGGCTCTTGATCCTTGGCATAGCCCTGTAATAGAGCCTGTCATTTTCATCAACTTTTCTTTTCACAGGTAAAGATATTGACATTGAGCAAGGTCAAGCAACTTGCCCAAGTTTCCACTGCTAGCAAAGGGCAGAGCCCACCTTGACCTCAGGCAGTCCCATGCCCAGTCGCCTGTGTTACACTGCCTGGAGCCCCTCATTGAATCCAATTGCAACCTTGAGAAGTGGGATTGGCTCATTTCTGCAGATAAAAACAGAGGCTGAGAGTTCAGAATCCTGAATTCAACAGAAAGACAGCCCTTGGTCAGCTCTTCCACTGAGGAGGGAATCTCTAGAGTGAGACCTAGTTCTTGACCCAGACTAACCTGGAAGTGATTTTCTGAGCATCACAGTGGCCGGCAGAGTGGGGAGGATCGACTGGCTCTTCCTGCCTGATTTCACTGGGGTCGCTGAACCAGAACTCCCACCTACTAAAAACTGAGCCTGGCTTCTCCTGTGCCTTGGGGAAATGCCAGTTCTCTACCCTGTGACCTGCGGTCCTCAGCCCTGCTTGTGCGAGGAGGGAGTCGCCGCTGAGAGGCTGTTCACGCCCTGGTTGTAGAGATTGGTAGAGGACAGGGGCGTCGTGTTCCCCAATGGGAGCTAGGGACGCTGCCAGTCCCCTTTCAGCAGATGACGAGGAAGAAGGTTCCTGCAGCAGCCAGCTGCGCCAGAGGCGATGCGCGCCGAGCGTCTGGGTTCCGCGGCTGCACGGCCGCTCCCCTGAGCCTGGGAAGGACACAGAGGCGGCCCAGGAGCAGCGCTGAGGGGGCCCTGGCGCCGGGGACTGTGGCCCCGACAACCCCCTAGAAGTCGCAGTGGCGTGGGCTCTTCTACCTTGCTCTACTGCTGCTGGTAGAGGGGGCGGGACTCTCGACCTGATTCATCCGAGACACAATTTGAGGATGCTGGTGCTGCGCGGGCCGGACGCACTCCTCCGGAACTCCGGGAGCCGGGGAGGCCAGAGGGAGGGGTGTTCCCCCGCAGCTCTCAGAGGTCAGCACAGCCCTGGCCCAGCCTGGAGGAACTAACCGCGGCGTTCCTACCATTTATGTCAGGGAGCGGCCGGGACCTGCAGGTGGGACTGCATGATTCCTGCTGGAGGACTGATCGGAGGCCAGTCCCTGGGAGGCTGGGAGTCCTCTGCACAACCCTATCATGAGAGCAATTGGATTTGCCCCCTGCCTGCCAGGACAGCGCCCTCAGCACCCCTGTCTGCAAGGCCGCTGTCCAGGGCCGACAGCCCTCACCTCCCAGGGTCTTGCAGGCAGCACCTTGTGCTAAAGTTGGCCTAAGCAGGAAACTGCTCTCAGGGCATTTGAGAGAGGGGAGTGGAAATGTGAGCCAAAAGGAAGTCACAAAGATCAACTTAAAAATAACCCCCTCCAGGTCAGTCAGGAGGAGGAACTTGCAGAAAAGCCAAGTTCTGATGGTGATGGCTCAGGGCGACGTCAGGAAGGCCCAAAAGCAAATCAGCAGAGGCCGGACTTGGAGCACATCTCATGCTCTTATCAGCCTCAGCAAACCACTGCCAAGACCTCTTCTTCTCCTTAGACTTCCGCCCCAGCCAGCATCTGTTTCCTCGCCTAAATTTAAACAACCAGGTTAGTGAACTCGAGAGAGCATTTCTGCCCAGGGAAGAACAGACCCTCCTACGCCCTCAACAGAACACACAGGACACACAATGACACCAACCGAGGCCTGTGGCCTGTTCTTGGCTCCTCCTCAGCTTCTGCTGGGTGAGTGGGACCCAGGGTTTCTGAGAAGGCCTCAGCTCCCATTATTTCAGGCAGAAAGCCGCAAAGCTGAAGTCTGAAGAAGACCTCAGCTTGGAAGAGAGTGGGCAGGCCAGATGGCTGGGTTGTGCCAGTATGAGCAGTGTGCGATGCCCTCCAACACGGGATAAGGTGAAGGGGACCCTGGGGAAAGCCAGAAATCCACAAAACAACACTTGTTCCACAGCCCCAGCCCTGAGTGTTGATGTATAAACCTCTTAACACAGCCAGTCTTGGGATAAATCAGACCTTTCGGCTTTTTCCAAGCACCATTCTCACTCTTATCTAAATAGAGCTGTTTGCTTAGGGGAAGGTGACAGCAACTACCTAGAACCTTTCCCTGGTTCTGCTGGCTTCTCAGTCCCAGGCTATTATGGCCCCATCCCACACTCTCTCACTCCTCTCCCTTCCTCCCTCCCTCCCAAGTGCAGGAGTGCAAGCTCATGCTTGCGCATGTGTACAAACACACACACACACATGCACACACTAGCCTCATGAAAACATTTAGTGCAATGAGGAATGTCTGAGGAACCCTCAGTCTCTCCTGGAGAGACTGAGTCCATAGCCTTTCTCTTAGGCTATCACGCCTCAGACATTTCCAAGAAATGTTCTTTCTAAGTAGCTTTATGCTGCCATAGCAGTACAGGATGACTTCCTTGGATTTACGAGTTGTCAACAGAAAAAAAAAAGCAACCAAGGACTGCTCCTGTTAATTGCATCCTGCTGTCCAGATTGCCTGTCACTCTCTTCTCTACATACCCCAGGCCATTTGTTGCAGCCAAGCTACTAGAGCCAGAGGCTTGGTTTTAAATTTCTCTTCCTTTCCTTACCTGTAGAAACCTGGTTATATGTTTCATATTCTGAGAATTTGCCGTGAGTAGAGCATTTCTGAATTTCAGGCCACAAAAAACACACACCAGAATCACATTAGGATTCAAAACCCCAGCCCTGCCCCTTAGTGGCTGTGTGAGTTTTGGCAAATTACTGTAATTGTTCCGAGTTTATTTTCACATCTGTGAAGTGAGACTGAAATAGGTTAATAAAAGCCACTTCAAAGAGCTGTGAAGGGGATTCAATGAGATGTTAGTTATAGATACCTGGCCCCTTGCCCAACAACTAACAGTGGGTCCTCAGTGGGTTGATGCACTTTCCTACTGCTGCATGGATGATTTATTTCTGTTTGGTGTATTCCCCTTCACACTCCACATCAAAAACTTCAGAGCTTCTTATTCAAACCAGTGCCCCTCTCAGCATTAGCCTCACAACGACTCCCCCAGTAATAAGAGCAAATACTAGTTGAGTACTTTCCATGCAGACTAGGTTCTTTGTTATGTTAACACATCCCTGTGAGGCGGATATCATGGTGTACCCATTTTATAGATAAGTAGGTTGAGGTTCAGGGACTTACTCAAGAACACATAGGTAGTTCATGGTAGAACCAGGATCTGGACCCAAGCAGGCTGGCTCCAGAGGAACCACTTTTAACCTTTTTGCTATACCTGTGCTATTTGACAAATTGCGGGTACCACTGTTAGGGAGTATTTCTGAATATAAGACAGACGTGGATGGTCTTCACTGCCCCAGAATCTGGGTTTTAATCAGCCACACTGAATTGATCATTTGGCAATGGTAGCTACCATTCATTCAGCATCTACCTATTTTAAGCCAGACACTTTGCATACATTATCTCTAAACCAGGATTTCTCAACTTCAGCCCTATTGACATTTTGGACTGGATAATTCTTTGTTATGAGGAGCTGAATGTGCACTATAGGATGTTTAGCAGTAACTATGGCTTCTGCCCACTAAATGCCAGTAACATCCCCCACATCCAAGTCATGACCATCGAAAGTGTCTCCAGACATTACCAAACATTCCCTGGGAGAATTTGGAGGATGAGAATCACTCCCAGTTGAGAAACAGTGATCTAAATTAGAAGCCTAAAGTTCAGAGAGGCTAAGCAATTTTCCCAAGGTCATAAGGCTGGCAGGCAGCCGAGATAGAATCTGAAACAAGCTTTGCCTAACACCAAGGTCCAAGTATGATCATTACATCATGCTCTCTCCTAGTTCCTAAATAAGGAAGGTGTGAACTAGATACTGAAATCTATTTGCCCAGAAGCAATAACATTAATGCATTCTGATTCTCCTCTCCTAAAATGGTTCAAATTCTGAACTTACAATCTCTGGCTACTTATCAGAGAACAATCTAGATGTAAGATTTCTGGAGTTAAATCAATTGACCTAGGCCATCCTTCCCCAACTGGAATATTTTTGTTTTTTGTTTGTTTGTTTGTTTGTTTTTTGTTTTGTGAGATGGAGCCTCGCTCTGTCGCCCAGGCTGGAGTGCAGTGGCACGATCTCGACTCACCGCAACCTCTGCCTCCCAGGTTCAAGCGATTCTCCTGCCTCAGCCTCCCAAGTAGCTGGGATTACAGGTGCCTGCCACCATGTCCAGCTAATTTTTGTATTTTTAGTAGAGACGAGGTTTCACCATGTTGGCCAGGATGGTCTCGAACTCCCGACCTCAGGTGATCCTCAGCCTCCCAGAGTGGTGAGATTACAGGTGTGAGCCACCGCCCCCAGCCCCAACTAGGAATTTTAGCTCTTGTTTACAGTCCTGTGTCCCCTGAGTATGCTACGAGGCTTAGTTTGAGCATCTATTCCACTAGTTCTTCTGGAACCACTGAGAAAATCATGGTCTTGGGAAATAATGGCAGCACTTTGTGTTTCTTATCTTCAGTCATTGTTTAAAAAGAGCTGAGGGCAGAATCACAACGCAAACTTCTGCCTGAGTTTCATTTCCTTTTGGTTCCAGATTAATTTATTAAAATGTTTATGAACACAAAATGGACTGAATTTGCAAATGACCCCACAGCCCATGACACGGAGAGATGCGTTATTGAAGAGAGACCACCAGACACATAATTATCAAGTTGCATACAGGAAGACATGTTCGTAGCAGAGTTGAAACTAACCCAAGCCCAGGTTTCATTTTTTTTTGTTCTCTCTTTCCCTCCTCTAGCTTAATGCCTTTCTCTCTCTCTCTCTCTCTTTTTTTTTTTTTTTTTTGAGATGGAGTCTTGCTCTACCACCCAGGCTGGAGTGCAGTGGCACGATCTCAGCTCACTGCAAGCTCCACCTCCCAGGTTGGAGTGATTGTCCTCCCTCAGCTTCCTGAGTAGCTGGGATTATAGGCACCTGCTACCACACCCAGCTAACTTTCGTATTTTTAATAGAGATTGTGTTTCACTATATCGTCCAGGCTGGTCTCGAACTCCTGACCTCAGGTGACCCACCCGCCTCGCCCTTGCAAAGTGCTGGGATTACAGGCATGAGCCACCATACCTGGCCGCCTTTTTCTCTTCTTTGCTGGGCCCTGTTGTACACAGACCCAGTTAACCACTGTTAATGTACCGTACGTTAGCAAACAGGACAAACAGGAACCTCTTTCCGTATGGTCTTCAATGCACAGGCAAAAACAACAACTAATGGTAAATTCTTCAGGAAGCTAAATAGGTTGTCATAAAGAGTGGGTTCACTGCCAGAGCCAGCTTGCTTTATTTTATGGAGGAAACGATAGTTAATAGCAGCTGCTACCCATGTTAGTGAAGTCCAAAGGCCTTGGCAACCTTAGTACATGTGCAGTCAGGTAGCTGCCATCTCAGTGTTCCCCAAAAGCTCCACATGTGTTCCTCCTGACTACAGTCATCACAGAAAAGTTTTTATTACAAGATCACAGAATCAACAATCTCCCCAACAAGATAATAAGATGATGATGGCAAAAGGGTGAGAGTAAATCTCAGTCTCCAATGCAGGAAACTGGAAGATTAGTACTTTTACTTTAAGGCTGTATAATTTCTTAACCAGGTGAATAGAAGGGGAGATGAAATTTAGTAGTAAAGACAGAAACTGTCTCAGAGGGGCTTGTCAATGTAACTAAGAGACTGTTTTGGGTGGAAGCCATTCATTTTTCAAATATATCTGAAAACAGTGTTTTTCAAACTACAGGTATCACCTCATTCAGGAATCCTGAAATCAACTTAGTGGATCATGACCACGTTGAATTTTCAGTTAAATGGAGTGGAATGGATATGTCAGATTACACTGTACATAGTAATGGTATTTTTGTTTCAGTTATATGTTTGTGTGCTGGTAGGTAGTAATCTGAAATGAATTCTTTTCGTTTTATACCTTTATTGAAGTCTAATTAGCATGCAATAAATTGCATATATTTAAAGTGCACACTTTGACTTATACAAGTTTTGGCACATGTATACACCTGTGAAACCATCACCACAGTCAAGATAATAAGCACGGCCATCGCTCCCAAGCCTCCTCATGCCTCTTTGTAATTCCTGCCTCCCACCCCTCCCCACCCTGTCCCCTAACTATTGATCTGCTCTCTGTTATTACAGATTAGTTTGCATTTTCTGTATAATTTTGGCATTCATCCATTTGTTGTGTGCATCAATGGTTCATTCATTATTAATGTTGAGTAGGATTCCATTGTGTGGATCTATCATAATGTGCTTGTGCATTCACCTGTTGATGGACATCTGGATTGTTTCCAGTTTGGGACTATTACAAATAAAGTTGTAATAAATATTTGTGAAGAAGTCTTGTGAGGACACGTTTTTTGGATAAATACTTCGTTGTGGGATGACTGGATCATACAGGGGATGTATTTTACTAAAGAAATTGCCAAATTGTCTTGTAAAATGATTACTTCATTTTACATTCCCACCAGTAATGAATGAGAGTCCCAGTATCTCCACATAAATCCTCACCAGTGCTTGGAATGGTCGGTTGCTTTGGTTTTAGACATTCTAGTGGTTACATAATGGTATCTCATTTTAATTTGCATATGCCTACTAACCATTGAGACTGGGCATCTTCTTATGTGCTTTTTTGACATTTGCATATCATCCTTGGTGAAGTAACTATTAAATTTTGTGCCCATTTTTCTAGTGGGTTATTTATATTCTTAATGAAGTTGTCAGAATTCTTTGCATATTTTAGTTATAAGTCTTTTGTCAGATATAAGATTTGCAAATCTTTTCTCCTGGTTTGTGGCCAACCTTTTTATATTCTTAAGAGTGCCTTATGAAGGACAAAATAATTCATCTTTATTATTTGTTTTCACTTGTATATTTTGTGCTTTTGTGTTATATTTAAGAAATCTTGCCAAACCCAAGGCCACTTGGACCTTCTCCTGTGTTTTCTCCTAGAAATTTTATAGTTTTAGTCTTATATTCAAGTCAATGTTACATTTCAAGTTAATTTTTGTATATGGTATGAGGTAAGGGTTGAGGTTCATTTGATTGCCTATTGCTATTTAACTGCTTCAGCACCATTTGTTGAAAAGATTGTCCTTTACCCATTCAGTTGTTTTGGCACCTTTCTTGAAGATCAATCGACCATATAGGTATGGATTTATTTCCATTTTTGCTCTGCATTGTGTTACATCAATCTATTTGTCTATCTTTATACCAATACCACATCATCTTGATGGTTGTCGTTTTACGGAAAGTCTTGCAATCAGGTATTATTGGTACTCCAGCTCGGTTCTTTTCCAGAGTTGTTTTGGATATTCTAGGTCTTTTGAATGTTCACATAGATTTTGAAGTCAGCTTTTCAATTTCTTCAAAAAAGTCTTCCAGGAATTTGATTGGATTGTGTTAAATTGACAAATCAGTTTAGGAGAGAATTGCCCATTCAATCTATGAACACACACATCATATCTCTCTACTTTATTTGTCCTTCTTTAATTTCTCTCAGCAATGCTTTGTAGTTTTCAGTGTTCAGATTTTACAAACCTTTTATTAAATGTATTATTAAGTGTTGTTTGTTGCTATTATTTGTCTATTTTTGTTGCTATTGCAAATGATATTGTTCCTTTTTTTTTTTTTTTTTTTTTTGGGACAGAGTTTCATGTTGTCACCCAGGCTGGAGTGCAGTGGCATGATCTCAGCTCACTGCAACCTCCGCCTCCAGGGTTCAAGCAATTCTCCTGCCTCAGCCTCCTGAGAGTAGCTGGGATTACAGGTGCGTGCCACCACGCCCAGCTAATTTTTGTATTTTTAGTAGAGACGGAGTTTCACCATGTTGGTCAGGCTGGTTTCAAACTCCTGACCTCACGATCTGCCTGCCTCGGCCTCCCAAAGTGCTGGGATTACAGGCGTGAGCCACCATGCCTGGCCGGTATTGTTCTTAAATTTCAATTTCTCATGTTCACTACTAGAATTGAACTTATGTAGGATTTTCTACATAGGCAATCATTTCATCTGCAAAAAAAGAAGTTTTACTCATCCCTTTCCAATCAGAATGTCTATTACTTCTTTTTCTTGCCTTATTCCACTGGCTAACTTTAGTACAATGTTAAATAGAAACGGTGAGAGTGGCCATGCTTACTTGTTCCTGATTTTAGGGGGAAAGCATTCAATCTTTTATCATTAACTACGATGTTTGTTGTAGGTTTTTCACAGATGCCTTATATCCCATTGAGAATGTTTTTTCTATCCCTACTTTACTAAGAGTTTTATCAGTGATACTGGATTTTGTCAAAAATTTTTTCCTGCATCTATTGACATAATGATACGGTTTTTATTATTTTAGATGTTAATATATGGATTTTAAATTGGATTTTGCAAAGTGAATCCACCTCTCATTTCTGGGGTAAACCCCACTTGGACCCTAGGTACTGTATTATCCTTTTTATATATTGTTAGACTCAACTTCGCTAAAGATTTTATGGGTTTTTCTCCCCATTTATCTAATGCAGGCTATTGGTCTATGATTTTTTTTTTTTCTTGTAATGTCTGTCTGATTTCAGTAACAAAGCAATGCTGGAAACTAAATAGGTTGTCACAAAGAGTGGATTTTGTTGAATGAGCTGGGAGGTATTTCTTCAATTTCTGGAAGAGTTTATGTGGAAATGATAATCTTTCATCCTTAAATGTTTGATGAAATTTACCAGTAAAATTATCTGGGCTTGCAGTTTTCTTTATGTGAAAACTTATAATTATAAATTTAATTTATTTAGCTTTGACAGTTTATCTTTAAAGTATTTTTTTTCCATTTTATCTAAATTGTTGAATTTCTTGGCATAAAATTGTAAATAATATTTACTCATTATCATTTCAGTGTGGGTGGGAGCTGTAGTGATGTGCCCTTTTTAATTCGTGATATTATTAATTTAGTCTTTTTTCTTGATCAATCAGACTAAAGTTTATCAATTTTATTAATATTTTCAAAGAACCTGCTTTTGTTTCAACTATTTTCTCTATTTTTTTTGTTTTCTATTTCACTGATTTATGTTGTCATCTTTATTTTTTCTCTTCTGCTTGCATTGAGTTTAGTTTACTCTTCTTTTTCTTTCTTATGGTGAAAATTGAGGAAATTGATTTCAGACCTTTCTTATTCTTTTTAAAAAATTTTTAAATGACATATTTACTGGAGTTGTGCCTTTTCTACCACACTGGGTGAAATAAACTTGTCAGTGGTATGGTTTTGTCACTTTCTGGAACACTTGGTAATATAGACAATTAGTGCTATCAATTTCCCTCTAAGCACTGCTTTAGCTGTGTTCTACAAATTTTAATGTTATATTTTTACTTTACTCTTATTTATTTCAAAGTACTTCCTAATTTGTGCCCCCCAGCCCCTTCCCCCACCCCCCACCTTTTGTTTTTTTTGAGACACAGTTTCACTCCGTCACCCAGGCTAGAATGCGGTGCCATGATCTCGGCTTGCTGCAACCTCTGCCTCCTGGGTTCTAGTGATTCTCCCGTCTCAGCCTCCCGAGTAGCTGGGATTACAGGTGCATGCCACCATGCCCTATTAACTTTTGTGTTTTTAGTAGAAACAGGGTTTCACCATGTTGGCCAGGCTAGTCTCAAATTCCTGACCTTAAGCCATCTGCCTGTCTTGGCCTCCCAAAGTGCTGGGATTATAGGCATGAGCCACCCGTTTTGGCCTCTAATTTACCTTTTAATTTCTTCTTTGACTTGTGGATTATTTAAAAATATGTTAATTTCTAAATACTTTAGGATTTTCCTGTTATCTTGTTATTATTGACTTCTAATTTAATTCCATATGTTGAGAGAGCAGTCCGTATGATTTAAATCCTTTTAAATGTATTGAAACTTATGTTTAATTGGTAAATGTTCTACCTGGACTTGAAAAAGATACATATTCTACTGTTGTGTGGATAGGTCTCTAACTGCCAGTTAGGCCTAGTTTATTGATGGTGTTATTCAATTTTTCTATATGCTTGCTGACTTCCTGTCTACTTGTTCTAAAATTACTGAGGGAGAGGATTTAAAATTTTGACTATAATTGTGAATTTGTCTGTTTCTTCTTGCATTTCTAATAGTTTTCGTTTCATGTATTTTGAAGCTCTGTTATTAAGTACATAAATGTTTAGAATTACTAGGTCCTCTTGATGAATTGTCCCTTGTATCACTATGAAATTACTCTCCTTATCCCTAGTAGTATTCTTTGCTCTGAAATCTACTTTGTTTGATAATAGAACTTCTGCAACTTTCTCTTGATGACTGTTACCATGGTGTATGATTTTTAATCTTGTTACTTTTATCATATTTGTGTCTTTATATTTAAAACTAATTTCTTTGGCTAGGTGCGGTGGCTCACGCCTGTAATCCCAGCATTTGGGAGGCAGAGGCAGGTGGATCATTTGAGGTCAGGAGTTTGAGACCAGCCTGGTCAACGTGGTGAAACTCTGTCTCTACTAAAAATACAAAAAACTAGCTGGGCATGGTGGTGCATGCCTATAAGGAGGCAGAGTCAGGAGAATCTCTTGAACCTAAGAGGCAGAGGTTTCAGTGAGCCAAGATTGCATCACTGCACTCCAGTCTGAGAGACAGAGCAAGACTCTGTCTCAAAACAAACAAACAAGCAAACAAACAAAAAAACTAATCTCTTTGGAGGCAGTATAAAATTGATTTTTAATTTTTTATCTAATCTGATAATTGCTGCCTTTTGATTAGATTTAATATAATTATTGATATGATTGGATTTAAATCTATCATCTGACCATTTTTTCTTCTATTCCATCTGTTTTTGGGTTCCTTTTTCCTCTTTTCATGCATTCTTTTGAATTAAACATTTTGAATAATTTTTAAAAATATATTTTATTTTTAGAGCAGTCTTAGGTTCTCAGCAAAATTGAGTGGAAAGGACAGAGTACCCTTATGTCCCCCTACCTCCCTGCTGCACACACAATCTCTCTGATATGGTTTTACTGTGTCCTCACCCAAATCTCATCTTGAATTGTAGTTCCCATAATCTCCATGTGTGGTGGGAGGGACCTGTGGGATGTAATTGAATCATGGGGGCGGTTTCCCCATGCTATTCTTGTGATAATGAGTAAGTTCTCACAGAGCTGATGGTTTTATAAGGGGCTTCCTCCTTCGCTTGGCTCTCATTCTTCTCTCCCCTGCTGCCATGTGAAGAAGGACATGTTTGCTTCCCTTCTGCCATAATTGTAAGTTTCCTGAGGCCTCCCCAGCCCTGCAGAACTGTGAGTCAATTAAACCTCTTTCCCTTATAAATTACCCAGTCTCAGGTATGTCTTTATTAGCAGCATGAAAACGGACTAATACATTCTCCCATGAGAGTGGCACATTTATTACAATGAAAGAACATCCCCCACCAGAGTGGTACATGTATTATAATGAAAGAACCTGCATTGACATATCATTATCACCCAAAGTTCATACTTTATATTAGGGTTCACTGTTGACGTTGTTCATTTACTGGATTTTGACAAATGCATTATACATGTATCTACCATTATAGAATCATACTGAATAGTTTCACTGCCCTAAAAGTCATCTGTGTTCCATCTTTTCATCCCTCCCCACCCACCAACCCCTGGAAGCCACTGATGTTTTTACTTAGTTTTACTGCTGTTTGCCCATAGCTTTGCCTTTTTCAGAATGTCATATATTTGGAATCATATAGTATGTAACTTTTTTAGATAGGCTTTTTCCAGTTTGTAATATACATTTAAGTTTCCTCAATGTCTTTTTTTTGTCTTTTTTTTTTGAGACCGAGTCTTGCTCTGTCACCCAGGCTGGAGTGCAGTGGTGTGATCTCGGCCATTGAAACCTCTGCCTCCCAGGTTCAAGTGATTCTCCTGCCTCAGTCTTCTGAGTAGCTGGGACTACAGGTGCACACCGCCACACCCAGCTAATATTTTGTATTTTTAGTAGAGACAGGGTTTCATCATGTTGGACAGGCTGGTCTCAAACTCCTGACCTCAAGTGATCTGCCTGCTTTGGCCTCCCAAAGTGCTGGAGTAACAGGCGTGAGCCACCGTGCCCGGCCTTCCATGTCTTTTCATAGCTTGATAGCTCATTTCTTTTTAGCACTGAATAAAATTCTACTGTATGCATGTACCACAGTTTATTTATCTATTCACCTACTGTAAAATGTCTTGTTTACTTCCAAGTTTTGGCAATTCTAAATAAATCTGTTATAAACACTCATGTGTAGGTGTTTTCATCTCATTTGGGTAAATACCCCAAGGGACATGATTGCTGGATAGTATGATAAGAATATACTTAGTTTTGTCAGAACCTGACAAACTGTCTTCCAAAGTGGCTTCACCATTTTGCATTTCCCCCAGCAATGAATGCATCCTGTTGTTCTA
The DNA here is from genome assembly GCF_047675955.1 of Chlorocebus sabaeus. Lineage (NCBI taxonomy): Eukaryota > Metazoa > Chordata > Mammalia > Primates > Cercopithecidae > Chlorocebus > Chlorocebus sabaeus. The sequence goes on along the minus strand of NC_132923.1, from coordinate 25,063,145 downwards.
TATCCTCACCAGCATTTAGTGCTATATTAATGTTTTGAATTTTGGCCATTCTAATAGTTGTGTAGTGTTATCTTATTGTTGTTTAAATTTGCAATTCGTAGTGACATATGAGATGGATCATCTTTTCATTTGCTTATTTGCCATCCTTTTTTTTTTTTTTTTGAGACGGAGTCTCGCTCTGTCGCCCAGGCTGGAGTGCAGTGGCCGGATCTCGGCTCACTACAAGCTCCGCCTCCTGGGTTTACGCCATTCTCCTGCCTCAGCCTCCCGAGTAGCTGGGACTACAGGCACCCACCACCTCGCCCGGCTAGTTTTTTTTGTATTTTTTAGTAGAGACGGGGTTTCACTGTGTTAGCCAGGATGGTCTTGATCTCCTGACCTCGTGATCCGCCCGTCTCGGCCTCCCAAAGTGCTGGGATTACAGGCTTGAGCCACCGCGCCCGGCCCTGCCATCCTTATTATCATCTTTGGTGAGCTGTCTGTTCAGGTCTTTTGCCCATCTTTGAATTGGGTTGTTCATTTTTTTATTGTTGAGGTTTAAGAGTTCTTTGTATATTTTGTATAACAGTCCTTTATCAAGTATGTCTTTTGCAAAAATTATCTTGCAGTCTGTAGTTTATCATCTCATTCTCTCTTAACATTGTTTTTTTGAAAAGTAGATTTTTTTGTAATGAAGTCTAGCTTGTCAATTTTTTTTTCATGGATCATGCTTTTGGAGTTGTATATAAAAAGGCATCATCATATCCAAAAGTCATCTAGATCTTCTCCTATGTTACCTTCTAGGAGTCTTATAGTTTTGCATTTTACTTTTAATTTTACAATCCATTTCGAGTTAATTTTTGTGAGAGATGTAAGGTCTGTGTCCAGATTTTATTTTATTGCATATGGATGTCATTTGCTCATCACCATTGGTTGAAAAGACTATCTTTCTTACAATGGAGACATTGTATTGTCTTTGCTCCCTTGTCAAAAATCAATTGACCATATTTATATATGTCTATTTCTGGCCTTTCTATTCTGTTCCACTGATCTACTTGTCTGTTCATTTGCCAGTACCACACCATCTTGATTATTACAGCTTTATAGTGAGTCTTGAAGTCAGGTAGTGTCAGTCCTTTGACTTTGTTCTCCTTTAATATCATGTTGGCTATTCTGAGTTTTTTGTCTCTCCATATACATTTTGGAATTAGTTTGTTAATATCCACAAAATAACTTGGGGGAATTTTCAGAACTATAGATATAGTTGGGAAGAACTGACACCTTGATAATATTGAGTCTTACTATCCTTGATAATGGAATATCTCTTTATTTGGTTCTTTTTTATTTTTTGATCTGAGTTTTATAGTTTTTCTCGTATAGATGTTGTACTTATATTATTAGATTTATACCTAAGTATTTTATTTTGGGGATGATAATGTAAATAGTATTGTGTTTTTAATTTCAAAATTCAATTGTTTATTCCTTGTATAGAGAAGCAATTGACTTTTGTAATATTCACCTTGCATCCTGAAACAACTTCATGATTGGTTATTAATTCTAGGAGGTTTTTTTGTTGTTTGTTCTTTGGAATTTTCTATAATCATGTCATTTGCAAAAACAGGCAGTTTTGTTTCTTTCTTCCCATCTGTATACCTTTTTTTTCTTTTTTCTTCTCTTATTGCATTAGCTAGGACTTCCAGTACAATAATGGAAAACAGTGGTGATAGGAGACATTCTTGCCTTGTCTTTATAATTGAGTATTTTAAATGATTCTGTTTTATCTTTTGTGTTGGCTCATTGGCTATAACTCTTTTTTATTATTTTTGTAACAAAAGGTTTATAGTATACAGGCTACCCTCAAATAATATTACACCTTTTCATACAAAGTATGTTAAAACAATATATATCCATTTTCCCCTTCCTGGTGTTAATGTTATACATTTTACTTCTTTATGTTATAAATCTTTCAATATAATATTATTGTTTTTGTTTTACACAATTATTTTTAAAGAGATTTTTTAAATAATAAAAGATCTTTTATATTCACCTATATATTTACCATTTCCATTGCTCTTTATTCCTTTCTATAGATCCAGATTTCCTTCTGATATTGTTTTCCTTCTGCCAATAGAACTTCCTTTAACGTGTATTGTTGTGCAGCTCTGATGGTTATGAATTCCCTTACTTTTTATATATCTGGAAAAGCCATTTGAAATGCCTGAAATTGTCATTGTTGATAGATATTTTTGTCGGGTTTTGACAAATTTTTTTCTTTCAGTACCTTAAAGATGTTGTTCCATAGTCTTCTGGTTTACATTGTTTCTGACATGACATCTTCTGCCATTTTTATCTTTGTTCCTCTATATGTAATGTAGGGTTTTTTTTCCTGAACGTTTTTAAGATTTTATCTTTATCTCTGCTTTTGAGCAATTGGATAATGATGTTTCTTGATGTAATTATTCATGACACTTTTTGTTTATTTTGCCTGGGGTTCATTAAGTTTCTTGGATATTTGACTTTACAGTAATAATCAAATTTGGAAATTCCTCAACCATTACTTCTTCAAACATTTTTGCTGTTCATCCCTATTTCTCCTCTCCTTTAGGGAACTCTATTTACAAATACGTTTGACTGTATGAAGTTTTGCCATAGCTTACTCATGCTTTTTCACTTTTAAGCATTCTTTTAGGCCAGGCACAGTGAAGGCAGATAGGTTGCTTGAGCTCAGGAGCTCGAGACCAGCTTAGGCAACATGGCAAAACCTTGTCTCTACAAAAAATGCAAATATTAGCTAGGTGTGGTGGCCTGCACCTGTAGTCCCAGCTACTCTGGAGGCTGAGGTGGGAGGATCTCTTGAGCCTGGGAGGCAGAGGTTGCAGTAAGCCAAGATCATGCCACTGCATTCCAGCCTGGGTGATAGAGCAACACCTGTCTCCAAAAAAATAAAAAATAAATAAAATTAAAAATAAATAAAATTAAAATTTAAATTTAAAAAACCCAAAACATTTTCCCTCTTTATGTTTCATTTGGTATCATTTGTATTGCTATGTCTTCACATTTACTGATCTTTTATTCACACTATTTAATCTGCTGGATGTTAAATCTCAGATATTATCATTTTCATCTCCAGAAATTCATTCAGGTCTTTTTTTACGTCTTCCATGTCTCTATCTAACATACTCTTATCTTTGCCTTCTTGAACACATAAAATACATAACTACTACTAAACATTGTCTACTAATTCTATCGAGTGTGTCATTTCTGGGTCTGCTTCTTTCTATTTTGCTCCTCACTGTGAATCACATTTCTATTCCTTTACATGCCAGATGATTTTTTGATTAGATGGCAGGCCTTGTGAATTTTACCTTGTTAGTACTAGATATTTTTGTATCCCTGGAAATATTCTTTTTTAAATTATTTATTTATTTATCTTTTAAGAGACAGATTCTATGTTGTTCAGACTGGGCTCAAACTCCTGAGCTTAAGTGATCCTCCTGCCTCTGCCTCCCATGTAGCTGGGACTACAGGAATGTGCCATCATGCCTGGCTTCCTATAAATATTTATAAGCTTTGTTTTGGAACATAATTACGTTACTTTTAAACTTCATTAGGTGGAAAAAAAGTTTTAACAAAAAATAAAGAAAAACAAAGGAAAAAAACTTTGTTAGATGCGACCAGAGTCGCCGTTGGTCTAGGGCTCATTTGTCCTACCACTGAGACAATATCTAAGTATTCTACCCAAAACTATTAATTATGAAGTTTTCACTCTGGCTGGGGGGAAAGATTATAGCCCTGTACTCTGCTTCTTTGGCATAGTTCCTTTCCTAGCTTAAGGTAGTTTTCTCACGTGCATGTACTGACCAGCATTCACTCAGCTGAAGGCTTCAGGGAGACCCTCTTCAAATCTCCAAAGCTTTCTCTCTCTGGGTACAATTCTCTCTTGACCAGTACTCTGTTCTGCAAACTAGCCACCTTGGTTTCTCTGTACTCCCATGTCCATCTCCTCAACCACAGGAAGGAGATATGAAGATGGCATCTCTTTATATTTATCACAATGAAAACATGCCATGCCCTAAAATGAAGTCCATCCAGGCCAAGGAAAAACTAAGAAAATCTCACTTGTACTTGCCAGAAGTATTCCAAGTGAATGGCTGTTCTTGGACTTGGCTGACAGTCCTTTAGAGGCTGCCTTTTCCAGAGACTCAGTCCCCGGGCTGGATGCAGTGGCTCACACCTGTAATCCAAGCACTGTGGGAGGCTGAGACAGGAGAATCTCTTGAGGCCAGGAGTTCAAGACCAGCCTGGGCAACATAGCGAGATCCTGTCTCTACTTTTAAGATTTTTAAAAAGAAAGAACAAAAGGAAAAAAGAAACTCAGTCCCTCTTATAAAAGTGCCCCCATGAGCCCCTGAAAGGGGTGATGGTCTCTGTGGCACACCACTCAGAGCTGAATGCTACCTAACCGTGGCTTGTACCAGGAAGGCCCCGGCGTGAAAGGCAATGGCACACTCCTTCTTCCAGAAACCTCAGCTCTAGTCCAAGGGTGAAGGTGGATGAGCTGATAGCAGACCGGGTAAAAGAGCTTCTGCAATCTATTGGAGTGAGACTACCTCACAAAAGCCTGAGGTGTCCCGCTAGTGTGGTTGTGGGTGGCCCTGTTTATCCACACTGCTCTGTAGAGGGGAAGAACAACCTGTCTTTGTCTTTTTCAAAGACAAAGACACTCCTGCTTTAAAACAGTAACTGCCCCTCCTAACCAGAATATTTGGTCTCAGGATGGAGCCAAGCATGTTACAATTGGATCCCCAGGGCCCTCTAACTATCCCCCAAAAGGATAATTATTGGTTAACTTTTTAAATATGCAAAATACTTCACTTCTGTACACAGAGGACACAAGTTTTTATCCCCTCCACTGAGACTTCATATTTAAGTGTGGGTTTTAAAGCTGACAGTGTTAAATATCCAAATTCCTCACCATACGTTGATTCCTGGAAATAATCTGTTCAATCTTTTTAACTAGGTTACCACAGATTCAATGATTACCTGCATTCCTTAATGGAATTTAAAAATTGTAAACTAGTAATAAAATAGTTTAAGAATGATACCAAAAAGTATAAAAGTATATAAAATTAAAATATCCCTTCCCATCTTTCATCCCACCTGTCATTTCCACATCTCTTAGCTAATCATTATTAGCAGTTTCTTGTGTATTTGTCTAGAATATTTCTGTACTTACATATTACTTATGGTACAGCTTTATTTCTCTATTTATTTTTGAGACAGGGTCTCACTTTGTCACCCAAGCTGGAGTGCAATGGCATGATCTAGGCTCACTGTAGCCTCCACTCCCTAGGCTCAAGTGATACTCTTACCTCAGCTCCCTGAGTAGCTGGGATTACAGGCGCGTGCCACCACGCTTGCCTAATTTTTTGTGTTTATCATAGAGGTGGAGTTTCTCCATGTTGCCTAGGCTGGTCTCGAACTCCTGAGCTCAAGTGATCCACCCACCTCGGTCTCCAAAGTGCTGGGATTATAAGCATGAGCTACCACGCCCGGCCAGCACAGCATATTGGTTAATAATAAACACTTTGGAGCCAGTATGCTTGAGTTTGAATTCTAATTGCCCATTTACTAGTTGGGTCACTTTGGGCCAGTTACTTAACCTCTGTATACTTTGGTTTCTTCATATAAAATTGAGATAATATTAGTATCCACTTCGTAGATTTGTTCTGAGGATAAGTTAATAAATGTAAAACATTTACAATAATGCCTCTATATAAGGACGATAGAGATATTATTATGTTTTTTTGTTGTTGTTGTTTTTTGAGATGGAGTCTCGCTCTGTGGCCCAGGCTGGAGTGCAGTGGCCGGATCTCAGCTCACTGCAAGCTCCGCCTCCCGTGTTCACGCCGTTCTCCTGCCTCAGCCTCCCGAATAGCTGGGACTGCAGGCGCCCGCCATCTTGCCCGGCTAGTTTTTTGTATTTTTTTAGTAGAGACGAGGTTTCACTGGGTTAGCCAGGATGGTCTTGATCTCCTGACCTCATGATCCGCCCGTCTCGGCCTCCCAAAGTGCTAGGATTACAGGCTTGAGCCACCACGCCTGGCTATTATGTATTTTTATCATTGCTATTATGCTTGCATTTTTATCTTCACTATACAAATGGAATTGTGCCATGCATGTTGTTCTACAAACTTATATCACCTAATGAACATATCATGGGTATCTTTCAATATTAATACAACCTCATTCGTTGTAATGACAACACAGCATTCAATTGTATGATTGCAGGAGTTGGAGTTGTTTTTAAATCCAGGGTATAAGAAACTGTAGTATACTTGACAGCATATCACAAAACATGTCCCAAAATGACAGTCTTGGCATTCTGGATTGTAGGAATGTCAGGGAGAGGAGAGGTCAGAATTGGTGTTTGCTTTTGCCTGTGCTGAGCCCCTAAAGGACAGGACTGGTTTGCTGCCATGATCTGAGAGTTGACGATTGCATTGTCTCACTCTTAGATGTTAGGCGTTTACAGTTGCTGTTTAATTGATCAATGTTTTTAAGTGTTCTCTCCAAACATTGTTTTCTAGCAGGCCCTTTGAAAGGAAGTCATCTTTTTCCTGCCCCTTCTCATGACCTGAAGTGGGAAGAACTGATCCCTCAGGGAAGGTCTATGTATAACCTGGCAGGAAAGGAGCCTCTGGGAGCACATGAATTATGTAAATGTAAAATCAAGGGGCCAGATTTGTGCATGTGTGTATGTGTGTGTGTGTGTGTGTGTGTGTGTGTGCGCGTGCCAGCACATGTGTTTTGTGTGCGTGCGTGTATGAGAATGTGCATGTGCGTATGTGTGAGTTTGGACTCAATGCTGACTTCCTCCCTTACTCTCCACCCCCTATTTACTCTCCCATCACTTTCTACTCATCTTATGTATAGGAATCAGTGCATAAAGTCAATGAACAGTTAAGAGTTGTATTCCGAAGTAAAACACAACATTGAGGTCAGGAAACCAAGAGACACAAAAGTTAGGGGAACACCCAGTTCACAGGAAATTAGTATAGTATCTACCTATAAGTACCAGATTTAGAAACCTGGCTCAACTACCTATCAGCTTCATGACAACCTATTTGTGCCTCAGTTTTCCCATTTTTAAGGTGATCAAGAGAATAACACCTACCTTATAGAGTAATATTGAGGATTCAATGAATTAAATTCATAAAGTACCTCAACAGTGGCTGACACTGAGTAAGCACTGAATAAATGTCAACTATTGTATTGAAATGTATCAACCCACCCCACTTCTAAACCCTAGCTTCCTTTTGTGCCAACTTCCTTACACTTCATTCTGTTGAAAGAGAAATCACAGAAAAAATATCACACAGAAGCTTAGTGCAATATACAAATACGTATCACTCTAGAAATTGTTCCAAGGAGAGGGTCAGAGCCATTTCAGGCACCATCTGATTAGATGCTGTAAGCAGTGGGCATGGAATCACTCTGGACTTTTGAAATCAGATGGGCATTTGTTCAATACATTCCTGTAGGGGTAGTTTACAAAATTAAACTAACACGGCAAAAGGACCCAGCAATCCAAGAACTTGCCCACCTAAAATGGTCATCGTAGGCAGAGCAAATGTTTAAAGTGAGGATGCAGCGTTCAATTGCCCCTTGTCTTACTGAAAGGCATTATTCACATATTGCTCAACAATCACTGAGAACATGTGCCGAGGAGGGCTGATAACTTCTGTTTGGGATGTGCTGCTTGTTTGTGAGACTTTACAACAATGACTGGCTAGAATTTTACTCTCCAGACTCACGTAGAAATGAGTGTGTCCTGTGGGATGTCTCCAACAGAAAAGAATCAAAAGGAATCAAAAAGATTCTAGCCATTGAGCTCTAGAAATCCAGCTGCCTTCTCCCGGCCTCTGGACACACAACAGCTTCATTGTATGAGGAGAGAGCATTGAACTGAAGCTTTCCTGCAAGCATATTTGAACTTGGACCGTCAGTGCACAGACCAGCAGCCAGCTTCCAGCCCAGGCACCCCCTCCTCTCCTCCTTTCTCTTCTCCATCTCTGCAAGAGAATTTAGCTCCATTTAAGTCCAGGAGATACGGCAAAAACAACACTCCAGACGCCACTTCCATTTATGGCAACGGGATCCTCTAAACCAGTGAGAAATAGCCCTTCAGCTCATAAGTCCTTTAACTTCTCCTGTGCCTCATACATTTCGTTTGCTCTGCTCACATTGGAGGGAAGAAACAGGCCTAAAGAGTTGGGGTTTATTTTTTAAGTTGTTTTTTTTAAGGAGAAAAAAACACTGATATCAACAAAAAGAAGGATCACTCATTATTAGTATTAGAAGGACATCAGCTAGCCACAGATCAACTTCCACATTTTTCAGATGAGGAAACTGAGGCCAAAAAAACTAAAAGCCCAAGCAGCACTTTGGGAAAATTCCTAGAATGAGCCATCTTAAGACACAAGATTGAAAGCCATGCCCTCATTTCCCTTACTTACTTGCACTATTAACTTCTTATTAATGATTATGATGAATTGCTGTATACTAAGTCCTATACTCAAGAGAAGGAAGCAAAACTGTACCCAGCAGGAGCTTACTGGGACTGAGTTAATTTCTTTTTCTTTGAATCCATTTCATTGCTCATACCCCTAATCCCTGTCAATGCAATGATAAACCATGTTTTTTGTCACTTAGGTTCAAATCCCTAGAGTCATAGTCATGCTTCATGTTCACTCCTTTTTTTGATACTGCAAGTCCTGTTAATTATCCACTTAAATATTCATTCTCTCAACAGGCATTTATTCATCTCCTTCCCTGTGCCAAGCCCTGTTCCTCCTTGTGGTTGTCCCTTCCTTTCCTCTCCAATCCTTCACTCATCCCCCAGGCCCAAGCTTTTTCACCTTCCAGTGACTGGTACTGCAAGAACTACATGGTTGCCTTCAGGCCACCTGTCTCCAATACGTTATATCTGGCCAATTTTCCTTCAACATTGCACCAGTCATGCCATCAGGAAGTCTGCAGTTGACTGCTTCCTAGTACTTAGCAATTCAGGTTCAAATTCTTCCTCCTGGTTTTCAAGTTTTCCTGCAACCACTTTAGCTACCCAAACTTAAGCTCCCACTATTTTCACCTAACTCTTTAACTGGTGAAATTGCACTCATCCTTCAAGGCCTGGAGTCGTGTATCAGCTGCTCTCTGAAAAGTCCCTCTTCCTCACCATTAAAGCGATAGCTTCCTCTTACTCCTCCCAGGGCACTCACTTCTAGCACAAGGCTGTCCAGATTGCTATATGCCTGTTTGTTCACCTGGATTCTGAGCTTTTTGAACATAGGGACTACCCTTTTAAATGTTGTATTCCAATGTCCAACAGAGTGGAGGAGTTCAATAAATGTCTTGTGTTAGATTCATTTATAGCTCCTAGCACGTCACAGAGCCTTCCACGGTGCTCAGTGAAGACTTGGTGAGCATCTGACATCAGGGCATCATTCAGTGATGCTGGCAGGTATACAAACAACAATTATGACACAAAAGATATGTTCATAAAGCACTGTTTTTTAAAGAAGAAATTTCCCTTTTTGAGAAAATGAGACCAAAGAGATCAAAAGTCCAAGCAGTACTTTAAAATTTATCTTAGAACAGCAGAAAGGACACCAGAGATTTCATCTCTAAAAGGGAGCTTTCCCTTTTATTATGTTAGAGGAGTGCCCCCATTATTTCAAAGAATTAGAAAGAAAGTAGTCTGAACTCACTCCATAATTGCTAAGGACTAAAAATATTACATCTCTGAAAGAGCAGTCTTATTTTACCAAGCCTAAAGACATAGCTAATCTAGAATAATACATGTTAAGTAAAATTAAAACAATCTAACTAGCAATATGAAACATATGGGGGCTATGATGATCGGGATGAAAACAGATGTGATCTTTTTTGTTGGACCACTTTACTATTCATTTATTTAAGGGCATTTTCCTCCCTGTACCCTTACTACTAAAATGGCCCTCTTACTATTTTTTAAAATGCTTTCCTTAAATACCTAAGCATTTAGGATATCAGGCCACTTATTTGCTATTTGTTAGCTCATATGGCATTTTCACAGTTTTTAAAAAGAGTTGGCTCAGAAAACTGAGCATATCAGGATGATGTTATGGATGATACCAGCCATGAAAAATACGTTTCCTATGATGTGCAGAAAACCACATCAATTTCACCAAAAAACACAATTTGTGCCTCTGGAATTGGATCTCATACCAAACATTTATCAAATACATATGATGAACGAGATCCTGTGCAGAAAACCAGGTTGTACCTGGGTGACTCCTTGCTCTCAAGTTGACCATACAGGGAAGCGGGATTTGAGCTGGGAAGTTTATCACTCGCTCCCCTCCATGTGTCTACAGAAATGGCAAGGTCTGTCTAGTACCAGGCTCACTGTTTAGAAACACTACACATCTGTGTGTGACTAAAGGCTCTGAAAGCGCATGAGGAGGAGGTTCTGGTGAGGATGTCTCTCTTTTGTTGTGGCTGCTGAGTCAGCCTACTCCCCACATCTGGCCCTTCATCAGGGGCATTTACCACTATTCATTTTGTCCTAAATGCATTTGTTTACCTTTGATGTGCCAGGAACCAAGCCCACTGAGTCTCCTTTGGGTTTAGAACTATATTGTCTACAAAACAATCGCAATATCTATAGTCATTGAAAGGCATTTGGAGAAACATTCTCAAGAATTTGAGAATTGAAGTTACACAAAGCATGTTTCCATCTAAATGCACTGGGGAATAAAAAAGGGTTCACAGGGCCTCTGGCATTGCTCCAGGAAAGGACTATTACACCACAGAGGAATTGGGTTTTTGCCCAGTGGCCTTTGGAATGACCTGAACTTTATATACTTTTTAAAATAGATGCCCTGTGTAGTCATCACCTGGCAGTAGGGAAATTTCCCAAGCCTACTCTATGGAGTGCATGTGATACATACATTCTTCTGCAAGCGTTCATATATTCTACACCCCCAATGAGCCTAATCCCCAGGAGCTACACTAAAGGATCTCTCCCACTTGCCAATGGTAGTGATATCCTACCCTTAGCAATATGTCCTTGGCTTGGAAACACTGAATTCCTATTAGTTGTGTTAGGTTTATTTTTTAAATGTTTTAAAAAATAATTTCAACTTTTATTTTAGATTCATGGAGTACAAATGCAGGTTTGTTACTTGGATATGTTGTGTGATGCAAAGGTCTGGGATACAGAGGATCCCATCACCCAGGTAGTGAGCATAGTACTTGACACTATGTTCTTCAGCCCATGCCTGCCTCCTTCTCTCCCTGTCTAGTAGTCCCAGTGTCTATTGTTCCCATCTCTTTTTTTTTCTATCTTCCTTTCTTTTGAGACCGAGTATCGCTCTGTTGCCAGGTTGGAGTGCAGTGGTGCAATCATGGCTTACTAACCTCCATCTCCCGAGTTCTAGTGATTCTCTTGCCTCCGCCTCCTGAATAGCTGGGACTACAGGCATGCACCACCACGTCCAGCTAATTTTTGTATTTTTAGTAGAGACAGGGTTTCACCATGTTGGCCAGGATGGTCTCCAATTCTTGACCTCATAATCCGCCCGCCTCGGCTTCTCAAAGTGCTAGGATTACAGGCATGAACCACTGTGCCTGGCCTATGCTATTATATTTTACCACAATAAAAAAAACACAAGGAGCTACTGAAAAAGCAAGGAAGCTACTCATAACTTTGCACAATATCCCCCTACTCCCAGTCTCCACCGTCAATCATAACTTTCTGGAGAAGTAAATGGAGAAAGCATATTGCAGGTCAATTTGTGCTTGAGGCAGCTTATACCAGCCATAGAAAGGGGATGGATTTAAGTAGGACAAAAGGAGAGGCAGGGAGGCCGGTGATGTAGCGACAGCAATAAGGCAAAAGATAATGAAAGCCTTAACTAGCTCACTCCCTGCTAAAACACAGACATTAGAAACACATTGAGAACCTAAATATGTTTGGTGAGTGACTAATGATAAAGATGAAGAGGAAGAAATCCAGGTACCTAGCTTTAGAAACTTAGCGATGCACCATTACTTGAGACCAGATACACAGGGAAACTGAAATTTAATAATTAAATAAGAAGTTTTAAATATTTTCATTAAAATTTTAAATAATTTGATTACAATTGATAATTGGGAATGTGATTATGGTAGTTTGTAATTTGTTAACTTGGTTAAAATGGCTATTTCCCAGACTGCTCTTTCTTATATGTTTCTGGTTGGGGTAAACCGTAAGAGACATTTTGCGTGAGTTCTGCAAGGTGGAAGTGAAGCAGCACCCAGAATGTTTTCACATGCAAAGGGTTGGTGCAGGAGTACTAGGCACTGATGCAGCTCACATGTACGTGATATCATTTATCTGCTGCTCCATCTCCTTGGCATGGGGCAGCAGCCAGTCCTGAGTTAGCTTCTCCACCTCCTCCTGAATCTTCCTTCAGCTTTTCTGACTCTTGAGCCAGGGGAGTATTTAGCTCCAAGACAAAGTGTGCCAGCTTCTCCTGTAGACACCCACATCATCAAAGTTAGAGGTGGGAGAGACTGACACAGGATCCATCCGTCCCTCTGGGTTCCAGTTGGTGGTTCTAGGATTCAGCTTGTTCCTCCTCCTTTTCCCCATTTACATGCATCTTCCCACTTCCTGACTGCCAGTCATGCAAACTTCATGCTCCAGCATGAGACACAAAGACAACAGCCTCACAGAGACTGGCTAATCACATCTCACAATTGTGTAAGATTCAACTTCTGGTGGTTTTGCTTCCCTGACAAACCCTGATAGAGAATTTGGTAGCAGACAAGATTCCAAAGGTATAGAACCTTAAGAATGAGTTGTCTAGACAGGTTCCGGGTTACTTGGAATTCATCCTCTGATTTTCCTAATGCTCTGTTTCCAGTGGTAAAGAGGACACAAGTATTATGCAATGGCAAACAGTTACACAAATTATCACATTGACACCTTTAATCAAATGCCTATAGAGTGAGGGTTGGCAAGCTTTTTCTGAAAAGGGACAGATGATAAATATTTTAAGCATTGGAAGCCACATAGTCTGTGCTGCGTACACTCTACCTAGACTCTGCATGGTCTCTGTCTCTACTCAACTCTGTGGTTGTAGCACAAAAATAGCCACAGATATGTATATGAATGAATGTGGCTGTGTTCCAATAAAACTTTATTTACAAAAATAGGTGCAAGCCAGATTTGGCCCAGGAGGCATAGCTTGCTGACTTCTGCCATAGAAGGAAAGCTTTGGATGAACAAGTATTTGCTGCCATAGAATATTTCAGTGAAAATACAAACCATAATGGGATTGATTAATTGCTTCTAAGTGTGCTGGAGAACTTCAGAAAAGAAAATGATGAGCTCCGGGCTTTACATTCTTAGCTCAAGGTCTATATAAGGAAGCTAAACTCTTCTATTATTACCCTAAAAGAATTCTGACTGATACAGTGATGACTGAAATAAAATCAGTAGATGATTTGCAGGCTAACTTTAAAAAGAAGCAACAAATTTGTAGGGGAGGTAATTTGGGACATGCCAAGTTGGAGATGTCAATGAAGTGTCCAAGTGGTGATGCTTGGCAGACAGTAGGATGCGTAGTCTGAAACTCTGGGAGAAATGTCCATTTGGAAATCACTCACATGTACTCAATTGTTATAATCACAAGAATGAAAGAGATAACCAGGAAAAGGAGAGAGAGAGAGAGAGAGAGAGAGAGAGAGAGAGAGGTGCAGGAAGCTAAAGCAGACCCTAAGAAACCCAACATTCAGTGGAGGGACAGGGGACAAGGGGCCTATAAAAGAGCCTGAGAAGTTGAAGACCCCAGAAGAGAGTAGCATCACCAAGACCAAGGAACTGGAGAGTATCAAGAAACTGTCAGTGACTGCAATGAAACTGCACATGGCAGAAGCTGAGAAAGTCCTCAGTCAAAATTAAAACAAAAGATCCACTGCCTTCAAAAGAAACAACTGGAAAGGAGAGGCAAGGCAATGAATTTTTATGAGGTATGTCACCAGGAGCATCATTCATTCCATAAGCATTCCCTTCTTTAAAGAGGAACACCTCTCTTAACAGCTTAACTTGGGGTGATGCAAAGAAGTTAAAAGAGAAGTGTCTGTGTGACTCCTTCCATGTGGGTGAAGGACTGTGCCAGCTGAGAGGTGGTAGAACAAGAAGCTGCCTGACGACCTCCATTTATTTGATAAAAGACTGGGCTCCGTCCTTGAGAGAGCAAGTTGAGGGCTGTGTAGGAGTTGGAGGAGAGAAGTGAAATTTTGGAAGAGTCAACGGAAGGTGGGAAATTTTTATTTCATTTACAGCAGTACAGACTTCGTGCAGCAGAAAGTATGAATGCACTTTCTTCTGTGACTTACACTGTAAAGGGAGCATTTCTCTTATGTGCAGACTAACCATAGTGGACATGTTTGTCTACGTCCAGACCAGTTCCTAGATTCAAAACTTGTCTCTTTTTTTCTTTTTTTAAGATGGAGTCTCACCCTGTCACCCAGGCTGGAGTGCAGTGGTGCTGTCTTGGCTCACTGCAACTTCCGTCTCCAGGGTTCAAGTGATTCTCCTGCTTCAACCTCTGGAGTAGCTGGGACTACAGGCGCGAACCACCATGGCTGGCTAGTTTTTGCATTTTTAATAGAGATGGGGTTTCACCATGTTGGCCGGGCTGGTCTCAAACTCCTGAACTCAGGTGATCCTCCCACCTTGGCCTCCCAAGGTGATGGGATTACAGGCATGAGTGAGCCATGGTGCCCCGCCATATATTTGTTTTATAACCGTGAGAAACTGAAATCAAAAGTCTCTTTGTAGATTCTCCCAGTGATTTATAAAATCTGGAATATTTCTGAAGAAATTATTTCTGCCACACACACACACACAGACACATACACAGAGAGACAGAGAGACACACACACAGCGCAGGTGGCAGCTCTTTGGTAACTTAACTATGCAGTATAGTTTTTAGAGTATTTTCACTGATGAAAGATCAAACTACAGTGATTCTATGTGAACTCTGGTGTGCGTGCGTGTGTGTGTTGTGTAAATATCTATATATTTAACCTTAAAATCAGAGAAGAACCTGATTTTGAAAGAGCAACTGACAAATTTTATTTCCAAGGATATTCACTGCCAGAAGGGAAAAACCATACTGTGTGGTCTCACCAAATACCGTCTCCCTTCTAGTCTATTCGCCACTCAGCAACCAGAGTCATCTCTTAGAAACGTAAGTGGGTCATATCACTCTTCTGCTTAAAACTCCCAATGGAGAGTGTTCACCAAAATGTTAACACAATCCTTTCTAGGGGTCTTAATGGTTTGGGAAAATAAACAGTCGATTTTCCTCATTAAAATATTAGGCTCTCTGTCTTAAGCAGGGGGAGGAAGAGGAGGAAAAAGGAGAGGGGGAGGAGGAGGGGGAGGGGAGGGAGAGGGAGGAGAAAGAGAAGGAGGAAGAGGAGGGAAGAAGTCCTATTGCAGATTGGACAGCTTCAAACGAAAATAGCATTACCCCTCCTCCTACATTTCATTCATTTTGTCATCCCAGGGTGGGCCATTCTTAAGCTGGTAAAAGTTTATTTTAAAGCATTGGGGCTTCTCAGAGAGAGAGAGTAGATGGTGATGGGCAAAGATGGGGCTCTCTTCTTAGGAGGCATTTCATACTCCCAGTCCCTACTAGAGTCTATGTTGAAGGTTTCTAAATTTTATTTCTAACCCTGAAGTCTCACTAGGCATCTATGGGAAGTCGTAGTTTCCAATCAAATGTAGAGCCTTCAGAATGAAGCACTGGAACAGGTTTAAAGTCAAATGTGCCATTTGTCCTAACATAGCAGGCTCCCTTTTCAAACTAACTCATCTCTGTCAGTGCCATACTATTCTCTAAATATACGCAGGCATAAAATCTAAAGTGGAGTCATTCATCTTTGATTTATCCCTTTTTTAAAAAGTTGAGATCAAATCCACGTAACATAAAATTCAGCATTTTACCGATTTTAAGGTGTATAACTCAGTAATTTTTAGTATATTCACCATGTTGTACAACCATCACCACTATCCAGTTCCAGAGTATTTCCCATACTTCCCAATTTCCTCCTCCCCTCATCCTGGCACTACCAGTTTATAATCTGTCTCTATGGATTTGAACTATTTTGGACACTTCTATAGATGAAATAATAGAATATGTAGTCTTTCGTGTCTAACTCATTGCTTTCAGCATAATGTTTTGAAGTTTCATCCATATTGTAACGTGCATTGTATCAATATATCAGTCATTTTGGTAGTTGAATAACATTCCATTTTATACCACATTTTGTTTATCCTCTCATCAGCTGATGAACATTTGATTTGTTCCATTTTCAGGCTATTATGAATAACACTGCTATGAACATTGGTGTACAAGTTTTTGTGTGAACATATGTTTTTGAATTACACATTCAAAAGGTACATGAACATCTATTTTTGAAATTACCCAATTTCTTGGGTATATACCAAGAAGCAGAATTGCTGGATCATACAGTAACTTGATGTTCAACTTTTTGAGGAGCTACCAAATTGTTTTCCATAGCAGCTGCAGCATTTCGTTCCCACCAGCAATATATGGGGATTCCCATTTCTCCCTATCCTTGCCAACACTTACTTTTCCTTTTTTTTTTCTTATAGCCATCCTGGTGGATGTGAAGTGGTATCTCATTGTAGTCTTAATTTACATTTGTGTAATGACTAATGATGTTAAGCATCTTTTCACATGCTTATTGATCATTTGTATATTTTCTTTGCAGAAATATGTGTTTAAGTCCTTTGCTCATTTTTAAATTGGATTATTTGTCTTTTTATTATTGAATTTTAAGGGTTCTTTATGTATTCTGGCTACTAGACTATTATCATACATATGATTTACAAATATTTTCCCCCATTCTATGGTTTGTACTTTTACTTTCTTGGTAGTGCCCTTTGGTGCACTAAAGTTTTCAATTTTGATGAAGTCCAACTTCTCTATTTTTCTTTTGTTGCTTGTGCTTTTTGTGCCATATTTAAGAAACCATTACCTAATCTAAGGTCACAGTGATGTACACCTATGTTTCCTTTGAAAAGTTTTATTATTTTAGCTCTTACATTTAGTTATTTGATCCACTTTGACTTAATTTTTGTATGCAGTATAAGCTAGGAGTCCACCTACATTCTTTGATATGTGGATATTCAGTTGTCCCAGCACCACTTGTTGAAAAGACTGTCCTTTCTCCCCTGAAACAGTCTTGGAAACCTTGTTGAAAATCAATTGTCCACAGGTGGATGGATTTATTTCTGAACTTTCAGTTTAATTCAACTAGCCTATATGTCTAGCCTTATGCGACTACCCTGCCCTCTAGAATACTGTAGCTTTGCAGTTAAGTTTTAAAATCCAGAATTGTGAGTCCTTCTATTTTTTCTTTTTCAATACTATTTTGGTTATTCAAGGTCACTTGCATTTCTATACGGATTTTAGGATCAGCTTGTCCATTTCTGCAACAACAACAACAAAAAAAGAGGCAGTTTGCATTTTTGTAGGTTTTACATTAAAACTGCAGAGCAATTTGGAAAGTACTGCCATCATTTTTTTCTCTCTTCTTGTTTCAATTTGTTTGGTGTTTTGTTTTACCATTTTAACTATTTTAAGTATTTTAACTCAGTGGCATTAAGTACATTTACGTTGTTGTGCAACCATTACCACCATCCATCTCTAAAAGGGTTTTCCTCTTCCCAAACTGAAACTCTGTATCCATTAAACAGTAACTCCCCATTCCTTCCTCTCCCAGCCTTTGGGAAGCACCATTCTTCTACTTTCTGTCTCTATGAATTGGACTACTCCAGGTACTTCATATAAGTGAAATCACATAATACTTGTCCTTTTGTGACTGGCTTATTTCACTTAGCATAATGTCCTTAAGGTTCATTCATACTGTAGCATGTGTCAGAATTTTCATCCTTTTCAAGGTTGAATATTATTCCATTGCATGTATATACCACATTTTGTTTATCAGTTCACCCATTGATAGACATTTGGTTGCTTCCACCTTTGGGCTATTGTGAATAAGGCTGGTATGAACATGGGTGCACAAATATCTGTTTAAGTGCCTACTTTTAATGATCTTAGATATAAACCCAGAAATAGAATTGCCGGATCATGTGGTAATTCTATTTGTATTTTTTTTGAGGAATTGTCATTGGTTTTCACAGTGGCCGCACCATTTTACCTTCCTACTAGCAGTTCCCAAGGAATTTAATTTCTGCATATCGTCACCAACATTGTTGTTTTCTGCTTTGTTTTTAGTAATAGCCATCCTAAAGAGTGTAAAGTGAAATAATGCCCAAGTATTGTGTTCTTTTTGATGCTATTGTACATAAAGTTATTTTCTTTCATTGTTGGATTGTTCATTGCTAATATATAGAAATACAACTAATTTTTGTATATTGGCCTTGTATCCTTCAACTTTGAATAGAAGTAGTGAGAATAGTCATTTCCTTCCTTTTTTTTTTTTTTTTTTCATGATATTAGGGGGAAATTTTCAACCTTTTACCATTAAGTATAATGTTAGCAGTGGGTTTTTCAAAGATGACCTTTATGAGATTGAAGAATTTCCTTTCTTTTTCTGGTCTGGTGTGTTTTTAAATCATGAAAGGGTACTGGATTTTGTCAAATGCTTTTTCTGTGTCTATTGAGTTGATGGCTTTTTTCCCTTTATCCTATTAATATTATATTGATTAATTTTTATGTATCAAATCAATCGTTTATTTCTGGAATAAACTCCACTTGGTAGTGATGTACAAGGGTAACTCAAATGTTCGTGAAAAATGGAATTAAAAATATAAAATATAAACTAGTTTCTCAACATTAAGCTCCATCGATTCAAGACACTTTTGTAAGTGATGATACTAGCCACTTAGTTCATCCCTAGAGAACTGAGGGTCCTGGAAATCTGATGTCAATGCCATTTTTTTTACATTATTAACTGAAGAAAAATTGGTGCTTTTAACAGATTTTTTTAAAGATTAAGATATAGAAAGAAGTCAGAAGGAGCCAAATCAGGACTGTAAGATGGATGCCTAATGATTTCCCATCAAAACTTTCACAAAATTGCCCTTATTTGATGAGAGGAATGAGCAGGAGCATTGTCATGGTGGAGAAAGACTCTCTGGTGAAGCATTCCTGGGTGTTTTTCCGCTAAAGCTTTGGTTAAATCTCTTAAAACACTCTCATATTAAGCAGATGTTGTCATTCTTTGGCCCTCCAGAAAGTAAACAAGTAAATGCTGTGAGCATCCCAAAAAACTGTTGCTGTGACCTTTACTCTTGACCAGTTCACTTTTGCTTTGACTGGACCACTTTTTTTGTTTGTTAGTTTGTTTGTCTTTTGAGACAGAGTCTCACTCTGTTGCCCAGGCTAGAGTGCAATGGCGCAATTTCGGCTCACTGCAACCTCCGCCTCCTGGGTTCAAGAAAATCTCCTGCCTCAGCCTCCTGAGCAGTTGGGACTACAGGCATGTGCCACCACACCTGGTTGATTTTTGTGTTTTTAGTAGAGATGGGGTTTCACCATGTTTCCCAGATTGGTCTCGAACTTCTGGCCTCAAGTGACCCACCCACCTTGGCCTCCCAAAGTGCTGGGATTACAGGGGCGAGCCACTGCACCTGGCATGGACCACTTTTTACCTCTTGGTAGCCATTGCTTTGATTGTGCCTTGTCTTTAGGATCATACTGGTAAAACTAGATGTCATCTCCTGTTATAATCCTTTGAAGAAATACTTCAGGATCTTGATTCTGCTTGTTTAAAATTTCCTTTGAAAGCTCTGTTCTTTTGTGCAGCTTATCTTGTCACAATGGCTTTGGCACCCATCAAGTGGAAAGTTTACACAACTTAATTTTTCAGTCAGAACTGGGTAAGCTGAACCAATTGAGATGTCTATGGCATTGACTATTGTTTCAGCTGCTAATCATTGATCCTCTTCAATTAGGGCACAAACAAGATTAATTTTTTCCTCACAAATAGATGTGGATGATCTGCCACTATCATCTCATCCTTTCTTAAAACGAGTTATCCATTGCTGATTTCTGTGGGGAGTTTTCCCCATAAACTTTTTGTAAAGCACCAATGATTTCACCATTCTCCAACTCAAGCTGCACTACAAATGTGTTGCTTGTTCTTGCTTTAATTTTAACAAAATTCATGTTGCTCTGACAGGGGCTCTTTTCAAACTGATGCCTTATCCTTCTTAGTGCTTCAATCTAGATCCTGTTCAGACATAAGTTAGTACAAGTTTATTTTAGTGCAAAATATTGAAATCATGCATTCTTTTCTCATATGTGTTTTCCATGAACTTTTGAAGACCCCTCAAATAATCATTTGCATATGCTACTGAAGTCAATTTGTATTTTATTGAAGATCTATACATCCATATTTATAATGGATATTAGTCTGTCATTTTCTTTTCCCTGTTGTCTTTGTCTGGTTTTAGTATTAGGGTAATATTTGTCTCATAGAAGGTGTTAGGAAGTATCCCCTGCCCTTTATTTAAAAAAAAAAAAAAAAAGTTTGTGAAAGCTTAAGGATAATTATTTGAAAATTTGGCAGAATTTATAAGTGAAGTCATCTAGTCATGGGTTTTTTGTTTTGTTTTGCTTTTGTTTTTTCTTGCCTTTTTCCTTTTTTCCCCCCTTTTAAGACATGGTTGGGCTGGGCACGGTGGCTCATGCCTGTAATCCCAGCACTTTGGGAGGCTGAGGTGGGTGGATCACCTGAGGTCAGGGGTTCAAGACCAGCCTGACCAATATGGTGAAACCCTGTCTCTACTAAAAAATACAAAAATTAACCTGGTGTGGTGGCATGCACCTGTAGTCCCAGCTACTAGGGAGGCTGAGACAGGAGAATCACTTGAACCCGGGAGGCAGAAGTTGCAGTGACCTGATATCATGCCACTGCACTCCAGCCTGGGTGACAGAGAGAGAGAGACAGGGTGTCTCTCTCTCTGTCGCCCAGGCTGGAATGCATTGGACAAATCATAGTTCACTGAAGTCTCAAACTCCTGGACTCAGGAGATCCTTCCACCGCAGCCCCCCATGAACCTAGAGCTACAGGTGCACACCACCATGCTTAGCTAATTTTTTTTTATGTTTTTATTTTTTTGTAGAGACAGGGTCTTGCTATGTTGCACACACTGGTCTTAAACTCCTAGCCTCAAGTAATCCTCCTGTCCCAGCCTACCAAAGTGCTGGAATTACAGGCACGAGCCACCACAGCCAGCCTTGTTTTGGGTTTTTCTTTGTTGGAAGTTTTTTGATTTCTGATTCAATTTGTTTACTTTTTATACATCTATCCAGATTTTCTACTCTTTCTTGAGTGAGTTTTAGTAGTTTGTGTGTTTTTAGAAACTTGTCCATTTTCTCTAGATTATAACATTTGTTGTTATGCAATTGCTCATTGTGTTGTCTTATAATTCTTTTTATTTCTTTAAGGTTGGTAGTAAGATGCCTTCTCTCATTCCTGATTTTTGTAATTTCAGTTTTCTCCCTAATTTTCTGGTCAGCATAGATAAAGGATTGCCTACTTTGTTGACCTTTTAAAAGAACCAACTTCTGGTTTCATTGATTTTCTCTAATATTTTTCTAATCTCTTTTTCATTTATGTTCACTATAATCTTTATTATTTTCTTCCCTTTTCTTGCTTTGGGTTCAGTTTGTCCTTCTTTTTCTAGTTTCTAAAAATGGAAGATTATGCTGTTAATCTGAGATCGTTCTTCTTTTTTAACGAAGGTGTTTACAACTAACTGTAAATTTCCCTCTAAGCATTCTTCCAACATTCCCTGTATACCATATATATTTCTATGTCATGTTTTCATTTGTATTCACTCAAGTATTTTCTAATGTCTCTTGTAATTTTCTTCTTTGACCCATTGGTTGTTTAAGAGCGTATTGTTTAATTTCCATTATTTAGGAACTTTCCTGATTTACATCTGTTATTGACTTCCAACATTTTTAAAGATGGGGGTCTCATTATGTTGCCCAGCAGGCCTTGAACTCCTAGGCTCAAGCAATCTTCACACCTCAGCTTCCTGAGTAGCTGGGATTACAGGCACGTGCAACTGCACCCAGCCAAATTTCATCCTAATGTGGTCAGAGAACATATTTTATATAATTTCAACATTTTAAAATTTGTTCAGACTTGCTTTGTGGCCTATCTTATAGTTTAACCTGGAGAATGTCCCATGTGCATTTGAGGAGAATGCTATTTTGCTCTTGTTATGTGGAGTGCTTTTTAGATGTCTGTTAGGTCTAGTGGGTTTATAGTGTTGCCAATAGGCCACTGTGCCTGGCCTATTCTTTATTTCTACTTGTGGATTTGAGTTACTCTAGTTACTCTTACTTTAGCATAAAGAACTCTCGTTAGCATTTCTTGTAGAGCAGGTTTGCTAGCAATAAACTCAGTTTTTATTTATCTGAGAAGACTTCCTTGATGATCTTCCATTTGTTCTATATATTATTGAAAGTGTGGTACTTAAGTCTTCAACTATTACTGTAGAATGTCTATTTCTCCCTTCAATTCTGCCAGTTTTTTGCTTCATGTATTTGGGTATCTATTGTTAGATGCATACATGTGTATCATTATTATATCTTCATAGTGGATTGACTCTTTTATCATTATAAAATGTCCTTCTTTGTCTCTCATGACAATTTTTGTCTTAAAGTTGATACATTTGTCTGGTTTTAGGATAGCCATTTCAACTCTCTTTTTGCTACTGTTTGCAGGAAATACTTATCTTTTCTCATTCTTTTACTTTCAACCTGTTTGTACCTTTAAATCTAAAGGGAGACTTTTACAAACAGCATATAGTTGGATCATGTTTTTTTAAAATTCATTCTTCTAACCTCTGCCTTTGAGAGTTAATTCATTAACATTTAATGTAATTACTGAAAAGAAAGGGATTGCTTGTGCCATTTTGCTATGTATTATGTATATGTCTTACATCTTTTTTGCACCTCAGTTCCTCCATTACTCCTTTCTTCTGTGTTAAATAGACACTTTTCTAGGGTGTCACTTTAATTCCTTTATCATTTCTTTTACTACACACTTTTGAGTTATTTTCTTGGCGATTTCCCTGGGAATTATAATTAACATCTTAATTTATAACAATGTAATTTGGATTAATACCAACTTACTTTTAATATTATACACAATTTTGCTCCTATATAGTTCAGTTTCTTGCTTTATGCTATTACTGTCACAAATTACTTCTTTTTTTTTGTTTTGGTTTTTTTGGAGACGGAGTCTTGTTCAGTCGCCCAGGCTGGAGTGCAGTGGCCTAGTCTCGGCTCACTGCAAGCTCCGGCTCCTGGGTTCACACCATTCTCCTGCCTCAGCCTCCCAAGTAGCTGGGACTACAGGCGCCTGCCGCCACGCCTGGCTAATTTTTTGCATTTTCAGTAGAGACGGGGTTTCACCGTGTTAGCCACGATGGTCTCGATCTCCTGACCTCGTGATCCACCCGCCTCGGCCTCCCAAAGTGCTGGGATTACAGGCGTGACAAATTACTTCTTAACACATTGTTTTTCCATCAACATAAATTTATAATTATTGCTTTATGTAGCTGTCTTTTGAATCAGATTTTTAAAAAGGGAGTTACAAACAAAAATACGTTAATAACATCTTTTATATTTGCCTATGTAGTCATCATTACCAGTGGCAGTGGTTTTTCGGTTTTGTTTTGTTTTGTGGTTTTTGTTTTGTTTTGTTGAGATGGAGTCTCACTCTGTTGCCCAGGCTGAAGTGCAGTCATGCGATCTCGGCTCACTGCCGTCTCCACCTCCTGGGTTCAAGTGATTCTCCTGCCTCAGCCTACCAAGTAGCTTGGATTACAGGTGCATGCCACCACACCTGGTTAAGTTTTGTATTTTTAGTAGAGACAGCATTTCACCATGTTGGCCAGGCTAGTCTTGAACTCCTGACCTCAAGTGATCCACCCACCTCGGCCTCCCAAAGTGCTGGGATTACAAGTGTGAGCCACTGTGCCCGGCCTATTCTTTATTTCTACTTGTGGATTTGAGTTACCCTAGTTACTCTTACTTTAGCATAAAGAACTCTCTTTAGCATTTCTTGTAGAGCAAGTTTGCTAGCAATAAACTCAGTTTTTATTTATCTGAGAATGTCTCAATTTCTTCATTTCTGAAGGATATTTTTACCAAATATAGAATTTTAGTATGTTTTGCCACTGCCTTCTGGCCTCTATGGTTTCTGATGAGAAGTCAGCTATTAATTTTATTTAAAAATCCCTGTACATGATGTACTGTTCCTCATTGCTTTCCATGTTGAGCTTTTGAGAGTTTGATTATGATGTGCCTGGTTGTGGATCTGCTTGAATTTGTCCTACTTGGAGTTTGTTGTGCTCCTCGGAGTGGTAGATTAATTTTTTTTATCAAATTTGGGGAATTTTTGGACATTATTTTTTAAAATATTCTTTCTGCCCCTTTCTCTCTCTCTCTCTCTTTTCTTCTGGGACTCTCATTATGCATATCTCACTTTGCTTAATGATGTCCCATGGATTTCTTAGGCCTTGTTCATTTTCCTCTTTTCTTTCCGTTCCTCAAATAGGATAATCTCAGTGATTTATCTTCAAGTAGCTGATTTTTTCTTCTGCATCCTCAGTTCTGTTATTGAACCCCCTCTAGTGAATTTCTAATTTAAATATTATACTTTTCAACTTTAGAATTTTTATGTGACTTCTTTTCTTAATTTCTACCTCATTATTGATATTCCCTATTTGGTGAGGCATCATTTTCATGCTTTTATTTAGTTCTTTAGATATGGTTTCCTTTAAGTCTTTGGACACATTTTAAATAGCTGACTTAAAATATTTGTTTGGTAAGTCAATGCCTGAGCTTCCTCAAAAACACTTTCTATTGATTATTTTCTAGTGAATGGGCCACAATTTCTTTTTTCTGTGCAATATGGTTAGGCTTTGTGTCCCCACCCAAATCTCATCTTGAATTGTAATCCCCAGGTGTTTAGGAAGGGATGTGACTGGATTATTGGGGTAGTTTCCTCTATGCTGTTCTAGTGATAGTGAGTGAATTCTCATGAGATCTGATGGTTTTATAAATGGTAGTTTTTTCTGTGCTGACACACAGGCTCTCTCTTTCTCTCTCTCTCTCTCTCTCTCTCTCTCACCTGCTGCCATGTAAGATGAGCCTGCTTCCCCTTGTGCCATGATTATAAGTTTCCTGAGGCCTCCCTAGCCATGTGGAACTGTGGATCAATTAAACCTCTTTCCTTTATAAATTACCCAGTCTTGGGTAGTGTATTTATAGCACTGCAAAAATGGACTAATACACTGTGCATGTCTCCTAATTTTTAATGGACAACTGGACATTTTGAATAATTTGGCAAGTCTAGAAATCGAGGTCTAATCCATCCATAGGGTTTGTTGTTGCTGCTTGCTGTAGCAAGTTTGTTTAGTGACTTTTCTGAACTAATTATATAAAGTCTGTATTCTTTGTCATGTGCAGCCACTGAAGTCTCTGTTCTGTTAATTTAGTGGTCAGTTAATGATTGGACAAAGATTTCCTTAAACACCTGGAGCAATAAAATCTCCCAGTCTTTACAGAGGGATTCTGCATCTTTATTGTGGCATGCCTTCAGCACTCAGCCGAGCAGTTTACAACTTGGCCTTGGCCTTCACTTACTGTTTGCTCAGGTAAACCAGAGGGGAGAAACTGGGACTTTCTCTGGTCTTTCTTGAGCATGTGAACAGTTCTCAGCATGCACATGGCCTTCTAAATTCCCAGAAATGTAAGAGCTTTTCAAAGTCCTTATTTGCCAAAGCATCTCATTTAGGCTTTTCTCCCAAGATATTTGGTTAATCTATTGTTTGCCCCAACTATTATCCATTATCTCAGTAGCAAAGGCTAAAACATTTACCTGTGTTTTCAACAAATGACTCCAGATAGTGACTTAAGGCTAGGCAAGCTCTGAAACAAGATAAAACATGACTTTTGAGCCCATCTCTTAGGGATCACCAGACAATCAACCAACGACAAATATTTCCAAAGGACGACATTCATTCTCCTTCTTCTGGTACTGGTGCTAGAATGCAAGCTGTTATCTTCAAGTGGCTATCTGCCACTGAGCTGGGGAGCTAGAGATAGAACGAGGGCAAGTTATAATGTCACAAATCTGTCTCTCCTATGAAGGACTCAGCTATTTTTCCTGAATACATGTTCCCTGAGTTGCCACAAGTATTTGGTTAATTTCCAGGGTTCTGAAAAAGTATATTCTGATCATTTTTGGGAAATTTTTAGTTGCTTTTATGGTGGAGTTCATTTTTGGAGTACCTTACTCTACCATCTTCACAGAGACCACAACTCACCATTTTTTTATCCACTCTATCCAGAAAATCACCAAAGCCAGCCAGTTGTTCCTTTAAAAGTCACCTTTATCTGTTTTTCTTAATCACTACCACCACCAGGCAGGCCTTGAGAGGCAATTTATTATACTATTTAAAACCACCAGTTCTGCAATCATACGTTGGTGTTTGAATACCACCTCTACCACTTCCTATATGTATGACCTGGAGCAAGTCAATTAAAACTTTTTATGCCTCAGTTTTACCATCTGTAAAATGAGATAATAAAAGTATTGCTATGAAGATTAAATGAATTAACACTTGTCAAGTGATTAGTACTAGGCCTGCATATAGTGATCACTCAAAAATTGTTAGGCACTAAATGCATCCAGCAAACATTTATTAAAGCTAAATTTATTTAGATTATATACTCATCTCTAGGACTATTACAATGAGCAAGACTAACAACAGGTAAGATCTCTACTTTTGTGGAGCTTACATGAAATATCCCGACCACTTCATGTTCAGATTGCTATTTCTCAGATGACTTCTGTTGGGAAACAATTTCTCATGAATTTCTCATGTTTCTTCCCATCTTGTAAGCAGAGACACAGAGGGCCTTATTTTTGGACTGTCTTCCTCTAGAGCAGTGAACAGGTTTGTTTATTGTGTAGTATAATAAAAATGTCTTTCTCCAAGGTAAAGGCCAGGCAGGTATGCATACATTCCATTATAGAAGATTTGCGTTTCCAGGCTTAGGATTCCTCAGCTCTGGCAAAAACTCATGACATATACAGCATTCATTCTGCATCACCTCTGTGGAATTCGAGGAGCACAGGGAATGGATATGAAACTGACATTCATGCTGCCACTATGCTATGAGTAATAGAGTCCTTTGTCTCTGACTCAGGAGTCTCAGGTCTTCCACCATCATCCATGCAACAGGATAACTTTTTAGCTTACATGCAGAGTAAAATCTCAAGTGTTTCAGTTTTTGACAACTTCTATCCAGTATGCTGTTACAACGGCATCTTCCTTAAACCTAAATTCTACTGATTACATCTAAATTTCTTTATCTGGCTTTCAGGCTCCTTCCTACCTACTCAGCTGAATATCTATTTCTTCTTGAAGAAGACTTTCTGCTTCATAGATCAGTATTTTCACACATATACTGTGATATTCCTTTCTACCTCTGACATTAGGCTCAAATTCCACTCCACCCCCTTTTGTTGCAATTCCTTTCCTTTCCCCTTTTTTCCTATTTAGTCAACTCAAATCCATCTCTTAACACTTATATCAAGTACCAAACTGTCAAGAAACTTCCTCATTGATCACTCTTTCTGCAAACATCTGTAGAACTTAAGAACCTATACAAAGAGTTTGAATATATATTGTGTTATTTTCTAGTGGTTCCATGTGGGTATGCATTGCTTCCCCATCCTGACTGTAAGCAAGAAGGAGTGTAGGCACAAAGCAGAAATGGAATGTGACTGATTGGAATGGTTACGTGCATATGCACTAAAGCCAGAATTCCCAGATTTAGATCCCCACCACTTATTAGCTATGTGGCCTTGGGCTTATTATTTAACTTCCCTATGCCTCAGTTTCTCCTTCTTTAAAATGGAAATAATTATAATGATAATACCTATCTCATAGACTTCTTGTGAAAATTGAATTAACACACATAAAAACATAGATCAAGTTAGAAACATCCCAGAGTTTAGAACTGTAAGAACCTGTGGAGGTATATAGTATTACAGAGGAATCTGAAAAACCTTTCTTAAAAACCTCTCAAAACTACCAGATAAAAAAATTAAAAACATCTCTCTTTTGACAAGAAAATATAGGAAATATTCAAAGGTCAAAGGTGGCACAGCACAAATCTAAAGAGGAGGGTGAATGCTAAAGCTGGTAGCTGTTCTAGAACATTTGCTGGTCCACAGTAATCCATAGCATTTGTTTCGGTGGCCACTTGGCTACAGAACAATAAGTCTCAGGCCTACACAAATTCAAAAGTAAGATTAGAAACCCAAACATTTATCCAGGATTGCAAAGGATCATATGCTCAGTGAATAATTAAAAGAGACACACATATACCCCTCAAAGGAATATGGTGAAAACATAATGACACGTGGTACAAGGTCAAAAAGTCTTCTCTTGAGAATTTTTAACCGCATGTGAGACTTCAAATAAGATTACAGCCTGAATTCACATTTCTTTCATGTTTCTTCAAAGTGATCCAGGTTAGGAGACCCCAAGCCCCTGGCAAAAGCAAATACAAATTCTCTCCACTCAGGAATCTAAGAATCTAAAAAAGTTCCAAAGAATGTTAGCTCACAATTTACAAAAATCACAAAATACACAAGGAAACAAAATTCCCTGAGTAAGAGACAGCAGAAACACCATGTAAGCAAAAAATGAACTACTGAGACTTTTTTTTTTTTTTTTTTTAAGACAGAGTCTCGCTCTGTCGCCCAGGTTGGAGTGCAGTGGAGCGATCTTGGCTCACTGCAAACTCCACCTCCTGGGTTCCCGCCATTCTCCTGCCTTGGCCTCCTGAGTAGCTGGGACTACAGGTGCCCGCCACCTCGCCCGGCTAATTTTTTGTATATTTTTTAGTAGAGACGGTGTTTCACCGTGTTAGTCAGGACGGTCTCAATCTCTTGACCTCGTGATCCGCCCGCCTGGGTTTCCCAAAGTGCTGGGATTACCAGCGTGAGCCACCACACCCGGCCCTGAGAGTTTAAATGTAGTTATTAATGCTACAGAATACTTTTTAAGTATGTATAACACATTTAAAAGTAAGATAATTAATAGAAAATAGGAGAAAAGAAAAAGAGGCTATCAAAAATGATCAGACAGGCAGGGCACAGTGACTCACACCTGTAATTCCAACACTTTGGGAGGCCGAGGCAGGAGGATCAGTTGAGGCCAGGAGTTTGAAGACCAGCCTGGCCAACATGACAAGACCCTGTCTCTACTAAAAATACAAAAACTAGCTGAGCATGGTGGTGCATTCTTATAGTCTCAGCTATTCAGGAGACTGAGGCAGAAGAATTGCTTAAACCCAGGAGGCTGAGGTTGCAGTGAGCCAAGATTGTGCCACTGCACTCCAGCCTGGGTGACAGAGTGAGACTTTGTTTAAAAAAAAAAAATTACTAGACATATTTGAAAAATAACTAAATAGATCCAGAATAAAAATTAATGTAATAATTAAATTAAAAACTCTGTGGACAGGTTAAATAGTAGACTCACCCAGAAGAATTAGTAAATTGAAGAATAGCTGAAGAAATTTTATAGAATTCAGCTTAGAGAAATAATGAAATGGAAATTACAAAAGATTAAGAAACATGGACAATGAAGTGAGAGTTATGTATGTATCTATTCAGCTTCCCAAAAGAGTGATTAAAAAGGTAATATTCAAAGAGATTATTGTCTTTTCAACAAATGGTGTTGGGAAAACTGGATAATAACAAAAAAATAAAGTCGGATGCTTACCTTATACCATATACAAAAAATAACTCAAAATGGGTCAAAGACCTAAACATAAGAATTAAAACTATAAACCTCTTCAAAGAAAACATAAGGGGAAAAGCTTCATGGCATTGGATTTGGCAATGATTTCTTGGATATGACATCAGAAGCAAAGGTAACAAAAGAAAAAAATCAATAAATTGAACTACATCAAAATTTTAAACATTTGTGCATCAAAGGACACTATTGACGGATTGAAAAGGAAACACACAGAATGGGAGAAAATATTTGTAAATCATGTATGTGATAAGGAATTAATACATAAAATGCACAAGAAACTCCTGCAACTCAACAATGACAATGACAAAATACCCTTGATTTTTAAAAGCGGCAAATTACTTCAGCAAACACTTCTCCAAAGAGATATACAAATGGTCAATAAGTACGTGAAAAGATAGTCAACATCAGTAATTATTAGGGAAATGCAAATAAAACCCACAAAGAGATACCACTTTACACTCGTAAGTATGGCTATTACCAAAAAAACACACACACAGATAAAAAGTATTGGTGAGGATATAGAGAAATTGAAATTAATGTGCACTGCTGATGTCAATGTAAAATGGTACAAGTGCTCTGTAAAATAGTATGGCAGTTTCTCAAAAAATTAAAAATAAAATTATGATATGACTCCCCAGAAGAATTGAAAGTGGGAACTTGACCAGATAATTGTACACCCATGTTTATAGCAGCATTACTCACAGTTGCCATAGGGTGGAGGCAACCCAAGTGTGTATAGATGGATGAATGGATACACAAAATGTAGTGTTTACATACAATAAAATATTATCCAGCCTTAAAAAGAAAGGAAATTCCCACACAAGCTGCAACATGGATGAAACTTGAGGACATTATGCTAAGTGAAATAAGTCAGTCACAACAAGATGAATATTGTATGATTCCATTTATATGAGGTAACAGTTGAATTGGGACAGAAAGTATAATGAGTTGTCAGGGGCTTGAGGGAGAGAGTTAGTGTTTAATGGGTATAAAGCTTCAGTTCGGGAAGCTTTTTGAAAAGTTCTAAGGATGAATGGTAGTAATGATTGCACTACAATGTGAATGTGCTTAATGTCACTGAACTGTACACTTAGAAATAGTTAAAATGGTACATTTTACATTGTGTGTACATTGTGTGTGTGTGTGTGTGTGTGTGTGTGTGTATAACCACAGCTTTTTCAAAACTTGGGGAAAAATAATAGTTGAGAATTTTCCAGAACTGATAAAAGATGCAAATATTCAACTTAAGGAATCACAATGAATCCCTCATGAAAGAAATACGTATCTAGACACTTTGTAAAATGTCTTTGTAAAACCACAGATCTATAAAGAGAAATGTTTATAGACATTTAAACATTTATGTCTATAAACATAATGTTTAAACATAAGAATTAAACTATAAGAATTAAAACTATAAACCTCTTCGAAGAAAACATAAGGGGATGGATTACCTGCAGGTAGATGATATTTACACTGACAACTGATTTTTCAACACTGCAGTGGAAGGCAGATGGAAAAACATCATTTCTTCAAAAGACTGAAATTAAAAATAAGTTTACCTAAAAATGCATATATTTTAAAAATCTTACAAAAGGCCAGGGGCAGTGGCTCATGCCTGTAATCCCAGAACTTTGGGAGGCCAAGACAGGCGGATCACAAGGTCAGGAGATCAAGACCATCCTGGCTGACATGGTGAAACCCCGTCTCTACTAAAAATACAAAAACAATTAGCCGGGCATGGTGGCATGTGCCTGTAGTCCCAGTTACTCGGGAGACTGAAGCAGAAGGATCGCTGGAACCCGGGAGGAGGAGGTTGTGGTGAGCCGAGATTGCACCACCGCACTCCAGCCTGGGCGATAGAGTGAGACTTCGTCTTAAAAACAAACAAACAAACAAACAAAAACTTACAAAAATAAGGAGGAAAATAAAGAAAATTTTGGATAATTAAAAATTGGAACTTCACTAATAGACCCAAATGAACTACTAATGAATACATTCTAAGAAGTAGAATGATATCAGAAAGAAGGTTTGAGATGCTAGAAAGGATACTAAACAAATAGCCTGACAAATATATAGACATAGACAGAAATCTAAAAACAATTGATTATATAAAACAATAAGTAAAATAGCTAATTTATGGGATAAGAAGTAAAACAAACAGAAATGTGAACAGTGACAGTATAAAAATTGGGGGAGATTAATCTGAGTAACAGCACTCTAAGCTTCCTTGAATTGTTAGAAGACGGGAGAAATGTATCCAATAGCTTTAGCCTGTATTAAGAAAATTATGCATGTTAAGATTTCTAGGGTAACTATTATAAGAATAGAACATCTATTACAGGGGAAAAGTTGAATAAAGGCATAAAATCTGAATGCAAAAGAAAGAGAGAAAGGAGTGGGAATAAACAAACAGAAAAAGCAGAAGAAATAGAAAGTGCACATTTAGATAATAGAAGTTAATCTAAATATAACAGCAATTACAATAAACAGACCAAACTCTTTGGGTTAAAAAAGTCAATATGGAATTTTTTTTCTTTTTATTTTGGGACAGGGTCTCACTCCGTTGCCCAGGCTGGAGTGCAGTGGCACAATCTTGGCTCACAGCAGCCTCCACGTCCCAGGCTCAAGTGATCCTCTCACCTCAGTTCCCTGAGTAGCTAGGACTACAGGCACATGCCACCACTCCCAGCTAATTTTTCTTTTCTCTCTTTTTTTTTTTTTTTTTTTTTTTTTTTTTAAGACAGGGTTTGGCCACATTGCCCAGGCTGATCTTGAACTCCTGGGCTCAAGCAATCCGCCTGCCTCAGCCTCCCAAAGTGCTGGGACTACAGGCATGAGCCAAAGCACCTGGTGGGAAATAATTTTTTAAAAGGACTTTTTAAAATCCACATTTGCTATTTACAAGGCGAACACTCAGAACATAAAGACAAAGAAAGGTTGAAACTTAAAGAATGGCAATGTAGTAACTGAAAGAAAGCTTTGTAGTTATATTACATGACTATCAGACAAAAATATTGCTAAAATAAATAGGTTACTACATAACCATCAATGTTTTTATTTCTCAAGAAGATATAAACTTCTAAACTTTTATGTACCTAATAAAATTTAAACTATATAAAGTAAAAAATGACAGAAATATTAAAAAATTGACACATATACCACCATTGTGACAGATTCTAGCATACCTCTTTCAGTAACTGATAGAATTGCTGCTTAAAACATCTACAGGGGATTATTTAAAGAACACCATAAGTTTGATGCAACTGATTATATATAAAACATAGTAAGAAGTGAAAAGTATACTTTTACAAAAATCAAGCATATATGAGGTCATAAATTACATTCTAGCATATTAAAAATAATCAGTTTCACAGAGACCAAGTTCTCTGAACATAATGCAATTAAATTACAATATACATCCAGTTTTAAAAGATAATTTTTAAAAAACATATATTTAAACTTTAGAATTTGAAAATATTTAGAACTAAGTGATAAATAATAATAATGAAAATACATATCAAAATCCGTGGGACACAATTAAACTAGTATTTAGAAGGAAATGCACAGTCTTAATTGCCTATATTAGCAAGAAAAAAATGCAAAAATTAATGAGATAATCAACCAACATAAGAAATTAGGAATAAAGCAATTAAAACAGACTCAAAGAATTTGAAGGAAGGAAGCAATTTATTCACACATTAAACTAATGTTTATTGAACACCTACTATTAGGCATTTACGATTCAGCAGTGACCTAAACAAAATCCTTTTCCTTATGAAACTTAGTGCCTCCAAAACCAAATATGGAAGTCAGCATAATCCTGGTCATCAAGAGATTGGAGTTGCAGTCCAATTTTCCCAGTACCCAGCTGTGTGTCTTTAGGTAAGTCATTTTTTCTCACTTTGCCTCCTTTTTCTTATCTGGAAAGGAGACCATAATTCCTATCCTATCTACCGTGATATAATCAAGTGGTATCCAGTGACACAAACTATATTTTGGAAACGTATAAGCATTATACAAATATAAAATTATTATTACTAATATTTAAAACATCCGCATTCCTTTTGCTATTACTGCCTTCCTAGTCTTGGGGAAATAAAATGACAGCTTAATTTAAAACTTTCCTTCCTTTAATTGGCTAAAAGCCATAACATGAGTCTAGCTATAAGGTGGCTTCAAATCTTAACGCTGGGAGAGACTGAGTGTTGGGTCACCTGTTACTGTGAAATCAAAGATGCAGCATAAATTACTAAGTCTCCTCTCACGTATGCCTTGTATTTCTGCAACTCTGAACAGTGGAATTTTCACAGTAGGATTTAGCACTTATCAGTTTTCCTGTCCCACACTTCAAGATCAAAGGTTCTTGACACATCAAACACTGAGTTAAAAATTGCTGCTCAGAGTAGGCAATTTTTTTCATTCAACATTCTTTTACAGAGCATTGCTTATATGTTAGTTAATAGATTGAGCATTGGAAACTCAGAGATTACAATTCAGTTGGCGACACTGACAAAATTGTCTAGCATTCTCTTAGCATACTTATCTAAACACATGAGATCACAAGGGAAGACTCCCCCACCTACACACAAGCCCAACCTCGTCTTACCATCTTCAGAGCTGAACTAACAGAGTGAGGTCAATTGTTCTCAGCCTTTTGACTAAAATCAAGAACGGAGAGTGAGGGCAGAGGGAGATGGTCCTGGTCTCATTTCTTGTTTCCGTATTCCTAAGGCCTAAGGCAGGGGCTGATGTTCACTAAGTTCTTAACAAATATTTGTTGGGTAAATGAATAGACTATGTGGAACAGATTGAAAGAAGACCTTGGTAGCAGGCACACAACATCCAACAAACACTTTTTAAATATTTTATTTATTAATTAGAGACAGGGTCTTCTGTCACCAAGGCTGGAGTGCCATGGCACGATCATAACTCACTGCAGCTTCAAACTCCTGAGCTCAAGCACTTTTCCCGCCTCAGCCTCCCGTGTAACTGGGACTATAAGCAAGCCTCACCACTTCCGGCTAATTTCTTTTCTATTTTTTGGAGAGACAGGGACCCACTTTGTTGCCAGAGCTGGTTTTGAACGCCTGGTTTCACGTAATACTCCAGCAGCAGCCTCCAAAAGTGCTGGGATTACAGGCACGCACGACAGCACCTGGCTGGGTAAATACTTCTTTTTTTTTTTTAGACGGAGTCTCGCCCTGTCACCTAGGCTGGAGTGCAGTGGCGGATCTCGGCTCACTGTAAGCTCTGCCTTCGGGGTTCACGCCATTCTCCTGCCTGGTAAATACCTCTTGATTGTCTTAGAGACCAAGAAAAATGTATTCCATCAACTTCCCTCTGTCCTCCCAAGCCCTTGCCAGGACTTTCCCTCCTGCCTCAGGACCTGTAGCCCAATTAGCTCTTACTCCTGTAACAACCGCACCAGATCTCTGGCTGGTCCAGAAGTCAGGTGAAAGAGTGCTGTCATCCTCTGAAAGCCCATTCTGTACTAGGCTGAATTTTGCCTGGTGTCCAGTGAACAAGGCTGACTTGAAAGAGGACTATACCCTGAAGAAGAAAATAATAGGACTTTCCATCTTCAGAGCTCCTACCTATACAATTTTGTTTGTTTGTTTGTTTGTTTGTTTGTTTTTGAGACAGGGTCTGTCTCTTTCCCTCTGTCACCCAGGCTGGAGTGCAGTGGCATGATCATGGCTTACTGCTTCCTCAACCTCCCAGGCTTAAGTGATCCTCCCACCTCAGCCTTCCAAGTGGCTGGGAGTACAAGTGCACACCACCACGCCTGGCTAATTTTTGTATTTTTTGTAGAGACGGGGTTTTGCATGTTTCCCAGGCTGGTCTCAAACTCCTGGGCTCAATTGATCCGCTCGCCTCAGCCTCTCAGTGCTGGGATTACAGGCGTAAGCCACCTTGCCCAGCACCAATTGTTAATTTTAGATGGAGGATCTGGTGACCAGCTGGCAGCTATTATTAATATGTGACAGAGAAGCAGATTGTGTGTGTGCTGGGGGAAGGAGGGAGGAAGGGAGGAGGAAATACAAACTGAGATACAGAGGTCATAGACTCCACATCAAGGCCACATGGTCAGGTCAAACACAGAGCAGAAGGTCACAGAGTTTTATTCAATCATAGGCCATTACTCTTCTCTCCTACTGCTCACTACTATAGAATTCTTTGTAATTTTTCGTTCTCATTTGTGGAAGTGTCTCTTAATGGAGTCTTTCTCTCATATGTGTGTGTATTTGCGTGTATGTGTGTATACGTATAATTCAGAGGGTCCTGCGTTGGGTCCATTCTGTCAGAAGTCTGTCTGAATTTAATCCCCTTCCTCCATTCCCATGGCTATAGTCCTAATTCAGGGCCAATCATTTTTGGCCTGGACTTTTTCAACACTCCTCCCTGTCCCCTTCTTGCCCCTGGCCTCTCCCTAATGCATTTACCCTCCAAAATGACACCACATCATCCCTAGTTTAAATTTCTGCTTAGGATAGAATTCAAACCCTCCACACTCTGAACCCAAATTAACTTTTCAATCTTTTTTCTCACCTGCGACAGCCATCCCACCCTGTGATTCAATAACATCATATGTGTCTCCAGGTCTTCGCTTGTGCCATTTCTTTTCTATGAGATGGTCTTTTCTTGTGGGCAACATGGACAAATCTTAGCTATTCTTCAGATCTGCCATTTCCTCTGTGAAATTTGTTCTGACCCCACCACATCTTCCCCTATCTTCCGTATCCATATCATTGTGTACATAACCCTTAAAACAGCACGTCAGCATTTCAATACAGTTATGTGTCTGTTTCCTCAACCATAATAGGAGGTCAAGAATTATACCTTGTCTTTGACTCCTAGAACCTGTTGGCAGAGTTCAGTAAGAGTTTTTAAACAGTTGTCTGTGTGGTTAAATTAAACAAATAGCCACAGAAAGAAAATGTTAATCATTATTGGTCGTGTACACCTGCATTTGTGTTCATCAAATTTTCTGAACAAAAATCAAAATGTGTGGTCTGAAAATGTGACAGATGATTTGAAAGTGGAAAATGTCCTAGAAAATTTGTGTCATGCTGCCCCATACTTGTGTCCCATAAACATCCCCTCAACAGTTCAGTACTAAAATTGCCAATATTCCCTCCCTCTACCTAAACCCACTGCCATGTTTCAAATGAAATTTATCTATTGTCAATCCAAGAAAATAAATTGCCTCTATATTGCTGTTTACTTCTCTGTCTGGATCAGGAGGCCATACACCTTTCAGTTCCTCTTGATAGGCTGGAAGACTAAAACCAAGATTAGCTTTGAATTGCTCTGCTTTCTTTGGTTTACTTTTAGTTCTCAGTGAATCACGTATTTTAGAAAAGCCCAATATTAGTAGATGCTTAGCCTTGTGCTGGTAGCTATTGCCAAGAAGATACATTGATTAGTCTTTTACTATGTACCAGGTACTGGATTAAGAACTTTAGATAGATTATCTTTTGTAATTCTCACAACAGCCCTTTATAAATTATTATTATAATGTCAATATTGTGGATGAGAAAACTAAGGCTTAAAGAGAGTAAGCAACGTACTCAAAGTCCTACACAGCTAGTAAGCAAACAAAGTTAAACCTTAAACCCAATACTGAGGCTGGGCACAGTGGCATGTGCCTGTAGTGCCAGGTGGCTGAGGCGGGAGGATTGACTTAGCCCAGGAGGGAGGCCACAGTGAGCCGTGATTAGCACCACTGTACTATAGCCAGGGCAAAAGAGTGAGATCCTGTCTCAAAAATAAACAAATAAATAATCCCAGCACTTTGGGAGGCCTAGACAGGAGGATCACAAGGTCAGGAGATCGAGACCATCCTGGCTAACACGGTGAAACCCCGTCTCTACTAAAAATACAAAAAATTAGCCGGGTGCAGTGGCGGGCACCTGTAGTCCCAGCTACACGGGAGGCTGAGGCAAGAGAACGGCATGAACCCGGGAGGTGGAGCTTGCAGTGAGCCAAGATTGCACCACTGCATTCCAGCCTGGGCCACAGAGCAAGACTCCGTCTCAAAATAAATAAATAAATAAATAAACAAACAAAACCAGTACTGAAGTCTGTGCTCTTAACAACAGGCAGCTTACTATCTGTCTGGGGAGATAACACATTCACATATGAAATAATTGGAAAATAGTATTCCTTGAAATGTCAGGATGTGGCTCCTTAAGTTCTCCAAGGCCAGATTAAGATTTACTTTTCTGAACCTTGAGGGACATTCAGGAGAAACGAGCCTGAGTTTTATAACAAAATAAAAGTTTACAGGAGCCCTGAGTTATATACAATAAATTCAGTGATCGAAGATGTAGGGTGGGTAGACAAGAGAATTCATGGGAAAATGCCTCCAGACCTAACAACTTGTATTTGTCAAACACTTCCAGTTCACAGAGCATTTTCACATATACTATGTCACATCATCTTCACAACCCTGTGAAATACAGATCATCTTTATTTTACAAGCTAGGACAAAGCATTGATTAAGTAGCTTGCCCCATATCATGCATATATGTTCCAAAGTGGTCAGTATGCAGACTCAGACCCCAATCTCTGCCTCCCAGCAACTCTATTTTCTGCCGTGACTCACTGTGACTCAGGAGTCGAGCAGCCCAGTGTCCAGTCTGGCTGCTCTTCCCAGGAGCTTTCCCACCTGGCCTCCTTCTGCTCAGTGGGTGCTGCTGGAGTCCCTTCCATTGGTCCAACTGGTGGTCTCTACCAACTGCCACAGAAGCTTCCAACAGCCACATTCCACCCATCCAACCCTTCTGCCATTAGAGAACCAGGAATTCCCTGGTTTTGGGGGCAAAGAATGGGACATACTCATAAAGCCTCAAGCTCCTAAAACTCATGACTATCCTTTTACTCCTGCCTCAAATTTTACACATAAATCAATGAAAAGCTGGTCATTGTGTGGCTTTCCAAGCCATTTGGATGTTGTGAAACTTGAAATGGGAGAAACATTGAAATTCCTGGAACTCTACTTCTGAGTATCTTATTGCCTTTTCCCATTCCCTAACCTTCCCTGTGATAGTCTTAACATACCTGCAGTCAGTAAATATTTATCAAGCACCTGTTAGGTGCCAGAACTATTCTAAGTTGGGAGTGAAGGCCTAGCATGGTGGCTCATGCCTATATCCCTAAGTACTTGGGAGGCTGAGGTAGGAGGATCACCTAAGCCCCAGAGATTGAAGATGCAGTCAGTCATGATCGCACCACCACTGCACTCCAGCCTGGGCAACAGAGTGAGACCCCAACTCTTTTTTTTTTTTTTTTTGAGATGGAGTCTCACTTGGTCGCTCAGGCTGGAGTGCAGTGGTGCGATCTCAGCTCACTGCAACTTCCACCTCCCAGGTTCACGCCATTCTCCTGCCTCAGCCTCCTGAGTAGCTGAGACCACAGGCGCCCGCCACCACGCCTGGCTAATATTTTGTATTTTTAGTAGAGACGGGGTTTCACCGTGTCAGCCAGGATAGTCTCAGTCTCCTAACCTCGTGATCCACCCGCCTCGGCCTCCCAAAGTGCTGGGATTATAGGCATGAGCCACCGCGTTCAGCCTGCGAGACCCCAACTGTTAAAAAAAAAAAAACTTACTTGGGTGAATGCATCACTCATCGCCCCAGAAAAAGCACCCCATGCTTGCTATCATGAAACTTGCATTACAGTTGGGACAGACTAACTAAATAAATAGCATGCCAAATGGTGATGGACGTTATAATAAAAAATAAACTTAGAAAATTAACTGGTGGAATGGGGTCTATGTTGGAAAGAAGTTGTTCAGGGAAGGTAGATTTAATACGACGCCTAAATGCAATACAGGAAGAAGCAAAGCCAATTGGCCCTCAAGGGAAGGGTTTTCCAGGCACAAAGAACATAGTGCAAAGGCCCTAAGCTTCCCTCATACTTAGGTTATTCACAGAATGGGAAGGAGGCCAGAGCGGCTGGAGCAGAATGAACAAAAGGGAGTGTGGTAGAAGATGAGGTCAGAGTGAGCAAGTGAGGGACCTGATTTTGTTATGCCTCATAGGCCCATAGAAGATTGTTGTTTTTCAGGCATTCAACCTCATTCAAACAAACCAAGCAATTATTTTAGGCCAGAATTGTTGGGTGCTGACGATACAGAGATGAATAAGACAAAGGCATTACTGTCAAGAAGCTGAGTCTGATGAAGAACAGAGACAAGTAAGCAGACAGCTATATCACAGTGTAACTGGTACTGCGAGAGGGTTAAGCCTTGATTACTGTAGTAACATATGGAAGGCACCTACTGCAGATGGGAGGTCAGAGAAACTGAAGTCTAAACCTGTGCCATTCGGAAGGAGACCACTGGCCCAATGGGGTTATTAAAGATGTTAAATGTGACTAGTATGACTGGGGAACCAAATGTTTAATATTAATTAATTTAAATATAAAACTGAAACAGTGTGAAATATTTTTCCCTTAAATTCAACCTTATAGTTTTGGTAGGACTACTTCTACTTTTGTCATTGCGTCCCATAAGATTTCATGATTGTTTTGTAGTGCTCATGTACTTTTTACTTTTACTTTTAAATAATGTTGCTACTACAAAATTTACAATTAAATAAATATGTGGCTCACATAATATTTCTACTGGACAACACTAACCTAAACTCAAAGTGGAACAGACAAGCCAGGGATGTAGAAGAAACCTCAAGGCAGAGAGGCTACATGTGCCAATGTCCAGATCGCAGACAGAGCATGGCACCTTCGAGGAGGCACAAATAACTCAGAATGATGAGTCCTGAAGTGTCAGCAAGCAGGTAGGTGGAGATGAGGCAGAAAAAGTAAACAGAAGCTGGGTCTGAAGGTCTCGTGTGTAATTCAAGGGAATTTGAGCTTTATCATGAGTATAACAGGGAGCTACCGAGGGAAGACACCCGGCCAGCTGGGATTGTTGCAAAGGTCATTCTGGCTATCATGTGGAGCGTACAATGAAGTGGGGCAAGCATGGAAGGAGGAAGACCAGTTAGTGCTGCTTGCAAAAATGAGGCAAGAGTCGAGGGCAGGGACAGTGGAGGAGAAGAGAGAAGTGGGCTAATGTGAGACATTATGAGAGGTCAGGTTGGCTAGACTTGTCATTGGATAGGTATGAAGAATGAGGGTAACAGGATGGCTTAGAGATCAGTCCCTAACACTGTAGGCTCTGAAAAGCAAATGACTACTGCCCTCCAAAGCCAGGTGTCCAAGCAAATGACTGAGCTCCGAAAGAGATGCAGGGTGTGAGGGCTGACTCCATACTTCCCTCCGACCATAAACAATATGAATCAAGA
The DNA here is from genome assembly GCF_047675955.1 of Chlorocebus sabaeus. Lineage (NCBI taxonomy): Eukaryota > Metazoa > Chordata > Mammalia > Primates > Cercopithecidae > Chlorocebus > Chlorocebus sabaeus. Next base: position 25,021,895 of record NC_132923.1, on the reverse strand, counting down.
AACATCTCCTGGAATTCCACCTGGGCATCTTGTTTGTCTTTGATGAGTATAATTTTTGGAAGTCAATGTATTCCATGCTGCCAGGTACACTGCTCCAGCATTTGCATTTCCTTTGATCAGAGGATGGCTAAGTGGCAAGATTATATCTCTCAAAAATAATCTCAGGAAAGGAGAAATGTATTTGAGGTGCTTCCCTCTCCTCAAATGGCAAACAGGAAACATATATTCAATAGAGCCACACCTATCTCAGCAACCCAGGGGCATGCCCAGGTTTTGTGGAGCCTAAAATGTATATAGCTGTTGGTTGAGGTTTTTTTTTTTTTTTTTTTTTTTTTATGGACGGGAGAGGAGGAAGGCTCTCTTTAAGGAAAATAATACCCAATTATGAATTTAAAATCACTAGGTAGGTTCTCATGCAAATGAGGGGCCCTGACCCTTAAGATTCATTAGCATCATGGTATATCGATAGTTTTAGAAGGCCATTTTTTTAAATCCATGAAACATGTATCAGCTGATGGGTTATGGGCACTGAGCAGTACATAGGGATATAAACGTGAATGAGAACAGACATAGGCCCTGCCCTCAAGAAATCCACCATTTAAAGTAGGAGATACATAAATAGGTCATTGTAGAACTACATTATGAATGCACGTATAAGAGCTCTATCCACAGAGTGTAGTGGGTGCAGAGAGGAGGGGCACTCAACTCACCTGAGGTGAAAGGTGCTTGGGTATCTTCCTGAGGGATGTGCCACCAGCAGGATGTGTAAGATACGTGAATTACTTAAACACTAGGTAGAAAACAGGTTTTGGATAATATTTTGTGTCCTATGAAGCTGGAAACTTTGTCAGCTAAAAGTAGAAAGGCCTTAAATGGCAAACCCAGTTCTTGCTAAAATCTCATCACTGCCAAGATTAACTCTGTACTACTAGCTAGAGATTCTCCCCAGAATAAAATGATAATCCTATTGTGGACTGAATTGTGTCCCCCCAAAATTCATCTATTGAAGCCCTAGCCCCAAATGTAACTGTATTTGGAGATAAGGTCTTTAAGGAGGTAACCGAGGTTAAATGTAGTCATCAAGGTAGGACCCTGAGCTGATAGGATGGGTGTCCTTATAAGAAGAGGAAGAGACACCAGAGACATATATGTGTCTCTCTGTCACTCTTACTCTTTCTCTATCTTCTCCACCACCACCCCCCAACCCTCTGCAGGGCACAGAGGAAAGGCCTTGCCAGAACATACTGAGAAAGTGACTCTCTATAAGCCAGGAAGAGAGTCCTCACCAGAAACCAAATTTTCTGTCACCTTGATCTTAGACATCTAGCCTCCAGAACTATGAAAAAGTTAATTTCTGTTGTTTAAGCCACCCAGTCTGTGGTACGTTGTTATGGCATCCTGAGCAGACTAATAAAGATCTTTAGATAAATATGGTCCATTTATCCCTATGCCTGGCCCCTGAGCAGAATATCCAGGAACAGCGGGCTATTACTGTGCCTCCTTGTCCACATTTCCAGGAGAAATCCAAGAATGATGTTTAGTGTCCTCTTACCACCTTGGGCTTTATTCCTCCCTTCTCACAACTTAGTACCTCTAGGCCACTCTTAGAGTCATGCCCCAAGGGTCATAGTCACTGTGTTAGTCTGTTCTTGCATTGCTATAAAGGAATACCTGAGGCTGGGTAATTATAAAGAAAAGAGGCCTAATTGGCTCATGGTTCTGCAGGCTGTACAGGAAGCATGACTCTGGCATCTACTCAGCTTCTAGTGAGGCCTCGGGGAGCTTTTGTTCATGGTGCAAGGCAAAGCAGGAGCAGTCACACAGCCAGTGAGGAACCCCAAGTAGTGGAGAGGAGGGCGGGCTCTTTTAAACACCCAGATCTCAAGTGAACTAACTGAGCAAGAATTCACTCATCACCAAGGGGATGGTGCTAAACCATTCATGAGGGATCCACCCCCATGACTCAATCACTTCCCACCAGGCCCCACCTCCAACACTGGGCTTCACATTTTTCAACATGAGATTTGGAGGAAATGAACATCCAAACCATATCAGTCACAGCTAGCTAATGATTCTTTGCTCATTCATTAGGGAGGTAGACTAATAATGCTGAAAGAGTTCTGGTAATACATTTGACCCCTAAACAACACAGGTTCAAACTTTACAGGTCCACTCACATATGGATTTTTTCAATAAAAGTTACACTGAGTATGCCTGCCTCTCCTGCCTCCCTTCTACTTCCTCTATCTCTTCCGCTCCTGCCACTCCTGAGACAGTAAGACCAACCTCTCCTCTTCCAGTTTCTTCTCCTCAGCCTACTCAACATGAAGATGATGAGGATAAAGATCTTTGTGATGATTCACTTCCACTTAATTAATAGTAAATACAATTTCTCTTCCTTATGATTTTTAGTAACTTTTCTCTAGCTTACTGTATTATAAAAATACAATATATAATATATATAATATACAAAATTTTATTCTGCATATTATCGACTGTTTATGTTGACTGTGTTATCAGTAAGGCTTCTTAACTGTAGGCTGTTAGTAGTTAAGTTTTGGGAAAGTCAAAAGTTACACTCAGAGGCCAGGCACGGTGGCTCACGCCTGTAATCCCAGCACTTTGGGAGGCCGAGGTGGGCGGATCACGAGGTCAAGAGTTTGAGACCAGCCTGAGCAACACAGTGAAACCCTGTCTCTACTAAAAATACAAAAATTAGCCAGGAATCGTGGCGCGCACCTGTAGTCCCAGCTACTCAGGAGGCTGAGGCAGGGGAATTTTGAGCCCAGGAGGTGGAGGTTGCAGTGAGCCAAGATCGCACCATTGCACTCCAGAGTGAGACTCCATCTCCAAAAACAAAAATGTTACACTTGGATTTCCGACTTTGCCAGGGGTCAGCACCTCTAACCTAACCCCTTCATTATTCAGGGGTCAACTGTACTTGGAAATAGCCCAGCTCAGCTGCTGTACTGGGTGCAAGGTCCCAGGCAAGTCAATTTCTGTCTCTGTACGGGAAAATTAAGGAATGAGCTAGGTTATTCCTAGGCTGTCTACTTCCTGAATGAGTCTAGGGTTCTAAACTGTTATCTTTCTGGGGTTCACTTTTAAGAGCCTCCAAAGACTTCATGAATGTCTCCAAGGCCCACATCAAGGAATCATTATCTAAGATGGGGAGGTACCTTTGGCCAGGAGTTCTTCCCAGAAGCCTTCAAATCGTGTTTGGTGTACAGGTAGCTCCACTACCTGCTCAGAAGTATTAGAATCTCCCACTTTTTAGCACTTTGGGATTCACAAAATGTTTGGGGTCTCAAAGGTCTCACTGGAAAGTTCTGATTAACAAGAAATATTACAAAGTCTTTTCCCATTGAGAAGAGGAGTCTCTGTAGTATTCCTTCCATGTGGACAGAGAAAAACTAAAAGCAAAGTGTAAAATGTCAGGGAGGAAACTGCTTGAATGCTATCTCCTGACTGTGTAGAGAGGGGAACCTTCCTAATGTCCCAGGGGACAGGCAAAGTTGTGCCAACCTAACTTGCATTTTGGCATGGGATCTCAAATGCCCTGTGAGCAAACAGCCAGCATCCTGCTCTCACTGCAATGCCAGTGTCGTGATTGGTGAGTGTGGCAGATCCTCCTGGAAACAGGCTTCAAAACCAAGCCTCAGAGGCCACGTAAGACACAGGAGCCATTTCACAGTCCTATTGTCTGTGTGCCTGAGAATCACAGAGTGAAAATACGCTAAAGTTGAAAGGGACTTCAAGGTCAAACCAAGGTTGAAGGTTGGGCACCTATCAAAATGGCTTTGAATTGTACATTTTTTCATGTGCATTTGAACCCGCAGCTGATTGTAAACTCTGTAAGTAACTATTATTTTTGTGTCTCCTCCTTTGTACTTAGTATGTTCATTGTATTTTCTGATGCCAAATGTGGGGGAGCAGGCAGTGGGGAGATTCCACACTGATTCTTCAATTCTCCAGCACCAACTTGGTGTCCGTCTTAGTCCATTTTGTGCTGCTGTAAAAGAATACCTGAGACTGGGTAATTTATAAAGAGGTTTATTTAGCTCATGGTTCTGCAGGCTAAGAATTCAAGGATGTGGTCCTGGCTTCTGGTGAGGGTTTTTGTGCTGTGTCATAACATGACAGAGAAGGTCAAAGGTGAAGCAAACGTGTATGAAGAGAGAAAAGCCTGAGGGGCATCTGGCTTTATAACAAATCACTCCCGCAGGAACTAGCCCAGTCTGGCCAGAGCAAGAAGTCACTCACTACCACAAGAGTAGTACTAAGCCATTCATGAGGGAGCTGCCCCCATGACTCAAACAACTCCCACCAAGCCCCACTTCCCAATTCAGCCACATGGGGACCAAATTTCAACATGAGTTTTGGTGAAGACAAACCAACCATAGCAATGTCCAACAATTCAATTCAATTCTGACACTAACTACTGGAGCCAGCACAGACCCCACAGGGTAAGGGCTAAGACTACCACTACTTCAGGTGCCCAGGCTACCTGCACTTCTGCCTAACTACAAATTCAAGGGTTGCCATGACTCCCCCTCAGGTTTAATCATTGGCTAGAATGACTCACAGAATTCAGGGAAGAACTTTGCTTACATTTACTGGCTTATTTTAAAAGATACAACTTAGGAATAGCCAAATGGAAGAGATGTCTGGGGCACGGGATGGGGCAGGGCACGCAGAGTTTCCACGCTCTGTCCAGGTGCACCCTGTTCCAGCCCATCCCTGTGTTCACCAACCCAGAAGCTTCCTGGGTCCCATTGTTCAAGACTTTTTACAATCAATTTCAAGAGCCCTGCTTCCAACCCTTTCTGGAGTTTAGGGGATGGGACTGAAAGTTCAGTCTTTCTGGTGACCAGCCTCCATCCTGGAGATACCTAGGGACTCCAACCTGAGTCACCTCATTAGCATAAATCCAGATGTGGTTAAAGGGGTTCCTTATGAATGACAAAAGGCACTCCTGTCAGTCGGGAAGTTCCAAGGGTTTTAGGAACTTCTTGACTTGAACAAGAGACTAAAACCAAATATATTTTTTATTGCACCACAGTTGCACACAGGTTCTTAATTAAACACGTATCAGTTAATTCACTGACTAGCTTGGAACACAAGAAGCATGATGAGGGGCTAAAAATGGCTAAGAAATCCCTTATCTCTGAAATCAGAAAGATTATGGGAAACCCTTTATTTTGGGACAGGTCATTCTGCTAGAAGAACATATAGCCCCAACTCCATACATAACCTTGAATTTGGTGAGAGGATAGATAAAATGGCATAGATTTTTGGCTATTTTTGTAATTTAAAAAGGCTAAATTTCTTATTTGGGAGTTTTCCCAGATTTAGTTAATTATGAGGCTCTCTGATTACTCCTTATTCTCTGACCCTCTTTATTGAATCCTGTGAGCTAATAGAATGACAGAAAGCAGGGGCTGCAGCACAGTGCCCTTGGCACCTCTGCAGCTGAGAAACCTGCTATTTCCATATGCACAAGCTTGCCAGAGATGCCTCTGAGCAAGTTGCGAAGAGATAACTGGCAGCAGAAAGATGCACCAGCACCAGGGAGGTATCAGAGCCGGTCAGCCGGGGTATGCCGTGGCAATCAATTATGTAGTAGGATTTGGCTGCCTTTCAGAAGCTCCTTTCACCACATTCCAAAGGCTCTCGCATTAAAAAGCATGCAGCGCTCTGTTCTCCTCAAGATGGCAAACTCAGAGAGGATTCCCTGGGCCACCCCACAGCTTCCTGCCATTAGAGTTTCTTACATGTTGTGAATTGAAGCTGAGATTAAAGAAAGATGCTTGCAGATTTGCAACTCAGGAATCCTCAGCCTGAAATACCTCAAGAGATCATCTTGTTCATTTACAGTGTTCATGCCTACACTGAGAATGGACAATGCTTGAGATGTTCCATTTATCCCCTGATTCACTTCCCATCTTTGGAGGCAGTAGACTGGACTAGATTATTTCTACTTCAGCAGTAGAGACAGGCCTGGGTGAAGCTGAAGTTTCACCACCCCATCAATCTGCTCTGATTCTGAAGTTAGACCTATTTATGTGATGCTTGATCTTTCCTCATCCTCTATGTTTTCAAGGCCCAGACTGGGAAATAGGAGGGTGACCAACTGTCATGGTTTTCTCAGGACTATAGAGGTTACTGGGAAATAGAACTTTCTCTTTTTTCAACTTTTATTTTAGGTTCGGGGTACATGTGCAGGTTTGCTATATAGGTAAACTCGTGTCACAGAGGTTTGTTGTATAAATTATTTTATCACCCTGGTACTAAGCCTAGTACCCAACAATTATTTTTTTCTGCTCCTCTCCCTCCTCCCACCCTCCACTCTTAGGGAGGACCCAGCGTCTATTTGTGTCCATGTGTTCTCATCATTTAGTTCCCACTTATAAGAAAAAATGTGCAGGCCGGGCGCGGTGGCTCACGCCTGTAATCCCAGCACTTTGGGAGGCCGAGGCGGGCGGATCACAAGGTCAGGAGATCGAGACCACGGTGAAACCCCGTCTCTACTAAAAATACCAAAAATTAGCTGGGCGCGGTGGCGGGCGCCTGTAGTCCCAGCTACTCAGGAGGCTGAGGCAGGAGAATGGTGTGAACCCGGGAGGCGGAGCTTGCAGTGAGCCGAGATCGCACCATTGCACTCCAGCCTGGGCAACAGAGCGAGACTCTGTCTCAAAAAAAAAAAAAAAAAGAAAAATGTGCAGCATTTGGTTTTCTGTTCCTGTGTTAGTTTGCTAAGGATAATGACCTCCAGTTCCAGCCACGTTCCTGCAAAGGACATGATCTCATTCTTTTTTATGGCTGCATAGTATTCCATGGTGAATATGTACCACATTTTCTTTATCCAGTCTATCATTGATGGGCATTTAGTTGATTCCAAGTGTTTGCTATTATGAATAGTACTCCAATGAACGTATGTATGCATGTGTTCTTATGGTGGAACAATTCATATTCCTTTGGGTATATACTGAGTAATGGGACAAATAGTAGTTCTGTTTTTAGCTCTTTGAGGAACTGCCACACTGCTTTCCAAATGGTTAAACTAATTCGCACTCCCACCAACAGTGTATAAGGATTCCCTTTTCTGTGTAACCTCACCAGCATCTGTTATTTTTTGACTTTTTTTTTTTTTTTTTTTTTTGCCTCCTGGGTTGAAGCAATTCTCCTGCCTCAGCCTCCAGAGTGGCTGGGACTACAGGCATGAGCCACAATGCCCAGCTAATTTTTGTATTTTTAGTAGAGACAGAGTTTCACCATGTTAGCCAGGCTGGTCTTGAACTCCTGACCTCAGGCAATCTGCCCACCTTGGCCTCCCAAAATGCTGGGATTACAGGCATGAGCCACTGCACCCAGCCTTGACTTTTTAGTAATAACCACTCTGACTGGTGTGAAATGGTATCTCATGTGGTTTTGATTTGCATTTCTCTAATGCTCAGTGATATTAAGCTTGTTTTCATATGCTTGTTGGCCACATGTATGTCTTTTTTTGAAAAGTGTCTTTTCATGTCCTTTGCCCATTTCTTAATGGGGTTGTTTTTTTCTTGTAAATTTGGTTAAGTCCCTTATAGATGCTGGAAATTAGACCTTTGCCAGATGCATAGATTGCAAATATTTTCTCCCATTCTATACTTTGTCTGTTTACTCTGTTGATAGTATCTTTTGCTGTGCAGAAGCTCTTTAGTTTAATTAAACACCATTTGTCAATTTTTGCTTTTGTTGCAATTGCTTTCAGCATCTTCGTCATGAAATATGTGACTGTTCCTATGTCCAAAATGGTATTGCCTAGGTCGTCTTCCAGGGTTTTTATAGTTTTGAGTTTTACATTTAAGTCTTTAATCTATCTTCAGTTGATTTTTGTATATAGTGTAAAGAAGGGGTCCAGTTTCAATCTTCTGCATATGGCTAGCCAGTTCTCCTAGCACCATGAATTGAATAAGGAGTCCTTTTCTCATTGCTTGTTTTTGTCAGCTTTGTCGAAGATCAGATAGCTGTATGTGTGCAGCCTTTTTTCTGGGTTCTCTATTCTGTTCCATTGGTCTATGTGTCTGTTTTTGTACCAGTGCTGTGCTCTTTTGGTTACTCTAGCCCTGCACTATAGCTTGAAGTTGGGAAGCATGATTTCTCCAGCTTTGTCCTTTTTGCTTAGGATTGCCTTGGTTATTCAGGCTCTGTTTTAGTTCTATATGAATTTTAAAATAGTTTTCTCTAGTTCTGTGAAGAATGTCATTGGTAGTTTGATACAAAGAGCATTGAATCTGTAAATTGCTTTGAGCAGTATGGCCATTTTAATGATATTGATTCTTCTGATCCATGAACATGGAATGTTTTTCCATTTGTTTGTATTATCTCTGATTTCTTTGAGCAGTGTTTTGTAATTCTCACTATAGAGATCTTTCACTTCTCCTGAGACACAGAAATTTCATGCTAAGACTAGGAAAGTCCCAGACAAACTAAGATGAGTCAGTAACTGTAGGAAATAGTTGGAACTGACCTGAAACAAGTATAGTCCCAGACAGGTTTTTGGGAAGCCAAATTCAGAGCCTGGTTTTGTTTGGAAGGTAGTGGCTCTGCTATACCATTCTTTTGAATTTGGCAAGAAATAATTATGTGATCTGTGGCTGCACAAAACATGAATCGCTATAGCAGTAGATAGTGTAAGCATATAGACTCCAAAATAAAAATCCACAAAAATATATGTTTTATGAGAGAAGGAATAATTATTTCTATATTTCTATCACTTACTATAATGCAAGTCACATAGTAAATATTCTAATAAATATTTGTGAAGTAAATGAATACATGAATTCCAGCTCTATCTGGCTCTATCATTACTGCCTGTATGACATTACCTAAGTTACCGAATGTCTTTCTTTTTTTTTTTTTTTGAGATAGAGTCTCAGTCTGTTGCCCAGGCTGGAGTACAGTGGCACGATCACGGCTCACTGCAACTTCTGCCGCCAGAGTGCAAGGGTTCAAGTGATTCTTGTGTCTAAAACCGAGTAGCTGGGATTACAGGCGTGCATCACCACACTCAGCTAATTTTTGTATGTTTAGTAGAGACAGGTTTCGCCATGTTGGCCAGGCTGGTCTCAAACTCCTGGCCTCAAGTGATATGCCCGCCTCAGCCTCCCAAATTGCTGAGATTACAAGCATGAGCCACCACACCCAGCCTAAAGGTACTAAACGTCTTTAAGCTTCTGTTTCTTCATCTGTAAAGTAAGGATGATAATAATTAGCCGCTTCATAGTTGTTATGGGCTAAATGAATTATGTCCCCCTGCTCAAGTTTACATGTTGAAGTCAACCCCCAATACCTCCAAGTGTCCTTATAGGAATTGGAAATATTGACACAGAGACACCAGGCACAAGTGCACACAGAGAAAAGACTATGTGAGGACACAGTGAGAAAGTGGCCACCTGCAAGCCACAGAGAGAGGCCTTAGGAGACACCAAACCTGCTGATACCTTCATCTTGGACTTCTAGCCTCCATAACTGTGGGAAAATAAATTGCTGTTGTTTAAGCCACTCAGCCTAGGGTATTTTGTTATGGCAGTCTTATCAAACTCATACAATAGAAGAAATAATGCCCGTAAATCACCCAGCACATGAATGCTCAGTAAATGTTTCTACTAGTAAAAATATCTGAGCACGGCACTGAAAATATGTAATATACACAAAAACATACAAAAGGGAATCAGTAGAATTATTTGTCTACACCTGAGGACCTTGGGGGACAGAGAAAACTGAACCTGCCCTGCATACTATTCTCTGCACTGGGATCATGAAAGAGTGTATCCACAAACGACATTCTAGTCCAGGACATCTCAAACCTTAAAGTGCATATGGCTCACCTGGGGAACTTGTTAAAATGTAAATTCTGATTCAGTGGGTCTAGGGTCTGCATTTCAAACAAGCTCCCAGGTGATTCTGATGCTGCTGGCTACAGGACCACACCAGGCAACACTGAAGAAATAGGTTTCTGAGTCCTAAGGAGAGTTACAAACCACTGGATACACAAGACACAAAACCAAATGCATCAAGTGGCTAGAAAATACTCAGTAAATTGAATACTATATTTGTATATATCATGACTAGAGATGGCAGTGCCACTTAAGTATATATATAATTCAGGACCATGGAGTTAAAGTGCTCAAGCAGGTAAAGTCATCTGGAGAATTCCTGAAGGAGGAAAGGAAGACACTTCATTAAGCAGGGGAAAATAAAGAAAACATTCTCTGCAGGAGAACCCGTGTGGGTTAAAGCGACCTTAAATAGTTCAAGTCGAGTTGTATTTAGTTCCTTACTTCCCTACCCTAATAAGTACAGGGGCGGCATTTTGCTGCTCCTCTGGAAGGGTGAGGGGAGGGAGGAACGTGTGGGTGTGCTTATGACACTGTTTGCTCCAGCTAGCTAATGTTTGGTTTCCTTATCTTTGGAGAGTGTAATGGGTGTTGGTGCCAGCTTGGAGGCCACATGATCTCAATCAGACTCTAAAGTCATTAACGAAGCTACTAGGAGGTAAGCCTCCATGTGGCCTGCAGCCAGAGCTTTAGGAAGAGGGAACATGGAGAGGGAAAACAAACTCAACCTTGGGTTACCTAAGATGAACATCTTTACTAGAGCTCCAGAGTCTGCATCACCAAGGCTGTTACTATGCTTCAAGATGTGGTCCCTTCCAGGTACCTGACCATACACAGATCAGACTTTCCTTGTCCCCTCAGACCCCGGAAGTTCCATGGGGCCATCAGATGTAGATCCAAGCACTTGGGGATGTTTATGTTTTTAGTGATTTTTCTAGAGTTGGAGGCTGAATCATGAAAGAATAGCAGATATTCGGCGGGGTGCGGTGGCTCACACCTGTAATCCCAGGACTTTGGGAGGTTGAGGCAGGCGGATCACCAGAGGTTAGGAGTTTGAGACCAGCCTGGTCAACATGGCGAAACCCTGTCTCTACTAAAAATACAAAATTAGCCGGGTGTGGTGGCATGTGCCTGTAATCCCAGCTACTCAGGGGCTGAGGCAGGAGAATCCCTTGAACCCAGGAGGCAGAGTTTGCAGTGAGCTGAGAGTGCGCCACTGCACTCCAGCCTGGGCAACAGAGCAAGACTCTGTCTCAAAAAAAAAAAAAAAAAAAGAAAAGAAAAGAAAAAAAGTAGCAGAAATTCCAGACCCTGAAAACTTGGATTAATCAGCTGACATATGGGTATTCTTTTGCAGAAAAGTGAGTTTCTTCTATGTTAAGTGGTCAAGATGATCCCTGATGATAATATCTCCATAAACAGATTTTTTTAGGGCTTCATTCAAACTGTAGGATCATATATTATTGGGTTTAGATTAGGAGCTTGGATTTTGGAGGTTTGCCAGCTGTTTCATCTGGGCAAGATCCTTAACCTCTCTGAAGTCTCAATTTCCCAAATTTAAAAAATAATATTTATATCATGGATTAAATGAGACATAAAGCATACAAAGTGATTGGCTTTTATTATAATTTTTTCTCTTCTTATCCCACTTAATTATGTTCTTCCCATGAAGTAATGTCAGGCTCTATAAAGGCAGTTGGGACTGTGGGCCTATTTCCCTCTTCTCCACTCATCCTGAAGTCTGCTACACTGCTTCTCTATTAGAGAATATTTAATTGAGCATCTCCTGTATGCCAACTAAAAGACACAGTCTTTGCACTTAAAGGAGTCCACAGTCACTTAGAAGGAGACAAGATGAGTCAGCAAATAAATATAATCAAGTATCTTAGGTGCTCTGGCAAATGTCTAAATGGACAAGAAGTGATGAAGCAGAGCATGTTTACTTCTAGTTTGGAGACTTAAATAAGAAAAGGATTAAAAGTGGATGTGTTTGAACTGAGTTTTGAGAAATGAGAATTGGCCAGATATTCCAGAGTGTGCGTTTTGTGTGTGGGCACTCAGTGGAAGGGGAGGATTGGTGGGCATGGGTCACCAAGAAACAAGCAACAGCCTGACTTGTCAGGGATCTGGAAGAGGTTTGAAGTTGCCAGAGTGTGGGATGTGTGGGGAAGGTGGTAGAGCAAGAGATAAGGTTACACAGCTAGATCAAGGTCAACTCACAGAGGATCTCCTAAGCCATACTTAGGAGTTTGGGCTTGACCATGAGGGTAATGAAAGCCAATAAGAGGGGAGTGGTTTGGTCAGACATATGGGTAAGTGTTATAAGGAAAAATTTTTCTCTAATTGCAAAAATAGTTTATTTTCAATGGGGGGGGGGGGAACACAAGAAAAAAACTACATATGAACTGACTACCAATACCCAACTCGTAATGTACTGGAGCGAGTTTTCCAGAGAGAATAACAGAGTATAAAAGGAAAAAAACATTTTTTCCTACTCTCCCTGCTCCATATTTACTCAATACAGATCACTTCTTAGACCAGATGTGTGTTTTTCCCCACACATCAAGCAATTCTCCAGCAGACCCTCACTGGGTATCCTAAAATCCAATTCTGATTCTATCTACCTGGATATAGCATCAGATCCCAGTGGTTGTGGGCTCAGTCCCACAAAACTGCTCTCACTTCAGAGGCCAGTTGCAAGTCTGGCCACCTTTATTTTTCACCAACTGGCTATAAACTGGGAGTCCCTCAACTTTCTGCTTGGGTTTGATTAATTTGCTGGGATGGCTCACGGAATTCAGGGAAACATTAACCAGCTTATTAACTGTTTTACCAGTTTATTACAAATGATATTACAAAGGATACAGATAAACCGCCAGATGAAGAGATGCATGGGCAAGGTATGGTAGAGCGGTTGCAGAGCTTCCATGCTGTGTCTAGGTGAGCCACCCTCCTGGCGTCTCCTAGCGTTTAGCAGTCCCGAAGCTCATCAACTCTTATTTGAGTGTTTGTAGAGCTTGATGTTCAGCAACACCCTCCCTCCCCTTCTTGGAGGTTGGAGGGTAGGGTTGAAAGTTCCAATTCTCTAATCACTTGGTCTTTCTGGTGACTGGTCCTATCCTGAGACTAATGCCCCTACACTAAGTCACCTTATTGGCATAAATGCTGGCGTTATTAAAGGAGCTCATTATGAATAACAAAGATGTTCCCATCACCAAGGAAATTCTAGGGGTTTTAGAAGCTATGACAGGAACCAGGAAAAAAAAAAAAAAACCAAAGATATTTTATATTATATCACAAGGGGAAGGGGAGCCAACATGTACTGAGCACCTATTATGTGGCAGGTATTTTATGAAGTTTATCTCATTTAACGTAACACTAAGGTTTGCTGCTCCATGTGGGTCCACAGCCAGAGGGTTTTGAAGAGGGTCTACAGAAGCGGAAGAATAAACTCAGTCTTGCATTACAGAGGCTCCTCAACTTATGATGGGGTCACATTGTTGTAAGATGAAAATATCATCTAAGTCAAAAATGTATTTAATACACCTAACCTACCGAACATCATAGCTTAGCCTAGTCTACCTTAGACATACTCATAACGTGTATGTTAGTTTACCATTGAGTAAAATCATCTAACACAAAGCCTATTTTATAATAAAGTGTTGAATATCTCCATTTATTTATTTATTTATTAAGACAGAGTCCTGCTCTGTTGCCCATGCTGGAGTGCAATGGTGTGATCTCGGCTCACTGCAAGAGATTCTCTTGCCTCAGCCTCCCGAGTTACTGGGATTACAGGTGCACACCACCATGCCCAGCTAATATTTTTGTATTTTTACTAGAGTTGGGATTTCGCCACGTTGACCAGGCTGGTCTCGAACTCCTGACCTCAGGTGATCCACCCGCCTCGGCCTCCCAAACTGCTGGGATTGCAGGTATGAGGCACTGCACCCGGCTGCCTGTAATTTATTGAATACTGAACTAAAAGTGAAAAACAGAATAGTTGTATGGGTACTCAAAGTATGGTTTCTACTGAATGTGTATTGCTTTTACACCATTCACAAAGTCGAAAAATGGTAAGTTAGGGACTGTTTGTATTAGCTAAACTAAGGAGAACATCTTTACAAAAGTGCCAAATATTTGTATCACCAGGGCCTAATGCTCTCACTGTGCTCCACAGGTAGACAAGAGGAGGAAGGGAAGGTGGGAGGAGAAGCAACTTTGGGAAGATGAGATGAGGATAATAAGTTCTCTTTGAGATGGTTGTAAGGCACACAGGTGGATGTATAGGTTTAGTACTTAAAAGAGAAATTGGGGCTGGAAGTAAAACCTTTGGAATTGGCATTTACATTAGATTTAAAGCCATGAGAATAAGTGAATGTGCCGCAGAAAGACAGAAGAGAGAAGATCAAGACTAGAGCCCTAGTTGCCAGGCACGGTGGCTCATGCCTGTAATCCCAGCACTTTGGGAGGCCAAGGCGGGTGGATCACGAGGTCAGGAGTTCAAGACCAGCCTGGCCAAGAAGGTGAAACCCTGTCTCTACCAAAAATACAAAAATTAGCCAGGTGCAGTGGCAGGTGCCTGTAATCTCAGCTACTCGGGAGGCTGAGACAGGAGAAACACTTGAACCCGGGAGACAGAGGTTGCAGTGAGCCAAGATCACACCATTGCACTCTAGCCTGGGCAACAGAGCAAGACTCCATCTCAAAACAAACAAACAAACAAAAAAACAAACAAACAAGCAAAAAAACAACAGAATAGACCCCTAGGGAATGCCAGAATTTAAGAGGCAGAGCAAAGGAGATACCACTAGGGCCTGTGAAGGAAGGTCAAAGAAGAACCATGAAAGAAAGATCCTGGAATTCACCAACTTTCAAATGTCACACAGGCCAATCGAAGTGAACAGTACAAAGAGGACACAGGGTTTTGCCATTGCCCAGTAGGAGCTTTGCCAGTGCCCTTTATGAAGTGGGATGCAGGGAGCCTCACTGCAGCAGGTGGAAGAATGGATGGAAAGTGACAGTAAATGCAGTCTGTACTTTTAGAGAGCTTGACTACGATGGGAGAAGGTTTTGTGGTTGATTGATTTGTTTTGCTTCTAAAGACTGGAGAAAACAGCATATTTTTATGATGGAAAGGAGCCAATAGTGGCTGAACATGAAGACTAGAGAGAGGGAATAACCAAGGGTGCAAAATTCGACATCAGTTTTTCTCAACCAGGGACATTCAATATTTGGAAACATTTTTGGTTGTCACAACAGAGGTAGAGGAGCTGTTACCAGCATCTACTAGATAGAGTCCAGGGATGCTGCTAAATATCCTTTAATGTATAGCACAGCTCCTCATGACAAAGAATTATCTGGCCAATGCCAACAAGCTAGAGGTCAAGAAACCTTAATCTAAAGGAAGAAAAAACAGACCAAGAATGCAAGTGATAGGATTAGCTTCCACCCGATATAACTCAATACATGTTTGTTAAATAAATTAATGAATTTAAAATTCCATAAATAGATTCCATCCTATTTCCTTTCATCTTTGGAAGCCCTACAACTTAAGCATGGCATGAAAAATTTGAATACTATGGTACTACAGACTCAAAGATAAGATACAAGCTCATACTCTAAGTTTTGAATAAAATGATGCTGCCTAGAGAATTCAGGGAAGCCTTGCAAGATGGGAATAGGGAAATAAAATTGACTTTCATTGAGTGTCTACTTTATATAAGCACTTTAAATACGCTTTTATACAAGCACTTTATTTAGTTGTGTGACTTAATATACACCACACTCTGGTGAGTGAGATATTAGCTCCATTAACTAGGGAGGAAACAGAGTCACAGAGGTCAAGTTAACTTGTCCAAGGTCACTCATCTAGTGAGAAATGGAACCAAGAGTTGAACCCAGTTAAATCTCACCCTAAAGTCTAAGTTGTTTCCACTGTACTATGCTGTCTTCATGCAATAACCAAGTCAAGTGACATCTCAGCCTTGAACGATGAGCAGGAATTTGTAAAACAAAGAGAGGCAAAGAGAGGACTGGGCATTCCAGATATTATGGAGCACATGTAAAGGCCCTGAGGTATGAAACAGCCATTTGGTGAGGCTGTGTGACTGAAATAAATGGCACAGGGCAGAGCAGGGGCAGAGGTGGACCACAAGGGGTGGAGAAGTACCATGGCAACCATGCAGCTAAGTCTTTTCTAGAAGTCAGCAGCTCTTAATTTTAGCCTTTTCTGATGCTATTCAAATAACTGAGCCTCCCTATCCTCTGTTTTACATGGTTTTTCTTTTGCCCAGTGTTAAATGTTTCATATTCCAAGTACAGAGGCGTCTAAATATTGGTTTAGGGTTTAGTAAATCTTTTTCTTTCCTATGACAGCAAAAACGAGCTATGTAACTTACAACTCCCTTGAGTGAGACATTCATTTTACAAGCAAAATGAGTTATAGATTAATTCGGGAATGTTTAAGCTCCGGTTAAGCAGCAGTGGGCACGCAATTGCCTAGAACATAAAATCAGGACAGTCAGGGAGCATCTCTAGCTTGTTAACTGTAATGCCAGATAAATGTCACCCTCTGCTCAGGCTTTTTAATCATTTCTTAAAAAAATAAAAGTATTCAGTTGTACTTCCTAAGGCATTTCCTGTTTAGAGGGTGTGTATTCTAACAGCTGTGTTAGAAACTGTGACCTAAGAGCTTTCAGACTGCTTGTCCTTTGAAGCTCCTGAGTGCCAAGCTAGGAGATTACTCCCACCTAGGCCAGAGCCTGGCCTCCTGGCCTGAACCTGGCTATCCTGGGTTCCCAGCTCCTACAACCATATAGTCCTGTGATAACTGCAGAGGATGTAGGGTGCATGGAGGTCTAGAAGCCAATCCACCTTCATGGAAAGTATCATTTATTTGGAAAGTGGGAAATATAATGTTTGCAAAGTATCTTGCAGAGATTTCTATATTTCCGGGTCACAGAGCAGAGGCTGACAGGCACAGATCGCCACTGAACCTCTAAACATTCCTATTCTCCTCCACCCCCAATGTCTTTCCCTGTCCTGGAAAAGTGCAAAAAAGGAGTATACATCCCAGGCTGCTGGACATATGCCCAATTATTCTCTGGGGCAAGAAGTCTACCCCTGATAGTGATATATATAAACGCTCATGCTTAAAAAAAAAAATACAGTCAGTTTAACCAGGCGCAATAGTTCACACCTGTAATCCCAGTGGCTGGGAAAGCTGAGGTAGGAGGATCACTTTTAGCCCAGGAGTTCAAGGCTGCCGTGAGCTATGATTGTGCCATTCCACTCCAGCCTAGGCGACAGAGCAAGACCCCATTCAAAAAAAAAAAAAAATTACAGTCAGTTTGAGCAGGATGTATCACTTTCAGGTCATGAGTTCACTAATTTCTACTCCAGTATATTTTTAAAATCCCAGTCATAGTTTTACAACTGCTATGTGAGTCTCATTTCACACAAAAGATTAACACATAAAATTGTTTAAAATAGCATTGCTTACAGTGAAAACCTGAATTTAAAAAAAAAAAAAAAAACCTGAACTAAAAAATAGCTAAAAAATCAAATGCAATTTACAATCACAAGAGAATGGGTAAAGAAAGTTATGGTACATTAACAGTAGATATTTTGCAGCTATTAATAGTTATACTTAACAAGAGTAATAGTAACAGAAAGAACGATTATATAATAATGTTGAATAAGCAAAACAAGATACACAACTGTCTGTACAATTGTTATTTCTTTCTTTCTTTTTTTTTTTTTTGGAGACAGAGTCTCACTCTGTTGCCCAGGCTGGAGTGCAGTGGCACAATCTCAGCTCACTGCAACCTCCACCTCCTCGGTTCAAGCGATTCTCCTACCTCAGCCTCCCTAGCAAGCTGGGATTACAGGCACCCACCACCATGCCCAGCTAGTTTTTGTATTTTTAGTAGAGATGGAGTTTTACCATGTTGGCCAGGCTGGTCTCGAACTCCTGACCTCAGGTGATCCACCTGCCTCGGCCTCTCAAAGTCCTGGGATTACAGGTGTGACCCACTGCACCTGGACACAATTGATATTTCAACTGTGAATATCATGCATAGAGAAATGATTGGAGATGTACGACAAGATGTACCACAGATTAATTTTACCACTAGAAAAGGCAAAATCTCCCTATCTGTTTGCTTGGGCTGCTATAACAAAATACCTTACACTGGGTAATTCATAAACAACAGAAACTTACTGCTAATAGTTCTGGAGACTGGGTAGTCCAAGATCAAGGCGCCAGCAGACTCAACATCTAGTGAGAGCCGGTTCTTCATAGATGGTGGCTTCTGTGTGTCCTTGTGAGACAGAAGGAGCAAGAAAGCACCCTCAAGCCTGTTGTATAAGGGCACTAATCCCATTCATTCAGGTGGAGCCCTCATGACTTAATCACTTCCCAAAGGTACCGCCTCTTAATACTATTACACTGAGTATTAGGCTCTAACATATGCATGTGGGGGGACACTGCATTCATACTGTAGACAGAAGGAGCCAAAGAAACAAACAGACTCTCGTATAGTGCTGTTTACATCCTTCTAATGTTTCTAGAGCAATTCATACATAAATATGGAATACTTTATATGCCTGATGTGGCTGGTGACCACAATGCTGTTATTTAGGAAGAGTAGAAAAAGTAACAGCTCTGATAACTAAGGAAAACAATAAACCCACAAATATGAGGCTTATTCAGTTAAAATACCAAACCTAGGAGGATGAGCTTCAACTGCTGGTCATAAAAATCTCACTACAAGAGTCCACAACTTTCCACTGCAAAACTAGAAAATTAAGTATCTTTCATCTTTATTTTCACACCCTTTACTGTATATTCTTATAATATTAGGAGCCGTGGATGGTAAATCAATAGATTGTTTCTATGATAGCATGGACCAAACAGAATGGGGTAGAAAGAGATAAGTCTATCTCTAGCTATTCCATTGTGGCTTTATCAATTGGACAGAATGAATGTCACCTCTGTTCCCAATTTAATCCTCCTCTTTCAAGTCTGGACACCTGCATTCCTCAAGTATCTTAGCTCCAGGCGAGGACTAACAGGGAGGGAATTTGGTTTTTTTAGGTACTGAAAGATAATCACATCAAATAATAAATTATTCTCTATATCTATTTAAAACTGTCTCACGTGTCTTCAAAATGTCATGGGAAAAATAAAAAGGTACACTGAGAGAGTGTGCTCAATGAAATATTTAAACCATAAAGCCAGCAAGGCCAGTGATTAAGGAGATTAAGTATATCTGGATGATGGATATAAATCAGAAGCATGTTGTCAAAGATTAGTAGTTA
The DNA here is from genome assembly GCF_047675955.1 of Chlorocebus sabaeus. NCBI lineage: Eukaryota > Metazoa > Chordata > Mammalia > Primates > Cercopithecidae > Chlorocebus > Chlorocebus sabaeus. The sequence continues at coordinate 25,002,690 of NC_132923.1, read as the reverse complement.
TTAAAGCTGCTTATTGTCCTTCCAATAGAAAAAAAAAAGCAATCATATGGTTTTTAGTGTCAGTCTGAGCCATCAAGTCATTATGTAATTTTTATCTTTTCTTACTCCTTTTGCCATGAGGCAAGGCAATTTATTTCCCCTGTAGCAAATAAATTTCCTCTGCTCAAACATGCTCTGAGTGTAATCCTGGGCTAGCCACCCACCTCTTAGGATTCACTTTCCTCATTTGCTAAAGGAGGGAATTGGTTCTTATAGTTCTGACATTCTGTGTTTCTCCGAAAGATGTTTAGAGAGTTCCAGGACATGAGTTATCATATATTATCTACTCTAAGACACATTTGATTATAAGATATGCCATTATTTTATGTACTACTCACAAAAAAAAGATCCTGTCAACTAAACTGTGACACAATACCCTAACTATAGCCCTGTGACCCTGGGATTAATCACACCAGCCTCTCATGCTTTGAAATAAAGGACAATTCCTACCACCCTCCATTGCATGGCTTGGTTGATTTTAGACAGTTCTTTTGTATGTATCTCACTAATAAAACAATTTTGCTTGTAGGTATCTTTCTTTCTCAGGTCCCATAGAACTCTTGATTCTTGTTTTTTTCAGAATAATATATGGAACTGCAATCATTTCTCTGATGATGAATATTTGCTTCACTAGTATCAAATTCATTCCCCACTATGTTCATGCCTTCTGCAAATACAGGAATCATAGTATAGTTTTTTTTATAATTTAAACAACAAGTAAGCTCAATATATTATTACCAACAGTGTCCTTAACTAAATGGAAGTCATGACAATATGAACAGTGATGACTAATTTTGAACCTGGGCAGACCAGGACAGCTACATCATGACTACAGTCTAACTGACATCCCAAATGACTTCAGAGACATTAAAAAACAACTGGGAGCCTGGGCAACAGGGTGAAGCCCCATCTCCACAAAAAACACAAAAACTGGCCACGCATGGTGGCAGGCACCTATAATCCCAGCTACTCAGGAGGCTGAGGTGGGAGGATTGCTTGAGCCCAGGAGGTCAAGGCTGCAGTGAGCTGAGATTATGCCACTGCACTCCACCCTGGGCAACAGAGTGAGAACACGTCTCAACAACAAAAAAAAAGTGGGGGGTGGTGGGGAGGAGAAAAATATGTGATTTAGAACTGATGAGTTGAGTGAGATGTCTTCTTCACCTCCAATGAGAGAGGAGTGGCATACAGTAAGTGTTCCCTAAATATTTGCAGGTTGTTGAAGGATTGAATGAAAGTATGGATGAGAGGATGAACAAACAAACAAGTAGCTAATTGGGAATGTTGACAAGGAGCCTTACTGCCTTCCTTGAGATTGCTTCTTATGGCAAACTGCACTGCAGTCTTGAGTCATCATGGCTGGCTAAAATCATGGCGCCCCAGCCTTCCAAGACTTTGGAATCTGATTCACATTCCCATCCCAACCCCTGCTAAGCTCTTATGCCTCTATCAGACTGTGAAACTAAATGCCAAGGTCCATGTAGAAGGCTCAATGTAACACAAGATCTTACATTTCCTTGACTCCTCAATACTAGTGGCCTTGCCTTCTTATCCTCCCCTGCAGCTGCTCTCAACCCTCCTCCTCCTCGTCCTTGTTTTTCCACTATTCTATGGCATCTCATCCCTGCATATCGACTTCCTGCTTTCTGCACCCAAGTGGTTACAAGCAATTATATAGATTCATTTGCTTCAACTTTAGGTGACTCTCAAGCTGCTGCTAACCTGTTCCTTCTGCCATTCTTCTCAACAGCTCTCTCATGCATTCTCTTTTTTCCTTGAACCCTCAACACCTTCATCACCTGCAACTTCAGTAAATCATCTTTCTACTTTATGAGAAAATTAAAGCTACCAAGTTGGAACTCCCTGAGCTCCATCAACAACACCTAAAAACTCTTAGTCTAATTCTATCCCTTCTTTCTCTCCTCTCAGGACATTTTCTCTAGTTCAAAACTAATCCCTCCATCTGGCCTCTGCCTACGCCTCAGGAAACTCTTACTCTATTAGTTATCCTCTCTATCTCCTTTACTCCAAGCTTCCCCTCTACTTGATCTTTCCTGGCAAAATATAAATATGATCATCTCTACTCTAAAAACAACTTCCACTCGCCCACTCTTCTCTTCTAGCTCTTAGCCATTTCTCTCTTTTTCAAAGCCAAGTTTTTTAAGTCTACCTATTATTGTTGCCTCCATTTTCACCTCCCATTCACTTACAAGTCTAGTGCAATCTGGCAAACATGTTCACCATGCCAACAAAATTGTTCCCTAAAATCACTAATTACCTGCACAGGCCTATCCTTAGCTCACTTGACCTCTATACAGTATTTAATGCTGTGAAATACTCCCTCCTCGACATCTCTTCCTTTTGGTTATTGTGATACTGCTCTCTCTTCCTTTTTCATGCCCTTCTGTGTTTTATTCTTTGGTCAGACAGAAAAAACGGTTTTTGCTTTCCCGTCTACTTATGAGCTCTCTTTGGTGATCACAAATACACTATGTTAGCTTCTGCAAATAACCACAGCCTCAAGTTTCTATGCCCAACTGAAACTTCTCTCTGCATTGATGATAACAGGTCTCAAACTCATCATCTTCCCCCATAAGCCTGCTTCTCTTCCTGCCTCAGGTGTCAAGCCGTGTACACAGGTGTCAAGCTGGAAATCCATCCTTCCCTTTGGACGTGCCCCTCCTCACTCACACAACTGATTGGTTACTTAGGCTTCTAGAGCCTGTAAGCTACCATCTCTGTAATCCACTTCCACTGCTTCTACTTTAGCTGAGGCCCTCGACATATGTCACGTGGATCATCATAGTGGGCTTCTGGGTGTTTCTTCTCTAATCTGTCTGCCACACTGCTGCCACATATCACATTACTACCAGAATAATCTTTCTAGATGAAAATCAATCAGATCCTGTTTTTTCCCTGTTTAAAAAGACTTTGATTGTTCTCCCAGTAGCTTTCAGGATGGAATTAAAACACCTAACACACAAGGTCCTCCATGATATGCCCCTGCCCACATCTTTAGCCCCTTATTCCACCAAGTACCTCTAATGGTTTCCTGTTTTCTGATCACACTTGACTGTATACACATGATGTTTCATGCCCCTGAGCTTTCTCTGGGGATACTCTCTACCCTCTTATCTCTGGCCCAGCTTACTAACTGCTGAACATCCCTCTCAAGCATCTCTTCCCTAAAAAGCCTTAACTACTTCAACCCAATTGGGAGCCTCTCTTCCATTCTAGAAGAACAACTGTTGCATACCTCTATCACCTCTATTATCATTAATGATTTAATTATACATCTGCACTAGAATTTACCCTCCATGAAAGCAAAGACTGTATGATTTTGGCTGAAGACATTATAAATATTAGCATAAAATGAATGACTAAATGAACAAATCACTGAGCTTTTGGGTCTAAAAACAAGGTCAAGTGAATAAGGTGTTTTTTTAATCAAGACAGAGTAAAACTTGTAGAAAAATTAAGTAGTGATAACGGTGAAAGAACTGCAAAAAAAAAGTGCCTTATTATAACTAGATATCTATATTTTTATTTTTCAATAAATTGTATCATCCCCTTAAATGTGTTAACACAGCTATTATTGTTTTGGTGTCTTAATGATATTTTAATTTTAAGTGAAGAAACTAATTTATTAGTTTTAACATCTGGATTCAAACTCCTAACAAAATAATTCAAGTAGAGCCAACATACTTGAAACACAATCTAGACACCATAGTACATCTTAGGCAATTCAGGTTTTCTTACCAAATACCTTAACTGGGTATTTCAATTTCTCCAAAACCAGGCATAGTGGCACATGCTTGTAGTCCCAGCTACTCAGGAGGCTGAGGCAGGAGGATTATTTGAGCTCAGGAATTCAAGTCAAGCCTAGGCAACATAGCAAGATTCTGACTCTATAAGACAATAAAATAAAATGTTTCCAAGATTTTATCCCAATATACCTTTCACTGTTATTCAGCACTAAATCTACATTCAAGTTAAATTAAACTTCTAAACACTCCCTGAAAATGCTCCACATTTTCCTGGTGTGTTATTTCCTCCACATGGGCCTTAATTCCTTCCACTGAGAATCTCTTTGCTCTATTTCTACCTGTTTAAATACTAAGTCCAACTCCATGTAGATACAGTTTTCTGATTCCTTTCAGAGAGATTTTGTGCCTTTTATTGCATCCAGTTTTATTTATTTATTTATTTATTTATTTATTTATTTTTATTAATTTATTTTTGAAACAGGGTCTTGCTTTGTCACCCAGGCTGGAGTACAGTGGTGCTGTCATGGCTCACTGCAGCCTTGAACTTCTGGGCTCAAGTGATTCTTCCACCTCAGCCTCCTGAGTAGCTGGGACTACAGGCACATGTCACCATGCCCAGTTAATTTTTGCTTTTGTTTTTGTTTTTTTGTAGAGATGAGGTTTTGCCATGTTGCGCAGGCTGGTCATGAACTCTTGGGCTCAAGGGATCCTTCTACCTCAGCCTCCCAAAGATTTGGTATTACAGGCATGAGTCACTGTACCTGGCCTACTAAGTTTCTAATTATTTGTTTTTTCTTAATTTGGGACACAGTTGATTTTTGCATTTTAATCTTGTTTCTATGGATTTTGCTGAACTCTCTTAATAGTTTGTAGATTGTGTTGAATTTTCTATGTAGATAATCACATTGATTGTGAATATAGTAGTTTGCTTCTTCCTTTCAAATCCTTATACATTTAATTTTTTTATCTTATTACTGCTTGCTAGGACCCCCAGTACTAAATTTAATAGAGGTAGTGATGGTAGACATTCTTGTCTTATTCTTGACTTGAAGGGAATGCTTCTAACAAACATTTAACCATTAAGCATGCATACTAAGCATATTATTTGCTGTAAATTTTGGATGAAGATCCTTTATCAAGTTAGGGAAGTTCCCTCTGTAATGATTAGCTAAGAATGTTTACTGTGAATTAAATTTTATAAAATGTTTTCTCTGCATCCATTAAAATAATTTGAATTTTTTATCCTTTAATGTATAAATGTAGTAAATTATTATAATACATTTTCTAATTTTTTTTTTTTTTTAAAGATATGGGGTCTCATTATATTGCCCGGGCTGGTCTTGAACTCCTGAAAGTGATCCACCTGCCTTGGCCTCCCAAAGTGCTGGGATTACAGGTATGAGCCACTGTGCTCAGCCTCTCCAATGTTCTAATATTATATTCTGGGATAAGCCCAAAGGGATCACAAATATTAACTTTAACGCATTACTAGATTTAATTTTCTATTATTTTGTTTAGAATTTTTACTTCTGCATTTATGAGAGATTGGTCTATAGTTTTCTTTGTCTGGTTTGGCATCAAAATTCTGCCAGTACCATAAAATAAGTTATAGTCATTTCCTCCTTTTCTGTTATCTGGTATAGATCATACAAGATTGTGATTATCTGGTTCTTAGGTGTTTGGTAGAATGGCTTATAAACCCCCTTAGCCCTGGTATGTTTTGTTTTGTTTTTGTAGGTAGATTTTAAACTACCAATTCAACTTTTTAAAAATAGCTATAGTTTTCTAATTAGATTTTCTATTTCTTCTTGAGTCAGTTTTGTAAGTTTTATTTTTCTAGGGAACTGGCCATTTCACATAAGTTTTCAAATTTGGTTGCATGAAGTTTATAATCATCTCCTATTGTTTAAAAAATGTTACATATGTAGCAATTTTCTTTTTTTATTCCTGTCAGTTTTATTAGTCTTTTCAAAGAACCAGCTTTTTGTTTTCCTCATCCTTTCTATCATAACTTTGTTTTAATTTTATTAATTTCTGCTCTGTTAATACTTCCTTCCATTTACTTCCTTGTGTGTGTGCTATTGTTCCATTATCCAATGTCTTGAGATGGACATGTGGTTCCTTAATTTCCAGCGTTTCTTCTTTACTAAACAAACATTTTAAAGCTTTTGTAAATTTCTCTGCATAAGTTTTGGAATATATTTCATTATTTAGCTCTCTATATTATCTAACTTTTGTTATAATTTGTTCTTTTATTTAGGACTTAATCACAATTGATTTATTCCTAAAGTTAATTAGAAGTGTTTTAAAATGTCTGAGCACATGGTGTTATTAAAGTTTTTATTAAAAACTAATCAGATAACATGATCTATATGATACTAACTTGTCTGGGCTGAGACGGTGGCATGATGTCATCAGAGACCTGTATCCTTCTATCTTTCTGTTCTGTCATCCTAATTCATGGCTTCCATCACAGATCTTTTTTGTATTTCCCACTGTTTTCGGTAAAATGGTTTGCACATAGCAGCTGTAGGGGGCTGGGAGCTGGGTTGCGTTGGCTTGCAAAGGTGAGATCAGTGCTGTGGCTTGTCACACACATCCTACATCATGCTACATAAGAAGGATTTAACAGCCCAAGCTCAATAATCACGAGATTTATCATGAATCAGTCTCATCAGCTTTTCTCTTTCAGAATTCAGAATTTGAAGTTCAGAGTCCCATTTTGGATTTGCTCATCAGAGGTCTGCACTCTATCCCACACCCCAGCTCTGGACCTGGAGGGCTGGCTCCAACATTAGGCATTTAGGGAATATTTGTTAGATTAAATAATACATAAGTAGAAAAGAATGAATACTCCCTGCATGCTAATCCTGCTAGCCCCAAACTAGAAACGGATGGCAAATGTCACAAATAGTAATTCAATACTCTTTCTAAAGAGATTGGAACACAGTCTACAACAAGGCAGACTTATAATGCAAGCAGAAGCATCATGTACTGCACAATCTTGGGGAGAACAATTTAAGGAAAATTAATGTCTAAACAATAACATTCTGAAAGCCTCTCAAACATATATATTCACAAATCTCTTGGTTGACCTGTCACAAAGGGTCACTGTTGTTCACAGCACAAGCAGCATTTGTCTACTCAGGACAGCAGCCACTCAATCCTAGATATAGTGCACAGAGCAAATCTAGGTATATGAGCCAAAGGCATGTGTATATTGGGAAGCAGGAAACCCGAAGTTTAGGGTAAATGATTTGTATCATGTTCTGTAGGCCATGCTTGACCGTCCTGTAACTGCACCCTTCCACCTTGCTTTGGCCAAGTCAACATAGCTTGGGTGTGGTTGCTCATAAATATTCCCAAAGAGCAATGACGATTCTTTTGGATTCCTGAACACACCATCTCTGTTTTGGGAGAACTCCGGGGTGTGTTTCCAGCTCTCTCAATGAAGTTTTAATCAAAGCACTGTTTCCTTCCTGTTGTTGCTTTTGGAATGGCCTTATTCTCTGAGTCCTAGCTTTGACAACAGCAACTGCGCTGAACTTTTCCACAGCAGCTCTTGGATTTCTGCCCCACCCCCTCCCATCTGCACGCCCCCATTTCCTCTCTTCTCTGTTTTGGCTCTGCGTCGCTCTTCTGAGTAAAGTGGCTGAAGAGTAATGAACCCAAAATACCTAAGTAACAAATGAGTCACCACACTTCCACAGCAGAGCTCTGAGGATCAGCGGGTGTGTTGGGGGGTAAATAGCAGAGGAGGTGGCTGCCCAGAGAGAGGGATAGAGAGAAAAAATAGAAACAAAACGAGCAAGTTGGCAGAGGTGGCTGAGAGCAGCTGAGTGGGCGGAGGGGGCAGGGAGCTGGGTTGTGTTGGCTTGCAAAGGTGAGATCAGTGCTGTGGCTTGTCACACCCTGGCTGACTCAAGTTAAACCCAGGCCCCTCGGGAACTGCTAACACTGGGCTGTCTAGTAAAAATCAGCTAGACAAGTCGCCTAACTGCTGTACTCTTGTGTTTACAAGTTCTGAGTTGTAGGGCTTGGAATTCTTTGTTCAAGTTGCTGCAAAGCTGCTAATCAGGAACCTGCAATGATACTGCTCTAAGGCCATTCCCTTTCTGGTTATATGGTATCTGGGTGACAAGAGTCAGGGCAGATTTTAAATTTCTTCTTTGTACTTTTTTGTTTGTTGGGAATGTTTAGAATGCATCCTTTTTTCAAAATCTTATCTTGAAGTGTAGTGGTGGAGCTGGATCGCCACCTCAAAGCTAAGGCTCCAGGCAGCATTGATCCTGACCATGCCGAGCACCCTAAGAGGATGAGGCTCTGCTGAGAGATCCTGGGATGCTGCTCCATAGGGCCAGCTTTGCTTAGAAGCCACTGGGAATTTGTTCTGGTAGCTTAAGATATGACTCCTACTTTTTTGTTTGTTTGTTTGTTTGTTTTTTACCTTTCTAAGTAAAAAAGGAGTGGAATAGGTGAGCCCTTGGAACAAGACAAATGATCTGATTTCATGAGGCTCTGCCTGGCCAGCCCACAGTGGACTTTTAATCTGTCACAAAAAGACCAGAAGGAAAATCCATGTGTGCAAAGAACAAGGCCTAAGATGCGTTCAGGACTGTTTATGTGAAATGACCTCCAGGAGAATCTTTAGAAAAAAGAATTATAAAATGTCTCCTAAGGCAGGTGGTCTCAGATCATGAGGATGACAGGATTTGATCACAAGCTGTCTGGTTTTCTCTTAGGTCAAAACCAGGAAGTTCAGGGACTAGCTTACAAACAGAGGAAAACAAAATAAGTTGATTTTGATTTTTAAGCCTCCAGCAACGTTTCGCTTCACTTGACCCTGCAGTGGGGGCTGGTGTCAGCCTTTGGTTTTTATCTTCTGCAGTTCTCCCACCCCTATCCCGCATAAGTATAAAAACAGATGCCATGACTTGGAAACAGCAAAAATTTGATCTTGAGAAGAAGTGGGAAAATGTAAAACTAACACAGCTTTGGCAGCTAGAAAGAAACAACTATAGCCCCTGCAAAGAAAGATTCACACCCTAGGCAACACAGTAAGATCCCATCTCTACAAAAAATAAAAAATAAAAGAATTAGCCGGGTGTGATGATGTGAGCCTGTAGTCCCAGCTACTTGGGAGGCTAAGGCAGGAGAATCGCTTGAGCTCAGGAGGCCAAGGCTGCAGTGAGCCATGATCATGCCACTGTGCTCCAGCCTGGGCAAGAGAGATAGACGAAAAACAGAAGGAAGGACTGAAGAAAGAAAGGAAGGAAGGGATAGAGGGAGGGAGGGAGGGAGGAAGGGGAAGGAAGGAAGGAAGGAAGGAAGGAAGGAAGGAAGGAAGGAAGGAAGGAAGGAAGGAAGGAAGGAAGGAGAGAGAAAAGAAAAAGAAAAAAAAAAAAGACCGAGAGCCAAGACTTGATAAAGGTGAACTTTCTGAACCCATGAAGTTCCTTAAGTGCTGCCTCTGCTCATTTTGACTTCTGCTCAACTGAGCCCACTGGTGAATAAATGAAACTCTTCTTTGGAAATGATTCATGAAAATCATCACAGGGAAGCATATTCTTGGCCTCTGAAGTCTTCATTTCAAAATGAAGTTTATAGTTTAAGACTATAAACAATACATGGTTGTCATAAAAATAAAAGTAGAAATAAAAAATATTAGCCATAGTTCCAACCCTCAAATGTTAACACTTCAGTGTGTTTCCTTCAAGTTCTCTTATAGGCATATAGACTTACTCTTGTAACACAGTTGCACTCATTCTGTATATAAGGAATTGTGTATGATGCTTTTTGCTAAATATATATTACTATTATCATATAGACAATTATGCCACCATCATTATTATTAGTTGCCTAATAACCAATACAGTTAATCAGCCCATCTTCCCCCACTATGTTTTGAACATTAAATTTGTATTCAGCTTTTTAAACTATAAGTCTTGATTTAATTAATGTACAAAATTTAGAGCTTTTTGAATCAACCCCACTACTTAGCCATGTGTCAAATCTTACCAATATCTGGACCAGCAACCTGAAGGCTGCAGGAGGAACCTGTAGGACAGTCAGAGGCAGGAAATAGTACAGATTCCTTGGGCTATAGGAGTTTCTGGTACAGGGGTCTTGAAGGACAAAGAAATTGCCTGAGGTAAGGTCACCAGCCCTCTAGTTGTGTATTCCCTGTCTAATGTCACCCACAAGCTTCATCTCCAGCTCAACATCTTCAAGTATCCTAGAGAAAAGAGAGGACATTTTCAATGAATGAAAAAAACAATAAAACAAAGGACAGGGATAACACATGGCAAAGCTGAGGATCTTTTTTGTTTTAACATAAAGTGACATATTGTCTCTTATTCTCATTTCTTATTGGAGCATTCTGACATCTTTATTTTGGGCTTCCCTGGTTAGGTTACCTGCTGGAGAGGTGTGTTTAGAGCTGCAGTTAGGGCAGCAAAAGCAGAGAGAGTTGGCACCTGTCAGGATGGGCAGAGTTGGCTATGGATATAGTCTATCATCTGCCAAATAGCCCAAAGTTGTATGAATATCATTAAGTATTTCACGTAAATGCTGTTTTTTTTTTTCCCAAGGACAAGTCCTGTTTCATAGAAAATAAGTTCCTGAGCATAGTAAAGGAGCATGTGCTCCATACTAAGAACTTCTAAGTGATTATTTCATTTAAGAATCTCAACAATTCAGAGTTAAGTGCTCTCTTCTCCAGTTTGCACATAGGACAATTAAACAGCAGAAAAGTAAAATAACTTGCCAAGGGGACTTGCTAATAAATGTTTGAGCCAACATTAGAACATAGGGCTGACTTCAAAGTTTGTGATCTTTGCTCTACATTATGCTGCCTCCCTTGTTAAACCTAATAGATAAACATACTTGCAATTTAAAAAAAGAGTTAACGCTTATTGATTAAAGGCAGGGCTTTCTCTGAGATCCAGGAGTCAACATTATGGGTAGGCAGGATCATTTACATGTTACAAAACATTATTTTGAGGCGCCCTTTAGAAAAAAAGAAAAAATGACTGCCAGGTCAACTATGGATGAGGAACTCTTCCATGGAGTTCTGAAAGGCCATACAGAGGCTCTGACAACAAGGAGGCCACAGGACAGCTTCTACCTCCTAGTTTGTCCTAGGCCAATCCTTGGGACATAGTGTGGTTGATGGAAATGGAAACGATTGCTTCTTGGTGCATTTTTTAAAGGAATGGTTAAATTATAACATAAGAGTCTGTTTTCCCACTAGACTTGAGTTTTATAATATCAGGGACCACGTCTGTCTTCTTCATTGCCATAGTCCCATTCCTTGTACAGTGTTTGGTCCGTAGCAGATGATCTTAGTCCATTTGAGTTGCTATAACAGAATGCCATAGAGAGAGTAGCTTATGAACATCAGAAATTTATTACTCACAGTTCTGCAGACTGGGAAGTCCCAAATCTGCAGTGCTGAGAGATGTGGTGGCTGGTGAGGGCCCGCTTCCTGGTTCATAGATGGCAGTCTTCTCACTGTGTACTCACATGGTAGAAGGGGTGAGGAAGCTCACTGGAGTCCTTTTTAAAATAGCACTAATTCTGCTCTTAAGAGCTCTACCCTTATAACCTAATCACCTTCCAAAGGCCTCCCCTTTAAATATCATCACATTCAGGATTAGCTTTCAACATATTCATTTGGGGTTAGGAGGTCATAAACATTCAGTCTATAGCATAGATGCTTAACAAAGTTTGTTGAATGAATAAATAAATGAAAATATTATCTGGGCCAAAGGTGTAGCCTGGAGTTATGGACGGCTCACGGTCAATGCCCTGCATATAAATGTATTCCTCAAGATGTGTAGTCTGAATTGAGGTGGCCTAAATCAAGATATGTCAGGAGTATGTGTTGTCAGTTTCCATTTTTTAATATCCATAATAAACCCTTGGTCATAAGCATGAAGCTATCTGAAATGAGGAGTGAAGAGTTTCCTCGTTTCCCCTGTCATTACAGCATGGAGAGAAGAAAAACTTTATTTTTCTTACTTCTCCTTGATTCCTCAATCAAACTGGATTTACGATAGGCTTAGGAAGACAATCCCTACTATACAGAGTGTTTATAGGATCCTGCTTTTTTCCCAACAGGAAAATTGGGGCTGAAAGTGTGCATTAAGCCCAGTCTTTAAGCAATTAATATTGTGCCCAAGAAATAAAAAGTATGAACATTACAAGTGGATTTTGTCATAATCCTACATATCCCAAATGTGTATACTCCAGGAAAGTCCAGATCCCCAGCAGAAGCCCATCTGCTATATTTCTAGTGTGATACTCCTCTGTTTATATTTGCTCATTTCTCTTACAGAGTGCCAGGAAAGAAAAAGCGATATTTAAAAAATTCATCTGCTAGTATTTATGCAAACACATTTCTCTCCAAGTGTGGGTTGAGCAATGTGAGTAAAGCAGACATAAATGCCTCCGACAGATCACAGAGCAATTTTCATAAAGAAAGGGGAGAAATATACACTTAGAACAATTGAAGTTGGTGGTGGAGGGGTGGGAACTGTCCTCTGACCAGCAACACTCAACAGGGAGACATTCTAGGTCTCATGCCTCAGACTTGGAGGCTCGTTTGAACCGTGAATGACGCTATTGAGTTTCTACTATGTGCTAGCCAGTTTGGAGATTATAAAAGCTTAAGACTCCTGGTTGAGAACACAATAGTAAATAATCATAAGACAGCATATTACTGACATAGAAAAAAGGGGAAGAAACACTGTGAACCTCAGTTAGGTGCCACTCTTTGCTAAGTGTTTCACATATATTATTTCATTTAATTCTCACAACTATCCTATGATGTAATTATCCTCCTTTTTCAGACAAGGCTCACAGTGGCCATAGAACTTGCTCAAGATTATGTAACTTAGGCTATTTTGAAAATCCCTGTTCTTTCTGCTATACCATACATAAGATGTTTCCCAGCTTTGTAATCGAATGCTATATATGTTTGGAATCTAAATAGCTAACATTTGTTGAGTGCTTACTATGAGACAGGCAAAAGTCTTTTTTATATATGTTAGCAGATTTAAACTTTGTAAAAACCCTAGGAGGTAGATACTGTTATTATGCCATTTTAGGATGAAGAAACTGAGTTTACAAATAAGTAAAGTTGTCCACATCACAAGGAAATACCAGAGTCCAGTCTGGATCCAGATTCCGTATATTTAAGCATTACACTACCCTGCCTCCCCTTTGAGGAGCACTTTTTTTTTGTCCCATAGACTTCAAAACTGTTGAGGAGCACTTTTAAGCACCTTCTATTACATACCCCAGACCAACCATCCCAAGCCTACATTGAGCAATGTTCAGCAAACCACAGTATGAAAGTGGAAAAATTCAAACTGTGTTTCTCCTCTGCTTTCACACCACAACAATCATCACGGAAGACTTCTGTGATGAACAGAAGTCTGTGTGACCACAGAAGTCGTCTGTGACCAAATGCGTGGGGTTTTCTCCTCACACATCAAGCAAGCAAGCAGTTCTGCAGTGGATAACAGCTGGGATCCCTCTAATTCTGTTCCAACACTATCTACCTGGCAATAGCAGCAGAAACCACAGGTTGAGGGAGGGCTCAGTCTCACAAAGCTGCCCCTACTTCCTACCAGTCGAAAGTCTGGGCCTCAGAACTTCCGACCAACTGACTTCAAGTTGGGATTCCTACGATCCTGTCTTTGGGGTCCATTGATTTGCTAGAGTGGCTCAAGGAACTCAGAGAAACACTTACATTTAACTGGTATATCATAAAGGATATTACCAAGCATACAGATGATGAGATGCATAGGGCAAAAAGGGGGCACAGAGCTTTCATGCCCTCTGGACATGCCACTGTCTAGGAGCCTCCAGATGTTCAGCTATCCAGAGGCTCTCTGAACCCTATTCTTTTGTGTTTTTATGGAGGCTTAATTACATAGGCATGATTAATTCTTTTTTACTTATTTTATTATTTTTACTCTTTTTGAGACGGAGTATCGTTCTGTTGCCCAGGTTGGAGTGCAGTGGTGCGATCTCCGCTCACTGTAACCTCTGCCTCCCAGGTTCAAGTGATTCTCCTGCCTCAGCCTCCTGAGTAGCTGGGACTACAGGCGTGTGCCACCACACCCGGCTAATTTTTTGTATTTTTAGTAGAGACAGGGTTTCACCGTTTTAGCCAGGATGGTCTTCATCTCCTGATCTCATGATCCGCCTGCCTTGGCCTCCCAAAGTGCTGGAATTACAGGCGTGAGCCACCGCACCCGGCCACATGATTAATTAAAACACTGGCAGGCCGGGCGCAGTGGCTCAAGCCTGTAATCCCAGCACTTTGGGAGGCCGAGACGGGCCGAGACGGGTGGATCACGAGGCCACTGGTGATCAACTTGAGCTTTGGCCCCTCTCTCCTCCCCAGAGGTTGGGGGTGGGCTGAAAGTCCCAACCCTCTAATTATGACTTGGTCTTTCCAGTGACCAGCCCCTATCCTGAAGCTTCCTAGGGGCTGTGAGCCACTAGCCACTTCATTAACACATAAAAAGACAGCACTCTGGAAATTCTAAGAGTTTTAGGAGTTGTATGTCAGGAAGAGGGGTTGAAGACTGATATGGTTTGGATGTTTGTGCCCTCCAAGTCTCATGCTGAAATATAATCCCCAGTGTTGGAGGTGGGGTCTGGTGGGAGGTGACTGGATCATGGGTGTGGATCCCTCATGAATGACTTAGCATCATTCCCTTGGTGATTAGTGAACTCTCACTCAGTTAGTTCTGTCTCGTGAGACAAGGCTTATTTTTTTTAAGTGTGTTGCACTGTCCCCTTCTCTCTTGCTCCCTTTCTTGCTATGTGATGCACTGGCTTCCTCTTCTCCTTCCATCACGATTGTAAGTTTCCTGAGGCCCTCATCAGAAGTAGATGCTGACACCATGCTTTGTGTATAGCCTGCAGAACCATGAGCCAAAATAAAACATCTTTTTAAAATAAGTTACTCAGCCTCAGGTGTTTACAGCAACACAAGAACAAACTAAAACAAAGACCAAATATGTATTTCACAGTGTCACACACAGTATTGCCATTCCTCTCTAAACCCCGCTTTTTTCAGCTAACATTGCAGAGGCCTCGCCTGGCCTAATGCCTTGGCAGGTCAGGACTGTTAATCACAACAGCTTGAAAAACAAACTAGATATTCTACAATCTCTAGAAGTTCACGAACCAAGTCTCTGATTTTAGAGTTTCCCTTAAGCGTAAATGGATATTCCTCTGCCTGTGATAGAGGCTAGCAAGCCTCCTCTTCCAGCCAGTGCTATGAGAGGTAGGGAGTGGCCACATGCCAGGCAGCAAGCTGTCTTCTCCTAGCCTCCTCTCCAGTGTTCTGCCTGAAGAATGAAATCGATTAAAGAACATCAAGAACAAGAGAGCTCTTTCCCCATTCCCTTTGAAATTCCTTGTTAGGACACTGCTTTGTAGATGGCCCTGCACCACCATGTTTAAGAGGGCAGAGCAGTACGGGGAGGGCACCAGGGGACCTGGTCTGAGAACCACTGCTGCCATTTACAGAGAAGAAACCAGAAGAAGCAAGGAATCTGAAACACTCTTTTATCCCAAAGTCAAAAAGTTAAGCCTAAAGAAACTGCTTACATAATTGCATCAGACTAGTTTTAAAATCTATTGAGCTAAAATTATGTTTTTCTCTCTTGCTACCCAGCAGGTGAGGGCTCATAAGGGAGATGAGGGTGATTAAGAGAAAAAGGAAACTCTACGTTCTTTACGCATGTGAGTGGAGTGAGTAATTTTGCAACCCTGTTTACACATGAAGCGTAGGCAGATGTGAGTTTCAGCAGTCAAAATCAGAAGCTGAGGTTGCTGCATCTGGCTTACTCCCCTCTCCATAACAGCAGAGGGTGGGATTTCCAAGACCTTTCTTGAGGGCCTGGTCTCTCCTCAGTGAGGTCCACATACTTATATTTAGACTATGTAAGAACGCGTTCCTTAACCTCGATGACAATGTTCAGTGTGGGTAAACCACCTGCTTCTCTTTGTGAGGCCTGTGATCACAGTGGGATCTTTTGTATCTAAGAAGTTGAATTTCAACCACTCTCTGATTTCAATCACACCTGTTGTCCTGGGTGTCCAGGACAATGGCCATACCAGAGAGTGGTAACCCACTGCTGAGAAAGGAGATCCTTGTCTATGATCACCCCTCACTCCTAACACAAAAGGAAGATGCCAAAGACCAGCTGAGGAGAAGGAAAGGGAGGAATAAAGCTATGTAATGACTAAGGAGGACTAAGAGATTGTACTGAATAGACTTATCTAGCAGGTTAACACGAATGTGAGTAAAGGGATTTGGTGCTTTCTGTGACAGAAGGTTGCTATTACTCTAGAAATGGAAAATGAGAAAAATATCTCCTTCTCCAAGTAAAGAAACAAACACCCAGGAAAAAACTCACCCTTCCTATCTATGTACAATCTTCCCTGATGACAGGTAGCAGAAAGTATAGTTGAGAGGTGCCCAGGTTTGAAAGTTCAAATCCCAGTTCTGCCATTTCTCTCCTGTGTAACCTTGGACAAGTTTCTTAACCTTTTTGGGCCTTTCATTTGTAAAAAAGAGAAAATAATAATACCTTCCTCATAGGATTGTTGGAGGGTTAAATGACACATATAAAGCCTAAAGAACAGCTCCTGGCACATAATAAGCCCTCAATAAATGTGGCTATTATTATTTTTATTACAAGGGTAAGAGTAACATGATGTCAGAGGTCCATCTAGTTTAAGGCATGTGTAAATTTATTGAGAAGTGATTCAGGGTAAACTTTAACCGAATTTTCAACAAACAAGCCATAGGGTTTCTTCCTCCACAGTCCATGACCTGCATCCCCAACCCTGGAAAGAAATGTGTTCATTCAGCGAATGAGATCCTTTAGCCAAACAGTGTTTGCAAACAACCACTTGGCATCCTGACCCTTTCTGTCACTGAGGGTGTTCTAACAACTATGTTGGGTAATGAGACAGTACCCACCTGCGGTCCTTTTCTTCTTGTAGGTTATGTTCAGGATCAAGTCGGTCTTCATTTGAAATGGGCACTTCAGCAGGATGACAGGAAAGAAAGAGGATTTTGGAGTCAGGAAGCTCTGGCTTTTAAATTTTAGTCTCATGGTTTCCTAATTGCAAGAGCTGAATAGAGTTATCTTTAAAAATGGCGATAATAATATCTACATAGTAGGGGTTTTTAATGGAGGATTACATTCAACTATTTATGTATAGTGACCAATATAGAGTTGGCACTCATTAAATGTCAGTTTCTCTTCCTCTTTCCCCTTTTCCTGCTGAGATACAGAGTTAGACTACTCTGTGGGGTGGGACATTCATCAAGTGGTGTGTTGGTTTATTTTTCTCCCACTTTTCTGAGGCAAGAGATCATGCAGAATATAGGAAGAAGCAAACATCTACTGCTCTAACCTTTTCTACCTAGTGAACATTGTTCATCCTTCTCTTCTGCCACTTAAAAAAACAATAAGTCCAGCTGACACAGAATTATTTAGCTACTCTAAGACCATTTTTATCAACCTAGAAATAAGTGTCCTGTTTATTTTCATTAAAGGTGGATACAATTAAGACCTCAGGAAAATCTACCCCAGTATCTACATGTTATGCCCCTTTCCAAAGTTGAAGGGATATACCTAACACCCAAGGGGGCAGGGCACGTGAAGTGTGTAGTCAGGTGTGGCCACGGCACTGTGATGCATCATTATCAAGGGAGGACATAGTATACGTCCTGCTAGCTCTTTCCAATCCAATCGGCTCTCCTTACAGTCATCACAATCACAGAGCCCTTCTTCCCCTCTTAGATTTCCATTCAAGCACCCAACCATCAAACTCACTGAGGCCTCACCCTACTTCCCCACCCATCCCATTCTCTTCAACTGCCAGAGGGCTTTCCTGAGATGAAGCAGAGGCTGAAGACCTGGGGCCCTTGGACGAGAGACTTAGCTACTGACACATACAAGTGCTGACACTGAAAAGTACCAGTGCTGAATCAAAAAGCCACTTCCCAGAGATGACATGAATGTTCAAGGTTTGGTTCCTGGAACGCCACCGATTTGGTCCTGAACCTTGAAGCCAACATCTTACCTCTGTTCTTCCATGCCTCAGTTGCCCAGTATGTGGGAAGGGTAATGACAACAAAGGAAAATTGCCACCTATCGCCCAACCTGTCATCACTATAATTTGAATGACTTGGCCAACTTTAGAATGCTGTGGAAATTAGTGTTTACTGAGGACTCTGAGATGAAAGGTGCCAAGTTTGGCAGAGCTGAGGCCACTGGTAGGATGTTCTGGGGTGCACTGAAGATTCAGCAGAATGTTCTTTAGCTTGTAAATTGAACTTTCATTTTTGTCAAAGTAGAAAATTTTAGGTAAAAAGTATTTCATTTTTCCTTTGTAAAATGTTTTCTTCTCTCCCTTCCCAAGTTTGGGGCATGAACAGTTGTGTTGGAATACAAAACCCACTCCTCCCAGTAAAATATTCACAACGGCAGTTTAAAAAATGATGAACATCTTTTAGATTATTTTTCATACCATGCCAACTAAGGGGGTCCTATCTAGCTTTTAAAAAACTTCCTTCTCTTTTTAACAAAACAAATAAAATTTGCAGAATTGCAACTCTATGAGGATCCTGCCCAACTTTGACCCTGAAAGCTGTCTTTGGCTCCAGCTACATTTTCAGATGAGCTTCATTTCAGACTCATTTTAGAAATGTAGACATTTTGCTCCTGGGCCACTTTTTCGTTGCCTCTCTGCTTAGACTTCAAGAGTACAGATGGAAGAGTTTGCAAAGATCATTTGCAATGTGCCATCCCAAACCTCTGATGTAAGAGATGCAAAGCAGGCTCCAGTGGGCCTTGGTGTCTCTGATGAGAGGAGCAACGTGAATGGGGAGGAAGTGGGTAAGTGAGAAGAGGCCCTGTGGCTGCGGTGGTGACTCTACCAGCAAAGTCAGCACCTACAGACTGATGAAGGCAGCAAATGAGCTTGTGTAGTGCTCCACAGTGAAGCTGCCCTATCTGTCAGCATCAGGAGGGCTGACGAGCCAAGTTTCTGCACACTGTGCACTGCTAAATGCTGTCATTGACACAGGCATGCTTTAAAGTCAGGCAACTGTTTCTTGCAGGACTAAAGCCTCTGCTTCACTTTCACCTGCTCAATGCTTCCCCTCACTGCCACGCTTTGATCCAAATTCTTCTTGTGAGTGGAGTCCCCATTACATTCTGTGTTTTTTTCTACTTTAACTTAATTCCCAGTGGCAGGATGTCCACAGTTCAGCTTATGCCCTTAAACTATATAAACAAAACAAAAAAGTCATCATCATCCTCAAAATAATTTTTAAAAACAGTTCCCCACCTCTGACAATTTTGGCTTGGATTTGTTTACAATGCTACAGCTTCTACCCACTTCTTAGCCTGTATTTTCATTTATCTTCTTTGGTGCCCTTTTCCTTGTTCTTCCTTTTGGACCAATCTATTGATAGCCACCCTGCAAAATGGCTGGGAGGTGAATCTCCTTTCTCGTAAACTCATCCTCAAAATAATTGCATGATTAAAACAGTTGTGGCCCCTCCATCAAGAGTAATCAGCAATGTGCTTTGAGGCCTGGGGTCTGTTGACTCTCTGATGGCACCTGGGATCATGTTTATCTCCATTTATACGTTTCAGCCACCACTCTGCCTCACTGGGTTCCCTGCTGTTAGATTGTTTTGAGGTCATTTGGGAGAGGAAGATCTACTGTCAGAGCTTCAAGTCAGTAGTGATAATTCCCCACTGGACTCAGACAGGACACCGACATGGTTTCTTGCCAGGCAGCAGTTAGTGACTACAGGACTGAAGTGGTTTCCAAGATTCAGAATTTGCCTAGTAGTTGTAAGAGGCAACAGCCAACAGAGGAAGAGCAGACCCAAACCCAGCCTATCCTGTGAAGTGTAGGGCATGACTGGTATTCTAAGGATGGTAGTTGTCACATTTTTGTGGCTTGCGAATCACTTTGGCAGGATAAAATTTCCCAAGGGTCAATTTACCTGACCGACTGCTACTTGCCAATGCAAAACCAAATAAATGTACATGTGTTTATTGGGAAGAAAACTAAAGCTTTTGGAGAGTACAGGGACAATGTCTTTGGATCCCCAGGGCCTAATGGTCTCAAAAAATATTTAGTGAGGTCATCTGATTCTTCTGAGAGGTAAAGCATACATAATTTTCCAATCATTTTGGTCTTTGTACTATATTCAGAGAGTCAATCTCTGGGTTAAGTACAACCAGGTGATGGACTATGGGCGGATTGAATTTTTCATTTTTATCAAGCGTGGTATGAAGAAGCAGCAGTAGCCTGAGCTTCTCAACTGCTTGGAATTCATGGATTAATTTACTGATGATTTGTTAAAGATGTTTCTCTCTTGGTAGGTGAAGAAAGGAGGAACTAAAGTGGTCACCCAAAAGGCCAGAAATCCAAACACTGTTTACAGGCCAAAGTCTTGGCCTTGGAACAAAGAAAATTAGGCAATAGGATTGGACTGTGCCTTTCTGAAGTCATGTCAGCATCTCCTGGGCCGCAGCTTTGGCTTGCTCAGACGCAATTTGCTCAGGCAGTGCAGCTGGGGGCAGCAGGCTTCAGCTACAAAAGTGTTGGCTGGTAAGAGGAAATCAAAATAATCCCCATTTAGTTCCCATTATCTTAAAAATTAGAAACTCTAATGAGAGGCTTCCAGAGCAAGCTGAGCAGCAGGAGGGCACCTCTGATGGATGCTGTCTTCTGTGAGGATGTCACTGTCGTCACCAGGGGCAAGCTGAGGGCCCAAGTGCCTCTGCACAGTTTCCCTGGAAGCAGCCAAGATTGATCAGCCACCCCAGGACACAGGAGCCATAAGAAAAGACAGAGAAGCAGCCTAGAAGCGAGGCTGTCAAGGAAGGAGACACTTGACCTGAAGGGTGATCATCTTTAACCCTGAATTTTGTTAACTGTTTCTCAGAAACTCTCTCTGAATCGATTTAACTTTTATAGTCCTGAATTCTTCTAGGTGTGGTGTTGCCTAAAGACAGGTAAAATGCCGCCTAAGGGAATTCCTCACCGCTATGGTTCTAAAACTGGGTTCTCCTCATATTTCAGGATGAGGAACCTTTTTTTAAAAAAAAAATGTCTTCATTCTCAGAGCACGAAGAACCTTTTATGAGAAGAAGGTAGCTGGAGAATGCTTATTCTCCTGGCAAATAGCAACTGTGGAAACACTATTTTCATACAGACCTGGCAAATGGCTTCCAGTATTTTCTGTCCAAATATTACATCTCCTCACCAGCTTTGCATACATCTTGGCACTGCATGGCCCAGTAGTACCACATCATTTCATGGCACTGAGCCAAGAGTGTGCCCAGCAGTGCTTAGCACCATACAGCGAGTCTACAGGGCCCTCCAAGCTCCCACCACCACACTCCTACCGGAGCAAAAGGGGAGACTATCAGGCAGCAAAGTCACGGTGTTGTTATTATTACCCTGATGTGTAATAAATCTGTGTAGTGCAATAAATTAAGGCAAGGCTCTGTTCTCACTTTACAGGCTGCCAATAGTTTTATTGTAACAGCTTAAAGATGTGAGTTTTCCTTTTTAGGCAGAGTAGAGGAAGCTGTGAAATTCGAAGAGAGAACAAAAGGATACTCCAGTGTAGTTTGTAAGACCGGTATTGTACAAGAACTGGTTCATCAGGACATCCAGCACCTAATGTTTTTCTGTTTAATGATATTAGAGAACAGTGAGGCCTTACAATGGCCACAAGAGTTCATTTGAATCCATTTTCATGTCCATGTCTCACTGCTGAGTTCTGCTGAGCTGACCTCTTGCACTAGACTTACAGTGCTTTCTTTTGGTGATAAACCTGAGCGATTGTAAGATCACAAATTGGTTCTGGAACTCATTAAAATCAGCAAATGAGCATTAAAAGATACTTGCATAGGCTGAGTTTGTGATAATCTGTCTATTTTGGCAATTACAGCTCAGAGGATGAACAGAGCGGCGGTGAGAAAAAACCCTCCAACTCCCAGCAAGATGATAATCTATTTCAGATGTCTGTCAAGGATGCACATGCCCTGGCTTTTCTTCCTTCACACCTTGAACCCTGGGTGCAGGAGGCAAGGGAAGGATTTGAGAATGCTTCACCTCTACCCTTTGCCAAGTTCAAAGCCCAAGTGAGCCCTTCAATCAGGTCCCTGGCACACCTGACACTTCGTTACTATTATTATTTTTTTAGCAAGAGCCCCCTTCTTTGGTAGCAAATTCTATTTCTATTCTCTATTTTAGAACTCGACCCTTACTTTTTTTTTTTACTCAAATGTTAGTCATTCAAGATTTCTTAACCCTTTGGTTACTGAGTCTTCCATCTTTTTCTTCTGTCTTTGTCTAGGCTCACAGGTTATTTCTCCCTAAACTAGACACACTGGGTGCTGCTGCTCTACTCTGTGTCATTGTATCCCCTGAACACTGGGAGGCTACTGAGTACAGAGTTGATATTCAATATATAAATATTGATTGGCTTTTTTTTTTTTTTTTGAGACGGAGTCTCGCCTGTCGCCCGGGCTGGAGTGTGGTGGCAGTATCTCAGCTCACTGCAAGCTCCGCCTCCCGGGTTTACGCCATTCTCCTGCCTCAGCCTCCCGAGTAGCTGGGACTACAGGCACCAGCCACCTCGCCCGGCTAGCTTTTTGTATTTTTTACTAGAGACAGGGTTTCACCGTGTTAGCCAGGATGGTCTCGAACTCTTGACCTCGTGATCCGCCCGTCTCGGCCTCCCAAAGTGCTGGGATTACAGGCTTGAGCCACCGCGCCTGGCCCTTTTTTTTGAGATGGATTCTTGCTCTGTCACCCAGGCTGGAGTGCAGTGGTGTGCTCTCGGCTCACTGCAACCTCTGCCTCCTGAGTTCAAGTGATTCTCCTGCCTCAGCCTCCCAAGTAGCTGGGATTACAGGCACGCACCACCACACCCAGCTAATTTTTGTATTTTCAGTAGAGATGGGTTTCACCGTGTTGGCCAGGCTGGGTTTCACCATGTTGGCCAGGCTGGTCTCAAAATCCTGACCTCAGGTGATCTGCCTGCCTTGGCCTCCCAAAGTGCTGGGATCACAGGCATGAGCCACCACACCTGGCCTGACTGACTTTCAAAATTGCCTTCTAGTTTATTCTGTAAACACCAGCTCTACTACTTTAGTTTAACATCATTCATGTACTGCCCTGAAAAACTATACGCCCCTTATGACCTTACAGCCAAAAATGATTGACTCCCTTGGTAATCCTCTTTGCAAAACCCTAAGACTAACCCCCTCACTCTTCCTTAGCAAAACACTATACTCTTTTGCTTGAGTCTCATTTATTAGCAGCAAATGCTACCACAAGAAACTTCATTCACTGAGTTTACGTATTCTTGTGAATTCTATTTTTCTCTCTTATTTTTCCCCTAATACAGTCTACCCCTGGCCAATCTATAACAATCCGAATCAGTAGAAACTCTGGAAAAACTGAGGTCATAATTTCTGAATCTGGTTTGAATTTGGAATTTACTCCCTCAGCTCAAAATTAATATTGTAAATTTACTGGAAATGTGTTTTCTACTTTTCAGACTCAAGCTAGTAGTTTTATACACAAAGTTGGGTATCTGACTTAACTAGTTACTGAAAGAAAAAGGACATCTCCAGCTCCTTTTCTGGCCTTTCTCCTATCCCACTACTTCCCTCCACCCAACACACACACACACACACACACACCCCGCCAACACCACTCACTGAAGATGGGGAAGATGGAGTTCTTCCTTGAATTCCCCTTAGGTTGTATCATTGTTTGGAAGTTATTGGTTCTTATCCAAAAGCAGACGTGGACAGAGTAAGGAGTTTTAGCTCAGCCATATAAAGTAGCATAAGCCTCAGGCTTTAATCTTTCCATAAGGCTGCACTGGTATATAGTTCTTCTTCTGTTGAATATAACAGATCCATATTAACAAGCATTTATTGAATGCTTACTTTGAAAACCAGTACTGTATTGTCCCTTATATTATCTCATTTAACTTAATTATTGCTCTTTAAGGTAGTATTGTCACTTTATAAATGAGAAAACAAATATTCAGAAAGTGACTTGCACTGAACGGGAGAAACATATATATATATATTTTATTCCAAGCCCATTGCCCTTTCTTCTTGTTTGATTTTTAACTTCATGATAATAGAGTTCAATTACAAGAACTGGAACTCTCTGTATAAGTTGGTTATTCTTTTTTTTTTTTTTTTTTTTGAGGCGGAGTGTAGCTCTGTCGCCCAGGCTGGAGTGCAGTGGCCCGATCTCAGCTCACTGCAAGCTCCGCCTCCCGGGTTCACGCCATTCTCCTAAGTTGGTTATTCTTAAATGATCTATGCAGAGTACAGAAATCCTATCACAAAAAATCCATTGTAACAAAACCTCTCTCTAAGAAAACCCCATTCTAGAGCTGTTATTGGCTCCTAACTTTTATCTAGTACACATTCAGGGAATATTTTGTAAATGTTTATCCAAATTTCTCACTGGAAATTTTGTGCTTAGAATGTCTTCAAAATTGGGTTCAAGTATCAGGTACTAAGGGAAGGAATAGGAAACCTGATGATATTGTACAATGTTTGGTGTGTATTCCTTTATACCATAAATAGTGAGTCTAAAAGTTGTGTTAGCTCAGTTTGTTGTAAAATAAAGAGACAGTACCATGGAAATAGAAGGGAATAAAAAGCTCCACTTAGATTTTTTTAAAGGTACTTGAATCATAATGTCAATTAAAGAGAAGTAATTTGGTTAATGAATAACAGTTTGTCTTTCCTATAAAAATAGCTAATAGTTTTTGAGCACCTATGATGTATCAGTTAACACTGTAAATTTTTAAATGTATTATTTAATCTTCACAACAACCCTATGAAGTAAATATTATCCTAATTTTACACACAAAGGAACTGAAGCTCAGAATGGTTAAATAATTTGCCCACGGTCACACAGCTGGTAAGAAGCAAGATCAGAATTTGAACTCATGCTGTGTGACTCCAGAGCCTACATGTTTAACCACACTTAGGGATGCCAGATAAAATATAGTTACACTTGATTGTTGGATAAACAAATTCTAAATATTGCATGGAACATATTTTTACTAAAAGCATATTTTTTGTTTGTCTGAAATTCAAATTCAACTCGGGATCCTCTATTTTTATTTGCTAAATCTAGCAACCCTAACCACACTATTCTGCCTTCTGTAAATTCAGATATCCATATATTTGAGTTGTTTAATTTGCAGCTTACACATGCTTGAGTTTTTTGTTTTGTTTTGTTTTTTACAGAATAAACGATGTTAATTCACATCTATGAAGCGAGGCTCCTGGATTTCTCTTCCCTCCATTTATTGAAGGCTGGGTTGGTCTGATGCCAGTCTTCTCCCTGATAGTGCAGCTAAGTGCAAGCTTTTCTCTTCTGATAAGAAAAGACTTCACTTACTGTTGGCACATTCTGGCCTTCTGCCTACACTGGGCTCTCTCTCCAGTGGCCAGCTGTGTCTTGCCTGGTGCTCATCATTATCCAACTTTCTTGCCTCAGGAATCCTTGACTCTTTCCAAGATTTGCAGAGGTGCATGACTGAGTAGCAGCTTACTTCCAGACGACAGTGTTCACAGAAGAAGGAAACAGAAAAGAATCAGTGGGCTGGAACTTAGAAGAACTTTATATATAAAGTTCATTGAATAAAACATATAAATAGGCAATATGTACACCACCAAATGAACAACCCTTATTTCTCCATGGGTATCTTCCACTCTGATTGAGCTCTCTTACGATGCAAAATATGCACTTGCCTTTCACCACTTGGATCACCTAAGCTGAAAATATAGAAACTATTTTCAGTGGCCATGTAGAAACCAACTGTATTGCCCCTCAAATCACACAATGCATTAAAAAACAAATATAAAAGCCTTTGGAATTGGCTGATCTATATCATCTTTTAACAATGTGAATAACCGAAAAGTAACTGTCTATTTACAAGCCTGGATATTTATAGAGTTACCTCTATAGTCAAGATCTTTTAAATATTTCAAACAGCCTGGAATTTCTATAACCCAAGCAAGAATAGAATAATAGTAATAGGTATACTTATTATAACATAAAAATAACATTTTGTCATTATGTGCCAGTCTCTATGAGGAGTACTGTCCATGCATTCTCTCTCTTAGTTTTTACCAAAGCACTATGAAATTTTGTACTCTTTTTAGTATCAGATAACAAACAAGAACACTGGGGCTACAAGAGTTTAAGTAACTTGTCCGAGGCTGCACAGCTAGTGGCAAAAGCTGCATTTAAAGCTACGTAGCCTCACTCCAGGGATCACATACTTAATTACTGCATAACGATACCTTTACACCGTAAGATCAGTGGTAGATAGCGCTTTTTTTGGTGAAAATGTAGGGTTTTTTTTTTTTTTTTTTTAAGTTTTAAATCTGTTGCCAGCTCTTTCATTTCAAAGGCATGAAGTGTTCTCTTTGTTAAATAGTAAAGAACATCTAGGAAGAGGAGAAGTTGGGCAGTAAGTGGCCAACATGTTAGGATTAAATGAAACGCTATGTGGCTAGTACATAGGTTATATATACCTCATGTAACCAACCATAAGACTTAGACAACACCTGGACTAGTCCATGCCCTGGTTCACCTAGATAAGTCCACTAATCACTTGCTTGGATATCATAGCAATGGCAAGTTGCTAGAAAGGATTCTAAATGCTTACTCTCATTTTCTGTACTTATCTCAAGGTCAACTGGTCATTTTGTGGACCAGCACCAACAATCTATGGACCACATTTTGAGTGGCACTAATATAGATAACATCAGTTTAGTTAATTCAAGTATACAAATAACCAGTAAAGTATATGGTTCGCTTATATTCTCTCTCTCTCTCTCTCTACACACCCACAGCCACATGCTCCTGAATACTTTTTCCTGAAACATTTACTGAGAACCTACTATATTCTTGTTACTTTTCTAGGCTCTGAGAATACAGTAATGAATAAAGAAAATCAAGTACCTGCTTTCAGGGAACTTAAAATTCTAATTCAATCAATGTCTTGATACCCAAACATCTGGGTACCAGTTTGAAGCTTTGCCAATTAATAGCTCTCTGCTTTTGTGTAAATTCATTTAATCTTTCTAAGCAAGTCTTTCCCTTTACAATATGAGACTAATAATACGTAGTTTAATGGCATCATTGGTAGGATTAGATATTGTGAAAACTGTAAAATCACATACCAATGCCAGGTCACATTTTTATCATGTGCCCTTCTTCAGTAAAGGGATGGTATTTTTCCTGTCTTTGTATCCTCAGCGGCAAGCATAAGGGCTTGCTAAGTAGCAAGCTTCAGTTAAGGCTCATTGAATAAATGTGCCTATTGTCCTGTATGTGTGAAATACATTTTTTGTTTAAAATATTATACCTGCTCTTCAAATCCTTAAAAGCTACTGCACCAATAAGAAAAGTACATAAGGCATTGTAGGGCATAACATAAGTAATTCTACTTTTGCATTATAGATTCCTAAGAGTTCAAGCTCTAAAAATATATTTTCTAAACATTTATTAGATGGAAGCCTCTTTTTATTGATATGTATCACAATCTTCTTAAAGGCTTCAATTGGTCCCAGAAGTGTCTATGCTGGTCCTGTCAGTTCTAAGAATAACTGTGCTCTTTAGAATTACAAACTAGAACTGAATTGTAAAAGTGCCCTAAGTTTGGGGAGCCTTTGGAAGAAATTCTCAGCCAATAATAACATGAAAAGAAATGTACCTAGTCTGTTTCTCTTCAAACGTCTGAACTTCATGTTAGAAAAGTTGCTTCCAGGGTATAAAGACTTTCTTTTTGAGGGCTAGCGATGTTACTGTTAGAGTTAGACAGGGGTATGGATGCTCTACAGATTTCATGAAAGTGCATAACTACTTTCAGGGGCTATTTGAAGAGTACCTTATTTTATAAGGCGCCCCTTATATTGCAAGGGACATTAACATAATTAAAACACAGTGATTTGCAAGGAATAATATTTAGTAATCAGAATAAAATGAATACATAAAATGCACTATAAGGCAGCCTATAAGTGCCATAGGTGAGGAATGAATAGGAACTACTTCAGAGGACTGCTCCACTTAGAAGCTGCAATATGAGACAGGCCTTCAAGGATTTCAACAGATTTTAGTTTGATAGAGGGAATGGAAGGCATTTGTTGCAGGCAGAGAGGCAACTTAATAAGTTGACTCCTTTGTAAAAAGCTAGTAGGAGTTACAGCAAGTAGTTTGGTATATGTGTAAGGGTATAGTGAAAGGTAAGGCTAGAAAAGTGGGATGGAGATACGTAATTGGGCAAGTGCCAGATTGAGCAGTTTGTACTAAATTTGATGGGGAACTATTGATAGTTTTTAAAATAGGGTGGAGTCATGATCTGGCCAATGCTTTAGGAAGACGGTTTTGGCAAGAACACGAGACGGACTGAAGGGAAGGTAACTAAGCAGGAGACCAGACAGGAGAGCACAGCAAAAGTCTCAACCTAGGTTAACCAATACCTGACCTAGGGTCGTGGCAATAGAGCTAGAGAGGTGGGGGCAGATGGAAGGGTCACTGTGTAGAAAGTACAGTATTTGTACCTGTGCAGTCCAATATAGTATCTCATAGTCAAGGCTCTTTAAATGTAACTTTAATTACAATTAAATAGGATTTAAAATTTAGGCCGGGTATGGTGGCTCACGCCTGTAATCCCAGCATTTTGGGAGGTCGGGGCAGGCAGATCATGAGGTCAGGAGATTGAGACCATCCTGGCCAACACAGTGAAACCCTGCCTCTACTAAAAATACAAAAATTAGCTGGCCTTGGTGGCCTTTGCTTGAAGTTCCAGCTACTCGGGAGGCTGAGACAGGAGAATCGCTTGAACCTGGGAGGTGGAGGTTGTAGTGAGCTAAGACTGTGCCACTGCACTCCAGCCTGGTGACAGAGCGAGACTCTGTCACCAAAAAAAAAAAAAAAAAAAAAAAAAATTAGTTCCTCTGTTGCATTAGCTGCATTTAAAATGCTCAATAGCCATATGTGACTCCTGTATTGGACTATGCAGATAAAGAACATTTCCATCACAGTGCAATGTTTATTGAACAGTGCAGCTCACTATGCTTTAGGGACTAATTGGGCGTAGAATGAGGAAGATGGATTAAAGGAGGCTTCGGTTTGGCAGCTGAGCGACTGAGAAAGGTAATGCCATGAACAGAAAAGAGGAAGTCAGGAAGAGGAAGAGCTGGATTTACGAAGAAAGGTGTTGTTTAGCTTCTGTCAAATACCAGGTCAGATAAAGTGTCTACCAAATGGTCAGATATCCCTGGTGAAAGGAAAGGGCAGGGAAAGCAAAGTGCCCGTTGTGTTCTCCCAAAGCTTGTAAAGGAGCCCTGGGAGGATTGAATTGGTTTATCCCCTCCTGCACTCAGTTTCTCCCGTTTGTGAAGCTCCCTGAAGATCATGAGTGGGCAATCCAGTTCCTCACCCTCTCCAAACCAATGGTTCACATATATTGTGATGAGGACAGAAGCCCAAGGGCTTTGCTGTTTTCTTAACTCCTTGGAGCCAGCGTGAACCTTTTTCTCACAGATACTTTGTGCTTCCTCTCCCCTAACCGCCTTACTCACCCTTCCCCATGCTCAACCTTTGGAAAGTCCCCTTGCCCTCACTTGTTTGATTACTTCCTCTCAAACTACTTCTCACAGGGACCACACCAAACCAGTGACTCCACCACTTGCCCTCTCTTCCCTCCCAGCTTAAATTCCAAGGTCTATCACCATAATGACTCCCTTACATAATACTCCTACCCTCTCATCGGCTTTCCCCAGCAAAACTCAGACCTGGTCAAAAGCAATTCTCCTCCAACCCCCAAGCAATGGAACGTGGCTGGAGGAGAATCACACGGCCTTGCTGAGTGGTCTCACCTTAATGTATGACTGTCAACTCAAGAGGGCACTCAGCATTGTCCATACTACGCTTCTCTAGTTACTTTTCCACCCTTCAAGGTGATTATTTCTCACTTTCTTCTATCTCCTTTAATAGCAAACAGCTTTTCATTGTTTAAAGAACAGATCTTACCTCATCAATCCCAGTGAGGCAGCCAGTACACATGGCACTCAGTGGAAACTGGGAAAAGGTCCATCCGTGTGTGTGTGTGGGTATGCATGTGTGTGTATGCGCATGTGTGTGTGTTATATGCA
Organism: Chlorocebus sabaeus; assembly: GCF_047675955.1. NCBI lineage: Eukaryota > Metazoa > Chordata > Mammalia > Primates > Cercopithecidae > Chlorocebus > Chlorocebus sabaeus. The sequence continues at coordinate 24,972,590 of NC_132923.1, read as the reverse complement.
GGACTGCTAAAATGCACCACCTCTCCTGGTGGAGCAATCAGAAAGGTACCCCTTCCTCAAGGCTGATGTGACCCCACCAGGGCACATGGCTTTGCTGGCAAAGCAAGGGCTACATTTCAGCTCCTACTTGCCACCTCTGCTCTGCAGGGGCCTTAGTGTGCCACCACCAAATGTGCTGCCTAATCTATCTGTATCTGCACCCAGACACTCTACCTTCTCTCCAGAAATAGCGTGTGAATGCATTCCCTTACTCCTATCCTAGGCCAACCCTTTCACTTGTGTGCTAGATCCAATTGCTTCTCACCTACTTGAAGACACTCTCTCCAGTTGTCTCCTCTTGCCTTCTGTGTCATCAATTTTACCTCTCTAAAGAATCATTCCAGCTGGGCGCGGTGACTCACGCCTGTAATCCCAGTACTTTGGGAGGCCAAGGCGGGTGGATAACCTGAAGTCGGGAGTTCTAGACCAGCCTGGCCAACATGGAGAAACCCTGTCTCTACTAAAAATATAAAATTAGCCGGGTGTGGTGGCGCATGACTATAATCCCAGCTGCTTGGGAGGCTGAGACAGGAGAATCGCTTGAACCAGGGAGTTGGAGGTTGCAGTGAGCCGAGATTGCACCACTGCACTCCAGCCTGGCAACAGAGCAAGACTCTGTCTCAAAAAAAAAAAAAAAAAAAAAAAAAAAAAAAAAAATCATTCCAGCATACCGAAATGAGAAAAAGCATTTATCATCTTAAAATACCCTCCCTTGATCTCAAGTACCTCTCTGGCTACTGCCCTTTTCACCTTCACAGCAAAGTCTCTCAAGAGCTGTTTAGAACACTTTCTCTTCCTCACCTCCTATCCTATTAACATACCCTAATCAGACTTTCTCCCCTATGACTCCACTGAAACTGTTTTCAAGGTCATCAGCAACTTCATCAGGCCACATCCAGTGTTCAAATTCTCTTTCCTTATCTTACTAATTTCAGCAGTATCTGATAAGACTCTTCACTCCCTCCTTCCTGAAACAATTCTCTTGTTTTCCAACGCTTCACCTTCTCCTGGTGTTCCTGCCCTGACTGGTAGCTCCTCCTTTTCTACTTACCTTTCAAGTGTTGGAGTGCCTCTTCGTCCTTTCCTTCCTCTCCCTATGTGATCCTAACTAGACTTAAGACTTAAAAAGTATCTATGTGCTAATGAATCCCAAATGTGTCTCTCTAGACTCATATATCAATTGTTTATTCAACGTCTCCATTTGGATGTATAATAGGCACCTTAAACGTAACGTGTAAGAAAAGACTCTGGAGTTCCTCATCCCCAAATCTGCTCCTCCATTTCATTAAGTGGCACCGCCATTAACTCAGTCATCAGGCCCGAACCTAAGAATAACTCTGATTTCTTTTTGTCCTTTCACACGCTATGTCCCAAATCCAAATCCATTCCAATCAAAATGTATCTAAATAAAATAAAATAGCCTTCTTCTCATCCTGTCCGTGGCTGCCAGGCTAGTTAGTCCAAGCTACTTTACTGGTATCCCAAGGACATCCGTGCTTCCCCATTGTGTATTTTACATACATCAGCAAGACTAACTTTTAACAATGTGAATCAGATGCGGTCATTCCTCGGCTCACCCTTCTCTCATGGTTTCCAGTTGCTGTTATAATGGCCCACAGGCTTCACTGGATCTGGCTACTGGCACGCCTCTCCGAGCCTAGCTGGTACTGCTCTCGGGCTGGCTGACGCTGCTCAGCCATGCTGGCCTTTCACTGTTTCTGCAACATGGCAAGCGTATCCCCACCTCTGGGTTTACGGCTGATTTTCTCTCAGCCTGGAAAGGCTATTTCTCCTCCTGGCCCGCATGTTTGCAAGACTTATTCCTTCATCCCGTGTGTATGCGCTCAAAGGTCTTCTTTGAGAGGCAGTATCTCACCAGGTGTAAAGTCACCCTATTCCCTGCTTTATTTTTCTCCACACCACTTATCATTACCTGCAATTTTTGTCACTTGTTTGTTGTCTGTCTTCCCTCTCCCACTCCACTAGCATGCGAGCTGCAAGAGGGTATTTGCCTGTCTATGGCTTTATCCCTCTGCGCTTAGTGACAACAGCGCCTGGAACCTAACAGGTGCTCAATTAGGGCTTGTCGAATGATTGCGTTCCCTCCAAATTCTCTTCCTGAATCTTTGGACCCTTCCTCATTTTTTTTCCGGTCTTGCCCACCTCCCATCCCACCCTATGCAAAGCTAAAACTCCCCGCCCCTTCCCGGTAGTTCCAGGCTTTCCCGGCTCCTATGTGCGCGGCTCCTTTAAGCTGACTCCGGAACGCCGCGGGGAAGGCGGGGCCGAAGCCCAGCTGTCGCCAACTCGGAGGGGCGGGGCAGAACAGGGGGCGGGGCCTGCGTGCTGCGTGCGTGCGCGTTCTGGAGGAGGCGCCGCCGCCGCTCCCGAGGCCGCCGCCGCCGTCGCCGAGCAGAGCCGGAGCCGGAGCCACGGCCGAGAGGAGGGAGGAGGAGGAGGAGGAGGAGGAGGAGGAGGTGGAGGAGGTGGAGGAGGCGCTGGACCGGGGGGGTGAGTGAGGGGCGGGGAGCCCCAGACGGCCCCAGAGGGAGCGGGGGGCGCGGGTCGGCCGAGCAGAGGGTGAGGCGGCTCATGTCGCCGGTCAGTCGCCTGGCTCCCCCTTCCTCCTCCGCGTTCCATCGGTGTCCGGGGCGGCGGCCCGGGGGCCTGGCCGGCGGGAGGGGCCGGGGATCTGGGAGGCCCGGCCGCAGCCAGGACCAGGGCCAGCCACGCCCGCGGACCGACCCGGTCGACTGTAGGCCTGCGGGAGACCGTCGGGAGGGGCCCCGGCCGGCTGTGGGAGAGAAAGAGGACATTGTGTCCCCCACCCTTCAACTCCCTGAGGTGTCATAGCACAAGCCCATTTACCTCGCCGTCTCCCCAGACACGGTGCCCTCGTCCCTCACTGCCTGAGAGACGTAGAAGGTTGGACATCGCTGCCTTCCTCCTCTTGCATGTCCCCTGTCTAGGGTCAGAGCTTCCTTCAAACCCAGCTCTCCCTTTTGGGCCGGAGGGAGGGGCGGGGGGACACGCGGGGAAGGGGGGTGGAGGGTTGGGTGAATTCTGGGTCCTCTGCTGTAGAAGTGCGGGTAGACTGGAGCGTTGCAGTCTCCGGGCTCACTTCTGTCAGGGTTCAGGGTCTCCCTTTCCTTCCTTTATTCCCGCAGTGAATAGGGCTGACATCTACATCTCACTCCACCTTCCAGCCCCTTTCCCGCCTTCTTTACCCCCCTGTCTTCCGTAGCTTACCATGTGTTCGCCTTTTCAATGTTACTTTTCATGCGTCTCTGCTTCTTCCCTGAATTTTGTTAGGGAAGAGGTCACGGTGTGATTCTTGTTATCCTTCAAACTAGCGTTGGTGAGAGTATCTCTTGCCCCCTTACTCAGGAAGTTAAGGACAGTGTCTTCAGCCGAATTGTGTAATTTACTGCTACGGGGAGAAGATGAGAGGAAGACATTTGTGCCTACAAAATGGGATCTCCTCATAGAGCTGAGAACCAGAGTTTAGGGAACCTTTGACCTCTTGGAAAAAGAACTGCCGTTGAGGAGTAATGTATTCTGTTTTGGGAGGGAAAATAGTTTTGTTACTTCTTTGAAGGGAGGAGGTATAAAAAATGAAATAGAATAATAGAGCAGAAGGTGAATGAGCCACAGCCCTACAGGTGGCCACTCTTCTCCTTAGGTGGCGAATGATGGTTCTGTTTTTATTACAGTAAGAGTAAAGCATCAGCTCTTAGATTTAACTTGGGGCTCCTACCGTCAAAAGCATGAAGGGCCGTCTCAGAAGAGATGCTGCTGGAAACAGGATTTGGAAACTTTCTTTGGGTTTCCTGTCAGAATGTGTGGGGGTGGACGTGCCTATGTGTAGTTTTTCTTTCCTTGTGATGTAATTTATTTCTGTGATACTTTGACATAATAAGCGTTAAATTAGGCCCCAGACTTTCTGTCTTTATTATGCTTTCCTGTAACATTTTTGTGTTGAAATTGTATGGTTCGATATTCTTTTGTAGCGTGATATTTCAGTGAATCCTGTCTAGTTTCCTTGGTGTTTTAAATTACGGTCTACTTCAGATACGATTAGCTGTTAGGTATTGAGGATCATATGTTCAGTATTTTTTGAATGAATTGAATGATTACAAAGATGAGTCCAGGTGTTAAATCTTCTGTCTTTTTGAGAGGTACCTTATATTAGGATATTGCAGTCGGTTTCCAGTTTGTAAAATAGTAATTCTTAACCTTTTCTAGGCCACTGACACCTTTGAGAATATGATGAAATATATAAACTCTCTTCCCAGAATAAAGTTAATAGGCATTTATTCACAAAATTTTGCATTAATTTTAGGGACCCTCTGAAGCCAACCATGAACATCTGTCTTAGAAGTGAACTAGATGGAATCCCTCAGTGTTATACAGTTAGATATTAACTCAAAAGCCTTTGTTCACTCTTTGTATGGCCTCGGGAAGGACAGTATCTACACTTAATATACCCCAGACGACAAGTATATTCATATACGTTGATCCTGTAGTCCTTCTGGAAATGAATCCCAAGGAAATATTCCAAAAGAAAGGAAATGTTGTATATGCACATGTTCGTTTAGTTATTTTAATAGATGGGAAGAAAAGGAAACTACTGGCCCAACAGCAGAAAGATACACACTTTTGCAGTCACTGAAAAAGGTTAGAAATGAGGATTATTAATCTCCTGATTGATCTTCCAGCTTCCACTCTTGCCCCTCCACCCCAAGTTGATTTCCACACAGCACCTACAATGATGCTCTCAAACTTCAGAACAAGTCTTTCTTCTATTCAAAACCCTCCAGTGTTTTCCCATCTCGGCGGTAAAATCCAAAGTTCTTACCATGGCCTACAAGCCTTACAGTGGCCCGGCTATTTCTTGAATCTCAAGCCCCTTTACTTTTCCTCTTGCTTACTGTACTCCAGCCACACTGGCCTCCTAGTTCCCAAAAAGGTAAAATACACTCAGGTGTCTGCACTTGTTGTCCTCTCTGCCTGTAATATATCCCTCACTTCCTTCAGGTCTCTGCACCAGTCTCAGTCTTTCCTTACTACCCTTCCCTGCCACTGTTTCTATCTCCTTACCCTACCTTATACTCTGAAGACTAGGTTATACTAATTTTGACAGCCACAGTTGTTGACAAACGTTTCATGGTAATGTCACTGGTATACTTGCATTGGACATTATTGTTTAACATTTGAAAAACAATGTCAGTCATAAAAGGAGATCTTTCAGATTGTTAAGTTGAATATTTCAACAGCTCACATTTAAAGTTCGGATGTCAGCTTACCTCTCTTCAACATTTAACTACAGGGTGCTAATTTTTGGATATAGAGATGAATTAGATAGGGTCTCTGCCCTCAGGGGGTTTCACAGTCTGTCATGATTTGTATTGTAATAGTTAAGTTACTCCAGATCTTGCCAGTGTTTAGTGTTACCTATGAACTTTAGTGTATGGTTGATGATATTTTATATAAAATAGGGATTAGACATCCAAATTTTCGTGTCGGTAGTTGTTTTTTTCCTTACAAAGGGATATTTTTAAAAATTAAAAGAAGAGTCTTGCTCTGTCACCCAGCCTGATGTGCAGTGGTGCAATCTTGGCTCACTGCAACCTCTGCCTCCTGGGTTCAAGCGATTCTCCTGTCTCAGCCTCCCGAGTAACTGGGATAACAGGTACCCACCACCACGCCCAGCTAATTTTTTCTTTTTTTTTATTGTTAGTAGAGACGAGATTTCACCATGTTGGCCAGGCTGATCTCAAACTCCTGACCTCCGGTGATCCGGCCACCTTAGCCTTCAAAAGTGTTGGAATTACAGGTGTGAGCCACTGTGGCCAGCAACAAAGCGATTTTTAATGGTATCTGTAATTTGTTTAATTTCTGTTTTGTGTACTATTTTTAGAATTTTATAGCTGTGACAGCCCCATGTTTTGTTCTTTGCAGTAAATTGTGTAGGTACTTAGTTGAAGACTCACAGTTGAATTTTTTTTGTTGTAATTCTTTATAGTTGTTCAAGAGACTTTTTTTTTTTTTTTGAGACAGAGTCTTGATCTGTCACCCAGGCTGGAGTGCAGTGATGTGATCTCAGCTCACTGCAACCTCCGTCTCCGAGGTTCAAGGAATTCTCCTGCCTTAGCCTCCTGAGTAGCTGGGATTACAGGTGTGTGCCACCACACCCGACTAATTTTTGTATTTTTTTTTAGTAGAGACAGGGTTTCACCATGCTGGTCAGGCTGGTCTCGAACTCCTGACCTCATGATCCGCCTGCCTCGACCTCCCAAAGTGCTGGCCTCGTGTGGCTGAGACTATTGTTTTTGTTAAATAGGTCAACCTTGAAATTTTATTTGGTTTATAGGGGATGATGATACCAGTTTTGATAGAAAACTATACCATTGTGAGGGCTTTGCCCAGTATTTCTGGTTCTGGAACCTAGATGGCTTAATTTGACATAGGTGGGAAGCTTTGACATCTGTACAAGGGAGTGTGTTGAATCACTTGAGTTACTTGAAAGCACCTTGCTCTGTTTCTGACATGTGATAGGGACACCGTAAATGTTCATTGAACCTCAGATAATTTCTAATCTCGTGGTTCTAAAATTCTCTTTAGTTGATTAATGAAAATAACTAATGTAAAGCATTTATATTTTAATATTGAGATACATTGAATGTAAGTTTACTTGTTTATAATGTCATTTTCCAAATTAATTGGTTGTAACAATTAATTGATTACACCTAATCATTTGTAAGAAGAGTTACGGCCTATTTCCAAGAATGTTTTGCTTATTCTGATGTCATGTAAGTGCTGCATTACTTAATGCCAAATTCATATCTTGTGAAAAAGATTAGCATTAAACAAAAATATTTAAGCTTTAGTATGTTACTGAGACAGATGAAGTGTCCATTTTTTCTTTTATTGTGTGCATGAAGTATGGGGATTACAAGCATTCGTTTTTATGTGCTTTTCAGGTTTTCATATACAAAGATGATGTCAATATTAGCTCATTTACATTTTGAAACTTTTGTAATAGTGGTATAGATTTGCACTGCATAATTCACGTTCTCTCAGTCCCCTACACACAGTTGTGAGATGACTGGTTAAGAGGGCACTTTGTTTCAAAGTTAAATGATCCAGATGAGTATTGAACCTATAAGCTTAGCTTTGTTCATTATCATGAGGTTCTGATCAACAAAGCAGTTCAACAGAGAACCATGCCGTGCTCTCATTTCCGCTTGAAAATAAACCTTTTAGAGGTAGAAGGTACAAACACGCATATACACGTGCACCAATAAAAAAAGGGAATTGTGTATGGTTATTAAGGTAGAGTTGAAACAGGAAATAATGTGCTTTTATAAGTGGTTTAAAATAATTCTTTTAATAAAATTTTCAGAAGTACATGATATCCACATGGAAAATTAAATGTTTTATAAAATAAACTCCAATCAGTAGACAAGGTAATGGCTTTTTAAAAAGCACTAATGACTTATTTACTTAGGCTATATAAATTTAGGTTAGATAAATCTGAAAAAAAATTTCTTTATAAGTCACTCAAATTTTCCCAGTGTTTCTTACCTCTAACCTGTTTAGTTTATACTGGTAGAGTGGTTCAAAGTGTTAAAGTTAACCAAATTTAAAATTAAATATGTATTCATATGTTTTAGTGTCTGAATGTATTTAAATTAGGCCATATTTCGTAAGAATAGCAGTATATTAAACTCAAAAAAAATGAATAAAAGATACTATTGGGTTAATTAAAACTTGAAGTGCCTTACCTTGAACTCCTAGGTGTATACACCTATAACATGTTACTACTCATTCATGGTTTTTTGCAGTGCAGTGCTGTACCCACTTATTCTGGATGTAAAAGATAATTTTGTTCATGATAGGACTGTGGTCTAGCTGTCTTTTTTTAACTGTTTTCTTTTTTGTTTGTTTGGTTTTTTGTCTTTAGAAAAGACAAAACTATAAAAAGAGGCACAAAGAACTGAATACAACTATTTGGATATATCGCAAATGCAGTTTATATGACTGTAAGTTAGTAGTGGAAATCTCTTATTGCTGACTATATACATTTCAGATATGTCAGATGTGTAATCCAGAGAGTAAATTCATTCACTGTATTTTCAGTGACATTTTAAAATTCCTTTATCAGTATGATCATTCTGTTCTAGACACGTTGGCTGTATTATAAAACATTAAGCAAACAGGCACTAAGTTAAATATTGTAGCAGTTGAAATTTTAACACTAATCTTTCAGTTTTACACAGTTAACAATCTAGCCCAAATCTTTTGATACCTTTGTAACTACCCTTTCAATTCCATCCTGTGCTTGTGAATAGGTTGCATAATTTCTTTTCTTTTTTCTCTCTTCTCTTCCTCTTCCTTTTTCTTTTTCTTTTTCTATTTCCCTTTTCTTCCTTTTTCTTTCACAGTCTTGCTGTATCACCCATGCTGGTCTCTACCTCCTGGGCTCAAGCTATCCTCCCACTTCAGCCTCCTGAGTAGCTGGGACTACAGGCGTGTGCCACCACAGTTAATTCATAATTTCATTAATAGATTTCAGATTCAGTCATTGAACAGATGTTTGAGTAACCCCAAATTAGGCTCTTTGATGAATACTGAGATGTGAAGGTGTAGTTTCTGCTTTAAGGAATTTATAGTCTAGCAGTTTTTTTTGTTTGCCACAGCCTGTCATGTGTTTTGTAAATCACTGTTGTATTTTCATTATAGAGTGAAAATAGAATGATACTCATTTTTTTAAGTAAAATAAATTGTGGACATTTCAAATTCTCTTAGTTGGTGAACAGCTATTTCGGTGGTCTTGTTTTCTAACAGCTTATTAGTATTGGACCAAATCAGTTTCCCAGTTGTTTAAAATAGAGTTAAATAAGAATTTTTTGCTGTACTGCCTATTTTACTTCAGTCCAACAGTTATTTTTAGTAAATAGCTTTTCTGCATATGTATACATACATACACACATACACATATGCCTGTATATACAGACATTGTAGGGAAGTTGTTTCCTGGTTCAGCTAGCAATTTCAATTCTCTGTTTAATGTCAGAAGTTGTTTTGTAGAATGGCATGTTAATATTTTTTTCTACGCTGATTAAAATCATCCTTTGCCACTAAAGTCAACTATCTGCTAGGACAGAAATGTGCAAATTGACAACATGCATAAATGTGCATTTTTAGTGACTGTTATTAGCTTGACAGTTTTATTTTCAAGATCCTCTTCTCTCCCAACCTAGTTATGATGTGCTTATAAGGCAACAATAATATATTTAGTTAGTTTGCAAAATGAGAATAATTGTTCTGGTTTTTCCATTTTTGCATATTTTGAGTTTGGATTAATTGGACATGTATTATTCTCAGTAGACATATGTAATAAAATAGTCCATTTAACTGTGATTCTTTCTTTTGGAACATTGGCTGACTTTTAGATAGTGGACCTTGTGCAGTTTCATAAATACAGGTACTACTGAGTTTTGGATGACATTCTTTACACAACCTAAAAGTAAAGGTGAGCGTAATAGAAGCTGGAAACAAGCTTCTGGGCATAATAGAAGCTGGAAACAAGTCTGACATTTTCTTTGCACTAAGAAATGTATTTCATATTCCAAGTAATATGCCCTTGTTAGGTTCAGGATGTTTTTCAGTGGTTATAACTGCTTAAACATTATTTTTTTCTGTTTATTGTAATTCATGTTATACTGTGGCATATTTTGAAAAGAATGTTAAGTGTAAAGAATAAATTGAAAACATCCATGATCCTATCATCCAGAAAAAATTACTGCTGATATTTTAATATACATTTTTCCTGTTCGTTCCTTGCATGTACAGATTATTTATTTATTTATTTACGAAACTTAGAATTATAACTTTATATATACTGTTTTGATCCTACTTTTTTTTTTTTTCCTGAATGGGATGTTGGTCTCCTAGTTTGAGACTTTACAGTTGATTCTTTATAATACTACTATTTTAAATAATACTGGAACAGACATTTTTTGTACATGTGTCTTTGATTGCATCTCTGTTTTTTTTTCTTCTTGTAGGATAGATTCCCAGAAGTGGGGTAACTGGATCAGAGGGTGATTACCCTGTGTATAAGAGTATGTGTCTCACTACACCTTCAATGGCATTGAGTAGGTCAGTTTTTACAGTCTTTGCCAATGTGATAGATATCTGTTACATTCTTGGGGGGTAATAGCAAAAATCCTCATATTAGTAATGTGTAAAACCATCATAGTGTATGAAAGAAATTTGCAGTTATCTTCCAAAAAACTTACTGAAATGAGTTTCTTTAAAAATATTTTAGGTAAAAGTAATCTGTGACAAAAAAAAATTACCCTAAAGTTGCAATTTGAGCATTTTTTTTGGAGAGCTAGAATTTTAATATTCTTTTATTAAAATGACAAACATGAGAAAGCTTGTTTTATAGTATATAATAAGTAGAAATATTATGTAAAACTAAATTATTTCAGATAGATGAAGGGGGTAGTCACATGGTTCTGACTTTAAAAACAAAAAATCTGTTAGTGTTTAGAGCAGTAGCTCTGGAGTTAGGCAGCCTGGGTTCGTGTCCTTGCTTTGCCACTCACTAAGTATATGATTTGAGGCAACCTGCTAAATATGTGTATGATTTTATTTTTCTAAACCTTGGCTTCCTTATTTTTATAAAAGGAGAATAATAATATCTACCCCGTAGGATTGTTGAGGGGATTAGAAATAATGCATAAGACCACTTGGCACATAGGTATTTAATAAAAACTAGCTATTTTCATTAAATTTGTTTTTTCTGACAGTCTCCTCAAGGGCAAGAAATATCTCATTTTTGTGTTCTTGTTTACATGAATAAATACAGAAATGCAAATGGGCTGTGGTGAGCAGTGGCAGCAGGAGGGGAATGGTGGACATTCTTTGTGGTAGGAATGGCATGTGCCAAGATAGAAGGAAAGTTCAGGAGAAGTTGGAGGACAGGTGATTAATGTGACAGAAGCCTAGGCTTTTATATAGTTAGAAAATATGGAGATAAGGGAGAAATATGGAGATTGGAGCTAGACTTTTAAGCCATTGAATGCTAGGTTGGTAAATAGACTTTTTCAGGAGTGCAAGCTTTGGTATGCGGAAAATGACTTGATAAAAGCATTCATCAAAAAGCAGATAAATTTGCTTGTAGAGTACAGAATGAATTGAGGAAGGAAGAGGTTGAAGACAGGGAATCTGGATTAATATAAACACAGGTAAGGTAAGATCTGAGGGTTTAAAGGAAAACAGGGAGGGTTTTGGGGGAAGTGCTTAGGCTTCATGGTTGTGAAGATCTATCTGTGCAACCGATTTGGAGATTAAATTCAAAAGAAACAGTCTAGGCTTATATGCAGTTAGGCAGCCTTTGAGAGAAGATGGGACTCAGTATACTTTGGTTGTTACTATTGGTTTTTAAAAAATTGAAGGATAAAACATTCCGAGATTCCTATCATTTCATCAGTAAAAAGCATATATTTATGCTTTTAAAAATATATATGCACAATCTCCTGCAGTAATTTTATTTAGATAGCATTTTGAGTTCCTGATTAACAGGATATCCTCTCTTTTAGACTTTGTATTTCTGGAGGTATTACCTTAAAACTCTTCACTGTAAGGTGAAATTCTTCTGCATGTGGTTTTTGTAGCATTTGTGATTGCTGCAGGACTTTAAAAACACCAGTCGTGTGAGCAGAGGTGATGAGAAGTGAAATATAGAGTTCTTGTTTGTTAAGCAGCTTCTAAGTAAAATATAGAAGCAAAAAAAATGGGAAATTGGGTGTATGATCTTTAGAAAAACATTACTTTTAGTATTCCTGTTTTCTCCCTCACCCCTGAATTTTCCTAATTAAAAAAACAGAGTTTGCAGATGCCATTTTTAGTCATTCTAGTACCTGACTAGAGCTCTACTCATATTTTCCACTTGACTGAATAATATAAAGCAAGTTAGCCAGAGATTGATATTAATAGTATTTCTTTTTGACTAATAAGTAAACTCACATGAACTGTGAATTGTTTGCTCGCTATCTTCCAATGGAGAAAAGAAGCAACCACCAATTTAAAAAAATACAGGCTTGTGATACTTCTAAGGTGTTTGCATTTTTTAAAACAGTGAGTTGTCATACCTTTCTTAATGTTTCTTTTAGTTTCCAAATATTGCCTAAATTCAAAAATAAAGTCCTTATTATTTCTACTCAAATCTCTTCCCTTTAACAGTATCCTTGAAAATATTTTTAAATGAATAAGCAAATGTAACTTATAGTGCTCATTGTAGTGTTGGGGATTGTGTACGTGTGACTTTTTTTTTTTTTTTTTGCTATGCGAATCTGCAAAAGCCTAGGTCTGGTCAACTGAATGAAATTTCATTTACTAAAGGGGCTTCAGATAGTCAAAACGATGATTTAATGTCTACAGACTATGAGTCTCTTTTGAATAGGTTTGAGGATACTTCTGCCTGTTTGTCCAGCAGAAATCTGAACTAGACTCATTCTCTCCCCATCACTTCTACTCCTTAAACTATAGCTGAGAGAATAGCGTAGTCCTTAGTTTGGGCCATTCTGGTATTGTCACTATGATGGACTGTTGTCTTACATTTTTAGAAATGTGCTTGCATCTTGACAGAAAAAATAAATTATTAAATTAAGTAGCTAGCAGTTTATGGTATACTGTTATAAGATAGTTCATTTAATTTTTATATAAGGTGACATACGAAGTGTCTGAAATGTGAATAGAGTATTATAGCCTATTCCAGAGGATTAAAATGAAAGACGATGAAGCCTACTGGTTGAATAAAATATTATGTATATTTTTCTTTATCAGAAGATTTTTTTCATACTCCTTTTGAATCAGCAATTTTGAATGCTAACTATAAATTCTTGAATAAGAAATCAGTTATTCCCTACTGTAATAATAAACAGTTTGGTTACTCATCCAACATGTATTTATTGAGTGATTTGAGTGCTTGATACTATTCTAGGAACCAGAGATTTAGTAGTGAATAAGGTGTGCTTTCATGGCAATTTTTATACCACTGAAGGGTTGATGATCGTAGAGAAACACAGTAGAAAAACAAGTAAATAAGATCATTTCAGAGGTCCCAAATGCCATGAAGAAACTGTAGCAAGATGAAATGATAGAGAATGATGAGAGGGTTTTAAATTGAGTGTTGTGGAAAAGCTCACTGAGATGGTGAAATTTAATGTGGCACCCGAATTACAAAATGCCGGACACATAGCGGTATATAAGAAGAATGAACCAGGCAGAGGGCCCAGTTGGTGCAAAGGCCCTAAAGTGGGAAACAGGTCATCATGTTTGAGGAAGAACAAGAAGACCCTTGTCATCACAAGACTAGGAAAAGCCTGGTAGATGAGGTTTATAGGGAACAACTCACCGGATATTATTTCTCTTTATGGGTAAATATATGCAACTTAGGAATTTGAAGATGGTGTTACTAATAATACTCATTTAAATCTGTAGGATAACCAGTAGTTTTTCTAGACATACAGAATCACTGATTTATGGTCCATAAATTGTGTTTTTCCCAGGGATCTGCAGAGATAGGAAGGAATTATGATTAGTATTACAAAAGGCCAAATGAAAATTGTGCATTTACTCTAAACAGATTTATACAGGTAAAATATTATGTATCTTTTCTTTGACCAATGATTATATTGACTCAAATCATTATCATGCATTGTAGCGATTTCCAGATTGTTAAGGAAATAAAATATTGTACTTATCCCTTCAAGATCCTAGCATTGGGTTTTGTTAGTTTTTAAGTCTTTGGCAATTTGAGAATTTTTACTTGTGTGATTTTGATTAACTTTTACTTACGTGATTAATAAGATGTCAATGCAGTTGGTAGACAAAAATCTTTAAAGACGCGAAATCCATGGAAGGGAATAGAGTTTTTTTGTAGAAAGGTTGGGAGCCGTTGATTAATGTCCTATCTGTAATGAACCTACAGGGAGAAGGGAATCATGTTTTTGAGTGTAGACCCCTTATATCCTATTTAATTTACACAGTCAGTCTATAAAGTAGATATTGTTCAGTTTTTTACAGCCGATGAAACTCAAAGTAATTATATAATTTGTGAAAATTTACACAGCTCCAATAATAGAGGATCATGTGGATGGTAAACTTCCAGAAGAAGGAACTTCTGCAATACAAAGCAGAAAATAGGTGATCAGTACATATTTGTATCTTGCTTAAATGTAAACATGAATGAATGAGTAAATTACAGGAGACTGCCTCTATCCCTATAGTGTTTTCAGTGAGTCACACCATTTTTCTCTTAAATGAGTCTAGAAAATTTCTTCAGAAATAAAGTGACTTCACCTGTCTTTTTTTTCATAAATCATATGGTAAAAATCCTGAGGAGAGAAATAAAGACCAAACAGTTATAAAGTATAATTTTCTCTTAGGCTTTGTTAACTGAGTAATTTGTAGAATTTTCAGCTTTAAAAAAAAGTCTGGTTTGCACCATAGTGTTCATTATCAATAACCTCTTTTGGTTCTGTTTGTATCTTAATTTTTTTTTTTGGTAACCATTTAAGAATTTAGTATTCTGAAATGAAGTGATGGAATTATAGTAGTCCAGATGTTTATGTAGCCAGCGTTAGTTGTCTACCTAATATCTATCAGTCTGTGGGGGTGGGGCAGGGTTGCTGGCATGTGTTTGTTTCTGTCTTCTATTAGAATATCAAAGTGTGTGATTTGTTGCTTAGAAATATGAACTGATAATTCTTGATCATTTAATGGTTAGTAGGATAAATGAGGGCTTTTTTTTTTTTTTAAACTAATGTCTCTACCCAGGCAGAATAGGGGTATGAAATCTCTCAACCCTGTGTTTATGAAGTTTCTAATCCTTCAGATTAGTTAATATCTTAATAAGTTTTAAGTTTAGTATTCTTTTAAATGAATATTTAAAATTAGGAATAGATACCTAAAGGATGAAAGTAAATATAGTTAATTGAGAAATTGAAAGAAATATAAGTAAGTTTGAGAAAGGAACATAATTATGATACAGAATTTACCATAGGGGAATAACACACAGAAGTTGACATGCTAGACCGTGGAAAAGGAATTTATTTTCTCAAAAAAGAGAAATGAAATTGATGGAATGAGGGCTAGGAGGAGGTAAGTTATGGTTGAAGGAATAGAATACTTTGGATTAGATATTGGAGCCCACGGTCGGGCGTAGTGGCTCATGCCTGTAATCCCAGCCCTTTGGGAGGCCGAGGCGAGTGGATCACCTGAGGTTGGGAGTTTGAGATCACCCTGACAAACATGGAGAAACCCCGTCTCCACTAAAAAAAAACACACACACACACAAAAACTAGCTGGGCGTGGTGGTGCATGCTTATAATCCCAGCTACTCGGGAGGGTGACGCAGGATAATCCCTTGAACCTGGGAGGCAGAGGTTGTGGTGAGCCAAGATAGCACCATTGCACTCCAGCCTGGGCAACAAGAGCGAAACTTCATCTCAAAAAAAAAAAAAAAAAAAAAAAAAAAAAAAAAAAAAAAAGATAACTGCAGCCTACATGGACCTTCAGAGAGTATATGATTACTCTGTCACCATTTGTGGCAGTATAATTACTACTTCATGAGGTATGGTGTCTTGTTGGTTTGAGTTGGAAGGACAATAAACCTAGATCAAATGAAGAGGGTTGTTGTGAAGAAGGAACATATTTTAAAATTTGTTTCTAGTTGTCTGACACTTGTTATGACAGGTCTATGAAAGATAACTTTATATGATATTTTGGTTCTTGGTATCCGCAAAGTGTTGGTTTTTAATTTTCCCTGGTGGATTTCTGTATGACAGATTTTAGACTGCCCTACTATTGCATCTTGCTGTTCTCCATTCTAATCATACAATTGATTTAGTAATGACATACATCACCCCCAGCATGAAGTTTTTATGCTTCAGAAAATTGTTTGGCATACAAAGTGCAAGTATCAATTTGCTCTGTAAATGTGTATCTGTAAAAACTGGTGTGATTATTTAAGGATATCAGATTAACTTAAGAAAAACCATAGGCAAGTGATTTGGGAGGGAGAATATTATAATCAGGCACACCTTTATTTGCATGTTTAGATTTTCATATATTAGGTTATTTTGGTAGTGTTTCTTTTACATTCAAATGGTAAGAAGCCTGGGAGTTTAGTATCTCAAAATTGGTCTAATAGTATATAATCTTTTAAAAAAGTTTCTGTGTCAGCCGGACGCGGTGGCTCAAGCCTGTAATCCCAGCACTTTGGGAGGCCGAGGCGGGCGGATCACAAGGTCAGGAGATCGAGACCATCCTGGCTAACACGGTGAAACCCTGTCTCTACTAAAAAATACAAAAAACTAGCCGGGCAAGGTGGCAGGTGCCTATAGTCCTAGCTACTTGGGAGGCTGAGGCAGGACAAAGGCATAAACCCGGGAGGCGGAGCTTGCAGTGAGCTGAGATCTGACCACTGCACTCCAGCCTGGGCGACAGAGCAAGACTCCATCTCAAAAAAAAAAAAAAAAAAAGTTTCTGTGTCTTTTTGAATACTTAGTTTCACACCTAGGACAAACCTCAGTTGTAAAACATCCCTTTGAATTTTAAATTACTGTTTAATAACTTCTGACTAGTATTTCACTAAGTGTTACAACTTTTACATTGGAATATGATAGCATTATAATTCAAGAACCAACCAAAATCTGCCGTAGAAACCACGGGTTGGAGGGTTTTAGTTGATATACTCATCCTGTTATTCCCATTATGCTTCAGACTTGGACTGCTGTCACAACAGAACATGCTTGAGATTGTGTCACCGCTCAGTGCCATCTGCCTACATGTGTACATAAGCTATAGTAGGCCTTAGATACTGGATGTAAAGAATCATTGTTTTATGGTTTTCTTAACTGACTCTGCTTAAGTTCTAGTGTTCTGGGCTGAGCCTGTGGTCAGTTTTGATCTTTTGCATTTATAACAACACTCCCATAACCACGCATTCAGTGTCCTCTGTGTGTTGGCATACCAAAGATGGACATGTGAAGTTTTTAATAGTGCAAAGAAAATGGCTATTTAATCAGTAAAATTTAAAGATGATTTTTAAAAACATTCAAATATTTGAGAGAGTGCCCTTTATATGAAGGACCAACTATCTCTTCCCACCCTGGTTAATTTTCACAATATAATAAACTATTTTTTAGTTATATAGGCCAAAATGTTTTATAGAAAATCAGTCATAAAATTGCATTTGTCTGTGCTATTTTTAAAAAGTTCTCTATTGTTACGTTGGTAAATGCAGAATACCAGTGTTTTCATAGTATGATTTTTGTACTTATTTTTAAAACATGTATCTATTCATGTGTAGAACATAGGCTAAAAGGAAACACCGAAAGACCTAGATTGTTATCTCTAATGTATGGGTTATAGATACTTTATATGTTATATATTATATAATATGTATTATTATAGGTTATATTATATTTTATTTCCCTTGTTAAGCCTTTTATGAACTCTACATTCTTTTTATTTATTTATTTTATTTTTTCGAGATGGAGTCTCCCTCTATCGCCAGGCTGGAGTGCAGTAGCGCGATCTCGGCTCACTGCAACCCCCACCTCCTGGGTTCAAGCGATTCTCCTGCTTCAGCCTCCTGAGTAGCTGGGATTACAGGCACGCACCACCACATCCAGCTAATTTTTGTATTTTTAGTAGAGATGGGGTTTCACCATGTTGGCCAGGATCGTCTCGATCTGCTGACTTCGTGATCCACCTGCTTCCCAAAAGTGCTGTGATTACAAGCGTGAGCCACCACGCCTGGCCTGTTCATATATTTTATAATCAAACTAAGAGTTCTAAAATGAATTCATTATAGAGTATGAAATTAAATTTAATAAAGCTTTTAAAGATAAAGATTCTTAGGTGATAAAATGAGTTAAAGGTTTTACAAATAAATAGGATTTCTGAAGTGGAATTTTATGTTATGGTAAACATTTTTCCTTTAAAACTAAAACAAACACACAATTAAGTTGCCATTTTCTGGGCATGGGGATGAGAAAAATAGGAAAGGTTTTGTACTGTTGTACCTTGCCTTGGAAACCTTTTGATTCTTCTGACTCAGATTTGCTTCAGTTACATCACATGCTGTTTTATGGATAAGTGTTTAATTATAGGATTTAAACTTATTTATATAAATGGTATGCAAAATCTTGCTTTTAATATTTGGTCATTTGTATTTGTGGTCAGCAGGCAAAACACTTGGCAAAAGGTTGCATATAGTGCCTACCAGTTTTTCTCAGTTTTCTCATCTATCAGTGGAAAAAGAACAATATCTATGTCTTAGACTTGTTTGAGGATTAAATAAGCATGCCTGAGGTACAAGAAGCACTTAAAATTATTGCTGCTGTTATTATCCCAAAGTTGGGATTGATGTTTCTTTGTTTCCTTTGTGTTTTGTTTTGTTTCTGAAACAGTATGTCACTCTGTCACCTAGGGTGGAGTTCAGTGGCTGCAATCTCTGCTCACTGCAACCTCTGCCTGCAGGGTTCAAGCAATTCTTGTGCCTCAGCCTCCCAAGTACCTGGGATTATAGGTGTGTGCCACCACACCCAGCTAATCTTTTTATTTTTAGCAGAGATGGAGTTTCACTATGTTGACCAGGCTGGTCTTGAACTCCTGACCTCTGACCTCAGGTGATCCCCCTATGTCAGCCTCCCAAAGTGTTGGAATTACAGGTGTGAGCCACTGTGTCTGGCCGGCATTGATGTTTCTATGAAACTGAGCTAAAAGATCCCTAGGGACTGGAACAATATATTATGCCTTATATCCCCTGTTTTGGTCAACCCTGTGTATTCCCCATTAATTAAGTGGGACCATTAACCCCTCACTTAGGTAGTTTCATTGTTTATGTATACAATGAATCTTTGGCATTCATGACTTAATAGTTTAGACCTAAAATATTTAGCATGAAAACTTTATAATCTGGTATAGGCAGAATTTTGAATTCAAGGCTGATGTGCTGAACAAGTCTGTTAACTAGAGAATTGAGTATAACTGACAGTATCCCAGTTTTTATTACCCAACAGTGACATGACTTTTGTTCTCTACTTAATTTTCATCATAGAATTAAAAACTGTTTCTTTGTGAACATAGTGCCCAGAGAAAGCCCGATAAAATGTAAATCTTTGAATACGTTAAAGGGAAGGAGTGAGTTTACTGGGAATTTCTAGATTTCCAGCCTCTTATATTATTTCTATTACTTCAGTACATAATTTTTTAAATCTCTCAGGCCAAATTAAAATATATTTCCTGTCTAGATTTCATATTTCCATGGAGTGGTGTGATGATGTAAGTGTGCTTCATTTAATAAAAGCTACTCTGGTATACCTAGTAACCCTGCTTGCAGAAATACTGATTTTATGGGTCTGGGATAGGGCTAGGGTGCTGTGTTTTACTCCTGTGGGTGATCCCCAGATGATTCTGATGAGATACTTTTTCAGTTTATTTATCTCTATATTTTCATTTTACTATTATTTTTAAAAAATGCTTTGTGTTGTATTTTTAAAGCCATAGGAATAAAGAAGCACATTTTATATTTAATAATGAAAATTAATGATATGTCTTAGCTTTCCATGGTTATGTTTTGTTTTACCTTTTCAATTAGTTAAATGTGCGTAGATTACTTAAGTCAAACTCAAGTAATACCAAGTTCATTGTAGAAAAAAAATAAAGTACCAATTAGAGATTATTTCTCAGCCTTTTTAGATATTTTTCTAATTGTCCCCCTCATGAAATTTTAATGCCACAGATATAACTGTATATTTATGTATTGTATGTGTATCTGTGTTTTATGCATTAAAAGAATAAGAATTTTTTTTTTTGCCCCTCAAGAGCCAATTTTTACCCCATTGGTGGTGATACTGCCCCTGTTGAGAATGCATGCAATAAGCCAAAACAAAAATCACGTTTAATTTTACCTTACAACTTGTTAATATTTTGACATACATCTTTCTCAGTGATGTTCAATGTATATATGCCTTTTCTTTGATGAAAGTGAAATCAGATACATAATATTTCATGCACCCTTTTTTCTTAATATTTTGTGAATTTTCATGATAAATGAATATCTTTTAACAGTATCATCTCTAATGGATAAATACTATAGATGTATAGTAGTATGTGAATTTGCCATCATTTTTTAAAATGATTTTTCTATAGTTTTCAAATTTTTATTATAAAAGGTCTTCTATGAATATCATTATAGTTGAATTTTTCCATGCATCCTTAATTATTTCTGCAGGATAAATCCAAAAAGTAGAATTACTTCATTCTGTACATTTTAATATTTTTTGGTGTGTGTGACTTAGAAAGTGAAAGTCCCTTTCCCCAAGGACAGCCACCATTAAAATGAATCTTTGTCTAGCCTTTTCCTGTATATATCCTAACATAAATAGCTATATATATTGTTTATATAAAAACTACATGTAAATAATTTATATAGCTGTATCTGTCTTTTAAAAAAGAAAAATAGATTGTTCCTTAACTACAGCAAGTTGCTTTTTTGCCTAATGCATTTTGCCTGAGAGATTTTGGTCATCTCATATCACTATGTATAATTCTACCTCATTTTTGTAAGCTGTATGATACATAGTAATTTGTCCATTCTTCTATGGAAGGATCTTTTCTTTCCCATTTTGTTTTGTTTTTGTGTATGTCTTTGTTTTAGCATAAATTCCCATTTGTAATGGAATTCTGGGTCATTTAAGAATTGAAAGTATATGTGCAGGTCTTTTTTTGTGTGTTTATTTGCCTTTCTTTTCTTTCTTTCTTTTTTTTTTTTTTTTTCTGTTTTTGTTTTTGAGACATGATCTTACTCCTACCCCTAGGCTGTGATGCTGTGGCAGGATCGTGGCTCATTGTACTCAGGTGATTCCCCCACCTCAGCCTCCTGAGTAGCTGGGACTACAGACGCATGCCAACATGCCTGGCTAACTTTTTGTATTTTTTGTAGAAACAGTGTTTTGCTACGTTGCCCAGAATGGTCTTGAACTCTTGGGCTCAAGCCATTCACCCATCTTTGCCCCACAAAGTTCTGGGATTATAGGCATGAGCCACCGTATCCTGTGTTTTCTATTTTTTTCATTCCTTTATTTGCCTACTCTGGTATTGGACCAGATTTTAATTACTTTTATATCAGGAAATATAACATGTTCTAATAAGTAGGCAGATAAGTCACAGTTGAATTTTGGCTAAGTGTTTGGTTTTTATCTTTTTTTTTTTTTTTAAGACAAGTATTTGTATTTTAAATAGTCTAGAATAATACAGATTTTTGAGGACTTTTAGGGCCTGGCAGTAATTCAGAACTCTAAAAGCACATCAAAGTTGCATAGTGAACAAACAACCTATTGAACTGTGAGCTTTCTGGGAATACTTGGAACCATAACATTTCTGTCAAATATGCCTTTTAATCTTTGGTTTATTGATTGAAGTATTTTGGACTTACACTCTTTCTGCTATCAAGCTTTTATTCTTTTTAAAGGAGATATACTCTTTTTTACATTTCTGGTAATGTATTTAGGTACATCATACTGTGTTGTTTCTGCTTATTTCTGTAGTTCTCTACTTACGTATTACCTTCAGAGTTATACATACATTTTCCTGAGGTTTAGTCTAATATAGCTCAAAATATCAGAATATATGTTATAGTAGGTAACACTTATGAATTAGAATCTGAATTTTTAAAAATCTAGTGTTTTTGCTGGATTTATGTAGGTTTCTTTATGAGAAAACAGTAAACATTGTGTAAGAATTACACTTTGCTTTTTAAAGTAGAAATATGTTTCCTTTCTAAAACTAATTTTTTTCTGATACTATTTTTTCTTTAAATGTAGCCACTCACAGCATTGTTAAAATTTTTAAATGTTGATACTGATACTATTAGTAACTAATATGAGCTTTTTTTTTTTTTTTTCATTAGGACGTACTATCAGGTGAGATTCTCAAATGGTTTTAGTGTTCTGGAAGAGTTAGTTTACCTTTGTAATGAAAAATCTCTCCTGAGAGTACTACACTCACCACTAGGATGAAAACTAATCAAATAAATATAATAAATAGTAGTCAGTACCCAGGCATTTCAGACAGCACTGTTTTCTGACACTAGCCTCCCTTGTAGTTAAGTTGTCACCACAGCTAGGTTAAGCTTATTGCAGAGGTTTACCTTGCTTTGAATTGTGGGTCTGCATCTGTCAAAGTGAAAAGCCAACTTCTTCCCTTCATGGTAGTGTTATGCTTTTTGCATGGTGTGTTTATGAAAATTAAATCACAACAGTGATTTTGTGTGTCGAGGTTTACCATTTAGGTTAGAGATTGTATTCTTCGGTGCAAAATTTAACCTAAATGCTTTGTGTATGTACATGAAACTGAGTCCTTTATCTCAGAATCACAGCTGCAAACAAATGACAACCCATGCTTGAGCATTAACTCATTATCACTTAGACCTTTGACCAAGCCTGATTGCTTAGATTAAAGCCTTACCTACCACCATTGCCTACTTCTTTGTTTTTTGAAGACTGAAACCACAGAAAAACTTCAAATTCATTTAACTGAATAGTCCATGTAAGGGATGTTTAGTTTATTTTTAGGAGGATGTTTGATTTTAACTAAATATTATGTGAGATTATTATAAGCAATTACAAAAACTAGAATGTGTGATATTTTGTGTTTTATAAAACTTAAAATGTTTTCATTTTATTATTTCTCATTATTTAAAACATTTTTTCCTCAATATTGTGATGAATTAGTATCAGTAAGACTTTAATAATAGCCATCTGATAGCAAGGATTCTTTAATAGATTTGTTAGAGTATACATCTTCACAGTACATAGAAGTTGAGAGATTTTTATGTTTCGTGTAGTGACTAAAAGCAAGCTGTTTTTCAGGAAAGTATCAAGTAATTTTTACTAGCCCTTTTTTGTAATTATTTTCCTATTCAAAGTAATAATGAAGTAATCCTTGAGCATCCTTTTAGTCACATGGTTTTTTAATAATTCACTATTTTTGACCAGGCATGGTGGCTCACGCCTGTAATCCCAGCACTTTGGGAGGCCAAAGTGGGAGGATAGGTTGAGCCCATGAGTTTGAGACCACCCTGAGCAACATAGTGAGACCCTGTCTCTACAAAAATTAAAACAAAAAATTAGCAGGGTGTGTTGGCACATACCTGTAATCCAGATTCTCAGAAGGCTGAGTTGGGAGGATTGCTTGAGCATGGGAGGTTGAGGCTGCAGTGAGCCATGATTGCGCCACTACACTCCAACCTCGGTGACAGTGAGACCCTGTCTCAGAAAAAACAAAAAACGCCACTATTTTTGTTAAGTAATGTATTTTAAAAGGAATACAGGTAATGCCCTGAAAAGTACAGATCAAGAAGGCAAATGAGACAAAAATAATGGTTTTCGGTTCGCTGTGTATCCTTACAGAAGTTTCCTGTAAAAACATGCGTATGTACATATATGCATATATAGAAATAATTAGTTTTCTTTTTACAATTCCTTTTATTTTTAAGTCTTCAGGTGTAGCAATGAGACATGAAGACTAGTTCTATATTAGCATGCTAGTAAATAAAAATTCCACTCTTCAGAGGTAAGTTTTGTCAAATTTCTCTCATCTTCCTGCTTCCTCCTCCCTTCATTCTTATTCTATTCTTACCACTCCTCTCCTTGAGAGGAGAGAAGTGTATAGTGTGGTTGGTTGCAATGCTGGCTTGGCTGTACATTAGATTTAACTGGGAGCTTTGAGAAATATCCACATTCTGGATCCACCTTCCTGATTCTTAATTAATTGGTCATAATGATGCAGGGGATGTGGGAGGAGAACATTCTTTATCTTAGCCTGCGTATAGAAGCTTGCCTCAGCCTCGGAGTTCAAATATGGTCTGCGGGAAAGCAGTGGTTGAATCCAAGGGGCCGTCTTCCTCAGTTTCTCTGCCTTCTAGAAGGAAGGGGTGGGTGTGTGTGTGTGTGTGTGCGCGCGCGCACGTGTATGCGTGCACATAGGTCTTTGTAATCCTTTAAATTCTCTAAGAAATGTACCACCACAGATTTCTAATTTATTCTAGTATTGGTTTATCCATAGTGTTTGTATACTTTAATTCTAAAGAAAAACAATATTTGCACAGTACAGGTTAGATAGACAAGAAGATGACTGGTAAGGCAATATAGTATTGTAGTTAACCACACTGATGCTAGAGCCACAGTGCCTGAGTTATAATCCTGGCTCCATAATTTATGTATGTTGAGCTTGGACAAGTTAGTTTTAGCCTTTTTGCCTCATCTATAAGATGGGGACAGTAGACTGGGAGTGGTGGCTCATGCCTGTAATCCCAGCACTTTGGGAGGCCAAGGCGGGCTGATCACCTGAGGTTAGGAGTTCGAGACCAGCCTAACGAACATGAAGAAACCCCGTCTCTACTAAAAATACAAAAATTAGCCGGGTGTGGTGGCACATGCCTGTAATTCCAGCTACTTGGGAGGTTGAGGCAGGAGAATCACTTGAACCTGGGAGGTGGAGGTTGTGGTGAGCCGAGATTAAGCCATTGCACTCCAGCCTGGGCAGTAAGAGCAAAACTCTGTCTCAAACAAACAAACAACACAAAAAGGGACAATAATCCCCACCCCATGGAAATGTGAGGATTAAAAATACTAGATGTAAAGTGCTCAAAGCAGTATTTTATGCATGGTAAATGTACAATAAATAAGTTAATTCGTTTATTCCTTTTCTTGTATTCTATTTTCTAACATTTCTTACCCTTTTCTTGCTCATTCCTCCTGAAGTTAATGCTTCCTCTGATAAACTAGAGTAGGTGGTTTTTTTTTTTTGTTTTTGTTTTTTTGAGACAAAGTCTCACTCTGTCACCCAGACTGGAGTGTGGTGGTGTGATCTTGTCTTACTCCCGGGTTCAAGCGATTCTCCTGCCTCAGCCTCCCGAGTAGCTGGGACTGCAGGCATGCACCACCACATCTGGCTAATTTTTGTTATTATTAGTAGAGACGGGTTTCACCACGTTGGTCAGGCTGGTCTCAAACTCCTGGCCTTGTGATCCACCCTCCTCAGCCTCCCAAAGTGCTGGGATTATAGGTGTGAGCCACTGTGCCCGGCCAGCTAACTTTTTTTGTAAGGGGCCAGATAGTAAGTACTTTAGGATTTTGGGGCCATATGGTCCCTGTTGCAAATACTCAACTCTGCTGTTATAGGGTTAGAGCAGCCATTTATATAAGCAAATGAGAGTGATTGTGTCTCCTTTATTTATGGACACTAAAAGTGAATTTCATGTAATTTTCACGTTATAAAATATTTTTCTTCTGATTTGTTTTTAATAACAACATGCAAGAATATAAAAACAGTCCTTGATTCACAAGCCACACAAAAAAGACAGTGGCCCAGATTTGGCCTGTGGCTCATAGTGTGCTGGTCCCTGAAGTAGGGTAAACGAACCTGCACATTCTGATAACTATCATAGGCATCTTCTCTTTCTTGGACATGCCTTCATTTTTTAATTTCTCTGTACTTTGGGAGAATCTAGAAGGTAATTTTTTGGCATCAAGTTTAAAACTTTAAAATTCTACTCACAGCTTTGAGCTTAAGCTGTTTATTAGCACTATTAGCAACTGTGAAACTTTGTGAACTCTCTCCTCCTCAAACAATGACATATATAATTATATTTAGGGTTCTTTGGTTGTAAGCAAAAGAACCATATGGTTCACTGGAGATTTTATTCTTTGGTGCAAAATTTAACTTAAATGCCTTGTGGGTGTACATGAAACTGAGTCCTTTATTTCAGAGTCACAGCAGCAAGCAAATGACAACCTGTGCTTATCGTCAGCACTAGTATGTAGTAGGTGTTCTCTCAGTCAGAGAACTGGGCAGATACCTACAGAACTTGTAAGACGATGCACCCATTTACACACCATACACACACACACTCGCATACATTATGTAAATCAAGAGATTTATTTCAAGGAGTTGGCTTATGTGATTGTGGGGACTAGAAAGTCCAAAATCTGTATGGCAGACCAACACATTGCAGGTTCTGTAGGTGAAGCTGATAATGCAGTCTTGCAGTAGAATTTCTTCTTCAGTGAAACCTGAGTTTTGCAAAGTAAGGCTTTTCAACCGATTGGATGAGACCTACTCACATTATTGAGGATAATCTCCTTAAAGTCAGCTGATTGTGAATGTTAACCACATTTAGATAATACCTTCATGGCAACACTTCCATCCATTTGAATAACTGGGTACTATAGTCTAGCCAGGTTGACATGTCCAACTAGCCATTACACAGTTCAATATATATTTGTCCAATAAAAGGATGAACAAATGGCTAAAATGGTTAATTTAAACAGAAAAATGTTTATTTGGAGGATGTTGAATAACAGAATTTAAGTAAAAAGTGAGCACTTAGGCCTCAAGAAGTCCTGAAAAGAACCAGAGCAGTTTGCAGGGGTAGGGACCTAGGTAGTAGTAAGGAACAATGTCTTCAGTGTGCCACAGTCATAAAGAATCAGCTCTAGCCATTTTCGTTCCTCACATCACTCTAAGATTCAGCTTCCTGGGAAACTCAGCCTGATTAGTGTAGATTGAGTTTAGGTCACATGTCTCCCTTGCCCAGTGAAAAGTGGGGACACCTTGATTGACATTCTCACCATAACTGCATTCAGGAAGATAAGGATTGTTTCCCAGTAAAGTGTCACAATGCTATTAGCAAAAGAAGGAGGAATACTAGACATACACAAATAGCAGATGTCCACTTCACCAACTCTTGATATCTCACGTAGATGGTCAGCTGATAAAACTAACATGGATTAGAGCCAGATTATGTAGAGCGTTACAAGGCCTGATAATGAGCTTGGGCCTTATCCTCTAGAATAATGGAACTTTTTTTTTTTTGAGAGGGAGTTATAGATCTATTTAAAATTTTGAAATTTTGGGGCCACATATTGTGCCCTCTTCTCTCCTAGAAGATTATACCTATGGTTTAAAAAAGATTTGTTTTTGTTTTGTATAACATTTCAAGAGTTTGTTTTACCTCTTGAAGTACATCCATAGTTGGTGAAAAGAGGAGCTAGTATCTTAATCTGAAAAACAATAAAAATATTATATCTCTCTCAGCTTCTGATATTTGCACTGCTGATTCTCCTTAATCTCTTTGATTTCTCTTGGAGGAATTTGGTTAAGAGATGATGAGGGTCTTATTAACACAGTGTGGAAATAGGGATAAAAAGAATTTACAATTGAAAGAATTATTTAGGAAACAAAATATGCAGAACTAGCTCGACTGTTGATTATATATGGGGAGTAGAGTCAAGTATGGCTTATAGGGTTTTAGCTTGTAGGAATTACAGGGGAAATATATAGGGCAGGTAGAAAGGTTGACCTTAATTGTGAGAAGGGACAGCCTCATCCTTTGGGACTTTAGGAAAAAAGATGATAGTAACTGGACTTAAGTTTATCAAGAAGGAAGGGAATGAGAGAGGAAGTGGAGTAGAGATGGTAAAAGGATTGATGTGCAGTACTGAGGGTCCAGGTGAGATTTCACACCAGGAATTTGAAGTAGTGACATCAGTTATATCATAGTATTTTCTCCAGCAATGAAGAGAAAGTTTAAGATTCACTAACAGTTGATGTGTACTGGCTGATTTGGGGGTGAAACAACAGGAATACGTGGAATAGAGGAATCTGAGCAAAGACTAACTCAAAGATGGTGGTGTATAACTTACAGAGCTCCTATTCTGTGTTGGGCACATAAATAAGCTTTGTAGATACCATTTCATTTACTCAAATAATCCTGCGAGCCAGGCACTGGTATTCCCATGATGAAACTGAGGCACAGAGAGGTTAAGACACTTGCCTAGGATTACAGAGCTAGTAAGTGGCAGAACTGGGCTTTAAACCCAGGAAGCTAGGTCCCAAAGTCTGTGTTCTTAACTACTAAGCTACACTGTTGATCACTCTTGGAGTCATGGGTTAGGAGAAAAGGAAGGGAAACAATAAGCTGGGAGAAGATGAAGGGCTCAGGACTCAAAGTTGATGCCTCAGTGAGGTGGAAAACCTGTGCTGTGGTGTTTTCCTCAGATTATACACACATGCACACTTGTTTATATCAGGTTAGGTGCTGAAAAAAAAAGGTAATTAATTTAGATATTTACCAGGAATTCTTTCAGGAGCATTTTTCATGAGTCATATTTGCACCGCACAGTTCTTTTTGCTTCATTTTTATGTAGTAGAAGGCAGTAAGGAATTCTTGTACAAGTAAACATCTTTTCCTTTTGTACCCCTCACCACTGTGAATTTGATAGAACCCTTAGTAAATGACCAGGTTGTTTTCTACACGTTTTTTCCTCTCCCACAACATAACATGGGTTTGGCAAGCTTTAAAATATGTTAGTGTGGTTGTATCCACTAGTATACCTCTGCCCATTTAATAGGATATCCCTGCCAATTAGAGCTAGTAATGTTTTATTCTAATTTGGAGAGATAACGTGTGTCTGTCTTTAAATTCTCTGTCAGTTTTCCTTTTTGTAAAAAAAACTTGTTGCCCAAATTATAAATAAATTTGAGCAAATGCAGACTAAGGGAATAAAAAATCAATGCATCCACTGGAGTAGAACACCTTCTCTTTTTCTTTTTCTTTTTTTTTTTTTTAGACGGAGTCTCGCTCTGTCCCCCAGACTGGAGTGCAGTGACGCGATCTCGGCTCACTGCAAGCTCTGGTACCCTGCAAGCTTCCATACACTGTTAGCTCCACCTCCCGGGTTCACGCATTTCTCCTGCCTTAGCCTCCTGAGTAGCTGGGACTACAGACGCCCGCCACCACACCTGGCTAATTTTTGTATTTTTAGTAGAGGTGGGATTTTACCGTGTTAGCCAGGATGGTCTCCATCTCCTGACCTTGTGATCCACCCGCCTCGGCCTCCCGAAGTGTTGGGATTACAGGCGCGAGCCACCGCGCATGACCGAGTGGAACACCTTCTCAACATAGAACTGGTTGATTTATTTTTTTCTAATGCTTGGCTTTTTCCAATATTTTGTTACCCAAGATAACATTAGTCGAACTAGCACTTTGAGGAAAGGAGTTAAAATTTTTTTTTCTTGTTAAATTTGGGTAACTGGTCATATTTTCCTTTGTCTCTCACTGTCTCATACCCTTAGATCAGGGGTCTCCAACCTCTGGGCCACAGACTAGTGAGTAATGGTCTATGGCCTGTTAGGAACCAGGCTGCACAGCAGGAGGTGAGCAGCGTTGAGTATTGCTGCCTGAGCCCCGCCTCTTGTCAGATCACTAGTGGCATTAGATTCTCATGGGAGTGCGAACCCTATTGTGAATTGCACATGCACATAATCTAGGTTGCATGCTTCTTATGAGAGTCTAATACCTGATGATCTGTTGCTGTCTCCCATCACCCCCAGATGGGACTGTCTAGTTGCAGGAAAACAAGCTCAGGGTTCCCACTGATTCTGCATTATGGTGAGCTGTATAATTATTTCATTTTGTGTTACAATGTAATAGTAATAGAAATAAAGTGCACAATAAATATGCGTTTAGATCATCGTGACTCCATCTCCCACGCCTGGTCTAGTCTGTGGAAAAATTGTCTTCCATGAAACTGGTTCCTGGTGCCAAAAAGGTTGGGGATCGCTGCCTTAAATTGTGTAGATAAACATAATAGATATTTGTGGTTATATCAGGGACTATTATAACATTTTTTCTGTATTAATCTAGATATTAAGATGAAGCTCAACATGCCTTACAGATTGATATGGCTAATGTTTCAATTATTTGCTTCTTGCCGCTGTAAAGTTTGTTAGAATTAGGGCTCTAGATCTTTTTTTTTTTTCCTTCTTTTAAATTAAGAGATGAGGTCTCGCTCTGTTGCCCAGACTGATCTCAAACTCCTAACCCCTTCCCACCTTAGCCTCTCAAAGTGCTAGGAGTACTGACATGAGCCAATGTGCCTGGCCAGGGATCTAGATCTAATACATGTTAAGATCATAGCTTTTAGAACGTTTAGTCATAGGTATTTAATTGTAGTTTCTTCCTTTGAACCGCGAACTTCAAGGCGTTTAGTAATACTTTTAAGGTCTGTGTTCAGATGGTTTTTGGTTTGACTGTAAATACCTTTTCCTGTTTAACATTTTTTAGTTCAATTCTAGGTCACAACCCGTCTGTACTCTTGTGGAGAATTTTATTTTTTAAATTTTATTTATTTATTTTTCAGACAGAGTCTTGTTCTGTCACCCAGGCTGGAGTGCAGTGGCACAATCTTGGTTCACTGGATCCTCTGTCTCCCAGGTTCAAACAATGCGTGTGTGTGTGTGCGCGCGCGTGCGTGTGTATATTTTTTGACATCCAGTGACCTTTGAACTTTTTACTGGCCTCCTGCTCCCCAAAGGGTTACCCTGCTTCTGCTGGCTTAATGTCTCAGAACTTTGGTGTCATTGGTCTCAGATACCACTTTGCCATCTACTATCCGGTGGGTGGTGGTCTTTTGGATGGTTTGCATGGAGTTGCTGCTGTCCAGGGCATCACCAAGATTGAAGTCCTTGCCATCTTCCAGCAGGTGGTGGTAGGTGGCGGTCTCAGCCTCTGGTTTGACCTTTATATTTCAGCAGGGCCTTGTACTCCTGGGCCTAGCGTTGCCCCTCTGCCCGGGTCTGTGCCAGCTCTGACTCTAGTTGCAGCAGGATCCTGTTGAGCTGCTCCATCTGCAGGGAATAGAGGGCCTCCACCTCCCTCAGGCTGTTCTACAAGCTGGCCTTCAGATTTCTCATTGAGTCCAGATTGATTAAGGACTGGGCTGTATGTCTCAGCTTTGTGAACGCCATCTTAGCAACTCCAACCTCAGCAGACTGCGTGGTGACCACTGTAGTGCCCTCCTCAATCTGCTGAGACCAGTACTTGTCTAGCTCCTGTCAGTTCTTCCGAGCCAGCTTATCGTATTGGGCCCAGATGTCTGCTGTGATCTGGATGTCCTGAGATTTGGGGGCATCTGCCTCCATGGTCAACCCAGAGCTGGCAATTTGGGCTTGTAGGCCTTTTACTTCCCCTTTGTGGTTCTTCTTCATGAAGAACAGCTCCTCGTTGAGAGCCTTGATCTCTGGCTCCAGCTGCAGCCAAGTGGCATTGGTGTCATCAGTGACCTTGTGGAGTCCATGGATGTCACTCTTCACAGACTGGCACATGGCCAGCTCTGTCTCATACTTGACTCTAAAGTCATCAGTAGCAAGATGGGTATTGTCAGTCTGCAGAACGATGCGGGCATTGTCCACAGTATTTTTGTTTTTTCTTTTTTCTTTTTTTTTTTTTTTTTTGAGATGGAGTCTTGCTGTCCCCAGGCTGGTCTGCAGTGGCGCGATCTCGGCTCACTGCAGACTCTGCCTCCCAGGTTCATGCCATTCTCCTGCCTCAGCCTCCCGAGTAGCTGGGACTACAGTTGCCTGCCACCACACTCGGCTAATTTTTTCTATTTTCAGTAGAGATGGGGTTTCACCGTGTTAGCCAGGATGGTCTCGATCTCCTGACCTCATGATCCACCTGCCTCAGCCTCCCAGAGTATTTAAGAAGATCTGAGCCCTCAGGTCCTTGATGGTCTTGAAGTAATGGCCCCAGTGTCTGAGCTGGGGTCCCTTCTTCTCCAGGTGCTCCTGGATTTTGCTCTCCAGCTTCCAGTTCTCGGTTTCCAGGCTCCTCACTCTGTCCAGGTAGGAGGCCAGGCGATCATTCAGGCATTTCATTTTCTCCTCATTCTGGATGCCTCCCATTCCTACCAGACCCCTGGCCATCCCCGCAGCCAGGCCCCAAGCTGCCCCAGAAGTTGGTGGAGCAGGACATGGAGATCTGGGAACCAGAGCCCCCAGTGCCTGGATAGACGTTGCATGGGCGCCATGGCTGGGTGCCTTGACAGTGCTCAGGGACCAGTAGTTGGTGGATAAGGTGAAGCGAGTGGTGAAGCTCATGCTTTCTGGGGAGGAGAGTGAGATGATAAGACTCAGGCTTTGCTGACGAACAGAATATTAGATATCATTGCTTAATATCCCTGTCTTCTTTTACTGTTGACAATCAAAACTTTATTACTGATTCCGACTTGATTTTTGAGGTTTCGTTCCCATAGAATTTTTTGCAGACAGATTAGTATTTAAAGGAATATTTAATACATTATTTCTTTTAGCTAGAATAAGCTAAAGGTGCAAAAGAATGATTGTTGTCTTAGGTTTCTAAGACCTGGAAAACCGGTCGGAATGCTTTTATGCACTAGGTTAACCTTTATGCCATTCAGAATGTGAGACCAGTTTGGGCTGATTTTCATTCCTCTTTTAGGCTTAAAAAAGAATCACCACACTGTTCATTGATGTCATTATGACTATTAGGAAAAATGTTTGTTATAACTGTGAAGAGTGAGAGAACTCTTGTTTATACTTATTTTAATAGTGAAAACTTGGTTTTGGTTTAGAGTTCTTCTAACAATATATATGAATAATATTTGTAGAGTGGTAGAGTGCTTTTTTTTTTAAATATACTTTTACCAAGTTTGTCTCATTTGATCTTCACAATTCTGTGAAAAAGGTAGGACAGTGTCACTCCTACTTTTAAAGATAAGAAGTTTGGGCTTCAAAGAATTCAGTGACTTGCCCTGAGATAAATAGCTAGTTACATCTGCTATCTTTTACATTAGTTTTCATTCTCCTGTATCAAAGAGTTTCTATACAGAAAGACTTCTATATGATTTACTTATAATTTCTAAAATGTAAAATTCAAATTGTTGAAATTTCTGACTTTTCTACATTTACCAGAAAAGTATACCATTTAAAAAAATAGACAATTAAAAAAATATGGAATGCTTCGTGAATTTGTGTGTCATTCTTATGCAGGGGCCGTGTTAATCTTCCCTGTATCATTCCAATTTCAGTATATGTGCTGCCAAAGCAAGCACGACTTAATTTTTTTTAGAGCAGTTTTAGGTTTACAATAAAATTGAGCAGATTTCTCCTCTATCTTCTGCCCGCACACATGTGTAGTTTCCTTCGTTATCAACAAATCCCCTACCAAATCGGTACATATGTTACAGCTGATGAATGTATATTGAGACGTACTTAATCATGCAGAGTCCATAGTTTACCTTAGAGTTCACTTTTGGTGTTGTATATTCTCTGGGTTTAGACAAATGTAAAATGATGTGTGTCCACCTTATAGTTTCATACAGATAAAAGTTTTGCTGCCCTAAAAGTCTTCTGTGTTCCTGTCTTTTTTGTTTGCTTGTTTTGGCTATATATAAAGAGGAACAGATAGCAAGTTCTTCCACATTGTATTACTGTAATTTTAATCTTATTTGTAGTTGTGGGATTTAGAAATACTTGATTCCGAAGTATGTCTAAGTTAATAGATTATAATTTTGACTCTAAGAGCATTATGAAAGAGTCTTTCTCTGGTTCTTTTTGTTTGTTTGTTTGTTCGTTTGAGACACAGTTTTTGCTCTTATTGCCAAGGTTGGAATGCAATGGCATGATCTCGGCTCACTGCAACCTCTGCCTCCCGGGTTCAAGCGATTTTCCTGCCTCAGCCTCCCGAGTAGCTGGGATTACAGGCATGCACCACCATGCCCAGCTGATTTTGTATTTTTAGTAGAGACAGGGTTGCACCATGTTGGCCAGGCTGGTCTCGAACTCTGACCTTAGGTGATCTGCCCGCCTTGGCCTCCCAAAGTGCTGGGATTACAGGCGTGAGCCACCACGCCCAGCCTTTTCTCTGGTTCTTAACAAAATTCTTTCAAGTTGCCCAGTTTCAAAAAAGAAAAATGACTTTGTACTTTTAATAATCACTTAAAAACTAGTACCCTTTATATTGCATAATGCCTGTGGGGAGATACATATATATGTATATTTTTAAAGACAGAGTCTTGCTCTGTTGCCCAGACGGTAGTTCAGTGGCGCGATCTTGGCTCGCTGCCACCTCTGCCTCCCAGGTTCAAGCAATTCTTGTACCTTACCCTCCTGAGTAGCTGGGTTTACAGGCATGTGCCACCATGCCCAGCTGATTTTTTCTATCTTTAGTAGAGATAGGGTTTTGCCATGTTGGCCAGGCTGGTCTTGAACTCCTGACCTCAAGTGATCTGCCTGCCTCAGCCTCCCAAAGTGCTGGGATTACAGGCATGCACCACCAGGCCCAGCTAATGTTTTTGTATTTTTAGTAGAGACAGGGTTTCACCATGTTGGCCAGGATGGTCTCGATCTCTTGACATTGTGATCCACCTACCTTGGCCTCCCAAAGTACTGGGATTATAGGCGTGAGCGACCATGCCTGGCCTCAAGTATATGTATTTTTTAATTGACTTTTTTTTTGTGTGCAAAAAGTTTAGTTCAAGTATTTTTATTTTTATTTTTTGAGATGGAGTCTCGCTCTGTCACACAGGCTGAAGTGTAGTGCTGCGATCTTGGCTCACTGCAGCCTCTGCCTCCCAGGTTCAAATGATTCTCCTGCCTCAGCCTCCTGAGTAGCTGGAACTACAGGTATGTGCCACCACACCCGGCTAATGTTTGTATTTTTAGTAGAGACCAGGTTTCGCCATATTGGCCAGCCTGGTCTCGAACTCCTGATCTTGGGTGATCCATCCGCCTCAGCCTCCCAAAGTGCTGGGATTACAGGCATGACCTAGTTCAAGTATTTTTAGAACCTCTGTTCTTGTATTCGTAGACTCTGTGCAAATCTCTATCTGGAAATACAAAATAATCCTTACCTTGCTTTCAGCAAAGTTGACAGTGATAGCAAAGGCAAGGCTAATTATGAAACAGTTAGAGAAGAAGTCACCAAACTTTGGTCCAAGACCTGTTTTGTATGGCCCTCAAGCTAAGAATGGCTTTTACTTTTTAAAGAGTTTTTTTAAAAAAATAAGAAAGAATAATATGTGACATAGGCCATATGTGACTCACAAAGCATAAAACATTTACTGTCTAGCTCTTCATAGATAAAGTTTGCTGACTGTGAATTAGAAGACTATATATCATATAAAATAAAATGTAAACAGAGACCTTAGGAAAATGCAAATCAAAACCATAATGAGATATTATTTCATACACACTAGGATGGCTGTAATTTAGGGAAAAAAAGGACAGTAACAAGTGTTGGCCAGGATGTAGAGAGATTGGAACTTTCATACATTGCTGATGAGAATGTAAAATGGTACAGCCACTGTGGAAAACAGTTTGGCAGTTCCTGAGAAAGTTAAACATATGCTAAAGAGATGCAATGAAAAATAAAAAAATAAAAGAAATAAAAGAAAAACAGAGAGTTATCTTATGACCTAGCAGTTTTGCTGCTAGATATATACCCAAGAGAATTGGAAACGTGTGTGTACACTAAAATTTGTACAAGACTGTTCATTACAATAAACAAAAAGTGGAAAGAACCCAAATGTCCATCAACTGATAAATAAACAAAATATCATGTAGTCATACAATAGAATATCATTCAGCTATAAAAAGGAATGAAATACTGACACACGCTTCAACATCAATAAACCTTGGAAACATGCTAAGCACAAAAGCCAGACACAAAAGGCCACATGTTGTATGATTCCATCTGTGTGAAATGTATAGAAAAAGCCAATCTTTAGAGATAGTAGGTAGATTAGTGGTTGCCAGAGGCTGTAGGGAGGGCAAATGGGGAATAACTGTTCATGGATATGTTTTTTTTGGGGGGTTGGGGGTGACGGGAATTAGATAGTGATGGTGGTTATAACAGCCTTGTGAATATAATTTTTAAAACCACTGAATTGTGTACTTTAAAATGGTGGGTCGGGTGTGGTGGCTCACGCCTGTAATCCCAGCACTTTGGGAGGCTGAGGCAGGCGGATCACTTGAGGTCAGGAGTTCACGATCAGCCTGACCAACGTGGATAAACCCCAGTTCTACTAAAAATACAAAAAATTAGCTGAGCGTGGTGACGCATGCCTGTAATCCCAGCTACTCAGGAGGCTGAGGCAGGAGAATCGATTGAACCTGGAAGGCGGAGGTTGCAGTGAGCTGAGATCGTGCCATTGCACTCCAGCCTGGGCTACAAGAGCAAAACTCTGTCTCAAAAAAAAAAAAAAAAAAAAGGTGGATTTTACAGTATGTGAATTATATCTCAACAAAAGAAAATGTAACCAGAGATTAAGTAGTATAAAAAAGGTAATGAGAGGTCAGAGAGAGAAAAGAAGACTGTGGGCATGAATTAATGGATACAACTCTGAGGTTGGGGCTTGAAATGCACCTCAAAAGGCATAGAGGATTTGGATAGATAAAGGAGTGGTTAAGGCATTACTTAGGAAGGGGTATAAACCAAGACGTTATTTTGGCATAAGAGAAGTGGCAAGATATAAGTGGAAGAAAAGACAAAGCAAGTTTCTTGTTTTCGTGGGGCTTCTTAACTGGCATATTAACTGATCAGGCCTGCTAAGGATAATGCTTTGCACAATTATTTTCATGGGATAAATTGCATATCCTTCTAGTCTCAGGCAAGATGTTTTTATTCCAGCCAGAGAGCAAGAGCGTAAGTACTCTCCGCCATAGTATTCTTAGCAGGTTACTGTAAGGATTTTAGTTCATTGCATATGCTTTGTGGAATTTGCTGCCATCTTTTTTTTTTTTTTTTTTTTTTAACCTATTTTAAGTCATACAAAGTATCTATCAGGTTTTGTTGTTACTTAAAACAAACCCCCCTTTAATACTGTCCCTTATTCTTGCCACTTCACACTTTCTTGTTCTTTCTTGTATACTGTTTCATTTAATCCTTCCGTCACACCTAAGGTAGGTGGTATCATTCCCATTTTAAAGATGAAAGAGGCCATATAATAGAGTGCTTAGGAGCCAGGATGAGAGCACTGGAGGCAGAATGCCTAGATTCAAATCCTCGTTCTGCCATTTACTAATTGTTTTGTGAATTTTGCTCACAAAACAATTTTTTGTGAGTTATTGAACTTCTGTAGGTCATATGTTTTCTCTTGTCCAAAGTGGTGATTGTAATAATATTATAGAGTTGTTTTAAATAAGTTGACTAAAAGTAAAATTCTTAGAAACATGCTTGCACATAGTGAGTCCTCAGTAAGTGTTAAACTGTTACTGTTGTTTATAGATCATGAGACTTGAGTAAGGTTAAGAAGTCCAGAGCCTTCCAGCTTATAAGTGTTAGAGCCAATGATTAAATATAGGTGATCTGAATCTAAGTCCTACTTGCTAATTTATCTAGTTGCCTTTACCATATTTTGTTATATGTTTATTTACTTATTCGACGTAAAATTATTAGCCTTCTAAACTTTCATTTAAATATGGATCAGCTGAATGTGGTGGCTCACACCTATAATCCCAGGACTTTGGAGGCTGAGGTGGGAGGGAATTGCTTGAGGTCAAGAGTTCGAGGCTACACTAAGCTGTGATCATGCCACTGCACTCCAGTGGTGACAGAGTGAGACCCTGTCTGAAAAAATAAATGTGGGCCAGACCATAGACCAAGTAGTTATAGCAAAAGAGAGTTTCTAAATTCCATGCAACAGAACTTCCATTCTTAAACTCAGTTTTTTGCTTTAATCTACTGGTGCCCAATCCTTAGCAGTTGCACACCAGACTTATGAGCTATGAGGGGAAAATGACAATGGAAAACATAGATTTAATGCAAAATAACTGAAAAAAAGAAAAAAAAAATGCAAAAAACAAAATAATAAAAATTAATAGAAATTAACTTGAGTGTGATAAAATAAACAGCTAAAAGCAAACAACATCTGAGGGAAAAGATAATCAAAAAAGTGACTATTCTTATAGAACAGACTGCTTGATAGGAACTTTTTAAAAACTTGTTTTAAAACTTTTTTTAAAGATAAATGAAAAAGAATAGGCATTCACAGAAGAGGCTCATGACTGATAAATGTTTGAAAACATTAGCCTCACTAATCAGAGAAGCTTAGAGTAATAAAATTTTGATAATACAATTTACAAAATAAGAACATTTATGTTGAAACTGTGCTGTTAGGGATATGGTGAAATGGGACCCACACATTCCTGATTGGAATGCCAGTTGATAAAACTACTAATCTCCATGAAGAACCTTAAAAATGTTCCTAGTCTTTGATTAATTAATGTTCCATGTGAGAATATAAACCAAAGAAAAAAATGACAACTGGATAAAAGTGTATTATATAGAGATTCATTACAGCATTGTCTATAATAATAGAAAATACTTGGACATGCCCAGCAAGAAGGATAGTTAAATGACTGTACATTTATTGCAATATCTGTTAAAATAGTTTTGAAAAACTTGAGTGACCTTGGAGAGAGATGAAGTAATATCAGTAATATTGCCGGGGGTAGGGGTAGGGGGGGTAATAAAAAACAAGATTCAAAATTGCAACACTTTAACCTCTAGTGTCAAGCTGTAAACCTAGTCTTGAGAACAGTTCATTCTGGACAAATACTTACTGAGTTGCTCTTAAATGTTTGATTTACTGAGTACCTACTATAAAAATAAATACGGCAAAACCCCTGTTGAAACCACATTCTCCTTCCCCTTGTAGTAGTGACCTCCTGATTTTTCTATTCCTCCTTCAAGCAAACTCCTCAAAAAAATTGTCTATAGTGCCATCTCCCAATTTCTTACCTCCCAGTCTTTCCTGAACCTAATTGTGCTTTTGTCCTGGGTTATTACACTGAAATTGGTTTATCAAGTCTCCAGTGACCTCCAGTGGTCAGGTTCTCACTCTCATCTTCCTTTACATGTCAGCATTTGACAGTTGATCGCTTCCTCCTCTTTGAAATATTTTCTTCTCTTTATCCCAATAAACTATATACATGGTTCCCCCCCGCCCCCACTGCCTCACTAGTTGCTCTTTCTTGACCTGCTTTGATGGCTTCTCTGCCCTGATTTTTTTTTTTTTTTTTTAGTCAATATGGAGAATTGTGTTGTATTTTTTTATATTGTGGTAAAATACACATAACTTATACCATCGTAATTATTTTTAAGTATACAATTCAGTAAAATTAAGTACATTCACATTGTTGTGCAGACTTCACCAACATCCGTTTCCAGAACTCTTCGTTTTATGTAACTGAAACTTGATTCCATTAAACAGTAATTCCCCATCCCCCTTCTCAGCCCCCAACCACCACCATTCTACTTTCTGCCTCTGAATTTTTTACTAATAGGTACTTCATATAGATTAGGGATACCTATATGTCAAAACTGCAAACTTCTGTGCATCAAAGAACACACCAAGGTTGAGCATCCTTAATCCCAAAATGCAAAATCCATAACTTTTGAATGCTGACATGACACCAGAAGTGGAACATTCGATATCCTTCCCCATGTGTGTTGCAGTCAAAATAGTAGTCAAAACTTTGTTTCATGCACAAAATTGTTAAACATACTGTATTAAATTACTTTTAGGCTATGTGTATGAAGTGTTTATGAAACATAGAAGAATTTTGTGTTTAGACTTGGGTCCCATTCCCAATGGAGCTCATTGTGTGTATACAGATATTCCAAAATCTGAAAATATTTGAAATCTGAAGCCCTTCTGTTCCCAGAGGGATACTCAACCTGTAGTCCAATTTATCTGTTTTTTTCTGTAGTTGCCTGTGCTTTTGGTGTTTATCCAAGCAATCATTGCCAAATCCATTGTCATGTATCTTTCCTCCTGTGTTTTCTTCCAAGAACATTATGGTTTTGCTCTCTCACATTTAGTCTTTGATCCATTTTGAGTCAATTTTTGTTTATGGTGGGCCCAATGAAGAGGGCCCAACTCTTCATTCTTTTACATGTGGGTATCCAGTTTTTCTAGCACTATTGAAAAGACCATCCTTTCCCAATTGAATAGTCTTGGCCTCATTTTCAAAATCATTTGACCATACATGTGAGGGATTTATTTCTGGGTTATTTTATAAATTTTAATATGTTTTCTTTTTCATCCTGTTCAAAATACCAATTTCCCTTTTGATTTCTTCTTTGAACTATGGATTATTTAGAAATACGTTGTTTAGTTTCTAAATATTTGGGGATTTTCTTGATCTTTCTGTTACTGGTTTCTAATTTAATGCTGTAGTAGTCAGAAAACATACTTTGTGTGATTTAAATTTCTTCAAATTTATTGAGACTTACTTTATAATTTAGAATATGGTCTGTCTTGGTAAATGTTTTGTGTGCACTTGAAAATAGTGTGTATTCTTTCATTGTTGGATAAAGTACAGTCATACATCACTTAACAGGAATGTGTTCAGAGAAATATATCATTAGGCAATTTGTTAAATTAATCTCTAAGTAGCTTATTTCTTTTTAGATACTTTTGCAAGTGATTTTTTTTTTAAATTTTATTTTCCACTTGTTTGCCAATATATAGAAATACAGTCACACATCATTTAACAACATATCTCCTAGCTATGATCATACCACTGCAGTCCAGCCTGGGCAACAGAGCGAGACCCTGTCTCTAAAGTAAGTAAGTAAGTAAATAAATAAAGTAAATCCTTCAATTCAACCTTAGCTTACTGTAACTTTTTTACTTTCTAAACTTTTTGACTCCTGTAATAACACTTAGCTTAAAACACAGACACATTGTCCATGTGTTCAAAAATATTTCCTTTATATCCTTATTTTTTTTCTATTTTTAAAATGTTTTACTTTTTTTAACTTTTAAAACGTTTTTGTTAAAAACTAAGACACAAACACACATATTCACCTAGGCCTACACTGGTTCAGGATCATTAAGATGTCACTAGGCAATAGGAATTTTTCAACTCCATTATAATCCTACAGGACCACCATCACATATGCGGTCTAAACAATGCGGACTAAAACAATGTCATGCAGTACCTGGCTGTATTCTGTAAATGTCGATTAGATCCAATTGATTGATGGTGTTGTTTAGTTCACCTACAACCTTACTGATTTTCTGCCTGCTGGATCTGTCAGTTACTGACAGGGGTGTTGAGGGTTCCAGGCATAATAATGGATTCGTCTGTTTCTCCTTGTGGTATCCGTTTTTGCCTCATGCATTTCGACACTGTTGTTAGATGCATGCACATTAAGAATTGTTATGTCTTCTTAGAGAATCGATGCCTTTATCGTTATGTAATACTCTTCTTCATACCTGATAACTTCTCTTACTCTTAAGCCTGGTTTGTCTCAGAATAATATAGCTACTTTTAACTTTCTTTTTATTAGTGTTAGTATGATATATTTTTCTTCATCTCTTTACTTTTAATCTGTGTACAGTAGTCCCCACTTACCCATGGAGGATACATTTCAGTATCCTCTGTGGATGCCTGAAACCGCAGATATAGTACCAAACCTTATGTGTACTATGTTTTTTCCTGTACATACCTATAATAAAGTTTAATTTATAAATTAGAGTAAGAGACTGACAGTAATACCTAATAATAGAACAATTCTAACAGTATACTTTATTAAAAGTTATGTGAATGTAGTCTCTCTCAATATTGTAATATTTTTCAGATACCTGTTGACTGTGGGTCACTGAA
The DNA here is from genome assembly GCF_047675955.1 of Chlorocebus sabaeus. Lineage (NCBI taxonomy): Eukaryota > Metazoa > Chordata > Mammalia > Primates > Cercopithecidae > Chlorocebus > Chlorocebus sabaeus. The sequence goes on along the minus strand of NC_132923.1, from coordinate 24,930,977 downwards.
ATTGCGAAAAGCAAAACTATGAATGGGGGTCTACTGTATTTATATTTAAAGTGAGTTTCTTATAGACAACATATAGTTAGGTCTTGTTTTTTTAGTCCATCCTGAGAGTCCCTTAATTGTTGTTGGATTAATATGTATCTACCATATTTGTTACTCTTTTCTATTCATTGCCCTCCCTTGTTCTTTCTTTTTTTGCTTTCTGGTTTCAATTGAACATTTTATGTTACTTCATTTTTTCTCCTCTCTTACTGTATTGATTATACTTGGTTTTACTTTTTTTTTTACTAGTTGCCCTTGAATTTGCAGTATACATTCACAACTAATCCAAGCCCACTTTCATATAACATAGCACTTCATGTGTAGTGCAAGTACCTTGAAACAGAGTATTCTCAGTTACTTAGACTGGTCCCTTATAACATTGCTGTCATTCATTTTACTTATCCATAAGTTATGGTCACCTAATACCTTGTTGCAGTTATTTTGAACAAACTGTATCTGTTTAGATTGATAAAGGATAAGAAAAGTGAAAGTAAAGTTTCCCATCTAAGTAGTTTTCCTTCTTTTTGAAGAAATTTTCACATTTCTTGCAAGTCATGTCTGCTGGTGACAAATTCTCTTAATTTTTGTTTTGAGAATGTCTGCATTTCTCCTTCATTTGGAGGATAGTGTCACTTGATACAGAGTTGTAACTTGGTGGTTTTTTCTGGGAACACTTTAAATATTTTACTTCATTCTCTTCTTGCTTTCCTGGTTTCTGAAAAGTCTGATGCAATACTTCTCTGTTCTGCTATAGTTAAGATGTTTTTCCCCCCTCTGGCTTTCAGCATTTTCTCTTTGCCCTGATTTTATGCAGTCTGAAATAATACCTAAGTGTAGATGTTTTGGCATTTTTCATGGTTAGTGTTCTCTGAACTTCCTGGGTCTGTGGTTTGGTGTCTATCCTCTGTTTATTTTTTAGCAGTCTTTTTTTTTTCTCCCAACTTGTCTCTGTTTGGCCCTGTCTTCAAAACGTATGTGGAAGTTAACCAATTCTTACTACCTCCACTGCTACTCCTTTGGTCAGCATTCCTATCTCTTGTGTTATTTCAGTTGCCTTCTAGTTCTTCCTGATTCTGCCCTTGACCTTCTCTTTTATAACCAGAGAGATCTTTTAAAAATTTCAGTGGAAAGTTGACATTCTCTGCTCAAAACTGTCCAGTGGCTTCCCATGCATACCGAGTAAAAGCTAAAGTCCTTACCATGGCCTAAAAGCCTGTATTTAGCTCTCTATTTAATCTCTTACCTTCTCTTCTCCTGATGACTTCCTCATTGTCCTCCAATTATAGTGCCCTACTTGTTCCTTATTGAAGTCACCTGGCATTTCAAGGCTTTTCTGCTTCCCTCAGATGTCTGCCCAACTGTGTTCTCTAACTGCCCATGATCTTTAGTTGTTTGCTCAAAGATCATTCTTTTCTAGATTATAAACCTACATGCCATATGGACTACAATCTCCCCATTGCTTTATGTTTTCTGGAACACTTTATCAGCTGACTTGTTTCCGGCAGGAGAGTGCATGGCTCATTGGAGAAGATGTAAGAGAGCCAGTTGGCTGGAGTGTTGAGAATGAGAGGGAGCACTGTTGTGAAGTAACAGTTAGGGACCCAACTGTGCAGACCCTTGTAAGCCATGTTAACATCTTTGGTCTTTATCTTTAAGGGAAATGGGAAATCACTAAAGTATCTGAAGGGATTTGGAGGAGGTCACTGAGTGATTAAATTTGTCATTTTACAAAGTTCATTTTAGCTTCCTTTTGAATATATTGGAGGGGGAGAATATTGGATGTAGGGAGATCAGATGAGAGGCTATTGTAGTGATCCAGGTGTAAGCTGATGGTAGCTTATTTAGTCTGTTATGGTTGATGGACATACAAAAAGAATGTTTGAAACTCCCTGATTATCTGAAGAAATCTATTTATATACATCTGTGGTCAGCGATTCATAACTCCTGATTGCCAGGTTAAGATTTCCAATTTAGGGGCCGGGCACAGTGGCTGACGCCTGTAATCCCAGCACTTTGGGAGACCAAGGCGGGGGGATTGCAAGGTCGGGAGTTTGAGACCAGCCTGACCAACATGGTGAAACCTTGTCTTTACGAAAAATACAAAAAATTAGCCGGGCGTGTTGGCACACGCCTGTAATCCCAGCTACTCAGGAGGCTGAGACAGGAGAATCACTTGAACCCGGAAGGCGGAGCTTTCAGTGAGCCGAGATTGCACTACTGCACTCCAGCCTGGGCGACAGAATGAGACTCCGTCTCAGGGGAAAAGGAAAAACAATTTCCAATTTAGAGGATCTCTTTTTGGTTCCTTGGTAAGAAAGTAGAATGGCTTTCCCAACGTAATTCTTCAGAATAAATCCTAGAAATTCTGTTAGTCAAATAGTTATGATGTATCTCTTTTTGTGTATGTCTTAGCATTTGGCATGAAATCAAAGGTTCCTAATTAAGCTAATTATTATTTAATGGTCATTTCTAGATCCTGTTCAAATTAGTTCATCTCTCATGAAGGCAAGACTTTAATTTCCTTGTTTTTCCCAACCTTCTCTCATCTGAAAAAATTAACTTGATCAGGACTAAGATTGTTCCTCAATCGGATGTTTTCAAGACAAAGGTGTCTATATAAGTGTTATTTCTCCTCACAAAACTAATAGCTGTGGGAACAAAAATTTGTGTAGAACTCTAGCACTTACAGGGATAGGAAACTCATAACACTCTGGCCATCCTTAAAGAGATTTGAAGCTCTTGTATGAGCAAACAGATTTAATAAACGGGGATTCTTTTTTGTTTGTTAGTTTGTTTGTTTGTTTTTTTGAGACGGAGTCTTGCTTTGTCGCCCAGGCTGGAGTGCAGTGGCCGGATCTCAGCTCACTGCAAGCTCCGCCTCCCGGGTTTACGCCATTCTCCTGCCTCAGCCTCCCGAGTAGCTGGGACTACAGGCGCCCGCCACCTCGCCTGGCTAGTTTTTTGTATTTTTTGGTAGAGACGGGGTTTCACCGAGTTAGCCAGGAGTTAGCCTCGATCTCCTGACCTCGTGATCCGCCCGTCTCGGCCTCCGAAAGTGCTGGGATTACAGGCTTGAGCCACCGCGCCCAGCCCAATAAACGGGGATTCTAATAGTAGTTTTCTAATGTGGCAGTGTTTATAATAAACTAAAACATTGATTCTCTCTTTTCACTTTAGTTTGGGAAGGAAAAAAGCATTAAGCTTCTGTACCTAAAATATATTATTAAATATATTGTTTACTTATCAGAAACCAGTGAGGTATCTTAGTCCAGCTTTGTTGTGTAAATAAAGAAGTTGAATATTAATGAGGATAAATGACTTGTCCAGGCTAACATAACTTATAGATCCTGATTTTGGACCCAGATATTCCTTCAAAAGGCTCTTTGGTTTTTTTTGTTGTTGTTGTTGTTTTGAGACGGAATCTCGTGCTGTTGCCAGGCTGGAGCCAATGGCATGATCTCGGCTCACTGCAACCTCTGGCTCCCTGGTTCTAGCGATTCTTCTGCCTCAGCCTCCTGAGTAGCTGGGGTTACAGGCAAGAGCCACCACGCCCAGCTAATTTTTGTATTTTTAGTAGAGACGGAGTTTCACCATGTTGGCCAGGATGGTCGCGATCTCCTGACCCTCATGATTCACCCTCCTTGGCCTCCCAAAGTGCTGGGATTACAGGCGTGAACCTCTGTGCCTGGCCAAGGCTCTTTGTTTTTGATCAGAGGTTGTTCGTTTGGGTTCCCTCGTCTCCAACATCCCTCACTTCCCCCAGTGTATATATTCTTTTCAAAGAACTGGACTTACTAGATTAAGGAATCCAATAAAGTTAAGAATCAAATTTGATTATACTGCCTCCTGATTTGGGGTTCCTAATCTGACAGTGCTTTCCATTCTTGTCTTACATTACCTTTCCAAAATTCTTCTCAGAATACCAATAACACTCTAGTTACATTAATAAAGTAGTGATAGTAGTATCTTTTTTAAGTGGACAGTTGCCAGGCACTCTCCTAAGTGCTACATATGCATTATCTAATTTGGTGTTCACAGCAACATTGCAGAACTATGTCCTTTACTTTAAGATTAGCTCCCTACCTAAAGGGTCTCACCAAATTTTAAAGATTGCTTGGATTAATTGAATTACCAAATATAGTGGAAAAAGTCTTAGGCATTAGTGTTAGATAAAACCTAGCTTTGAATCCAGGCTCAGCCCTTTTTTTCTTTCATTCAATAAATGTTTACTGAGCATCTACTGTTTCCCAACTATTGTTCTGGGCAGTAGGAATGGCATCTGTAATTTATCTGCATTTTGAAGAGAAGAAAATGTCTGCCTTGAAGATTGCTAAAGGCTAAGAAAAAGGCACTTTAAAAAAAAGTTTGCTTCCTTGCCCTCCTAACTGATCTTCCTTCTCTAGTTTTTCATTCCTCTGTTGCAATCTACAGAGTACTCATAGAGCTTTCATTTTTCTCTTCAAACTCTTGTTCAAAAGCCTTAGGTGACTTTTCTCATCTGATAGGAAAGTTTCAAGTTCATAGGATGTCATAGAGGAACTTTTATAGCCTGCTATTTAAAACCATATATGGGCCAGGCACAGTGGCTCACGCCTGTAATCCCAGCACTTTGGGAGGCCAGGGAGGGCGGATCACCTGAGGTCAGGAGTTCAATACCAGCCTGACCAGCATGGTAAAACTCTGTGTACTATAAATACAAAAAATTAGCTGGGCGTGGTGGCATATACCTGTAGTCCCAGCTACTTGGGAGGCTAATGCCGAAGAATCGCTTGAACCAAGGAGGCGGAGGTTGCTGTAAGCTGAGATTGCGCCACTGCACTCCAGCCTGGGCGACAAAGTGAGACTCCATCTCCAAACACACACACACACACACACACACACACACACACACACACGTACTAAGTCCTTTCCTCTCTCAGCCTTTCACAGTAAATGCTCAGGCCACCTAGACTTTTTAAAAAATATAGTTTTTCCATTAGATCATCACAGATCACAGAGTTTCTTGAATCTCTGCCTTTTTTCTGGAATTCCATGTCTATAACATTCTGTCTACCTACACCCCCTTCCTCTCCCTGGGTTTCAAAAAATACATACAAACTACACAGAGAAAAATGTCTTTTCTTTCCATGTCCCATCATTCCTCAGCTTCCTTCCCAAAGGTATTCTATGCATATACAAGTTTATGTACATGAATGAATACAGGCAATTTAGCATGTTAGATTGTGAACCCTGAAAGCAGGTTGCCTGAGTTTAAATCGTGGCTTTTCTTCCTAGATATGTGACTTTGGGGATATTACTAGTATCTGCCTCGTAAGCTTATTGTGAGGATTTCTTACAGCACTTCCTGGCACATGGTAAGCACTCAGTAAATGTTTGTCATTATTGTTGTGTTGTTGTTATATAACAGCATAATATATTCAAAAGAGAGCAACATTTAAAATCTAGAGGTTTGAATACAGCTTCCTAATTACTTTATGCTTAAGTCATTTAATCCAAGTTAAGCCTTGTATGTTTCTTTATAGTGGGGGTAATGACATAGTTTTGGTTTTGATTACCTAAAATATAAAAAGTTTCGAAAGAGCTTTTTAAGTGACAGAATGATATATAAAATTTAGTTGCTGTTGGTTACATGTTTTTACTTTCCCTTCAAGAAAAGGTTATAACATTTTAGCTGGATAATAGTCTAAAAAACAAAGATACCAGAAACTTTAGTTATAATTATGCATTTTTGCTTACAATTACTCCAAATTCATACTTTTTCATTAGCTTTGGCATGCTTTAGTTTTGGTCATATATAGTTTATGTGGCAGTGCTGTTAAGGGAATAAAGTTAGAGTAAATACCTCTATTTATGGAAATGTATCTATCAAGATTCCAGAATTGGTATACTTAACTATACTTGGCATAATTTAGTACACCTGGCCAAATGTATCTTTTAAGGAAAATAATGTATTTTGGTCAACCTAGAAAGTATTAGTCATGGCCTTAAAATTTTTCTGCATGGCTTACAAATGTTTTGTCTGCGATGATTAATAGTTACTGAAGAATATTCATTTAAGTAGATGGTAATACATGTAAAAAGCAGTCTTTCATTTTCATTTCCCTTAGTCAAACATTTACTGGTGATGTGCTTTTGATCATTTGCTATGTTGCTAAAACAGGATATGCATTCACTGTTTTTTTGACAGCTCATGGATCCAAGAGCACATGTAGTTTCTAAAGGCACAGAGTATAGGATATTTTTGGATACCGTGATATTCCCCCCTTATTCTGGTAATTAGAAGCATTCCCAGTATTAAACATTTAGGAGGAAAAGTTATAGCCAAAAGAGACCATCTCTTTCTTTTAAATCATTTTAATATGAAGAATATATTTTACTTTGGAGATTTAAAATGATTTAAAGTAACAATTTTAGTAACCTTTGGGTTTGTCTTGAAAGTATTTTCGTTTGTTTCTAAAATACTTGTTTCTCTGAAGAGAGAAGATGGCTCGATCTGATGACCTATGTAACCTTGATGACTGACAGTTTAAACTGAATCAACAAAGGGAGAATTTTTTTTTAATGCATTGAGACAAAGCATACAGGAAAGATATAATTTTGTATAATCTTTTGTTGAAGTCTTCAAAACAGTACAAGTGTTGTTTGCCTCATGACATGAAAATTCACAGTAGGGTAAACAAAGCTATTATATTTGAATTTCACAAAAATGTTTACTTAGTTATCTTTCAGAAAAAAATTCAGAATCATGACTCTCTTCTCAAATTAAGTATTTATACTAATACTGCAAAAACTGTCATTTAGGGATTATTTGTACAGTTCTATGTGGCAACACTCAGCCATGCAACGTGTGCATGTGTTTATTAGTTTCTATATGTGCATGTATTTATTAGTTTCCATACGTAAAATCTGGAATCATTGAAACAATCTGTTTTAGACTTTTTTTTGATAAAGAATTAGATTAAAAACTCCTTATGTATAACAATATGGTAGTCATTGAATGTAAGAACTCAGATCACATTGCAGATATTCTAAAAATAGAATGTAAATTAGGTTTTAACAGTAATTCTGAGATTATTATATGTGGCAAATAATTTGTATGATATTCAACAGTCTAATTTAGGTAAATCACAGAGATTTACAGAAAGCATTGATTTGCATCTGTGATCAGTATTGCTTAGGAAAAATGTCCAATACTGTAAGAGTATATAAAGTTTTGACTCAAAGGGGTCAGGGAAGGATATCTTATGGAATTAATACTTGTGCTCAGGTCCAAGGAAAAGAGCAGGCATTATTAACTAAGTGGAGAAGGAAGAAGTCATTGCAGGCAAAGGGAATAGCTTCTGCAAAAGCCCTGTGGCAGAAGGGAGCATATCAGGTTTAAGAAACTGAAAGATGGCCAGTGTGACTGTCATAGAGAGTAAATAGGGATATGGAGCAAGACGAAGAGGATACAGGCCAAATCATTAGGAGCTTTGAGGACTTGGAGTTTAATCTTTACCCTATGAGCAAAATGAAATCATTCAATTTTCTGTTTTGAAAAGACCATTCTGGCTGCAATGTAGAGAAACCCAAGTGAGCAACAATGGACCAGTTAAGAGGCTATTTCAGTAGTCCCAGGAGGTTGCTTAGACTAGAGTCATGTAGTGGAAAAGAAAAGGAACTGACAGATTCTTTGCCTGGAGGGTAGTGGTTCTTTGCCCAGGTGATTCTGACACTCCTACCCTCCTCTCCTGTTTCTCCATTCTTTAAAAAAATGGTGATAGAAAATACAAAGTAGTATTCTGTGATTAAATTATCACACTATTATAGATTATATTCTTGATAACAAACTAATAGTCAAAATTTTATGTTGAGAATATTATAAAGAAATGTTTTCATCACGTATAGGTTCATGGCTGGGCACAGTGGCTCACTCCTGTAATCCTAGCACTTTGGGAGGCCGAGGCGGCCGGATCACTTGACATCAGGAGTTCGAGACCAGCCTGGCTAACATGGCGAAACTCTGTCTCTACTAAAAATACAAATTAGCTGGGCATGGTGGCCCGCACCTATAATCCCAGCTCTTGGGAGGCTGAGGCGGGAGAATTGCTTGAACCTGGGAGGCGGAGGTTGCAGTGAGCCAAGATCGCACCATCGTACTCCAGCCTGGGCAAAAAGAGCAAGACTCCATCTCAAAAAAAAAAAAAAAAAAAAAAAGTAGGTTTATGACTTCTCACTTGTGAAGATGTGCATATTGGCCATGTAAGATTTTTTAAATGAAGGTCCCTTTTACAACTGTAAACCTAAAGGAACAATATCAAGGAACTGACATTTATGAGACATGCTCAAAGGCTAAAAAGTAAGTGAAAGCTAGAACCAGCACTCAGAGCCTATTTTTGGCTTGATGGCACCTACTGAACTAGCTAAACCTGGGCTTATGGCTTCATTGCCTTCGCAGACATAAGAGGATAGGAGACTAAGCTCAGTCTATGAGGAGGCATCCCACCGAGTGTCTGTGCACCCCTCCCCACGCCTCTTCCTGCCAACTCCAAGGAAACTAGACTGTCGCAAATGTTGGCACTAAGTTAAAGTGGTGGTGCAAGTTTGGGGGTTGTTATTCTTTGACATTTTATAGTTGCACCCTAGCCTTTATGTTTCCATATCTAAATCGCAGTTTTTGGGTTAGCCCAGAAATATCTTAAAATTTGACTATGATTCAAAGTAATTTTGGTCACTAGTAACACCAGGCACTTGGCAGAAGCAAATGCACAGCACAGTAAAAGATCACAGAACTCTAAAAGAAAAAGACACTGAAAATATGGACTAGCCAAGATAACAGATAACTGAATTGGACTCCCATTGACTTCATATTTTGGAATTATTAGACAGGAATTTAAAATCAGTGTGTTTAGCAAGGTAAAGATTAAAAATATAAGAATGGTGGGATTATGATAGCTAACATTTTGTAGCTATCAGTTGGAACCTTGAACTGTTCCAGTACTTTACATGTTAATTAATCCTCACAAAACTCTAAAGTAGGGATTATTATCATCCCCATTTTACAGGTGAAGGAATGAAGCACAGAATGGGGATATAACTTGACCAAGGTTAGTAAAGTGGTAGAACCAGGATTCTAGCCAGGCAGTATGGGTCCTAAAGTCAGGCTTTTCACCATTTTACTATACTGAGAAAAATAATGAGATTATGAGAAGTTACAAATAGCTTTTTTGTGGGTGAGGGGAGAACTTTCAGAAATGAAATATGTAGACTAGGCACAGTGACACACATCTGTAATCCCAGCACTTTGGGAGGCCAAGGCAGGTGGATCACTTAAGCCCAAGGAATTCGAGACCATCCTGGGCAACATGGTGAAATCCCATCTCTACAAAAAAATACAAAAATTAACTGGGCATGGTGGTTTGTGCCTGTAGTCCCAGCTACTTGGGAGGTTGAGGTATGAGGATCCCTTGAGTCTAGGAGGTCAAGGCTGCAGTGAACTGTGCCACTGCACTCCAGCCTGGGCAACAGAATGAGACCAAAGTTAACCAAATAAAAGAGACAGAAATGGAAAATTTGTAAAAAGAAAAGAAAATTGGACAACCATAGCCTAAATTGCGAGTTTTCCCTGATACCATTCTGTGTCTAATAAGTAGTGGATATATTAGTTGGATGCTTTGTTGCCTAGCTAAAACTTCCATTTCATTGCCTTCCTGATAGTAAGGTTTGACTATGTGACAAGGCTTTGGTAATTTGGGATGCAAATTGAGATATGTATAACTTCTAGGTCATGCCTGTAAGAGGAAAGGGGATATGCCATTTTCTTTCTCTTTCTTCCTTTCTGTGAACTGGAATGTAAACATGGCGATGAGATATTTTTCCCTCTGTAGAAGACGGCAATACTCTTAAGGATGATAGAGCAATAAGACGTAAGAGCTTGGCTGTCTCAGACTGCCTAGCTGCCAAACAAGACTGTCCTGTGAGAGGAAAATAACCCTGAATTTGGTTAAGCCACTTTTGAGTCTCTTATTAACAGCAGCCTTGTCTACGTCTTAACTATTCTAAGAAGAGCATGAAAAGGTCTAATAACTAGAATTTCAGATATGAGGAAAAGCCAAGTAGATACAGTATTTAAGGAGATTTCAATTAAAATTTTCAAAACTGCAAAAAGATACAAATTCAAGAAGTCAAATAAATCCTAAGCAGAGTAAATAGAAATCTAAACGTAAAGTCTTCATAGTTAAATTTGCAGATGATCAGAGATCTCAAAAATAACCAGAAGGACAAGACAGATCACTTTCAAAAGCTCTGCAATTAGGCTAGCAGCTGACTTATTGAAAGGAAAGTAGAAATCAGAAGACAGTAGAATAGTAACTACAGTGTACTCAGAGTAAATAACTATTAAAGCCAAAATATCTTTGAAGAGTGAAGCAAAGTTTTCAGATAAATAAAACTGGGAGTTTTTTTTTTGTTCTCACCACTTGTACAGCAGTAAGAAACATTCCAAAAGATATACTTTAGGTAGAAGGAAAGTGACCCCTAATGGAGGATCTGAGATATTAATTAGGAAAGAAAAATGAGCCCAGGCTCATTTAAGCATTCCAGTAATCCCAGCACCTTGGGAGGCCGAGGTGGGTGGGTAACTTGAGCCCAGGAGTTGAAGACCCGCCTGGGCAAGATGGCCAAAACCCTGTCTCTATCAAAAATACAAAAAATGTAGCCGGACGTGGTGGCATGCACCTGTAGTCCCAGCTACTCTAGAGGCTGAAGTGGGAGGATTGCTTGAGCTCAGGAGGCAGAGTTTATAGTGAGCCAAGATCATGCCACTACACTCCAGCCTAGGTGACAGAGTTGAGACTCTGTTTCAAAAAAACAAAAACAAAAATGGCTGGAATTATTGAGGCAGGTATCCAACTTAAGTTGGAAAAGCATTAGAATAAACTAAAGAAAGGAAATAAATAATAAACATAAAAGCAGAAATTAAAGAAATAGAAAAGAGGTCTACAATGAAACATCAACACAGCCAAAGTTGTTTTTTTTTGAAAAAGACTAGTAAAAGTAACAAACCTGGTAAAATTGACCAAAAGTAAAAGAGGAAGGGCAGAGATAAACAATACGAATGAAAAAGGAGATATAACTAAAAATGTGGCAGATTTTTACAAAAGAGAGAAAAGTGCATACACGAACACATTTTTGTTCAGGGAATAATTTCAAATGGTAGATTATTGTATCTGTTGTCATAATAGTATGTCAAGCCTATCAAGACCACTTGTCAAACTTGCCAAAAATTTTACTCTTGAATATGTGAGATGGTTGGATTAAATATTTTAATCCTTTACTTGAATATTTGGAGAATTACAAAGGTGCAATGAATCAGTCATACTTTACTAAAGATTGTGGTAAAGATTTCTTTGGGGATGTAGATATGGATACATTTCTTTAAAACAGTAGAATATATGTTCCCTTTTAATGCCTAAGGAAGAAGAGGGGAAATGCGTAAACCTGAGAAATTGTGGAAACCTTGTATTTTTAAAAGTGTTTTTTAAAAAAGTATTACTAGTAAGTTTTTGGTGCTTGTACCAAAAAGTGATGGCACAGTACTGAGAATGATCCATAATTTAGTGTTTCTTTCTCTTAAAATTCTCATGAGCTTTATATTATATATTCACACTGTTCAGTGAACTAAATAGTGTACTGAGGCAAGACATGGATGTACCAGGGCAAGCCCCTTGTTTTCTGGAGGACTGGTAGCAAATAGTGGTAGCACTTTTGTAAATATTATAGTTCTAAACTAGTACATAAGAAAGTCCTAGGTTGACAAATATTTACAGACCTAGGGAGCAACTGATATAGATTATAGAAGATCCAAAAAGAATTTTTTGGAGGGTGGGGAGAGAAGGGAATGAAATTGATAGATTATCTGGCCGATTTGACAGGGTGGAAAATTATGTTGATAATTCCAGAATAAACACAAATTATATGATAAAAGAAATGTAATCTTAATATACTACTTTGCTGTGTGTTAAGAGAGCTAAAATTCTCATCTATATGATAGCAATATCCAAATGCAAAAATGAAGAGATTCCAGTATGAATTTTATTTGGAAATATTAAGGGAAACACCCAAAGAAACAGGCAGGTAGAAGTTTAAAGTAGCTCTTGTAGATTGAGATTGTGACTGCTCTTTTTTTCTTATAAGCCTTTTAGTAATATCTTCTAATTGTGCTAATCAAGTATGCATTGCTTTTAAGAGAGAGAACTGAAGCTTTTGCAGAGGAGACTAGAATGATAATAGAGTTTGAAACTTTATTATTTGAAAAAGGAGACTGTTTATGAAAAAAGAAGTGAGGAAAATAACTGTCTTCAGATACTTAAAGGAGTGTATAATAGAAGAGGAATTCTCTTTCTTTTGTTTACATGGGCGAGCAGAGCTGAAACCACCCAGTAAGTAGCCAATACCAAGAAACAGTCGTGTAAAGAAGTTTCTGAACAATTCGATTACCCAGAAATGAATTTGTCTGTTTTTTTTTTTTTCTTTTTAAGAGTCAGGGTCTTGGGGAGGGGGGAGGGATTGTATTGGGAGTTATACCTGATGTAAATGACGAGTTGATGGGTGCAGCACACCAACATGGCACAAGTATACATATGTAGCAAACCTGCATGTTGTGCACATGTACCCTACAACTTGAAGTTTAATAATAATAAATTAATTAAAAAAAAAAAAAAAAAGAGTCAGGGTCTTACTCTGTCACCCAGGCTGGCTGGAGTACAGTGGTGCAGTCACAGTTCCCTGCACCATAGAACTCCTGGACTCAAGCGACCCTTCAGCCTCAAAGGTGAGAGCCACCACGCCCAGCTGAAACATACTGTTGTGTGAGGATAGAATTCAAAGGACTAGATGTCCATATCTAGATATGTTTTTAGAGTAGATTGCCACAAATGAAAGTTACTGTATTTCAGGAATTCTGTTGTTTTTAAATACTGACTTCAGCATTTAAAACAAGAAAACACAGAATCAGCTATTCATAAAAAATTTGCCTCATATAAGTCAAGTATACTATTTTCTTTTCTTTTTTTTTTTTTTTTTTTTTGAGACGCTCTTGCTCTGTTACCTAGGTTGTAGTGCAGTGGCACGATCTCGGCTCGGCTCACTGCAACCTCCGCCTCCCTGGTTCAAGTGAGTCTTGTGTCTCATCCTCCCAGATGGCTGGGATTACAGGCGCATGCTATCACACCTGGCTAATTTCTGTATTTTCAGTGGAGACAGGGTTCACCATGTTGGCCAGGCTAGTCTTGAACTCCTGACCTGAAGTGATCCACCTGTCTTGGCCTCCAAAGTGCTAGGATTACAGGAGTGAGCCACCATGCCCTGCCAGCTCCAGTAATTTTTGATATGTTACATTTTAATTATTATTTAATTCAAATTGTTTAATTTCCATCTTGATTTCTTTCTTTCCCCATGGGTTATTTAGAATTCTGTTTAATTTACAAACATTTGGGGATAATGTGTTGTATTTTTATGCTGATTTCTAGTTTAATTTCATGTTGGTTAGAAATTACACTCTGTATGATTTCAGTCCATTGAAATTTCTTGAGACTTGATTTATGGCTCAGCATGGTCTATTCTAGTAAATTATCCATGTACACTGGAAAAGGATGTATAGTTTGCAGTTGTTCGGTGTGGTGTTCTATATGTCTGTTAGGTTAAGTTGATTCTTTATCTGCTCAAATCTTCTATATATCCTTCCTGGTTTTGTCTTTCCTTTCTATCATTTACTGAGTAAGCTCTGTTAAATTCTATTCATGATTCCCATTCTGTCAAGTTTTGCTTTGTGTGCTTTGATTTATATTTAAATTTTATTTTTCTATTGAGTGCTGTTAATGTAAATTAATATTAACGTATTTATATACATGGATTGTCTGACATCTTTCCATTTATTTTCAGTTTGTTGATCTGTTCTTTGTTTCTTTGAGATTGTTTTTTAGTACACTGCAAGAAATTCAAAATGTCTTGGGTATGAAATTGGGGAGTAGCTCAGCTGGGTGAATGTAAGTCTCTCATAATGTTGCAGTAAGGTGGTTGCTGTCTGGGATCATCTTGAAGCCTTTATTAGTCACAGATGTAGGAAGACAGAAACAGCTAGGACTCCGGCAACCATGTCGTTCTCCGTGGTCTCTCCAAAATGGTGACTGCATGGCAGCCTAACACTTAGGACTCCATAGATACATATCCCCAAAGAGAAAAAATTCAGGAGGAAGCTCTGATACCTTTTCTAACCTAGCTTAAGAATTCAGATAGCACCATGTTGGCTGGATTTTGTTCGTTGCTAACCCTGCCTATATTCAAGAGGAGGGGAATATGTTTTTTCTTTCTACAAGCTTTTTAGGATTTTGTCTTCGTGTTTAGTAGTTTGGAATTTTAACTACAATATGTTCAGGTACAAGAATCTTTTTTCTTTCTTCTTCCCACAGTGTTTGGCATTCATTGGGTATTTGAATCTGATGATTCCTAACTTTTCTAAGTTTATCTCTGGAAATGTTATTCTACTGTTACTTTGGGTCTGGTGTTCTTTCTACACTCGCATCAGATAGCTGGTGAAACCTCTGGGTCTGTCCTCTTTACCTCTTTCTTTCATACATTCCATCTCTCTGTTCTTTTGTTCAGCTCTCTCTGGTTTGTGTATTGGTATATTTATGTGATTTCATATTACCAAAAAGTTCAGTTTTTCTTATGATGTACTCTGAAGAGCATTGTCCTTTGTTTTGGAAAGTTAAATCTTACCATGATTTCCATATTCACTCCCTTCCCCACCAGCATGTTGTGGTGAGTTGTCAGTTTTAAATATTTATGATCGCTGTAAATATTTAAAGATAAACAACAATATGCTGCTTAAGAAACTATCTTCAGTGTTCCTTAATGTAAAAAATTTTTCTTCAAAATTTCTAATCACTAAATTTCCTTTAATGAATTTTGTTTCATAAGTTCATTTCTACAGGAGAAACTTTTGTCTATAATACATTCATTTATGTTAAAAATTGCAGAAACAACAAAGTTGGGATCAGTTTGCTTCACAAAGACAATCAAGTCATTTTATTTTTGTAAATATTAGAAGTAGGCTTCCTGAAGGAAAAATGAAGAGTTAGGTTATAACTTGGACCATAATGTTAGGGACTCAAAATTGACTTAAAATTTAAACATAGTGTAATGTTTATTCCTATCTTCCATATTTGTCAGGGAATCTTAACCAGAGTAAGAAATTTTCTGGTGCTGTGTTGGGAGTGCAGGGCGTAAGAGATTTCCATAAAAAGGCATGGGATTTGCTTGGAAGAACATAGAGGTTTTCTAACTTGGCAGTAATGAGTTAGAACTAATTCCCCTTAGAAAGAAAAATTAACTTACATTCTTATTGGGAATTCATTTGTATGTATGCTCTCTTGTGTGAGCTATTTGATTATTATATTTGTGAGTGTGCCTATGTGTATACATTCATGACCCATGGCATTTGTTAGGTGTAGATAAAATTTTCTATACATACTCTGTGAAAAATGGCTTTGGAACTTGAATGTCTTGCCATTTTAGTTGAGGAACAGGGGCCAAATATTTTGTTGTTGCAGAATACCCAAAATAATATGACCATCTCTGAGTTCTTTCCCCAGTTTCTGTTGCCCTAGAAAAGCTGGAGGCATTTGGGGAATATAAATGATCCTTGCTATATTAGGATTCTGTCTTGAAAGATATGCATTTTTGGATTAGAGAGATGGTGAATTCATATCTTGTTAAAATGACAGCGATCCCCAGACTTAAGAGGCCTGGAAAGGGGCTAGGGATGTGGGCATCCTTTTATGTGAAATATATGCTCTTGTGTTTAGCTGTCAGTATTTTTCTTTTAATGGCAATGAAACCTTTTTTTTTTTCCCATGGAATGGAATCACCTAATCCAGATAGAGGTATAAGATGCCTAGTGCCCAACACAAACCTCTCCCACCTCACTCTATATTTTCAGAAATGTGGTTATTTTTAAAGGCTCACCCGTACCTTGCTTCTCTTTCTCATTGGTTGACCTCATCCACTGCTATGGCTTCAATGCTACCATCTTAACCAGCATTGACTCCCAAATCTGTACTTCTAGTCCATTGGTTTCTACAGAACCTCCAGAGTTGGCTTTTAAAATATCTATCAGATATCCTTACCTGTTCTTCCCATAGGAATCTCACAGTTAATTTTTGGAAGAAAGTAATATCTTTCTTTTTAAACCTCCTTTTGTGTTTCCTGTCTTAATTGGAGGTAGGCTATCAACCACTTACTTGCTCAAGCTAGATACCTAGGAGTTATCACTGAGTCATCTTCATTCCTCTTAGTAGCTTCTTATCAGTTATGGAGTCCTGTCAGTTTTATCCTCAGAAAAGTATTGCCCCT
Source organism: Chlorocebus sabaeus (assembly GCF_047675955.1). Taxonomy (NCBI): domain Eukaryota; kingdom Metazoa; phylum Chordata; class Mammalia; order Primates; family Cercopithecidae; genus Chlorocebus; species Chlorocebus sabaeus. Next base: position 24,914,546 of record NC_132923.1, on the reverse strand, counting down.
CTTCAACCCTAGTGCTCCTGTACAGGCCCATGTCATCTCGCACTGGAGCTATTGCAGTAGCTTCCTAGCTATTCTTCCTGCCTCTAGTCTCCTTTCTTCAGTCCATTTCGCATACTGCCAGTTGTTTTTCCAGAATACAAATCTCATCATATTAATTTTTTTTAAATCACTTTGTCTTCTCCCCATTACTTACTAGATAAAATATAAGCTCTTTAACATGACAAATGCCAAGCCATGTAGTATCCCTAGATCTTTTGTATTTAATTTTTTATTTTTATTTAAGTTCTAGGGTACGTGTGCATAACGTGCAGGTTTGTTATATGTGTATACTTGTGCCATGTTGATGTGCTGTACCCATCAACTCGTCAGCACCCATCAACTCGTCATTTACATCAGGTATAACTCCCAATGCAATCCCTCCCCCTTCCCCCCTCCCCATAATAGGCCCCAGTGTGTGATGTTCCCCTTCCCGAGTCCAAGTGATCTCATTGTTCAGTTCCCACCTATGAGTGAGAACATGCGGTGTTTGGTTTTCTGTTCTTGCGACAGTTTGCTGAGAATGATGGTTTCCAGCTGCATCCATGTCCCTACAAAGGACACAAACTCATCCTTTTTATGGCTGCATAGTATTCCATGGTGTATATGTGCCACATTTTCTTAATCCAGTCTGTCACTGATGGACATTTGGGTTGATTCCAAGTCTTTGCTATTGTGAATAGTGCCGCAATGAACGTACGTGTGCATGTGTCTTTATAGCAGCATGATTTATAATACTTTGGATATATACCCAGTAATGGGATGGCTGGGTCATATGGTACTTCTAGTTCTAGATCCTTGAGGAATTGCCATACTGTTTTCCATAATGGTTGAACTAGTTTACAATCCCACCAACAGTGTAAAAGTGTTCAAAGAACTCAAACAAATTTACAAGAAAAAAACAACCCCATCAAAAAGTGGGCAAAGGATATGAACAGACATTTCTCAAAAGAAGACGTGCATACAGCCAACAGACACATGAAAAATGCTCGTCATCACTGGCCATCAGAGAAATGCAAATCAAAACCGCAATGAAATACCATCTCACACCAGTTAGAATGGCAATCATTAAAAAGTCAGGAAACAACAGGTGCTGGAGAGGATATGTATTTAATTCTTTAGTGTATTTGCTTAAGCTGTTTCCTCTGCTTGGAATGTCCTTCTAAGCATTATAGCTGGAATATTTCTATTCAGTTTTTTACTGAGCTCTTCAAATGAGCTAGTCAAAATTAAAACAACTGTCCTGGAGTCTCCTGTGTTCGTCCATCCTTCCCCAGCCATTAATTTTGTCTTGCACCAGCTTTATTCCCATTGTTTTGTAGTTATTTGTTTGTTTCTCCTTTATAAGCTCCTTGAGGATGGAGAACACATACTTTTCATTTTTATTTCCTTGACACCTAGTACAGAACTGCTACCTAGAAAATACTTTGCAAATGCTTGATTCAGAATAACAATATTTGCCATTATGTCTCCTTTATAATGTCCTCACTATGTATGTGTATTAGTTCATTTTCACACTGCTGATAAAGACATACCTGAGACTGGGCAATATACAAAGAGATTTAATTGAACTTTGAGTTCCATGTGGCTGGGGAAGCCTCACAATCATGGCAGAAGACAAAGAAGAGCAAGTCCCATCTTACATGGATGGCAGTAGGAAAAGAGAGAATGAGAATCAAGTAAAACAGGTTTCCCCTTATCAAACCATCAGATCTGGTGAGACTTATTCACTACCATGAGAATAGTATAGGAGAAACTGCTCCCATGATTCAGTTATCCCCACCTAGCCCTGCCCTTGGCATGTGGGGATTATTAAATTTAAGGTGAGGCTGGGTGCAGTGACTCACGCCTGTGGTCTCAGCACTTTGGGAGGCCGAGGATGGGCGGATCATGAGGTCAGGAGATCGAGACCAGCCTGGCCAACATGGTGAAACCCCATCTCTACTAAAAATACAAAAATTAGCCAGGCATGGTAGTGGGCGCCTGTATTCCCAGCCACTCGGGAGACAGGCAGGAGAATCACTTGAACCTAAGAGGCGGAGGTTGCAGTGAGCCGAGATTGCACCACTGTACTCCAGCCTGGGTGACAGAGAGAGACTCTGTCTCAAAAATAAAAAATAAATACATAAATAATTCAGGGTGAGATTTGGGTGGGGACACAGAGCCCAAGCATATTGGTATGTAACTGATATTCTGAGAAATTTCCTAAATAAATAATTCAAGGTGAGATTTGGGTGGGGACACAGAGCCAAACCATATCAGTATGTAACTGGTATTCTGAGAAATTTCTCTCTTTCTGCCATTTTAAGCTGTGATTTGCATGTAATAAAATGTATCTATTTTAGATATTCAGTAAGTTTTGGTAAATAAATATGCCTATGCAACTTTTACCACAATCAAGATACAGATCACTCTCATCACCCTAAAAAGTGTCCTCATGCTCCTTTGTAGCTATTGCCCCTGTGCCACACCACTGGCCCCATACAGCTTTCTGTCACTATAACTTTATCTTTTCTAGATTTTTTTTTTTGAAGAGATTGAGTCTCTGCTGCGCAGACTGGAGTACAGTGGTACGATCTCAACTCACTGTACCCTCTGCCTCCCAGGTTCAAACAATTCTCCTGCCTCAGCCTCCTAAGTAGCTGGGATTACAGGCACATGCCACCACGCCTAGCTAATTTTTGTATTTTTAGTAGAAATGAGGTTTCACCATATTGGCCAGACTGGTATCGAACTCCTGACCTCAGGTGATCTGCCCACCGTGGCCTCCCAAAGTGCTGGGATTACAGACATGAGCCACCGTGCCCAGCCTTTTCTAGATTTTTATATAAGTAGAATTACAGAATATTATTCTTTGTGTCTGTCTTATTTTGCTGAACATGTTTTTGAGATTCATCCATGTTGCAAGTAGTTCATTCCTTACATTAATTACTGAGAAGTATTCCGGCAGTTGGATATATCACAATTTATTCACCGCTTGATGGATACTTGGGTTGTCTCTAGATTTTTGGCTATTACAAAGACAAAAGTTGAAGTTAACATTGTTTCTCAGCTTGGCTTGTTGATAATACTATCTTTTACGCATTGAATTACTTTTGCCCCTGTATTAATGATCTATTTTTCTATAGCCAGTTGACCCAAATTTTATTGGCTTAAAACAACAATAATCTTTTTTTTTTTTTTTTCTGTCACAGTTTCTGTGGATCAGGGATTTGAGAGTGGCTTGGTTGTAGGGTTCTAGCTCATGATATTTCACAAGGCTGCAATTATTTGTATTAAGACTGACTAAAATCAAGATAAGCTTCAAAGGTGGCTCACTAACGTAATTGGCAAGTTGGTGCTGACTCTTGGTAGGAGTCCTCAGCTTCTCTTCAGATGTGCCTCTCTGAAGGACTGGTGTTCACCCGACATGGTGACTGGCTTCTCTCAGAGCAAGTGATCCAAGAGACCACATCACAACCTGCAGTGCCTTTTAGGATCTAGACTTTGAAGTCACATATTTTCACTTCTGCCATATTGTATTGGTCACATGGCCAATATTGATTCATCATGGGAGGGAACTTATTCAAGGGTATGTATAGTGAGAGGGAGCGATACAAGGTATGAGTACCAGGAGGCCAGAATCATTGATTGAGAGCTGTCTTGCAGGATGGGGTATCACAGTATACCTTTATTAAAAATGAATTAACATGTAGGTGTGTTTCTACTTCTGGACTTAATTTGGTTTCACTGATTGTTATGTTTGTCGTTATGCTGATATCACACAATATGTATTACTACAGTTATATAGTAAGTCTAGAAATCAGATAAGACTTTGTCCTTTTTTAAAACCATGTTAGCTTTTCTGAATTATTGGCATTTTCATATAAGTTTTAAAGTTATCTTGTCAGTTTCTACAAAAACTGCTGATTGAGTTTGCATTGAATCTGCAGATCAACATGAAGAAAATGACATCTTAATAATAATATGGCCAAATCTTAGTATATGGCATAGTTCTCTATTAAGTCTTTAATTTCAGCCATGTTTTGTAGTTTTGGTATATAAGTCTTGCAGATATTTTGCTAAGTGTATCTCTAAGTAGTTTCTTACTGGATGTTTTTGTAAATGGCATTTTTTTTTTTTTTTTAATTTCAATTTTCAGTTCTTTGCCAGTGTGTAGAAATATAGTCACATGTTGCTTCATAATGGGGAGAAATGCCTTGTTAGTCAATTTAATAATTGTGTGAACACCGTAGAGTGTACTTACACAAATCTGGATGTATAATATAGCATACCACATACCTAGGCTGTGTTGTATAGCCTACTGCTTGTAGGCTACAAACCTGTACATCATATTACTGTACAGAATACTGTAGGCAGTTGTAACACAATGATAAGTATTTGTGTGTCTCAACATAGAAAAGGTACAGTAAAAATATGTTATTATAATCTATAAGACCACCACCTGTATGTAATAGAGTCTGTTGACTGAAATGTCATTATGCAACACACGACTGTTCACGTTTTGTTTTGTTTGTATCAACATTTTATCCTGCAGCTTCGCTAAATTCACTTGTTAGTCTGATAGCATTTTTTTATATTCCTTAAGATTTCCTACATACAGGATTGTCAACTGTGCATAAAAACAATTTTACTTCTTCCTTTTGCATAGTTACTATACCTAGCTTAGTACAATGTCAACAGAAGTGGTAAGAGTAGACATATTGATACAATAAAAAGAAAAAACCGTATAGCATCAGTAGATGCAGTAAGAACATTTTGGGAAAAAAAAAATCCAACATCTTTTCCTGAGAACCCATATAAATGAAAGCTTTTAAGAATGTAGAAGTTGGGGGTTCTGGGCAAGATGGCCAAATAGGAACAGCTCCTGTCTGCAGCTCCCAGTGAGATCAATGCAGAAGGCAGGTGATTTCTGCATTTCCAACTGAGGTACCAGTTCATCTCATTGGGACTGGTTAGACAGGGGGTGCAGCCCATGGAGGGCAAGCAGAAGCAGGGTGGGGCGTTACCTTACCCGGGAAGTGCAAGGGGTCAGCGAACTCCCTCCCCTAGCCACGGGAAGCCGTGAGCGACTCTGCTGTGAGGGATGGTGCTATTCAGCACAGATACTATGCTTTTCCCACAGTTTTTGCAACCTGCAGACCAGGAGATTCCCTTGGGTCCCTACACCACCAGGGTCCTGGGTTTCAAGCACAAAACTGGGCAGCCATTTGAGCAGACACTGAGCTAGCTGTAGGAGGTTTTTCTTTTTCTTTCTTTTTTTTTTTTTTGTACCCCAGTGGCACCTGGAACCCCAGCAAGACAGAACTGTTCACTCCCGTGGAAAGGGACTTGAAGCCAGGGAGCCAAGTGGTTTTGTTTAGCGGGTCCCAACCCCATGGAGTCCAACAAGCTAAGATCCACTGGCTGGAAATTCTCTGCACAGCAGTCTGAAGTTGACCTGGGACACTCCAGCTTGGTGGGAGGTGGGGCGTCTGCCATTACCGAGGCTTCAATAAGCGGTTTTCCCCTCACAGTGTAAACAAAGCCTCCCAGAAAGTCAGACTGCAGCATGACAAAGCCACTGTAGCCAGACTGCCTCTCTAGATTATTCCTGTCTGGGCAGGGCGTCTGAAAGAAAGGTAGCAGCCCCAGTCAGTAGCTTTATAGATAAAACTCCTATCTCCCTAGTACAGAGCACCTGGGGGAATTGGCAGCTGTGGGCACAGCTTTAGCAGACTTCAACGGCGCAGCTTCAGCAGACTTAAACGTTCTTGCCTGCCAGCTCTGAAGAGAGCAGCAGATCTCCTAGCACAGCACTCAAGCTCTGCTGAGGGACAGACTGCTTCCTTAAGTCCCTGCTAACCGTGCCTCCTGACCAGAGAAACCTCCCAGTGTGTCCAGGGTTGGTTCCTTCCCGTGGGTTCTTGGTCTCGCTGACTTTAAGAATGAAGCCACAGACCTTCGCAGCAAGCGTTAACAGCTCTTAAAGGTGACGTGGACCCAAAGAGTGAGCAGCAGCAAGATTTATTGTGAAGAGCGAAAGAACAAAGCTTCCACAGTGTGGAAGGGGACCCAAGCAGGTTGCGACTGCTGGCTGGGGTGGCCAGCTTTTATTCCTTTATTTGTCCCCACTCATGTCCTTCTGATTGGTCCATTTTACAGAGTGCTGATTGATGCATTTACAATCCTTTAGACACAGAGCGCTGGTTGGTGCGTTTTTGCTAGAGTGCTGATTGGTGCATTTATAATCCTTTAGCTAGACACAGAGCGCTGATTGGTCAAATCCGGGGAGGCGGAGGTTGCAGTGAGGTGAGATTGTACCATTGCACTCCAGCCTGGGTGACAGAGTGAAACTCTGTCTGGAGGGGGGAAAAATGCTGAAAATTCCAAAAACCAGCATGCCTCTTCTCCTCCAAAGGATCACAACTGCTCCCCAGCAAGGGAACAAAATTGGATGGAGAATGAGTTTGATGAATTCATGGAAGTAGGCCTCAGAAGGTGGGTAATAACAAACTCTTCCAAGCTAAAGTGCATATTCTAACCCAATGCAGGGAAGCTGAGAACCTTGATAAAAGTTTACAGAATAATCAGTTTAGAGAAGAACATAAATGACCTGATGGAGTTGAAAAACAGCACAAGAACTTCATATAGCATACACAAATATCAATAGCTGAATCGATCAAGTGGAAGAAAGGATATCAGAGATTGAAGATCAACTTAATGAAATAAAGCATGAAGACAAGATTAGAGAAAATAGAATGAAAAGGAACGTACAAAGCCTCCAAGAAATATGAGACTATGTGAAAAGGCCAAACCAGCAATTGATTGGTGTACCTGAAAGTGACAGGAAGAATGGAACCAAGTTGGAAAATGCTCTTCAGGATATTATCCAGGAGAACTTCCCCAACCTAGCAAGGCAGGCCAATATTCAAATTCAGGAAATACAGAGAATGCCAAAAGATACTCCTCGAGAAGAGCAACCCTAAGACACATAATCGTCAGATTCAACAAGGTTGAAACCAAGGAAAAAATGTTAAGGGCAGCCAGAGAGAAAGATCAGGTTACCCACAAAGGGAAGCCCATCAGAATAACAGCAGATCTCTCAGCAGAAACCCTACAAGCCAGAAGAGAATGGGGGCCTATATTCAGCATTCTTAAAAAAGAATTTTCAACCCAGAATTTCATATCCAGCCAAACTAAGCTTCATAAGTGAAGGAGAAATAAAATCCTTTACAGACAAGCAAATGCTGAGGGATTTTGTCACCACCAGGCCTGCCTTACAAGAGGCCCTGAAGGAAGCACTAAATATGGAAAGCAAAAACCGGTACCAGCCCCTGCAAAAACCATACCAAAATATAAAGACCAATGACACCATGAAGAAACTGCATCAACTAATGTGCAAAATAACCAGATCAAATTCACACGTAACAATATTAACCTTAAATGTAAATGGGCTAAATGCCCCAGTTAAAAAAACACAGACTGGCAAACTGGATAAAGAGTCAAGACCCATCAGTGTGCTGTATTCAGGAGACCCATCTCATGTGCAGAGACACACATAGGCCCAAGATAAAGGGATGAAGGAATATTTACCAAGCAAATGGAAAGCAAGAAAAAAAAAAAACCAGGCGTTGCAATCCTAGTCTCTGATAAAACATACTTTAAACCAACAAAGATTAAAAAAAAGAAAAAGACAATGGCATTACATAGTGGTAAAGGGATCTATGCAACAAGAAGAGCTAACTATCCTAAATATATATATGGACCCAATACAGGAGCACCCAGATTCATAAAGCAAGTTCTTAGAGACCTACAAAGAGACTTAGACTCCCACACAATAATAGTGGGAGACTTTAACACCCCACTGTCAATATTAGACAGATCAATGAGACAGAAAATTAACAAGGATATTCTGAACTTGAACCCAGCTCTGGACCAAGCAGACCTAATAGACATCTACAGAACCCTCCACCCCAAATCAACAGAATATGTGTTCTTCTCAGCACCACATAGCACTTATTCTAAAATTGACCACATACTTGGAAGCAAAACACTCCTCAGCAAATGTAAAGGAATGGAAATCATAACAGTCTCTCAGACCACAGTGCAATCAAATTAGAACTCAGGATTAAGAAACTCACTCAAAACTGCACAACTGCATGGAAACTGAATAACCTACTCCTGAATGACTAAATTAAGGCAGAAATAAATAAGTTCTTTAAAATCAATGAGAACAAAGACACAATGTACCAGAATCTCTGGGACAGAGACACAGCTAAAGCAGTGTCTAGAGGGAAAGTTATAGCACTACATGCCCACAGGAGAAAGCAGGAAAGGTCTAATATCAACACCCTAACATCACAATTAAAATAACTAGAGAAGCAAGAGCAAACAAATTCAAAAGCTAGCAGAAGACAAGAAATAACTAAGATCAGAGCAGAACTGAAGGAAATAGAGACACAAAAAACCCTTCAAAAAATCAGTGAATCCAGGAGCCGATTTTTTGAAGATTAACAAAATACATTGCTAGCCAGGCTAATAAAGAAGGAAAGAGAGAAGAATCAAATAGACACAATAGAAAGTGATAAAGGGGATATCACCACTGATCCCACAATAGTACAGACTACCACTAGAGAATATAAACACCTCTATTCAAATAAACTAGAAAATCTAGAAGAAATGGATAAATTCCTGGACACATACACCCTCCCAAGACTAAACCAGGAAGAAGTCAAATCCCTGAATAGACCAATAACAAGTTCTGAAATTGAGGCAGTAATTAATAGCTTACCAGCCAAAAGAAGTCCAGGACCAGGTGGATTCACAGCCGAATTCTACCAGAGGTACAAAGAGGAGCTGGTACCATTCCTTCTGAAACTATTCCAAACAATAGAAAAAGAGCAGCTCCTCCCTAACTCATTTTATGAGGCCAGCATCATCCTGATACCAAAGCCTGGCAGAGACACAACAAAAAAAGAAAATTTCAGGCCAATATCCCTGATGAACATTGATGCGAAAATCCTCAGTAAAATATTGGCAAACCAAATCCAGCAGCATATCAAAAACCTTATTCACCACAATCAAGTCGGCTTTATCCCTGGGATGCAAGGCTGGTTCAACATATGCAAATCAGTAAATGTAATCCATCACATAAACAGAACCAGTGACAAAAAACACATTATTATCTCAATAGATGCAGAAAAGGCCTTTGATAAAATCCACCCCTTCATGCTAAAAACACTCAATAAACTAAGTGTTGATGGAACATATCCCAAAATAATAAGAGCTATTTATGACACACCCACAGCCAATATCATACTGAATGGGCAAAAACTGGAAGCATTCCCTTTGAAAATTGGCACAAAACAAGGATGCCTCTCACCACTCCTGTTCAACATAGTATTGGAAGTTCTGGCCAGGGCAATCAGGCAAGACAAAGAAATAAAGGGTATTCAGATAGGAAGAGAGGAAGTCAAATTGTCTCTGCAGATGAGATGGTTATATATTTAGAAAACTCCGTTGTCTGAGCCCAGAAACTCCTTAAGCTGATAAGCAACTTCAGCAAAGTCTCAGGATACAAAATCAATGTGCAGAAATCACAAGCATTCCTATACGCCAATAATAGACAAACAGCAAAATCATGAGTGAACTCCCATTCACAGTTGCTACCAAGAGAATAAAATACCTAGGAATACAACTTAGAAGGGATGTGAAGGACCTTTTCAAGGAGAACTACAAACCACTGCACAAGGAAATAAGAGAGGACACAAACAAATGGAAAGAAATTCCATGCTCATGGATAGGAAGAATCAGTATCCCAAAGTAATTTATAGATTCAGTGCTATCCCCATCAAGCTACCATTGAGTTTCTTCACAGAATTAGAAAAAAACTGCTTCAAATTTCATACGGAACCAAAAAACAGCCCATATAGCCAAGACAGTGCTAAGCAAAAAGAACAAAGCTGGAGGTATCACACTGACTTCAAACTATACTACGGGGCTACAGCAACCAAAACAGCATGGTACTGGTACCAAAACAGATATATAGAGCAATGAACAGAACAGAGGCCTCAGAAATAACACCACACATCTACAACCATCTGATCTTTGACAAACCTGACAAAAACAAACAATGGAGAAAGGATTCCTTATTTAATAAATGATGTTGGGAAAACTGGCTAGTCATATGCAGAAAACTGAAACTGGACTCCTTTATTACACCTTATGCAAAATTTAAGATGGATTAAAGACTTAAACGTGAGACCTACAACCATAAAAACCCGAGAAGAAAATCTAGGCAATACTATTCAGGACATAGGCATGGGCCGTCTTCATGACTAAAACACCAAAAGCAATGGCAACGAAAGCCCAAATCCTATAAATGGGATCTCATGAAACCAAAGAGCTTCTGCACAGCAAAAGAAACTATCAGCAGAGTGAACAGGTAACCTACAGAATGGGAGAAAATTTTTGCAACCCATCCGACAAAGGGCTAATATCCAGAATCTACAAGGAACTTAAACAAATTTACAAGAAAAAAACCAACCTCATCAAAAAGTGGGCAAAGGATATGAACAGACGCTTCTCAAAAGAAGATATTTATGCAGCCAGCAAACATATGAAATAAAGCTCATCATCACTGGTCGTTAGAGAAATGCAAATCAAAACCACAATGAAATACCATCTCACGCCAGTTAGAATAGTGATCATTAAAAAGTCAGGAAACAACAGATGTTGGAGAGGATGTGGAGAAATAGGAACACTTTTACATTGTTGGTAGGAGTGTAAATTAGTTCAACCATTGTGGAAGACAGCGTGGTGATTCCTCAAGGATCTAGAACCAGAAATACCATTTAACCCAGCAATCCCATTACCGGGTATATGCCCAAAGGATTATAAATCATTCTACTATTAGGACACACGCACCCGTATGTTTATTGCAGCACTATTCACAATAGAAAAGACTTGGAACTAACCCCAAATGCCCATCAATGATAGACTGGATAAAGAAAATGTGGCATATATACACCATGGAATACTATGCAGCCATGAAAAAGAATGAGTTCATGTCCTTTGCAGGGCAATGGATGAAGCTGGAAACCATCATTCTCAGCAAACTAACACAGGAACAGAAAACCAAACACTGCATGTTCTCGCTCATAAGTGAGAGTTGAACAGTGAGAACACATGGACACAGGGATGGGAAGGTCACATGCCAGGACCTATCGGGGGGTAGGGGGTAAGGGGAGGCATGGCATTAGGAGAAATACCTAATGTAGATGACGGGTTGATGAGTGCAGCAAACCACCATGGCACATGTATACCTATGTAACAAACCTGCACTTTCTGCACATGTATTCCAGAATTTAAAGTATAACAAAATAAAGTGATTATTGATATTTTTGGGAAAAAAAAAAAAAGAATGTAAAAGTGTTGGCTGGGCATGGTGGTTCACACCTATAATTTCAGCACTTTGGGAGGCCGAAGCGTCTTGAGCCTTACTTGATGGCCTCTTCGATTTTGTTGCCCAGGCTAGTCTCAAACTCCTGGGCACAAGTGATTCTCACTTTTGGGAATCTGAATCGTTTGAGACTAGCCTGCGCAACATAGTGAGATCCCGTCCCTGCAAAAGAGAAAAAGAAAAAAGAAAATTACCCGGTTGTGGTGGTGGATGTCTGTAGTCCCAGCTACTCAGGAGGCTGAGGCGGAAGGATCACTTACTTGAGCAAGGGAGGTGGAGACTGCAGTGAGTTGTGATTGTGCCACTGCATTCCAGCCTGAGCAAAGAGTGAGACCCTGTCTCAAGAAAAAAATAAAAGTTAGAGTTTATAAAGAAGACTTGAAACCAAAAAGTTTGAGAACTGAACTAAAGTAACCTAAAATGGTAACTGTTTAGAGTAGTAGGGATTCTTAATCCAGGGTTCCCAATACTCTCATAGAAAGAAAAAATATTTGTATCTTTTTTTTTCCCACTAATCTCTGAATGAAATTTAGTATTTCTTTCTATTTTGAATGCAGGCAACAAAACACAGCAGTAATATTAGCAGTAATTGTGACTTTGTTACCAATAGATGTTTTTTCCTGTATCCATATTTAAAGATTGTTTCTTGAAGCAACATATAGTTAGGTCTTACTTTTTTATATTGCCTTTGAATTGGAATGTTTAGACAATTTGCATTTAATGTAATGATGTGATTTCCTTTCAATTCTGCCATCTTGCCTTTTGTATTTATCCCAATTTTTTCTTCGCTATTTTTTGCTTATTTGTTTGCATTTTCATACATTCTTTTTGATTGAGTTGAAAAAAATTTTTTTTTTTTTACATGGAATCTCGCTCTGTTGTCCAGACTGGAGTGCAGTGGCATAATCTCAGCTCACTGCAACCTCCATCTCCCGGGTTCAAGCAGTTCTCCTGCCTCAGCCTCCCACATAGCTGGGATTACAGGCGCCTGCCACCATGCCTGGCTACTTTTTATATTTTTAGTAGAGATGGGGTTTTGCCATGTTGGCCAGGCTGGTCTGGGACTCCTGACCTCAGGTGATCCACCCACCTCAGCCTCCTAAAGTGCAGGGATTATAGGCGTGAGCCACCACGCCCGGCCTGAGTTGAATTTTGTTTGTTTGTTTTTAGTGGTTGCTCAGGGACTTACAATATAATTCTTTAACATATGACAATTTACTTCAAAACGTGCTGTATTACTTCAGATATAATCTAAGGACCTTCAGTATTCTCTTTCTCTCTCTTCTACTATTGTAATATATTTTACTTCTACATGTAAACCCAGTGATTGTTATCATTTTTGCTCTAAGTGGTGAAATTACTCTTGTGGCTGGGTGTGCTGGCTCATACCTGTAATCCCAGCACTTTGGGAGGCCAAGGTGGGAGGAGCCTTTGAGCCCAGGAGTTTGAGACCAGCCTAGGTAACATAGTGAGACCCTTTGTCTACAAAAAAAGTTAGAAACGTTAGCCAGGTGTGGTGGTGCACTCCTGTAGTGCCAGCTGCTCAGGAGGCTGAGGTGGGAAGATTGCCAGAGCCTAGGAATTTGAGGCTGCAGTGAGCTACAGTCATACCACTGTACTCGTTGTACTCCATCCTGGGCAACAGAGTGAGACCCTGTCCCAAAAAAAAAAAAAAAAAAAATTCTTCATAATTTAAATGTACGCTGGTGAACTTTTTGCCTCCAGCTTTTTTTTTTTTTCCCGCCTCCACCAGGAGGATAAAGTCTGGGAAAAATCTTTTACTTCCATTTCTTCAACATATATTCATTGTATTTATTTTTCTAGGTTGACCGGTTTTTTCTTTGTTTTATAGTTCCATTTTCTTGTCTTGCATAACTTCACAAGAAGTCTGTGTGTGTGTGTGTGTGTGTGTGTATTTTTTTTTTTTTTTTTTTGAGATGGAGTCTCACTCTGTTGCCCAGGCTGCAGTGCTGTGGCTCAATCTCTCGGCTCACTGTAACCACTGCCTCCTGGGTTCAAGCGATTCTCCTGCCTCCGCCTCCCGAGTAGCTGGGACTACAGGCTCATGCCACCACGCCCAGCTAATTTTTTGTATTTTAGTAGAGACGGGGTTTCACCGTGTTGCCCAGGCTGGTCGAAAACTCCTGAGCTCAGACTATCCGCCCACCTGAGCTCCCAAAGTGCTGGGATTACAGGCGTGAGCCATCGTGCCTGGCTGAAGTCTGTATATTTTAACTTTGTTTCTATGTAAATTTTTTTCTTCTGGCTTCTTGTAAGATTTTCTGTTTTTGACAGCTTTTCGGGAATTTGATTATTCTGCCTCGTTGTGGTTTTCTTTGTGTTTATACTCCTTCAGGAGGCGGGCTCATTGAGTTACTTGGATGTGTAGATGTGTCTTTTTTTTTTTTTTTTTTTTTTTGAGACAGGGTCTCTGTCACTCAGGCTGGAGTGCAGTGGTACAATCGCAACTCACTGCAACCTCTGCCTTCTGAGTTCAAGGGGTCCTCCTACCTCAACCTCCAAAGTAGCTGGGACCACAGGCACGTGCTACCACACTCAGCTAATTTTTTGTATTTTTGGTAGAGATGAAGTTTCACCATATTATCCAGGCTGGTCTCTAACTCCTGGCCTCAAGTGATCTGCCTATCTTGGCCTCCGAAAGTGCTGGGATTACAGGCATAAGCCACTGCACCTGGCCAGATATATCAGTTTTATCAAATTTTGAAAATGTCATTATTTCTTCAAATGCTACCACTGCTCGCCATTCCAGTTACATATATATTATACTGCTTGATGGCTTGATATTGCCCTGTAGTTCTTGTCTTTTTTTTTCTTTTTCTTTTCTTTCTTATTACACCCCTAGTCCTTCTACCCTTGCTTCTTTGTTCCCTCTCTCCTGTCTCCCTTTCCCCTTCTCTTCTTTCCCCTTATTCTCATCACATTTTAGCTGCGTTTAAATTTGGGTATTTTCTATTACTGTGTCTTCAGATACCCTGTACTTACTTTCTGTGGTATTTAATATATTGTTAATACCCTCCAGTGATATTCCTATTTCACATACTGTTTTTGAATACTGTAAGTTCTTTTTTTTTTGAGACAGAGTCTCACTCTGTCGCCCAGGCTGGAGTGCAGTGGCACGATCTTGGCTCACTGCAAGCTCCACCTCCCGGGTTCATGCTATTCTCCTGCCTCAGCCTCCTGAGTAGCTGGGACTGCAGATGCCCGCCACCACGCCTGGCTAATATTTTGTATTTTTAGTAGAGACGGGGTTTCACTGTGTTAGCCGGGATGGTCTTGATCTCCTGACCTCGTGATCCACCCGCCTCGGCCTCCCAAAGTGCTGGGATTACAGGCATGAGCCACTGCGCCCGGCCTGAATACTCTAAGTTCTTTTTGGTTCTAATTATGTGTACCATTTTCTTCCTCATTTTTTTTTCTTTAAATTTTTGAGCATATTTATAATAGTTTTAGAGTCCTCATTGGCTAATTTCATCATCTTGTTTCTGGGATGGTTTCAGCTGATTTATTTCACTCTGGTTTCAGGTCACATTTTCTTTCTTCACATTTCTATTAATTTTTTATTGGATACTGGACATTGTTAATTTTATATGATTGAGTGGTGGAATTTTTTTTTCTGCTTCTTTTAAAGAATCTTGGACTTTGTTTAGACAAGTGGTTGAGTTACACATGGACCAACTCCATCCTTTTGAGCCTTGTTTTAAGCTTTGTTAGGAAGCATCTAGAATATCATTTACTCTAGAGCTTATTTAGCTCTGCTACTAAGATAAGAGTCTGAGGTTTCTAGTGAATTCCTAGTTTTTCAACAAGGAAGACTTCTAGTCAGAACCATATGACTGGGAATTGTTCCACCTGTAAATCTCTATTTATTCTTTGCCTTACTTTTTGAAGTTAGTCTGTGTGCTGGACTGAATGCTTAGCCAGACTCAAGTGAATCCTTATGCAGATTTCCGGAATTTTATATGCTTAGCTTCCACTTCTCTGGCACACTTCTAAGCTCTGCTTGAGTTCTTTCTCCCTTCACCATAGTCTGAAAAGTGCCTCTAGGCAGAAAGCCAGGGCAGGTTAGGTCTCACTTCATTTCTTTTGCATCTCAGAAATCACAGTCCTACACTGCTTGTTATCCAATATCTAAAAAGAGTTTTATATTTTTTTGTTCACTGTTCTGGCTCTTATTGTGAGTTGAAAAGTCTGTTTCTAGTTATTCCACCATGGCCATTGAAAATTATTTCCTGTCTTTATACCTTTTAAGAGAACCATGGAGATAAAAAATAAAGTTTATGTTCCTTTTATTTTCTCTGGTCATTTGGGCCTTATGTCGTGTATTGCTAATAACTGCCTATAGTGTTTAGCAATTTCATCTGATCTCCTATTCACATCTTTAATTATTTTCAAGATGACATTTTAAATGGTTCAGCTATAATACAATAATGAACAAAATAGTGTAGAATTACTGTAGAATATTTTAAGCAAGTAAAATAGCCTGTACATTATATTAAAGCTCATGAGTGAATATTTTTAAAAAGTACATAAGTTGTTTAAATGATAGCTTTGCAAAGAATTGGGTTTATCATTGTAGTCATAAGATTATCAACTGTTGGATTTAATCATCTTGTTTTTAATCAAAGATTCTTAGAAGTAATATGAACATAATTGATGCCTAGTCAAAGATGATCTTCAGTGAATTAAAATGTCTGAAAGTAATCCTATAAACTTATGTTAAAATCTATATGGATTTTGCCATGTAGCTTCTGTTGTCCCTTTGATAGTCTTACAAGGAAAAAACAAAACAAACTCCTATATTTGATGTAGCAGTTGTACATTATTAGGCTGTTAGTATGTTTCTTAATCTTTGATTTTTTTGTTTGTTTGTTTGTTTTTCAGATCGTCAGTATTTAAACAGATCACATCATGCGTGAGTACAAGCTAGTGGTCCTTGGTTCAGGAGGCGTTGGGAAGTCTGCTCTGGTAAGTTAGCCACCTAACTGTAACTGATTAGTATAATACAAGAAGAATTTTGATATTTCCTTGCTTTCAGACTTCTAGACACCAAAGAGAAAAGGTGGCATTATTATATATCTGGTATCTGCCCCACAAAGGACAGGAAATCATTTAATAACCACAGATGTATACTTTTATAACGTTGGCTCATTTATTCTTACATTTATCAAATATTTATTGACTATCTTACATGTCAAGCACCAGTGTTTATGATTCAGAGAGGAGTAAGATTGTTCTCACTTTTAAGGAATTTACATTGTAGTGGGGGAAACTGATTATTACAGATTCTATTGGGATAATTCCTCACCTGCTTCCACCTAGACTTACATGGAATGAAGGTCATTTTTTGTGTTCATGCTGTTTTTATTTAGTAAATAGTTACTGAGCTTCTACAATGTCAGATTCTAGGGTCACAGGAGTGAACAAAAACAGCCATAGTTTCTCATGGAGCTTGCATTGTAGTGGAGGAGATGTAATAAATACACAATTAAACAAAGAACTCCTTGGTTATACTTGTGAGAGAGATACTCTGAAAAAAAAAAAAAAAACGGATTAATTTAAAAGAAAGGCAGAGTGGATGTGGGAGACAAATTGGGAGTTAATACAGTATACCAGATCA
The DNA here is from genome assembly GCF_047675955.1 of Chlorocebus sabaeus. Classification (NCBI taxonomy): domain Eukaryota; kingdom Metazoa; phylum Chordata; class Mammalia; order Primates; family Cercopithecidae; genus Chlorocebus; species Chlorocebus sabaeus. The sequence continues at coordinate 24,897,429 of NC_132923.1, read as the reverse complement.
TTGTTTATGGAAGCTTGGATTAAAACCATGGCAGTGAAGAAGAGAGAAGTAGATGTTTGAGGATTGAGTAAGTGGTAGAACTGACATAAGTTGGTGCTAGATTGATACGGGGACTAGGAGAGAAGGAGCTGTCAAGGATGGCTCCCAGGTTTCTAGTTTGAGCTACTAATATTATGGATGGATTAAAAAAAGAAGGGAAACAGTGGAGAATGAGCAGTGAGAGTCCAAATCAAAGAGTCAAGCCAAATTTTACGTTTGTGACATGTTGAAGTAATAAAAGAGAGAGACCGGTGATATGACTTTGGGTGCCATCAATATGGTGATGATATTTAATTTCATGAGAGTTACATTACTGTTAGGTGTGTAAATTAGTGCCTCTGTCGAGAATGTTTGAGAATATCTGTCATTTTTAATGGCATATAACTTTCAATTCAAAGATTCCTTTTCTAAAAATGTAGCCCACATATAAGTTCACATGTGCAAAATGGCGTGGTCAGGGAACATTGCAACATTCTTTACAGTGACCAGAGTCTGGAAACAACCTAAATGTGTTCCATTAAGGGGCTAGTTAAGTAAATTTTAATACATTTTCAGAGTAGAATACAGCCATTAGAAAGAATGCAATAGCTCTATATATACCAATATGTAATGATATCCAAGATGTGTTATTACAGAGAAAAAAGGTACTAAACAGTGTAGACTATAATTTGTGTTTTATATTAAAAAAAGTGTAGGCTGAGGGCAGATACCTGTAAAATCATAGAGTATCTCTGCAAGGTTAAATAAGCTATGGGTAATATCAGTTACTTTCTTGGGAGTGGGATTGGATAGCTGGGAACAAGGGTGGTAGATAAGCTTAGTTCACTGCATAGCCTTTTATGCCTTTTGAGTTTAGTGCTATGTCCATGAAATCACCTTTTCAGAAATAATCTTGGAAAAAAATCCATAGGAGTGAAAGAGGTCTAGGGAGATACTAGAGAGAGAAGAGCAGAGCCCAGTACTGAGCTCTGAGTACCTCTCAACCTTTAGGAAGTGGGTAGGATTGGAGGATCTAGCATAGAAGAAGGTGTCTTTACTTGATTGCTCAAAAGTCAAGTAAAAAAGAGGAGAGAGATGATCAGAGAGCATAGAGGTAGTGGGACATGGTAAAGAAAGCAGCTTTAGTCAGGTCATGTTGCCATAACCATAGTGGGGTGAGTTGAAGAGTAAATGAGAGCTGAGGAAATGGAATATAGACATTTGAAGAAGCTTGATTATAAGAGGAGACAGAGAATGGGGGCAGAAGCTGGAGAGAGATTGGGGTTAAGGGAGGTTTTTGTTTTTGTTTTAGAATTGGAGATAGTAAAGCATATTTGTATGCTGGGGCAATTCCTCTCCACTGGAGAGGAAAATGAGGATACAAGAGAGGAAAAGAGGAGATGATCCAGTACAAAAACCTGAGGAATAAAATTATAATCTATGTGAATGAATGAATGAATGAGATGTCCCTGAAAATTAAGACAGAGGATAAGATTCAGAGGAGTAGTAAAACATTACTTTTAGTAAGAAAGAAATGAGAAGTGTTGGATTGTTTTGCATTTGTGCAAGTCTTATTAATGTCTGGCTTATAGAAGGCACATGGGCTCTTATGCCTGCTTCTGTATCCAGTCTCTTGGAATAGCAAATGTTCTACTTTGGAAGATTCCACTGTAAACTTATGAGAGAAGAAGAAGAGTACATCTTAGTATTAGGAAGATAGTTTGGCCTTAGGGAGCCTCTGCCTTGGACCGTATTTTGAGAACCTCTGTTCTAGCCTAAAGCATATTAGGAAGCCATATTAGACTGCCTTTTTTTCTTTTTTCCGCCCAGGCGGGAGTGCGGTGGCGAGATCTCGGCTCACTGCAGGCTCCGCCTCCCGGGTTGACGCCATTCTCCTGCCTCAGCCTCCCGAGTAGCTGGGACTACAGGCTCTCACCACTGCGCCCAGCTAATTTTTTTTTTTTTTTTTGAGACGTTGTCTCGCTCTGTCGCCCAGGCTGGAGTGCAGTGGCCGGATCTCAGCTCACTGCAAGCTCCGCCTCCCGGATTTACGCCATTCTCCTGCCTCAGCCTCTGGAGTAGCTGGGACTACAGGCGCCCGCCACCTCGCCCGGCTAGTTTTTTTTGTATTTTTTAATAGAGACGGGGTTTCACCGTGTTAGCCAGGATGGTCTTGATTTCCTGACCTCGTGATCCTCCCGTCTCGGCCTCCCAAAGTGCTGGGATTACAGGCTTGAGCCACCGCGCCCGGCCTTTTGTATTTTTTAGTAGAGACGGGGTTTCACCATGGTCTTAATCTCCTGACCTCGTGATCTGCCTACCTCGGCCTCCCAAAGTTTTTTTTTTTTTTTTTTTGAATCAGCATCTTTCCCTGGAGTGCAGTGGCATGATCATGGCTCACTACAACTTCAACCTCCTAGGCTCAAGGAATCCTCCCACCTTAGCCACCCAAGTAGCTGGGACTACAGGTGCATGCCACCACCCCTGGCTAATTTTTAAATTTTTTGTAGAGACAAAGGCTCACTACGTTGCCCAGGTTGGTCTCAAGTTCCTGAACTCAAGCAATCCTCCTGCCTTGGCCTCCTAAAGTGCTAGGAGTACAGCATGAGCCACTGCATCCAGCGTAGACTGCTTTTTATGTTTAAATTATGTGTCATACTTAGAAGATGAGGTGATTAAATCCTTGATAAAAGTGATGATTAAAGTTTTTGTTGTGATTTTATCTTGAGTTGCCTTTGAATAATAGAAGCTTAGTAGGAGAAAGAAGTTTGTTTACTATATTTGAGTTAATCTCTTTAGCTCAAGCTGAAATAGTATATCAAATATTCCTCTGAGTAATTTAAGTGTAGATGACCTTAGTCCACATTCTTACCCTTGCTTTTTAGGCAACAATGTACCAGACCCTGTTTTAAAGTTATCTAGGCAATATCTTAAAACCATCTTCTGTACTTTTTTCACTTACTGAATAATAAATACGTATTTTCTAGTATGTGTTTTTAGATGCCTTTAAGATAAAAGTAGGTAATATCTGAAAAAGACGAATGGGCAGTATTTTCCAATGGAAAAAGTAAGGCTTTAGAATCAGGAAGATGTATGTTTGAATCTCAGCTGGCAAATAGGAAGAATAACTATTTCTGGGACGAAAGTGAAATTTGAATGTGGTTATAAATTAAAAGTGACTAGCTTAATGTCTGGAACATAATAAACATTCAGTAAGTTTAAATTTCCCTTTCTCTTTTCCACCACAATTTAGAAAGGCTTTAAAAAATTTAAGCCAGATGCTGCTTGAGGTCCCAGCTACCTGGGAGACTGAGGCGGGAGGATCTCTTGAGTTCAGGAGTTCAAGGCCAGCCCAGGCAACATAGCAAAGACCCTGTGTTTAAAAAAAAAATTAGAATCTTTGTCACTCCATTAAGGGCAGAGGGCATGGGATGAAAGTTACTATAGATATACAAAGGGGCAGTAGGAGTTAAATACTGATAATTTTTCATTTTTTAATTAGTTCAGATATGTTATTTGTATCCTTGTATTTTAAAATTTAATGTAATTAACAGTGTATTATCATCAGTATTGATGACAGCTTTTAACATGACTACCTCCTTTCATAATAAATGTACTCTTAATTATGATTGTATCCTTATATTGAAAGATAATGATATACTTTACATTTATGTGTTTACCCAGAATTTTCACATAATTTCAATTAATCATTATAACTTGTGAGGTTAAGTAACATTCAAAGGAGTTTTTCCTTTAATTTTTTAATATTTCTCTTATTTTTTTTCCCCAGACAGTTCAGTTTGTTCAGGGAATTTTTGTTGAAAAATATGACCCAACGATAGAAGATTCCTACAGAAAGGTAAAATGTGAAACTTGTACACACGTTTACAAGTAGTTCCTTATGATGTTAAAATTTGATCTGTACATTTGCTTTTTGAAAACAGTTTTGAGAAATGATGCAAATGTTGTGCATATGTTTTTAAAAGTTTCATCAAGACAGAATATTTCTTACAGAATACTACTTCGATATTCAGAGCTCTATGTTCTGTTACTAATTAGTGACTTGTTCCTTAATGTGGACATTTTCCAGGTGGGGAATATTGCCATATATGAAAAAATTACATATAAATAATAAGTGTATTTTCAACTTACTCTTTTGTTACCAAAAGTTAAGACCACCTTTATGCTTGAAGTTATCCAGTGACTAAACATTTTTATTTTTGTTTAGTTTTATAAGTTTAAAGGTATTTCATCTTTAGACTACAAACAAATTAGAGTCTGTGTAATACTATAATTGGGTTACATGCCATACATTTGTCAAAACCCACAGAATGTACAATGCCAAAAGAAAATCCTAATGTAAACTGTGGACTCTTGGTGATAATGATGTGTTCATGTGGGTTCATCAGTTGTAACAGATGTACCACTCTGGTGCAGGATGTTGATAGTGGGGTGAGGCTATGCATTTGTGGTGGCAGGGAGTATGTGGGAAATCTCTGCACCTTCCTCTCAGTTTTGCTGTGAACCTAAAACTGCTATAATAAATAAAGACTATTTAAAAGGGGAAAAAAATTAGGTACTTGGTCTTGACAAAAAATATTCTGTAGAAGACCAGCTAGAGTTGTGAAAAATTTTCAGTATTTTATTTGTCAAATATATTGGGTGGGATGGGGGTTATAAAAGGCTAGTAGCCAAGGATATTTTTTAAAAAGATTAAACTTTAATAGGAAAGGATTGCTTTTGAAGATGTTTTTAGAATTTACCTTTAAGAGTGCTGTAACTTTTGTTGAATTAATATGTTAGTTCATGAAGCCCTACTAGCAAAGCAGTTTCATTGTCTTCAAATTGGAAACAAAATTATGCTCTAGATACATTGAGAAACTGTAGTCCTAATTGATTATTCATTGAGCGTTCCCAGTTACACATTTTGCAGATTATCACACTTGTCCCATAAGTGGTGGGGGGGATGAGTTTGTGGTCTGACCAATGGTGCCCCTCATCAATATCTGATCTGACACAGAAGCAGAGTTTAAAATAGTCTTTAGGTTAGCACATTTATTTTTAGAAGACAGTGTTGCTCTACTGAAATTTCCCCAAAGTAAGTTGCTAGTTAAAGCTTTAACTGCAAAGCAAGATCTGTACCTAAAATTCTAAAGGACTAACTTTTCTTAATCCCTTCTTTATTAAAATAGTTTTCTACGCAGTTGATAGTTGATACTTTCTTTAGACCAACCTTCTCTTCTTTTATAAGATCAGTGGGTAAATAGAACTCAGTGTATAAAATTTCACCTTTCACATAGAGCTTTTCTAGAAAAGTGCCTTAGTCTTGAGGACTGTTTTAGCTCATTGCTGTTTATTTGAGTACTCCTGTGTTTCTTTTATGTCTTAAACTCAAATTTTACTGTGTATTAATTTTGTGCATGTTTTAGTAAAATTTTAACAACTTGAACATGGTAAGTTGGCAAGATTTTTTTTTACCCCAAAATCTTGTGTGCATTTTGAGCCATTTAATATTTTTGTACTTTGTTTTCTTTGGAGATAATATAAATAGGCATATGTACTTTTTTTCTGTTAGAACTATTCTTGTTTGTTGAAGTTTTCCTTAAATTCCAAAATACGACCTTTGCCTTTACTAAGAACAAATAAGAATCATTACAGAGGTCAGAAAATATCTAAACTCAGCATTAACCATCTTGGCTTCTGTAATATGAATAGCCTGTACTTGAGACCGCTATTCTTTATTGGGGTACCAAGTTTACCCCCAGCCATACAGCATACTGCTGGAGAAAGGCTTTGTATTTGTTAATAGATACTTTGATGGAAGACAGGAGAAGAAAACAGAATGAGATTTTGATGTTACTTTTTAACTTTTTCTTTTTTTTGCCCCCACAGCAAGTTGAAGTCGATTGCCAACAGTGTATGCTCGAAATCCTGGATACTGCAGGGACAGTAAGGATGTTTTCTCTTTTTTTGATAGATTTTAATTTGTGAGCAGGTTTTGTCATCTGAGTAGGTTTTGTCATCCAAATAATTCTGAGTAAAAGTAATCATTCTGATTAAGAAGAAATTCTCTGAACATAGGGATTCTTAACTTAAGTAATATGAAATCAACTGTAATGTAGTTAATGCTTACGTATCACAAAGTTCAGCTGTAATAATCTGTGTGTTGGGTTTCTTCCTACATTGAGGTAAGGATTATGCTATCAATGATTTTTTTAAATGTATTTTAAATTTAGAATTTTAGCTAATATTTGTATTTCTGTGGGTTTAAATAAGACTTTGTCTTTTGGCACCATAGGCATTAATTTTTATAATTTTTTCTTTTCACTAGCATTTTGACATCTCTAGGGGTTGGTGACAGATACGTGTTTTCTGAGGAAGGCAAAAATCTTCCTCAGAAGATTTAGGATTACTTTGAGCCTCCTTTTTCTAATCTTTAAATGAGTATGATGATATTAGTATATCATAAGGTGTTTGTGATAAGCAAATGAGATAATAATTATAAATCATTTGGCATAATGTCTGTTACACAGTATGGAATTGTGTATTTGCTTTTATTCTTCTTATTTTCAGTAATACCATCACTTTTATAAATTTTTATTAATAATTGATGGTTTCCAGTTATACTGCCACACAAAATACATACATGAAGCAATCTTTGCTTTTATTTGTTTATTTTTCTCCATACACATAGACTTGACACATTAGGCAATTCCTAGCTTTAAAATGGATGGGTTCGTCTTTTGTTTTTCTTAAGAGACAGGGTCTTGCTCTATCGCCTAGGCGAGGGTGTAGTGGTGCACTCATAGTTCACTGCAGTCTCCTGGGCTCAAGCAGTCTTCCTGCCACAGCCTCCTGGGTAGCTAGAACTACAGGCACGTACCACCATCCCCAGCTAATAAAAAAAAAAATTTTTTTTTAGAGGTAGTCTCTCTGTGTTGCCCAGGCTAATCTCGAACTCCTGGCCTCAAGTGTTCTTCCTGGCTCTGTTTCTGAAAGTGCTGGTATTATAGGTGTGAGCCATGGCACCTGACTGGCATTCTTAAATGTGATAAGTTGTTTAAAATTCAGCACAAAGTTTTCTACCGTAATTTTTATAAATGATGGAAACATTTCAGATAGTCCAAAAAAGCATGTAAGCAAATTGGAGTGATATTATACAATAATATAGTACTAATTATACTATATTTTTCCATGCTTAAAATTGATCTTAACTTTTAACAGGGACCTTTGCCCTCACAGCAAGCTTCTGGTAAAGACCTTCTGAAACTACATCTTGTATCAGCTGAATCAAGCTATCTCTCCCTCTCCCACCCTCCTACTCCCTAATGTTTTTAGCTTCTGAATCAGCAAAATTCCCCTTTGTTTCCAGAAACCCCAATAGCTAAAAAGAATACTTTCTACTTTTTTTTTTTTTTTTTTTAAATCACATCCGCAGTGTATGGGCATTCTTTCTTTTTTCTCTGTCCAAATTGTAAGACGGAAGTTCTCTATCACAGAGATCTTTACTTTGTGCTATCCAATATCGTGTCTGTCTCCCATCATAGCACTCAACATGCTGTGTTATAAGGCCTATTTGCTTGTTTGTGTCCCCGGTGCCTTGCATAAAACCTTGCAAACAGCTGCTTAATCTTGTCTCAGAATCACTCCTTACCCTTTGAAGATTTTTGCTCTCTCACACATAGATAATTTACTACCCTGGCTTGGCCTATCAGTTCCTTGATGCCCATCCTACCTTTAAGGCATTCATACCATGGTTTTACCCTAGACTGTGTGATTACCAATATATAATACCTCCCTAATCTAATTTCCAAGCTTCTTATCCTCCACTACTCACTACTTTTTTTCTTTATCCATCTCACTTCCTCTTTTTGTTTTGTTTTGTTTTTTGTTTTGAACCAGGGTCTCTCTCTGCCACCCAGGCTGGAGTGCAGTGGTCTGAACACAGATCACTTCTGCTTCAATCTCCCAGGGTCAAGAAATCTTCCCACCATTACCTCCTGAGGAGCTGGTGCTACTGCAGGCACGCACCACCACACCTAGGTGTTTTTGTTTGTTTGTTTGTTTTTTGTAGAGACAGGGTCTCACTATGTTGTCCAAGCTGGTCTTGAACTCCTGGACTCAAGGGATCCTCCTGTCTTTGGCCTCCCAAAGTGCTGGGATGACAGGTGTGAGCCACTGCACCCAAGACATCTCATTTCCTTTAGTGCCCTTCAACTTCATTACAACCTGTACTCCATTTATCCTAACATCTTTTTATTATCCCTTATATCTTCAGCCCCCTCTGCATATAGCTTCAGGTCCACGGTCCGTCCATCATTTATAATTCTCTTGAATATATCCTCAACTCCCTTGACTTTTCAGCAGCCTTTGACTCAGTTTATCACTGCTTTCTAATGTAAAACCTTTATTCATTTGGCTTCCAAGAAACAATACTTTTCAGATTTTCTCCATCTCATTGGTTACTCCTATGTCTCCTTTCCTAATTCCTCTTTATCTTCCCCACCTCTTAATGTTGGAGGACCTCAGGGTTCAATACTTGCACTTCTCTTTTCTAACAACACTGCTTTGGAGATCTTTAGTTGCTTGGTTTTAAATACAATCTGTATTCTAATAAATACTAACTTTATAACTCTGTCTGTATTAGGCTGTTTGCATTGTTGTAAAGAAATACCTGAGGCTGGGTAATTTATGAAGAAAAGAGGTTTAATTGGCTCATGGTTCTGCAGGCTATACAAGCATAGCTTCAGCATCTGCTTCTGGTAAACACCTCAGGAATCTTACAATCATAGTGAAAGGCAAAGGGGAGTAGGTGTTTTACATGGAAAGAGCAAAGAGAGAACGGGAGATGCCACACACTTTTAAACAACCAGATCTCATGGGAACTCACAATCGTGAGGATAGCACTAAGCCATTCATGAGGGATTTGCCTCCATGACCCAAACACCTCCCACAGGCCTCACCTCCAACATTGCGGATTACATTTCAGCATAAGGTTTGGAGGTGACAAACATCCAAACAATATCCCTATCTCTCATTTCTTTTCTGAACTTCAAGCTCTTATATCTAACTGCCTCTTCAGTATCTCTTTTTGTATGTCTAATAAGCATCTCAAACATAACATGTCCAAACTGAACTCCTGATAGCCTTTCCCTGACCTGGGTCTTTCCATTCTTTCCCATCTCAGTAAATAGTACCCTTTTAGTTGGTTATGCCTGAAACCATGGAGTCATCTTTGACTGCATTTTTTGTTATATTCTGTGTACATCCAAACTCTCAGAGAACCCTATTGGCTTTACCTTAAAAGGTAGGGCTACAGCATTGTTAGTAGATATTTGTTGTGAATGGATGAAACTTGTAGACTGTCCTTAAGAAGGAGGTTGGCATTCTCAATAGGAGGGGACACGAACCACAGCAGTTCTGTAAGGACTTTTCTTAAGTTGGATTTTCAGAACTCAGGTTGCCTGTTGCAAACCTTATCAGTGAAAAATCCAGGAAACTCCCAGTTTTTACATCTTTCCCAGAAAATACACTGGCAGCAGTATAGGAAGCTCAGCCATATTCCTGTGGCAGACCATAGATGAATTTGAAGCTGGAGAAATGGTTGAGTGGTAGCATAGCTAACTCCCTGGAATACAAGAAAGAGTACGTCAGCCAGGGTAGAACAACCAGAACTATTTTAGATGTAGTAGACAAAATAGAGGTGTAATGGTCATGGGGAGCAAGGAAGCCAAGGCAGCAACAAGCCTAAGAAACCTTGTGGATTTGTCTTTTCTGTTTAATGCATCCAAAGGTAAAAAGATCCAAAATGTCTATAGTTACTTAATATAAAGACCCAAGATATATACATTTTTAATATTCTACCATATGTGCTTTTAAAATAATATATATAAAACATTAAAACTTTTCTAAAATAAGATTTTGCCTTGTATTAACCTCTGTAGTTACAAATGCAGTAATGATTGTCACCAGATAAAAGGAAGTTTAAAATTAAAACAAATAATTTTAATTTGACATGACTAAAGCTTAGTGACTAAATGTTAACAATTAGTAAATTTAACTGAAAGGTATATGTCATTGCACTATTCTCACAAAGTGGAAAATGAAAATACATGAACAAGCTCTTTTTTTTTTTTTTTTTTTTTTTCCCCGAGACAGAGTTTCACTCTTGTTGCCCAGGCTTGAGTGCAGTGTTATGATCTTGGCTCACTGCAACCTCTGCCTCCTGGGTTCAAGTGATTCTCCTGCGTCAGCCTACTGAGTAGCTGGGACTATAGGCGTGCACCACTACACCCGGCTAATTTTGTATTTTTAGTAGAGGCGTGGTTTCACCATGTTGGCCAGGCTAGTCTCTAACTCCTGACCTGGGGTGATTGATCCACCTGCCTTGGCCTTCCAGAGTGTTGGGATTACAGATGTGAGTCATTGCCCCTGACCATTAACAAGTGCTTATAAAAAGAGTTTATTGACTGTCAAGATGATAAAAATCTTGCTATGCCACAGGAATAGTAAAAGAAAGATGATAAAATCTGCCAGTAGAGATATTGATGCTGGATGATTAAGTCATAGTTCAGTATTGGGCTTATACCTCAGATTGTTAGCACCTGGGCAGTAGTTGTGTCATAAATTTACAAATAAAATTATTTAGGATCAAAATTAAGATCTGTTTCTAAAAAATTATATACAGTTCTAAATCACACAAAAGCAAATTAAAGTGGTTAAGAATTCCTTTTTAATTCTACAGTTTACTGTCATTGTTTCTAGTCACCTCAGAGTTGCTGGAAACTATGTGTTAAGTCTTGTTTTCTGTCAGGATAGCAAGTAATAAAAAATGTAGTTGCTCACTTGTATGTATGCTGTTTTGAATTGTTCCAGTATACATTCAAAAAATTCATATATTTATAATTGCATATTTTTTAATCACAGGAGCAATTTACAGCGATGAGGGATTTGTATATGAAGAATGGCCAAGGTTTTGCACTAGTATATTCTATTACAGCTCAGTCCACGTTTAATGACTTACAGGACCTGAGGGAACAGATTTTACGGGTTAAGGACACGGAAGATGTAAGTATTTTTTTTTCTCTGTTAGGTGTTATGCCATCTCGCTGTGGCCAAATAAAAAAGTGCCTGTTTTCTCTATCAGTAGAGGATTTGGAAGCTACCTGCCACATGCCTGAAAGAGCCCCTGTGACCAAAAAAAATATTTAACTTTCAAAATTAACCTCGAAATTATGTGGTGAGATGTTTAGAAAATGAGGACATGTGTAATAAAGTACTCATTGTGCTACAGGTTAAAAAGTGCTGTAGGGGGAAAAGAGGAGCCAAAGAATACTTCATAGAAGTGGGAACTAAGTTGAGCTTTGAAAGATGGTAGTTGTGTCAGAAACAGTGTTCAAAGAACATTATTAAGATCCATAGTGGTATGTTTTTATTTCTAAAATTTCTTTGGCATAATTCACACATTACAATCTACCTCCCGGGCTCAAGTGATCTTCCCACCTCAACCCCCTGAGTAGTTGGGACTACAGGTGTGTGCCACCCTGTCTGGCTGATTGTTTTTGAATTTTTTAGTAGAGACCAGGTCTCACTATGTTACCCAGGCTTGTCTCAGGCTCCTGAGCTTAAGAAATCCTCCTGCCTCAGCCTCCCTGGGATTACAGGCATGAACCATTGCACCTGGACAGCATTATGGTCTTAAAATAATTTAGTGTATCTATGTAGTGGGATCTCTTCCTTTTTTTTTTTTTTTTTTTTTTTTTGGTCTCTTCCTTCTTCCTTCACCTCTTCCCCTCAACATACACTTTTTGTTAGTACTTGATGAAAGTTGCAGTCCCAACTAACGCATTTTAGTTGGTGGCAGATAATTGCTTATTTATTTTTTTAAAAGGCTAAGTAATAAGTATGTTATTGTTCATTTTATGTTTTTTTCTTCCCACAGGTTCCAATGATTTTGGTTGGCAATAAATGTGACCTGGAAGATGAGCGAGTAGTTGGCAAAGAACAGGGCCAGAATTTAGCAAGACAGTGGTGTAACTGTGCCTTTTTAGAATCTTCTGCAAAGTCGAAGATCAATGTTAATGAGGTAACCTACAATTGCTGGGCAGCACAAGCAAGTGCCTTTTTAGTTTGCTTTAACAGCCAAACTTTTAAGAAGCATTTTTTATCTTTTAAGCAATCTCGATTCTGTCATTTTATAGGAAACACTAATTCCTAGAAACTATATTTTTTAGCTTACATAAGGTCACTTTGATGGCTGTATGAGGATACTTAAATTTACCTTATTGTAAAAGAGGAAGCTAAAATGAAAGAATGTGTATAAAATCCTGCTAAGCCTCTAAGTGATATGCGATAAAGTGGTGTGTAAAAATTATTACATCACCCTTATATTGTAATAATTATTTATCCAAATGCATAAAATAGGTTGTAAAGTCAAGTTGGAAAATAATATGTTTTCATGGATATCACAGAATAATGTTCTGAGTCTTATCTCACCTTTGGTGCATGACTCATAAGTGGGTAATCTGTGTGAGTATGGACATGTACCTGGAATTCACTCAGTCCTTTAGGCCTGATACAGCTGATGCACAAGGCTTTTGTGCGGGGCATGGGGGTGGGGTCACTGAGTTAAGCACTCCACTATCTTGAAAACATAGCTGTGGACAAGAATACTTGGCAAATAAGCTGCATGCCTGGGTGTAAAGGGCCAACAGTTTGCTAGTTTACTGGGCCCCTAAAAATTTAGTGCAATTTCCAACTGTCCCCACCAATCAACCTTAAAAAGTTCCCTTGCTTTTGTTAACTTTACCATAAGCCTTTTAAAAAAAATAAAAACAAAACAGAGTGGGTGTCTTTCCTGCCCTTGCATTTGCCATTTGTAGCATTACAGGTAATCAGTCAGAATTCAGATCACTTAACTACATAGGTGAGGGTGAGAGTGGGTTAAGTTATGAATCCTCTGTTTTTGCTTGCTGTTCTCTCTGACCTGTGGTTCTGCTGGCCACTTTTTCTTGACTAATATTATGCTTAGAGACTATTATCTGACTTTTAAAAATGACCAGGTTACTTTAAACACCTGGCAGGTAAAAAAAAATTAAGCTTGCGTCGGCTTCTGTATTTTACAGATAATCAAGAATGCCCAAGCTTGCTTTTTTATGTGAAACAATTTTTAACAAGTATATAAAAACAGGAAATTTATAAATTGTATTTACTCAGCAAATATTTATTGACTATTATGTGTCTGGCCCTGTGTCAGGCCCCCAGGTAATAGTCAGACAGACACTATTCCTGCCCTGAAGAAGTTTGCATCCTACTGGGGGAACAAGTCTTTCAGCAATAATTAAAGAAAAAAAGTGATTTTGATAAAGAATGTGTTAGAAGTGGTGAATGTGTTTGGCTAGCAGAACAGTGATGTGAGGTCACTGTCTACAAGATAATTGGCCTTAAGGGATGTGGTTCCTTGCTGTCCTTGTCCTTGTCCTTACCTCCGTGGGACCCACCAACCAAGTTCGTCAGGCTCCAGGCTCCGGTGGGGCTGGGTTGGGCCTGGGTCCAGTGCATAGGACTTCTCCCTTTGGGAGCCAGAGGTCAGTGCACTACATGTTTGTGAGAACCTACACGCTGTTAAACTTCCTGCACACTATTAAACTTCCTCTGGATTAGTTTCCAATGCAGCAGAGATACATTTTCATAGCAGTCTTGTTAAAGCAGAGAGTTTATAAACGAGGGTTTATAAAAACAAACAGAAAAACCATAAAATGAAATGCATTAGCCATCTCAAGAATCTTTACTTTTTGGAAAACATACAAACTTTATGTTCAATTCTTGAGTGGGGAGAATGGAGCAGATAATTTTAGTTTCTTTTAATATTTTTCTCTTTGTAACCTGATAATCCAGCTACAGGATTTCTTTGATAGTTAATAGTTCCTCACACAACTTTTGCCTTGTAAATTTTTTTGTGATTTTTGAATGCCTGAATTATAGAGCAATACTTTCAAAAATTCACCTCTTGGCCTTAAATTTGAAAACAGACACGAGGACATACTACTTGGCTGAAAAGCCCCCTAATTCATTCATATATATATATATATATCTCTTATTCACACCACTTTGCAATGTTTTTAAAGTAGTATACGGCTATACCAGAATCACAGTAGTCTTAATCAAGAATTAATTGTTCTTTGCTGAGGCTGGAATAGTAATTGGAATCAAGACATCCCAATTTAGGAATGGGAGAGGGATTGAGAAACTCTATTCTGTGTTCCCTTTAGATTTTTCTATAGTTCAGAGAGATGAGGAAGAACCTAGGCTGGGGCCTTTCAGCATTTCTAACCAAATATTATAGTTCGAACTTGCCCTCATCACTGAACCATCTGCTGCTGTGAGGTAGGCAATGTTTTCCAAAGAAATAATTTAGAATAATACTACAAACATTAGTTACCTTTCTGTATAGTACCAGAAACCAGAAACTGGCTAGTATGAAGAAACTGAAATAGAAACTATTTGTAATTTTTATTAACTTACTGTTTTAGTTTACTTTTATTAATTTTTTATCTTATAGCTTATGCATTGAGTGTAGGGAACTAATAAAAGCTCATTTGTGGCTTAAGCACATTGAGTTCTTGAAGTTTTCAGAGTTTTGAAACAACTTGGATTTTGGAGTTGTAAAACAGAAACTACAATTTTGTTTATAAATTCTGTTTTCAGACTTCTTTTAGAAATAAGATAACAGTTAAATGATTTGAAGAGGATGGGAGTGGGAAGAATGGAGCAGAAAGAAAAGAATTTAAATGAGTCACTTTTATAGCTTTTGGATAAATCATTCAGGTTTTTTTTCTTTTTAACAGTTAATTTAGTCTTGTAGTCTGGACCATTTAAAAAAGTAAATAGGCAATTATCATTTTAAAGAAATATAATTATTTACCATCTATCTTAAAATACATGTAGATTGATAATTTAAAAATATTTTACTCTTAAAATGTACTCAAAAGATATAAGAACAATAAAAAAGAATTTGTTCACCCTTCATCAGATTCACCCATTATTAAAATTTTGCCACTTGTTTACAGAAATTACACTTCTTTACCCCTAAATATTTTAGTGTATGTATCCTCAGATCAAAGACATTGTCTTACACAGCCACAGCACAATGATTAGAATCCTAAAAATTGATGACACAGTCTGTGTTTGGTATATATTCAGATCTTACCAGTTGTCCCTGAGATGCTCCTTAAAGCCAGTTCATTTTTTAATATATTTCTGCAAAGAACTATTTATTCCAGGTTAGTATCAATAAGGGACTTCTATGATATTTGTTTTTATTCCAAATCATTAGTAAGTGTTGTATTTCATAGCAAAGCTTATCTATTTCATGTTTTAATACTTTGGCATCAGAATTAAAATAATCTGCTTTTATGAGATAAGTAGCATTGTATTTTTGTCTTTGACACTGCACTAAGTTGCATTGTATTTTTGTCTTTGACACTGCACTTTTCATCCAAAAATGAATCCACAGGATTTATTAACAAATATTATTTGGGCTGGGCACAGTGGCTCACATCTAAAATCCTGGCACTTTGGGAGGCCGAGACAGCCAGATCACTTGACCTCAGATGTTTGAGACCAGTCTGGGCAACATTGCAAAACCCTTGTCTCTACGAAAAATAGAAAAATTAGCTGGGTGTGGTGGCGCACGCCTGTAGTTCCCCAGCTGTTCAGGAGGCTGAGATGGAAGGATCGCTTGAGCCTGGAAAGTGGAGGTTGCAGTGAGCCAAGATTGTGCCACAGCACTCCAGCCTGGGTGACTGAGTGAGACTCTGTCTCAAAACAAAACAAACAAACTAAAACCCACAAATATTTGTTACTTCAAATCAAGGATTAGCAGACTTTTTCTGAATATTTTTTGCTTTAACCAAAATTAACATAAAAAAAGACAAAAATCATGTGCCTCTGCATGTGATATCTTGAAAGGGGGACAGTATCTCTTCTGTCCTATTTTAGACAAAAATGTATAACCTGAATCTAATCACGAGAAAATCTCAGATAAGCCCAAATTGAGGGAAGTTACTAGCCTTTATTTTTCAGAAATGACAATGTCCTGAAAGGCAAAGGCCAAGGAACTGTTCCAGATTTTTAAAAACTAAAGTGAGAGGAAATAAAATGCAGTGTGTGATCCTGAATGGATCTTGTCCTTGGAGGGGAAGTTACTATAAAGTACATTATTGGGGCAATTGACACAAAATTGGAATTTGCTGTGTAGTTATACAAAATAATATGTCAATCCTTAAATGTCTTAAGTGTAATAACTATAATGTGTTTATGTAAGAGAATATCCTTGTTCTTAGGAACAATTTAACTATTAAGGACTTAATAGTTAAGGTCTACTCTCAGATGATTCAGAAAGTGTGTGTGTGTGTGTGTGTGTGTGAAGTAAAAGTGGCAAAATGTTACGAATTGGTGAATCTGGGAAGAATATACGAAGTTGTTGGTAGTATTTTTGCAACTTTTCTGTAGGTTTGGAGTTTTCACTATTTTTTACTACCAGTTCTTTTTCTTGATTTGATGTCGA
Organism: Chlorocebus sabaeus; assembly: GCF_047675955.1. Lineage (NCBI taxonomy): Eukaryota > Metazoa > Chordata > Mammalia > Primates > Cercopithecidae > Chlorocebus > Chlorocebus sabaeus. The sequence continues at coordinate 24,880,844 of NC_132923.1, read as the reverse complement.
ATATCTAGGAGCAAGGGCATTTCCTTCATTATAAATAGGTAAGTCCTGCTTTTTACCCTGATTGAAAGTCAGAGCCTTCTAACAAATCTGACTTTCAGAGAAAGAAGCAGAATACATATCTAAGACCAGAATAGTACCTACCAGAATTGTTTTGTGGAACAAAGTCTCAAAAGTTGGTCGAGTAAGTACTTTTTTTCTTGTTTTTACTTAGATATTTTATGACCTGGTCAGACAGATAAATAGGAAAACACCAGTGGAAAAGAAGAAGCCTAAAAAGAAATCATGTCTGCTGCTCTAGGCCCATAGTCAGCAGCAGCTCTGAGCCAGGTAAGATGCTAAAAGCAGAAGAAGTGCCTTTCTCATCTTCTTATTTTGGCGTTTTCCAGACTTTAGCTACTTTCCATTTCATCTGTTACGGTATTCCTAAGTGTCTGTAACTTGTAAATGTGATATATAACTTGTAGGTACAGTCATCTTTTGGATAACTTGCCCTGTCCCTTTGAGATTCTAAGCTCTCTGACAGCAAGGACCATGTCTGTTTTTCCTTGCCACTGTGTCCCCAGTGCCTGATACAGAGTTGGGTATTAAAAAATAGTGGTTGAATGAATACAACGCCTTCCTAGGTGACTCCCAAATTCATTCTGAATCGAAGTGAAACAGTAGTTGCTCTGAAATAAAAAGATGTAAGTGCACATTTGGTGAATTATCCCAAAGTGAACACACCCATATATAACAACAGGAGTCTCCCTCCTCCAAATTAAATTAAAACTCTGCCCTGATTTCTAACTCCATGGATTAGTTTTGCCTCTTTTTGAACTTTACATAAACAAAAACATAGTGTATTTTTCTATGTCTGGCTTCTTACACTCCAAAATATGTTTTTGAGAATTATTTATGTTAAATGTAGCAATAGTTTATTTTTATTGCATGACAGTACTGGAAGTGTGTTTCTGTATTCTGCTGTTGGTGTTCATTTAAGTTATTTCTTTGAGGGAATTAGTATGAATAATTCTGTGCACATTCCTATATGTCTTTGTGCACATGTACATGCATTTCTGTTGGGTATATATCTAGGAATGGAATGGCCAGATCATATGCTATACATATGGGCGGCTATAGTAGATACTGCTAAAAAGGTTTTCAAAGTGGTTGTACCAGTTTACACACACTCCAACGGTTTTTGAGTTCTACATCATCCCCAAAATTGATATTGTCAGTCTTTTAAACTTGACCCATTCCAGGGGATATGTGGGGGTATATCAGTGTAATTTTGGTAGCCATTTCCCTCTCTGGTATGCGTAAGCTTCTTTCAAATAAAGGTTTTCTATTTAGGCTTCTAAGTATTAGTTGACTTTACCATTTTAGTTTCCACTAAATGACCCCATTGGAAAGAAATTTATGACAGCATTTAAGCTGACTATCAAGTGAGAGACCAGGATCTGTGGGGACTGTTTTCTTTAATTTGTATTTGTATTTAAATCCCCTGAACGTTTCTACTTCATCAGTTCTATAAATAATACCATAAAAGATTATTTTCATGGAATGGATGTATTACGTAATTTGATGCTTATTACATGATTATTACTAAACTTGGTCTCCAGTCGGAGTAAACTGGTCCCACTGGAGAGTTGGTTACAGTAACTCTTGTAAGTCTCTTGGGTCCATTTAGTAGATTATCCGTTAAGAGCTCCCTATTAACTAATATGTGCTTCCTTAGAGATATGAATCTCTCTCTTAAGGGAAAAACACCTGAGTAATTATAGCTCCCTTTTTAAATGAAGGTACACAGGAAAAATGGGCAGAAAGGAGAAAAGGACCTGGGGATTATCTCCAGTAGTCAGATTTAGGAAAGACACCATCTGGCTAATGTTTGCTTTAGGCTTTTAGTGAAATCTTAATTCAGTAACTTTTTTTCTTTTTTTGAGACAGAGTCTCGCCCTGTCACCCAGGCTGGAGTGCAGTGGCGCAATCTCTGCTCACTGCAACCTCCGCCTCCTGGGTTCAATCGATTCTCCTGCCTCAACCTCCTGAGTAGCTGGGACTTCACCATGCCCAGCTAATTTTTGTAGTTTTAGTAGAGACGGGGTTTTGCCACATTGGCCAGGCTGGTCTCAAACTCCTGACGTCAGGTGATCCGATCCACAGTGCCTGGCCTTGATTCAGTAACTTTAAATTATCAGTTCTCTGAAAGTGATTATTAAGATTACTGGTGTATGTGTTTGTTTAGGTAAGGGTACAAAGATAGAGAAAATGAAGATTACAGTTCCAGTTCTTAAATACTATGTTACTTAACTCTCTTATAGTTGACTGACTCATTGACAGCTCATTACTATGACTGGCCCTAGTTTAATTTCCAGTTCTCACAAAATATCCTTTTAGCTTTTGTTAAAGGAAAAGGTGCCATCTCCTGGCCTATTACGATTTTTAAAATTCATTTATACACACCCAACAATGTGACAGTCCCTTGTGAGTTTTACCTTAGAGAAGATAAATCTTGACCTAGATCTAGAATAAGACTTTAGTCCTGCTTGCATAAATTCTTAGACTGTGATGTGTGATAAAGTTGACTTAATAAGTCATCCAAGATCTCTGTGGATGTTTGATAATACCAAATAATACGTGACTTAGCAATCAGACTACTTTACATCCATTTTACTGTGATTATAGACTTGAAGTGCCATGTTGTTCCTGTACTTTTAAAAGTACTGAGATACAGAATAGATTTAAATAAAAATTATAAACGTTTTTAGTAAGAGTACGTGAACCCTGAGGGCAGCTTATCTAGTCCATAGCCTTTAGGCAAAATTGTATTGAATCATGTTAATCTCTTTTTTATGTGTCCCAGTTTTAAAGACATCTGAGAGAAATTCATCATCTGGATTCTTCCTTTTACCTAATTCTTGTCTGTTGACAATACGACTAACTTTGATTCTTCTGCCCTTCTGCCCATAGTTTAACTTTGATTTAAACTATGGGGATTAGCTCTTTCTGTATCATCCCTTACCTTAACCTGCATTAAAAATGGTAATTCTAATATTTAATCATAAAATGCTTGAATAAAGAATGTCTTATGGAAAGTTTATGGAGGCAGGTGTCCTTTAGTAAAAAAGGAAACTAAAAATAAGACGGTAATGAGAGAGAAAAAATATCATTGTTTTCCTCTGTACAGACAGGATTGTCAGATGTAATGGGAAACACTAAATATAATTGAGTATAACTAAGTATAACTGAGGATAATTCAAGTTGATCAGTTATGGACTTCTCTCTTGTGAACTTCTATTTTTGATATTTTAAAACATTTTTAAAGGAAATTTACAATAGCACTGTTACTGTAGCTGTTTAGCATAATTTAGTTCTCCAGGTAAAATCAGCTGAAATCGCTTTATTTTATTGGATACCTGCTTGTTTAGTACCATTTTCTGACATCAAGAGATTAACCATACATATATGTATATCTGTATATCCCATGTCTTAGATTACAGGAATGAAGAACTGTTGCCTAATTGGAAAGTGCCAGCATTCCAGACTTCAAAAAAAAAAAAAAAAATCTGAAGAGGCTTCTCCTGTTTTATATATTATGTGAAGAATTTAGATCTTATATTGGTTTGCACAAGTTCCCTGGAGAAAAAAATTGCTCTGTGTATATCTCTTGGAAAATAAGACAATAGTATTTCTCCTTTGCAATAGCAGTTATAACAGATGTGAAAATATACTTGACTCTAATATGATTATACAAAAGAGCATGGATGCATTTCAAATGTTAGATATTGCTACTATAATCAAATGATTTCATATTGACCTTTTTATCATGATTCCTCCCTATCAAGCACTAAAAAGTTGAACCATTATACTTTATATCTGTAATGATATTGATTATGAAATGTCCCCTCAAACTCATTGCAGCAGATAACTTTTTTGAGTCATTGACTTCATTTTATATTTAAAAAATTATGGAATATCATCTGTCATTATATTCTAATTAAAATTGTGCATAATGCTTTGGAAAAAATGGGTCTTTTATAGGAAAAAAAACTGGGATAACTGATTTCTATGGCTTTCAAAGCTAAAATATATAATATACTAAACCAACTCTAATATTGCTTCTTGTGTTTTACTGTCAGATTAAATTACAGCTTTTATGGATGATTAAATTTTAGTACATTTTCATTTGGTTTGTGTGTTTTTGTTATTGTTTATAGATTTAAGGCCTTTATTTTATAATGACCACATTGTTTTAAATGCGACAGTAGCTCCTTTCTGCCTAGTATCTGCAGAACACTGGCTTTAAACTATACTAAGTAACTGGTGATTTCTCTAGGAACAGACCTCGCACTTTGTGTTCTAAATATATTTATTCCTACTATACAGTAAAATACATCAGATAACATAGAATAGTTTTGTATATTCTCTCTTGATCTTAAAGATTGTATCTTATTGAATAAAAATCCCACTGTATATTATTTTTATATATAAAAAGATAAGTTTAATACTGTATCAGGGTTTAACTTTTACTATTTCAGATCTTCCACAGCTTGTAATTTCATCAAGGGAATCCTTTTGCATTGTTAATTTGTTGGGTGTGAGTCCACCAATGAAGTGTTATGTGAAAAATTTCAAACTTGCTTTATAATAGATTGAATAATTTGAGAGAAATGAGGGAAAGTTAAAACACATAAAAGGAATGTGTTACTTTTGCTTAAACTACTTATGAAATAGTATGGTAGTAGTAATATGGAAGAAATTGCTAAGTTAAAATTTTAGCTTCCTGTATAGTGGTGCTTTTTCTTTTCCTTCCCAGTTATTTTTGTCTTTACAAAAGATAGGGCTTAAGTAAGACGTGGACCCAGGGTGATACTGCTTATGTAATCTCTATAAAGAGACGTAGAACAAAAAGCTTGTTAGCCTATTAAGTTCTGGAAAAGGAAAGAAACAAGCTTAGGAAACCCTGTGCCTTGTCCTCAAATATTAAGGAGGAGACCAGTCCTAGAAAGTCTAAGTAATTGCTCAGGGATCTCTAGATACTGTCTCTTTGCAACTAGGTATGAAGAAGTGTTCATGTCTTGCTGAGATTTTCCAGGCATGTGGTCAGCCTGTTACTTACTAAATTGAAATTTTAAAATCATGTTTCAAATGGTAAGCTCTGACCAACCTGAGAAAATGTTTTGTTTTTAAAAAACTGAAAACTTGTTTTTGTTTTTGTTTTTAGTTTTGAATACACTTAGTTACCTAACATTTCCCTTCTACTCATCCAATTATGCATATGTCTGGGATTGAGGGGCCAAAACTAGAGTGAACTTTAATGAAGCATTAGGGCCAGTTGTCAGGTCAGGGTGGCATCTTTTATTTTAAGGTCCTCTAAAGTCATTCTGCTCTAAAACACCCCTCAAACATTTCTTTAAACTTAAGATCATAGACAGACCTCTCATCAGCCTGTAAAACTTTCTAAATACTACCTTGTCACATCTATTGTGTATTTAACAGATTAAATAGAAGTAATTTAATAAGACTCCCAAGTCTCAGTCTGCTTGACTAGTAGCATAAACTCAGTATCTTCTATTTTAGAATGTGGTGGAGAAAGATGATAATTAGATTCCTTTGTCACATCTTATACAATCTACTTGGGTTAAAGGTGGAACTTTCAAGAAAAATGCCTTTCTAGCACACAGTGGTATTCAGAGCAGAACCAGCTGAAGTCAGATATGCAAGGAAGTCTGTGGTTGCTGAGCAAGATGAAAAGGTATCCTGTTAGAAAGTGAAATAGGTGTGTTTTTTTATTGTCCTAATGTGAACTCCTTAGTCTTGGTTCCAAAGGGAAGGGTATCTGAAAATAAATGTATTTTTATAGCTGAAAAAAGTGTTTCTAGGATATTGTATGAATGCCAAATGATAAATATCTAGAAACTGATTTCATATTAGTATGTGTAACTATTTAAAGTATAATGACTTTGGTTATATGAGTGACACAGAATTAAGGAGGCTTGATGCCATAGTTCATAGTTTGCTTGGTATCCCTGAACTGTCTACTTTTAGAAATTAACAGTAAATACACAATCCAGCTGTAATCTTACCCTCCACCAGGGGGAGCATCAACATCGGTTAATACTTTTTTTTTTTTTTTTTTTTTTTTTTTTTTTTTTTTTTTTTTTTTGTTTGAGACAGAGTCTTGCCTTCTTGCCCAGGCTAGAGCGCAATGGCTCAGTCTCGGCTCACTGCAACCTCTGCCTCCTGGGTTCAAACTATTCTCCAGCCTCAGTCTTCCAAGTAGCTGGGATTACAGGCGCCCGCCACCATGCCCAGCTAATTTTTGTATTTTTGGTAGAGACAGGGTTTCATCATATTGGCCAGCCTGGTCTTGAACTCCTGACTTCGTGATCCGCCCCCCCCCCCCCCCCCCAGCCTCCCAAAGTGTTGGGATGACAGGCATGAGCCACCGCGGCTGGCCCAGTTAATACTTTCATAAGCATTGAAGTAACTAAGTCCTAGTACATAAACACTGCGTGGTTCACAAAGAGGCATAGAGACACTCTTTCAAGAGTTTACAATCTAATTGGGCAGGGAACATACTACAGTTCATCAAAGATATGAATAACACCATAGTTTTCCGAACTGTGGCTACATGGGTAATTAAGAACTTTTGGTGAAATACGGATGTGTGTGTTACTCTCTTCTCCCTACAGTTATGAACTAATCTGTGTTTGGCACCTTGATTTGCCATCATAAATGGCCACCATTTACTCCTCACTGAAGTAATCCTCTTCTTTGAGGTTATAATATACTTGGAAAGTTAATACTTAGAGAAAATACTGATCTTTATTACCAACTTTATTAAAACAGGCTTGGAACATTTTTCTCCATAGAAGAATAGTAATAAGACATTCTACATTTCCTGGACATGGCCAGTTTAAAATATTTTGCCCCATTACCCTCTTAGATACACATGTATTTGTCAGTTTATGTGCCTCAGTTTTGTCTTAGGGACTGAGGGACAGAAAGAGAAATAAGGAATACCTTGGTGTTTTCCTTTGTAAGCAATCACAGCAGAATGCTAGAAAACATAAAATATACTCTTATAAATTGTATGTGTGTTGAAACCAAAGTGTAAAGAAATTGTCAGGTATTTGGAGAAGGAAAATAATTTGTAAAATAAGCTTTTTTAAGAATTTGGATTTTGTACTTGTTTAAGGTGCTAAATATGTGTTAAAATATCCCCTCTTGAATCAGCTCCAGGCTTAAAAGGGCAGAGTGGTTTGAATTCTTGTCCAGGGTCTGGAAAGAGCTCATCTTGCTGAGAGGGAAATGAATGTGAGCTTTGAGGCAGTCTAACCACCCAGCTTTTAGTATTTATGTTCCCCAAAATGTAAAAACTGTAAGTTATTCTTGAAAATGTAGTCCAGACATTACTTCGATCATGGATTTTACTGCAATTTCATCTTGGGTTTGTTGAATGTGCAGTCCATTTATTGCCCTGTCTTGCTTAAATATTCTTGTTGAGAACAGCTGGAGGCTTTGACTGGGTTCCTAGTTCTGTTTTCTGGGAAGGCAACATGGGTTCTGTTTTGTAGACATTAATGAGCTTTAAACGGGAATTGGGGGATGTATGTTCTTTGGGCATGCTGAGAAGCAGCCTCCTGTGGTTCTGGGCCCAAGGTGTGACATACATTTCCCACTAATTGCTTCTCTCAAGAAGCAAGAGATTGGCTGTTCCTCTTGAGGAAAAACCTTAATAAACCTTCCCATTTTAAACAGTGGTGTGACTCTTATTTTGAGCTGTTGTTTTCAATGAATTTTTTTAAAGTTTAACCATGTTCAGATTTTTGTGCTAAATGTTGTAGGACATGCAAATCAGAACAGGACATGATCTTATGGGCCCTACCAACAAATATTCATTGCACTTCTGCTGTATGGCAAGTGCTGATCTGCATGCTGGGGAAACAACAGTGAACAGTACAGACTCGGATCCCTTTCCTCATGGAGTTTTTATCTTTAGAAAAGTGTCAAAGACAACTGTTGTGTAATGATAAGTGCTTTGAAGAATTAAGTGGTGTAAAGGGGCAAGAGTACTAGGCAGAGGGAATGTGGTGGTAGTAGTTTAATAGCTCATTGAAGTTGATATTTAAGTGTTCAAAGTGAGCAGCCCGTGCAACTGCCTGCGGGAAAGAAGGATTTTCCATTCCTTGGGGAAAGGATCTGTGCCAATGCCATGAGGCGGACATGTGCCTGGTGTGTTGAAGACTAGCACGGAGGTCAGTATGGATGGAGCAGAGTGAGCAAGTGGGAGAAGAGTAGTAAAAGAGAGGTAATGGGATTGAGTAGGGGGAAATTTCCCACAGCATTTACTCTGTGTTGAGTCCATGGAAAGGATTTCAGCAAAGGGTATAATGTGATCAACTATAATATGCCATCAGGAGCGCTCTGTTGAGCTGAGAATAGCCTGTATGAGGACAAACACGAAGCCTGATACCACTTAGAAGACGGAATCATGTGAGGAACGGTGATTTGGACCATAGGGGTAGCAGTGGAGTGACTATATTCTAGGTGTATTTTGCAAGTGGAGCCAACAGGATTTACTGACACATAAGAGTATAATAGGAGACAAGGAAGAATCTAAGATTTGGGCCAATAATCAAGTGAAGATTATGACAGGAGCAGATTGGAAGGAGAATGACGAATGGGCAGGAGTTCCATTTTGAACCTACTGTGTGTAAGAAGTGTGTCATGTTCTAGAGGTTTATAATAGGCAGTTGGATACGAGTCGAATTCAGCAGAAGCAGTCTGGAGAGAACATTCAATATTTTAAAACATGAAGCTATATAGGATCACTAGGGTTGAGTGTGGATAGAAAAGAGGTCCCTGAGGAATTCTATCAAGAGGTTGAGAGATGGAGAGGAATTAGCAGAGAAAGATATGGAGGGCACTGGTGACTTTGATGGACTGTCAGTGGAATGGTTGGGGACAGTGTCTGGAGTAGACACAGGAAAAAAGGGGAAGAAAAACAATGGAGACATCAACCATGGATTGCCCTATTAAGATGGGTGAAACAGTGCATATTTCTGTGCTAAGGGGGATGACCCATTGAGAAGGAAAACAGTAAGCTAAATGGGTGAAGTCTAGTATCAAAGACGCTGACTCAGGAGTGTAGGTGGGCATAGTTGCAGGAGGGAAAATGGTATGTGGGTATAGAGAAGGTCTCAAGGAAAGTAGTATGAGATGGGACAGATGTTTTCTGTTCTGGGAGAAATTCCTCAGAGGGCGTTTGAAGTAGGCCTTTAAGAAAAGGTGGGATTTTCAACAGGTGAGAGTAAGGAAGAATATTACAGGCAGGTTTCAGGAAAAAAGCAAGTGCAGAAAACAGAAATGAGCAAGAAGTTATCTAGTTCCATCTAGTGTTGGGAAATGTGGAAGGAATTAGGCTGGAAGAATACATTGGGGCCATGTCATGGCTGGCCTTGAAACAAGAAGTTAACTAGTAGGTTGAATTAAATATCTAGGGCATAGGAACCACCTCAGTGAGGCTTGGTGAGGGCAGGGATGGAGAAATTTCAGACCTGAGTAGGATGAAAATCACAGTTGTAAGGGTTACTGTGTATGAATTCTGATGGTTCTCTCACTCTTCATTTCTCACTTCATTTCCCCCCCTTCTCTAATGAAGATGACCTCTAAGGCTATGACTCCCAGACAAATGTTCCACTTAGAAGGGAACCAGCATTAATTGTTTGGCCCTCAAAGATGTTAAAGAAAATTGAAGAGAAAAATCTCTTTTTCTTGCCCCTGTATTCCTCTGCTTCACCTGACATGATTCTGCTCTTCTCAGACTCTTTAGCAGAGGACCTGGCTCCTACTGGGCAGGCAGACTGTTGGTATCCTCCCTGTTTTCCTCTCTACTCTTCAGGAACAGCATGAAACAGCAGCCCCTCTATCCCATCCTAGTGATCTACCATATCGTATTGAGAAGGCTTAGTGGGGACTCTTCCTTAATCCACCCCCATCTGTTAGCTGCCAATGTTCCCGCCAGGATCCCATCATCAGACCTCTTGTGGGTGAGAGGAAGGGCACAGGCCACACTTCTCTAACCCCTGTCATCCTTGCCCTTAGCATCACTAATGTCTCCAGTTGCACAGGTTGGGGAGTTTGACGCAGCCACCAGGATCAAGGGAACTCTAAGCATGCAGACTTCTCAATGGAAAGTAGGACTTGGAATAGTGTACTAGGCACTAGGACCTACCTGTCTTCCTTGGAGAGGGGATACATGTACATGGAGAAATTTACAGAAGATATTTGATCCTTATATTCCCAGCAGGGTCCTGAAGCCTAGGTCAGAAGCTTTGGAATTATTTGGGCCCTTGAAATCACTGACATAAAGCCTAACTGGGATACGAATTTTATTTTCTGGAATCTGAATTGACTTAACAGATGCTTGGAACTTCAGAGCAAGAATTCTAACACCTGCTTAAGTCAATCTGGCCCATTGCTTACTATGATAACTCAGCTCCCTAGGCCAGTTGTATGGTGTGGGAGTGCAAGTGGAGGCCCTGGGCCAGGACAGGGAGGTGATCTGGGGGATGATACTAGCTTTGGCACCTCTGCTCAGGGAGCTGAGGCTATGCAGGGATTTCAGTTGCCGTTACTCCATTTGGAAGAACTTCTGTTGCTGCTTTTTTAATGCCTATCTGCCCATCCCCCACCCCCCACTTTCCTACCTCTTCTACACAAATGACTATACTCCTGCTGCCTTACTGGCAGCTCAATCCCTGGTAGGGAGACAATGCCTGGAGTGTGGCCAGTAGTGGAGCCGGAGGCATGGAAGGCGCTGAACACCCAGCTCTCAACTTCCTTCCCCATTGCCCTGCCCTGACCCTCCCTCCATAATCACAATGATGGGAGGAGAATGTAGCAGACTCAATGTCCCCAGTGGGGCCACCAGCATAGCAAGTTAGAAAAAATCTTTGGGTAGGGTAAATCTGGGACCAGATGATGTTGCTAAAAGGACAAGGAGATGAACCCGGCCAGGAAGACGAGTGGAAAGGGATCGAGGAAGAAAGGGAAAAAATGTGGAGGATAGAGTAAAGGTGACTTCCTCTGGAATGGAAATTGGGACCCACTTGGGATTGAGTAGATGTGGGAAGTGGCTGTGATCATCTGAAGGGCCTGAGTTCTGGATAGCCAATAATAGCATGACAATGGGGACAAGGAGCTGAGTGGGAGGGGTGAGGATGAAGGCTCACCAGACGGCCTACATTAAAATAGAATTGGCCTGGGAAGCTAGGGTGGAGAAGCCAGAGCACCAGGCCAGGGACAAAGGGGACTGCCCAACAGCTTGGAGAGGGTGCTGGGGACAGAGAGTTTTCCTGCTCTCTTGAAAGTGACTGACCACAGCTCCCCCTCTTCTGGAGAATGGGCTGAGGACAAGAGTGAAAAACAGGCTTTAGGAGGCAGCTAAGGAGGCCTTGACTGCTGGTCTTCCCTGAAGCAGGGGATGGGCTCAGCCCAGTGCTCACTTTGAGAAGTGGAGGTCACATGGGAACCCTGTGCTCAGTACTAGAGGTACAGAAATGAATAATGAGTATTTGCCACCCAGGAGGTACAGCAACGTAGAGGGGAAGACAAACATGCACAGAAGTAAGTTACAAAATAAGTACTGGCAGTGGGGGAACTGGATTCCTCAGGAAACAGCATATGCAAAGACCTAGTGGCATGAAAAGAACCCAAGCTTGGCACACTCAGCCCATCACCTTGGAGGGTAAAGTGGGTGGGATCTAATTGGGCAGGACTGGGCTAGACACCAGGGAAGACAGGAAACAGGATGAAGTGACAGGAGCTCGCAGACAGATCCCGCATTCAATCCTCTGTCCTTCAGACCCTGAGCAGGAGGCGGTGGTGGGGCAGGCGGGGCTCAAGTAGAAGCATGGGAAGGGGCCCAAGTGAAAGCTCAAGGTGAGGCAGGGGGAAAGCAAGGGAACCACAGAAAAACAAAACTTGATTCTTCCTTTGGATGAGGACAGCTTCTCCTGCAAACTAGCAGCCCCCAGGCAGCCTCAGATGGGCTCCTGAGCCACCCTTCCCTGGCCAGTTGAAGGAAGCTGGGGTTATCACATTCAGAATGGAGAAGGCTCAAAAAGGGGCAAGGCAGACAGCCCAGAGCCAGGTCGTGGTGGGTAGAACCAGAGAGAGTGGGGGTGTAGAGCTCACAGGAGCTGGTTTTTGGCAGTGTTTCTGGTATGTCCCTGTAAAGGGCCAGTATCTTGAGGCACAGGCCCAGAGGGGCATATAGGTGAATAGGTTCTGTGAGTAGAAGCCAGGAACTGTGCGCAGCTGTGGCCTGAAGCTAGGCATAGAATTCTGCTCTTTCTCCTCAGACAAAGATGCAAGGAAAAGGGAAAGCATGCGGTGATTGTCATGGTTCCCTTGTCAAATGAGTATTGCCCCAAACTGTGTTCAGGGACACACTGCTCTTCAGTGTCCTCTCCGACCAGGAACACAGAGGCACTTTCAGGGGACGGTGTGTGTGTGTTTGGTGGCAAGGACGAGGAGGACTCCAGTGGGAGAGAAGAGTGTAAGAAGGCAGGGACTTTGTTTCGGGGACATTGGCAAGGCTGACTTCATTGTGGTGTCCGTGCATGTGCATGTGTGCTCCAGAGCTGGGGTATGTAGATCTGGGGCTTAGAGGGGGTGGACAGAGTGATATGTCAGGACTCACTGAAGGGTAGACAGCCAGGAAGTAAGTCCTCTGTCAAATCCAGAGGGAATCTGGAAGAGAGGCTTCATCATACTGTTTATTTTAGGGGTTGGGTGGAGGAGGCAGAAGGAAGGCAAGGAACATCCTAATAATCGTGCTAAGGGGATGACTGCAGTTTGAGCTTCTTACCCCTAGGCCTTTCTGGCTCAGTCACCCTTTCTCTGGCAGCACCAGCCTGAGCCCTGAGACCTCTCATGAAGGTGGGCTTCACAGATTCCTCCATCTCATCAGGAGGGAATGGATTTTAGGAGGACAGCCACAGCATCTTTAGGCCATTAGTTTCCAGGGTGGCTGGAGGGCAGGAGGAAGGGAGCGATGTGGGGGCTGTAGGGGTCTCTGGCAACTAGGGCTTTAGAGAGCAGAAAGAGCAGACCAGAGGCTTCTCAAAACCACTAGGACTTGGCACCTTCAACTCTTTACCCCTTGCCAAGAATTTGAGGTCCTTAAGGGTTGACTGTGAGGGGCAGCTAGGGTGTAGTGGGTGGGAATGTTTCCTAGAGCAGGTCCTTAGGCCGTCAGGTCCTCAAGCACCTTTTCTCCAGCTCAGCCCTTCCCCACCTCCACACCCCCCGCCTCCCCAGTACATGTCGTCGTTTGGGGAACAGTGTAAATTTGCCATTTAGCAAATAGCCCATCTGGGTGGGTAGTATTTTTACAGTGTACAAAAACATGTCACCTATTGTCTTCTCTGATCCTTGCTACAATCCTGTGGGATATTAAATCAATATAAATGTTTTGACAGAAGAGACCAATGCTCAGAGAAAGCATTTTTTTTTTTTTTTTTTTTTTTGAAGCACTTTTGCCTTGGGTCACATGGTTAGTGCCTCTACTAAGGGGATGGGTAGTCCAGTATCTGCTGAGCTTCCACTTTGTTCCAGGCAGTGCTTGGCCCCTAGGTGCATTATGTCCTTTAAATCTCACAGCAGCCCCACATTATCACCTTTCACAGATGAGAAACATGAGGTTCAGAGAGGTCAAGCAACATGCTCAAGCTTCCACAGTGACAGAGAGGGTTCTCCAATCTTAACTCCAAGTCTAGTGCTCATACCATGGTGCTGGCAGAAGTGCCTTAACTGCACTGGATGGGGAAGGCACCTGAGGTGGGTTCTGGCTGCTCTGGAGAAGGTGGGGACAGGCTGTGTCTTGCTCTTGTCCAGGCCACGTAGGAAACGATGGTGTGACTTGGGAAAGTCCCAAGGCCCCGGGAAGGAGGTGGGGATGTGGAGAGGACACAGCAACCTTCCTTGGGGCAAGTTTGGGTTCAGAGATCACCCTAAGGGGTGGGGCGCAGGGGAAGTGTCTGAGGTGGAGGGAAAAGAGAGGTCCCAGGTCTGAAAGGTTGGGAAGAGAAAGAGAGGAGGGAGACCAGGCAGGCCCCACTAGCCATGCCCAGCAGGGACTCTTTTCTGTTCCCTGGGCCACAAAGATGCAGGTGGAACCCTCCACAGATACCTGGGCCAATCAGGTGGCCCTTGTACCTGCTGGGGAAGTGGGCCAGGTGCGGGGTGGGGCTACATGTCAGGGAGGGTATTAAATGAGCTTCTAGCTCATTTGCATGTCCTAATTAACCACAAAGCGCCCCCCCAAAGGAAGAATTAAGCTGTCTGGTTTCTCTCTGCTTACTTCCACTATCTCCTCCACATACACACTGCTTCCCTCTCCCTACACCTTCCTGTATACTTAGGCCCTAGGCATTCACATTCACCTCTTCCCTCCACTACAGTAAAATACAGCCTCTGTCATTGCCGTGGCAGGTGTCCAGGGGGAAGGGAAAAGTAAGTCTCCTCCATTGGACAGTCAGCATGCCATTTATGATCCACGCAGGACCATGGATAATATGGGAGGACAGATTTTGCTCTTGTTCCTCTTGATTTGGCTTTGGAACAGATATGGACAATTAGTGGGATCGTCTGAAAAGCACAAGATTGCAAGTCAGTTGGAACAGATTCAATCCCAGTTCCACCACTATGTGACCCTGGACAAACTGCTTAACTTCTCTGAGCCTGTCCATGTAAAACAAGAGCAACCGCTTTCAGTGTGTAGTGAGAAGGAAATAACAGAGGGGAAGGTGCTGGCACCTGTAAATCAAGTTGACAGCAAGTGTTGCTTCCGAATTTTTTGTTCTGGCCCAAGTTGAAATAAGTTTTCAGTCCCCCGAGTCTCTTCTGACTAACCAATGGTTCAAAGTCTGCTTATTTTCCACTGCATCCGTTTGAGAGCAGGAGTTGGGTCCTTTTCATTGCTCTGTTCTTAGCTTTCTATAACAACGCCTGATGTTGGGAGGTGTTCATAAAGTTTTGTTCAATTTATCCAAACCACTGTGACCAGTCCACGAAACAGGTGAATTGTGGACGAATGTCCAAGAAGTACCTTGGTTTCCCATAGACTCATTCCAGACTTGGAGCTGGTGGCATCTTGAATAATATGCTAGTTGGCTTCTCCACCAGCCAGCAGCCCATGACCTCCTCCTCTCATGATTCAGTAGGTGGAATCTTTACATGCACTTTCTGTGTGTGTGTGCACATGCACACGCACACACACACACACACTACCACCACCACCTCCACCATCTCCACCTCCAAAGGCAGCCACAGCAAATGTTCCCTCACTCAAAACTGAAATGTTAGTATTCTCTGGGAAGACACAAAGGATTTGCAAGGGCTGGCTCCACCAGAATGGGCTTGCTCAGTTGGCAAACTCCAGGTAGAGAAGTAGCAAGAAAAGGACAGGGGTTTTGGAGCCAGATAACCCAACCCTCTGTTTAAATCTCTCCTTTCCTTTGCTAGCAGCCTAATCTGGGCAGTTTACATGACCCCTAATAACCTCCATAGATGTGTCTGGAGAACAGTGCCTTCTAGGGTCATTCTAAGTTTGAGAGATGTGCACACTACCTGACAGATAGATAGTAAGTGCTCAAAAAAACCCAAAAAGCATGAGCTCCTTCCTCCCTCCTGTAGCTCCCCCACCAAAAATGAAACATCTTACCATTTGCGTAGGATTTGAGGGTGACCCTAACCACCGCGGCTGCGCCCCCATAACCCCATCTTGAGCTCTGCCCCTCTCTCTACTCTCCCCAGGGATCCAGGAAGCAAGCAGAAGAGGCTTTTCTTACTATTTTGCCTCTCCAACTGGCTATTAATGCTTTGAGGGTGGGAAGGCATCCTGCCCCTAATTGCAGCTGTCACACCCCATCAGGCTGAGGGACAATTGGTGGGAGGCAGAGAGGGGCAGTGGGAGGGTATGCCCTCCTGGCTTGCTCAGCCCAAGAGAAGATCCACATTGTCTTTTCCCAGCCAGTGAGTGTTCCCTGCTGGAGTGGGAGGGACAGTGGCTTCCCAGGGTGGTCCTAGGCAGCCCTCCTGGGCCACGTGCCCAGAGCGGCTTTAGAAAAACCAGAGCTGAGCTGCCGCCTTGCCCTTCCCCCCTCCGTCCGGCCGCCTCTGGGTGAGGAGGGAACAGGAGGCCTGGGGCTGCTGCATCTAGTGAGGAGGCGGCCACGGAATGGAGCTAGGAATTTTAAAATCAAGTGGCTATTTCTTCTGGGTTCACCTTTACCTCACTGGTGAATTGACTGTTCTTTGACCCAGGTGGGAGTTAAGTGCAAGAGGCAGGGGCTATGGGGTGCGGGGTGCTAAGAACTGTTTTTGTTGTTGTTGTTGTTGTTTAGACAGTTTTGCTCTGTTAGCTAGGCTGGAGTGCAGTGGCACGATCTTGGCTTATTGCAACCTCCCTCTCCGGGGCTCAAGCAATTCTCCTGCCTCAGCCTCCCGAGTAGCTGGGTTTACAGGTGTGTGCCACCACGCCTGGCTAATTTTTATATTTTTTAAAGTAAAGACGGGGTTTCACCATGTTGGCCAGGCTGATCTTGAACTCCTGACCTCAGGTAATCCGCCTGCCTCGGCCTCCCAAAGTGCTGGGATTACAGGCGTGAGCCACTGCGCCTGGCCTGCAGGGCGCTACGAACAGCTGGGGAGGAGTGTGTAACTCCAGGGTCCAGCTTCTACTCTGCAGTCAGGCCTAGGCTCTTCTGCCTCCTGGCTGCAGTTGTTCCTGGACAGGTAGCGTATCTAGGCTTGTTTCCGTATCTGGAAAATGGGATCATGCCTGCCTGCCTCGCTCACTTTCAAATGGGACCATGGAGATGAAAAGGCATTCAAACGGTCCAATGCTATGTCTACATCCTTCCTCCCATGTGCATGGGGGAGTGTCTAGGGCTTCCCCAGCTGTTCCTTACACACCGTACTCCTTATTTAGCTCATTTTCTCAGGGTCCAGGTATGGACTGAAACCTCCAAGGCAGGAAGGGATGACTGCTTGGGTTTTGCCTCACTGCTGCTCCAGTCCCAGGAGGCCCAGGGTTCAGTCCCTGTGCCTAGAGCAATGTCTTGCCAAAGAAGCCAACAGAAGGTTGGGAGAGCCATGGACAGGTCTTTATTCGGGGGCCTATCTGGGAAACCTGATGCTTCAGGGCTCTTTTCCATACAGAATGTTCAACGGAGGTCTTTGGGGGCAGTGGAGATGTCAGAGGGATTTTCTGATCTCCTCCCCTGCCCTCACCTACTGTCACCTCCAGCCCCAAAGTGAGTGTGTGCATGCCAGACACACACACACACACACACACACACACACACACACACACACACACCTTGCTCTCTAGCTACTTTTACCTGCTCCACCAGCCAGCCCCCAAGACAGCCTCTCCCAACCACATTCCCTTCAGCCCAGAGCCAAGAGCTCTGGCTTCTCCCTGCTTTCTGGGGGAAAGGAACTTGGAGTTGGGCTTTCAGGAGCCATACCGCCCACCCTCCCTCCTCCCCAGGGGCCCAGCACTGGGACCTGGCCCTTTCAGGTTCAGTCAACTTTCTGTCTCTAGGATTCAGACCCAAACAGCTGTGTTAATATCAAAGCCTGAGGGTGAGGGCTCCAGGGCCTTGGGGCAGCTTGTGGGAGGATTCTCCCCTCGCCTGTGCTCCCCGGTGCCTGGGAAGCGGAAATGTCCAGAGCCCTTGGAAAGGCTCCGCTTCTTGACTTTCTGTAAGCGGCCGGTTCGGGGCTCGGGGACAATGGGTGTCACCCAGCCTGGTTTCTCCTTCAGCAGGCGGTCACGGTCAGGCCGCACACTACGCAAGAACTTCTTAAAGATGTTTGCTGTCAGGGCAAACCTGCGGCCCAGCTCCTGGGGCTGGCCTTTCTCTCCTTTGGGTTCACGTGCCCCCCTAGTCTCACCCTTCTCCCCACCCTTCTCCAGTTCTGGCAAGTCTAGCCAATTGCCCACCAGGTCAGCAAAAACGTTGTCCCCTAACACCAGAGGCTGTCGATTCCGGCCCCGGGACATCAACGTGGAGGTCCAGTCATCCGGTTCCACTCGCTCTGGCCCCTGCTGAGCACAGCTTTGATGTGGCTGTGTCCTGGGCAGGGGAGCTAAATCCCTTCCACAGACACTCCTATGGGATGGAAATTTGGTGCTGCTGCCAAGAGAAGGTTGACCAGAGGGGGAACAGACTGTGGGCCTGGCAGGACCCCTGCCACCCTCCCAACAAGGATGCTCGCGCTGGGTCCTGGGACCTTCAGGGCTGCCTGGTGCAGGACCCCCTCCAGAGATCTCCAGCTGTTCCAGTGCTGTCTGCACCTGGAGAAGCTTCAGTTCTTGCAGTGCACCCATCATGCAGTTCATCTGATCCTGTAAGCCATCACCCACCTCCTTCATGGACATCTGCGAGGGAGAGAGAAAGCATGGGGCCTATGAGCCACAGGGGGCAGCAGTGCCTCTCCCAGCCCTGAACCTAGGTCCCCCCACTGAAACATGCACTTCCAGAGTCATCCAGCCTGCCACCAGCCCCATCTCTCTAAGCCTCGTGCAGTGCAGATCAGTGCTGGGTAAAGGAAATAATAATGGTAGCTAATTAGCTAAGGCAGGCACTGTCCTGAGAAGGCTCCCCCCACCCCATACACACACACACATACACACACACACACCCCACACACATATTTCATCTCCCCAACTACCCTATGAGGTAGTGACTAGTACTATTCCCATTTCACAGGTAATTCGCCCAAGATAAGGTAGTAAGAGGTGGGACTGAGATCAGCCTGAAGTGCACAGAGTTGTAGTGGTCATCCTCATCCTTTTTTGAGTCTGAGCCCTCTTCCTCCCTGGGCCTCCCTGAAATGACAGTGATGATGGTGGAAGAAACAATTTGTGAGAATCTGCTTTGTTACAAGAATTGTGCTAAGGACTCTATGTGCTTCATCTCATTTCATCTTTATATAGATCCTATGAGGTTGCTATTTTCTCTTTTTAACAAATGAGTAAGCTGGAAGGGGTGAAGTAACTTATGTAACGTCACACAGCTCATAGAGCTGGGACTCAAACACGGTACTGTCCCACTCCAGATGCTGTAGTCCTAACTACCAAATACAGGTTGAACATCCCTACTCCAAAAATCTGAAAGCCAAAATGCTCCAAAATCCAAAACTTTTTGAGACACAACATGACCGAAAGTGGCAAATTCTACCCTGACGTCACGTGGTAAGTGGTAGCCAAAACACAGTCAAAATTCTTTCATGCACAAAATTATTTAAAATATTGTATAAAACTACCTTTGGATTATGTGTATAAGATGTATATGAAACATAAATTTCATATTTAGACTTGGGTCCCATCCCTAAGGTATCTTCTTATACATCCCGAAGGTATTATATATATGCAAATATTCCAAAATCCAAAACACTTCTGGCCCTAAGCATTTCAGATAAGGAATACCCAAACCTATACTACCTCAAGACTCGAGATGGCTCGGCAGTGGTGCTAGGCTTTTTTTTTTTTTTTTTTTGAGACAGTGTCTTGCTATGTTTGCTGGGCTGCAGCACAGTGGTGGCTACTCTCAGACACAATCATAGTAGACAGCAGCCTCTAACTCCTGGCCTCAAGTAGTCCTCTGGCCTCAGCCTCCTGAGTAACCGGGACCACAGGTGTGTGCTACCTGCACCCAGAGCTGGACTTTAAGGCTACTCTGTCCTCTATAGGACAGTGAAGAAGGACTGAAAAGGGCATTAGGAGACAAGGAAGAGCTCAGATTCCCCAAGAGAAAGGGTAGGCCTGGGGTTTCCTGCAATTGCTGTTCACATCTGACTGGTCAGAAGGGAGACAAGGAGGCCAGGAAACTCCTGTTTGCTGAAAACCCAGTGCTTCTCAGCTTGCGTCTCCCTGCCAAACACCTGTCCTCTCTCAGCTGTTCTCAGACTTGGCTTCAACACTCTTCCTGCCTTCTCAGCCCAGTTGGCTCTGCTGCCCTGGCCAAGCCAGAGTGGGATGCTGGGGGCCAATTCTCCCAGCCCCTTTGTGGGTGTCTAAGGCCTGAGTCCTGGCTGCCAGCTGGAAGGGGCTGAGAGATTGACTTGGGTGAGGGCCGAATTTGGAGGCTGCATGGGGGCGGGGGGACTGTGTCTGATAACATTCACAAGGTTCCCAGTTCCTGGGCCCAAGCTGCCTTGGTCCTGCCAGCTCCCTCCCCAGCTCCTGATCAAGTTACCAAAAGCAAACCTCCTGTGCGGGGACCATCTGTTTCTTAAGCCCCCCAGAGACCCGTGGGATCATCTTACCTCCCAAGCTTGTCTTAATGCATAGAGCTAAACGCAGAAGGTGGAGGGATCGGAAGGGCAGGCACAGAGGCTCTGCAGGGCTGGGCTACAGCTGACCCTCTCAGGCTTCTGGGTCAAATCCTCCCCTGCCAACCCTGGCCCTGCTGGGGATGGGAGATTCCAGCCAGGCTCTCAATAAGCCAGCAGAAACAACACTAAAGAACAGTGGAGGGCTGACTGCCCTTGAGGGCAAGGAGGCCTTTGCTGGGGCATGGAGATTGCCCATGCTTTATGCACTTTCCCCAAGACAGGCAAGAAGAAATGGCAGTTCCAGGCCCTGACAGCCCTGGGATTTGCCAGAGTTTACACCATTTGAGTGGCGGCGGTGGCGGCAGCAGCAGCAAGGGACACGGAGCCTGTGGGACAGATGCACATGTTGACAGCCACTCTCTCTGGCCTCTTTGCTTCTACTCTCCTGACCCCTTCCTTTTGGAAGCACTCAGCTACAGCTACTAAGACCTAGAGCAGGGTCAGAGGAGACTCTAAGCCCCAAACCAAACTCAGCTCCTCCCTTGCAAGCTGCTTCTCCCTCTGACTTCCCTATTCTCTCCCTTCCTCCAATACCACTTTCCTTGTCTTCCCTACCTAGAGCCTCAGTCATTTTTGGCTTCTCCATTCAACTACCCCTGCTCCTGTCCAACTTACTCATGTTGGATTTTTCCTCCCGCAAATGTCACATATCTTTCCTTCCATCCTTAGGAATGCTGCAGAAGCCTCCTAGACGGCTTCCGAACCACCAGACACATGAGCACCTGATCAGTCTTCCCAGCACACATCTTCTGTCATCTTCGTGGCTCTCCAATGCCCAGACTCAAATCCAAACTATTTGGTCCTGCAGTCAAGATCCGCCGGGACAGAATTTCAACTTTCAGTTCCACGCATATCCCTACTCCCTGAGACATACCCCCTATGCTCCTGTTAGAAATCTTCTGTGATATTTAATATACTCTTCCCTGTAGTCCTGCCATTTATGTACTCACCCCATGTCCTCTATGCGTTTAAATGCTCAGTCCCTTGTGAAATATGTATTGAGTATCTACTCCTTGAGGACAGGGGCTGAGATCTATACATCAGTATGTCAGCCCAGAACCTCGCTAGCACCTGGCACTTGCTACATACGCATAAAACATATATTGAATACCACTGACCACCCCATATCACCCTCCAGCTGCTTGCTACCCTCAGATAGTAACTCACTACACAGGGAGAAAGAGCCAGGGCTGCTTCCCAAGGTTTCGTTTCATCCAGAGGCAAGGAGTCCGAACTGGCAGGCTTCCTTCCAGAAGGCTAAACCCAGCCCAGGTCGGAGGTAGAGGGAGGAATGAAATGACCCCATTCAATCTCTTCCAGTGTGGAAAAATCCAGAGGAAATAATGCTGACATTTTGCACAGTTTTCCAGTGAGAATGAATGTGTGGGTATGCATGAATTCAAGCTGCCCATAAAACAGAGGCCCTATGTAAGTAAGCAAGTGCTGAAACTGCACCCATCTGCAAAATAATATTCTGTATTGGTTAAGAACTTGGGTTCTGGAGACAATGGAACAAAGTTCAAATCTCAGCTCTGCCATGTAGTAGCTGTGTGACCTGGGCAAGTTATTTACATTCTGTTTTTCAATTTCTCCATTCTTTTTTTTTTTTTTTTTTTTTTTTTTGAGACGGAGTCTTGCCCTGTTGCCCAGGCTGGAGTGCAGTGGCACAATCTCGGCTCACCACAACTTCCACCTCCTGGGTTCAAGCAATCCTCCCACCTCAGCCTCCCAAGCAGCTGGGACTACAGGCACAGGCCAGCATGCCCAGCTAACTGTTCTGTATTTTTTGTAGAGACAGGGTTTCACCATGTTGCTTAGGCTGGTCTTGATCTTCTGGACTCAAGCCATCCTCCCGCGTCAGCCTCTCAAAGTGCTCGGCTAACAGGCGTAAGTTACCGCACCCGGCCAAATTTCTCCATTCTTTAAAATGGGAATAACAGTTTCTGCCTCATAAGCTATTGTGCAGATTAGGTGAGGTAATGTGTATCTGCATGAAACCAAGAAAGCATTAGGTGAATTCTGGCTGTTAATTTAAGACTTCCCATGTACTTCCACAACATTTCTTCCTTGGTGAAACTTAGCACATAGTAATGACAGGATTCCGTTCCTTATATCTGGTCTAATCAAGGAGAAGCACAAGGAGAAGGTCCTGTTTTTCCCTCCCCACCTCTGCCCCATGCAGGAGCTGGGGAGAGAAGGAAGGGAAGTCTTGGCACCCGCCTGCCCACTCCCAGCCACGCTTAGCCCAGCCACATCCAGGGTGCCGACACTGAAGGGCAAGAAGGCATCTGGGAGAGGGATGAGAAGGGAAGGAGGAGTTGGGGGAACCTGGGAGGACCACGGCAGTGGTGGGGCAGGAGTGTCAGCTGGGTCTTGACTAAGAGAGGAGCCAGCAGAACAGCCTTTCCTGGCTGACCCCAGGGGATGCCGTCACCCAAGGAGGAAGAGTCGGAGGCCAAGCTTGGGATCTGCCTTCTTCTTCCAGAGCTTGGGACCCTCTCAGGTCCCCGGGCTTCCCTTGCCTCAGGACCAAAGCGGGGAAAAAAGGGGATAGTAAGGGGGGTAGAGGAAAGGAGAGGGACCAGCTCAGATAGACAAAATCCCGAGCAAACATGAGTAGCTCTAAATCCATCTCCAGGCTGCAGGGTGCAGAGTTCCTCTGGAGCCTCTTAATGTCTTGGAGCCTCAGGTTCTTCCTCAGAACAGGCACCAAATCATACCTAACTTGCTCTCAGGTGTCAGCTGGGAGAATTCACAGGAAGGTCAACCTGGTCCTGATTTGTTTGAGTGGGAATGGATCCAACAGCAAGGAGATCCAAAAGAGATCCTCCTTTTAACCCACCCCTAGTCTCTCTCTCTCTCTTTCTCTCTCTCTCACACACAGAGCGAGAGCGAGAGCGAGAGAGAGAGAGAGAGAGAGAGAGAGAGAGAGAGAGAGAGAACCAACCTGCTCCACCATCAAAGGTAAAACCCTTAATAACCATATTCCAATGGAGATTGTGGGAATCCCCTCTGTGAAAAGCCAGGAAAGGTCTTCTCACCAGCTCCTTGCCTCCACCCCACCCCACAGTCCCTCCCCCACCCTCAGCGTCTCCGGAAGTCTGCATGTCAAACTTCAGTCTCCGTGGCTGCAGTTGAAACCAGCCCCTGGGTTCCTCACTGTATGAGAGCTGTTGCATGACAGGCACCCTCTTGGTGTTTGTGAAGGGCCCCACACTCATCTGGAGACCTGACTTACTCGGCCACATGACATTTGGGCAAAATCGCCCACCTTTTGGGTCTGGGGTTCTGAACCTCAGATGACAACTCCTGGTGTCAGCACTAGCCCTTTTCTCTGCACTGCCTGATCCCCACAGCTAAACTCTGAGGCCAGGCAGGTGGAGTTATCCCCACATAATGGATTAGGGAACCAGGGGGCTGGGAGGTCCATCTTCTCCCTCAGTGTTTCCCAGCATTCCTCCCCAGACCTCCTTCATGATTTTCACCCTATCTACACAGGACCTCGTCTCCATGAACACATCTCTTATCTGTTTATGTAAATAGTGTACTTATGAAGGAACTTGTGTGAAGTGTTTACACTTGCCATAGACAGATGGCACCTATCAACACACATCTTAAACTGAAAGCTTTCCTGGAGTATTGCCTCCATCATCCTGAGCACCACCAGTGGTTCCTCGGGTCTTGAGGCTTATTAGTGAGAGACCTGGGACCCCCAAGGCTGGCTTTCGCACTCCAGGCCAACGAGCTTTCCATGTCATCATAACCCCTGACCTCTTAGTCTCCTGGGATTGTTGTGAGAAGAAACCAGGGCAGCCAGCAGGAAGTGCAAAGGGCAGTTACCACCAGATGGGGAGGAAGAACATGAAGTCATCCTTTTGAGGGACTCCGAGACCTCCCTTTCACTGAGTCATCTGAAGAGGGAAGAGGAACTGCCTGCCTGGGGTTGGAGGGGAAGATGCAGTTCAGAACCAGATCCCACCGTCCTGGACTTCCAGCCCTGAGCCCCACAGAGGTTGTGTAGGGTCAGCTGGCCATGGATAGCACCCTACCCCCGGGCCCTGTTGGGGCCCTTTGTGGTGAGGGAGGAGCAGGGATGGGAAAATGTGACGCCAGCATCCTCGGCTCCCTTCCCAATCCCTCCCCTGGGCCCCGACTGATCCCGCAGCTGTGCCGTCCTTCCATCCATCTCACGCCCTCTCCCAGCTCAGCCAGAATCCTTTGACACAGGCTCCAGCTTTGCCCATGAGCCTGGCTGTGTGCCCTGCCTCACTTCCCCCACCCCATTACTCACAAGATCCCCACAAAGTTCCTTTCAGCCCCTGGGGAAGCTAGGAGGAGGCTGAGGGCCGGAAATGGGAAAAGCCCCACTGTGCCAAGTGGCCCATTCTCCAGCTCAGTGAATAGGGACCTTCACAGCCCCTCACACTTGGCTGGAACTCTCAACAGGAAGGTAAAGTGGAAACTGTGCCAAGAGCTGTAGGAGGGAGGAGGGTAAAGAAAGGAGGAAGTGAGGGCTGTGAAATGGATGGACCCACTTTCCCAACAGAACCCTCTATGGGGGTCACATGCTCAGGCAAGGGGCAGACAGATGGAGAGGGAATTCCAATGCTGCTTCTTCCTGGAGCTTGCCTCTTAGTCTCCGCAAGCCCTCTTCCCTCTGACCAGCTTTAGCTCCTCTCCATTGCAGTCAATCAACTTCCTCGAACATCCAAGGGACCTCAAGAACTTACCTTCTTTTTTTCCTTTCTGGTTCAGGCCTTATCTCTTGCCTGACTCTTATAATAACCTTCGAACTCATCCTCCTGCCTCAAATTCCTCCCTCCCTCCACCTCCACCTCTACCCCATATCACCTTCTGGATCCCAGGGCTGCTCTCCAATGCATACAGAAAAGGTCAGACTCTTTAGCATGACACCCAGAGTGTGTCCACGACAGCTCTTTCAGCACTGTTGCCCACTCTTTCTCTGCATTTTACCCTGTGCTCTAGGCAAACTCTAGCTGCTCTTCAGACATCCCCACCACTTCAGCTTCTGTACCTTTTGCTCATGTTGTTTCATTATCTGCCTGGATTGCTGTTCTTCTCCTGTGCGTGTCCCTATGTATCCCTCAAAGTCTAGTTCCAATGCTACCTCTTCCAAGACATGAAGCTTTCTCTAATCTCCCATTTGGAGTTTACTTCCCTCTCTCAGAGCACTGAACCTATGCTTGTTATATAACACAATTCCTCTATTTCTGCCCCAGAGGTCTGTATACATGTACCGGTTGAGAACATAAGCTCTGCAATCAGACTGGTGGGGTCTGAATCCTGGCTCCTCCGCTTACCAGCTCTATGACTGTAACCAAGTGACTTAACCTTCGCATGTCTTTATTGACTCATTCATAAAGTGAGAATAATGAAAGTACAACTTCTTAGTGTTGTTTTGGTAATTAAATGACATCATAAATTATATGTCTGGCATATCAATGTTAACATCAAGTAATGTTATTATTATATCTTCTATTAAACTGTGTGTTCCCTGAAGACAGGATCTGTGTCTGTTTGTAATGATAGTGCCCGTGCCCAGTAAATGCCCTAAACACAGTATGAACTCAATAACATGTTCTATCTATGAATGACTCTTATGCAAAACAGTCTGATCAATCCATCATCAACAGTTTACCAAGTGCTTACGACACATCAGACGCTGTCCTACATGTGAAGGACATACAGTTGGTGAGGCACTTAAATTGTCATTTGATCTTCACAGTAGCCGTATAAAGTAGGTATTTTAAACCCCCATTTTAGAGATGAGAAAACCAAGGCACAGAGAGGTTAAGTAATATATTAAGGTCACACAGGGCCATGATTTGAGTTGAAGTTGGTCTGACCCTAAATCTTATACTCGGCATTCTTCCCGATCACCACACTGCCTAACTAGTCACATAGTCACCTTTCCCCAACATTAAACATCAAAGAAGATGCATTATGAGATCCTTTGCAAAAGCTTTTTTCTGCCTCAGGAAATTTGCCTTTTTGCCCCAAGATCTGAAGGCTATTCCTACTGTATCTTCTCCATTTCCTACTTTTCTTCTCCTTATTTTGCCTTTAGGCCCCAGTCCTTACCCATCTGCCAGAAACCCCTGAACTTGTGGCCACTAAAAGCTAGAGAACTGCGTCCCCATGCCTCAGCTATGACAGACATTCTCAGAGATGGCCTCCTGCAACCTCTCCCTCCTCCAGGAAGCCTTCCCAGCCTGGCTGTGCTTCATGAGCTCTGATCACTCAGCCTTTACGCACTCTATTTGTTCTACACTGATCTGAACTCACGAGGGATGCCCTGTGAGCATCATACATCTGCCTCGTCTGTGTGCCTGTGTCTACCCCACTTATTGGCAGCCCACAAGGGAGCTGTGTGTATGGAACAGCTGGTCCCAAGGCCTGTGTTCAGGCAGGGCCCCTCTTTGGCGGCTGGAGGGAGAAAAGATGTGTTCCCTGCTGAGCTGTTGCAGCCCCAAGCCCTCATTCTAATGAAGAAGTGTGTCAGCTGCTGCTACTTCTCCTGCCACATTTCATCCCTGAAACCCGATCCCCTTCCCTTTCCAGGCAGAAGGAAAGGGCCAGCTCTCTACTTATCAACTAATTGAGCCAGGATCCCCAAACCCTCAGCCTTCTCCCAGCGCTCACCTGTTACAATGACATTTTCTGCTTCAGGGAATTGGGAAGTTCCACTACTTTGGTTTTCAGAAACACACTCTTCTTGTCTAGATTTTCTGGGCCAAGGACAGGGGTAGGATACAGGAGGGGAGCATAAAACACCCTTGACAAAGATAATTTCACAGCCTGTTAATGTTTTGTTTTCCAGCAGGTTTATCCCACAGTGTCTGCAGAGTGTGTGATTCTTGAGAGAAATTTACTGAAATAAATGAACATAGAACTTGACCAGTATTACAGGAGGCCATGCCTGTGTAAACATGAACTAAGGGCAGAGCCAGGCACACAATGTCTTCTGGGTGGCAAGGGAGATCCTGCCTGGGATGGGCCATTTGCAGTGCAAAAGCTCCCTAGCTCATGACAGAAACCAACTGTATTCCTTTCCCACCCCATTGTGACCTAGGGTATTAAGTCAACACCAGTCACAAGCAAGCTGCATTGAATTCAATCCCTGCTGTCCCTGGGCAAGGCAGCCAAAGGGCTGACCCTGGGCTAATTCAGCTCTAGTTTCCCTTTTGCTACTGTTGGGGATACTAAGGCACTGAGATTTGGCCCAGCTACCTAAGCACTGAACTGAGGTGTCAGGGAGCAAGTGACACTCTACTAGCTCTGTCTGTCCTTCTGCTCTGTCTCATCTCTGAGCAGGCTGGCATTGGGGAGGGGGCGGAGCACCATGGGGGGTAGTGCAGAGCTCTCCCATCTGAGTGTCATTCTGGGATCCAGGCCAGGCATTTGGCTTCCTCTCCAAGAGAGTCAAAGGCTGAAGCTGCTCAGACAAAGGGCCAAATGAAAGCTAATGGGGCGCTCAGTGACTTCAGCCTCTCCCTTTCCTCCTCCCAGGCATTGGGGGCTCAAGTCCTTGGCAGGAGGGGGTGCAAATCAAGATGTGAAGCTCAGCTCAGTGCAGATTTCTAGTTGCCTTTTTTATTCTCCTGGCATCCGTAGTCTCTGTCTTCCTCCCCTCACCACCTCCCACCTAGAGTGCTGTAAAAAATGCAAATCAGCAGGATTTAAAAATTCGAGCCTATGCCAGGAACACCCACAAACCCTCCATTAAGGCAGATCCTGAGGTGGGTGGTGTAGTCCCCAACTCGAAGCACAAAAAGGAGGATTCTATTAGATTCTTTTCTCAGCATGGGTCTTGGACCTCAGACATTATCTGTGATGACCTTGAGCTTGCTTTCTGGTACTGCACACATAAATGGGAAAAAATGAGAATTGTGTATGTGTACGTGTGGGCTGGGGCCAGCCATCCCAATCTGGCATGAGAAGCATGTGCAAACGACTATGGGAAGGGGCATGGTGTAAGTTCAGAAGAACAGCAATGAATATTCCTGTCTCTCAAGAAGTCTCTCTCTGAGTCAGTAACTTTTGCATCTGAGTGTCACCACAGAAAGGGCTCCAGGAGGAAGGGCTAGAAAGCGAAATGATGGTTGATGTGAGCAGGCAGACCCTGGAGTAGGACTGACAGGAAGAGTGCCAGGGTGACTTGGTCAGGAAGCATCAGTGAGAACACCTGCAGTTTCAAACTCTGCCCCCACCCCCAGAGCTGGCCCCTACCACACTGCCAATTTCCTTCCCAAGCAGGAAGAGTGTAGCCTTTGCAGGCAGGAGTGGGAAAGGCTGTCACAGAATCCGGAGAGCCATAAGCTGGCCCTTTCTAGATGCAGGTCTGCTGTTGTGTGGCCTGGGTGCCCCTGGCTCTGGAAAGTAAGAAGAAAGAGGAGAGCAGAAAAGTGAGACTGAGAAGAGTCGACTCCAAGAGAGACAAACTAAAAGAGATAAAAAGAGACGAAGGCAAAGACACAACAGAGCCTGGTGGAAGGAGAGATGGGCAAAGCAGAGACGGGGCTGTATGTGCATAACATTTGCGTGAATTCCGGTGGGTGAAGGAATAAGAAAGATGGCAGGTGGCGTGGGGGCGGGGGTAGTGGTATATGAAGCCAGTGAGAATCAGCCTGGCTCTCCCTAACATAGCTTTAGCGGACACCACTCCCCCGACTTCGGTGACTTCCCCCCTCCCCAGACTGAGTTACTTCTCCCCCTCCCTGCACTCCGGGGCCTCCGAACGCTCCCTGCGCACTCCCCAAGCCCAGACCTGACATCTGGCTGGGCCTCCGCAGCTCCCGCTCGCGATCTGCCAGGCAGAGCCCCTCCTCCAGCGCAGGGCCCTCCCCCGCCTTTCCAGCTGCCAGCCCCCTCCCTGCTGGCAGACAAGCCCAGGCAGACAGCCGGCCAAGCCTGCCCCCGCAGCCGCGCCAGCTCTGCCAAGCCCAGCAGAGCTGGGGGCCCAGGGTGGTACCGGCTCCCCTCGAGCTAGCAGTCCCGCTGACCTCGTGCCCGGGCAAGGATCAGGCCCCAGCACCTTCCTCCTCCCCGCGCCCCGCCCGCCGGCGCGCTCCAGGCCGGCCTGCGCAGCCCAGCACCCGGGCGCCCGCGTCCCGCTCCCCAGACCTTCGCTCCCGCGCTTTCCGCGTCGGCGGTGCGGGGGCCCCACTGCGTCCGAGTGCCTGGCCGTCTCTGGGAGTGCACTGTTTTCTCCCTGGGGGTTCTCTGTGTCACATTTCAGCCTGGTTGGCTTGCTCCCTCTGCCTCTCTGTCACTTGTTCTTGTCTTATCACAAATCTTTGCTTAAAGTTTCTTCATGGCCCCCTTTCCTGAGGACAAGCCCGGCTCTCTGCCTGCCGGCCCGCGTCCTCTCCTCTCTTCCCTGGCCCTCCTCCGCCCTGCTTACGCACTGGCCCCCCGGGTGCCCGGGCGGGGACCAGGTGCCCGTCGGGGCGGAGCAGTCCTCCCTGCCCGGGAGCCAGCTTCGCTCTTACCAGCTCCTGTTTGAGGCGACGCAGATAGCAGTCCATTTCCCTGCTCTCCATCGTCATGCGCCCATTTGTCGGGTTCGGTTCAAACAGAAAGTGCCCGGGTGGGACCCCGGCCCCACTGGAAACTGCGCGCCGGGCGGCCTCCCCGCCCCTGCGCCCGTAGCGCTAGCAGCGCGAAGCTGAGCCTGCGCTGGGAGCCCGGGACTTAGAGCCGCTTCCCCCGCGGCTGGCAGTGTGCGGTCGGTGCTGAGGGCGGAGGGAAAAGTGGGACAGCCAATGAGAATTCAGGGGGGCTGTCTTCAGCCAATGGGCAGGGCGGCCGGGGGGCCGGGCTGGGCGGTCGAGGCCGACCCTACCACGGTGTTTGCACGGGACCCGGGCGCAGCTACTGGCCTGGCGGGGACATACCTGGTCCCGGTCAGCGCGGCGGAGGACATCGTGATTCCAGGCCGTACGGCGGCCCCCAACGAAGCACATGACCCTCGTGTGGTCATAAAGGGAGAGCACGTTTTTACTGGGAGGGACTGGGTAGCGGTGTCAGTAAGAGGCAGAGTGCCATAGGGTCAGTCCCTTTCCCCAAACTCCGATCAGGAAGGAAACACCCCCACCCCCTCCGCTGCCATCCCCAGAAGTCCCTCAGAAGCTCTTTTCTCCCCGAAGAGGACCCTGGGAATGTGGCTCCCGCCTCACTCCTCGAGTGAGGTCCTCGAAGCCCTCCCCTCTCGGGCGGAGCGGAGACGCCGCCGCTTGGCCGGTTCACGCCTATCACACAAAGCCGCCGAGGGTCGGCTGCGCCCCTGGCAAGGCTGTAGGGCTGGGGATACTGAGTATGATAGGCGAGGCCCCCGCTCTCAAGAACTTACATGGGGGAGAAGGGGAGGCGAGATAAACAGGTAAACACATACACACGGTAAGCACGGTAATTTCAGACGATGATTTTTATGAAAACATGAAACGGGGTAGGGGGTGTGGCTGTTTTCCCTGGGGCCTTCAACGGGGTGGGCAGGGAGCAAGCCTTTCTCTTCCCAGGGCTCGGCGTCAGTCAACCTAGCTGACGCTCTGGCCTTTGGCGAAGCGCTCAAAGGCTGGGATGCTCCGATGTTATTCAAGCCGAACAGGAACCGTTTGAGCGCCAGCCAGGCCCTGGAGGATGAAGTTGCAGCCGATGGGCTCGGCAGACCGGCGGGGTTGCTCTTCCCAGCCCCAGCCCTGGACGCCCGGCTCCGCGCGCGCCAGCGCTGCTCCCTCCCAGCGCGGAGACGCCGCGCCCGGCCGGGCCAGCCGGGGACGATGGCGCAAAGCACAGAGAGTAATTAGGCAATTAGCGACGTGTTGTTTCAAGGTAATTAACGGGGGAAAGTTTGCCCCAGGCAGGATTTGAGGTCTCTGAGTGGGACAACTGTAAGAACACCAGAGAAGGCACGAACGGTGCCGGCGCCGCGATCGGTCCGTCGGTGGCAGCCAAGAGTGCCAGATACGCTAACTATTGAAAGATGCGCGGGTGGCTCACGCCTGTAATCCCAGCACTTTGGGAGGCGGAAGCGGGTGGATCACTTGAGGTCAGGAGTTCGAGACCAGCCTTACCAACATGGTAAAACCCCATCTCCACTAAAAATACAAAGTTAGCCGGGCGTGATGGCCTATGCCTGTAATCCCAGCTACTCCGGAGGCTGAGGCTGGAGAATCGCTTGAAAGCGGAAGGCGGAGGTTGCAGTGAGCTGAGATCGCGCTATTACACTCCAGCCTGGGCAACAAGAGCGAAACTCCGTCTCAAAAAAAAAAAAAAAAAAAAAAAAAAAGACGGGGGAGAGGAGGAGGAGAGAGAGATACAGAGAGACACAGACATGTGGCACAGGGAGGGAGGAGGGACAGAGATGGAGGGTCTGAAGAGAGGGTCTGAAGAGAGGGAGGGTGAGAGAGAGAGAGAGAATTAAATCTTTAGAAGAGTTTGCAGAGTCCAGTTGAATGGCCTCCACTTAACAACCCCATGTCCTCTGTTATACAATAGCTCTTGCCCACAGCTTTCAGCCTAGCCCCAAGAGTCCTTTTGGGCAAAGCTGGGGCAGCTGTAGCCAATGCACACAGAAAAGAAAAAAGAGGCACAGTATGGGCTGAATTTGGTCAGTGACCGCTGGCCGAGCCCAGGCAACCCTGGCCCTACCAGTCTGAGCAGCATTGCCCCTCCTGCCTTTTCTGCAGCTGTGGGCAGAAATTCTCCAAGAGATCCCTTTCTATGGGACCCACCAGATGTTCAGAGTGAGAGCCGCCCCCAAGGACAGAGTTGTGGTTTCCAGTCCAGCTGAAGAAGTTCTGTAGTTGAATACTATAGGACTGGGATAGAAAGGACCCAGCGTTGAAATATAGTCCACAGAGGGGGCCTTTAATGCGGAGAAACACCACAAAATGGTTCCCCAAGTTGAAGGGCCTTGCTTTGCTCCATCTCCAGTCTCCAGCATGGTAGTCAGATGTAAGAAACTCTAAGTAAACGTTTGTGGATCTGTGGCTGAAATAGTGTTTTTGTTTTGTTTTGTGTTTTTGTTTTTGTTTTTTGAGACAGTCTCACTCCCAGGCTGGAATGCAGTGGTGTGATCTTGGCTCACGGCAACCTCCGCCTCCCAGGTTCAAGCGACTTTCGTGCCTCAGCCTCCTGAGTAGCTGGGATTACAGGCCGGTGCCACCACGCCTGGCTAATTTTCGTATTTTTAGTAGAGACAGGGTTTCACCATGTTGGCCAGGCTGGTCTCAAACTCCTGACCTCACGTGATACGCCCGCCTCGGCCTCCCAAAGTGCTGGGATTACAGGCATGAGCCACCATGCCTGGCCTGGTGAAATAGTCTTTAGGGTCCAGCTTAAGCCCCAGTTTTCTCCATCTCTGAGGCTTCATGGGCTGGAATCCACTTGGAAGTTGGGAGGCTGACTAGGGTTGAAAATCCAAAAGAAGTGGGCTGATCTCTTGGCAAGAACCTAAGATTGGGTGGTTAGGTCTTCTGTGCTGCTGACAACAGAGTATGACCTTGCACAAATGCTTTCCTTTTACTGGGCCTCGATTTCCCCTGCTTATGGGTTTAAACCTTTTTGAGTCTGTAACACTTTATACTCCTTACAAAACTCTCTTCTGGGCTGGGTGCAGTGACTCATGCCTGTAATCCCAGGACTTTGGGAGGCCGAGGTGGGCGGATCACGAGGTCAGGAGTTTGAGACCAGCCTGGCTAATATGATGAAACCCCATCTCTTACTAAAAATACAAAAATTAGCCCGGCGTGGTGGCGGGCGCCTGTAATCCCAGCTACTCAGGAGGCTGAGGCAGGAGAATCACCTGAACCCGGCTAAGGCAGAGGTTTCAGTGAGCCAAGATCACGACACTGCACTCCAGCCTGGGTGACAAAGCGAGACTCCATCTCAAAAAAGCAACTCTCTTCTGAAAACTAACTGTGAAGTAGTTAGGAGCAGGGGAATATTTACCCCATCTTGCAGATGAAGAATGTATTGTTAGCAAAGCCAGCTCACATTCCATCCATTTTCAGGTAGAGAGAGATAGCAAGAAAACAAATTGATAGTCATAATACCAGTGCAGAACTCAAAAGAGAAGTTTTAGACAAGTCTGAGGTGGTATCACTGTGTGGTTCCCACAAGACTTTGGAGGACAATTACTGTCTAACTCTGAAGTCCTTTCGTGGTGCTGGGCCATTGCAACTTACCTATTCCCTTGCTTCTGAGAAGGCCAATGTTACCCCAGGAGTGTGTGTGTGGGGGGGTCTCTCTCTCGCCTTGTTCCTGAAGAGGTAACTCTCATCTGGGCAGAGCAGGCAGGTGGAAAAAGTAGGAAAAATAGCTGCCTTCTGCTTTTTATTTTTAAAAAAGGATTTAAGTGATAGAGAATAAAGCCTGTTGCCATGGTTATATAAACATGGATAAATATTTCTGGGCTGAGGATGGGGGCTGGGGGACATGATTCATTTTTGCTGAAGAGGAATCAGATGGCTCAGCCTCCTCCCTTCCACCCACCCACCCCCCTCCGAAACTCAGCCTGGAGGAAGGATGAGGTTATCTCATTCGAAATAAATAATAAAGAAATCAAAGGTCTTTAGACTGGTGTGAACATACTTTCTTAAAGCTGTTCAGAGCTGGGGTGGAACCCTCAGAAGGTACGTGGCCATTTGCCCTCCACTGGTCGGCACTTTACCTGACAGCTCCTGGAAACTGTGTCCAGTGCTGTCAACTCTTGGGACTTGACTGCCTAACCTAGCCAGGGAGGGTGGCCCCCTTTGTCCCACTGCCAGAGCCTGAAGCTCCTGACACCTATCAATGAGCTCAAATGAAGAGGCAGAACCAGTTGTGTCCCAAGGGAGCTCAGATCCTACATTAAATAATGGAAACACCGCCATTCTCCTGGCTCCAAATCTATAGGATCTATGGCCCCCACCTGGAGGTCCCTATCCACCAGGTCCTAGCCAGCTCTGGAAGACATACCTGAGTGAGGCAGTGTCCAGCTTCTCATCTCTACTGGCAACAGGAGAGCTGGAGAGCACATCCTGGTGCAAGGAGAGAGATACCTGGTCACATACCAGTCTGGAAACCTCATCATAACATCACCCTCCCAAGGGCAGGGGCCCTATCCCCAGTGCCCTCATTCCTTGCCGCTGACTGTGGCTGCCAACAACTATTATCCCAATCCCATCACCCACCACATGCTGCCTGATCATCAACAGGAAAGGCTGACCCTAGAGATAAATACATGCTGTTGGAATGTGTTCAGATATCACTGAGGAACTGTTTCTCTCTAGGGAGAGGACCCTGCCTGACTGGCTGGCCCAGAGGTGCTGAGCAGAGACTGTGTACATGTCTGAGTGGGAACACATTGGGATGGTAGGGGAGGAACTGGACTGAGGCCTAGCTATTCTTGAAAGAATCCAACTCCTAGCTTTCATGACATCTTCCCTTGTCTACCTTAGACAGAGGACTGGGCTCCTCTGACCCTTGTAAGTCCAATACCAGGAGGGACAGCTGAGAGGATGAAGTAGCCTGTGTGTTGGGGAACCCTCTCAGTTCCAAAGGAAATAATCACTTTGGGTTTTAATTTAAAAAAACAAAAACAAAAACCTTTGGACTGGGTGGAGGAATCAAAGACTGTAGTCATAAAAAGCTCCATGAACTTTGGGTGTCTTCAAAGGTTGTCATTCTCTTACAGATGGAGCCACTCAACCCAAAAAGGTTCGAAAGGTTCGTCTGTATGGTGATGGAATGTGGTCTCCCAGTTTTCAGCATAGCACTAATTCAGCTATTCTACTCTTCAGAAAGCAGGAGGAAGGTGCCCTAAAGTGGATTATTGAAATGATGAAAGCCACTGAGGAAGTGAGTTCTGATGTTCCACATCCACGGAATTGCCATCATTTTTTTCTTTTTCTTTTCTTTCTTTCTTTCTTTCTTTCTTTCTTTCTTTCTTTCTTTTTTTTTTTTGAGACAGAGTCCCGCTCTGTCGCCCAGGCTGGAGTAAGTGGCGTAATCTCGGCTCACTGCCACCTCCGCCTCCTGGGTTCAAGCAATTCTCCTGTGTCAGCCTCCTGAGTAGCTGGGACTACAGGTGTGTGGACTACAGGTGTGTGCCACCACGCCCGGCTAATTTTTGTATTTTTAGTAGAGACAGGGTTTTACCATATTGGCCAGGCTGGTCTCAAACTCTTGACCTCGTGATCCGCCCACCACGTACTTTTACCCATAGTGCTAACTCAGACCACCACTCTCACAACCTTTACTTCCTTATAAAGTCACTGGGCTTCAAGATCAGGCTATCAATTATAGAGTTGCTGAAACTTCTTAGAGAGGGACTGAAGGAAGGTGATGGCAGAAGAAATAGCAGTATGGTATTTTGAGTAAACTTCATGTATGAATAGCTCCCAGGCTATCTCATTTGAACAGTTTTCAAGTGCAAAATTAGATTTGTCCAAATAATGAACAAGTAGTCTGTGGGCTGATACTCACTTCTATATGGAATAATTTGGAGCTATGGGCTTGGTGCTTATGATGCCTAAGCAAAGATCTCATTGCTACTTGGGAAGCAAGTATTTCCATTTTGCAAATATTTACTGGAAAGGCAAGTACATATATATATATATTTTATATATATATAAAAAAATTTTTTTTGGAAACAGTCTCACTCTGTCGACCAGGTGGAGTGCAGTGGTGTGATCATGGCTCAGTGCACGCTTGACCTCCCCTGGCTTAGGTGATCCTCCCACCTAAGCCTCCAAAGTAGCTGGGACTACAGGCACATGCCACCATGCCAGCAATTTTCTTTCTTTCTTTCTTTCTTTTTTTTTTTGTAGAGACAAGGTTTCGCTATGTTGCCCAGGTTGGTCTTGAACTCCTGAGCTCAAGCAATCTGCTCACCTCAGCCTCCCGAAGTGTTGGGATTACAGGCGTGAGTCACCATGCTGGGCCAGGAAAAGCAACTATTTTTGAACTACAAAGAACACGTGAAGAATGCCAGGGCACAGCTAAGGGAAATATGGTATTTGTGCAAACTAATGCTGGTGGATGCAAACTGCAGCAGGAAGGAAAATGGCTCATTCCCAGGACTCTCCTGGGACATTCTGCAACATCTGACACTCCAGAGGCCCAGTGCTGGCTGCTCTGTAACCTTACCGTGGCCTGGAACTCAGAGGAAAGGCTCATTTTATCACATACCACTTGGCCATCTCCACTAGCTAGCTATAAGCAAGGACCAGTGGTTGGCAGCTTGCCAGGGAGAGACATATTAGCAAGAGGGAAAGAAAAGCCACCTGCTTCTCCTCCTGAGACCA
Organism: Chlorocebus sabaeus; assembly: GCF_047675955.1. Lineage (NCBI taxonomy): Eukaryota > Metazoa > Chordata > Mammalia > Primates > Cercopithecidae > Chlorocebus > Chlorocebus sabaeus. The sequence continues at coordinate 24,844,131 of NC_132923.1, read as the reverse complement.
TGGGGTGAGGGGAAAAAGAGGTCACATCTCAAGTTTGGCCGTCTGCATATTTGCTTCTACCAGGCTGGCTCTTAAGTCTCTTCTGCTGTTTTTCAGGAACCAGAGAATTCGCATAGCTCTGATTAGACATCAACTTGGGGCATGCTAAACATTTCAGCCTGGACACCCTGAGAGGAGCCAGTGCCATTGGCGACAACTGCTTCTGTGAGGGTTTTTGCTTGGCCAGAGAGGCAGGACCCTCTCCTTGGCATTTTGAGGAGCAGTGCTGGGTGGGCAGTGACTGCACTAGCAACAGTCTATACCAAGAGAAGGCCTCAAATTCCCAGAGAAGAAAGGCAGCGAGGCCAAGAAACATTGCCGCCGCTTAACAAGTGAAAACTCATAGTGGAGAATAGGAGCTGAACATGCGAAGGAGTTTGGGCTTTACTGCCTTCTCTCCTAGCATTGGACAGATCTTCTCTGCTGTGATTATTCTCCATGAATCATCATCCATAGAAAGTGACTGAGGCAATAGAAAGTGAATAATGAATCCCTCAAATAGGCTTTTGTGTTTCTGCCTGGAGGGTTTTGGAAATAACTTGCATCTTAATCTTTTCAACTTAGAATCATAGAATTTGGGAGCTGAAAAGGACCTTCATTAGGACATGTGGCCTCATACAAAGACTGGAAGAAAAGATTTGTGGGTATGAGCCTCTGGTTCATCACTAAAAATAGGCATAGCCTAACATATATTGGAGACTTTCCTTGTGTCAGCTACTCATTTATTCTTCCCAAACCTTGGGAGGCAGATGCTGCTATTCCTCCATTCTGCAGAGGAGGAAGGGAGATGAGGAGACAGTAGATCACCAGAGGGCACCGTGAGGGGTGTGCTGGAACCATCATGTGGAACTGGCCCTGGTTCCAGAATCCACATCCTCTCGGTCATTCTACTCCCTCAAGTGGCTTTGGATAAGTAATTTAACTTTTTTGGGTCTCAGTTTTCTCCTCTGTGATCTCTAAAGTTTTAAAATTGCTAACAGTCTGCATCTGCCACACAAGTGTGTGTTTTTACAAGTCAGAAAAGTGTAGCACAGAAATGTTAAGTGACTTGCCCTAGGTCACTCAGGTTGCTAAGGGCAGAATCAGCACAGAAACCCAGGCCCAGTGACCATTGCCCCCAGGCAAGACGTCCTTCCCTTCCACTCCACTTTGGCAGGTGTTCTAGGGGAATCCAACTCCTTGCCTTAGAGGAAACCTGTTCAATGATATCAGATAGACTGGAGATGCTACGTTTTGGTGTGGCCAATCATAACACCAGGATGAGCTTAGGAGGCTGGTTATATTTGTTTATCTAAGTACCTCCAACCTGTCTGTCTGTCTGCTGTTTGTCTGTCTTTCTCAGGTCATGCATAGTGATCAAACCCCGCCTGGTAACCGTAGGGAAAGAGCATGACTGGTGTGTTACATCTATGCATGCCCCCGGTGGTTTTTCCGGTTGTTTGTCCACTTCATGCAAATGTTGCCACCTTGTGCCAGCTCTCTCACCCAGCTTCCTTCATGACAACAGTGGTTGCAGTTCTGCTCCTCTCTCCTCCTTCCCCTGTCCTTGGCTCCCTACGTCCATAATCTGATCATTTACTGGTGTGCACCTGGGATGTGATGTGTGCCTTGGGAGGAGACAGGGCCCAACAGGATCTCAGCTGTGCTCTCAGTGCACACCACATTACAAGCATCCCCATCCCAGTATCCTCCCTATTGAAAAAGAGATGGGAAAGGGGTGGATGTGTCAATAAACACACCATTGAAGGTATCTGAAATAGAACAAGGAAATCCCGGGTGAGGCATTATTCACAATGTGTATCCATATATATGTGTGAGTGTGTGTGTGTGTGTGTGTGTGTGTGTGTGTTTCAGACAGTCTGAAATGAGCTCTCACCCACTGGTGAGTGGAAAATTAGCTTTGGCAAGTGAAGAACTGGGTGACAGGTGAGGAAGCCAGCAGGGTATCAGTGTTATCCTTCTCCTATTGCTGTTTCTGTGTTGCTAACAACATCTCTCCCACCTCTCCCTGTTCCATGAAATGTAATTAGGTAGAGTAGAAATGACTTGGAAGGGCTTGGGCATGTGGGAAAGTGATATGAAGATGTTACAATGGCCTTGTGACCTTGGAAGCGAGCCATGTGCTTGCAGGTGGGCTGCGCTAGGCCAGTTGGGAATTAGCATTTTCCTGACGGCCCATGAAGCAAGCTGTGTGGTTTACATTTCTAGTGGGTGGAAGAAAAGATGGCACTCCAGGGACTAAGTCCTAGGAAATGCTGCCATCTGGCATAATGTTGGAGGCAGTGTGTGCCAGGACCAGGAGGCAGGAAATCTGGGTTCTTGGGCTGACTCTAGATTGGCCCTGTAATCTCTAATGCCTCAGTTTCTCTAATTGTAAAGTGGGACAGATAATCCCACTGCTACCTTCTTGTGAAGGTAAAGTATGCAAAGGCCCTTTGAAATGTCGAGAGCACCGTTCTAAATGTGAGGCTTGCCTGCCAAAGGAATTTGCCAAGCCTACTGGGAGGCAGCAGTTTGCTTCTGTGTCAGTTTCCACGTTCTGTGCTCAGACAGGTACTTAAGCATCTCACATCCATAAATCTTACCTCCTATCTATAGTCAGCAAATAAGAAAAAGGGCAGGCTGATGCTCTGCTTCTGTCTGATCTTCTTACCAATCCTACCCTCGCCTCCCCTCCCCCTGACCTGATGCGATCATCTTGCTGCTCTCCCTCATCTGCTCTGGGCCTGTCAGTTTAATTTAACAAGGTTGTGGGAGAGGTTTGATTTAATCAAACCAGTTGCTGTATCCATCCTGCTCAGAGGTCCCTCAGTGTCACCACCGAGATTCAGATTAGACAGTGACAATTACTTCTTCTTTCCTAGCTATTGCCTCCCCCCTCCCTTTCACTCCCTGGAGGGAACAAGGAGGCAGACCAATCTCCTGGGACCTAAGAATAGATGCGGGAGGATCAAAGGAGGGAAACAGGCTCTGGCCTGAGAAAGCCCCTCTCCATGCCTTACATGGCCTTGTTTAAGGCTGAGCAACAGCCCAAAGGGTGGGGGGAATAGAAAATGTGAGCAAAGCTGCCTTGCAAAGGCTCAAGGCTGCCTGAGGACAGAGCTGTGCCATTATTGATGGCCTCACAGAGATAAAACCAGTCTCCCTTATTGTCAGGAAAGTGGGGTGGAGGATGGGTAGAGAAGTAAGATAGCTGCATGCTCTGTGTACTCCAGACCATGAGCATTTATTTCCAGGTTCTCAGCCTGGATTCTGGGGTCTCCGGAGCTGGGAGACAACCACAACAACAGGAAGGCGAGGCCCCATCCATCTGAGCTTCTGTGGCTCTGTTCTTGGTGTGGAAGCTGCAGTGACAAGAGGAGATGCCACCTGAGCCAGGGGCTCAGGGGCGGCTGCATGGGTGTGAGGTAACTATGCTGTGGGTGTTGGCGTGTGTGTATGTGTGTGTGTATGTGTGTCAGCCAAGGCAGGGGAGTTTCTGGTGCAGAGAGTTCAGAATTCCAGAACAAATCTCTTTTGTTGTCATTTAACCCTTTCATTTCCCTCTCTTTTCAGGAAGTGGGTGCTCAGCACCTCTTGTTCTCCTAAGCAGCTCAGAGGAGAGACAAAGACCACTCCAAGGGGAGCCCTTACTTAGGGTGATAGAAATTCTTTTTCTTTTTGCTCCTTTGTGCCACATTCTTCCATTGGTCGGCAGGCAACTGACAGGTGTACCCCTCCCTGGGCCCCTTTCAGAGTCCCCCTCCCTGCCATTTGTCTCTCACCCAGATATCCAGCAGACACTACTATCCACAGGAGCTGAATATGATTAGCAGAAACCCTTCCTGACAGCTCCAAAGAGGATCCCTCAAATGCATATTCTATTGAGTGCATCTCATTGCTGCTGACAGCTGCTTTATCAATTAAATTCCACATTCCCAGTCTTCAGAGATGCCATGAACCTCCCTACCTAATAAATCATAGGCCCCCAGTTATTGTTAAATGTCCCATCAGTCTCTAATAAACTCCCTGCCAAAAGGGGCAGGTTATTTATTATGCTGCCTGGACAAGAATAAATTGGGCCCCTTTCTCAAAAGGAGAAGAGCAAACATGCCACCTTCCTCCCTAAAGACTGAGGCAGTGGTGTTAAATGGGACAATTAATCAACGTGGGCCTTGCGCAGAGAGGAATCTGGTCTGAAGCCTGAGGGAGGATCACCTGAGGTTCTCTTCCAAAAGCCAGTCAGGCAAATCCCGATGGTTAGGGGTGGCTGTGCAGTGGGCATGGGCTCAGGCTTTTGCTACTTCTCCCTCTTTCCTAATTTCTGAGGCTAGTCACCCCATAAGCCATGGGACACATGTAAAAAACAGGTATTTTCCATGTTGGGAGGTAGCCAGCTAGGATTGGGCAGGGTCATGAAATAATACATTCTATCCAGAAGGGCAGAAGTTATTTCTTGATAAACTTGATACAACATAAGTTTATAGATGGTGCCAGTTCACTACACAGATGGCTCAAGAATATAACAATGAAAGTATCCGTGGTCAGGCAAAGCAACTAGGAAGCAAAATCTCAGTTGTGCTTTGCTGGGTAAGCAGCATGTACATAGGGATGGCACTGGCACTTGGAAAGCAGTGTACCAACACCTAAAGTCCTAGGAACTGCTAGGTCTAAGAAACAGTGTGTGTTGTGGGCCTTTCCATTACTTGTCTCATATTAGATCCCAAACCTAGGTGATGCTCCAAAGTCTGCAAGTTGGGATCCAAACTGCTCGGCTTTGCCATTATCCAAGCCCCAAGTTACATTTCCAATTGCATTTCTCTTTACTGCTAAATAACACTACCCACCTTTGGAAGAGCATAACATACTCATTTTATATTCCTTATGGTAGCAAATGAGGTGCTCCTTAATATAGGGCCAGTATATCTCTGCATCCTTATGTCCAGGTCATTTCTGCCATACCTGCCTCCACTCACAGTAAAAGACTTAACTTCCCTAAATGACTATGGCTTTCATGCTTCCACGCCTCTACACAAACTGTTCTCTGTGCCTAGAATATCTTTCTGAGACTTGTCTGCCTGGTGAGCTCTCTTTCCACTCCCACTGCCTGAAGAACGCCTTATTCATCCTTCAGGATAAGCTCAGGGTATCAGCCCCCACTGCTTCACAGGACTTGAGCTTTGTCTCCTGGTGCTGCTGCCTTGGCAGAAGTGCTAGACTCCAGGAATTAGGTAAACAATGATCTTGTATGTGCAGTTGTTCTCTCATACTTCCATATATACTTTAAGCAACTTTGATTTGGGGTGTGGAGGAGAAGGACATAGAGAAGAAAGCTATTGCTCTTTGAATACCAAAAGCTGTTTTCCTCAATTTCTCAGAAGTTCTCACTCTCTCCCACATGACAGCCACACTTTGAACAACTAAGGCCCTGAAAAAATGTCAGTACTGCATATGATTTTATACCAGCTTGCGTTACTTGCATATTTCATGCTTGGTCATTTCCCTAGCTGGGCTGTCAACTCTTTTAGGACAGAGGGTAAAAAGGGCCTAAACTTTGCCGTCAAATAGATCTGAGTTCCAATCCCAATTATGAGCTCTGTGACTTTGAGCAGATTAGTAATCTTCTGAGGAGTTACTTGAGGGCAGCATCTTCTTCAGCATCTGACACATAGAAGGCTTTTAGGATAAAGTCCAGACACTAGCCTGGCCTACACTTCATTCTCCTGCCTCATCAAAGCTTACTGTCCCATTTGCATTCTAAGCTCTTTTAGAATGTGCTATGGTGGTCCTCACCTCCAGACCTCCATTTTCCCCTCCTCTGTCACAAGGCCAACTTTGATTCATTTTTCAGATCTTACCGTAGCTCTCACTAATGTTAGGAAGATGTGGCAGAGGTTGTTAGTTGCCTCCAATGTCCTTTCCCCCTTCCTCTATAGTAATGGACCTCCTCTCAAATCAGTGTATAGCTGGGCACGTGATTGTCCGGAAAAATGACATTTCCCAGATTTTTTTTTGTTTTGCAAGAAGGTATAACTTTATGGCTAAGTTCTTTCCAAGAAATGCCAGATAATGTGGCAGCTTTTGAGAACATTTCTTAAAAGGACTGCTGGCATGATGACCATTACCATTTCTACTTTCTATTTTGAGTCTTCTTCCTTCCTGCTGGCTGCAATGCAAACATGACGACTGGAACTAGAGCAACTGTTTGGGGACCAAGACAGAGAAGTCTGGGTGCTTGGGATCTTTGTGGACCAGGGCTATCAGTCCTGCTTCCAGAATTCTCTACAAGGGCAAAATGAACTTCTATCCTGGGGAGGTAACCTCCTATTTTGAGGTCTTACTTTCAATCAAACCTAATTTTGACTGCTAAGTCTTTCTTGGCTCCCCACATCTGGTTACCTCCTTGACTTCAGTAGCACCCTGCACTTTATACAGCAAATGAGGCCACCTGTTTGTGTGCATCTGTCTCCCTGAGTGCAGAGGCTCTGTTTACTTTGTTCTATTTTTGTATCTCTAGCACTTGGCTGATTTATAGGTGTTCAGAACATTTTTGTTGAATGATTAGAGATGTTTTGTAGATTGAATGCAAATAATAATATTGCCTACCTTGTGTTGCTCTGAGGGTCAAATGAGAAAAAGTGGCTTTAAAACCTTAAGTTTCCTTCCCTTCTTTCCACATTCCCCCACCGATCCTCACACCCAGGGTGGGCCACCTTACACTATGCCTTCTTTTTACTGTTTTCTTTTCCTCTGGGTTCAGAAGCCTCCATTGCAAAATAATTGGACGAGATCATTTGAATCTTAACACCCATTCTGAGTCTAAGTGTCACTCTCACCTCTTCAGTTCATATGAATCTCTTCCTCCTCTAGCTCCCTGGAAAGGCTCTCCAGGTAGATGGAACAGCAAATACAAAGGTATTGAGGTGTTACAAGCCATGGAGAATTAAGCATTTGGGCTAGTTTGGTCTGGTTGGAGGAGGTAGGTGTGCTGCTCTGCCAGAGAAGAGACAGGGATCCCACTGTTATTTATCTGGGGGAGGCTGGGAGACAGACACGATCTAGCCCATTTCTGTATGTGTTATCCTCATGCCTTACCTAGTTATTAAATGATCTCTTGCTTTTGTGTTTTGTCTTTATAGTACTAAAAATTATGGTCAACAACACTGTTATAACTTTTGACTAGTGAGAAAAAAATTTTTGTGTTATTCACCATGGTTCCCAAGAAATTACTGCAATATTTGTGTTTGTAAAACATCATAAACAACAAATGCAGCAACAGAATGCCTATAAAACTATAAATGTTTTCTGGAAATGCAGTCTTTTTGCTTTTCTTGGGATAATCCTGTGGTTCTTCAGTGGTGACTGGTGTGAGTTCTACAGAACCACTGCTATGTGCATGGAGATCCAACAGAGATTTTTGAGCAAGGTGTCAGCCATTCAATGTTTATTGGGTCCACCAGGTGCTTGGTGCTGGGCCAGAGGGTCTAGGATGACAAAATTACTGTCCTTGAGAAGCTCACAGTTTATTTAGTGTGAGGCACATACAAGTAACCAAGCAAATAAAACATAAGAGCCAGACTGGAATTATTGATAGTGTGCTGTGGGACCCTGGGGTGGGGAATAAAAAAGGGTGTCAAAAGGAGCAGGATCTGGTGCTGGACCCAAAGAGCCTAAGATATCCACTTAAGAAAGATTACTGGCCAGGCGCGGTGGCTCAAGCCTGTAATCCCAGCACTTTGGGAGGCCGAGGCGGGCGGATCACGAGGTCAGGAGATCGAGACCATCCTGGCTAACACGGTGAAACCCCGTCTCTACTAAAAAATACAAAAAACTAGCCGGGCGAGATGGCGGGCGCCTGTAGTCCCAACTACTCGGGAGGCTGAGGCAGGAGAATGGCATGAATCTGGGAGGCGGAGCCTGCAGTGAGCTGAGATCTGGCCACTGCACTCTAGCCTGGGCAACAGAGCGAGACTCCGTCTCAAAAAAAAAAAAAAAAAAAAAAAAAAAAAAAAAAAAAAAGAAAGATCACTGCAGCACCTGTGGGGTACATGACTGGGATAGAGAAGAAACTCTGGCCAGGCAGACCATTCAGGAGGTTTTTGCAAATTAGGATGATACAGGGACCTAAAATAGGGCAGATGCTATGGAGACTTAAGAAGAATGGATGAAATATTTGGAGGCAAAATTACTTGTGCTCGGTAAATTGTTAGAAAGTGGGGAAGGAGTCAAGAATAATTCCCAAGTTTGGGGTCTGGGGATTAGGCAGATAAAAGAGGTGAGGGCACTAAGAGGAAGGCTGGGACCTTTAGTGCCATCTCCTCCATCAGTCTCCATTCCTTCAAACGGATAGTTGACATTTTCTCAATGTTTTGTAAATTTCCAGGCAATATAAACCGTCAGGACCACCTTCCAATGGGATTACCATGTCAAAGCCCTTCCTCTATCATAGGGAATCTGGACCATCACTGTGTGTGTGTGTGAAGGGGTTAGGGACAATGACCAGTATTATAATCTATGGACAAAGTTGGGCTTGGTTGCAGAATATATTTAAGTTTGGTATTCCTTGTATTTTAAAAAATTTGTTTACTTTTTAAGACTTTGAGACAGGGTCTCTGCATGTTGCCCAGGTTGGCAACTCCTGGCCTCAAGCGATCCTCCCGCCTCAGCCTCCCAAGAAGCTGGGATTACAGGTGCGAGCCACCCCATACAGCTAAGTTTGGAATAATGAATACGGCTGAGGTCCAGAAATATTTAAATTTGGCATGATGACTAAGAGTTTGTTATAGGAGCTCAATCATTTGATAAATATTGAACAATTCCTATGTGTCAGATTGCTTTTCCCACTAGGGATGCAGAGGAGAACAAGACAAAATGGGTCCTTGTCCTCATAGAGTGTGGGAGACAGGCAGTAGACATATAATTTCAGGTAGTTGTAAGTATCATAAAGAAAAAATAAAGCAAAATAAAACAAGAGAGTGCTGGGAAAGACCAGGGAGCAGACAGGATGACAGAGCTGTCTTAGGGTGTTCAAGACTTCTTTTAAAAGGAAGAGCTCTTTGAAAAGGTGGTATTTGGGCAGAAGTCCACAGCAAGGAAAAGTGGCAGGGACTGCTAGCCGCCTACGCATGAAATGATGGGGAAAGGAGCAATACAGAAGGCATGTAACATTTCAGAGTCTATTAGGCATCCGAGGGGAGGTGCTGCGGAGGTGGATGCATGGAGGCAGATGGATGTACACGTCTAGAGTCTAAAGGGAGATCTGAGGCGGAGATATGAACTTGGGAAATGTCAGTCCGGTTCCAGGTTCCAATTCAACGTACTTTTATCAGAGTTCACTGCGCGCCAGGGACTTGCTAGGGGCTGAAGGTCCGGAGATAAATTGGGTTGCACAGCAGACGGACACACCAGCCAACGTAGTAAACCCTTGGGTCCGGCTACGCTCTGGGCGCACTCTGCCAGCACAGAGGAGCAGCGAGTCAGGGTGCAGAGCGGGTAGCGCTGGGGAAGAGGCGGCCGCGGAGCGAGACAGGCTGGCGGAACGGAAAACGGAAGCACGGGGCGGGGGCGTGACGCAACGGGCACATCACAAAGAGCGCCGAGAGGGCGGTGGCGCCGGGGGCACGGCTTGGCGGCTCCGCCCAGAAGAGGGCCGAGAGGCGGGGCGGCGCCCCCACCGCGGGCCCGCGGCGCCCTCTGCAGGCCCCAGGCAGCGACTTAACAGTTGCCTCATCTTTCCTCTCCTCCCTCATGCTGCTTTCCTCAGGCCACATTTTTTGTGTGTGTGGGTAGTGTTCCCTAGTCTCTCAGCCTCCGACTCCCGTCCCTTTCCTCCACTTCCAGGCCAGGCGTGTTAGTGTCTTCGTGGGAAAACTGCCAATAAAGTTTTTCCTCTTCTCGCTCCCAGGATCCCCGCTTCTCTTCAAGCACCGCGAGATCTGACTGTGCGGCTACCATGGCGGCGGCGTTTGAAGACCTGGGAGCCGTAGCGGCAGTGGCGACTGCTATGCCAGCTGAGCATGTGGCCGTACATGTCCCGGCCCCAGAGCCAACACCTGGGCCTATGAAGAGCCTGCGCACCGCTCAGGATCTCAGCAGCCCGCGGACCCGCACGGGGGACGTGCTGTTGGCGGAGCCGGCAGACTTCGAGTCACTGCTGCTTTCGCGGTCGGTGCTGGAGGGGCTGCGGGCGGCCGGCTTCGAGAGGCCCTCGCCGGTGCAGCTCAAGGCCATCCCGCTGGGGCGCTGCGGGCTCGGTGAGAGCGGGGGCCCGGGAGAGGTCGGGGGTCGGGGCGGGAGAAGGGAGACTGAGGGGCGGCGGCGGCGGCCAGGTCCACACTGCAGCTCGGGAAGAGCCCTCGGTCGGCTCCCGGAGCAGGGCCCGGCCTGGGGCTAGGCGGTACGCTCAGTTAATTTATTTGTAAAACTAAGGTGCACTATTGAACTTGAAGATGGTTAAGACCTTTTTTAGCACTGACAGGTGGTTCTAAGTTTGAGAAGATAAACGGTAAAAGGTCAGGGACTAGGCGTTTTCTTTTGAGAATCAACTAAAAATGAAGGTGCCAACTGGGAGAATCTCAGGAGACCCTTCTAGTTCTCTGATTCCATGCGAGCCCCTAAGCTGCTTCCGTGAGTACTGGCTAGTGATAATTTTTTTTTTTTTTTTCCTTCGCAGATTTAATTGTTCAAGCTAAATCTGGCACTGGGAAAACCTGTGTGTTCTCCACCATAGCTTTGGACTCTCTTGTTCTTGAAAACTTAAGTACCCAGGTGAGTTAGCTCAGAGGACCAGAGGAGGATGTGTTACGTGGACTTTACCACAGGTCAGATGAAATACGAGTAGCCCCTCAGAGCTGGAAGTGAATTTGATGAATGATTGAGTTAAGTGGTGGTGGTGGTGAACTTTGGACTTTTCTATGCGTACCTTATTTAAATAGAATAAAGCTACCATATGTGTCAGTTTTCTCACTACTTGGTAATACAGACAGGGGTTCTTTTACTTACTGACTAATGTGATACTTAACATTTGACTTGATTCATGGTAATGTAATGCTCTGGCTATTGCTGATAACTGCAGGGTTTGTTTTTGTTTTTTGAGAGGGTATGGCTCTGTCACCTAGGCTGGAGTGCAGTGGCGGATCATTGCTTACTGCAACCTTGAACTCCTGGGCTCCAGTGATCCTCCCACCTCATCTTCCTAAGCAGTTGAGACGACAGGTGTGTGCCACTACACCTGGTTACTTTTTGTATTTTTTGTAGAGATGGGGTCTCCTCAGTGTTGCACAGACCGGCCTTGAACTCCTGGGTTCAAGCAGTCCTCCCACATTTGCCTCCCAAAGTACTGGGATTATAGGCATGAGCCACCACACCCGGTATGCATGTGGTTCTTAAAGCTCTGTAAATGTATCATATTCCTCTCCCATCTTCTAGGTTGTCTTAGAGTGTTTCTAAGATTGCCCTACCCAAATTAGCAGGAAATTTGGGTTTGGGGATCATTTCTTCAACAAAGATTTGTTGAGCCCATATTACGTATGAACAGTATGTCAGGCATTGGAGATTCAAAGATGAATTAGATGTGATTCTCATAACCTTACTTTGTAGTTTAGTTGTTATGGCAGACTGTATTTCAAGTTCTCAGGCATTGGTATATCTGATGATGAGTCTTCAACAGTGGTTTTTAATCCAGATATCCATGTTCATCACCTGGGAAGCTTTTTGAGTCCGTCTTATATCTGCCAAATCCTAGGTGATGTTGCACATTGGAAATCCTCCTACTTCCCAAGAACCTGAGCTAGTCTAATTGTAGATGAAGATGTATTTGAGGTTTTGGCTTCTGATAATTTGGCAACAGATAAAATGCTAAAATCCTGGAAAAGTTTCATAAATTCGTTTTTTTGAGTCTCACTCTGTTGCCCAGGCTGGATTGTGCAGTGGCACAATCTTGGTTCACTGCAACTTCTGCCTCCCGGGTTTAAGTGATTCTCCTGCCTCAGCCTCCCAAGTAGTTGGGATTACAATTGTGCATACCACATGCCCGGCTAATTTTTTTGTAATTTTGGTAGAGACGGGGTTTCGCCATGTTAGCCAGGCTGGTCTCAAACTCCTGACCTCAGGTAATCCGCCTGCCTCAGCCTCCCAACCTGCTGGGATCACAGGGGTGAGCCACCATGCCTGGCAAATTCATATTTTTAATTTCAGATCTTTGGATTATCACAGTTACATTATTTTTTGTGTGTGTAACAAAGTAATACATATTAATTTTTAGAAATAGGGAAAGTTCAGGAAAATTAGGAAGTACCAGAAAACAAAATCTATAGTTTCACTACCTAGAGAGAAACTGCTATTAAGAGTTTTGGCATATTTTCTCCTAGTTCTTTTTTTTTTAATCAATTTTTTCTCCTTGTAGTTAAGAGCACAAAAGTTTTGTTTTCTCCTTCTCCAGTAGCTACATTGCAAAGTTTTTACCGTGGCTTTCAAGGCCTTTTGTGATCTAGTCCTTGGAGCTAGATCTCTGACCTCCTTTACTTTCCCCCAGATTCTGTCATGTAGGCCTTCTTTTTCTTCCTCAAACACACCAAGAACACTGCCATCTTATGGCCTTTGCATTTGTTGTTTCCTGTTGGTGAAAACGCTTCCCCAGGTGTCATATAGCCAGCTCTACTCTATGCCGTACATGTAGGTCTCTGCTCAAGTATTACCTCCTTAGAGGAGGGTTCATGATTACCTCATTTAAAATGACTCCTCCTTTCCCTGTTTGATTTTTTATGATACTTTTCATTACCTGTCATTACTTATTTTTGTTTATTGTATATATTCTTATCCAAGAATGAAAGTACTGTGAGGGCAAAGACTTTATACTGTTAACTGTTGATTCCCCAGAAACTAGTATGTTGCCTAGCACAGAGTAGGTTCTTACTTAATATTTGTTGAATGAATGAATAAATGGAGTACAGTCAGCCCTCCCTGTCTTCAGGTTCTATATCAGCTGATGCAGCCAACTGTGGATCAAAAATACTTAGGGGCGGGGTGGGGGAACTATGAAAAATAATACAACAATAAAAAGATATAAACAAAAATACAGTGTAACCATTTACATAGCATTTAAATTGTATTAGGTATTATAAGTAATCTAGAGATGGTTTAAAATATGTGGCAGGATGTACATAGGTAACATACAGATATATGCAGTTTTATATAACAGACTTGAGCATCTGCCAGTTTTGGTATCTGGGGGCTTCCTGGAACCAATCCCCTGCGGATACCGAGGGATAACTGTATCTTACCGTATCAATAAAAACTCGTTTGAAATGATCATTTAAATGAAATATAGTGTGTCATGTAATGAATATACCAGTCCCCTATGTATTTCTCTGACTCAAAAAGTATACTTTGTTTTTTTTTAGATTTTGATCTTGGCCCCTACGAGAGAAATTGCTGTACAGATACATTCTGTTATTACAGCCATTGGAATCAAAATGGAAGGCTTAGAGTGTCATGTCTTTATTGGAGGGACCCCATTATCACAAGACAAAACCAGACTTAAAAAGTGTCATATTGCTGTTGGATCTCCTGGTAAGATAACAATGCCTGTTGGTAACCAGGGCTTTTAAGGAACTACACACTTTTAATATAACAATAAAGATATATGGGAGTCTTTGATAACTGTGATAATTATTTTGATTAGAAATTAAGAGCATTAGACCAGTGAGATTTAGGCACATGACTGGTTTACCAGTGGAATTTATGAAATTTGCATTCCTAAGTATGTTTGAGAAGACATGGGATAGACTTTTGAGAAGAGGAGAAATGCAATGACTTTCAGGAGGCCCTTCTAAGCCATGGATTGGGATTATTCTTTGGCTTCTCTATTATATTTGGTTGTGAATCACTCAGAATCAGAATCTTGCATTCAGTGCTTTAGGTCTTTTGATAGAAGTGGTGCTTATTTACTGGTGATGAAACGTGAGGGGAAAACAATGAGTTTAGGCAAGATCAGAGCTTCAGATTTCTGATTTGTGGTTTAGTGTGTACATGCATAATGAGAGTTGAATCAGGAAATTCAGCAGAACAACCTGTGAATAAGTAGAGTAACAACATTGACTGAGATTTACACAAATTTGGTACATCATAAATATTTCAATTCTTTTTTTTTTTTTTTTGAAAATTAGGCAGAATTAAGCAACTCATAGAACTTGACTACTTGAACCCAGGCAGTATACGCCTCTTTATTCTTGATGAAGCAGATAAGCTTTTAGAAGAAGGCAGCTTCCAGGAGCAAATAAAGTAAGAAAAATAACTCACTTGACTATTAAAACAGTGTCCCAAAGTATCTATCTGTAACTTTTCCGAGTGGTGATTATTGTCTGAATACTTTACATGGTGTCTGTTTTTATTTTGTAGTTGGATTTATTCTTCCTTGCCTGCCAGTAAACAGATGCTGGCAGTATCAGCTACTTACCCTGAATTTTTGGCTAATGCTTTGACAAAGTACATGAGAGATCCCACTTTTGTAAGACTGAATTCCAGTGATCCAAGTCTCATAGGTATGTATAGCTTTTAGGTACTTACATTATTGGTTTGTTTGTGATACTCTGGAGCTTTCCCTTGCCTAGTTGTCTCTTGCTGTTTATTGGTTACCATTAGCATGTATGTTTGTTTTAACTGATAGCTCTTCTTTGTAGGTTTGAAGCAGTATTACAAAATTGTCAATTCATACCCTTTGGCACATAAGGTTTTTGAGGAAAAGACTCAGCATTTACAGGAACTGTTCAGCAGAATTCCATTTAATCAAGCTTTAGTCTTTTCTAATTTGCACAGCAGGTAATGTAACTTAAAAGGTCATCTGGGGAACTTGTGAAATAAAAGGATAGTCATGGGGCAATATTTGTAAATTTGTAACCATTTATGTTACATTTCATAGAGCACAACATTTGGCTGATATCCTTTCTTCTAAAGGCTTTCCTGCTGAGTGCATTTCAGGTAAGTTCATCTCTTACTTTAATCTTTATTTAGTATACTGACTTGAAGCCTCCAAAGTCAGGAAGAAGAAATACCACTTCATGAGTTATCTTGAGAGTGTGAAATTATCTTGTATCTTTTAGAGTAAAGGAATTTTCAGGCTTATTTTTCATTGGAATTTGATATGTCAATATCATTCTGTTTTTAAGGAGTAACTTGGTATATAGTAAAAAGTTAGAAAACTAGTGTTCAGAGAGACGTAATTTTATTAGAATCTCTCTTACAGCCACAAATAAATCTATAAAACCAAGTTCGTCTGTGTTAATATAAAAATATTTTTTCTTTAGAATTTTTTTTTTTTTTTTAAGTAATCATTGTTAAAATGCTGGAGATTGCTAACTGAATTGACTGTTTTATGGTTTTGTGGAAGGCAAAAGTGATTGAGTTCTTGCCACAAAGTTAAATGATTATTCCTGGCATAATAAGAATGAAAGAGTCAAAGGATTTTTTGATCAGTGAGGTCCTTTTTAGGATTTTGTTTGGTGTCAGCTTAGTTTTTAACCTGTTGGCATGAGCTTGTTTAGTTACGGTATATCATGAGATACTGGGGAGACTATTTTCTAATGAACCAATATTTTAACTATAGATCACACTTTAATACCAAATTATAAACAGCTGATTAAAGCATTTGTATTTTCCTAAGAATTGCTACTTATACTTCATATGTAACTTTGCAAATAGAATGTTATATATTCAGGCATGGCCTGATCACTATTTAAGATGGATTTTTGAATTTCAAGTTGATTGCCTAAACCACATTTTAAAAGACTTTAACTTTGGATCTTAACCTAGATTTGCACAGAAGGACAGAATTAACTGTGGTTGGTGTATTAAAAGTGTTAAGACTGGGTCTTATGCTTTTTACTTTTTGTGGATTTGATAAATATGTATTAGCTTAGTTGTTTTTATGTGACTTTCTTTTGGGATCCTTTTAGGCAATATGAATCAGAATCAGCGTCTTGATGCTATGGCTAAACTGAAGCAGTTCCATTGCAGAGTCCTCATTTCCACAGATTTGGTAAATTTCCTATTCAGTTTGGGTGACTAATCCATCTTGACATATGTTCTATTATCAGATGTACAGATTTCATCTATTATTTTATGTAGGTGTATCTAACAAGAATACCAGAAGATAATTATCTTTCCGGTGCTGAGGAAAATACTTTCTTAAAAATGTCTTTAATGTGTTGATCTTTGTCCTTGAAATTAGTCATTAGGAATGAACTTCCTTTTCCTCTGCTCCTCAATATTCTGTTCTTAATTTGGCTCTTGGCGATACTGGAAGAATATAATATGCTGGAAGACTATAATATGCATTGGTAGCTATGCCATACAGTTAATGCAAACAAATAATTGCTATATTCTTCAATTCAAGACTTCTCGTGGGATTGATGCTGAGAAGGTGAATCTGGTTGTAAATCTGGATGTACCATTGGATTGGGAGACATACATGCATCGGATTGGGAGAGCTGGCCGTTTTGGTAAAAAAAAAAAAAACAAGTTTGAGTGCTTTCTTTAAGGGGCGGGATCTGTAATGTGACAGGTAGGCTTTGAATGTTATTTTTGTGAAAATGATTTACTACCATTCTCTCTGCTATAGGTACATTGGGACTGACAGTGACCTACTGTTGCCGGGGAGAGGAAGAAAATATGATGATGAGAATTGCCCAGAAATGTAATATCAACCTTCTCCCTTTACCAGGTACATGTCATCTGTTTCATTTTGCTGTCAAAATAATTATAGTGGTGATAAGCATAATAAAAATATTAATAATAGCTAACACAGAGTGCTTATGATGTGCTGGGTACTGTTCCCAGTCCTGTATGTACGTTAACTCATTTACTTCTTACCACACTCCTGTGAGGTGTGTGCGATTATTTTGTAGATGAGGATATTTAGGCATAGAGAGAGTAAGTAAAGGTGTTACAACTAGTAAGTAGTAGGGAGAGGAGTGCAGGCTAACCACTGGCACATGAAAAATGAGAGCTGGCTGGGCGCAATGGCTCACGCCTGTAATCCCAGCACTTTGGGAGGCCGGGACGGGTGGATTACCTGAGGTCAGGAGTTCAAGACCAGCTTGGTCAACATGGCAAAACCTCTTCTCTACTAAAAATACAAAAATTAGCCGGGCGTGGTGGCAGATGCCTATAATCCCAACTACTCGGGAGGCTGAGCAGGAGAATTGCTTGAACCCAGGAGGTGGAGGTTGCAGTAAGCCAAGATCAAACTATTGCACTCCAGCTTGGGCAACAAGAGTGAAACTCCGTCTCAAAAAAGAAAAAAGGAAAAATGAGAGCTATATTAGCTCTATTAGTTAGTGGCTTTGCAATTTGATTGTATTCTTTGATACAAGGGGGGATATTTTTCCTCTTTTAAATTGCTGTGAAGGTAATTCTTGCCATATTCTCCTTTGTCACCATGTGGAAGGAACAGCATCTTTAATTTGAATACTATTTTGAAAAATTGGAGTGAAATGTTTTCTTTTGATTTCAGTTCAGTCATTCGTTCTGCTTCTTTTTAAGTGCTGTATTAGAAACAATGCATGTTTGAAACTATTAATGATCTCTTAAAAACAAAAAATTCTAAAAAATCCTTGAGTGGAAATATGGCATGTTTGATGTACATGTTATGCAGAAAATGTGCATTATAAATAGTGTATATTCATATATAGATGTATGTCTGTATAGAAAAATACACATATAGGTCACGCCTGTAATCCCAGCACTTTGGGAGGCCCAGGCAGGTGGATCACGAGGTCAGGAGATCAAGACCATCCTGCCTAACATGGTGAAGCCCTGTCTCTACTAAAAATACAAAAATTAGCCAGGCATGAAGGCTGAGGCGGGAGAATGGCATGAACCCGGGAGGTGGAGCTTGCAGTGAGCTGAGATCCACCATTGCACTCCAGCCTGGGCGAAAGTGCGATACTCAGTCTCAAAAGAAAAAAAAAAAAAAGGAAAAATACACATATAGTATATACATGACTTTGTGGAATATGGGATATGTAATTATTGAATAAATATAATTGAGTATTTTACCGATTTTATATTATTTTACAAAGCTAGATTTAAGCACAGATCTGGGAGTTCTATGTATTCTAGTAGATCGGGTTAGTAATGACTCATCTTATGATCTTTTACAAATTTCTGTAATTGCTCTAAGCTTAGAGTCCTGATTTGCAAAGTACTTTAGAGTAAATGGTCTTTAGGCTCTATGTCAGTTCTAAAACTGTCAATTCTTTCTGTGTATAAGTCTATTCGTAGTCTGATATGGGAAAAAAAATTGAAAATTGGTAGAAGAGGGTTAAGACTTCTTGTAGGATTCAGTATCATAACATCTAGTGATAAAAATTGCCTTTGGATACTGGAAAATGATATATTTGGATCTTTATGTAATGTTAACAGGGCCCTGAAATCATGAGAAAATGATATTCATGCTGTTAGGTCTATATTGAACTGGGAACTTGTGTAACAACAGATGTTCAGATGAGTTTCCTGGGGCAGAACTAGGAGGGAAATTGGCCTGTATTACAGGACTAGGCAAGCAAGGGATATCAGCTGAGTAGTAATGAGAGTTTTAATGATAGAATCTGTTCAGCAAAGGATCAAGAGACTTCATTGAAGTTTCCAGACCTGTTGGATTTATAGATAACATGGAGCATAAATAGCAACAACAGGCAAGATCTTTGTAAAGCAGGGGCTTGATATATCTTGTCTGCCTAAGACAAAAATTGATCACACTTTGAAAGTTCTGAGTGCTGGAAGCAAATTGTCACACCTGGATGGAATAGAAAATTTAGAGGGTTGAAGCCAGCAAATTCTTTAAAAATTAGAAATGTCATTTCTAATTTTCATAGTCATCTAGTTTTTTTCCCCTATAGAGGTTTTCTCTCCATTGTTAAGGGCAGTGATTTCTCCCTGTTGGAGTATTGGGTGACAGATTTAGTTGGGTGTACAGCATTGCAGTTGTGATATCTCCTAGTCGATAAGCTTTGGGGAGCACAATCTATTTTCTGATATCTTGTTTTGCTGTCAAGTATTGAGATAAAGAGGAGGGGCTGTGGAGAGGGAGGAGAGAAAAGATGGGAGAATTGCAGCAGACTTGTACATTATTCCTAGAGTAAGCTCTTTTTCTAGTGAGGGTGAGGGGAGATAGTGCTTGTGAGTATGGGATAGGTCTTATGTATTTCTTAGGCAGATTTCTTTATTACGGGATTGCTTCAGTTTTTAAAAATATATCTATTAAACATCTTAGTATATTTGCATATTTTGTTTCGTAAATGTATTTGATCATAGAAAACTTTATGAAATCATTCAGAAAACAGTGGTCTAGAGTAGCTTGAGAATTTTAATACATTTGTCTTCCTTTTTATGTAGATCCCATTCCTTCTGGTCTGATGGAAGAATGTGTGGATTGGGATGTGGAGGTTAAAGCTGCTGTGCATACATATGGCATAGCAAGTGTACCTAACCAACCCCTAAAAAAGCAAATTCAGAAAATAGAGAGAACCCTGCAAATTCAGAAAGCTCATGGTGACCACATGGCGTCCTCTAGAAATACTTCTGTATCTGGACTATCAGTCAAGTCAAAAAATAATACCAAACAAAAGCTTCCTCTGAAAAGCCACTCCGAGTGTGGAATCATAGAAAAAGCAATGCCACCAAAAGAAGTGGGCTGTGACAGGCAATCTGAAGAGCAAAAAATGAAGAATTCTGTTCAGACCCCCGTTGAAAACTCCACCAACAGTCAGCACCAGGTCAAAGAAGCTTTACCTGTGTCACTCCCCCAAATTCCTTGTCTGTCTTCCTTTAAAATCCATCAGCCATACACATTGACTTTTGCTGAATTGGTAGAGGATTATGAACATTATATTAAAGAGGGGTTAGAGAAACCTGTGGAAATCATCAGGCACTACACAGGTCCTGGGGATCAGACTGTGAATCCTCAAAATGGTTTTGTGAGAAATAAAGTTACTGAACAGAGAGTCCCCGTATTGGCAAGTAGTAGCCAATCTGGAGACTCTGAGAGTGACAGTGATTCTTACAGCTCAAGAACCTCTTCCCAGAGCAAAGGAAATAAGTCATACTTGGAAGGCTCTTCTGATAATCAGCTGAAAGACTCTGAATCTACTCCTGTGGATGATCATATTTCTTTGGAACAACCTCCAAATGGAAGTGACACCCCCAATCCAGAGGAATATCAAGAATCATCTGGAATCCAGATCAAGACAAGACATAAAGAGGGGGCTAGCCAGAGAGCTAAGCAGAGCCGGAGAAACCTACCTAGGCGGTCTTCCTTTAGATTGCAGACTGAAGCCCAGGAAGATGGTTGGTATGACTGTCATAGGGAAACACATCTGAGTTTTTCTGATACCTATCAGGATTATGAGGAGTACTGGAGAGCTTACTACAGGGCATGGCAAGAATATTATGCTGCTGCTTCTCATTCATATTATTGGAATGCTCAGAGACATCCAAATTGGATGGCAGCTTATCACATGAATACCATTTAT
The DNA here is from genome assembly GCF_047675955.1 of Chlorocebus sabaeus. NCBI lineage: Eukaryota > Metazoa > Chordata > Mammalia > Primates > Cercopithecidae > Chlorocebus > Chlorocebus sabaeus. The sequence goes on along the minus strand of NC_132923.1, from coordinate 24,823,585 downwards.
CTACAAGAAATGTTGCATGGTAACCAGCGATTGTAGATATACCTGAGACCATCAGGAACTGTCAACAGATGATACCTTTGGATATCCATCCTCCTTGACTTATAGTACAGTGGTGTATAATGGCATTTCTGATCAACTTGAAAGGACTTGAGGCTTTCCACTGGGACACATCCATTTTTCAGATTGTTTTGATTTAGGCCAGGTATATTATCTTCATTTTTAAGAGTTTCTTTAAGAAACTTCATCAGATTCTTGAAAGATAATTTTTGGGACATAGAGCTGAAAGTTTCAGGGTGCCATTTTCTATAAGATCTTCCCAAAAGAAACATTTAAAAAGATGACATATATACCAGTGCTTACTTAAACACAATAAAAACAGTAGATTTGAGCAGTAATGTTAGTTTGCTGTGGAGTTCTTTACAAAGGGCTTAGGCTGCATTTCCTTCTATAGAGGTGCATTCTTGTAGAAATTTGTGGCATGGTAGATCAGAAAATCCTCTTAGGTTTAGGCAGGAGGAAATATTTAAACATTGTTTTAGATTTTCGTAAAGGTATTTGATTTGATCTGTTTGCTTCCAGTAAAAATACTTGTTTTTAGTAAAAAATTTAAGTACATTTACATGCTTATTGTTTATCTTTTCTTGAGGCTGTGAAAGCTGTCCACATTTTTACTGTGTATTAAATAGCTGAGGGTCATCAGTGGCTGTCTTATGTTGCTCAGATAGAGGAGCAGCTCTTAATCTTTTTTGGTTCTTGGATCCTTTCATGAATCAACTGAAAGCTATAGATTGACTTCAGGAAATTTCTCATTCCATAAACAGAATTGTGAGTGTAATTTCTTTTTTTTTTTTTTTTTTTTTTTTTTTTTTTTTGTGACGGAGTCTCGCTCTGTCGCCCAGGCTGGAGTGCAGTAACCGGATCTCAGCTCACTGCAAGCTCCGCCTCCCGGGTTCATGCCATTCTCCTGCCTCAGCCTCCAGAGTAGCTGGGACTACAGGCGCCCGCCACCTCGCCCGGCTAGTTTTTTGTATTTTTTTAGTAGAGACGGGGTTTCACCGGTTTAGCCAGGATGGTCTCGATCTCCTGACCTTGTGATCCGCCCGTCTCAGCCTCCCAAAGTGCTGGGATTACAGGCTTGAGCCACCGCGCCCGGCCTGTAATTTCAAGGGGTTCATAGATCCTCTGAAATTCATCTATATAGTCCAGATTAACAAGTGACCTGCTCTGCTGGTAGGCTAGGGGGAAGTTCTAGCTCTTAGTTTTTAAGTATTTTGTGGAAGCTGGAATTGATTCTCTTCAGACACTTGTCAGTACATCCTAATCTTGTGTCTTCTAGGAAATGTTCCCCAGTTTTTACCTCTAATGTTAGGATCCAAGAGGAGCTATTGTTTTTCTGAGCTGATCCATCTGTAAATTTTCTTGATTTAGAAATTTTTATGATTTAGAAAAATGTAATTGGAAATTACCTATTCTTTCCTTTTTTCCTCTGGAAGTCCTTTTATGATTAAGCTTTTGGTTCCCAAGACTTTCTGTGAACTGGATTTTTGATGAGAGAACCACTTGTGTAGAGAGATGTGTATTCACTTTTTAAAAGGAAAGCTCTCTTCTTTCCTGTGTACATACTTGTCTAGGTAGTATAAACACTTTCCCCAGGACTGTCAGCAAACACCCACAGCCACTGTCATTTATTGTCCAACACCTACATAACACAATTCTAAACTCCTATTTAACTTGGATTCCTGTCATTTGGATTGGGCAATATTAGGCTTTTCTTACATGTGTCAGTATATGAATTAATAATGTAGTTAGCAAATCCATAATTAGGTCCAGTATGTCATTAAGAAGTAGAGATTTTAATTACACATTTAAATAAGATCCTGTCATTGATACATAATTGAATTTACTTTTTCCATCCTTTCCCCCACAATACAGCCAAGTTCAGTTTGTCATTGCTAGGGGATTTTAATTAGTTTACTGCTGTATCTTAATTAGAGATGAGGTTACCCATTAGTCTTCAGATTAATTGGATTCTCTATTTTGTGTTTGCTTTTTTTTTCCCCCACAGAAAAATAAGCTGGAGGTAAGCATATGTATAACATACAAAAATACTAATTGCTTCAATTTCCATAAGCTTTTACCAGGAAAATGGCAGCTGTCACCTTCTCAAATAACAGGTAGCTATAGTTGTGGATGTGGAAGGAATCTTCCACATACTACTATTTGTGTGTGACTTACCGTTGTGTGGAAATTTTTTTTTTTTTTTTTTTAAATTGTCAGTCTAGGTGCATCTTTCCATCATCTGTTAGGAACCATAGAGAGGTTTAAGGTAGATTCACTTGAGAAGGCTCTGTGGTGGTGTGAAGAAGGTACTTGTCCTGGTTGATACTGCTACTACCTACTTTTTAACCTTGGACCAGTCATTTAACCTCTTATGATTCAGTTTTCTCATCAATAAAATGAAAGTTGGACTAGAAGATTTTTAGGATCCCTTCTAGTTCTATGATTATATGACATGTGCTGAAGAAAAAATAGTTTCTAGTTCAGGAAAAGGATAATCAAATTTAAAAATTCAGAAAGCCTTTATAAATTCAAGTAATTTGGACAAAGGCTGGTGTGAATTGGTTAAATATCTGAATTTGTGAATACTTTCAAATCAATACACTTACTGCAGCTATTCATGTTAAGCTGTAACTTGAATTAGGCTAGCAATATTAACATGTAGTGAGATTTGAGAAACCTGCTACTTTGAATAATTCTGACTTAGACATAGAATATGAATTATTTTGGGTGATTAAAGGTAATTTTACTAAAGTAGCTTAGGTATTACAGTAATATTTATTAAACTTTTAAAAATGTGGTTTAAAGGCAAACTTCAGCCCCCAAATACTAAAAATAATTGAACATATAGTACTTGTGGATCACTCTGTATGAGACAAGGGAGTAGTGTGAAGTTTTACGGTTTTTTTTCCCCTTTCTCTTAAATAAAATCTATGTTAGTCTTTTAAAAATATGTATTTTTGATAACCATAGCTGACAGTAGAACTCCATCACAAGGTTATTGACTTGTTTTGGCAGAATGTGTTTATTATTTTGTACCTCTGCACAAGCTCATGTGTCTCACTTGACAGTTAGTGCACTTTAATGAAAAAACACAAATTGCTCAATGCACATCTGGTTTCCAGTTATTTCTACCCAAAGATTATTTGGGCTGTGGGTCTGCAGTGACACCTAGTGGGTGATAAGGATGTGAGCATCAATGATTAAAATGAATTTCACAACTAACTTCTAGGGCTTTTGGGCATCATGTATTTGTCTTAATGTTCTCATTTCTATTACTGTTTTCATCAGTTAGGATCTAGTTGTGGGAAAATTAAAAGGATTCTCCTCATTGCCAGTGCTGAAACAGACTGCCAGTTGGTCTCATCACCTAAGTCAGAATTGTTAAGTTTGGAACAGATTTCCAAGATAACTAATCCAATCCCTATTTTTTGTTTTTTTTTTTGCGTTTTTAGAGATGAGGGTCTTACTATGTTCCCTAGACTGGACTTGAACTCCTGGGCTCAAGGGATCCTCCTGCCTTAGCCTCCCAAGTAACTGGAACTACAGGCACATGCCACTATGCTCTAATTCTCCATTTTTAACAGGAGGAAACTTACTGAAGCCGAGAGGGAATTACTGATGTGAAGTCACAATTAAGTGCTAGAACCTAAACCTGAATCTCCACCATCCGATTCCCAAGCTTTCTACAATACCCCTTACAGCATTTAATTCTGAGTTTTCTTTTTAGTTTGAGAACTTGGTACTCAGCAAAACCAGTACTGATACCTAAAGGCAGATTTTCTTTCAATAATATGGAGTCAGTGTTCAAATAGAGCTGTTGATAAAACCAAATGCTTTACCTGTTAGATAGTGAACATCCACAAATAACAGCATACAAGCAGGCAAGTACCATCAGGGATATCATAGAGGAGTTGTTTATGTTTAACATTGAGGGATGGAGTGGGAAGATTACACTAGGCCTTTAATAACCCTTGTAAAAGTCTGTGAGTTTTCTCTAGCAAGGTAGAAAGCCCACCTTTGTTCAGATTTTTCTTATTTTCTAGTATATACCAGCACCTTTGGGAGGAAAGGAGAATCAGTATTCAAAGAAACAGTCATTTAGGGTTTGTGGCACATAGTTTGTTTAATCCAGATTGGATACATCAGGTACAGCAGTGGCACACGACTCAATACTGTAAATGATATACATGTTTTAACATATGCACTACAGTTTCAAAAGAAGACGACAGGAAACTCAAGAGTTTTTTTTTTTTTTTTTTCATAGAAAGTTTTCATGTTTTATCTTCCTGCAGTTTTGTACAGTATATTTCTTCTTTGCCATTGTGATGTTGATAAGCAAAGCCCATTTATTATATGAAAATAGAAAAGAACACACTTGATGTATCTCACGATGACATTAATGGGGGGAAGGGTGTGACCTCTAAGTAAAACATTACATTGGAATGTCTGATTATCAAAAATATACCATCCCTCCCACCTCCCAGGTTTGTAAAATAGTCCATTGGTCCAAGGAGCCCCCAGGACGTGGGTCAGTGCCCTACACTGGTTAGACTGACATCATCCAGTGTAGCTGAGTAACCTGCTAAGATAAATGTCATTCCCACACTTGAGAAAAAACATAGAACATTCTGAATAGAAAACAAGACTTAAAAGGAGCCCCTTTAAAGCTGTTTCATTTTCTGATAGCCACTTTCTCTTAGTTTTAATAATGCTCTTCATGGTGCTGTTCGGGCTCCAAGGGTCATGGGTCATAACAATGTTTTTCCTTCATCTAGTCATTTTAAAGCTTTGCAAATAGTGGATTTCATTAGGAAATCAGAAAGAGAAAATAAAAGTTTGTCATGGTTACCATGCCAAGTAGTGTAGAAAGGAAATGAATATTGCCTTAAGTTCACAGCATTGGGATATTTTTGCCTTATAGTTACCTGGTAATTGAAGTGCGGGAGACTGGAAAACTGGAATTCATTAGTAACCTCAAAATCTAGTGTTAGCTCAATTTTCAACCACTTCCTCTGCAAAACTTAAGGAAAAACTTTTAAGTACATAACGTCTCAATGTACACTTTCCTTGTCTACAATCTAATAAGTGATATCCTGAACTGTAGGAATCATATTTTGAAAACTGGATAAAATCATCAGCATATCCACCAGTTGACGTTTTTGTTAATCATAGATTGGCATTAACTGTCCACTTTAAGTTCTGTTCAAATTCTGTGTGATTGTAAACTAATGTGTTCAACTGTCACTGAGAATATCTATTGGTCTTCTGAAAGGGAGTCTATGCAGTTAGTCCTGAGCTTGGCACTAGTTATGAAAATAGGAGATGAAGGAGAAATAGTACAGAGTTTGTTTCCACAGATCTTGGTTTGTGGTGGTTCTAAATTGAATACTTCCCTCCCCGAAGTCACCACCCTGGAAATCCAGGTATTAAAAATATAAGCAAGCCTCAGAGCAGTGCAATAGAATGTGGAGGAAAAATCCTAGGACAAGATGTCTTAAGTCCTGGATTGCAATAATGGTTCTGTCACTAACTTGACATGTGAACTCGGATAAGTCATTCAGTTTCTTTCCACGTTTTCCCCTCTCTGAATCAGGGATTTAGCTAGTTTACCTACTACCATCACAGACTGTCATAAGGACCACAAGGAGTATAAAAGGTATGCTTCAAAATGTCATTGTCCTAGTCTTCCCTTCATTGAGAAGAGAAAATATTTGACTAAAAAATATTGACTCTTCACTTGTTCATTGATTTCTGACAAAATTGATAGTCCATAGATGGTTCTACCTAGAGGATGGTGGTTTCCAAAGTATGGTTTGTGTTGGTACAGTCAGGTGATTTCCAAGGGCTGTGTCCAAATAGTATTGACATTTATATAACACTATGTCTCCAATTACAGTATGGATTATTTGATGGATCTTCTCCAAAGCATCATTGCTGTCAGAGGCAGTGGGTGTGGTAGAAAATGCATTAGACTAATAGCCAAAAAACTTGTGTTCTGGTCTCAGCTCTGTCATTCATAACTGCATGACCTTGAACAAGTCATTTAATTTCTCTGGGTCTCAGTTTTCTATACTGTAAAGTTAGATATTCTTAAATCGTTTCTAGTTCTTATATGCTCTTAATACTATATTTTCTAGGTTCCCATTCATTTGACATTTGAATGTAACTGTTTGTTTTGCCCTCCCCCTCTTAATGCTGAGTGGGATTGAATGGAATAGGTGGTTTTGGGAATCTTATGTCAAGGTGGTTCATGAACTATGAAAGCTCAAGGGTCATTGCACCAGAAAGCTATTGGCCCCCAGAAAACCCTGATATCCTGGTTTTTCAGTCACTGGCCAATGACTTAGACTTATGAAACCGATTCAGCATACTTTGGACCTTGTGTTTTCTTACCATACCCTTTAGCAGTGTCATCTGGCTGTGTTCTGTAGTGTAGATGAGCCATTTTCCAAAGGTTGACATTTTTTGGACCAGAAGTGAACTGAATCTTTTATCTCTGGCTAAGGCTACAGTGGAGGATGGAGAAAAAGGGGATGGTCTTTTAGGAAGTGGCATGACGTGGGATCTGAACGTGAAGTGGAAGGAACACAAAACATTCTGTTGATTAGGACCAATTAAAAAAACATGGCAAATTGCTTGGGACATGATATTTAACATTAATTTTTGTGGGAACCAGTAAAATGTTCACTTGGTGCCCTATCAAACAGATCCTTTATTGAATCTGTCACTATTCTAACCCTGTAATGACCTGTTCTTAAATTCATCACAGGAAGTTTGTATGTGTATGCAACCATGTTCCAATTTACCTCCTTTTTTTTCTTTTCTTTTTTCTTTCTTTCTTTCTTTTTTTTTTTTTTTTTTTGAGACTGTGTCTTGCTCTGTCGCCTGGGCTGGAGTGCAGTGGCACGATCTCAGCTCACTGCATCCTCCACCTCCCAGGTTTAAGCAATCCTCCCCCTCAGCCTTCCTAGTAGCTGTGATTACAGGGGCCCACCATCATGCCTGGCTAATTTTTGTGTTTTTAGTAGAGATCGGGTTTCACCATGTTGGCCAGGCTGGTCTCGAACTCCTGACTTCAGGTGATTGTTCACCTCGGCCTCCCAAAGTGCTGGGATTATAGGTGTGAGCCACCATACCAGGCCCTATTTACCTCTTTATCTCTTACCCCAGTCAGATCTTATGAAGTATGACAAAGATACTTAGACACCTGTAATTTTGTTCTGTTACTCATTTTTTTTTAAAGAAAAATTCTTTTCTAGTCCTTTGCCTGCCCTCTAAGTGGAGGTTAGCCTGGTCTTCTAATGAGATGTGTATATGAAGGGAATTGATTTAAGTATGTATTTTCCGATGTGTTTAGGTTGGTTGTGTGTATACACATGTACTCTGTAGTTGTAAAGCTTTTTTGCCTTCTTAGTCTGTAAGCTCAGGGGGCAAGAACCACTCGATTCCCACATTAGGGGAAATCCTTGAGGCTAGACCCAGAGAAAGAACTCAGCCCGTGGTCAATGAGGATAAATATAAGGATATAAAGATAGAAAGAAGGCTCCCTCTCCTCTGCCTTCTGCCCACATTCTGGTTAGGTGCCACCTCGAAACCTTTTGAGCCTACAGGGTCAATCGAGCTGGGGTCATAGGGAAGCCCACTAAGGGTGTTTTTAGGTTCCTGGCTAGTGAAACTCATTTAGATGGCTGTGGTGGGCAGAGAAATTCTTGGCCTACAATTAAACAGCTAACCACTAAGCTGTAGGATGGATAGGCAGCTCCTGAGGAGCTCATGTATTTCAGAGCCCAGGCTGCAGAGACTGCAGCAAGGTGGCTGGGTGTTGGGAAGGGCAGGAAAGGACTTGTCACTAACTCTGAGGCCCACCTACTCTGCTATAAGCAGTGAATAACCGTTAGGAGGACTCCAGAAATGCTGCCCCCAGCTCCACCAGGGTGCAAGCTAGTTGAACAGATATGTTGTCCAGGTGTTCAAGAAATAATCTTCACTCCTTTGCTTGCACAGAGGTGATCAGGCTTCTCCCCCATTTCAGCTATCCTCAGGGAGATCAGGCTGAAGCTTCTTCAGACATCAAGGCATCTTCCATAGCAGGTAAGAATCACCTAGAATCTCTTACTTGCTTTTGCTTTGAAGCATTTTTCTTGAGGCACACAGGCTTACCCTTTCACAGCCTCTGTGTGGGAGTTGTCTCAGGTGTGATATAAGTCAGAGGAATCTTGGTCCCCGTACCACTGCCCTCTCTGGAGGAAACTACTCCCGGGACCTCTTGGAAGGGCTCCAGATGGGCTTTATGGTGGGTCCTGAAGGAAGACTCCATATCAAGGTGCCATAATGACTGGCTGCGGCTGCAAGCCCTGGGTCCTTCTGTTCTCCCCTCACTGGCACATACCAGAGTTGACCACTTCTCAGATGTTGGCGATTTGCCTTTTCAAGATTCCAGTGTGATAAATCTGTTCATTCCCTTTCTTTCCCAGAAACCAAAACTGCAAACACTAGTGGTTCCAACCCCAAGGGAAGCACCTCTGTTCTGTGAGGTAGACTTCCCTTACCCCGACACTCTCCGAATTTTTCTTCACTCTTTCCTCCTCTGCAGTTGCATTCACACAGATAGAACTCCCAGGCACAAGTCTGTTGTGCGTGGCAGTGATGAAGAAGGCTTTACTGATGTGTTTCAGGATCATTGGGATCCAGGTAGAGACAGATGGCTGGACACAGAAACAGCCAGGGGTAAGCAGAGAGGTACAGAGACAAGGGAGACAGGGACAGACAAAGGGTAAGGATTGCCGTGTGGTCACTTGGCAGCTCTGCGCAGGTCAGCTGGGCAGTGGGGGCCCAGGCTCAGTTGACCTCACCCACCTGGGGGAATGGAGAGAGAACTCAGCAATAACTGACTTCTTAGCCTAAAAGCTTTTGCTATAAAAGGAGAAAAAAAAATCCCTCACAAAATGCATTGTTTTGGTTCAAAGGTGTTGGGTCCATGGAGAAAAACATTTCACAAAAATCCGTTGGTGTTTTTGTTTTCCACCTTTTCCCATGAATAAATATTATCCATTAAGAGCCTTGAAAAAGGTGCTTAAATACACAGTGTTATATTTTCTTCCTGTTTTGCTTGTGACAACTTGGCCTCTGCTGCTCTTGATCTTGTATTTTCCTCACTGGGGTCTCCAGAAACAATTGTTATTTGGTCTGAGTCTGAGGCTCCTCCATCCAGGCCCTGTCCTGGCACATAGCCTACATCCCCCACTGGCCCATCCCCGACCCCCCCCCCCCCCCCTCCCTCCCTTCCTCTGGCCCCAGTGAGATGCAGTATCACAGGGCTATGCCCACGCTAGCAGCGTGAACCTCAGGTGCCCCTTTGCTGCCTCTTTTTCCTTCCAGGCACAAGTCTCAGTGCTAGGGGTACAATGGGGCAGGCAGAAATAGTGGGGAAAGGGGGGAGGGAGTGGTCCCAGTGGCCACCCACCAACATGCCAGTCCCCTTCATTCCCCACTACCCCCTCTGGCCCTCTGTCCAGTGGTTTTACAAGGCGGAGACCTTGACAACATTGCTGGCTATGGAAGGAATGTTCGTGTTGGGGCCTGGGCTGGCAGGGGGTGGCCGACTTTCCCCCTCTGGGGTTAGCGCTGGGGGAGTGGGGATGCTGATGATGGCTGTGGTGATCTGGGATGTTTTGCAGTTTGGTCTCAGTCCGTCGTCTGCTTTCAAATTAAGGCTGGAGCGACTGGGATAGAAAAGAGTGAGTTGATGATGGTTCCTGCTGGCCAGTCTCCCAAAGCTTCCTTGACCCCCTACATTCCTTGCTCATGATAACCAGGATGATATTTTGTTGTCCCTCTATCTCTGCCTTTTGTAATCAGTTTGTAATAATCCATTCTAATTATTATTTCTAAACTACTAGCAATTACCAGGTTGTGTATGGTAGGCTTTGAATTGCAGAGTGTACATCACTCCCACCAGTGATTGTTTACCTATCATTTGTGGCATTTGGCATTTGCCTTCCCTGAATTCTCTGCAACCCATTTGGAGGTAGTGGGAAGTGGCCTAAATATAAGCAGAGAGGGAGGGAAAAGTCAGTCTCTGGGATTCAAAATCAGCCTAGGATAAGCCATGAGTAACACAAATATGAAAACTGTTTCTTGAGAAAATGGTCCATTCCTTGTACCAGATCAGATCATTTTTGTGTATCTAGAGACACGTTATTTTATAGGTATATATATAATTCTTTTTAAAGTTTTTTTTACCCCCTGTTACCTAACCCCATTTTCAGTCTAAACTACTGTAGTACCTACTCCAACAGCATATGAAAGGGCTTTGGGTTTCCTTGCAAGGAAAGGAGGAAGGTAGAGGGGCTCATGCATTAGATAAGGGGAGCGGCTAGAGGATCCTCAAGGTTCTCCTAATGCTGCGATTGTCTAATTCTGGGAATGAGATGATTCGAGCCTTTGGGGGTGATGGAAGCCACCCACCTGGTTGTGAGGGAGGGCTGCTCACTGCCCTGGATATGGATCGTGCTGAGCTCTTGCATGCTGCGCAGGCGAGTAGCTGGCAGGTTAGAATTGGGCAGGTGTGTGGTCTTCTTACTACGACGGGAGCAGCAGGTGGTAGTGAGGCCTGGGTGGCTGGACAGTGAAGGACTTCTTGTGGATGGGTAGTTCTGCATTGAACTCTCCATGCAGTTCTGCTCAAACATCTGCTCATCAATAAACTCGTGGTTCTGTGGGAGGTAGAAGGAGAGGTAGGAAAAGGAGGTAGGGACGAGAGAGGTAAGCCCCTATATGCTGTATGCCTGCCTGTCTCTGTTCTGGACCTTGAAGGAAGGGCTCCCAGCTGCCCAGATCACAGATAAGCATTCAGGAGGGGTGATGTCCCATGGGCATCCAATGAGGACAGAAAGAGAAGCATATTGGCAGCCCTGGCCATCAGCTCAAAGGGTAGGGACTGCAGTTGTGAAATCATGATGTGACATATACTCCATCTACAGCTTTGAGCTCTGAAGGGCCATAGAGGACACAGAGGGATTCAGTGGCATCATCACAGCTAGAAGCAAAGACTTTACTTTCCAGGCTTCGTACAACATCTGCCAGAGGTGGCAGATAAGGAGTCACTGACTGTGGGTAGTGGGTATGCTAGGTTGTCTTTCCTGGATTTAATAGGTAAGGGTGTGACAAAAGCTTTTAAACATGGGGGTCATTCACAGAATTGGGAGAGCATTGATCCTGAAGGCCAGTGGGGCAAACTGTCAGGGATAGGGTTTCTTTTAATTATTATTTTCCCCACCTGATTATGGGATATGAGTCCTTAATATACCTGGAGGCACAGGATTCCCTAGGTCAAGTGTAAGCACGGGAAGGGATTGCTAAACTATCTCCTGACTGCAGGCCATTGGGATGGGGTATAGCTGAACCCAGGATAACTAAAAAATGGCTGTTTGGCCAAGGTGACTACAAATCTATGGCATTAATGGTCTGGCTAAGGCTGCCAGAGTGAGGAGAAAGTCTGAAGAGACATGGCATGAGAACAGAGTTCAGGGAAAGACCAGCCTGGCGGCAAATACCAGGAGTCCCCACGGAGCTGGGATGTGGCACAGACAGATGTGGCACATGGGGACTCACAGGATACCAGCACTGGTGCCATGTTCCACCACCCCTTCCATGTCCCTGGGGAGGTCCAAAGAGGGAACTAGAAAGACAGTTGGGTGGTTCAGCACAAGAAACCGGAAGCCTGAGCTGGTGCTGGGTGTGACAGCAGAGGTAGGAGGAGCCCCAGAAGAATCAGCAGCACATGCACAGAACCAGGCCGGGGGGTAAAAAGGGGAGAATCCACAGACTCAGAATTATCAGGGAGAAAAACATCAATTGAATTTTTAAAAAGTTATACCTTGATGGTGGAGGTTCGTACAGATAACAGGGGATCATCCACAAGATAGGACAACCCCTACAGGACAACATGCCAACAGAAGATAAAAACACCATTGATTGTACATTCCAGCATTCCCAAGCCAGTTTTGACATTCAATCTCTTGATCCCGGCATTCCACCCTTTGAGTCAAACATTCCATCCCTCATTCCCAGCATTCTGCCCGCTTTGTCCCAACATTCCACCCTTTAGCCCCAACAGGACCCTGCTCAACCCCAACATTCACTCCTTCCATCCCAACATTCTGCCTCTCCTGTCCCAACATTCCACCCCTTGAGTCCAACATTCCTCCCCTAAAATCCAGCATTCCAGGGCTTTAATCCCAATATCTCACCCCCACAATCCAACATTCTTTCCCTCAAATTCAGCATTCCATCCCTTCAATGCCAGCATTCCATCCCTCAATTCTAAAATCCGATTTCTTCAATGCCAACATTCCAGTCCTTCAAACCCAAATGTTTTCACCCATATCCTTTCAATTTACACATTCCACCCAGCACATGCAACTTGGAAAGGGCAGTTGGGTCCAGGCCTATCCCTTTGGCAAGCTCAGAGTCTTTGAGAGAAAGTCTAGATACGAATATACATTCTTGATGATAAATCCTGTAAACTAGGGTTTGCAGAGCACCCTCCCATTTTGGAAGTCCTTGTTGGGTTCAACTGCCATCCACAGTGTCCACATTTGGCTCAGATAGAGTCATGTAAGCCAGGCAAGGTGATGTGCACCTGTAGTTCCAGCTACTTGGGAGGCTGAGGTGGGAGGATCACTTGAGGCCAGGAGTTTGAAGACCAGCCTGGGCAACACAGCAAGATCCTGTCCCTGCAGCCCCACACCCCTCTCCCTGCCAAAAAAAAAAGGAGTCATCTAACATTTATTCTCTCTACATCTGGGAGGCCAGGATATGGAATATCTAGAATTAGGAAGTTCCTTCCTTAGTGTACTGAGCCCTGAATATAGACTCTTTGGGGAGGAGGTTCTAGAAAGGAGCAGGAAGGCTTTCACTTTGTTTCTCCTTGGCTTTTCTACCCTGACCTCTCTTCCCTGTCTGCTATTCCTAGCACTTATCTGCCAAGGGTCTAGGGTTGGCCCCACTGCCCTTCCTTTCAGTCTGATGGTTAGGCACAAGCATCATTCCACACTCAAGCTGTGGCACCCTCAACCATGGCTCTGTTTTAACAATCAGCCTGTTAGCATCTGGATCCCCTGAGAACCGCAGGGTGACTGGGCAGGGGTTGGGTGGGGGGGGGTGGTACTTCTGAATCCTGGTTGGAGAAGTACATGCACTGCCTCCACACACTGTCTGCAGGAGGGTGTAGGGAGCCAAGGGGCCCACAGGCTGCATCAACCCAGCCCCAGAGGTGGGACAGAAATCAACACTCTTCTCTACTGTCCTATACAAATTCAGCCCAAGCTTTGAAGGGTGATGCCCGTCAGAACTGAGAAACTGATAGGCAGACCCCTAAGTCCTCAGTAATCAAGAAATGGGCTTTGGAGATGAGTATAGGAGTGTGTGGGAGGCTGGGGGAGTGGCCTCCTCAATGCTCCTGCAGGACAGAGCTGGCCTCCCACCCTGGTGACCTTGCCCCACTCCTCAGGGTCTTCCACCTGAGGGCCAGTAGATCCCATCACTACCTGTTGGATCTGAAGGGGACAGACTTTGACATCTGGCCCAGAGTGAAGATGTGAGTACAGCCTTAGAAAAGGGTCAGGGTCAGTGCTGAAAAGGAGGTGGCAATGGGCTGGGACTCACAGTGGTTTTTTCCAGGCAGTGCAGCAGGTGATGATGCTGGCTCTCGATAAGTGAGGTGGTCTTGCCCATGTGCTCCTCTTCTGGGGTGCCCTAGTAAAAAAAGAAGAGAGATTGAGTAAAAAGCTAGTGGCTCTTCCCCTCTCCAGCTCCTTCATTTCTCCACTAAAGATCAAAGGGCAATAGAATAATCAAAGTTTTTTATTTGACCAAATTTCAGGGTCAGCATTGAATATGCTAGCCTTTGGGCTCAGAGGCCCTTGGTCTAAACCTGGTTTAGAGGTAGTGGCGATAATCCTATAGGAGTGGTGTGTGAATGGGGGGCTGTCACCTGGGGAAAGTTTGGAAACATGTCCTCCTTGGGGTTCATACTAGGGCTCTGGGGTGGGAGTGCTGGTGTCCCAGGAAAGAGAAAACAAGCCGATCTGCCCCTTTATGTTCCCCAGCCCAGGTACTCTAGGTACCTACCGTCAGCTCCAGTGCCTCGTTGAGGAGCCCGTTACGCTTGCTGTGCAGGTATGCATTTGAACTCCCTGTTTTGGCCACACGGATCCTGGCAAGGCGGGCCTTCTGTGATTGGCAGAGATAATAAAAGAATGAGGGAGACCATGATACAAAAAGACAGCAAGCCTGGTGACGCTGTGAGGCTGGCTTCCCAGGTGACACCTGATGAAGGGGATGAGGCTGTTTCTCTCCAGCCTCATGCATCTCCAGTTATAGACCCAGGGATTGGGTCTGAGACGTTGTGTACCCACTTTGTATAGCTTGGTCGCGTCAGAATTCTCAGGAGTCTCCACTCATCTCTCCAGCCCAGGTATTATCCTGACAGGAGAAATATCTCTCATCCAAGCTCTATTCTCCCAAAGGTTTCATGACCTTTATCTACTCAGTATTGCAAAATGCCGTGTGCTATTCAGTTGTGCTACTCAGTTTTCTTATCTCTAGACTGCAAACTCCTTAGAAGAGTGTATGTGATAGCTGCCCTGATTCTCCTCTAGGGTCCAGTACAGTTTTCTGTATATAGTAGGTCCCCAAATATGCGTTAATTATGAGAAGAGCTAGGAGGGTGCCTATGTGCTCTTCAATACTTCTTAACTCCTCTGCAATTTTTTTCTTAGCACTTATTACTGAAGAAAGATATGTTTTATATATTTATCTTGATACTTTCTCTCCCACTAAAATGTAAACTCCTTGAGGGCAGGAGTTTTTGCCTTGTTTACTGATGTACCCCCAGTAAACAGTAAGTTCTCGATTTTTAAAGTTAATAAGCACATTTACAATTGTATTTCTGTCTTTGGGAGTGGACTTATGCGTGTGCGTGTGTGTGTGTGTGTATATATATTATTAGTATAAATATATATATTATTAGTATAAATATATATATATATATATATATATATTTTTTTTTTTTTTTTTTCTTTTGAGACGGAGTCCCGCTGTCACCCAGGCTGGAGTGCAGTGGCACGATCTCGGCTCACTGCAACCTCTGCCTCTGGGTTCAAACAATTCTGCCTCAGCCTCCTGAGTAGCTGGGATTACAGATGCCCACCAACACACCCAGCTACTTTTTGTATTTTTAGTAGAGACGGGGTTTCATCAGGTTGGCCAGGCTGATCTCAAACTCCTGACCTCAGGTGATCCGCCTGCCTTGGCCTCCCAAAGTGCTGGGATTACAGGCGGGAGCCACTGTGCCCGGCTGCATGTATATGTTAACATATGTTTGTTT
This sequence comes from Chlorocebus sabaeus, assembly GCF_047675955.1. Taxonomy (NCBI): domain Eukaryota; kingdom Metazoa; phylum Chordata; class Mammalia; order Primates; family Cercopithecidae; genus Chlorocebus; species Chlorocebus sabaeus. The sequence continues at coordinate 24,808,134 of NC_132923.1, read as the reverse complement.
TGCTGCACATGACAGTGGGAATGAGTATAGGTACATGTGACAGTTGACTGGCTGTGCCTAAGAAGGGAGGATGGGACACATTTCCATACACTACTTGGCTTTAACTAGGACAACTGAAACTCTCCCCAGCTCCAACCTGGGAAGCCTTCAGCAGAGAAGGCCCACTGCAGGAGGGCTGCATGGTATCTCAGTTCAAGCTCATCTCTCCTGTGTGCACAGGGAGAAGCTGAACACATTACACATGCTGGCTGCCCTTCTCCTTCCTAATGACTGTCATCATTGTCACCATGACAGTAGCACAACCAAAGAAAGAGGACTAAGGAATGAGTCTGAGAGAGGGAGAAGGGACTGGGTAGAGGGTTCTTGCTGGTTAAAAAAAAAATGCAACTTGATGTTTGGGCTCTTTATAACTATTTACAGCCCCAGGCTCTTGCTACTGGAAGCAGAACAGCCCACAAGGATAGCAGACCCATCCTGGAGTAGAAGGGTCCCTCCTTCTGGCTCTGAGCAAGTCCACAGGCGACTTCAGCATGGACTCTACACAGGAAAAGAGTCCTAAGGAAATTGCGGCAATTTCCACTTCTTGTCACCCTCTCCCCAAGTGTCCTGCTGGGCTGGTTCATCTGCTAAAAGGAGGCCACTGACTCAGGGGTTCAGGTGGTCAACAGAAGCACAAAGGACGTGTATCTCTTGCTTTGTGGGAAGTATCTCCTTGCAGAAACAATTCAACTCCCTTCCCAGGCTTCTAAATATGGGGAAGGGGCCAGGACTTGAGCCTGAAAGATCTTCCCTTAAGTCTGAGGAAGACTGCTCCTCTTGATGAAGGAGAGAATAAAAAGGGGAACCTGGGAGAGAAAGGATGATGGCAAATCAGTGTATCATGCCTCCTCTCTACAAGCAGAGAACATTGATTGGGGGTCAGGACAGTTCTACTCCGTGGGAATCCTGCTCCAGCCCTACCCTTGGCTAGATGTTTACGTTCAAGCAAGTTCCTCATCATTTGAGGATGTGGCTGCATTTGCTTTGGGTGAGTGCTGGGTGTTGAGAGTTTCATATGGAAATCCAATTGTGTCAAGCTTATTATAGTCTTATATAATTTGATTGCACCACTTGGAGCCAGACCTTTCTTGTATCTGGGGTCCGTCTTCATTAGTTTCTAGAGATGAAAGATTCTCCTGTTCTTCTTTGTGGCACTTCTTTTAATCATATCTTACCCTGGGCTCTATTAAAGCAACAGATTGTCATACCAAATGTACTAGATCATTTAATCACTTCCCACACAGGATAAAAAGGTTTGCAATGGATTTACAGAACCATACCCAGCATATGAAATTGGGTGGGGCTCTATAGCCTGGTTTTGAGCTCTTGGGGCCTGGGGCATGTGGCTTATGCATATTTTTATCTCTTAACACCCAACACAGGGCTTCACACCAAACAGGTGCTCAAGCAACGTTTATGATGGCTGAGGAAGGAAGAAGATCCTATGTAGATGACTGGAAGGCCATGCTTATACAGCCACTGTAATGGGCTCAATCCTTGAGTGGACTGGTCAGCTTCATCCTCTTCCATGGCCTTAAGAACAATGTGAGAGTTAAAAGAGAGCTTAGAGATCATCCAGACAAATTCAAAGACCAAAAAAAAAAATGGAGGTTGTGAGGGGAAGTAACTTATCCAGGGAAAGGCAGTGGACGATCAAGACTTCAGCTCAGGACCTCCAACTTTCAGACCGAATGTTGCTTCCAGAACATTCCCCTCCTCCTCCCCTGAATTTCCACCATCAGACAAGTTTCGAAATTCGAGCAAAGCCCAGGAGATTGCATTTTCAACAAATGTGGAGACTCCAGGGTTGGAGGAGAGGGGATTTGGAAGGAGAATGCTGCTACTCTGGGTACAGTTGCAGGCACCATCTATGTTCAAGCTGATACTTCTATCAATCCTTGAGAGGCCTCTCACAATTAAGCACTTTCTTCCTGTCTGGCTGATGGGTGCCTTTTAACCGTGAGTATTTCTATCACTTGCCCTGGGAGAGGCAGTAGGAGGAGAAAGAGAAAGAAATGGAAAGCCAAAACATGGGCAGTTGCATTCTGGGACATTTATTTCAGAGAAATTAAAACTTATGCTCACACAAAAACCTCTACATGATTGTGCACAGTAGCTTTATTTGTAATAGCCCAAAACTGGAATCAGCCCAGGTGTTTCTCAACAGGCAAATAAACAAACTGGTACATCTGTACCATGGATACTACTCAGCAATAAAAATGAATGGATTACTGATACAGCAACTTGGATGAAAATCCAGGAATCATATAGAATGGAAAAAGCCAATACCCAAAGGTTACCTATTGCATGAATTCATTTGTATAATATTTTTGAAATTAAACCATTTATAAATGATGGAAAAATAAATAGTTTTAACTAGGACAACTGAAACTCTCCCCAGCTCCAACCTGGGAAGCCTTCAGCAGAGAAGGCCCACTGCAGAAGGGCTGCATGGTATCTCAGTTCAAGCTCATCTCTCCTGTGTGCACAGGGAGAAGCTGAACACATTGCATGTGCTGGCTGCCCTTCTCCTTCCTAATGACTGTCATCATTGTTCGGGGTTAGGGACAGGGCAGGGCTAGGGCAGAAGGTGGGGTTATAAAAGGGCAACCCACGGGATCCTTGTGGTGTTGGAACTGTTCAGTCTCTTGACCGTGGCAGTGGATGCATGAACTTATCATACACACATACATGCACACACACACACCAGTCCAAGTAAAACTGGAGATATCTGAATAAGATTGGTTGGTTGTACAATGTCCATACCCTGGTGGTGATATATAGTGCTATTGTTTTGTAAAATGTTACCACTAGGGGAAACTGGTGGACAAACTTTATAAGAGATTGTTCTGTGTTATTTCTTACAACTACCTGAGCATCTATAATTATCTCAATAAAACATTTCATTAAAAAAAAGAATATGGGTATGCACCAGAACTGGAGATAGGGACCAAATGCCCCACTCCGGATGTTCCCCTCTCTCTGTCCACTGCCAGACCTCCCCTTATCTCCAGTTCACTTGGCTCAGAGGACACAGTATCTAAGGCAAATAGTAACAGACTAATCTTAGTAATAATCCCAGTCAAACCAGTCATGGGAAGAGGATGACAATACAGCTACTTAGCTCCCAAGTATGTGGTCCAGGCTGAGAACTATCATTAGCTTCCTTCCCGTCCCATCTCTCCACTTTCCACCTACTTGCCTTGACCCATCATGACAGACTCAATGCTGGAGCAGCGAGTATTTATTTCCCTCTTATAGGAAGCCCAAGGTGACAGAGACAGAGCTGAGCAGCCTTGAGGAGAAACGGTATCCAGGCAAGGTGAAAACACTGTAAATATTTACTCTGATTTCAAGGGGAGAGAGAGGAGGGAGAGGGAAAGGGGCAGGGAGGGAGGGAGACTCATCTTTAGCAGCTAGAGGAAGGAAGAAGCCTGAGTTGCTCCTAGATTTTAATCACACAGGATGAGCTTTATAATGTCCCAGGGGAGAGCTGGGAACACACCTGTAATCCCAGCTACTCTGGAGGCTGAGGTGGGAGGATTCCTGGATCCCAGGAGTTTGACTCCATCCTGGGCAACATAGTGAGACCCTATCTCTAAAAAATAATAATAATAAATCAATTCCCAGGGGAGGGGAAGGTAGCTGTAGGAGTGACTGAGAACACAGCTGGAAGGGGCTGTCACTGGTGTGTGCACAGCTGTGGGCTAGTGGGTGAGCTGAGGATTCCTGTGAACCTCACCTGCTCTGCCAGAAACCTGTGTTAGCCCTAGCCCCTTTGGGGCGGGGCCACTAGAGGATCCCTGGCCCTTCAGGGTCTCTGGTTCCTGATTGTGGGAAGGAGATCCCAGTTTCTGCATAATGAATTTAGACCCTATTCAAATTTGCTGCCTGACTTAAACAGGGAAAGAGGTAAGATTTCCGTTTCTGGGATGACTGGCAGGAAACAGGAGGTAGGGAAACCCTGGGTGAAGAGGTAAGAGATAGGCGTGTATGGGACAGAAAGGATGACGGACAGAGCCAGAAGATAAATCTTAAGGTGGCAACTTAACAGACCAGGTCAGCATAAATAAAAACATAGTTCAGCAGAGGCAGAGGGGACAGGAGGCAAGGAGCCAACCATAAAGGCACACAGAAGGTGATAGGCTAGAAGTGGAAACCAACTGGATTCACTATACAATTATATGTAAATTGTTATATAAGAATTATTATACATTTTGGAGCTAGCTTTCATAACCTTTATAGCTTTGTGACGGTCGGCATACACAGATCTGTTCTGAAATTCTGGATTTCTTCCTCCATAACGACATTAACTTCCCTTTGAGCCTTTACACCCAAGGCAAGCCCTGCTACCTGGAGGTTATCCCTGCAAGCAGAAGGCCAGTAGCAGGAATTCTGTAGCAAGGAAAGAATCTGGCTGCAATGCATAGGGCCGACCACATAGTACATGCTCAATAAATGTTTGTGGAATAATGGATAAAAGAATAAAGTAAGGAGACAAAACCCCAAGCCTCCAAAAGCCCGTCTTTCAACAGCTCTCCTCCTTTCCGTTGTCCTCAGAAAGGCTCTGGCCATAATCCCTGGGGGCTGAGATGCTGCTGAAGGGGCGCCACAGTTCAGCCCAGATCTGAAGACAATGAAAAGCACCGCTTTCCCACTTCCCCAACCCAGATAACCCTCTTCCGAGAGGAAACCTGGGGAAAGTCACTACCCAGAAACCTCACTGGCTAGATGCCTTAAAAATGCAAATGAACAAGAATTGACTGAGTCGATGAGTTGTTCTAGAAACAAGGTGGAGGGCTAGCTGGAAAACGAGGCTTCTTTCTGAGCACCAAAGCCTTCAGACATTTTTCCTCATTGCATGGACAAATGACCGTATTTTACCCTCTCCTGCCATTTTCAGCAGTGTTTATTGAACATAATCTAAAACTTTCCCCAGGACTGATGGTTAGTCTCCTGATCACCACCTGCAGTTGACTTCAGTGCCTTTGCCCTATGATGTCTTGGAGATTCCTAAAGCCTGTTGTGCCATTTGTCCTTGAACTCAGTGACCTTAGGATGCTCTCATTTCACAGTATTTATTTTTCTTTTCAACAAATTTATTTTTGTCACTGGGTTTTATATAGGCTTTTATAGGATATTAAAAAGAGATTATGTTTCCTAGTAAGCTCTTGGCTGGGAGAGGGAGGAGTGCAGGGACGGCTGAGTGGCAGTGGCTGAGGGAGTGTAGGTGGAGCCAGGGGCCAAGGAAATTGCCATAGAATGTCTAAAGGTGGATGGTTTACAGATAATTGAGGGTTCATTGCATTTTGGAACTGATGGGCTGGAATTCAGGAGACCGATGAGCAGGAAGGGACTGAAGCTACCTTACCTTGCAAAGCCAGAGGCTGTCTGTGCAGTGATCCTCAGGAGCTCTAGGCCTGGCTCCCTGACTGCTGCTCCCCTGTATCCTTTACACTGCCCCCACATCCCTGCGTCTGAGGCTTACCTTTTGTGCCCTGCGTTTATCAGCTCTCTGATTCTGGTGGTAAATCCGGCTAAAATTGGAAACAATCACAGGGACTGGCAGGGCAATGACCAGGACGCCACTCAAGGAGCAGATGGAGCCGAAGATCTTCCCTGCAATCGTCTTAGGCACCATGTCTCCGTATCTGAGAGAGGGAGAGAAACAGGCTGTAAGGGAGAGAAGGCCATTTGGGAAACAAGTGACGCTTCCCTGCCAATCATTCACCTATTCATTCATTCACTCATTCAGCAATTGTTTAGAGTACCTACTATGTGCCAGGTACCGTGACATGGACCTGGGGGTGAACAAGAGAGACAAGATCCTTATGTGCAGGGAGCCAACATCCTAACAAGACCATAAACAATTAAGTGAATACATAAAAATATTGTGTCTTGGTTGGTTCTATGAAGAGACTAGAGAGAGGTGCTGCATCAGGTGGTGGGAGTGTGGTCAGGAAAGGCCTCTCTGAGGAGCTAACATTTAAGCTGAGAGCTGAATGTAAAGGATCCAGTCATGTAAAACACCTGGGGACAAGTGTGTGTGGTAGAGGAAACAGCAAGTACAGAGGCCTTGAGGTAGCAGGAAGGAGTTTGGTCTGATCTAGGAATTGTCAAGGGTCAGCAGGACTAGACACCACAAGAGGAGGGTAAGGCAGGCAGGGGCCAGATCACACAGCATCTGACGGGCCATGGGGAGGAATATGGGTTTATCCCATTCAGTGAGGCACCATGAGGAGTTTTAAGCAGAAGAGCAACAGAATCTCGTTAATGATGATAACAGCAAATAACAAACTCACCTATTCATGTGGATTTATAATTTACAAAGCACTTCTGCATATTTACCTCACATAAGCCCCATGAATCCTGTGAACTTTGTATTCTTATCCCCATTGTACAGATGCAGGAACTGAGGCTAATTACATTGACAGCTCTCCTTTGCTCAACTGGGATTAAAAGCCACTCTTCTTGCTTTTGTCTATTTTCCAGTAGCCATAGCATCTCAGAGGGGGACCATGAGCTCTGAAGCTCAGCCCCTTAAAGTTGTGAAGCCACATTGGAACTGTGCTGGCTCCTCTCAGAGCTTGGAGAAACTCTTTTAAGTACTTCACACCCTAGCAGCTGCCCTCTGGGACCAGGTTGGCCTGGATCCTACTCAGTCCTGGGCAGGCAGGCCAGAGCCTCTGTCCTCCAATCAATAAGATATTCTCCACAGTGGTTAAGTGTTTAGTCTCCTCTTTATTGAGATAATTGAAAGGCCTTATTAAGCAAGGCCTTATTAAGCAAAGAGCTGTGATTACTCCTTCGGCTAAAGCCAGAAACACCATCTCCCCTGCCTCTGTGCCCTCTGGGTGTCTGGAGCAGAAACAAGCTTAGGATGACCAGGAATTGCTTCTGCTAAAATAGGCTCAAAGTCATCTGTCCTGAGGAAACCACGGGGCTTGGACTTCCAGAGAGGATGTGGAAGGGGATGGGGCAAGCCATTTCACAAGGAGGTATGAACACCCAAGAACTTGGTGGAGGACATGGCAGAGGTAGACAGGTATTCGGTGAATGAATGAATGAATGATCTCACTTAAGCCTCTCAATTCCCTTTGAAGTAGGCTCCTGATTTGAGACTGTCTTCCTCCTCCTTCAGTGTTCATGCCCTTTGCCCTGGCTCGAGATTTCCTGGATGTGCACTAGCATTAGGGCCTGTGATAGAGCCTCCTAGATCTTTGCAGCTAGAGTTGTCTCCTCTGCCATGGTACTCAGGAGAGGTCTCCAGGGAAGTGGTTGAGAACATGGATTCTGAACTTAGATAACATGGGTTCAAGACTCACCCTGCTCCATAAAATAACTGTATGATCTTGGGGGAATGTTACTCTGGGCCTCAGTTTCCTTGTCTGTAAAATGAAGATAATAACAGTAACCTAGATCATAATCCTATTGTGACATACACAGCTCCACAAACAATAGATAATATTACTTTTAGCTAGGCATTCTGAAAACCACAGTCTCTGTTGATGGGAAACTCTAAAAACACAGTCAGGTGTCCCAAGTTCAAATAGCCCAATTAATGAAGAAAAAGGGGCTGCCTTTGAGATATATCACCTTAGCTGGGATTTGCAGATGACACAACTGAAAGGGGGCCTGCAGGCACAGGGCTGTGGATGACAATAAAGCATGGCAGGAGTGCAGAAAAACAGTGCCAGGAAGGCTGCATTTCAGAGTGACCACGGCTGGTGAGGAATGCTAAGGACAACAGAAAGACTGTTTCATCCATATGAAGAAAGAGGGAGAAGGGAAGCCATGCCTCCTGCTGGTGCAGATGGTCTGCTAGTGACAGATGACAGGGAGAAAGCCGAACAATCCACTCCCAGGCGTCCTCTGCCTCCTCCACCAGGAAGAAGGAGCTGCATCTTGGAGAAGCTGGAATAAATGCCGAAAAGAAGGATCCAGAGCTTAAAGTAGGAGACGGGAGAGCAGGCAAGTGTCCAGCTGAATTCAGTAGATTTACATCACAGGCCCACATGAATCCCACCTGGGAGACAGGAGGAATGTGCAGATGGGGTTGCAGAACCACTGCCCTGGATCTCTGAGAAATCATGGTGCAGCAGAAAATTACCAAGCGACTAGAGATGGAAAACGGTTGTATTGAATTTTTAAAGAAGGCAAAAGGAGGTCTGAGAAACCACAGACCAGTAGGCTTGGTATCCATAAATTGTGCCATCAAATTGCTGGCAGAATTTGAGTGCAGATTATTAAGTAGACAGCTTGTGAATACTTGGAAAATAAGCTGTATTGGTTCACTAGGCACACATCTTGCCAAATTAACCTTATTTCTTGTTTTGACAGTGAGGTTAACTGGTTGGTAGATCAGGAGATTGCTCCAGACCTACTGCATCATGATTTTAACAAGATGTGTTCTTGTCCCAGTTCTTTATACCCTTGACAAGCTGGAGGAGTGTGGTGTGGAGAGCAGTGTGGTTAGCAGGGTTTGCACGACCATCTCCAGTCTTCGGGCACTTCTCAAAGATTACCAACTGTGGTCCTATGCCAGCAAAGGAAATTCAGGGTTTTCATGTCAAAACATCTCCTTTAATGAAAAAGTGAGTAAGTAAATGAAATAAAGAATAGATCTCAAGTTAGGTCTCCAGTGATATGTTCCAGAATTTTTCAACAACTTGTATAAAGCCAGAGGAGGCAGCATGGCCTAATAATTAAGAGAGGACACTGGAGTCCAACCTGGGTTTGAACCCTAGCTTACATTAGTTACCAACTAGCTAAGTGATCCTGGGGCATTTATTTAACCTGAGCCTCTATCAACTATAAAATGGCTTTTATATCCCCAGGGTTGTTGCGATAATTAATGAGGTAATTCAGAAGAAATAATTCAGTGTTTGAATAACTGTAAGTTGTCTAGAATTAGCCAGTGTGGTGGGTACCTATTGTTTTGTCCGCTGACACCCTAATAGGAACTGTGTCCCTCATTCCCATGATGATGGAAACTGTCCAGATAAGCTGCCATATTTCCCATGCCCCCATGCCCACTTGCCACAGCTGGTGAGTTCAAAATAGGACATCTCACCCAAGCTGGGTCAATGACTTCCTTTCCTGGATTTATTTTTTAAAAGCTTTACTGAGACACAATTTACATACCATAAAATCCAACCATTTCGATTGTACATTTCAATGGTTTTCAGTGTATTTAGAGAGTTGTGCTCACATCACCACAGTTTAATTTTAGAGCACTTCATAACCCCTAAAAGAAATGTGTACCCATTAACAGTCAGTGACCATTCCACATCCCACCTCTCAGACTTAGGCAACCACGAATCTACTTTCTCTCTCTATAGATGTCCCTATGTTGGACAATTCATGTGAATGGAACCATATATGTGGCTTTTCATGTCTGACTTCTTTCACTGAATGTGTTTTCAAGGTTCGCCCATGTTGTAGCATGTATCAGTACTCCATTCCTCTTTATGGCTGAATAACATTCCACTGTCTGGATACACCACATTTTGTTAATTCATTCATCAGTTGATGACATTTGGGGTGTTCCCACATTTGAGTTATTCTGAATAATGCTGCTATGAACATTTGTGTACAACTTTTTGTGTGGACACGTTTTCATTTCTCTAGGAGTCATATGGTAACTATGTTGAAGAGTTTGAGGAACTGCCAAAACGTTTTCCGAAGTGGCTGTGCCATTTTACATTCCCACCAGCAATGAATGAGGGGTCCAATTTCTCCTTCTCTGAGACAACACTTGTTATTGTCTGTCTTTTTATAGCTATCCTGGTGGGTGTTATCTCATTGTGGTTTTGATTTGGATTTTTCTGATGGCTGATGATGTTAAACATCCTTTCCCCTTCCTTGGACTTTTACGTTAGGGACCAGATCAGTCTCTTTCAAAGAAGCTGATGCAGCAGCAAGCAAAGCTCTGGAGCTGTTGGCAGCCATGCAGTGCCGTGGGGAAAAGCGGGATTGCAGTCGGGGAGGAAGAAGGCTGGCACTCGCAGGAGATGTGTGATGGAAAGGACGGTGATGGAACTGGAATTCCTGTTCTAATTCTTACCGAGGACCAGCTGTACCCCTGACTTTCCTGTCGCTTAGCTGTTCCATCCTTCCTTTGACTCTGCTCACTAACGAATTACTATTTTTGTTTAACCTTCTTTCATTTAGATCCTGTGGTAATGATGGTGATGAGGCTGCTACTGGTGATTCTTTGAAAGTAAGCTCCTCACATTTCTAAATGACAGAGCTACTATGAATTGAGGTCTTCAGGAGTCAAAAGGATTTTAACAGGTTGTAATCATGGGTGAAACCAACCGGATTAATTTTAACAAAGATAAATGAGAACACCGGCATTTTGATTCAAATAATCAATGACGTATAGCTGATGGGAAAGACCTGGCTTAAAAAGAGTCTCTGTTAAAAATCACCAGGGAATTTAACTTCAACATCATCCACCAGTATAAAGAGGCTGTTAAAAACCTAATGCCATTCTTGGCTGGACTGATGGGAGTGCAGTGTCTGGAAAAAGGAAGTGGGTGTCATACTCTGCTCCTAGATGCAGACCATTTCTAGGCTGCTGTATCGAGTTCCAGGCACTATATAGTCTGTAGGACATTGATTAACTGGAACATATCTAGAGAAGGGAGGCTGGGATGGTGAACTGTCTGGAAATCCTCTCAAGGGAAACAATCAAAGGAATGGGAACGTTTGGCCCGAAGGATTTGGGGAATGGGGAGTTGGGGAATGGAAGAATGGAAAGGAACAATGTACCAGAGGAGCCTGTGCTAGGAACTTACCTGCATTAGTGGGTCTCACAGTAACCCACCCTATCAGGTAGGGTTAGCCCACTTTAGGGATGAGGAGCGAAACTCTAGAGAGGACAGGAACTTGTTCAAGGTCACTCAAGTAGTAAGAGGCAGAACTACTGGGGTTAGAGCTCAGGTTGTTTCCACTGCCCCTGCTCTTTCTGTCACATCGTGCTCCTCCCAGGGTCAGGGAAGGATGGAAGGGGAAGTGAGGGTGGGGCTAGGGAGAGGAAGGCTGTGGAAGAGGGCTGAGGAGTCAGCAGGAGCTTAGCCCCTTCTCTCCACCTCTGCTCAGTGGCAGCAGCACAGCACAGTGGTTAAAAGTGTGGTCTCCGAGTGCCAGACTACCCAGGGCCAATCCCGGCTCTGCCACTTGTTAGCTGGGTGACTTTGGCCATGATACTTAAATCCTCTGTCTTCAATTTCCTGGCATTGATCAATTAATAGTACCTACGTCACAGGGTTGTTGTGAGGGATTGCATAAGTTACTTTTTTGTGAAAGCTCAACCTGGCATATAGGAAGAGCCTTATTTGTAAGTGTTTATGAAATAAACCCTGGGCCCAGACCATCCTAATTTCTAAACTGGACTTCTGCAAATCTCTTAACCAGAATTAATTCTCACTTCTACTTTTGTTCCCCATATATAAATATATATGACCAATCCTTGAGTGGATTGGTCAGCTTCACCCTCTTCCATGGCCTTAAGAACAAGTGAGAGTTAAAAGAGAGCTTAGAGATCATCCAGATCAATTCAAAGACAAAAAAAAAAAAAAAAAAAGGAGGATGTGAGGGGAAGTGACTTATCCAGGGAAAGGCAGTGGATGATCATATATATATAAAATATATAATATAATATAGGTAATATATATTATATATGTAATATATTATATAATATAGGTAATATATTATATATGAAATATAGGTTATATATATTATATAATATAGGAAATATATATTATATATGGGGAACATAATATATACATATTATAATATATAATTATATATGTGATTATAATACATATTATTATATATATATAAAATAATACAAATTTTTTAGCTCCAGTGATCCTCCCACCTCAGCCTCCTGAGTAGCTGGACTGCATAAGGACTGCAGGTGGTTGCCACCATGCCCAGCTGATTTTTTATTTTTTTGTAGAGGTGGGTTTCACTATGTTGCCCAGGATGGTCTAGAACTCCTGCCCTCAAGCAATCCTTCCATCTTGGCCTCTCAAAGTGCTGGGATTGCAGGTGTGAGCAACCACACCCAGCCAGAAGCTTTTTTTTTTTTTTTTGAGACGGAGTCTCGATCTGTCGCCCAGGCTGGGGTGCAGTGGCACGGATCTCGGCTCACTGCAAGCTCCGCCTCCCAGGTTCACGCCATTCTCCTGCCTCAGCCTCCTGAGTAGCTGGGACTACAGGCACCCACCACCACGCCCAGCTAATTTTTTGTATTTTTTTTTAGTAGAGATGGGGTTTCACTGTGTTAGCCAGGATGGTCTCAGTCTCCTGACCTCGTGATCCTCCCGCCTTGGCCTCCCAAAGTGCTGGGATTACAGGCATGAGCCACCGCGCCCGGCCAGAAGCATATTCTTAAAATGCAAATCAAAGCATGTCATTTCCCCTGCTCAAAGCACTTCAATAACTGTTTGTTGAATGTATGAGTTAATGAGTAAATTAACTCAACATTGTTGCAAAGACTACATGCCTATTACACAGTAAACACTCATTAAATGGCAGCTAATTATGAGCATAATGACCGTGGTGTGCAGGACCCTTTATCCCATGGTCCCTCCTGGGGCCCACCTGGGCAGAAGACTGAAGTAGGGGAGCAAATGGTGATTCTCTAAGTCCTAATGGCATTTATGGCCTATTTTCTCTGTGGAATTTTGAAGAAAGAGGGCGTAAGGAAATAAAAAAAAAAAAAAACAGACATGGCTTAGAAAAAGAAATTTAAACCCAAAGCATTATTTCCTTTTGTCTTCCTCTACTCATGCAAATAAGAACTCTCCTCTTCACTCTATCCTGGCTTTGTGGGTAGGGATAGTAAGGGATAAGAAATCCTTCCTGGAGGTGACATCCCAGGTGCAGGTGAGCTGTGGTCCCCAGCCCAGAGTTAGGACTCACACTCAAACCCTATCTGGGAACAACGTGGACGCAGCTGTCTGCCCTGAGCAGGTGGGGCTCAGGGACTCTGCTTCTGTTGCTCTCGCTCTCCCAGCACATCCTCGGTAATCCACAGTAATGTCTGGACTGAGGCAAAAGCAAGGAAGCTTACCCTCCTAATATGTAAGGCTAATTAATTTGTATTAGGGCTTAGGGATAATTAAACTTTTTATCTGAACTTAAGCTGCACAAACCACCTGCCTTGTACAATTAATTGCTCCCTTCATTTCTTCCTCCAGGAGCCAAGAGATTAGTGCAAGTCAAGCTCCCCCATCCAGTTCTGCCTGCCTCTCAGGTAGGGGCATGGCTGCCTGTGTGGTGGGGAGTCCATTCTTTACTGGAGACCAGGGCACTGCCCAGTTAGGGCCCAGCTGCTGGGAGCTCAAGCAGGGAGACACATCCCCAATGAGTTTCTGCAAGGATGATGTCTCAGCCTCACTGCCACACCCACTGCTGCACCCATCTTCTCCACTGGGATGCCCCTGAACTTGGCTTCCTGGAGCCTCAGTGTTGGGGATGGGGGTGGGGCACAGAAGCTGTCCTGTTGGGTGGGACCAGGGTGAGGAGAGTTCTTAGAGCAGACTAGGCCACCATAGTGAGTTCCAGGGACTCAGACCTCTGTGGCTTCCTCCTTGTCCAGAGGCAAAAGACAACAGTAGACCATCATGGAAGACACCAAAAATACCAGCCAGTGCTGAGTTCATCCCATGACAAACACCTGTGCAGCCTCTTTTCATGTCCAAATCCCCTCCCATGAGTAAATACTATCATTATCCTCATTTTACAGATGAGGAAACTGAGGCACAGAGTGGTAAGTAATATGCCCAAGGTCACTTGGCTAGCCAGCTGCAGAACTGGGACACAGACCAGGTCCCTTTGATTCCAAAGTCTATGCATAGCCACTAGTTATCTGGCCCAAAGCTATGGTTCCTGGGGAGCCAACATGGCAGGCAGCAGTCCTGGTAGAGAGCAAGGGAGGAGAATACTTCAGAGGTGACCAGATCTAGGGCATCAACCTAGCCACAATTCTACAAAAACACTTTAGCCCTTTTTTGCTGTCAAATCTCAAGGTGGGAGACTTGGGAAATGAAATGAAACCCCATATAACCTCTCCTTTCTACCACATGCTCCCTCTACCGCCAACACACACCTCTGCTCATGTCTCGGCAGCTGGGCACTCTCCTGGGCTCACTTGCAAAGTGAGCCCCAGCAGTGAGCCAGGAACCAAAAAGATAGGATGGCTTTTAGGAATCTTGAAGTTCCTCTGAAGACACAACCTGGAGGTGGACCCAGACAGGACACATGAGGCTCAGAGCAAGGTAATCTAATAATAACCACAGTGGCAATTCAATAATAATTTATTTTTATTTAGCATCAGTATGGGCCATTTCATTTTCATAACAACCTTACAAAGTACTATTGGCCCCATTTTTGAGATGAGGAAACTGAAGCTCAGAGAAGTTAAGTAACATGCTCAAGATCATCGGCTTATCCAAGCCAGTGCTCCACAGTAGGCTTGTCTGACTTCAGAGCACTCCTCTTTCTCGCTGCAGGAGGAGAGGAATGAGCCGAAGACCGGCTAATCCACATGAGAAAGAACAGCCTCATTGTGACAGAACGATTTATAATCCTTTGGGTATTTACCCAGTAATGGGATTACTAGGTCGAATGGTATTTCTGTTTTTAGGTCTTTGAGGAATTGCCACACTGTCTTCCACAATGGTTGAACTAATTTACATGCCCACCAACAGTGTATAAGTCTTCCTTTTTTCTCCACAACCTCACCAGCATCTGTTATTTTCTGACTTTTTAGTAACAGCCATTCTGACTGGTGTGAGCTGGTATCTCACTGAGATTTTTATTTACATTTCTCTAATGATCAGTGATGTTGAACTTTTTTTTCCTGTAATTGTTGGCCGCATATATTTCTTTTGAAAAGTGTCTGTTCATATCCTTTGCCCACTTTTTAATGGGGTTATTTGCTTTTTTGCTTGTTGACTTGTTTAAGTTCCGTATAGATGCTAGATATTAGATCTTTGTCGGATGCATAGTTTGCAAACATTTTTTTCCCATTCTATAGGTTGTCTGTTCACTCTGTCAGTAGTTTCTTTTGCTATATAGAAGCTCTTTAGTTTAATTAGATCCCATTTGTCAATTTTTGCTTTTGTTGCAATTACTTTTGGCATCTTTGTCATGAAATCTTTACCTGTTCCTCTATCGAGAGTGGTATTGCCTAGGTTGTCTTGCATATCATAAAGACACATGCATGCGAATGTTCACTGCATCACTATTCACAATAGCAAGGACATGGAATCAACCTAGATGCCTATCAATGGGAGACTAGATTAAAAAAAATATGTGGCACATACACATCTTGGAATACTATACAGCCATAAAAAAGAATGAGACCATGTCCTTTGCAGGAACATGGATGGAGCTGGAGGCCATTTTCCTTAGCAAATAAGGCAGGAATAGAAAACCAAATACTGCCTGTTCTCACTTTTAAGTTGGAGCTAAATGATGAGAACACATGGACACATAGAGGGGAACAGCAAACACTGGGACCTATTGGAGGGTGGAGGAGGGAGAGGATCAGGAAAAATAACTAATGAGTACTAGGCTTAATACCTGGGTGACACAAGTTCACCTACATAACAAACCTGCACTTGTACCCCTGAACTTAAAGTTAAATAAAAAAAAAAAAAAAAAAAAAGAGAGAGAAAGGACAGCCTTGAGACAGTGGAGAAACTCTCAAAGTGGCATGAACCCAGAAACCCTGCTGGGAGGTTCTCTGGGAGATGTTTCCTGAGCTCTGCCAGCAGAGAATCCTGGGAAAAGGGGTGGGTGACCCTTCCAGGTCATTGCTGTAGTTTGCTCTGGCTTGTAGAGTCATAGCCAGTCACAGCGGCAGGCTCCTGGCCAAGATCACTTTACCACTGTTGGCCTATGGCAATAATCTCGTCTTGCCACCTCAATGGTTGTGCTGGGTGACAAAGCTGTTCCTCTAAACCATTGGTTCTCAAACTTTAGTGTGCATCAGAATTGCCTGGAAGGCTTGATAAAACATAGATTGCTGAGTCCCAATCTCAGATTTCTGATCCTGTAACTCTGGAGTGAGATGTGAGAGTCTGCATTCTAACTAAGTTCCTAGGCATCACTGATGTTGGGATCTGGGGACCACTGCTTTCAATCATCCTCTCTCCATAGGTCACAGATCTGTAGACTCATAGCATGTCAGCGGAAAGGGGTCATAGCAGCCAGCTTCAGACCAGTCATGCGTACATGAGGAAACGAAGTCAGACATCGGGTGGGAGATCCTGCCTGCTCATCCAGAGGGATTCCCTGTGCACTGTTTACTCCACCTAGTACACCCCTTGTACTGGCCAATACTTTTCCCCCATCCTCCTGGATTGATGAATGTATCAAACATCTGCTGGGTGTTTGTTAGGACTGGGAATACAAAGCTAAATAGACAGGTATGTCCTCTGTCCTCAAGGAGCTGATGATGTTTATAGGGAAGACAGACAAATAAATCCTGATGATGGTCCAATGTCGCAACACTACAAGAAGGATGTATGCAGGATCCTGTGTGAGCACAAAAGAGGGGCCTCTAAATAAAACTGGAGGGTGGTCAGAGGATCCCTTGGAGGCAGCAGCACAGGCTGACTTCTGAGCTGTGAAGGAAGAACTATGAGAAATTACTGGCTGGAGTAAAGGGTAGGTGGGAGATGAGGCTGGAGGGGTAGTCACATGAAGATCCTTCTGGGTTAATCCAGGAATTTGAACTTCTTCCTGAAATCAGCAGGTTTCCAGTGAAGGATTTTAAATGATATGAACAAATATTCATCTTTGAAAGATCACCCTGAAAACACTGTGGTGGATGGATTGGATGGGGATGAAGGTAGAGGCAGGGAAACCAGTTAGCAGGTTACTGCATCAGTCCAGGCAGGAAAGGCCTGAGCCAAGGCAATGACACAGTGGGGATGGGAAAGAGAGGACAGATAGGTACTTATTATACCTATCTGTCCTTTTCTGTTGGGCTTGGTAATTGAGTCACTGTGAGGGTAGAGGGGAGAATCTTGGGGTGAGGCTCAGGCTTGGGAAGTGGGGCAGCCCCTTCCATCTCTAGCCAAGCTCCCACCCTTCCCTTCTTTCTATTGTCACATGCTCCTGCCACAGTGTATGCATCTGTGCTCCCATATGCATTGGGCTCCTCCATGACTTCAAGCTTCTACCCAGGCCCTTCTCTCAGCTGAGAATGACCTTCTCTCTCTCTCTCTTTGGTAGGTAACCCAGACTCATCTTTCTAGATGCTGTTCAAATGTCACCTCCCTGGGCTCTTCCTGACTTTCCCAGGCAGAGCATTACCTATTCCTGTCTTTCCACCTTGGTTGAAGCACTTACTCCTTTATGCCCTGACATACCTCCCCAAAATATCTATTTCCCTTATTGAAATAAGAGCAATCTGAGGACAGGCCTTTCTATCTCTGGATCCCAGGTGCCTGACATGCTGCACAATGCCGAGTAGGGACTCAATCATTCATGAGTGAATGAGGGGGAAAGCAATCCCCCTGGTGTGTGTTCCATGGACTGGATTGGCTCCTGGGATGGACTTCTTGAATCAAACTGCAAACTCCAGGAGAGGAGAGGCCGTATCCTTAGTACCTAGAACCATGCATGGCACAGGATGGGCACTCAAGACATTTGTTGAATGAGTAAATGAATTATGAAGAGATTATCCTTGGAACTGCTGACTCGGCATACTGGATCATCAGAGGGCCTTTCTGCTGCAAAACACTTTTATCCTGAATAAAGTATTCTTTTTGATGCATTGTATGATTCACTTGAAGCAGGGGAATCTATCTTACCTCCAATAAAAAGGAACAAATCTAAGGCCACATTACAGTTGGGAGGAGTCAGGAGTAAGCAGAGGGAGGAACACTTGCTTTGAGGGCTGTACCAACAGTAACCAGGTGATCCCTGATTTGTCACTGGGGGATGGAACCTTGGGCTAAAAGCAAACAGAGAAATTTAAGTTGGGTCTCAAAATGGGCTGAAGTCATCCCAAGATGGTAATACTACCTGACTTATGAGCAAACCATATTTAAATCCCGTCCAGAGGTAAACATTCTTAACCTAGGGCTTCAGGATTCCCACAGATTAAGATCAAGTAAAATAAAACATAAGAAAGCAAGAAACCAAGAGTGAGTCAAACAAACAAACAATAGATTTAGACCCTCCCCAAGAACTTCAGATACTGGATTTGATAGATACAGAACAATTATGTATGAAATATTTTCTAAAAATTAAGCATAAAATCACAAAGATGAGTAAGCAATAGAATGCTATCAGGAATCACCAGGCAGATATGAAAAAGAAACAAATGGAGTTTCTAGAAGTGAAAGAGTTAAATGTTAAAATTATTACTGAGTATAATGCCTTAAACCAACTGGTTATTCTTATTGGGCATCTTCCCGAGTGGATGTCCTCTTCCCAACCTAATTCTTGGGAACCCTCCTGTTGTCACTTGGCCAAAGAAGTTCTTGTACCTGAGTCTATTCCTATTATGACAAGAAGGAGGGCAATAAAGACCAGAGAGTTGCCTGCACCAGCCCTATCACCAAAAGAGGTGATCACTGTAGCCCATCGCAGAGCACAATGAAGTCTAGTTCTTATAGAGACATAATCCCTTTAGCCTGCACAGCTCCTAGGAAAAACACACGGACATGGATGAATACAGAGAGAGTGAGCAGACAGCAAACCAGTGTCAAAACGAGACAGAGATGGAAGAGCAGATGGTAGCCAGGCACCTGTGGGATAAAAACCAGGAAAGAAGATGTCATCAATTTTACTACTGGTCTCCTGTCAATGGGAAGATACTAAAATGAAAATCGGGATTTGGTTATTTGTGGTGATGCTTCCTAAATGTCCAGTCAGTTGTTCCCTGTCCTATGGATGCACTGGCTCAGAGTGTGGTCTACAAGGACATTTGTACTTTGAAGGGGAAAAGTAGAAGGGCTGAGGTTCAAGAGACTGTGAAGCCACTTGCCCCTGCCTAGTAATGAGCCAGCCCCTCAGCTCTGGAACGAGCACATGCCCTGACCTGAGGCATCCCTGAGTAGGGCTGGGAGCCATGCTGGCAGGTCGAAAGCCCAAGCCCAATTATG
Source organism: Chlorocebus sabaeus (assembly GCF_047675955.1). Classification (NCBI taxonomy): domain Eukaryota; kingdom Metazoa; phylum Chordata; class Mammalia; order Primates; family Cercopithecidae; genus Chlorocebus; species Chlorocebus sabaeus. The sequence goes on along the minus strand of NC_132923.1, from coordinate 24,788,953 downwards.
AGAGGCATGCTTTTATGGAGACTGGGCCTTGCTCAGTCCATTCCTCCCAATCTCAGATCCCAGGAAACTTCTCATTTATCTCTCCAGGCTCTTGGGAGTAGGGGTTCACAAGAAAGAGACATGAGGAGCAGCACATGTGTGTGGTCAAGTGGCGGAGCCCTTGTGCCTCAGGCCTGTACCATCTGTTTCTCTTTCTCCGTATGTTGACGCAATAGCCTTCTCCCCGGGGCTGCTTCTCAGCCTTCTGCCACCCTAGGCTAGCACACATTCCTCAGAAAGGGATGAGCTACTTCAACTGCACAGTGGAGCAACTGCCATAACTAGCCTTGGTTAGAGCCACAGTGGGCATGTACGGCAGAAGGGAGGGCTGGATGCTGGGAGAAGGTGGGAAGGTGGGAAGGGCTCCAGGCGGTCTACACAGCAGAGGCAGGATTGGCCAGAGTCAGACACCTTTATGCCCTGACATATCTCCCAAACACAGCACTCCCCGAGGTGGTGAAGCATCAAAGTGGAAGTCCACAGAGGTGACAGGGAGCTAGGACACAGAAGCTGGGCTGGTCAACCAGACAAACTCTTTTGGCCAGAGTCTTCCCTGAGGTTCAGTCCTGCCTCTCCTCGCACACCCCTGATTCTGCCTTCTGTGGCTCCAGCTGGGACAGTGGTTGAGGTAGTGACAGGTGGGAGGTAGAAGCGGGCAAGAGGCAAAACGGTAGCGGTAGTGACCAGAGGAGTCTTAGCTCCAGGCTAGGCCAGATTGAGTGCTTAGCAGTTTGGCCAATTGACCCAATATATGACCACCAGGTGTCCCCACCCTTCAGAGCACTCTGCTCATAGGGTAAATCCAGGTTGCTCCAATTGCCCTTTGTAAATCTGATCTGGCACTCCCCACGCTGTGCTGCCCTCCATCTTGGGCATCCTCTCTTCCCTTTTTCACGCATCCTCATCCTCTGAGAACCAGAAGTTATCCCTCTTCCATTAAGTTTCAGACTCTTATAGGTCTTGAAGGGTTGTACAGGGTGGCAGGACACACACCCACGTGGCACAGGAATCCTCTCCACAGTGGCCTTTCAGCCTACTGGTGAACTTACCAGGCACAGGCTTTGGAGCCAGGGAAACCTGTGCAGAAGTCCTTGCTCTGCCACTACCCAGCTGAGAGGCCTCAAGCAGGCACAACTTCCTGGGCCTCAGTTGACTCATCTGAACAATGGAATAACAATAAACTGCCTCGCAGGGTTGTTATAAAAATCAAGACTGTAAAAGCATTTCATGATCTGTGCAGTGGCAGACAGTGCTTAGTTCTTCCGCATGAAACAACCTGGGCCATGGTTGGGCTGCTCACATCGTCAGCTTTCCTGTAACTTGCACCTGTGAGTGCCACTTCTGCCATTGGGAACTCCAAAGTACATCTATCCCTCTGTCAACACCACAGCCTTCCTCCAAGCTCTGAAAGCACCGCCTGCTCCTCATCTCGTTTGGCTGCACTGCCAGTGGCTGTTTCACACTTACCTGCTCCCTCTGACAGGGCCTAAGATGGGTCCAAGACAATGTCATGCAAAGAACGGAGGTCTTGGAGTCAGAAGGCCCTGGCCTGCAAGTCTGCGTCTTCCTCTCTCTAGTTGTGTGACTTCGGGGCAGTGATTTAGATCTCTAAGCTTTAGATCCTTCAGCTATAAAATTGGGAATAATGTCTCCCTACAGGGAATGGTTAATATGCACTCACAGACCCCACAGTGCAGCACTGACAGGATGCTTGTTTCATGTCTCTCTACCCAGCAGATGGTAAGCTCCATGAGAGCAGGCCCGGTGCAGTACTAGGCACATAGTAGGTATGTCACATCGAGCCTGTAGCAGGACCAAATGGGTCCCCAACTTAACTATGGCCTCTAACCTCATGTTGGGTACTTAAAATCCTGCTCAGGGCCTAGGGCCAATTGAATGTTTCAGCTGAGCTGTGGAAAACCCAGAAGAGTTCGTTCACATCTTGCAAGCTTCCAGCTCTGGGCTCCATGCTTCTGGGTTTGGTTTGACTCAGCTCAGTAAATTTGACTGAGCATCGAACATTCTCCTGAAGTATTTCTTCTGCTTTGGAAGGCAGAAATGGAGCTGCGTGCTGTACACTGGCTCACCTGACCCCCCGAGGCTGTGTGGGGTGAGGAGGCTTCTCTTGCAGTCCTCAGCAGGGGCCCGGAAAGGACAGGAGCCAGGGCCCCTTCCGCCTCTATCTTTAAGTCTCTGGTTCTTTGAGCCTTTGCCTTTTTTCTCTGTTTCCTGCCCTCTAGTTCCAGGTGAGATGCTCTCTGGTGTGACACCCTAGCACCCTAGCCTTACCCGCCCCTACCCCATGTAAACTGGTGACAGTGGAGGCCTCATTTGCCTGGGACACCTCTGCTTCTCCACAGCCTAGCACAGCACCTGCCATGCAGTAGGGTTCCGTTACATGTTTGATAAGTACATGGATGCTTCTCTGATTCTCTTGCAGTCTCTGCCTCTCTCAGATCCCCATGTCTTAGCTGCTCCAGCCAGCCTTGTCTGTGCTGAGATCTGCTAGGATCAGTTTTGGGTGATTAGAGGTGGTCCTTAGGGCTGCTGGTTGTGTGTGTGTGTGTTTGTAAAATTCCTCACAGACACCAAGCCCCCAGATGGACACATCACTTTCTCCTCACCCCTTCAGAGAAACCCTCTGACATTCACCATCACACATACACTCTCACCAGGTCGGAGCTGGAAAAACCTTAAAAATCATCTGCTGCATGCATACTGAAGTATTTATGGGTGAAAGGACACGGACGTGGACTTTTCTTTAAAATACTCCAGGAAAAAATAAAAGGCAAGTGAGGAGAAACAGGGTGTGCAGTGTGCTGAAGCCAGGCGGGTGGGTGCATGGACTTTCATTTACCACCCTCTCTGGTTTTGTATACACTTGACATTTTCCGTAATTAAAAAGTTAGAAAAAGAACTTAGTTAAAAGAAGAACTATCGACTCCAACTCCCTTCTGAGGCCGCTACTCATTTTGCACATGTGACAAACGGTCCTGCAAAATCCTCATGTTTTCTTTAACTTTTCTTTACATGGGGCTCATCTTGCCAACTAGATTCTTGCTTCCTGAGGGCAGGGCTGTGTCTTACGCTACTTTATATCCTCTTTATAACAGAGCTTATAACAGGCAGGTGTCAATGACCACTAGACCGAGCTGCCCAACCCTTCCCCTTGGACCGAGCCTTCTTTCGTATGCTTCATATCCTTGGCATTGACTCCTTTTCCACCCCCCAACCCCTGCTGCTGCCCAGCTCCTCCCTGGCTTCCACCAAGGTGACAGGGTAATGCTATGGCCAGGGCCTTTCCTGTTTCCTTGGCAATCAGAGCCTTTCTTTAGCCCTGGCAGCAATGTTGGTCAATATTTAGTTTAATTTCGGTTCTAATGCAGGCAGGAATGAGGCAGGTGGGCTTGGGGGTTGCTACAGGGCTAGCAGCTGCCAGCGCCCCCCACACCCTGATGCGACTGCACTCATTTTATGTTTGCTCTGAACTCTCCTTTTACAACATTTCTGCTCTCTGCCCTTCAATTAACCTTCTGTGTTCTGGGCCTGACCTAGCTGCAGTGTGCGGGGAAGGGAACATGCTGGGGTCACTTGCAGGGCTCTGCAAGGCTTCCTCAGCAGCCCTGCCTGTAGCCTCTGTGGGAAATCTAGCTGACCCCCAGGGAAGAGGCTGGAGTGAAGGTGCCCGGCTCCACTGCTGGGGAGACTATGAGAAGTCATAATGGATGAAAGCTTACTATGTGCCAGGCACTGGTCCAAGTATTTTGTGACTGTTAGTTTATTTAATTCTCCAAACAACCCCAGATAGGGAGATAGGTTCTATAATTATCCCCATTTTGCATATTAGGAGACTAAGCCTCGGAGAGGTTAAATAATAATTGCCAGTAATTAACAGTACAGCTGAAGTTGGCGCCTGGGCGGTCTGCCTCCAGCGCCTAGGCCCTTGACTGCTGCCCTTCAGTGAGGGCGGATGCTGCACGCAGGACAGACAGCACAGGAGGTGCCACCGCCTTCCCCGCCTCCCTGTCCCACACTCCCCTGAGGGCCCGTGTGCGTGGTTGACAGCATGGGTGAGGCACAGGGAGATCCTCCCAGCTGCAGGGTGGCGGGTGGATCAAATAAAGAGCAGGGAACTTCTAGACCACAAAGCAGAGCCAGGTGGCATGGAGGAAAGGGCGGCCTAAGCTAACAGGCAGGGTTTATTTATTTCCTTCCTCTTTGTCACAGGGCCGCTTTCAAATGACTCCACAGACTATTAATCTCAATGGAATATCAACCGCAACAGGGGAAAAAAAAAAAAAAAGTAAGAAAATCCTCAAGACGAGAACAGATACATCTCAGCCCAGTCCACCGGACAGGGTACATGGGGACACTGTGGGGAGGAACTCTTCCAGGCCGGCCAGAGATCCCCCGCCACAACCTGGATGCCACAACCTGGGCGGGCACCCAGGGCCAGCCTTGTCCCCTCGCCCTTGCCTCAGTCTGGCTGCACTTCCCAGTCTGCCCTCTCTGTCTCCCCATTGGGAGGTTACTTCCTGAGCCCCTCACAGTCAGACTGACACAAACCCTGTGCGTTTCAATGAGCCTCCTGTGTGGACAGGATGAAAATTCATCTTAGAAATGTTATCAAGTCCAAAAGGAAATTCCTAGGGGAATGTAAGTCAACCTCTTTTAAAGAGTGTGGCCAAGCAGATACCTTAAACTCTAGGGGAAAACCAAAGTCCTTGAGAACAAGAGTCCAGTGAGGAGTGGGGGGACATGGAGAGCTGGAGTCTGCCGGGGCCCACGTGGCTGGGGGAGCACCTAAGGAGAATTCAGTGAGCCTCCTGTGTGAACGGGGTGAAGATTCCCCGTGGCTGCAGAGGAGGGCAGCCACCTGCATGTGGGGGACAAGTAATTACAGAAGGACAGAATGAAAACAGAGGCTCAGAGGTCTGGGACCAAGGTATCCTGGAGCAGCTACTGGGTTACTTCCTGGTGGCAGGAGGGGGACAGGAAGGCAGGAAGAGGAGAGAAAAGAACATGAGGTGAGCCAAGGGAACACCGTCGTTCCCCTCAGGCCAAATCCTAAATCCTGTCTGGCCTTCCCCAGGGGCCTTTTCACCAAGCAACAACTCACGGCTCCCACCAGGCACCGTCTGCTCTGAGGAGCACCCCTCCTTCAACACTGGCTCCCAGCTGCTGGGTCCTCACCTGCCTCCTCTGTGTTGCAGCTCCAGGGGACATCTGTCTCCCATAGAACGGGGGGCACTCAAAGGGGGCACATCTTTTTCAACAGAGACCTTCTACACTAGTGGGGAGTGTCTGCACAGCCCCACCTGCTGTTTCCCCTGAGGACACTCCTGTTGATGCAGACACTCTGCTTTCATGGATGTGCTCATGGCTGTCATGGCCCAGCCCTCCCATTCTCCTCTGAACTCTCGCCCATGTACTTTAAATGGCTTTTACGCTCCTCTCTTCCATTCCCAAGCATGGCATAATGGGAACACTACGGGCTTTGGGTTCAGAACAATCGTGGTACTCAACCTGGGGATCACTTGATTGCATTAAAATTTTTAAGCATTATTTTCTCATCTGTAAATGGGAATATTTATATTTACTCATCTCATATGGTTATTGTGAGGAAAATGAGAGAAGGGATATCCACTTCCAGTAATGTAAAACTAAGCAGTTTGAATAAACCCTTCTGCTGAGGATAATCTGAAATGCTGGATGAAATATAACAAACATTTTCTTAAAAACTTCAAAGACATAACAAAGTAATAAGGAATCATGGGCCATAATCTCTGAGGAAGTGAGAACTCAAAGAGGTAAGCCCAGTACTCAACCCCACTCTTGCCTTTAAAAAAAATTCATCCAGGAGTAACAGTGACAACAATGAGCTGTGGCTTTTATAGCTTCCCCACCCAGCTCTAAGATAGGAAGCCTACATAAATACCCTACACCTCACTCAAAGTTGGGGTCCTGAAGTGCTTTACCTACAGGGTAAAGATGAACTGAGAGTAAATATCTCCTCTATGGACTTGCAGCCTTGAATTTAGATTAAAGAATTTGGGTTAAGGAGGTCCTGGACTGGTAACATTCCCAGGTAACTAGCATAGTCAATTAAAATCCTCTCTGGAGGAAGAATACTGACTCTAAACCAGAGATTATCCTTCAAATAATTTTCAAATACACTGACCAGCACAGAGTCAAAGATGAAGCATATAAGGAAAGAAGACACAATGAGTAAGAACCAGAAGAAAATGATGATAAAAAGAGACCCCCAAATAAATGACATATAGTCATGCATCTCATAATGACATTTTGGTCAACGATGAACTGCATAGATGATGGCAGTCCTGTAAAATTGTTGTATCGTATTTTTACTCTACCTTTTCTACATTTAGATAGGTTGAGATACACAAATACTTACCATTGTGTTAACAGTTGTCTACAGTATTCAGTACAATAACATGCTATACAGGTGTGTAGCTTGGGAGCAATAGGCTAAACCACACAGTCTGGAGTGTAGTCGGCTGTATCGTCTAGGCTTGTGTAAGTACGCTGTATGATGTTTGCACAAGGATAAAATTGCCTAACAATGCATTTCTCAGAACGTATGCCCATTGTTAAGTGACGCATGGCTGCGTTGTGGAAGTGTCAGACACAGACCACCAAGTTAAAAATTCAAGAAAATATAATAAAGGCAAGCTTGAACATTTTCTGAAGAAATGGGAACTAAAAAATGACCTAGAAATTTTGAAAAAAACCAAATACAAATTCTAGAACTAGAAAGCACAACAACTAAAATTAAGTACGCAATGAGTGGGTTCATTAAATGCTAAATAAACACAGCTGAAGAGAAGATGAGTGCACTGCAGGTTAGAAGGAACTATCCAGAATGTAGCACACACAAACAAATGGGAAAGTCCGTGTACCTTGTATAACGCCTGGCATAGAGAAGTAGGAACTCATTAAATGTTACTTTCATCCTTTTCCTCTTTCAAGTCTTAAAAAAACATTGCTCTTTCAGAAAACCTTTTCTGATTCACTTGGCCTGACATCTGCCACTCCATTACTCTGAATTTTCTCAGCATCTTTGTAATTGGTTTGTTCATACTGACAGGCACTCACTTATTTCCTGAGATCAATGAATGCAAGAGTTAAAACCTCCCCCGAAACTTATGCCATTGGTCACAGGTTTCCTGGTCCACAAACTCATTCGTCCTCTGTGCCATGATGATGTACAAATGCAAGGGTTTGCTTATTAGAGGTATTGCTCTGAGGAAAAGGAGTTAGTTGAATTCCAAAATAATGTCTGCTTCCGGACCCTGTTGCTTGGTCAATGCTATGTCAAGACAACTGCTGACTAAAGGCCACAATAAATACCTCAGTGTTCATGGTAAACAGGGAGCATGCGTAAGCCCTCTCAGGTCTTGCTCTCCTCTGCTGTTAGAGCTTCTCGTCTGAGCTCATTCTGGAAATTCTGACGCACAAAGTTGGTGAGGGGAAGTGGCTAGAGATTGACATCAATGGGACCAACAAAATCCGCAGCTCCAGGAGGAGACTCTGCCAACTCCACAAAAAGCATTAAATACTTCTGCTCTGTAGCACCTGGCTGTTTAAGGACTTGGAGAACCAAGATGTGCCTAGCCAAAGAGGCCTCTTGTACGTTGACTTTAAGTGTCTGCCCTTCATTCTCAAGCACCATGGAGCGAGAGGGAGGGGACGCCCTGAACGACCCCATCCTCCACCCCTAATCTGGGTCATCTCAGACCCCTGGCCAGCCCAGGGCCAGTGGCCTGTCTCCCTTTAAATAGGTCTGAAGTGTAAAGGAGAAGGATTGGAACTGGCTCTGGGAGAGAAAGAAGAGAGAAGCTTTGGAAGCCTGGCTGCTGGGCTGTCTGAGATGGAGGAGCTATGGGTAGGGCCTGGGCCGCTGTTGAAGGTAGGGGTGGAAACCAGGGAAGTAGCTTTGTGCAGGCAGAAAGCAGAAGCTGTGGTAGTTGTGTTTGGATTAGTAGAGCCCAAGTGGATTATAGAACCCAATGTCCTGGCCTTACCGGTTCTGTTTCAACAGTGGAAAATTATTTTTCTAGACTTGGAAAAATTGTCACATTTCCTAGGGGGTGTGTGTGTGTGTGTGAGAGAGAGAGTGTGTGTGTGTGCGTGTGCACGCCTGCAAGTGCTTGCATGCATGCACCAACCTACTCATTTGATCAAAGGTTAAAACAATATTAAATGATAGCCTTTACATGTCAGACACTGGGCTGAGTGCTGGGGATTCAAAAATGACCAAGACAGGGTCCCCAACCTGCTCTGGGGATGTTCATCAGCTCCAGAGCGATGAAATTTCTCTTGATGGCTCCTCTCTGTGCCCATCCTGCTCTAGAAGCCTCTTCATTCATTGATTGGTATCTGGACCAACAAAATGGTTTTTCCTAGCCCCCTCTTGGATTCTAAAGGCAGCACCAGAAATTTGAAGCAAGAAGCTTCTTCCTGGTCCAGCATCACCCAATTTTCACAGGATATTACTGAGATAAAAGATGCATGACCAGCTCTGGCTCTTGTCTGCCATTTCTGCCCATGATCACGGAACAGGAGATGACCAAGGGGTCAGTGTGTGAGGGGCCTCCTGAATCTATTTGTGGCTCTATCTTGAATAAACTGGGTGAACGATGGTGGCTCTTCTCCCTTCTGGCTTTTACGTCCCTTCTTCTGATTTGGGGCTAGGTTAGTGGCCCTGGTCCAGTGACTAGTCTCTTCCAGTCCTTGGTCCTGTAGAATGGGCCTTTCCCTACCTGGAAGAGGGCAGCTGTCATGCCAGGACCGAATACCTTGAGAGGAGAGGCTCTTGGTTGCCCTGTGACCCAGGACAGGGCACAGAGGAAGAAGTCCCACTCTGGTGCTCCATCCCTCCAGTTTGCCCAAAGGTTGCACCCAAAGGCCCATGCTAGGCACAGGCTGACTTTCTCTCCAAGCTCCCATCCTGGCTGGAGAGACAGCAGGTGCCTGAGAACTACTCCTTCTCTTCTCAGTGAGAATCTATAGCCAATTAGCTGAGCCCAGGGAGGTGGAAAATGTCTCTCTCCAACCCTGGAGCTAACAGCGAATCCAGTGTTTCTGGTAGATGTCTCTGTGAAGGGCGAGAACGGAGTAACCTCCAGGACTCCAAGGAGCTGGTTTGAGGCTGTCAGCTCAAGGCTTTAATAAGCCAAAGGAACACTCCACTAAGTAGCACAAAATAAGTGCAAAACTTGGCCATATTTTTTTCCAGAGTCTGTCTGGGTTTTTAAATGTGGGTGTGTGCAAAGAGCAGGAACTCTCCCTGGGGTCCAACAAATTGGGTCTTTGCTGTGAGGGACTGTGGCAGCTGTAAAAGGAGCCAAGCCAATAACTGGGCTAAAATAATTGGTCTCAGGATGTGCACTCCTCTAGCCTCTGCCTGTCACCTCTCCAGCTTTGGGGCCTCAGGAAGGCTGACACACACACCCGGCTGCTGTGGCATCTTCCTGACACCACGGTCAATGCTCCATTTCATTAGATCTTATCTGTATAAAACTGATGATCAAGGGAGAGGGGTCTGAACAGTGTGATGGGGGAAGGTCCTGGTTCTATCACTATCTTGATGTGTGAGTCTTGGCAGGTCATCTTCCTCTCTGTGCTTTACTTTCCTTATCTATTCGGACAGAGGAAGAAGAGAGGATCAGTGCTTACTGAGTGGGGCAACAGTGTGGCAGGTCTTGGACTAGGTGTTTTGTATATATTGTCTCTGTGTCCAGTGTTATGGTGAAAACCAGATGGAAAAAGAGAGGTCAAGGAATTTAGACAAAACCAGAAAATACTACACCAAGATGAAAGTTGATGTATTTTTACTGCTTGCTACCCACACTCAGGAAATCCTGACAATGCTTGGCTCAAGAAATATGCAGAATAGCTGTGAGGGGTCTGTCCCTCCCTTACCTGGGTGTGGGCTCAGCTGTGGGGACTGGCTAAGGGGTGGGCGATGAAAGGACAGGGTGAGTCAATCTGTAAGGTTGGGGTATGTATTTCTGAGTCCCTGGTGAATGCCACTTACTGAATTCCCAAGGCAAATGCACTCTTTGGATCGTCCACCCCTGGGCCATGGACTCTCTGCCTCTCCTCTCTTCCCGTAGCATTCATAGTCAGACTTGGCTACGTAAGACGAAGGCTTCATTATTTTTAAAAAATCAATTGGCTCCATTATGTATGACTAAAATTCTATTTTCAACTTCCCCTGGAGAGATGTTACTCACTGGGAATAGTGAGTACATTAGCATTTTTCTTTGAGAGTTTGGGGCCCGGAGAATTTAGGCTCAGACATTACTATTTCTTTTCCCCCCCCCTGCTTGTTTCCTTGGCCCAGGTCAGAAGTGACTTCAAGAGTTAGGGGCAGTGCAGAGTGCTGATGAAGAACCGGTGAGAACATTCCTTGCAGTGCCACGCCGGGCATGTTGGCCTTCCGGAGGGTCAGTGTTCTTGTCTGGAAATGGGGGATGATGTTAATCCTGCATCACGGGACCGTAGTGAGGACTGAAGGGGTGATGCTTGTGGGGTGCTGGGCACGGTGCCTGGCAAATGCTCAGTAAGCAGCAGCCATTTCTGTGAAAGGAAGGGCCTGGACAGCTGATCTTCACCAACAGTGATGACAAAGAGGAAAGACAAAGGTCAAGGCCGACTCCCAGGCTCCAGCAGTGGGTCTGGAGGGGCCAGTTTTCACACCCTCAGGGCCAGCTGCTCAGCTGATTCTGCCCGTGGCCTCTGTGTGCCACACCCTGCATGGGGAATTAGGGGAAATGCAGAAATGATGGTGGGGGTCCCTGGGCACCCACCACTACCAAACATAGAGCAGTGGTAGGGCTTAAGGCTGAGGGCCACCGTGTGAAGGAGCCATCAGAATGCAATGTGGCTTTCCTCCAGGGGAAACAGGGGCAGAGTTCCTTGCACAAAGTAGACAATCATTAAAAATAAGGGCAGTGTGCACGTCATGAGTGCTTACTGCATGCCAAGCACCGTGCTAAGCACTTTCTTCATGTGGACCTTTTACATTTTTAATCTGTACAACGGCACAATGTAGTAGGTTCTCTTATCATCCCCATTCTACAGATGATGAAACTAGGCCTCATTTGCTTAATAACCTCTCTGGAATCACTCAACTCATAAACAGTAGAACCAGGCCTCAAACCCAGTCCTGCTTTGCATGAGTATCTGAGCTAAAGCCCTTGCCCCATTCATTGTGGCTACAGGGCACAAGGAGACAGGCACACGATGGCAGGAGAAACCTGAGGCCAGTCCCTGCTGCACACACTATTGCCGTCCCATCCCTCGGATTTCTCTTGCTCGGCTCTGGCAGCATCCAGAAAGATGTTCTCCCAGCATCCTGTGCCTCTCACTCCCACCAAGATGGGGTCTGCCATCTAGAACTGCTAGAGGCAGGAACAGCCAGTTCAGGCTCCAAAGTGAAGTAGTGGGTGCTCCCATGGGAGTGAGGTAACCTCAGGCTCCTGGGAATCCAGCTATTGCCCCTACCTCCCCAGCTGAGATGAGCAGGTGAGGAGCTTGCCTGGAGGCCAGTGGACACAAGTGCCCTCCATGTAGGGGTGGAGGTATGGGAAGGGGTCATAGTGAGGTCACAGGGGCCCCCAGATCACTCTTGGAACCCTAGCAAGCTCAGGGAGCTTGGAACCCTAGCAAGGATCAGAAGCCAGCACTTCTGATGCCAGCCCGATCAGACTCCAGTCCCTCAAATTAATGCACAATCCAATTTAATTTCCCTTTAGAAAATTACATATTTTTAAAAAATACATGAAGAGTCAGAAAGGCGTCATGGCAACGAGGAGGCTGAGCACCAGAGCTGAAGCCAGGCCTCTTCTCCCTCAGCAGGGGCCTGTCTGGTCTTCTAGGTCAGAGTCTCCTGACCCTCTTCACTTCATAGCACATGTGGAAGATGATAATATTCGCCCAGGACATTGGAGTCAACAGAGGCAGCCATCTGTAGTGGGAGGTGAGCAGCTCAAGGCTCTAGCTGTCTTAGGCTCGCCTCGCCACAGCTGGGCCAAGGGGCCGTGCCCCACACACCTGTACCAGGTGCGGAGGCTCTGCTCTGGGAATCTTCTCTAGCCGGGTGCTGGCTTCCTAGGTAGGTCAAAGGGTGCTGGACAGGTTCAGCTGGCACTGACTAGAACCTGCTAGGAGCCAGGCAGGCCTCACTCATGGCTGCCCTTAATTCCCATAACAATCCTGTGGCAGCCGGGATTCCTTTCCCGTTGTATAGATGAGGAAACTGAGCTTTCAAGGCATTCAGTGATTTACCCAAGGCAACAATCATAGTATTCAGTGAGCCCCTATTCATTGTCAGGCACTGTGCTAAGTGCTTTATACACAACATCTCCCTCTGCTGGGGGCCCAGCCACCAACGTGCTGGCAGTCTCCCTGAGCTTTTTACACAATTTGCTGAACGCACCAGTCACTGATCAAATGAAGAACAGTTATGATGTGCTGGGCCCCAGGAAGGGTCTTCAGGCGCAAATATAAATAACGGGAATGGTCTTGCCAGCAGGAAGCCCACAATCCAAGACAGATCTGTGACTGTCTGACATGAATAGATGTTTATTCACATATGCTACATGCCGGGCATTGCGCCAGACACCAGGTCCAGAAAGGTGAAACACTGAGCGTGGTGCTTATCCTAGGAAAGGGCAGGCTTGTGGAGGAACCCAACAAATAAGCGGAGAAATCACAAGGCAGCACGACAAGCTCCGTAACACGCACAGCAACCTAGTGTGGGGCCTAGAGGAGGCGGCTGCCAAGCTTGGGGACATCTGCAAAAGCACTGTGGATTCTACACTGTGAGAATAGGAAACAGCATATATTGAGAATCCACTATAAGTAACACACCTGTGAACAAGACCTGGGTGTATCCTGAGGCCTGAACTGTGTCGACATAACATAGCACGAGCTCTGCGTATACCCCGGTGGGTGCTCGGTAGATATATGCAGTGCCAGGGATTAACTGAGTGATGAGTAACTGATGTGCCTCTGTCATCTTATTTTCTTATTCAGATTAATCTGGTTTGAACAAACGCTTAAAGCAGAGACCTTATACCAAAGAAACCCCTATTGCTGGTATAAAGATCTGCTTTAGGAGCCTGAAAGTTATTGCCAGAAAACTGATACTGACATTAAGTTCCCTGTTTCTTCAGATGTCCGGCTTGTGCAGGGGACACAGGCCCAGCTGCCCAGATGCCATCCCTGATGGTTATCTCCACAGCCCACAGCTCTGCTGTTCTAGGCACATGCTTATTTATCTTCTCCACCAGAGTCCCTAGGATGCATCAGCTCAGCCATATTAAGGAGGCCCACCCAGTGCCCTAATATTCTTATCAAACGGCAGAATACCTGGCTATATTTGTACCTTGACTCATGTGGTACCTTTATTACAAAGATCACAAAGCAATGGGCCCTTGGTCTGTTTAGCCTGCTCCTGCCTCAGAGAGGAACAACCGGCTCTCTCACTTTGGCAGAGGAGGCCAATGAGACCCAGGAAAACAAGGTGGTCTGTCTGAATCCTCAGAGCCTTGATGGTAGAACCTGGACTAGAACCTATGGGGCATCCAGGCAAACTGAGTCCTGCCTTCTGTGTGCCATCTCAGCTCTCGGAGGGCCGAGACCAACCCCTTTGCCTCTTTGTAAGTTTCACTGCAATTAGCACAGTGATGTTCCCCTCTCTTCTCTTCCTTTCTCTCCTTCTTTCCTCTTCTCCTTCTTGGTGATGTGACAGAGTCTCTCCCTGACCAAACTCTGGTCAGGCTTCTCTGAATCCTCTTCCCAACTAGGCCTCCATGGTTGGACTTCCATGTCTGTCTTTGGATTGCCTTATTTTAGTAAGAATCCTGCTAAATGGGTATCTGATCAGCCTTGGTATCTGCTGGCTTCCTCATACCCTGCCATCCCCCAGCTGATATCTAGTCGCCCTGGCCTGACTTCAGCAAGACTCCTATTAGGTTGGTTTAGCCAGAATCTCCCTTCCCTGTGATGTTTTCTCTTAGTAATTTTCCATCCACCAACACCCCTGACCCTGCTCCATGGCTATGAATTCACACTTCTTGTTACATTGAGAACTGAGCCCAGTTCTATACTGAAGTCTCTTTTCCCCTGTTGCAATAGTCCCGAATAAAATATATTTTTACTGCTTTAACTATTATCTAGTTGTGGCTTTCTCTGACATATCATACCTGCAGTCCATGACACTGCTCCTCAGAGAGGCCAAGGTAGAAGGTAGGCAGGAATTTCTGGGCCTTCCTGGATATTCCCCCACACAAAAAGTTCCTCCTTGGAAAGCTGCCCAGCCCCTGCCTCCACTGCCAGCAGTGACCCCTAGGACCCCAGGAAGGAAATGAGGGGAAGAGGGAAGCAGGCTGGGGCCACCCTGAGCACTAACGCTATGCCAGGCAGCAAGAGCTTCATATGAATCATCTCGTTTAATCCTCGTAACAGTCAATGAGGTAGGTGCTATTGATACTTCTGTGTTAGAGATGAAGAAACAAAGGCATGGGGTGTTTCAGTGAGTTGGCCCAGGCCCACAGCTCGGCCGGGTGTGGCCAGGAGGCAAACCCCTACCACGTGGCCTCTTTGGGAAGGGGTGGGGTCCGAGCACTGCAGCCTCTCTCTCCCTGAGGAGGCCTGGCCACATCTCTCCAGGAGCTGGAAATGTCAGACTTCAAAGGGCCACCCCAGACCTGGCAGGCTGTCAAGTCCACAGGGAAGAGAAGCCTGAGTGGAGTGAACTGCAGACTCCCTTGTTTCATGCAGGAAAGCTTCGCGCGCATTCACACGGAGCTTCCTTCATTCACTCCACAAACATCTGCAGGACCCGAAGAATGAACCCAGTTCTTTCCTAGTGACTGCAGAACAGAGAGGACCGTGTGGCTCTCAAGGAGTGGCCGTCCAGTGAGTCTTCACTGATGCCCGAACACACCTGCCTTCACACCCCGAGCTGGGAAAGACAGGAGGAATTCCTACCGGGGGTGGGCGCTTCTACTGTGTCTTCATTCCTCATGTAATGTTCTCCACAATTCTAGGTCATAGGTATCATTGTCAACCGTTTTACAGGTGGAGAAACAAAAACCTAAAGAGAAAGGGAAGTCACTTGTCTCAACTCATACAACTATTAACTTGGTAAGCCTGGACTGGAGTCTGAATGATTAAGGGGCTTACAGTTTTCTCTTTTCACCTCCCTTGCTCCCACAGGAAAGTGAAATAACTACATGCCACGTCCCAACTACATGCACTCCCACCTACGGACACACCCTCGGAAGCATCTGAGCTCTGAGACGCGCCGGTGTCTGGTGCAGTCCACAAGCACAGGGTGCCTCTCTCTGTACACCTGGATGTGCACATATATGCACACATCAATGTTTTTAAAAAATTCAGTATTTGGGGGATAGAGGTGGTTTTCAGATACACGGATGAGTAATTTAGTGGTGAATTCTGAGACTTTAGTCACCCAGGCAGTGTACATGGTACCCAATATGCAGTCTCGATGTTTTTTCCCTTAACTTTTGAATGTTGTGAACACATGGAAAAATATGTGATTTCACTAGTTACTAAAAAAAAAAAAAAAAAAAGCAAAGTGGGGTAGCAAGAAAGTACTGTCATTTTAGCTCATCAAAATACCAAAAATTAGGGAGAAAATAAATGAGAAAATAGTCCTGGTGGGGATGCATTGAGATGGGCACTTTTGCACACTGCCGACTGGTACAACTCTTGGGGAAAGTGACTTGGCAATATTCATCAAGAGGTTTAAAAATGTCCAAGACCAAAAGTGGCCCAATAATTTCACCTGAGTGTCACTCAGAAGTAAATGTATAAAAATGTTTAATACAGCATTGTTTATTTTAGCACAGACCTGACACCGACCCAAATGACTTATACTAGGGGGTTAGCTAATTACATTCGGTCAAGGAAAAATGACTGAAAAAAGACCAACAATAACATGACAATGTTAACAGTGGCTGAGTTTGAGTGATCAGACTATGGTTAATTTGTTCCTAGCACCCTACCCATCTTCTTTCTTCTGATTTTCTGCATTTTTCTTGAAAAAGATCATGCCTCACATTTCTAACAAAACTAAACTTTACGGAAAAAGTTGGGAGCAGATCACAACACTGCATAAGTGATAGGAAGCTGAGTATATGGACACAGAATTTAGTGTTGTAATCAAGCGAAACCCACAACAGAAATGATCTATTGCGTCAATATGTGCAAAGCAGCCACTGTGCATATGTGATTGGACTTAAATAGTGAAGAATATGCTCATAAGAAGCTGTAATTAGTTTGCCTTTTATACCACAAAATCAGTGTTTAGTTTCTCTCTTTGTTGTTAGTTCTTCAGCATCTGTTAACTGCATCAGGGTAGACAGGTTAGCCTAATACCAGGTGTGAGCTGTTCCCATAGGTGCACGCACGCGCACACACACACCCACACACACACAATTATGAGGCAGCTGTCTTGCCAGCCAGGCTTCAGGGCTGGGCACATGAACCTCCCTCCTGGGCTGGTGGTTCTAGGCAGTGAAGCTGCTACAAAAGATGCAGTTGGTGTAGGGAGGGGATTTGGAGCAAGGATGGCCTCTGGGCAGGAGGGAAGGAGGACCAGGGCTGGGAGGACGGCAGAGAATCTGCCTGTGCCAGGGCCCGAGGCTTCTGCCCCAGCAGGAGTTCGTGAGAACAGATTCCCACCAGCTTTGGCCAAATGTACACTGACGTGCAAAGTGACTAACATCACATCAGAGGCCAAAGGCAGATGGGAGTCAGATGGAACGAGCTGGAGAGTCCCTCTTGGCTGAAAGGCCAAGGGGAGGCCAGGGAGAAACAACCTCACGTTGTACCAGGGAGGGGTTTTCACCTGTCTGAGAGCCTTCTCTGCTTCTTCTTTATTGATCCATCCATGATGCAACTGCCAGGCTTTTCTACAGTCCCTTAGAGACCGGGCAATGAATCCCAGGGAAACAGATGGAATGCGGGAACTGTTGATGTTTTCCAGACTTCCTGAGTGGGGGTGACACCCGTCTGTTGTCCCCTGAGTTTCCCTTCTTGCTCCATGCCCTGGGTGGCTAGACCAAAGACCTCCTCACTTTCTCCTCCATGTCAGAAGGACCGCCCGGGCCTCCCCTCTCAGTCTTGCCTTGGCTCAAGCTGGCTGACAGGTGTGCAAGCCACAGGTGCTGTCCCATTCTGGGGAGATCACGGGGCTGGTCCCTGAGGCATAGGGTCCAGAGAGGCCCTAAACATTACACTTTGTCCTTCAAAGAAGAGACCCAAGAAAAGAAAGAGGCCCTGCCTTATCTTTTCTCTCATCCCTGAAGAGCGAAGTAGCTTTTGTAGCATTTGTTTTATTTTATTATTAATTTATTAATTTATTTAGAGATAGGGGCTTGCTCTGTTGCCCAGGCTGGAGTGCAGTGGCACCATCAGATTCATTTGGATTTGAACCCAGCCAGGCCTTCTTGCTTTTAGGAGAGCTCACACTTCCCCATGTGTGACCACAAGTGTGCACACACAGCCTGTCACTCACACACACTCATACGTGTACACACACACATCCTCTACTGCAGGGGGAAGAGGCCTCTCCCCAGCCGAGAGTGTGGGTCTGCTTCAGCTTTTGCATTAGTGTGCTTGGATTCCACCTGGATGGTAGCAGTGAAAACCTACAGTGGGGCTTCTTCCCTCTGAAGAACCACGAGGAAAAAAGGTACAGCGTCATTGGAATTCAGATTAGAGATTGTGAAGCCAAAAAAAAAAAAAAAAAAAAATTCCCCAAACCCAACAGGGAAAGAAAGCTCATTAATGTCTCTGTTCCCCTCCTCATTAAGCAAGAGCTCACTCATAAATATTCACAGAATTCTAAAGTAGGATTGAGGTGAAAGTTAACTTAATGCAGAACAATTAAGACTGCTCACAGCTCGCCAGCAGCCTGACTGGGCTCTGGCCTCCACAAAGCCCGGAGATCTGGGAGACTCCTGGTCTCCCAGAGGGGCAGAAGAGGAGCAGGGGTTGGGACAGAGGTTTGAGCAGAAGATCCCCCTCTGCACCCACAAGACGCCCTGTGAAAGCAGCTCATAGGTCTGCTGGTGTCTCCTTAGGCTGGGAAGTGTTAGTCATGCAAGGGTCTTGAAGGTCTCCCAGCACCTGTCACTGGCTTGCCCCATCTTACAATGAGGCAACTGTAGTCACAGAGGGTATAGGCCTTGTTCAAGGTGACCGGCCCAGCCATGACCGAGTCCAAGGACACTTTCTACCACCCACCTTCCGTCTTTAACCAGGACCAGGAAAGCTTTCCTCGGGCTTCAGGCCCTGATCATTCCCTGCCCCGGATGTTGCAGAACTCCCTGATCCTGCATACTGCCACCAGATTAATATTCTGAAATGCAGGCTTAATTGCATCACTCCTTCCAAAACACATTCATTGGCTCCCCCACTGCCTATGAATGAAATGCCAGCTCCTCATGCTCTGTGGTCCAAATGCTCCTTTACAACCCTAATTACCATTACTCGTTACTCATTTCCCAATGTTTCAGCCAAATGGAACTCCAGCTCTTCTCCAAACATGCTCTAAACCCTCCTGCCTCCAAGGCTTGTTTATGTAGCCCCCACTTTCTAGAATTCCCTCCTGCTGGTTCTACCAGCAGGCAGAAATCCTGTCTATCTTTCCAAGTTCAAATGTTATTTCAAATGTCTATTCCATTAAGCTAATCTTGTTCCTTACAAGCTGATGGGGTCTTGCTCTAGGGTATTTTGCTTGAACTTCTATGCTACATCATCATCTTGTGCCTTGTCATTCAGTTAATAATAATAATAATAATAGTTATAAAAATATTAGTACTTAGTGCCAACATGGGCCTGTTGCCTTGTATACATTATACCTTGCAATGTAGATATTGTTATTCCATTTTACAGTGGAGTGCACTGAGGTTCTCAGAGGTTAAAAAGCCCAACTCTGTTTGGCTCTAAAGTTTTTGCTTCTTCTCCTTCTCCAGGATTGTTTTCACTCTTACTTTTGGAAGCTCCCTGGATTGAATCATGTCTTCCAAAAAGATGTATGTAAGTCCTAACCCCCAGAAGCTAAGAAGGTGACCTCATTTGAAATAGGGTCTTTGTGGATGTAATCAAGTTAAGAGGAGGAGATATCAGATGAGGGTTGGCCCTAACCCAATCACTCATGTCTTTATAAGAAAAGAAAAAGCTGAACACAGACACAGGGAAGGACGGCCATGTGAAGACAGAGGCAGAGGTTGGAGTGAGGCATCTACAGGTCAAGGAACAGTGAGGAATGCCAGCAATGACCAGGAGAGAAGCAGGGGCAGATTCTCCCTGAGAGCCTTCAAAGACCAACCAACCCTGCCTACACCTTAACCTTGGACTTCCAGCCTCCAGAACTGCGAGACAATAAATTTCTGTTGTTCTAAGCCAGCTAGTTTGTGGTACATTGTTATGGCAGCCCTAAGACATGAGTATGGTCTTCAAGGACAGGATCTGTTTTTACCCTTCTCATTATCCTTCTAAGAGATCCGCATGCTGTCTTCAGATGATAGGTGCTCAGTAAATGCCTGTGGAATGCACCAGAGATTTTAAGGCCCCATCTGCAGAGGTCCTAGGGACAAGGAATGTAGTAAATATTTTATGGATGGGCGTTAAAGGCCCAGTGAGGTCAGTTACCTTACAGCTAGCTGGCAGCAGAGCTGGTTCCAGGACAGGAGTCCTGGGTCTCAACAGCTAGAGAGTGTGTCAACTGGAAATGCAGCTGGTGTGGTTGTGTCTCCAGGTGTGAGTCAGCCCAGCTCAGAGGCCTTGAGTGCACAGCGGGTATCTTTGGCACCATTTACTGAAGCCATTAGAAACGTGCTGGGTCTGTGGTGGTACTGGACAGGGGACTCAGAGATGCCTGAGTCCTGAGCCGATTTCCTTCCTGCTCAGAAGTCCTGGGTGGCCAGCTCCGGTGCTGGGTCACAGGGTTGCTTTGGGATTTGGGTTTTCTAAGAGGTGAGCTGAAGGCTGTGGGGCTCAGGATACATTCTGGAAACACCCAGTTATGAGCTTCTCCTCACCGCCCCCAACTGGAGGCCCAGTTAGTGTCTTCTCCTCCTCCAGTACCAACAGCCAGATGTGTCTCACCCTGGGCTCCTGCCATCTCTGCCAGCAGGCATGGCCTCCTGCAGGGGCTGGGGGGACAGTCCCTGGGACCCTGAGCATCCTGCAGCCCCTCTGCTGTTTGGAAGTGGGTGGTGGGGATGGCTGGCTCTGAGGGTGTGTATGTGTGCTGATGTTACAGAAGATGCGGGGTTCATCTCCTGCACTGTCTACCCTGTCCCCCAGAACTGTGAGTAATGGGGGGTCTTTTCAGGCAATTATAAGCAATACTGTGTCTGGGATTTCTCCTTAAGGATTGGTCTCTCCCGTGCCCTTGACAATGAGCCATGGATTATACTTCTACCCTCTTTGTGTGGGGGCTCAAGCAGTCTTATTTGTTTTGTTTTGTTTTGTTTTGGTGTTAAAAACCATATTTTTATTCTAAAGATTTACATGATTTTCACATTTTAATATTTATAAAATTATGTCATAACTGAAATTAAAATATATTTTGTGTTGTGTAAGCAATTTTTTAACTGTAGTAAAATACATATAACATAAAATGTCTATTTTATGCATGTGTGTTTTTAGGCATACTGTTTGGTGACACTGTTTAAACTGTTGTGCAACCATCACCACCACCACCCATCTCCAGAGCTCTTTTCATCTTCCAAAACTGAGACTCCATACCCTCTTTTCTTGACTCCCCAGTAACCATCATTCCGCTTTCTGTCTCTATGGATTTGACTACTCTAAATATTTCATATAAGGAGACTCATACGTATTTGTCCTTTGTGTCTGGCTTATTTTTCTTACCATAATGTCTTCAAGGTTCATCTATGTTGTAGCACGTGTCAGAATTTCCTTCCTTTTTAGGTTGAATAGTATTCCACTGTAAGGATAGACCACAGTTTGCCTGTCCATTCATCCATGGATGAACACTGGGTTGTTCCCACCTTTTGGCTCCTGTGAACAGTGCTGCTATGAATATGGGCATGCAAATATCTGTTGGAGTCCCTGCCTTCAATTCTTTCAATTCTTTTGGGTATGTATACAACCAGAAGTGGAATTGCTGGATCAAATGGTAAGTCTATGTTTAATTTTTTGAAACAGTCTTCTTTTTATAATCAGAAATAGATAGGGCTACAGGAAACAGAGAAGGAAAAAAAAAAAAAAAGAAACAAAAAACAACCTAGCATCTTTTGAGAAGAACTTGTTTGCTAAGAACTTTATGTCATCTTGTCTAAACTCTGTAACGTAACAAGACTATGAACAAGATATCATTTCCATATGATGGGAAATTCAAGACATAGCCCCTGCCCAAGGTCACACGGTTTATAAGTGTGGAGGCACGAACCGAACCCAGACAGATGGCGGGGGACCCACAGGGTGGCTATGGGCGGAATCATGGAAGCAGGGATCCTACTGTTCCATGGGCTCTCTACTTCTTCCCCGTTACTGCTGAGGGGGGATGGTGAGATTCTGAGGAATGTCCTGGGGGGCTGGGCAGGGTGTGGGGTGGAGAAAGGTGCTCCACACATCGTGAGGTTCTTGGAGGAATCCCTAATTCTAAGCAGGCAGTGGCGTGCATGTGCCATCTTTTGAGTCTCTTCTTATCTAAATTTCCTAGTTTCTTTCAACGATTTCTCACAGTGACAGTGGTCAAAGCCCTCATGGGCCCTCCTGTTCTCCCTCCATGGAACCTACTCTGGTCCCTGACATGACATAGCCTGACACATCCATCACAGCTCTGCAGATCAGGCCTGAGGGTTCTGAGACACTCAGAGATTGAGCTCCTTTAAAGAGTGAGCTACTCTCTAGCTTTGCTCCTATTTTGAGCTTTAGTTCTTTTTTTAATGATGCTGGTTTCACATTGTCCAATCTGAAGAGCATTCTTCTTGATGGGAAAAGCAAAAGAAAAATAGGAGCTGAATAACACATTTCATTGTGGAGTGCATTATGTGGGGTCCATTATGCCCTGCAAAGCACCTTTGTGACTACCGCTCATTTGGTCCTCATGGCAACCCTCAGAGCTAAGTAGGGCAGTGCTATTAACTGTTCAGTGCGGGTGAATGACTTGCACAGGGTCCCTCAGCTAGTTAGCAGCCCAGGTAGAATTGAGGTGTAAATCCATGCCCAGAGACACTTTGGGGGAAATTCTGACTACATAAGCACAAATAACTATAATCAGGAAGCATCTAAAGACACTAATATGGCTGCACTAGAGACTCTCTGAAAAATTCACATTTGAAGACAAAAGCAAAAGAAAAAGTCTGCTTTATTTGTAAACAGACAACACCCAGCACTGAGGAGGAGTGTGGTCCCCAGGGAAGAATGCAAAAGATGCTGGATTTTTAGGAAAAGCTGAGGCTTGGGGAAAGTGCAGAGGCAAACTAAAAACATTTTTAGTTATGCTGATAGCATGATCCCATGCCCTCTCCAACTCCAAAAGAAAAAAAAAAGAAAAAGAAAAAAAAAGCGCAAACAAGAAATAGCAAAGATAGCAAAGAACAAGATAGGACTAGGTCTGCTTTTTGAAGGAAAGTGGAGAAATACTGACAGCTCCACGTGGAAAGCAGGAGAGCTTGGGGAAAGAGCCCATAGTTGAAGCAGGGAGACCAGGCTTGGTCTGGTGTTGGCCAGTTGGTTGACTTACAGCAAATCGCCCTCCCTCCCTGACCCTTTATGTCCCAGATGCCCAAAGTTCTGGACTAGTTCACTGTTTACCAAACTACGTTAATTCTTCTTCTGCCCTGGTAATTCTGCCATACCCACACACCACTTGCATTATTGAATTCTAGCCAGATGCTGTTGTCTGCTTAAGGAACTGAGCCTGAAGCCTGCTACTACTTGGTTAGAAAGGGAGACGAGCAAGGGAGGTGTTGAAACCGGCCCAACTGTTCCATCAAACTGATGTTTACTGTGCTTTTGATAAACATAGAAATGGACCATCCTCATCTTAAAGCTTGAAACTTACATTTATCTTATTTGAGTTCTGGCCTCAGAAAACTGACTCTCAGGCCTCCCAGAGAGTATCAAGGATCTGAAACTCACCAGATCACTGCATCCAGACAATGAGATGCCATACCCCTCATCCATGGCAATTCCTATTTTTCAACCCCTCTTCCTTACCCTTCCTTAAATCCTGTTTTTCCACATATAGTTACATTTCTTTCCTGCCGTTATATACAAATCCCTAACTTTAGTTGGTTGAGGAGATGGATTTGAGACTGATCTCCCATTCTCCTTGGCTACAGCCCTGACTAAAGCCTTCTTCCCTGGCAGCACTTGTTGTCTCAGTGATTGACTTTCTGTGTGGCAAGCAGCAGGACCCAGACCAAACCCCTGGCATTTCAGTAACAGTGTTAAAGATATCCTAGCATCAAATTTAGACTTCTCTTTGGTATCACGAGAAAGATTGAAAGAAAATTCAAGAAGAAAAACTTAAAAATAATAATGCCATGTCCATACCTCACCTAAACTGCTTCAGCATTATTTGGAGTCATTCTGAGCCCACCAGTGGTCCAGGGTCCATACTTTGGGAAGCAGTGGACTAGGCTGGTGATCACCTATATCAGTGATGTCTATGACACTGTTAGTATTTTTCGATTCGTATGTCTGAGGTCCAGGATTCTTCCTACTTTGTGGCACAATGGCCCATTATGCTCAGGTAGTTCTTAAATGCTGCACATGCTTCCCAGGCAGCACAATCATCCTTGCCATGTTCACACAGTACAAGTTCCTCATGTTGATTGTAGCCCTGCCCATGAGCCAGACCCACTTGAAGCTTTAAGGATCCCTGACATTGGACCAGGGGAACACACTCGTCTGTTGGATTTGTCTTCCGTGGTGTGAGCTCTCTTCCTATTCTTTCCACATCTCCAATATTATAATAAAGTTTATTTTTTCCATAATAAAAGTAATGCACAATCATTGCAAGAAATCTGATCACCAAGCAAAAATGCAGAAAGAATTAAACAAATCATCCACGGTTCCACCACCCAAAGATACCATCGTTGTATTTTGTTTTCTTCTAGTCTTGTTTTTCTCTTAAATCATAGTTACATATTATCTGTATAATTTTGTCTCCTGATTTTCCCACACTACCATCTGAAATAATAATAAACATTATTCTACATGGATGCATTCTGATTCTTTCTAATTTTTGCTTATACAAATATTATTAATAACAGTATTTCTAAACAAGCACTATTTCCTTGGGAGAGATCCAAGAAGTGACTCTCCTGAGTGCCATATCCCACCTGCAGTGTTTGAATGGGACTATTTTGCTGCACCCTTACCAGCATTGGGTAGGGTACTCACTAAAAATCAAAATCAAAATCTTTGCTAATTTACAAGCCAAAAATAGCTATCTAGTTGTTTGAATTTTCATTATGATTACTAGTAAGATTGAAGATTTTCCATCTGGTGGAAAGCCAGCTTTATTTCTTCTTTAGCAAATTGTTTATTACATCTTTGACTCACTCCTCTATTGTGCCTTAGGGGTTTCATTCCTGATTTGCGCAGGCTCTTTATATATTCAAGTTATTAACCATTTATCCAATATTTGCTGTAAATATAGTTTTTGGCTTTTAAAATCTAGGTTCATTAGAGGTTTCCCAGGTAGCCACACTGATTTCTTTAGATGTCTCATTTTTCTTCCTTGTTGGAAGCATATGTGATTTTTATTGTTATAATTTCATTTTTAGAGTCTCTCACTCCTTGTGAGATGTTTTCTTTTAGAGTGTGCAGCCACGGACCATAAAACCTTGACTTTCAACTTTCAGGTCTAGTACATGGGTCTGCTCTCATGCTACGTGCTCTTCCTTTGTATGTGCACACACCCACCATCACCTGCCACGAACATACAAAGACATGCAGGTCTCAGGCCTTCAGGTTTGGCTCAGGGCTCTTCATCTTTCTATGTTTAATGCTTATTTGGGTCAAGAGGTCACTCACAGGTGGTTTACTATGTCAATGAGTTCATAGTTTCTGAATATTTCCTAAGGTTGAAGAGTTCATTCAGGGTTTCCATAGGACAGTGGCACCTCAGAGCAAAATCCCTACTCATGGGAGATGTGAAGTTTCTATAATAATAATAATAATAGCCATGATAATAACAGCTAATGTTTAACGATCACTTGAAATATGCTGATCTTTTTTCTAAGTGCTTCACATTAATTACCTGACTTAATCTCCAACAACCCTATGAGGCTGGTACTACAGGTTGAGTATCCCCTATCCAAAAGGCTTGGGACCAGAAGTGTTCTGGATTTTGGACTTCTTTAGATTTTGGAATATTCACATTATACATATGGTTGAGCATTCCTAATCCCAAATCCAATACTCCACTGAGCATTTTCTTTGTGCATCATGTCAGCAATCAAAAAGTTTCAGATTTTGAAGTGTTCCAGATTTGGAATTTTGGGATTAGGAATACTTAGCCTGTACCATTATTTCCAGTTTTTGGATGGGAAAACTAAGGCACAGAGTGGTTAAGTAGTTTGCCTAAGTGCACAGCAAAGCTGGAAGACATGCATATGTAGTATACGTTGCTATGAGGGCAGATGACAGTTGGAACTGCCCATGAGTGAAAGCAGAGACAGGAAATACAAGTGCCAAGAGGAGAGGGAAGGCAGCTGGTGCAGCCTAGGGGTGGAGCCCAAGTGAGCACACCCATGTCCTGTGACCTCCAGCCCTTGGTCCCTTGACTTTCAGTGGGTTCACGATGCAGGAACACATCTTGCACAGGAATCAGAGATATTGCCAGGGGTCCCAGGACACTGAGCAGACAGAATTTTGATACCTGCCTCCATTGCAAGTTAAGCACTGGAATTCCCAGTGAGGGCCAGGAGCAGATAATAATCACAGTAGCAGCAGCTAACTTATAGTGAGCAGTAAGTACATGCCAAGCGCTGGACTAAGAACTTTACATGTAAAGATCTCGTAACAATCCTGTGAGGCTGTTATTATAACCATATTATATATGAGGAAATTGAGTCTTAGAGAGGTTACACATCTCTGATTGGTGAGCCTGTGCAACTCCAAAGTCTGTATATTATCTTTACTTTGCTCTCTGCCCTCCTGGGTGAGGAATATTGAGACGATCGAGCTCTTCTCTCCCTCCTGCTCCAGGATACCCTGATGATCAGCCAGGGCTGAGCAGAGGAAGAAGAAATGGGGCTCCAAGAGATGCAGCAGGGGACCCTGCTATCTTTTTTCTAGAGCCGTGGGATAGAGAGTAAGAGAAAAGGTTTGCAGTTTCAAGTCTATTCTATTCAATTTCCTTCCCATTAATGAAAACTGGTACTTGCTAAGAATTCTTGGAAGAGGGAGGGCAGATGGCTGCCTTTTGTGTATGGGCTTCTGGAAGCAGCGTTTCTGAGCCCAAGGCTTGCCCCTCTGCCCCGAGCAGCAGCACTGACGGGGCATATCTGGAGTGGGAAGCAACTCCCCGTGATGGTAGCTCCATCTATGCTCGCTGGGCTCAGGGCTGTGTTTGGTGTGGGCAGCAGGTCTTACAAAGGTTTTTTCCTTTCCTCACAGAGTTTGGCATTCGCACAATTTACCCATGTCTTTGTGAACAAGGATAGGATCTAACCTTTACTTCCATCTACCTGTGGCCATCTCAAAATAATTGTCTCATTTTATGGGCTTCTGTCTGGGTTTGTAGCTGTTACTTCTCTTGATTGAATAGATAAAAAAAGAGTGTTTTATATGATTCAACTGCATCTCCTGTTAGTCACCAATGCAAACCCTTTGCCCTAGTTGAGTCAGCTTCCTCACTGTCCCCCCAAACAACAGGTGTTATCAGCTGCTACCTGGACAAACCCTTCTGGCTGGAAGACTCAGAGGCATTTCACTCAAGAAGGTTCAGTGATCCCTAGCCCCAGGCCCATCCTGAGCAGGACCTATCTTCACTGTTACCCCAGGTGAGCTCTGGGATCTGCTATGCACCACATGCCTGGTGTGCTGGGGTATGGAGAGACCCCCCATCCTGCTGCCAGCTCTGCTCAGCTCTCTGTCCTTTTACTCGGATCCACTGCTTTGCTCTTTGCTGTTGCCACCCCAGCCACTGTTGCATGAGGCCCCTGGAACCAAGGTACTGCCTCCTATTTGCCTAGTTTTACCATGCTCACAGCCCCCTGTGGTCTTGCTTATACCCCAGACTAGATTCCCACTGTCCTTGATGCCGGCTAGACTAGCTGGGGACAGCCACTTTCCTAGTTCTGGTCCTGGTTTTCTGCCTTTCTCACTAAACCCATCTGGTTGAGGTCTTAGCATTCATTCAGGAGCCATCCCAGAAACAAAGGCTACAAAGACAGAGAGAAAGTCATTGAGCAAATGGTTGCACTGCAGTGTTATGAGTGTTAAACAGAGTCATGGTCATGAAACTGGAAACTAAAGAAGATGAACAATTATGTCTCATGCCGTGTGGTTGTGTGTGGTTGCAGGGGTATAGGGGGACCTAAAATGAAAGGGGATGCTTCAGCAGGTCTGAAAGAATGAGTAGGAATTTCTTAGGTGGATGTTTCTGGTGAGAGTGGTGGGGATAATGCAAATGGGCTTTCCAGGCAGAATAAATGGGCTGGAAGAGTGAAGCAGCAGTTTGGGGGTGTGGCAGACAAGGGGAGAGAGCTGGCAGATCATGAGGCCATGGTAGGTGGGAGCTGAGCAGGAGACAGCATCCAGGCTGAACCTCAGGTTTCTAGCTCTAACAGATGCAAGGTTATTGGTGTCATTAATTAAGTTGGAGAATGGTCTTCAGGGATGGGGGAAAGACTACAAACCTGATTGCAGATACGCTGACTTTGAGAAAGAGTGGCAGGAATAGGTGCCCCTGGTATCACTCTGAGCACTGTTCCTGAATGCCATTATCCACTTACCTCCTGAATGGGTGACAACTCTCACACTCCAATCCCTCATCCCGCCCTCCATTCTGAGGGTCAGACCTATATAACCCGGCACCTCACTGGACATCTCCACCTGAATGACCCCATCCTCCCAGGCTCTTCAAACTCAATGTGTTGTTGCTAACAAAATGGACTATCCCCGCAAATGCTTCTCCTTTTGGGTGCCCATATCACAGTAGACCCAACTGCCTGAGGTGGAAGCTGGCGTCACCTTAGATTTCTCCCATGTAGCACTGGTGGCTGCCTCCTTAGTGTTGCATTGACTCTCTCATGTTCTCGCCTACTCCATTTCTACTGCCATTCTCCTGTTGACCATCACCTCTTCCTTGGCTATTGTTCCAACTGCCTGAACTCTTCTCCCCTCCATCTAATTCTCCTCCAGTCCATCTTTCTATGTCAGCAGGGTGGATCTATAGTTCTATATTTGTTTATTATCTACTTGCCCACAATGTGAGCTCTATGAGAACAGAAACCTCTGTTCACTGTTATTCCCAGTGCCCAGCACATAATAGGAGCTCAATAAATATCAGTTAGTGAACAAATGAATGAATCTAAAAATGCAAATCTGATCCCATCACTCCCTGCTTGACTCTTCTGTGGCTCCTCATAGCCTTCCAGATAAAGGCCTGTTTCTCAATGGAGCATAAAAGGCTTTCTCAGGTCTGGCCCCAGTGTGGTTCCTCAGACCTTGCACTCATTCATGACTTTGTATCTTGCCCTATATTCCAGGTAGGAGACCCTCCTTGCAATCCCTGGAGCATATCTTAAGCCAGTGGCTTTTCCATCCTGACCAGGCTAGGACCCTAGTGAGACAAGGGAGGGCCCTTGAGTGCAAAATTTAAGGAGGTACTCACTCTCAGGGACAGCCCTACCCTTGCAGGACCTCAAGAGTGGATGCCTCCTTAAGTTTTGAGCCCTGAGTCTGGTCCCTGCTGTGTAAGGCCGGTTTTCTTTTATATACTACAAACAAAACCACTGATATCAACAGACAGAATGCAGATGCAGATGTGAGAATCCAGCTGTCTTCTAATTCATTCAAGAGATTTTCAAAAATATAAAACAATGCCACCCTTCTAGGTTTTTTAAATTTTGGAAATATATTTTCCATAAAATGTATTTTAACATGTAATCAGATTGGTTATTTTAAAGAATTAATACACAAGTATTTAAAAACATTTAAAAATCCACAGTGCTAAATTTCTAACACTGCACATATTCCACAGAAATAAAAGGTCATTGGGATTCTTGGTAATTTTTCTGAAATCAGAAAGTTTAAGAACTGCTTTGTTAAACCAGACCATGTGGAAAACATTGCTTATAATAAGCACTGGTTGCATGAATTTTGTGATTAAACAGGACTTCAGAGAATAGGGTGGATGCCTTTGGCAGCATCCTCCTGGCCTGGAAGGTTTTCCACACTTGCTTTCCTCTGACACCAGCTGTGCTGACTCCCCCTTTCATCCATAGAGAAAGAGAAAATTAATGAAGGTAAGACTTTTCCTTTCACAGGCTCAAAACTCTTGTCCTGAATGCCTTTACTTTTTGTCATTTTTGCTCTTCCTGTATTTTTCCTGTGATAATAGCTTGGATTTGTATCTTCACCAAAATCTCATGTAGAATTGTAATCCCCAGTGTCGGAGGAGGGACCTGGTGGGAGGTGATTGGATCCTGGGGGCAGATTTCTCGTGATAGTGAGTTCTCAGGAGATCTGGTTGTTTAAAAGTGTGTAGTACCTCCCCCAACCTCTTCCTCCTGCTCCCACCGTGTAAGAAGAGCTTGCTTCCTCTGGCTGTACATTTCCTGAGGCCTCCCCAGCCATGCTCCCTGGACAGCCTGCAGAACCATGAACCAGTTAAGCCTCTTTTCTTTATAAATTACCCAGTCTCAGGTATTTCTTTCTAGCAGAGTGAGAAGGGTCTAATACGTCCTACCTTCCCATTCTATTTTTCCCTTCAAGGTAACAACTCAGGTCTCACCTACTCCAGGAAGTCTTCACTAACTGCCCAATTTAAATATTCTCAAATGTGGATCCACAGATCTATACTGGGCTGGCCCCATGAGAATCACCTGGAGAGTCCATAAAATGCCCAGCCTCTCCAAGTCCAACACATCTTCAGAGATATACTGATTTACAGGATTCAGAGATACATATTTTTAAAAACTCTCCAGGAGATCCTTGAGGCCAGGAATGGGAACTGCTGAGTCTGTAAGTTTTTCCTTTGACAGACTATAATCTCCCAGAGCACAGGGATTAGAAGCCTCCTTCTTTTATATCTCCAGAACAATGGGCACAGGCTCCAGGCATGGTTATGGAAGCCCACTGAACTGGGATCCTCAACGCAGGGAATATACTGCTTTAATCACAACCCTAGCTGGAATAGCCTTTCTACTTGCCTCCCATCCCATTACCCACACCACAAGTCTCCCCTTACTCAGAAAGTATCTAGGAAATCAAAAGCACAGACTCAGCATGCTGGACATTCACTCACATTGGGTCTATGCCTTCCTGGGCTAAGGGTCAAGAAGCCAACGACAAGGCCTCTTTAAAAGGTGGGGTGCATGTGGTCCCAAGCATGTGCATGTAAAAGTACCTAGACACAATGGGGAGAACCCATGGTTTGTAACTCTGAGAGAAGCCTGGGATGTTGGGTGACAATGTGGACCAGATCTGACAGTTCTTTTGTTCTTTTTCTGGAGACTTTCTAGGTTCCAGACAGGTTTCCAGGGAGGGTTTTGTCGACCAAAGGCATCTATAATAAACATTACTATAATTCTCCAATCATCTCTTTTATCATTTTTTTCCATATATTTCCCCATTTTCTCACTCCCTTTCCTTTTTTCTGAAAACATCTCTCACCTGATGCCCCTTCCCTAAAGTATGTAGCAGTCAGAACAATTTCCAAGACAGTGCAGGGAAAGCTGAGCCCCCGGTCCTGCTGGTTACCTAGATTCAGAACTGCTCCATCTGAAAACTCAGTTTCGATTCAGACAGTCTCTGTTTCCCCCCAAGAATGCAGTGGCAGAGTCACAAATGTGGTGCCGAAGATAACGAGGCTGAAGGGAGGTATAGTTCTAATGGAATAAATACCTCTTTGGTAAATCTTCCCACCAAGATGTCTTTATAACTAAAAGCAGTCGCTCTGTTCCCTATGGTTGCTGCGAAGGCTGATGGGCTTCTGTATTTCTCCAGGAGCCATCTCTCCTCCCTCCTCCAGCTCACCACCAGCAAACAGACATCATACTGGGTCCAGGAGGTAATTAAAGTTTCAGGGGCAGGTGGGAGGCAAGAGGGGCGAGAGCCAAGAAAGCAGCAGGACCATACACTGGCAAGGTTGCCAAACTGGCCTTGGTCCCTGGTTCCTGGTGACAGCTGAGCATCTGCATTTACTTGTTTTTGTGGAGATTGAGAAGAACTGGAGGCTTTTCTTTTTGCCAGTTTTGACATCTCTCTGCTTTGCACATTAACAGGCTCACCGCTTGACACTATGTCTGATCCATCCACTGCTCTGCAGAGGTGTCAAGCAAACTTGCTAGAGATACTAAGGGCCCAATTATGGTGCCCAGTTTATACTTGGATCTTGACAGATGCTGGAAACCTCTTAGAATCTGGGATGATTAGTGCAGACCTTCCCTTGCTTGCAAGCAGCCTGGAACCTTGCACCCGTTTTATCGGCATCCAATATATCCTTATTGAATGGCCTTTCCCAGTGAAGCCCATAGGGTAAGTCACAGGCTCAATGACAAGGAGCCTGAGGCACAGAAAGAAAGGTAACTTGCTTGAAATTATACTTCAAGCTGATAACAAGTCCTCAGTTTCTTAGGAACCATGCTCAAAATAAGAAATTCAGGCAGGTCAGGGCAAGAGCAGTAAGCCAGCCAGAATTTGTTGGATGAGGAAAAGAGAACAAATTAAAGAGAACGCTGTCCAAATGTTGGTGGTTCTGATTTCTGGCACGATTACTCTGCCTTCTGCTGCCCATACACGAAGGCCAGAAGTCTAAAACAGACTCTCTCAATATCACCTACTTAATCAATTTCTTAATCTACAGGGGGTATATCCTCATATAGATAGCTGAGAAATAGTGTGTAGATAGATATACAAGGAAGATGGTGGTGGGCAGTGGTGGTTAAAAACCTTTAAAAAGAACAAACTTCTCTGATTAAAGAAACTGAAAAAGAAAGAATAAGGAAAACCCAAGAAGAAGTGGGCCTGAAGGGGACTTATTTCGGGAGGGAGGACTGTCCAGGGCCTGGATTCAGGGCCCGAGGCACACAGGCCAGGAGCAGACGGAAGATCAGTTATCCATTCAGGTATGAATGCATCCTTGACAAGCTGGGAAGTGAAACTCTGAGTCACTTGAGATGGCCACTTGAAGAGGCCTAATGCCATTTATCTACTCTGTCATTTTACATGGGATCAGATCAAGGATTTGACCAACGAAGGGGGTTACAGATCTGCATCTAGCTATCTCCCTGTTCCTGTTACCACCTTGAAGTTGGAAAAGAGGGTAAAGTCCAGGGAATAAATGTAGCTTTAGATGCCCACTAGGATTTGTAGAGAATTTTCTTGTAAGGGGTAGATGTCTTTAAACACTAACGCAGAAGCCAAATCTGATCCTGGGACTTAGACTCATATTTACTGCCCTTTCTGCAAAGAAGAGCTTGAAAAACCAACCCCAAGATTTACTAAACTTAAGGATTTTCTCCCATTCTCCATATTTGTCTCAGTTCCTTCTGGCTAAGCTCTAATCCTTAGTGTCTGCTCTCTGTACTTACTGAGAACACAGAACCATATATAATCTGAAACTTGGAAAGGAGTTTAGAGATCTTCTAATTCAATCTTTCATTCAAAGTGGAACTCCTCAACACCAGTCTTGACAAGAGGTCACCCAGGCTTTGAACCTTTGCAATAATGAGGAACTAATTACTTTTCCATGCAATCAGACTATCAGAGACACCAACTGTGAAAAAGTCTGCCTCAGAAATAAGCCCAAATCTTTAACCTGGGTCCTCATTTTGCCTTCTGAAGAAACACAGAAATTTATTACATTTTTTAATAAGTGATGATGCTGCAGATAGTTGAAGACAACCAGCAGGCCCTTCTTCAACTTTCCCAGCAGGACATGGGCCAGGCCCTCCACCAGCCGGGATGCCCAGCTGTGGACATGCTTCAGTCTGTCAATACCCTTATTAAAATGTGGGCCCTGTTATAAGTACAGAGAAGCCAACTCATTGCATCCAATGGGTTTGGACCAACTTGGACGAACAGGAGGCAACCTGGATCCCTGGGGCTTGGAGGGTTCCCCGTGCCTCTAAGAGTTAAGCTGAGAGCTGTTTCTCAGAGAAACTCCAGGCAGATCATCCTCCAAAGCAACCTACAGAGATTGAGACAGTGCTGGTGTCCAGGGATCTGGGAGGGAATCAGCCACACCTAGCTGAGGGTTTAAATCCTGACCTTTGGAAGCTCTGCATTCAGATCTTTGTGCTGTACCCTGCGGGGAGCCTCTGCGAGTTGACAATGGGTGGCTAGGGGGTTGGAGGGCAGGGAGAGGATCATTTTTAGTTGTTGATTTTACCAACAGATATTCAGAAAATAAGTATTTGTGTCATTTAATATAAATCCAGATCCATCTGTCAGAGGCATTTGAACCAGAGCAACTCCATCCTTAATAGGGGTTGCGTAAAATAAGGCTGAGACCTACTGAGCTGCGTTCCCAGGGGCTTAGGCATTCTAGGTCACAGAATAAGACAGGAGGAGGTTGGCACAAGCAACAGGTCACAAAGACCCTGCTGATAAAACAGGATGCCGTAAAGGAGCTGGCCAAAACCAAGATGGCAATGAAAGTGACCTCTGGTCATCCTCGCTGCTCATTATACTCTAATTATAATCATTAGCATACTAAAAGACACTCCCACCAATGCCATGACAGTTAAGAAATGCCATGGCAACATCCAGAAGTCACCTTACATAGTCTAAGAAGGGGAGGAACCCTTAGTTCGGAGACATCCCTGCCTTTTTCCCAGAAAACTTATGAATAATCTACCCCTTGTTTAGCATATAATCAAGATATAACAAGAAGCATATTCAGTCAAGCAGCCCATGCTGCTGCTCTGCCTATGGAGGAGCCATTCTTTTATTCCTTTACTTTCTTAATAAACTTACTTTCACTTTATAGACTCACCTTGAATTCTTTCTTGCATGAGGTCTAAGAACCCTCTCTTGGGGTCTGGATCAGAACCCCTTTCCAGTAACACATCTGTGATCATCGAGTGTACCTGCAGGCTCTGTAACATTTTTTGAACAGCTTGCTGTTGCTTTTTTCTCCAAAGGCATGTGGTAACATCTTCAGAAATCTCTAGGGAATGAAAATTTGGGCATAATGCATAGCTTTATGTCCTGAAGGATGCTGAAGTTCACAAGAGTGGATCCTGGACAAGACACTTTTGGTCATCTGAGGTTTGTGACAAGTCAACATGAATCCTGAAGGACCAAGTCATGGGTACTCTCTCTGCCATGTCCCTGTCTGGAACTGGGCACTGCCAGTTTGGGTCACCTGCCTTCTTGGGGCTCCCCATGTTTCCTTGTAAGCCACAGTCCCCGCGGGCAGCTTGGCAATGACTCCCCGTCTCTCGCACCAGCCCAATCACACTCCCTCCCAGTAATCTGATTTCCTCTGGGCTCCGACTTTACAAAGAATCTTCTCAACTGGCAAGAGCCTGATAGAAAGTGTTTGTAAAAGAGTCTGGGATGGGTTATGATTCTCAGTCTGTACTCTGTTGGACTCTGTTAGTTGCTCTCTTAGTTGCTTCCCTGCACCTTCTAGATTTGTTTCCTGTGAGGGTGGGCTTTTTCTCTTCTGACCTCCAGAAGCCTCCAAGGGCAGTGACCATCTCACCCGACAGGCCCTGTGGATAGGGGTATTAGGGTCACCACCATTTCCTCACAGCTTCCAGAGGGGCAGATTATAAGGAAGCAACACCACTAAGAGCTTGCTGAGTGCTGGACTGTTCATGTACATAGACCTCCAGTAACCCTGGGAGGTTGATGTTATCCATTTTACAGCTGGGAAACTGAGGTTCACAGATGTTGGGTAAATTTCCCAAGGTCCCACCTCTGAGTCTAAGGCCTGTGGATTCTCTCCAATCTTCTCTGAGTTCAGGATTCCAAACTCCATCCCCGATGCCCTTCACTTGTCCCTGGTGGTTTTCCAGTTTAAACAAGAGTAAGCATTTCTAGTAAGAGTGTCTTGTACTTTTCCCCACCCCCTGTGAATTGGCACAAAAGGAAATCGACATTTAAGTTAGTTTTAATACCCAACATATGTTTATTACCCACAGTGTCTTTCATTCAGTGCATTTCCATATGTATTAAATCATTTTATCCTCTCAGTCACCCTACAAAACTGACCAAAAAGTGTCCCTATCTGTATTTTGAAGATAAAGGAGCAAAGATCCAGATAGGCTTAAGGACATAGTTAGGGTCTCAGTGAATTAATGACCAAGACTGTCACTCCCCTGCTAGCCCTCACTCTGCCCGCTGATGTAACAGCTCCCAGCCCAGTCTTTTCTCTGTAGTGACATCATAAGCCCGGCATCATTTCCATACCTGATGCTACTCTCTGAGATACTAGACATCCTTCTGATATGAGGCCTACTTTAAAAAACAAGCAGACCTCTGCTGCTCAAAGAGATCCAATTTTTGAGTAGTTATTATGTGTCAGAGGCCCTGCTCTGTCCCATGGCTCTATGAGGTAGCTATCTTTATTAGCCCAATTTATAAATGAGGAAACTGAGCATGAGAATGGTTTAGTGACTTGACTGGGCTCGTAAAGCTAGTATGTGACAGAGCCTGGATTTGGACCAGGAAGTTTTGGCTCAGAGTTGAGACTCCCACGTGGTCTAGGCAGTACGGAGTCCCACTTAGTTGCCTGATTTAGACTCCCAAGGGCCGTCGATGCAGCACAGGATCACACGGGCGTATTCACAGCCATGTTGCCCAGCACCGTGGATTGAGACTGTGGTCAACTAAAAGTCCTAGAAGTCTTTCCCATAAGCTGTGTCTAATTTACATGCCCCCCAAAACACTAACATACTAAGTCATTTTTATGCTAAATGCAGAAGTTTACACTTGTATCCACTGTGTTTTATAAAGCATCTTTTCATTTTAGAAGTTTTATATTTACAGAAAAATTGTGAAGATAGTACAGAGAGTTCCCCTAAAGCCCACTCTCAGTTTCCCCTATTATTAGCATCTTACATTATAGTCTGGCACATTTTTCACAATTAGTGAACCAATACTGATATGTTATTATCTAAGTTCATACTATATTCAGATGTCCGTGGTTTCTACCTAGGATCCCTATCCAGG
Organism: Chlorocebus sabaeus; assembly: GCF_047675955.1. Classification (NCBI taxonomy): domain Eukaryota; kingdom Metazoa; phylum Chordata; class Mammalia; order Primates; family Cercopithecidae; genus Chlorocebus; species Chlorocebus sabaeus. The sequence continues at coordinate 24,752,503 of NC_132923.1, read as the reverse complement.
ACACCACGTTACATTTAGTTGCCATGTCTCCCTCGGCCCCTCTAGACTGTCACCGTTTCTCAGACTTTCCTTGATTTTGATGACACTGAGAGCTTTGAAGAGTACTGGTCAGGTATTTTGTAGAATGTTCCCCAGTTGGAATTTGTCTGATATTTTTTTCATAACGAGACTGGGTGTTTTGGAGGGAGACCACAGAGGTGCCATTCTCATCATGTCATCATACCGAGGGCACATACAATCAACATGATGCGTCACTGTCGAGGTCAACCTTGCTCACCTGGGCTGAGGTCGTTTTGCCAGGCTTCTCCACTGTCAAGTCAACTTAAAGTTACACCCCTCCTTTCCGTGCTGTACTGTTTGGAAGGAAGTCACTACCTGCAGCCCACACTACAGACTAGGGAGTGGTACTCCAGCTCCTTGAGGGTGGGACATCTATATAAAATACTTGGAATTCTTCTAGATGTCTCCATTACACTTTATTCAGGGTAAACCCATCATTCCAGGTGGTGGAGGTCTGCTTGAATCCTGCTGCTGTATGCAACTGGTAATTTAACTTTCCCAGGTATGTGCTATCGATGCCTCCATTAACATGGCTTCTGTCTTTTACTGTCACTTATAAAAAACACAACAGACATCCCAGCACTTTGGGAGGCCAAGGTGGGTGGATCACGAGGTCAGGAGTTCAAGACCAGCCTGGCCAACATAGTGAAACCCTGTCTCTACTAAAAATACAAAATTTAGCTGGGTGTGGTGGTGGGCGCCTGTAATCCCAGCTACTTGGGAAGCTGAGGCAGGAGAATGGCTTGAACCTGGGAGGCAGAGGTTGCAGTGAGCCGAGATCACATCACTGCCCTCCAGCCTGGGCAACAGAGCGAGATTCCATCTCAAACAACAACAACAACCCCCCTAACACCCCCCCAAAAAAAACAAAACACACAACAGATGAGGCCAAAGACAGACACCTGTTCACAAATCATCTTTTAAGATATTCTCTTGACACTTGGGGAAAAAGGGCTGGCACTTTTGGAGGACAGTTTTGAAGTCACATGGTTGTAATACTGTCCAGATCACATCTCGTATTTTACTCACAATGTGATAGGGAATAGCTTCATTAAATGTTTTCTGAAATCAAGCTATATGCCAATTCTATTCCCCCGGGGTTCTACAAAAAATACCCTACTAGGAAAAGGAAATCATTTAAATTTTGCATGATTTGTTTTTAGTGAGCCCCTGCTGACTCCCGGGTATCTATCTCTTTCCTAAGTGCACACAAACAATCTATTTACTGCTCTATCTTTTTAGAGTTTCATCGGTTTGACATCAGGCTGATCAACCCAGAACTTCTAGAACCTTGCTTTTTGAAAAAGCTGTTTCCAGTCTTTGAGCATGCCCTCTGTTCCACGTGCTTTCTTGACAATTCCCAGCAACATTTCAGCTATTGTACCTGCCCGTTCTTTCAGTCCTGAGACACCAAGTACCTGGGTCTGGAGTGTTGACCTCATTCACGGATGATAGATGTGTACTTACTGATGCATAAAGTCAAAATTTGTTCCCTTTGGTGAAAAAGATGGAAGCAAACAAGAGGCAGGTGCGTTTATTCTCCTCACTCTTCTCCAGAGGCCCAGTTCTCCACACAGGTGTGTATGTTGTATTCCTTCCTGCCCTTCAGCATTATCCTAATTCCCTTTTGTTAGATCTTTCTTTTGGACAAAGCTAACATTATGTCATTTCCCCAAGGAGCAGTCCTTTACCTTGTTCATTTTCCTGCTTCAGGCATTACTTAAAAATAACAAAACCACTAAAAGCTAACCTTTATTTAAGGGTTTGATAGTCAGAAAAGGAGAGGAAGAGCATTACACGCAGGGAATAATGATACTAATGATGGCTAATATGTATTGAACCAAATGTGCCAGGCACTAGGCCAAGCACTTACCATGCATTATCTCATTTATTTTTTACAATAACCCTTTGAGAATGGATATCACCTCCATTTTACAGATAAGGAGACAGAGGCTTGGTGAGGTTAAAGAACTTGCCTGAAGTCACAAAGATTCAACCAGGTGGGTCTGATTCTGAATCCTTGCTGTTAACAGTAACAACCACAGAAATACCAAAGTGCCCTTTTTTGGCTGGAATTCTTTGTTTAAAAAATGGTTTATTCTGGGTGCCTAAGTCCATTTAAGCTGCTATAACAAAATACCATAAAGTGGGTGGATTATAAGCAACAAACATTTATTTCTCACAGTTCTGCAGCCTGGAAAGTCCAAGTTTAAGGTGCCAGCAGATGTGGTGTCCGGCGAGGGCCTGGTCCTCAGAGATGGCCGCCCTCGCTGCATCCTCACATGGTAGAAAAAAGGCCCGTGGGCCTTTTTTTTGGAATGAGGCCTCTGCAGTTACGACCTAATCACTTCTTAGAGGCCCCACCTCTTAATAACATTGGAAATTCGGTTCCAGCGTATGAATGTTTTGGGGACACAACGCTGGCCTCAGACCTCCAGACACAGTTCTTGCAGAGTACTGTGCCCTCTGGTACCCTCCTCTGGTACGGACCCCTCTCATCTTTTGACAGGCCCTGCACCTTTTCCAGGTGGGAATTCCCTGCAAGCATTCTTTGCATCCTCATTGGTTCCTCTGTTAGATCATTTTAACAATAGGTCTCCACCCCCCTCTAAAATTATACACAAAACATTGTATGGATGTGTCTTTTTTTTTTTTTTTTAAATGGAGGAAGTGTTTAGAGTTTTCATTAGATTCTCAAAGTGATTTATTTTCTGCTCCCCTCCCCCGCCCCATTCAGAAATTTGTGAGTCATTGTTTTTGATGTATCTTTTCTTAGGTGGGTGTGGTTTGTGACTGTAATACAGACATTTCACTTTTATAATCTCCTTGCCCTGCCTAAGCTGTATTCCCCTTTGGCTCTTCTGGCTGTGGAACTGAACTTCCTGCTCCATTGCACTCTCTAGATTCTCCCTGTATAAAGCCTCGGGCTTATGTCTGAAGATGCCCACTGTCCCCTCCCCAGGCTATCAGTCACGCTCGGATGACGTGGCTGCTCCTCCGGCTTCCCATCCCTGCTCTTTATGGTCACTGTACAAATAATGCAACAACTACAATGGCCAGGCACTGTTCTAGGCAGAGGGGGCACCACAGTGAAGAAAACAGTCAAGTCCTCATCCTTTGGAGACCAGTAGTCTTCATATCAATGATTCATTCTTTTCTGTGGATCACAGTGAAGTCTAGACTCAGTTCCCCTATTTGTCTGTTCCACCTTTTAAGGGATAAAATTATTAGTGGGTCAAGTAAAAAATTTATCAGTTCTTCTGCTTTTAGCAGAATACTTGCAGTCATCTAATTAGTCAGAGGCCCCATCACAATTCCTTTCTGTCCTGTGCTGTTGGGACATCGTCATCTGGCAGGCAGTGTGTGGCCTACCCTTCTTCCAATCCTCTCACCTGGGCGGCCTCCTCTGGCTCACAGATTCAGATAAGCATGCACCTTCCAGGCACGTAGTGTTTCTCTTTCTCTGCACAGTTAGAACTTCCCTTGCTGTACATTTCAGGCCTGAGTTCCATCCAACAGACAGGAGGACCCATGAGCTTACGTTAACTTGTTTTACCACTCTCTCTTTCTCAGTAGGTAAATATCAGAAAACGGAATTGTTCCTGAGTCTTCACCCACTACTTCCTGAGGCTTGCTGGGCAACTCTTCTGGGAAAGTTCTTCTTTCTCTAGAATCAGCATGCTCAATTTAGTCTCTATGCAACTTACAGCAAGTTAAATTCTCTGAGGTGTCTTCATTTATATAATAAGGATACTACTACTTATCTTTTGGGGTTGATGTGAGGAGTAAATGAGACAATTGTAAGCAGCTAAATTGCCTGTTGCAGAAAATGAGGCCACCACATAAGGGCACAGGTCATGTCAGTTCCCTGGCTCCTCCTGTTCTGCCAGGCCTGCCTTCCTTTAGTGTGTTTGGCCTTTTCTAGGCATTTCCCTCTCCTCTGCTTACATTCACTTTAATGTCTCATTTCAGTGTCTGCTTGTTTGAAGCTGTTTTAGAAGAGAAGAAAGAATGTATAAAGATGGTCAGGTTGGCAGAAGGCTATGCCCAAGTGGCCCTGGGAGTACAGTCCTGGGGGCGGGGGTCAGGGGATGACTCTTCACCGAGATATGCCGTTTCCAACCATTTCTGCTTCTCAGACCCTCCTCTAGGCCAGGGCACATTGGGACTTTGTAGCATAAAAACATGTCCTGGAGAGAGGGAACGCAGCTGGGAAGCAGGGCACCTGGGAGGCAATATGGGCATCAATGTGGGTCCCAAGTGCCAACCAGAAAGGGGCCCAGGTGTTTTGGATTCAGGACAGCTCTTGACAAACAGGATGTTCACAAGGGACAGGGACTTGCAGAACTCCCAGCAGAAGGGCAGATGGTGAGGGTGGGTCAGTGCTGGGTTCCACATAGGCCCCAGCTGTCCAGGCCCCCCACCCACCCTGAGCGGGCCACGCTGCCCAGATGCCTGCCTGCCCTTTAACTCAGTCATTCCATTTTAGTGTCCCTGTGGGGAGCAGTCATGAGGGCAGGCGGGACCCCCCAAAATGTCAGGGTCCTAGAGTGAGAAAGCAGTGCCACTCTCCCTGGAGAGGTCCAGTGAGGCTCTGACTGGAGAGGAAATGCCACTGAGAGAGGTCCACGCTGGCTTCGAAAGATGCAGCGGGGGCTGGGAGGGCTGGAAAAACCATCTCAGCCGAGGCCTGGATGACTAGTGAGCAGGGGCGGAAAGTGATGCCAAGGAGGTTTTCACTCTGGACCGTGACCAACGGGAGCTCCATGGAGTAGCTAATTAATGCTGTGACTCTGCCAGCGTGAGTGGCCCCCACCTCCATCTGTAGGACTGTCTCTGTGTGGCAGGTGCTTTTCCAACTCAGTTGTTTATATGAGCTGAGAACATGTGGCAGATAGAATGAACCAAGAGGCACTTTCAGAGAAGAGAAAACGTTGGGGTGGGGGGTGCCGCAAACCCAGGGATTCTTTTCAGAGAGGAGAAATCCCAGCTCTCCCCACCTCTTCTGCTTCGGGTCCTTGGATCACGGCAGTCTCTGTGATCAGTTATGAGACAGAGAATAGAGTATAAACAGCATCTTCAGGGCAAAGATTATGCTATGTTTATTTTTGGCATGGTTAGCATCTTCACAGGCATGAGTTCTACCCTTTGCTGAATGAATGAATAAATGATGTTCGTTATTACATTGTCTGGATTGAGCTCAACTGGGAGCTTCTATATTGCTTTCATTGTCTTTCGCCCTCTGAGTTATACATTTGTTCCTAGACCTGAGCACAAGCTGAGCTCAGAAAAATGCGAGCTGGGGTCTGTGGAGGGGATGAGAGAATCAGAACAGTCCCTGGAGTTTGGGGTTTCCATAGCAAGGCCCTTGCAGCTCCTGCAAGGGACACAGTCCTGTGCACAGACTGACGAGTGTGGTTCTGATAGACTCCAGTCCCACCGGAGGCCCTACCATGTGGATTTCCTGGAAGCTGTGTACATGGAGAGGGCTGCATTCCCTTGGCTTTTCCCCATGAGTGGCAAGAGAAGGCAAAGGCTGCCCAGTCCCTCCAGATGGTATGGGCCCCAAGCTCCGTGTTTCCAGAAAGTGGGGCAGGCCTCAGGGGCCCACAAGGAGAGCTAAAAACAAAGCCTGTCTGTTTCTGCTCCTTTGGCGGGCATCTGGGGGGCCTCTGGGAATGGCTGAGTGGGGGTCCTCCTTGCCTGGGTGGACATTTTGCTTTGTTTTGACTCCAGGAGCCAGTGAAGCCCCTTCTGCCCTGCATTTCAGGGTTCTCTGATGCAGGCATTGGGTGTCAGGCTGCAAAGAAGATAGTGATAAGGACAAAATAAGCCCATTGAGAGAATAGAACTAGGGTTGCAAAAACATAGGCTCCTCAGATTTGAACCTTGTGTTTCCCCTTACACGGTGTTACTGCTGCTCCTTTGGCGACATTTTGCAATGTTATTTAGAGATTCTGAAAACCCAAGTGCTGGCAGATGATGTAGCAATCATTTTATGTTGGCATAAAATGGGGTCTGGGAATGGAGCTGGGTGGGTGGGCACGTTTTATGTTCTCTGGGACTTTGGCTTACGCCAAGAGTGACAGCAAACATGGCTTCTTCCCCTTTCTCCACCTTCCAATTCCCCACATGGCCCCAGAAGAGAAGTGGCCTGCACACAGCAGAGCAGAGACTCGATGAGCACCTCTTGGAGAGAGGAAGGGGTGAGGTGCACAGCAGGAAATGCAGGTTCAGGTGGATGTGTCTCTCAGGATGGGAGCAAGGCACTCTGTCACCCACTCAACCACTCAACATTTTAAAAAGACCTGTGACACATGGAATGCCAAGCGGGGCAGAACATGAGATGCAGGCAAATTGGACACAGACTCTGCCTTCAAGTTCATCATGTCCCTGCAGACCTCTCCAGGACAGAAGTTCACTTTTCCAGGAGGTGGAGAGGCCCCGTCTTTCATAAACAATGCCACTTCAGAATCACTCCTTTTATTATTCCTATTTCCATTTATTTTAAAAGGATCCAGCTTCTTTGATGCTAGATATACACGTCTATCCTTTTTTTGGTCTCTGCCATTTATCGGCTTTCTGGTCACTGAGAACCTTGGCATCTGCTCTCATCCTAGTCTGAGCCCTGCCATCATCCCAGCTGGCCCCAGGATCCATGTGGACTACTCTAACAACAGCCATCTGCCCAGGTCCCTGACTACCCTCTGGAAACACCTTTCTCATTCTCCACACAGCTTTTACAAATGTTCATCCCTTTCCTCAAGCCTCCTCCCTCCCATCCCTTCACTTGAGACAGAAGATCTTGCCTCTGATGTTCTAGAGAAAATGGTGGCCACCCGCCTCTCCACATTTGGCATACACCCAGCACACAGTCACCTGTGTCCCCTCTCATCCTTCTCTCTCTCCCTCCATGTCACTGTAGAAGGCAGCCTTCCTCCTGGCAGAGCTAATCCTGCTGGTACACCCAGCATCTTGTTCCCTCCTGCCTCCTCAAGGACTTTGTTCCATCAATTGTGCCTTCATCAGACATCTTCAACCTCTCCATCTCTACTATTCTCTCCCAAGCTCAAGGCTTGTGCTCCTTCAAGACAAACACACCTCTCTTGACCCTGCATCCTGCTGTTACTGCCCCGCTTTCCTTCACAGCCCAGGTTCTTCAGTGCACTCCACGTGCGTTCTCTCAGTTTCCTTACTTTCCATTCACACTGTAAGCCCTGCCATCTATGGTGAAATGTGCTCACCAAGGTCACTGATGGCCTCTGATGCTAAATCCACTGGGCACTCTTCAGTGTGAAGTGCAAAGTTTTTGCCAGCCTCTCTGCAGCATCTGACACTTAAAAACTGCCCCTCTTGTTGCAATTTGATTCTCCTGGCCTCTGGGAAACAATTCTCTCCTAGTTTTTCTCCTGCCTTTCTAAGCACGCCTCAGATTTCTCATAGACTCCTCCACCCACAACTTAAAGGCTCCCCACAGTGCTCTCCCCTCCTACTCGGTCCACTCCCAGCTACATGCAGATGATGTCAAGACTGGAATCTTAACCTGGACCTTCCTTGGATTCCAGATTTGGCATGTCCAGCTACCTATTCAATAGATCCACTCACTTCTGACATCTCAAATGCAGCATATCCCAAATGGGGCTTTACTGTCTCTCCCCATCACCCTGGGGTTTCCTCCTGTTCTCAAGCTTCCATTCCAGTTATTTTAGCCAGAGACCAAGGAGTCGTCCCTGACTTGTTGTGAGCCATGTGTGATTCCAACTGTCTTATATTAACTCTACGGAATACTCACAACAGCCCTGTAAGGTGCTTCTATTATTATATCTTATTCATAGAGTGAGACGCAGAGAGATTAAATAACTTACTCAAGGGCACAGAACTAGTAAGTGGGCAGCCTGGGATTTGAACATAGAGAGCCTGGTGCTAGACTTCATGCTCTTTCTTACCCACTAACCCCATTGCCTCTTGGTAACAAAAACCTGTGGATTCTTCTTCCTGAATGATGCCTTCAACATTGCTGTCCCCCTGCACCCCCATATCCTAAAGGTCAGGTTGGCTTCAGCCTTGTCTCTCTAGAATCCATTCCTCAGTGAGTCCCCATATCCTTCTGGATACAATCAGAGGCCTGAGCAGGTTTGCAAAGCTCTGTTTTTCTACTTCCCTGGCCCTGCTCCTTGCCTTTCCCTGTTACCTACCAGCACACTAGCATTGTGGTGACCACATAATTTATCATCCTACCTGGGACTGTTTGAGAGTGAATGAGGGACTATTTATAATTAAGCTTGGTCAATAAGTATAAACCAGGACAGTCCCATGCAAACTAGGATATATGGCCACCCTAACTATCATCCACTTATACTGAAATATTTGCTGTTCTCCAAACACTCCGTGTTCTTTCACTTCTGGGCAGCTGAACACACAGTTCCCTCTGCCAGAAAAAGCCCATTTATCCTCTTTCAGGAGCTCTTCCCTGATGTTACTTTCCCCGGGTTATGTAAGATACCTTTCCTCTGTACACCCATGACACTCGCTGCTGCTGCTGCTGCTGCTGCTGCTGCTAAGAGAGTGACAGCCAATGTTACCTGGGGGTGGGGTGCAGGACAGAACAGCACAGTGGTTGAGCCTATGGACAATGGAGTCAGACAGCCTGAGGCTGAATCTCAGCTTCCTACGTACCTAGGTTAAGTCACTTGGTCTTTCCATGCTTCCCCTTCCTCATGAGGTTCTCATGAGGATTATATGGGACAGTCTACAGGGCATCTGCCTGGGACATAGTCAGCATTCACTGGGCATTCACAATGACCTTTTACAGGGCATTTGCTATGTGCCAGGCATTGTCAGCACCTCACAGACATGACCTCATGTACTGTTTGTCACAATAGTTTTGTGAAGCAGGGGTTATCTTCATTTGACAATGGGGGAAACTGAGTCTTAGAGAAGCTATTGCCCTAGGTAATGAAGCAGCCCTGGGCAGTGCTGGATTCAGGTTTGAACACAGGCCTCTAACTCACAGCACAGTAGTACCTGTGTTCTCCTGCTGGGTCTCCCTCACTGGACTGTGAGCCACCCAAGGGCAGAGAAGGCACCTTTCGCTTCCATATTCTCAGCTCAAGCCCAGTGCCTGGCCCAGTCTTGGTAAATGTCTACAGGTACTTACAACCTACAAACAGGGGAAGGCATGCTCACGCCTGACCAGAATAAAACACCACGATGAGGAGTGCTGCCAGGGAGGCAGGGCAAACCAGCCAGAGGAACCGAGAGGCGGGAAGATGCTCTCCAGCAGGCGAAGGAGGGCAGCAGGGCCATCTTCCTTCCCATAGGATTGGGGTTTTCATATCAAAGACAGGCCGAAGAGACACCTCTGTATCACCTTTCCTCCTAGAATTTAGGCTGAAAAAGTATATTGATTGAGGAGGAGGGAGGGAGGAAAAGCATGTGAGTGTGTGTGTCTGTGTGTGTGTGTGTGTGTGTGTGTGTGTTTTGATGCAACATAGGCTCGCCTATACCTCTTATCCAAGATAAAAATGGCCAAAAGAAAATAAACTTCCTTCAACCATTTCCATGTTATTTTCTGGAATAAACACGTCAGGTAGGGCAGCCCAGAATGCCACGGGCCTTAGATGAGCATTTACAGTAATTCAACAACAGTGAAGCCATGCGTGCCCGCGTGCATGTGTGCAGGCATGATCTACGTGGGGCTGGTGTATCAGTCCCCATTCCTGAGGGCAAGCAGCAGCAAATTAACAAAAAATATTCCTACCAGGCCTCACACTGCTAAAGAGTAAATATAATTATCCTTAATCAATACAGGCCCTTCAGCACGAGGTAATGGCTGTCCTGGGCTTAATTGTTCGCAGCGGCTGGAGAGGGAGGATGGCGGGAACAGAGTGCTCCAGCTTCCCTCTGGAAGGGCAGAGAGTCCTGGAACTGCAGGCAGGATCCCAGGACGGCGAAGGGGAAAGTCAGAGGAAAGGTTCGGCGGGGAGAAGCTGACATCATTTGCCCCAGGTCGCTGGAGTTGTTGGTGGAATCACACGGCCCCTCCCTGCGCTCCCATGACAACACCTGCCCAGGCCTCCACTCTCCCACGGCCCCCCTCAGGCCACTGTGCAGTCGAGGCAGGGCTAAGCTGCTCCTCTGCTGCCACTTCACTTTCTTGAGACATCGCCTGTGTTTCGTGAGCACCTGTGTGTCCCAGGCACCGAGGGAGCTGACAGACCAGGGCATATGCCTTGTTTCAAGCAGCTTGCTCACGGCCCACTCCTCAGCCACTCCATCTCCTGGAAGTCCCTGATACTAAGGGAATGCAGTCATGGAGAAGGGAGCTGGGTCTTGGGCATGACAAAGGCTGTCTGAGACTCAGCACCTGAGATCAGAACTCATGTCTGTGTAGTCTGCTCTATTAGAGTGCTGAGTTCCTGACCCAGGGCCCCCAGAAGGGTACGGTTGTGGGTGGGCATCTACAGACCATTTTCTGCATTCCAGAAAGTCCAATGGAAACGTCACACAGCCAGGGCTTTGGGACTAACCGCTCCTTTCCTGATGACTAACTCCTTTCCTGTCCCCTCCGCTGGGTGCTGATCTCCACCCTGAAGTGACTCTCAGATATCTGTCTATATAGCTGCAAACAAATAGGCTCACAGATACTCAAGCCAAGCCTGAAGGCCTCAGAAACCGTGGACTCCATTCCCCGGGCACTGCACAAGCCCAGGAGGGCTGCACTCACACCCAGGAGGGCTGCTACACAGGCTCGGTTACAGGCGGCGTGGTGCATGGCCCCTGGGGCTGGCCCACCCAGCAGAAGTCCTGACTTTGCCTCCTCTTGGCTCTGAGACCTTGGGAGAATTATTTCACCTCTCCAAGCTTCCATTCTTGCCTGTAGGGCATGGATAGTAAGATCTGATGGTGTAGGGTGTGGAGATGACGTGAGGTGGGCACAGGCCAGAGTAGAAGGATGCCAGGGACGCGGGATGTGCTGTCCACAGGGAGCGCTGGCTGCCTCATCCACAGGGGCTGGGAGCAACTCTTCCCCGCTCTTCCCTTTTCCCCTGTCTTCCAGTCTCCAGGCTTATCTTCATCCTTCCCCCAGTTCTCTCCTGCCCCACCCTCTCCTTTCCTCCTCTCCTATTCCTCTCCTCCTCCCCAGCTGCTCCCTGTAGCTCCCTCCTCCTCGAGGCACAGGCGTGGGACGTTTGGGCAGCTCACTTGTGCTCTGCTTGTTGTCTATTCCCGGCCAGGTGCAGGTGGCCCTCAGAGACTGGTGGTGTATTGATTGGGCCTTAACACTGTCTAGACACGGCAAACTGCCCAAAGTGGGCGCTGCTATAATACCACCAAAAACTCCTCAGTGACTCTCGACTCTCAATTTCCCCTTTCCCTGGTGAGCAGAAGACAGAGGCTGTGACCTGGCCAGCCACCGGCTGTGCCACAGCACTCAGCCTCTGGGAAGCAGCAAGGAGGGGCTGAGCCCAGGGTATCTGGCTCAGGGTCCCCACCCACCCGACCCCATCTTCCTCTCTGCCCCCTGGGGTGCATCTCTTGCTCCCAAGGACTCAAGGAATCCCACCTCTGTGAAAGGAACACCTGTGGCTTCGGGCCTGGCCCAGTGCCCCTGAGTCCCTCTACCCCTGTGGGTATTGTAGGAGCAGTCCCAAACCAAGCTCTGGGTACAATCCGATTTCTAGACAGTGGGAAACCGCGGAGTCCAGGTAGCAGCTCGGCTTCAAGACCACTGTGTACAACTGCACAGATCCTGGCTGAGAAGGGGCTGAAATCTGCATGGCTGTATCTATCGGGGTGGAGGGAAGTACATTTATTAATTTGCACAAAGATGCCATTTAGCTTGTCCAGGCCCGGCTTAACCTAGTGTCTTTTTGTTTATCTGTTCTCCTCAAAACTCCGTGGCCCTGTCCCCTGCTGGCACTGATTTCCTCTGTGGCTCGATTCCTTCTCTGATCCCTTTATGCATTCTTTCTAGGACACGACTTCCTGTATGGTGCTCCAGCCCTCCTGTTACAAGATTCTGGATCTGAGACCCAGCCTCCTCCCCGAGGGCCCTCCATATCTTCCATCGGATCTCCCTGCCTGATTCAGCTCTGACTTTCTGAGAGCAGAGAGTCTACCTTCTTGCCTAGGTAACCCACCTGAGAGCCCATAACTCATCACACATCTTACTGCGCTCCTTCCTGCTGCATCTTACCACTTTAACTCTGTTCTTTTCTCTGCAGAGTTGGAGAATATCTGATTCTCCTCTAACCAATCCCTGCCCAAGAATGTCATTTTTCCTGGTCTAGTCCTAACAGGCCCTGCATAGAATTTCAAATCTCCTGGCACCCTCAGTTGGCCTGTTCCCTGCTCCTTGATTAGAGAAGCCCAAATTGCCTGAGTGCTAAGAATAGCATCATCATCAGTGACTAAACAACCCGACAGACAGCACCCCACCCCAGTGTGCTTGGGGACACAGCTCCTGAGCGTCTACCCCCTCGGGAATCCTTGGAGGCCGCAGTACCATCTGGGGACCCCTCACAGCTGACCCATAGGCCTCCTTCCCCTTGAAATGTCCCCACAGTGGACTCTCCTTTCCTTGTGAACAACGTAGGGACATTTGATGAAGGGGTCTCATCACAATCACTCTGGGAGCTTAACGTGGTCACAGCCTGGGCGCACTGAACCGGAACCTCCAGGACAGAGGCCCGGAGCTGTGTGTGAAGACAGCCCGCAGGGGATTCTGACATGGCTGGCTCGGCCACCAGCCACTGGGGACCACTGCACCAGGACTTACTCGTATTTGTCTTCAACTCACAAGAAGCCCAGGGAGTGGCCCTTGAGCATTCTCAGCCAGAGACTGGGAGAGTGACCAGTGACATTGTTGGCAGCAGAAAAAGGCTGGCCCCATGTTCAAACACCACATGACACAGACACACAGTGCACAAACCGCGAGGATGGAACTGAGCGTGTGTCTCACAGGAGAAACCCTGTGTGGGGTTTATTCTCTGTAACAGGACTCTGGCGCTTAGGTTTCTCCTCAATGTTGGATGCCTTGTGTATCTCTCATCCATGTTATTCTTGAGCTCCTGTGTTGTGTAGCTGTTTAGGTTCTTATAATGTCCTTAGAATCATTCCCACTGACCTAATAACCCCCACCCCTGCTATTTTTTATCTGACAACTCCTAATTATCCTTCAAAACCCATCTTGGACATAACCATTCCTAGGAAGTCTTCCTTGAGCTGCTATTTTATCCACTCCACATAAGGAATTGTTTCTTTCTCTCTGTACCTTTAAAAGGCTCTTCTTGTGATGGACATATTCCACTGACTTATAATGATTTTGTCTGTCCGTCTTTCCTCTAGATCAGGGCAGTAACTGTGTCTAAGCACCTTCATGTCATCTAACACATGTGGTAGGTGCTTGATAAATGCTTGCTGAGTAAATGAGTGCAGTGTGAGTCTTCCCCTCTAGAATGCAGGTTCCTTGAGTCTAAGGACTGTTCATCTTCTAAAAGCCAGCATAATGCTTAACCCAGCTCACATACCTCTGTGGATTAAACGAAACATCACTGCCTCCCTTCTGCCCCAAAACTCATCTGTACTCAATGAAAATCTCAACAATCTCATCACAACTCCTCCTGGCAAATTTAGTCACGCCCTTCTCTATGTTCAAACCTTTGTAAACATGCCTGCATTACAGTCTTTATCCCATTGTATTGCAACCATTTGTTTATTTATCTGTCTTCCTCACCAGACACGAGCTCCTCAGGGACCAAGCCTGTTCCTCATTCTTCTTTGTATTCCCCAACACAGCACCTTGCAGGGAATCTGGCACAATGCGAACGCTCAGTGCCTGTGTGTGGGGTGAATCACCACCATGAGGCGGCCATGGCTATGGAACAAAGAGTGGCTCACAGCTCGACAGGGACCACAGAATGGCTCTGGATTCTCCAGGAGAGCCTCATCAGAGCCACTGCCCACTTGCTGAGGGCAGTAAGGTGCGACGGATGTTTACCACGACAGCCAGCAACCTGGTTTGGCTCCCTATAGCCTCTTGTCCCTGCCTCTAAGCTCCCAGGAGTACCTGACGCATCAATCTCTACAGCTGCCACTGTCTGGATAATCCACTATTTGTGGAAGTCACAAAATATGTGGGTCACAGGGTCAGGTTTCTCCCCTGGAGGACGGATGGAGCTTTTCTTGGTCCTCTTCTATTCCTAGTCACCTGCCTTGCTCAATATTAATCAGGTGCCTACTATGTCTAAGTCCCTATTCCAGGTGCTGAAAGCACTTTTCTGGAAAGTCTGAGTGGTTAGTGGTTGTCATGACTTGGAGGAAGGCTGGCAGGGAGAAGATGGAGTAGGGGCTGGAAAAGCAAAGCAAGTCCAGGATCAAGAAATTACAGATGCCTTCAAGGCAGCCTGTAGTCCTCAGCCCTCTGTGGGGCCTGCTCAGCAATGTGCCTAGCAGGCGGGGAGTCCCTTTTGTGGGCCGGCAGGGACTGAGCCTGAGCTGTGTGTGCTGGCAACAGGCGTCATCTACATAAGCCTGGCCCAGACGGCTTCCAGCCTGGTGCTGGGCTCTGTCTCCGGCACCTTCTTTTAAGGGGTAATCATTTTAATAAATAAGGATTGTGGGCCTCTTGCCTGAGAGTGAAACTGAAATCGAATCCATAATCCAGACAGAGGGGAGTACAGCTGCACTGGGTTAATTACGCACACACCAAGCATATGGCAGTGCACCTCCAGACCAACAGGCGGAGAGCATTCTCTGGAATGCAATTAGTTCCTGTGCATGCATAAAAAATGAGCCAGCACCTCCAAAAGAAAAATAAAATTGCTGAAGTCATAACCTCAATCCAGTGTAATTACAATCACTGAGTCGTGCTCCTTAGGTTTAAGCAACATTTACTCATCCGCTCTCACGCAGGTGGGCTTGCCTAGTGGTGGTTTTCTTCCAGCTCCGCTCTGCCCATGCTTCCTCCACTTCCCCGACCCCTGCTCTCCCACAGCATCCTTTCCCTCCCCAAGTCCTGAGCACCACATTGTTTAACCCTGGTCCTCCAGGGCGACGTGATAAGCACAGCATAATTCTTAGAGTCATAGTAACAGCATGCATGCAGGGAGCCTGGCACTTTACATGAATTATCCACTGATCCTCACAGCAATGCTATGAGATTGGTAATGATACTAACCCCACTTTCAGGTGGAGAAATCAAGGCTTAGAAAATTTAGTGGGTTGTGCAAGGCTGTGCAGCCAGGGTGAACCCACTGTGCTTGGTGGACTTGGAAATTGAACAACTGGGCTGGAATTTCCAGCATCAGAACTTTAGGCAAGTCATTTCATCTCTTTTGAATCATTTTTATCTCCCCTCTCTGGGAAAGTGTGATAATAAAACTAACCTTCAGGGTCGTTCTGGTGCGAGGATTAAATGAAATCTTGTATGTGAAAGCGGCAAGCAGGCAGCAGACCTTCAATTGAGGTCTGGTGAGCTGCAATGCATAGTGATTGGGAACCCGCCTCTAGAACCAGAACTATCTGGGGGGAATCTCCTCTGCTTCTCTCAACTTCCCCTCACTTCCTTCACATTTTTGCTCAAATGTCACCTTGTCAGGCGACCTCCCCTGATCACCCTAATTTGAATTACAAAGCCCACCCCAGCACTCCATAGCCTCATTCTTTGCTTTGTGTCGCTCACAATACTCATCACCTTTTCACACACGGTCCATGATGCTTTCTTTCCTCATTCCTGTCTCCCCACCCCCGTTCCCTACTAGAGCGTAAGCTCCATTCGGGCAGTGAGGTTCATCTGCTTTGTTCCCTGCTGTCTTCCTAGCACCAAGGACAATACCCAGCACCTGGTAGGTGCTCAGTAACGGTGTATTGAATGAATAAATGATTAACCTCCGTTTTATCATCTGTAAAACATCATCTTTTTGAGTTTTTGTGAGGATTGCACGAGACGGCTTCTAAAATGCACAACACAGTGCTTGGCATTTGGTACTTGCTCCAAACACGATAGTAATGAGAGACGAGACTGTTGATTCTCTGTTCACCAGTGTAGCTCCAGTGCTCAGGGGAGTGGTTCATACAAGGTAGATGTTTGTTAAATATCTGCTGAGTGGATTATTGTCTGAAGGTTTTTTGAGCCTGGAAAGGTACAGAAGGCCTGTCAGGATGTGGGGCCCCTGATGTTCCTGCTCTAAAAAAAATGGCCTGTGGCCCACAGAGGGTCCTAGCTGAGAATGCTGTACTGCTCAGAGCGTGGCCACTCACCAAAGCAGGCAGCTGGCACCTGATTCTAGTTGGGAACCTTCTTGACCAGGGTGTAAGAATACCAGGTAAAATACAGTATGTCCAGTTAAATATGAACTTCAGATAATGTAATATTTGGGACATACTTACACTAAAAACTTTCATTGTCCTGTGTTCAATTTGTGAAATCTGGCACCCAAGCTGGGGGATGTATTTTCAAGGCACTCTGAGAAGATGGAGGCATCCGGGAGACCCCCTAGGCTACGACCATCTCTTCTCCTCTGCTGTGGCTAGAAGGGCTTAGCCTAGATAGGGGCTTTGGGGAGCTCAGAGGCAGAAAGGCGGAAGCTAAGGCCTGTGGGAGGTGAGTCGGTTGTCCAGTGGAGGGGTCAGAGGGGCAAGGAAAGGCAGGCGTCAGGTGAGACACTGGCCCTTGCCACTGGGCAGAGGCTGGTTCTCTGAGGAGTGGCTGTAAAAGGGTGGCAGTACAAAGTGTTTCTTTGAGACACACACACATCCTGCTCTTAGTTGCTGCTACTAAAATACCTCCCACATTTGCAAATCGCTTCATCCATCAGTCTCAGGGTGGATGTCTCCTCTGTTTGAGAGATAAGGGGACTAAGGCCTCAAGTTACCAAAAGCACTGCCTGTGTTACCCCGCTGGTTAGCTGCTGAGCTGGGGCCTCCTGGCCTCCTGGTGCCAGGCTACTCTTTGAAAAGGGGTGAAACAAGGCCTCACTGTCTAGTCAGTAACATCAGGGAACTTCAAAGTACCTGGAAAATCTCACTTACCTTTCTTGGGGACCTTCTACATCCCTGGCATCCTGTCACAGAGTAAGGTACCTGCCACTCTGTGGCTTCATCAGTCTTGCAGTCTAAGGGCTCACCTGCCTGTGCCCTGTCTCCATCCTGGTCTGGCCAGCTGCTCTCACCACCCCTGGGGTCCACTGTGTGGAACTGAGATTCCCTAGGCCCATGGGGGAGGTTAAGCTGAGGTCAAACCCAGACTGAAACCTCACAACCAGAGCTCCCCCTTTGTGTTCTGGAGCTCCAAGGCCTGGGCTGCTTCTCAGTCCTGCAGTGCCCCAGAATGTCCAGTGGGGCAGCCTCCAGTCCCACATATTCCCCTCCCCAGTCCCATATAGTCCCCTCATGGGGACAAGCCTGCCAGCCTCCCTCCTGAGTATGAGTTTCCAGTGTCCATTATCCAACAGCTAACTCATCCCCCTCATCTTCCAAGGTCAGGGAGGCGTGTTCCAGCAAGTGCAACCCGGGGTGACTCTGATCACCAGCTTGTAATTACTTTTCACACCTTGGTTACATCATGATGGTCCTTGAGCTGAGTCTTTGTCTTATGCTAATGACCACATACCAGTCGGGCCTGAGAAGGCTGTGGAGGGGATCTTCCAATAGCAAGGAGGCTGCTGGATCTTCTGCCAAACTGTTGAAATGTGGGAAGCTCTGGGGTCCATATCCTTGGGGCATAGGTCAGAGTCAGCATCCTGTTCTCTATATAGGTCTAGGAGGACCATATCTCTCACCTTAGACCTTTTCCATAACCCCCCACTGCACACCTCCACCCCAGGCAGGTGGCACACTCAAATCAGGGTATGGGAGAAGGTTTATAAAGGGGCTGCCTAGAGAGATGTGGACAGGGTCTACAGAAACCACGAGGGATGGCTCCACTCACAGGCAAGTAAAGTGGTGCTGTCACCATCTCGGCTAATCGGATGAGGGGAGGGAGTGGGACCAAAGCCTAGGAGAAGAGAATCATAGAGAGGGCCCCTCGAGAGGAGCTATGGCCTTCGGCTACGGGGCAGAGCCAGTCCCAGATGACCTGCAGGGAGGCAGCCAAGGGAGTACCCCAACCTCACCTTCTTTTCTCCCTCCAGGCTCCTGCCAGGACCCCCACTGGCCAAACCCAGCCAGAAGCCAGGATGGAGAAGGATGGCGAGCAGACCTGGATGGAGACCCTCCCTGACGAATACACAAGGGACTGCCTCCGCACTCCGCACCTGCCTTGCAGGGGAGAGAAGAGGGAGGATAGCAGGGGTGTCTTGGTGAGGACACGGATGTGGGGTGGGGAGATGTTTTCAGAAGTTTCAGAAAACAACGCACAATTTGGTCTCAGAAGCCTTGAGACCGTGCACTGCGTGTGACCCTGCTCAAGTTGCTTGCCCTCTTTGGTCTCTGCTCTTCTCCCTATAGCAGCATTGCTAATTCCACACAGGGCAACTGTAAGCATCACAGAGGATAACACGAGTGGAAGCTCTCAGCGTGCTGTGCACAGGGCACTTAGTAGATGTGCAATAAGTACAACCTGGATCTAGAATGGCAGGTGGTGGTCGCCTGGTAGCCTCAGCCTCCCCTCCAATCCCGGGCTTCCTGCCTGCTGTCTCTCTCAGCCTCCCTCAGGCCAGACCCCCCCTTGCACATGGTGGATCCTGAGCCGCTGCCTGGCTTGGGGTCAGCGCCAGGAAGCCAGCTGCCAGCCCCACCTGCCAAGGGTGACTGCTGGCCAGCACTGACCTGTCCCAGCATCTGGCAGAGCTTACTTACGAGCACTGGTTCCAAGCCCCAAGCGACTGCACTGCTAGGTGTCAAGGTGTGCAAAGGAGCTGGGAGCCAGACGGGAAGGAGGAGAGAGGGGGACCCAGAGAGAGGGAGCTACCTTGTGAGATCCTGTCCCCTGTCCTCTGGGCAAGCAGCTAAGCAGGGCAGGAAGAGGGGGAGGGCCTCTCCTGCCTGAGAGAAACCAGCAGCTGCCTGTCTACCTTGTTAACTGGAGCACAATTAAAGCAGTCAGGAGTCGAGGACGTCTCATGTTTATTCATGTACCTTTGACACACTGTCTTTCTGTGTCGGTCACAGTCCCTGTGGGTGCTTTGTGGCCACTCCTTCTCCTCTAACCTTCTCTGCCTCCACCCAGTTCCTGGACACACATCATGCGCCTTCTCATTGATTCGTTTACAAATCGTAAGTGAACATCCGTAAAACGCCTTACAGTTTACAAAGCAATTTTCATATTCGTTACTTTGGGTAAGCCTCACAGCAGCCCTGTATGGTTTCTAGGATCATCATCCCAGTGTTACAGATGCTCTGGGCTCCACAGGCCCTGAGAGAGGGTGCAGCCCTAGGCATGGGGTCACAGCGCGTGCTGAGGAGGACAGAGATGTCTGCGCCATTCTGCTTCTGCGCACTGAGGGCACGGGGCTGGTTTTGCTGACCCAGGTAGCGGGGACAGGGACGAAGTGTTCCTGTGGGCTGATGGAGTGAGTGTTGTCCTCCTCCTCTCCTGGCTGAGCTCCGAAGGCTCCTTTTGCCAGCATACGCAGTACAGCTGGGAGAAGTAAATACCCGTCGCTTATGGGGGGTGTTGGCAACCCTCAGTCGGAAGAACAGTGTGCTGATTGTTGCCTCCTCAGCAAATCTATGCCTCTGACAACCACTTGGCCCAGGACTCCAGGGGACTCCAGCCGCCTTCTCCTCTCTGTTCCTGTTGGGGTACCCTGAGTACTCCTAGGCTCACCCCCTTTCTCAGTGGAAGGTCCTCCCCAGCGCCAGGTGAACTCACTGGTCCACAGGTGCTGCCTCTGGGACGCTTCCTCTGATCCCCCTGTCTAAAGAGCCCCCCACCTTGACTCTCGATCTTCTTTCAGAATTTTTCTTAGTAGTACATTTAACCTTAGTAATATATGAATTTCACTTTTTTTTTTTTTTTGCAATGAGTGAATGAATGATACCGGACCTTAAGAAAGAATTCAACTCATGTTTATGAGCACCTACTGTGTACCAGGCGCATTTACTTTGGTTGTTAAAAAATCTCTTTGATTCTCACAATAATGCTGTGAGATGGTCTGCAGGGCCCACAATGGGACAGGATGACTTGCCAGAGGTTGCCGGCTGCCGGTTCCACATCTCAGCGAAAGGTACCTTCAAACATGTGGCTGCCCAAGTTAGTGAACTGAGAGTCACGTCGGTCTCCTCACCTGTGCCCACCCAAGGCACACATGGAAACAACCATCCAGTCTTGTCCACCCCACTATTAGAATTTTTCTTAACTCCATCAAATCCCTTCTCCCTTGCCATTTCCCTGGGCAAACCCACCTGTATCTCTCAGGGACTGCCTTACTTTGACGCTTCAAAGACTCCAGTTCTCTCCTCTGTAAAAGGTGAGTAAGTTCAACCGACCCTGAGCCAAAGTCCCTCCAAAGGCATATGAGAGAGGGTGACTTGACATCATGGTTTTGGGGGCTGCATTATGATTTTTGTGGGTCTTTTGCTTTCAGGGACCCATTTCTTCATAAAAACTTATTAAAAATTAGACTTTTACAAAGCATTGGAATGAAGACAAATATAATCCAGGCTAAATTCATTATTATCGTGTTGATTTTTTCTTCTGATCAAAAAAAAAGTAAAACATTGTCATGGACCCCTAAAAGTGTTGTGGTTCCTAAGCACAGTCTCTCCTGTGTCTGATGGATGGGTCAGTTCTGTTATCCACAGGTCAGTTTTAGTGCTGAAAGTCCCCCATCCCAGGACAACCCTCAGTCCCATGCAAAACGGAGTGGTTGGTCACTCTCCTACAAGGCCTTCCACGATCTGGCTCCCCACTGCCTCTCTAACCTCAGTGCCTACTCTTTTCCCTTGGCCAGTTCTGCTCTAGACATTCCCCTGCCCCCAGGCTGGTCCTGGATCAAATGAGGACACTCCTGCCTCAGGGCCTTTGCACTTATCCTCCCCTCTGACTGGCATAAACGCTTGGCTAACTTTATTCAAATCTTTGGTCAAATGTCACCTTGTCATTTAGGACCTTCTGGGACCAGCAGCATAACAGCTCTCTCACTGGACTCCATTCCTCCCTCCTACTCATGTCCAGTTTTTTTCTCCACACAGCAGCCAGAGTGACCTTTCAAAAAAGCAAATTTGATCATGTCTGTCTCCTATTTAAAAATGTTTCTCGGTTCCCGCTGTTTTTAGAAGACTGAAACTCCCTAGCATGACCTACAAGGCCCTGATGAGCTGATGCTACCTGTCAGGCTCCTGCTGGGAGGCCACTGGCTGCAAGTTGCAATGCTGACCCTTTTGAAGTTCTTCTTCTCCCAAGGCCCTCCAAGTGCATAGAGAAGCTCTTTGGGTCATCTCAGTCTCTGCATTACCTCCTCGGAGAAGAGAAGAGACCTCAGTGAGCCAGGGAAGGAAGGGCTGAGACTGGCATCAAGGGAAGGGAGAGGTGGGAGGGGATGACTTCACAAGGTCCTGCAAGTTTGGTACTTTATTGTCTCCCTGAACCCAGCTAGAACCACTGAAAAGACCCTGAAGGACACTGGGGCCCAGAAAGCAAAGGGAGTCACTCCTGGCAGGAATTTGCTTGGACATGTTTGCCTTCTTTCAATTCTAGGCATTGTTTGAGTCTGGACAGTACTTTCCAGAAGCCATAGTAAGCAGAACGTATAGGATACAGCCAGGAAGTACTTCCTTGTGCCTACCCTACATCTTGCATGCTACAACTTCACTCCTCAGTGGAAATGGAGAGATGGATGATCCTCCCGCCAC
Source organism: Chlorocebus sabaeus (assembly GCF_047675955.1). Classification (NCBI taxonomy): domain Eukaryota; kingdom Metazoa; phylum Chordata; class Mammalia; order Primates; family Cercopithecidae; genus Chlorocebus; species Chlorocebus sabaeus. The sequence continues at coordinate 24,730,645 of NC_132923.1, read as the reverse complement.
ATGCCATTTGTTTCTATGAAAGCTGAGCCCTATTAAAACAACAAAAATGAATATCGATCAAGCTTGTATCATGTGACAACCACTGTCATAAGTGTTTTACATGCATAAAGTCATTTATTCCTCACAATAGCCCAAGGAGGTGGGTTCTATTTGATGAAATGAGAATTTGGAGCCCCTGTCTCCTGCACCCTACTGATGATGCCAGGGTAGCAGGAGGTGTGAGAGAGCCTTTCCCTGACCCTTAACACTTTTTGGGAAGGAAGCTTCTGCATGCTGCAGGAAATGGCCCTGAAGACAATCAGGAACGATTCTGAGGACATAACTTCATTGGTGCTATTCTGATATAGCTACGGCTGAAGTAGACACAAGTTTCACCATCTTAGGTACTACCAACAATAGTTATGGCAGGCACTTCAAAACATTTGGTGAATAAATTAGTTTACTGAGCATGTACTTAGTGCCAGCGCTCTAAAAGGTAAGTTGCACATGTTATGTCATTAAGCCATACAAAACCCCTAAGAAGTAGCTATTGTTAATCCCATTTAGCAGACAAGGAATACAGCTCAGAAAGAATAGGTAGTTTAACCAAGGCCACACAACTAATAAACGCAGAAGCTGGTATTTGTCCTCAGATCTGTATGACTTGCTTCTAACAGTTTAGGTGCTTGATGAATACTTGTTAGGTGGCAAACAAAAACTGGGCTGCTGACAGCTCTGTCTAGGATAAAAGACCAACATTGTGCATCCAGGTCCCTGGTTGAAGAGGTGTTCAGGAAGGGGAGAGGAATTTGGAGCATGGTTACAGCTTCTCAGTCCCCCAACCCCCCCCCCACCGCTGACTTGGGATTTAGTTCTATCCATGCTGCTAATGCATGACCCATGCTCCCAAGCTCCCTCTCAGCCCTATCTACCCTTGAGCTGCAACTGTGAAATCATAGTGACAGTTCCAGTTTAGTTCCCAGGATGAGCCTGAGATTATGTCTGCCTCAGCAGGGAGGTGACCCCTGTTCTGTCCTTGCCCATGACAAGTGAGCTCTCCTCTCTCATTCGGGTGGCTACTAAAACACCGTCTCCTGCATTTAGTCCTCCCAGGTTGACCAGATGTTGGATGTCAGCTAATGTGGGTTCTTCCATCCAGAGAGAAAAAGCTTTGAGCCCAAGTCTTAGCCAGCATCTGTCCCTGTCTTATTGGATTATTGATGGGACACCTCAGTGAAAATTTAGCTCCCAGCAAGGAAGTCCTCCTGTGGGTCCCAAGGGAAGTCCCCTTTCAAACAGGAGCTGTCTGGCAGAGCCCCTCTCACCATCTCCCATTTCCAAAGGGCCTCATGGGGTCAGCCCACCAGCTCTTAGGTAGTGGCTAGTTGAGGTTGCCTTTTGAAAAGCAAAAGGGCAGAAAGGAGGAAGCAGGGCGGGGTGGAGGGGTGGGGGTGGGGGAGAGGTAGATGGTGTAGATAACAAAGGGGCGGGGGCTTCCTTTAAAGAAAAGGGAAGTTTCCCAGGAGAGGCTCTGTCCAGGCGAGGGTCCCTGGGTGACCCATAATAACCTGAGTTTACACCCTGGGTTCCAGCGAAGATATGCTCTAACTTCAGGCTGAGAGATTTAGGCACATGGAGGTACTTTATGTGTAGATTTAGGCATCCTTCTAAACTGTGTAAATCCCTTTCCTTTCCCTCCCCCAGCCCAGTCTCAGGAACTTACAAAGGCAAGATTTTTGAAATCACTTTAAAAGGTTTTCATTTTGTAGATAAGAAAACTGGGGTCATAAGATTCATCCCAGGTCCACTGCAGGACCTTGTTCCTGTGTTTATGGAGGGAAGCAGGTGGCAGGAGGGGGCCCACTGGCAGCGGAATAGAACATGTCACCCTTTCCTATCTCCTTATTCCTCTCCTTCCCCACTCCCTGAGGCAGCATTTCCAGGCTGGCAGAGCAGGGGTGGAGGTGCAGGGAGGGCTCTGCAGGGAAGAGGGGCCTGCAGGGCCAGGGCAGACACCAGTGACAAGAGCAATTTATTTCCCAGGCACAGATTAGACGGCAACTGAGAAATTCTTCCTCATGCCATCCATCAGTGAACCGCCTCCAGCAGCCTCTGCGGGGTCAGGAAATTTGTCTTGACTGCACTGCTCAGCCACTTTATTTGGGCTCCTGTGGCTCGAGTTATGCGAGGGACCCCCAAACAAGTAGGAGGAATCCAACCAAACCTCATCCACAGAGCTACTGCCTCACAAACTGCAGCTGCCTGCTCCCACCCTGGGCTAAACAGACTCCCCGGAGGAGATGATGCATTTCCTTATGGCCTGTAGGAACAAGGGCTTTTATAGTGCAGGGCACTGGCTGGCGAGGGAGCACTGGTTGGCGAGGGAGCAGCCCCTAGAGACTCTGCCCAGACAGATATCTGGGGTCATTGAGATTCTCTTAGTCTGCTTTGACAAGAGGGCATTGGCTGAAAGTACAGTATTAGCTGAAGGGGTTGGCAAACTTTCTCCAAAAAGGATCAAATAGTAAATATTTCAGACTTGCAGGCCACAGGCTTTTGTCACAACTACTTAGGTCTGCCCCTGTAGTGCAAGGGCAACCACAGACAATTCAAAAATAAATGGGCATAGCCATGTTTCAATAGAACTTTACAAAAACAAACCGAATGGCTATGGGCGGAATGCTAATGCCCCCAACCCTTTCACTAAAAAATAAGTTTTGCAACGAAAAACTGTCAACTATGCAATGGGGACACTGGAGTATACCCTTTTTTTTTTTTTTTTTTTTTTTTTTTTTTGAAACAGAGTCTCGCTCTGTCGCCTGGGTTAGAGTGCAGTGGCCGGATCTCAGCTCACTGCAAGCTCCGCCTCCCGGGTTTATGCCATTCTCCTGCCTCAGCCTCCCGAGTAGCTGGGACTACAGGCGCCCGCCACCTCGCCCGGCTAGTTTTTTGTATTTTTTTAGTAGAGACGGGGTTTCACCGTGTTAACCAGGATGGTCTCGATCTCCTGACCTCGTGATCCGCCCGCCTCGGCCTCCCAGAGTGCTGAGATTACAGGCTTGAGCCACCGCGCCCGGCCTGGAGTATACCCTTAATTCTAATATGGTGAGTCTGTAAATTATATTGTCAAGTCTCAGAAAGCAAGGGATCTGCTCTCTTGTGGATCTGTGGCCATGAGTTCTCACAATACCCTTTATCAGCGTAGGAAAGAACTGTGTGGGAGTTCAAAATATAGGCTCTGATGCAATATTATTTGGATTTAATCCTTACTCTACTACTTACCAGTTGTAGGACCTTAACCTCCCTTACCTCAGTTCCCTCCCCTGTAGAGCAGGGACAATAACAATTTACTCTCACAGGGTTGTTGTGAAGCTGAATCAGCTATTATACGTAAAGCATTCGGAACAGTGTCTGGCGTGTGATCAGTCTGCACATCTAACTGTTGCCAGACCTTAGTTAACCTTCACTAAATCCTGACTAGGGGCTGGTTGATCTTGGGTGATGTAAGAGGTTGAGGTGTGAGGACACTTTGTCCCTACCAGATGGGCAATACGTGACCGTTCCCATCTAGGCACCTTGGCACTGGACATTTGAGATTTCTCTTTTTGCCTTTGCCCATTTTGATTAGAATAGAAAGTGGGCTAATGGTAGCAACAAGAAGAAGAAAGAGAAAAGACAAGGAAAATACATTTATTGAATTGTTACAATGGGCTAGGCAGGGCTAGGTGCCTTACATACTTTATTTCATTCAATCTATGCAACAAACCTGCAAGGCAGGCATTACTATCCTCATTTTTACACAAAGAAATTAAAATCTCAGGCTGTGTGACATGTTCAAGGTCACCCACACTGCCTAATTAAAAGTTCATTCTTTCATCAAATATTTCTTTTTCACTAACTATGTGCCAGACATTGACTAACCTATTAGTCTAGGAAACAGAAAAGAAAAAAAAAAAAACAAAAAAAAAACGCTTATGTTCTCGATGGTAGAGATGAAAGTTTAAATCAATCATTAAGGTGGGGTTGCAAATGAAAGTTATGAGAAGCAGGAAGCCCTCACCAAGGAAGAGACACTTAATCTGAATGTTGAAGAATGAATGGGAGTCTCCTGGGAGGACAAGGGAGAAAAGGTATTCCAAGAAGTAACATCACATGCAAACACACAGAGGCGTTCAATAACATTGTGCTTTTGAAAACAGTCACTGATTTGCTCTGGCAGAGTTGCAAGGGCAATCAGAGGGCAATGAAGTTGGAAAGGCAGGAGGTCACAGGGGACTTAGGGAGGCTCTGGTGGCTCATGATGAAGAGTTTGAACTTGATCCTGCATACAGTGGGGAGGCACTTAAAGGGTTTTAAGCAGGGTAGCAACAGAATTAAATTGTGTTTCAGAAATTTAAAAATGGAGGTTGGACTAGAAGGTGAATGCGGCAGGATACAGGAAGAAGCCGAAAGACAACTGAGTAATCCAGGGGAGAAATGATGAGGCGGGTTAACTAAAAAGTAGCAGTGGGAATACAAAGAGGGAGACTGGTCTAAGAGATACTGAGGAAGTGGGAAGGCTAGACATGATGATGATTGAAATGAGGAGTGAGGTGGGGAGGAAAGAATGGAGTCTGGGCTGACTTGGAGCCTGCCTTGGGTGATGAGATAAATGGGGGCAGCTTTGATATGGGGAGCAGAGGAGGAGGAGCAGGGGTTTACATAATGATCACAATTTCCATTTTGGTCATGTTGAGGGTGGCTGGTGTGGGGCTAGATGTGGTGGAGGGGTGGGCGTGTGGAAGGCAGGATGGGGAAGAGAAGAAGGACACACACACATTCTTCTCTCAGTCCCACATGGCACTCACTGATAAGAGCTGGGAAATAGCACATTCGTCAGGCCCCAAGAACCAACTTTGTGGGAACAGTGCAGGGTACTCCCAAGATTGCTGTTGGGGGGGCAGCCTCAACACTCAGCTCTAGGGGAGGGTCCTGGGGGAAACCTCAGGTAAGAATTTCCCTTTCGTAAGAACATACTTTGCTGTGAACAACTTGCAAATTCATTCATTTCTCTCTCACTCTCTCCTTTTTTGTATTTCAGTAAAATGTAATTCTTGATAATTATGCTGAGTTTAGTTATCTGGCTTCTTAAGGGCTGTAGTGCCATTAACACAGATGAGCAAACAAAGGACGTTCTTGCATGCAGCCTTTCTTTCATGTAGCTTGAAAATATTTGCCTAACTGTCCCCATCTGCTCCAGACCCCAACCATCCCTTGCTGCTGCTGCACTTTTGCTCCACTAAGGACAATTCCTGGGACCATAGAAGGCATCTCAGGAGGAACTCCTGACTCAGCAAGGTCAAGCAGCTTCCCAAACTATGCCCTTCAGATGGCCTCACTTCAGTGCCCAGCCTTGGCCTCATAGATGGGCAGAGCAGAAGGAAGGAACAAAGGTTTCTCAAGGAGTAAGAGAACAGTGTGCATGTTTGTGTGTGTATGTTAGGGTTGGGGGGAAGGGAAGGGAGAGAAAGGCATAGAAGGAGACAAATACAGTCAGAGAGCAGCAGAGAGAGTGCTCACATAAGAGCACTTCATCTCGGTCTGAAAGTGTCCTTGGCCATGGTGCTGAATGCTAAGTCCCCACTATCACGTAGAGGGGGGTGAATCATGCTGTGACTTTAAGCTGTTATATTCACCTAGTTCCTTATTATTAATAGTTATCGAGTAGCCACTGTATGCCAGATATATTGCTACTTACTTTCATACATAGTCTTATTTAATCACACAATAACTTCCTAACACAATAATTCACACAACGGCCACAGGTCTTGCCTTTGGTTATTGACACCCAACTACAGTAGGGGGTGGGTACTGAGAAAGTATTTTACTTTTTGAGGATCTTTACAAAAAGGCAGGGATAAGGGGAGACAGCTGGTTGCTGGTTCTGTTTAAAGGATTCCCAAAGAGGTCAGGGCTACGCAGGGAGTGAGCCAGCACTCATCACAGTGGATCTTGTCAGGGACATGTCCCACAGATTATGGCCCATATGTGCTAACAGGGCTCAGGGTCCTGGGAAGCTTTTTGTGTTTCCATAAATTATTATCTTCAAAAGACATAGAAATAATGTCTCTGAAAGAGGATCCTTCATAGTAGAGATTCTAGCAACTCCAACCCATTCCAGTTATGCTGCTATTATTCAAAACAGCTTTGGAATTCTTTTTTGGGTTTCCTTAAAGATATTTATGTTTTATTTATTTATTTTTGTGACAAAGTCTTACTCTGTTGCCCAGGCTGGTGTGCAGTGGGTGATCATGGCTCCCTGCAGCCTCTACCTCCCGGATTCAACTGATTCACCTGTCTCAGTCTTCTGAGTAGCTGAGACTACAGGTATGTGCCATCATGCCCAGCTAATTTTTGTATTTTTTTTGTAGAGATGGGGTTTCACCATGTTGCCTAGGCTGGTCTTAAACTCCTGGGCTCAAGCGATCTGCCCACTTTGGCTTCTCAAAGTGCTGGGAATACAGGTGTGACCCACCATGCCTGGCCAAACACATTTATGTTTTTAATTGAAAAAATGTTTCTTTTTGTGGGTGCAGAATAATTTCTAAATAAAATATTTTTCACTATTTTATTTTTCAGTTTTAATTTTTTAGTAGATTATTTTTTAAGAGCAGTTTTAGGTTTGTAGCAAAATTGAGTGAATAGCATTTTATTTTTCTAGGTCTTTCCTTCTTTCCTTCTTTCTTTCTTTCTTTTCTTTCTTTCTTTCTCTGGTTCTCTTTCACAGGCTAGATGGAGTACAGTGGGGGTGATCTGGGCTCACTACAACCTTGACCTCCCAGGCTCAAGCCAACCTCCCACCTCAGCCTTCTGAGTAGCTGGGACCATGGGCGTGCACCACCATGTCCAGTCGAGACAGGGTTTTGCCACATTGCTCATGCTGATCTTGATCCCCTGAGCCCAAGCAATCTACCTGCCTTGGCCTCCCAAATTGTTGGGATTATAGGCAGGAGCCACTGTGCCTGACCTGTTTGTTTTTTTAAACACACACACACACACACACACACACACGTGCGCGCGCGCGCGCGCGCAGCTGAGAAGCTGAGCAGTGTTATTTTGGGTCACAAACGACGTGTGACCTGTAGTCTGGTTACTTAGGAGGCTGAGGTAGTAGGATCGCTTGAGGTCAGGAGTTTGATACCAACCTGGGCAACATAGTGAGACCCCCAACTCTGAGAAAAACAAAACAAAACAAAGTATGACTCTAATGTATTAAAGTTGACTTTCCTCTTTGATTTCTAAATCAGGTCTAATGGCAATTTCTAGAGGGATATTCTACAACTAATCAGCAGTGCCGGTACCATTGGATTAAATATGCAGCTTCCCAAGGAAGCCCTTTGAAGGGCACTGCAATCTTTTAAATGCACATCATGAAAAAATCCTACGTAGGCTAACAAAAATATTTTATATTGCTTTTAAGTCCTAGCTCTGCCAGTTAGTCACCTGTGTGATCTTGGATAAGTTATCTAACTTCTCTGGGCCTCTGTTCCTTCATCTGTAGAAAGGAGATAACAATAGTTGCTAACGAGTTGATACCAGTAAAATGTGCTTAGAACAATGCCCAGCCCACAGTAAGCCCTTAATTGATGGTTGCACCATATAAGCTCTCGCCCTTCATTTGCTAGGCACATCCTAGGTAGAAAATCCAGTGAGTTGAGGCCTATTAGGTACCTCGGCATACCTGATGCCTGGCATCAGGGAGGTGCTCAATGTGAGTTTGTTGATCCAAATAGAACTAAACATAGCCCCTTTAGAAGCTGAAGAGCTTGCATCAGGATTTACTGAAAACAGGAATCTCTCTTGGATTGATTTCTATAATCAACATGTTCTAGATATTTTTGAAATATGCAGAGCACCCCAATCCTGGGTTATAACCAGGGTGAGGCTGACTTTGGAAGGGAAACCTGACTTAGGATCCTTTTAGGGCATCCCTTTCCCTATGGGAACACTTGTGTTTCCATGCAGTGGGGTGTTGGAAGGCTGGGGTCTGTGCTCTCAATAGGAGCTCTTTTGGTCACACTGGGAGCAGTTCTTGCTAAAGTGTTGATTTATGAGTCTTCTTCCCTCTCTCCTAGGGCAGTATGCACATCTAAGAGGGAGAAGCTTTAAAAACTCTACTGATTTTCCAACGAAAGCATGGCAGGCACCTTGATAGAGGTGAAGAGGAGAATTTGTGATTATTTGGAAGGAACTTGGAAGAAACCCTTCTGAGCACAGTGAAAATCCTAGCAATGTATAGGACATAGTGTTTTCATAGGTAAGAGCACAGGCTATGGGGGCAGACAGACCTGGCTTCCAATTCTGGCTCTAACGTACACAAACTAGGTGACCTGGAGGAAGTCGCTCTAAGCCACAGAGCCTCATTGGTCAGATGGGAATAATCCTAACATCTACCTCATCGGGCTGTTAGAAGATTTCAGTGAAAGAGGCCCATAAAGCACTTAGCAGAGTGCCTGGCAAACTAAACATAATAAGTGGTGGCTATTAGAGTAGTCCCCGCTTATCCATGGTTTCAGTTACTCGTGGTCAACCATGGCCTGAAAATATGAAATGAAAAAATCCAGAAATAAACAATTCATAAGTTTTAAGTTGTGGGCTGCTCTGAGTGGTGTGATGAAACCTGCTCATGCTGTCCGGCTCCATCCTGCCCGGGATGAGAACCTTCCTCCAACACATCCGCTGTTCATGCTACCTGCCAGTTAGTCGTTTAGTAGCCATCTGGTTATCAGATAACTGCTGCATTTCCCAGTGCTTGTGTTCAAGTAACTCTTATTTTACTTAATAATGGCCCCAAAACACTAGAGTATGGTGCCTAGTTTATAAATTAAAATTTATCATAGGTATGTATGCATAGGAAAATCATACTATATGTAGGGCTCAGTACTATCCATGGTCTCAGGCAGCCTCTGGGGGTCTTGGAATGTATCCCCCATGGGCATGGGGGAGACTACCGTATTTTTGTAAGCAGCTGACTATAATAATAGCTACCATTTATTAAGCATTTACTATATGCTAACATTTTGCTATACTGCTTCACGCATATCTTTTATTTAAACTCCACAATAACACTTTGAATTATCATTTCTATTTTATAATTGAAGAGACCGAGGCCTGGGAATTTAACTGTTTTTTTTTTTTTTTTTTGAGACAGGGCCTTGCTTTGTCACCCAGGCTGGAGTGCAGTGACACAGTCATGGCTCACTGCAACCTTGAATTCCTGGGCTCAAGTGATCCTCCCATCTTAGCCCTCTCCATCTCCCGAGTAGACGGAATTACAGGCATGCTCCACCACATCCAAAGTTTTTATTTTTGGTAGAGATGGGGTCTCACTATGTTGCCTAGGCTAACTTAACTGGTTTTATCCCAGAGTCCTACAAATAGTGATGAGGCTGGACTTGAGCCTGGGATTCCTTGACTCCAAGGCCTGTCCCCTTAAGCTCTGCGCCATACTTCCTTCCACACGCTGCCCATCCTGCCCACAGGCCCTCTCACTGCAGGGATGCAAGTACCAGTAGTACTTGACTAAAATCAGAACCCTTCTTTCTCCCTTTCCTTCTCTTATTATAATGTTTCCCCTCAAAAAGTCTGCTTTATCGATCTCAGACTTTTTAAAAACTGAGCTCATGAGACAGGGCTATACAAGCTGTTAGAATTATCAGACAGAAACAGAGCTCCTAGAGGCTCCTCCTGCCACCTCTAGAACCCCCAGGAATCCTAGACATGAGCTTCCTCCTCACCTTCATCCCAATTTGTCCATGAGCCTGAGCTCTTTCTGTCACAACATCACCTCACCTTCTTCCATCCCCAGTGCCACTATGGGATCTTGAATGAGTTGGGGTTATGGCCACATTGCCTATACTGGCCCACATATTCTTCCAGGGATTGGCCTAACTGGACACTAAATAGGGACAGTCACAGGGTATTCAAAGCTCCAAGACACCCACTGCCCAATGTGCCGTTGGGAAGGAAGAGAGAAGTGAGACCAACACAGAGAACATGCACTATGTTCTCTCATTGCCAGACCCTGTGCTAGTCAGTTTCATGTGTGTCACCTCATTTAATAACACTGCAAGGAGTATTATTGGCCTGCTTTCACAGATGAGGAAAGGATGTGTAAAGACACTAAATTAACTTCTCACAAACAAATGTTTACAATTTCCCAGCAGACTGTGGGTCTTTACTGTGAAGATTAACATGCAGCCAGTAAGTGGCGGATCCAGGTTTGGGATTCATATCTGGTAAAGTCTGTACTCTGTGTGTGTGAAGGTGTTTTCCAAAAGAATGAACACACACACACACACATACATACACACATGTCACGTGCTGAAATAAAGTGTTTGTATCAAATAAATATCAAGGACAACTGTAGTATGTGTGTTTTTTGAGTGAGTGGAATGGGAAGCAAAGAGATTAACCGAGATACATACTGGCAGACTAATAATAGGTAACATTTATCAAGCACTTGCTTGTATCAAGCCCTGTTCTAAGTATTTTCCATGCATTAGCTCATTTAAGCCTCACAATGACCTTATGAAGTAGGCATAATTGTTATTCCTGTTTTAAAGATGAAAAACCTGAAGCACAGAGAAGATAAGCAACTTGCCCAAGCTTACAGACCCAGCAAATGATGGTGCCAGTTACCTGCCTGCTGCCACAGCTCCAACTAAATTCTCTTTTCTGAGCTAGAACTCTGTGGATTCCCTCGATAACTGGCTTTCTATCAGGCTTTGCTAATAGCAGGCATTAGGGGGCAATTGCAGTGCAGAAGGAAAGGAGGTGGGGACTTCCCATTCTGATGCTGGACACCAAAGTCACTCTGTCACAGAGGCAGACTTAGCCTGAACTAAGGGGACAGATGACCACTTTGACACTGGAGGAAATTACTGGGAACAACAAAGGCTTATGGCTTTAATTAGAGGGTCAGTTGATGCCAGTGCCATTTTGAAGATAAGAGCATCAGGGATCCAAGGAGGGCACTGCTTGGAGAGCTATCAGCTAGGGTGCCTTGTTAAGAGAGCTTTGATCTGGGCAGAGGGAGCATCAAGTCCAAGATCTGGAGTAGCAGCCATATAAGCCAATGAGTATGATGCTACAGGGTCTCTTGTTGAAGATGGTACATGGGATTGCTCTCAGTGAAAGAAAAAAAGACACACAAAAAAGAAAGAGTTGCTTCCATCCAATCACCTATCCATCTACCCAATCTAACAAACATCTATTGAGGTACTATCCTGTGCAAAGCATATGTGGGATGGAAGACAGAGAGAGTCAGACATAGATCCTGTCCTGAAGGAATATAACATCCCCCCAGTAGGGATATAACAGGAATATAACATCCCCACAGTAGGGGGATGTCACAAAGAGACATACTTATCTGCACGTGCAGTGGGAGATGTGAAGAGGAAAGGGTGGCCTCTAGATCAACTCTGTGACTGCATGGAGAAAGCAGCAATTGAAATGTGGATGAATGGGGGCATATGTGGGGCACGTTGAGATGTCAGAGGGTTTTTGTTTTTTTTTTTTTTGAGACGGAGTCTCGCTCTGTCGTCCAGGCTGGAGTGTAGTGGCCGGATCTCGGCTCACTGCAAGCTCCGCCTCCCGGGTTTACGCCATTCTCCTGCCTCAGCCTCCCGAGTAGCTGGGACTACAGGCCACCTCGCCCGGCTAGTTTTTTGTAGTTTTAGTAGAGACGGGGTTTCATTGTGTTCGCCAGGATGGTCTCGATCTCCTGACCTCGTGATCCGCCCGTCTCGGCCTCCCAAAGTTCTGAGATTACAGGCTTGAGTCACCGCGCCCAGCCGAGATGTCAGAGGGTTTTAGTGAAGGGTTTGTGAAGAGAAGGAATGGGAGATAAGATGAGAAAGATAGCTGAGACTACACTGTGAATGGCCTTGAGTTGCAACTTGGTTCTGTAAGTAGACAGTAACTGAATGTTTTCAAGCAGGATATGAAATAATGATTGTTTTTTGAGAGTATTCTAGAAGCACAGTGGGAAATGAACTGTGGTAGGAACATCAGGTTAAGAAGCCGTTATGATTATTAAGGCAAGGAAGGAATGATGAAGGAGTGAATCATGGATGAGGCAGAGAAAACACAGACAAGGAAATGGAGTTCCGAGCCAGATGGTAACACAATCGGTAGGACCTAGTGAGAGGCAGGGAGGAGTCAGCTTGTGAGACAGGAAGGACAATGGTATTACTAAGAGAAATAGGGAGCATGAAAGAAAGAACAAAGTTAAAGTGGTAAAGCTATAAAATCAATGGACACATTGAGTTTAACAGATTGTAAGGAATGAAGGTGGAGACACAAAGATAGAAAAGAAGGACAGTATGGAGTTAAGGAGAGAAGTTAGGGATAGGAAGTTAATTTGGGTACCACCTGCCTTCATCAAGGTTAGCAGATGAAGCTTTGAAATTGAATATGGTTTCCAAAGGAGAGAGTTGAGAAAGAGCAAAAAAGAGTCAAGGATGATCCTTGGATAAAACCTAAATTTATAAGGTGGAGGAAAGGAGGAACAAAAGGATTAAGGACAGTAGGAGAGAGCAGGTGGAGAAAGGTCCAAGAAGAGAAGGGTAAAGTGTTAGGAAGTGGGGAGAACTGAGCATCAAATACTGCAGGAGCCAAGGAGATCAGGAGCAAGGAAAGGCCACTGCCTGTGGGGCCTGATAAATGGTCAGTACTGTCAAGAGCAAGTTCTGTAGAGCAATGAAGGCCAAAGGTAGATTAAAAAGAGCCAGAAATAATAATAACAAAGATACTAAAAATAAAACCTTATATATGATGCTTACTAAGTGCAAGGCACATTGTAAACACTTCACATGTATGAATTCATTTGATCTTCACAATAACCCTTTGAGGTGGGCACTATTATTATCACTATTTTACAGGTAAAGAGGACAGAGGATGACGCACCAAAGAAAAGACAAGACCATAGATTTCCAAAGTGTGCTCGGCAGACCCCTAGTCCTGCAAGAAGCAGAAGCACCACAGAAAAGAACTCTGAGGTTAAGTAAATTTGGCATTTCCCTTCTAGGAATGCACATTATTAGTATCTTTAAAGACAGAGAGGCCCTACACTGAAGAACCTTGTTTAACTTTGTTAAATCCAATGTTTTCTAAATTTATTTGATCTGTGAACTTTTCATCCTTAACATTCTATGGAACAAAGTTCTACAAGGCACACTTCGGGAAATGCTGGTGTAGAAGACTCTCATAAAGTCATGGACAGAAGCATTAGGATCAGATACATGAGGAGGCTGAAGGGATGCTGCTGCTTCTTTTTGGGGAGAAAGAGTGCTTTTTTAACAGAAGGAGAGCAAGATTTTAGGGTGGGCTGAAGAAAGCGACAGAGGAAATGGGAAACAAGGAATCTTAGTGCCAGACAATAAATGAACAACGCATTTATAGAGGTTGGAGCTGGGATTCCTGAAAAAGAGACCATGAGAGAGAAAATTATGATCAATTCCACTTCAGGCCCTTTAAGTTGGCCTGTCCACTCCCACTTACCCAGTGAGAACACTCATCAGTTCTACAAAGGCAGATGTCTCCGTGGCTTTAGAGAGCATTCCTCATTCATTCAACAAATCCAGGCTGGACACTCACTCTGGGCCAGGTGCAATGTTAGGCACTGCTCTCACTCTGATGCTGTCTCTTCTCAACTTCAGCTCTTGGTTTTGCAACCTGGATTTTATTTTTGCCTCTGATCGTTTGACTTGAAGCCATGTCTGGGCTTCCCAGAGTCTGAAGATCAGTTTTCCCAGTGGCGTCTGGCTAATGCCTCTTTTGCTCCCAGTGTCTGAAGAAGCTTCAGGTGAGAATGCTGATCCAGTCCTGGCCTGGGCCACCCACCCAACACTGTCCCCTTGTGCAGTATCCCCACCTATCCTGCCTCAGAAGGTCTCTGCCCTCTTCCAGGAGCTGTGTGCATTGTGTGTGGAGGGTGGTGGTACACAGGATGAAGCACTCAGACAAGAACAGACCCTGCCCTCAAGGAGACACAAATCTAGCCAGGACAGAGGTGGCACCTGCCGTCCTTAGGACTGCTTGCCTAGCAGCATATTAACAAGGCATGTAATGGTGTGGCATGTGGTATGGAGGCACCTGTGGCATGACAGGTGATGGGAATGACTGGGTGAAATCTTCTGAAGAAGTCTTATACTAGTAGCCCCACTTGGGGTGAGAAGGATTCTGGGCAGAAGTCTGGTTTAGGAACTCTACTTTATGAATAACAGAGTGATGTTTTGGGCCAGAAATGCTGCTCGTTCCACCTGGGAAGACAGGTTAAGTGTCTGTTAATGTGCAGCTGCAGACCTAGCTCAGGGCCCCAATAAGGCACTGGGCATTTGACTAGAGAAGGTCTCTCTCTCAAGCAGATGCTTATGATAGACATGTTCTGAGCACTTAACATGCCTTCTCCCTCCCAGCTGTTAAATGCCCATTTCCAAGTTATTGAAATTCACTGGGAAGTATGGTTAATATGCAAATATAGATTAGCCCCCTTGCCACTGATGCAGAGCTGCCTGCTTGGCAGCCTGTGGTACTCAAGATTCATAAAATATCTGGCACAAGCAGGGGAGAACGGAGAATGATTGGACGGGGTTGGGGATGGGGGTAGGTTTAATTCTTGGGCTACTAATGAATCTGATTGCAGCCAACATTCGATTATACCCAGGTGGATTACACACTGGGCGAGTCATCTGTAGGAATGTTAAATCCTGTGAGGTTTTACCCATTGCTCCACATACTCAGAAAGCTTCCAAGCAACCTGACCCAGCCATTAATTGCTGTGCACTCACAGACGGGTGGCTCATTTCCATACTGGTTGAAGCAAAACATAATTGGTAAGGCAAACATGCTGTTAGATATGTACAATATCTGTGTATCCCACTACACACTGGAAGTCAAACGACAGTGAGCTTTGTGATGTTCCACTGTTTTAAATGAATCACCCCACTGCTCCCCCTCTTGCATGGACCACTGAGGAGTTGCAGCCCATGGGCTGTTTTAACAAACATCTGAGAACACACACACTCAAATGTGTTGTTCTTTCAAAATAGACACCTTGGGACTGAGTTGCTGCCGTGCTTGAGAACTTCCAGAAGTTCTTTTCTTTGTCGTTTGGAATTGCCATTGGAGCCTTTTGTCTGTTCTTTAAAGTGTTTGCTGTCTACCAAGAGGGCAGATCTCCATCTCGGGAGGGCAGGATTGATTTTTAGTGACAGGAGAAAGAACTGTGGAGCCAAGTGTAGTGAATCAAGTGCAATCTTATACTTCTTACTCATAAAGATTTATTTTCCTACTATTTTTTCTTCCCAAGGAAGTCATCTAAGATGAACTCTGTATTTGTGATCATTGCCTGAGCAAGGAGGTGAACTCGTCAATTCTCCCCTGAACAAAATAAGCAAGAGAAAACCAACCCCCTTCCTCCCAACAATGACACACACACCTTTTCTTCTGCTGAGTACACAGCTCTCAGTCTGACACCCACTGACAGTCACAGAGGTACAAACAACATCTCACTAGACCCCAGGGCCTCTCCTTTGTGGAGCTGCTAAAACACTGCTTCAAACATCTCCCTCCGGACTAGCTTCCCCTGCAACCCAACTAACTCCTCACCTACCCCCAGGGCCACTGATCAGCCTGCACCAGGGAAGCCTGAAAATTCACATGAATTCAATGCCCTAGGTAGTCAGGTGGATGAAACCATGGCAACAGTCTCCAGCTAATGAATCAAATGTCCCGAGGAGACACTTTGGTTCCAGAAGGGCCATGTTGGCTCCAGGGACCTGGGGATGGGCACTTTTCAAAGGAGGAGGGTTGAAGCTGTTCTGGGAGATGGCAGTGACTGGAATGCATGAATCCTCCAAGAGGAACTCTCAGGGGAGATCAAGCCTCCTAGTTGGATCTAGGACTTTTTTTTTTTTTTTTTTTGATGTATTGGCTAAATAATAAATCAAATGTTTTTGTTTGTAGTTAGAGGGCTGTGTCAGGTGTCAGGTGAGAGGAAGCAGGAAGTGTTGGGATGACTATATACTTGGTAATTCTGGGACTTACTGACTAGGAGACAGCCTAGATCTATTTTCAGGTCTTGATGAAAGCCGTGAGCTGTCCCCAAGACCCTCCTTAATTTCCATAAATGAATATTTTTCCCTTAAAATAACTAGGTTGTAGGTGCTTCTTTGGGGACTGGCCATTTCTATACAAACCAAAGAGTGAGGTTTCCAAGAACGAAAGTTCAGAAAGCTAGGTTCCCAAGGGGACCCTGAGGATCAGGGAGAGTTCTCTAGGAAAGCTACAGCCCCTCTGTGTTCCTTCCTGAGATCAGCACCTCTGAGGACATCAGTCCCTGGAGATTTTCCCTGGCACAGGGGAGAATTAATTCCTGTGTTGCCTCTCTTAGCTTCTCCTCCCCCTGGGACACTTACAACCAGCTCCAATAATTTTGTCTTCATTTCCCTGGACTCAGGGCCTCCAGATTCAGAGAAACTAGAATTCCATTCTTTCCTCTAAGGAAAACCATTAGACCTGCACTTAGCAACCACCAGGATGGTATTTTTAGCTCTCTGGCAGAAGTGTAATGTACAAAATGTAATAATCTCAGCTTTGAAGTTCCTCACAGCCCCATTCAACATGAAATTGTGGCTGATGGATGGTCATGGAGGCAGCAGAGAAACGGGGCCAATGAGCTTGTCTGCTGTTTGCCTTCTCTGGTCAGAGTGTAGGTACCAGAGAGGCAGCAAAGATCAGAAACACACAGGCTTAGGAAATCCACTACTCAACTCGCAGGGAAACTAGCCCCCAAATGTCCATTTCCTCCTTAGGTCACGTTTATATAATAGCTCACGGGCTAAATGACTCTGCTGAAACTTTGGAGTGAACCAGTTGCCCATTTCCCTTCTCCCAACTTAGGCTGTGCATTTGGGCAAGTCCCTTCACCTGTCTGCCTCAGTTTCCACACCTGCAAAATGATCCTTTTCTGTTTAGAATTCTACATTCTATAATTCCAAATACCGTCTGGAATTGATACAAGACAAACCCTGTGATGGGAGGCCCAGTGCGACTCAGTGGCGTGCATTTGCTGAGTGCCTGTGAAGCACTCAGCACTGTGAGGTGGCTGTTCTGGCCCTGCCCAGTGAGTGGCTAATTCACCTCCAAGGCCCTCTTCAGATCAATTTTAATTCCCACAATGCATCCCCACCCCATCTGCCACCTCTGCTTCCAGGTTGCCTACTCTGACTTCAGCCAGTGGGCGGCCAGGAATTGTGACTGGATTTTAACTTCAGCCCAAGCAAGATAAAACCAGACAAGTTCAATCTGCTCCCAAACACTCATGGGACCTATTCTGAGGCCAAAGAAAAGTGACTTTTGAATTAGTTATTATTTTCAGACAACATAGGGGTGGGGAAAGAGACAGATTTTGTTCTCTCTCTTCTGCCCAGGTTCTCCCCAAGGCAGAGAAGGCAAGAAGAGGGGAGGAAGAGCAAGGGGAAATGTATAGGCTGAAGGGAGAAAGAGTGGCTGGAGCTTCGGCTCCTGCCCAGAAGTGGCAGATCATCAAAAGCCCCTTAAAAATGATGCGACCAGTTCCCTGGTGCTTCCTCCAGCATCAAGCCTGGCTCCCAGGGACCTTCGGCATCCTTCTGTCTCCAGGTAGGATGGCTCCACATCTGGATGGACTGATTGGGATCCTGCCCCAGAGCCCCATCATGGACTCACTTAGCCATCCAACCATCCAAACACATTTAGAAAAGTGCCTACTATGTGCCAGAATCTGTGCTAAATGCTCTGAGGGATGCAAAGAAGTATTAGAATTCTGTCCTCAAGAAACAGATGTCTCAGAGATACCATCTATTCTAGAGAAAGAGATTTCCTGGTCAATTTTAGCCAAAAAAGCTCATTTATTTCACTGAATTCATACTGAGCACTCCCGTGAAGTGCCAGGCACTGTGCTAGGGGCTTACGAGTTGTCCTTGTCTGAAGCGCCCATGATCTACAGTGGAGTTGGGAGGAGGTTCCTCTATGTCTTAAATTTACCTCTATCCAAAAATGCTTGAAGCTCCATCACACTGGTTTCCTCAGCACTTTCAGTTCATGTGCACCTATCTGCACACACTAGAAGGTGGCTGGGGGTGCCCTGGGGATGGGGAGGCAAGGGCAGGGCACCTTGAGTTGCCTGTAGGAGGGGACTAGAGGGACCACTCACTTCCTACATGGCCATACCAGCGAGGAAGGCCCAGGAGAGACTATGAGGTCAGGGAAGAGAGGAGTGTGGAGGGAGAGGGGAATTATGAGGATGGAACTGACAGGGTTCTATCTCGTGCCACAGGGGTCAACAGCCATTGCTCCTATTTTCCTTGCCGGGAGAGAGGTGTCATAATGGAGGATCTCACATATTATTCCCACACCCACCCGGCCCCTGGTGGTTGGCTGCCAGCCTCCTGATATGTAGCAGGGGCAGAGGGATAGAGTCCTCGACCTTCCTCTTGAAGTAAGTTCATCCCCTCTTGAAGTAAGTTTGGCTGCTAATGGGAGCCAGCCTTGGACTGTACAATTGTGGTGGATATTCAACTAGTAGAAAACCAAATCATCACATCTCAAGAAGCAAAAGGAGGAGGCTGATGGGCAAGAATAATGGCCAACATTTACTGGGGCCCTACTATGTGCAATTCATATATATTAACTCCTCTAATGATCACAAGAACCACCCTATTGAGTTGGTGTGTTATTCTCATTTTTCCAAATGAGGAAGTTGTGGCACTGAAAGGTTAAGCAACTTGCCCAAGGTCACACAGCTAATAGGTGGGGGATGATGTGTGCCTGGGACAAAAGCCCCCATCAGAGCCCTAGTGCTGTCTTGCTTCTGGGTGAGTGGAATGGGAAGTCTGTACTTATTTCCTCTGGCTTGATGCCACTGCCAACTTTCAGACTAACAGGCAGAGAAGCATGTATGTGAACCTCTTCCTGTCTCTTTGCCGAATCCTATTTCCCAGAGTGTGAAATGCTCTTCCCTCCTGCCAGCCACAATATGGCCTGATTATGCCTAATAAGACACGGGCTTCTAGTCAGCACGAGCTCAGCTGCTGAGTACAGGAGAGACAGGGGACTCTGCTTCCACCCCAGCCTCCTCCTGTCCACGGGGGCCCGAAGCCACAGATGATGCAGAACCCATGTGTGGCCCCTTCTCCCCATCCCGGGCTCCTCTGCTCCATTCCCCCTGATGGGGTGGGGTCTGGGGAGAAAAAGAAGGGGTAAGGAGTGAAGAGAGGCACCCTCGTTGTCAAGTATTGGTGCTTTAACCTGCACAGCTGGCTGCTAAAGCGGACAGATGTGGGAGGCCAAGGGAAAGGGCGACCTCATTAGTGGAGCTAAGAGGATGCAGTAAGCACTCTCCCTATACTCCTGCCTCCCGGAACAGCAGCTGAGGGGTAAGGGGTTCAGAACACAGAGTTAGCTGTACCAGGCAAGGGCACTGTGATGATTAATTTCATGTGTTGACTTGGCTAGGTCAAGGTTACAGGGTGCCCAGGTATTTGGTCAAGCATGACTCCGGGCGTGTCTATGAGGGAGGTTTCCTGATGAGATCAACATTTGATTCGGCAGACTGAGTAAAGCAGATGGCCCTCCCTAATGTGGGCAGGCCTCATCCATTCTGTTAAAGGCCTGAATAGGACAAAAATGGTTGACCCTCCCGCAAAGAAGAGAACATTCTTCCTGCCTGACTGCTTTGAGCTGGGATATTGGTTGTTTCTGGCCTTTGAACTCTAACAGAAACATCAGCTCTCCTTAGGTCTTGAGCCTGCTGGTTTCTGTAGTAGAACTACACACCAGCAATCCTGGGTCTCCAGCTTGCCACTGCAGATCTTGGGACTCCTCAGCTTCCATCGTCACGCGAGACAACTGCATAATAAATCTCTTTCTCTCTCTCTACATCCTATCGGTTCTGTTTCCCTGGAGAACCTTGACTAATACAAGTACCATAAATATTCATTGGTAGGGACCTGGCTTGGAGGTTGGTAGGGTGGGTTTTTGCATGTAAGTGGTGGTTCAGAGTCAAAGTGTTTACATTCTTGCCTCTCAGCTTCCAGGGACAACTCAAATGGCCCCTGAAATTCAGCCTTGACCAGCAAACTCAGCATGAAGGCGCTTCTCTGGCCAGATATTTCTAGATATGGCCTGTTTTTCAAAGCTTGAAATTAAAGTCTATGCTCAGAGCTCTTCATTCTTTCCCAGCTCTGCATGTGCTATGAGGCTGAAAAGAGCAGGGAGCAGCTTACTGGAGTGTCTAGATGCAACAGAGTCTGGGGAAAAACAACGGCTGAATTCAAGGGGGCTGTCTCTGCCAGTTTTCTGCCTCCAAGGAGGAGGAGCTTCCCTCCTGACATGTAGTCTCCGCAGCTCCTCATGGTTTCCAAGGAAGGTACCACTATGAGCTTCTCACTTATCTATTCCAATGTTGGCTCGTCCAGAAAATTTCAAACCCTTGAATTCCAAGGAGAGTCAATGTTTCTGTAATGCAGAGTGGAGTAGGTGCATCCAGGACAGGCTGGTGCGGTGGTGTAGTGGTGGTGGGGTGCTCAGTGATGGTGTCTGGGTTCAATCCCAGCTGTAACACTTACCATCTATGGGAGCTTGGGAGAATAACTTAAGCTCCTTGTACCTTCATTTCCTCATTTGAAAAAATGGGATGATCATAGTGGTAACTACCCTCCTAGGGTTGCTGTGAGGATTGAATGAAATTATATATGCACATATAGTGAATGGTTGACCTATAGTCCCACTATGTACATTTCAGCCATTAGTAGATGTTTTTAAGTTAGTGGAATAGTTTACCCTTCTTTGTATTTCCCACTAAGGCTAGAACTTGCCTGGTATTCGAAGAATTATATATCTAATAATCATATAGGGGATGCTAAACGTTCTGATTTCAGACCTGACCCATTGCCAGGAACAGCAGTGGATTCCTGAGACATGGTCTTAGTCCTCAAGGACTCAGAAATTATCTTATGAAGCCCTGTCTACTCTCACTGGGTTATAAACTGACAACTGCTGCTGGAGAAGGTACAACTGAGAACAGGGTGGGGGGCCGTGGAGTTTAGTCAGCCAGGGTGGAATCTATCCACAGCACCTTTGGGATGTGAAGTGAGACCCCTGTGGCCTCAGGCTAACTCAGCTGATGTCTCAGGTGGATGGAAGGTGCCCATCTCCTCCAGGACATGGATTGGGAGAGAGCCACTCCAAATGGCAACAAATAGTTTGAGGTTTCCTACTGGGACTTCTTTGCTAGTACCATATAAATACGGTTTAGGAGCACAATGTCTTAAGTAATAAAGGAGAAGGAGGAAAAAATAATCCAGAGAGAAATCAACTTATGGCTCATTTAAACCTTATTGAAATTTCTACCGTGGAAACATTTAAATATCATAGTTACTGCAGTGTGCCTTCGCTCCTGCTATTCCCTGGTGAATGTTTCGTTGCACATTTGGTTGGGGAGCAGAATAATAAAGCTGCTTGGAAATTGCTTTCCCACTGCAAGGTAATTACAACAGGTTTTTATTCCAAATGTAAAGAATGAACCGTTAAAGTTTTTTATTTTTTATTTTTTTAATAAAGGAAGCTCTTGGTCTGTCCCAGCCCCCTCCACCCGCTAGCTTCGGTCTGCCCTGGCCCTTGGCTCCCACATCCTCTGTCACATTTCCCAACATGACCTCCTCTCTTTCCTGCCTTTCCTCTGAGACGCAGCTGGAAGCAGCTCTCTCATATCAGCTGCTGGCTCTGTCTCCCAGCCTGGAAGCCTTGCGTGTCACTGTTTAGAGAAAGGGGCGGCCTCCCTGCAGGTCTCTGTTGAGGACATTAAATATTTAGCTTGATGCCATCCAGGCCATCAAACACACTCCTGTCTCCCTTTCCTACCCAGAGAGACACATTTCCCCACCTCCATCTTTTTTTAATCCCAAGCAAGCAATTCGGGATTAACTCGGCGTTTGTCAGCTCTGTCTGAGCACAGGCGTGAGCTCCTCGGCTCTCTCCCACCAGACAGAGCAGGGAAAAAGTGCCTTTTGTGCTTTCAGATGCACACTTGAGCTTGGCAGCCAAGTGTGCACCTGCCCAAGGCCAGGCGGGCACAAGTCCCAGCAGCTGCCCGCACAGGGCTTTGCTCTCTCATCTGGTCTCTCAGGTTTAACTCTGAGCCGGTTTCCCCTGTTGCCGGACACATTTGTTTCTTTCCTAACCCCTGTTGCTTCTGGCTACTGTGTGCAGAAAAACGAATCCTCTTTGTGCGACACCACCTCCCATGTCTTTAGGAGGGAGAAGTCACTCAGCAGCCACCTCTTGTGACATGATGGGAGTCTGGGGCAGCCCTTGGGGCAGAGCAAAGGGCAGGGCCATGGAAGTCAGTTCATTCTGCAGCTGTGTGGCTCTGAGCACTCCCTTCCCCTCTCTGGGCCTCAGTTCCCCTGTCTGTAAGATAAGGCAGACTAGATGTCTTTGCATCCCTTTCAACTATAGTACCCCACAACTGGACATTTCAATGATACGCATTTTGATTCATTATCTGCTGTTTTGCCTTATCCATTCCCATATGTCCTTCCCTGAGAATAGGTCTACAGGGCTGAAGCCAGACAAAAGCACCATGCTTGACTCAAGAGTCACACAACTCTGAGGGGCCCCTGTTAATGATCAGGTTTATTCCTGGGAACGGAACGCCATGGACCCTGGTGAACTGAAGAAATAGGAATGGAGGCCCGGCAGCCGTGGAGGGACGCAGGTGGGTGGCCTCTCCAGGACAGACTGGCTGCTGGCTGTTGGAGCGAGTGCCTGTACCCAGTTTCTAGCTCTGACCCTTGGGGAAGCCACTGAACCTCTCAGAGCTCTGGTTTTCTCTATCTGTTTAATGAGGTGATTTCCCATGCCCCAACTTAGGAGTGTCAATGAGGAAGTGAAAATATTGTTCTTTGGGAAGGAAAAGAAGCCAGAGGTCCAATGGGGGAAAGTGAGGCATGGGGCACTCCTCATAGTCTAGAAGTACCAAATACAACTATGCTTGAGTCGGGCAGGGCCTCTGGCGTCCGGTTTGGATGCTCAGCAGGGCCCAGTGGCACTTCTTGAGATCAGTGTTAGAGAAAGATGACCTGCTGCTGGTCTTCCCTGCCCCAGGCCCAGAACCTCTGAGGAAGAGAACACTGTGGAGACTCCAAGGCCAAGAAGTGGCCTAGAGGGGAAGTTCTGTGGTCTACTCCTGCTTTGGGTGGGTGTGTGAAGGTGACAGTGTGCAACAGAGTCTCAGGGTGTAAGTGAAAGCTGGGGCCCAGGCTCTGAGGTGCACTGAGGCTGGCTTCTGAGGTGTGGCCGGCTCAGTGCAGGGGGCGAGGGCGTGGGGGATGGGAGGAGAGCAGCGGCTGTGCTGGGGGCGGACAAAGGGAGAAGACAAAGATTATTTTAAACCTGTATTAATCACTGCTCCAAACAGGGACTGGGGGTGGGAGCCGCAGCTGTCATAGAGAGGCTGGGTGAGGGTGGTGGAAGAGAGTCCAGCAGGGAGGGGCCGGAACTCTTCCTTTCCACCCCAGGACCTCGGCCCAGCCCAGCTGTGAGCCTGGAGCCTCGCTGAATCTCTGTGGCTTGCTCAGAGTCCAGAGCAAATAAATGGTAAAAACTAAACTGTGGCCCCGTTTTCTGGGCCAACTTGGCTTCCTACTTCCAGGCACCTTCCTTGAGAGCCTACCCTCCACTGTTGCCAAGAGTTAGCCTAAAACAGTTTGGATCAAGTCATGTTTCTCAAAAGATAGTAATAATGACTTCCCATTGCCCAAACAACTGGCCACCTCCTTGGCCTGGCAGACAAGGCCCTTGACAACTGGTCCATCTGAACCTTCCAGCCCCAACACCCGTGGGCATAACAGTGATTGTCCTCTAAGCACTTGCCACGTGCCAGGCACTGAGCCAATGCTTTCATCGTGACTTCATTGAATACTCACATCCACCTTGTAGGTTACTTTCTACAAATGAAGAAATGGAGGCTTAGAGGCATTAGATAACTTAACCAAGATCTGTCTGATACACAAGCTTACATTCTTAACTTCCTGGAGAATTACACAAACATTCATCATTCCCTGCTTTGCTCAGCTCTTATCTCACCCGTCTTCTCTTTCCCTTTTGCCCTTATGAACATCCTCCTCATTCTTCAGGGCTCAGCTCAAACGCCACCTATTTAAAGAAGCCTCCCTAGTTGGAATTCAACCATGGACTCAATAAGCATTTAATATTCACTGCCATTGAGATAAGTCCTATTATCTCCATTTTATAGATAAGAAAACAGACGCTTAGAGAAACAAAGCCAAGTATCTGTGTTTACACAGATACTGAGTGACAGAGGAGGGATTCAAGACCAGGTCCCCTGATGGCCCCAAATTCAGCATTCTTCAAAATACTTTCAACCATGTGAATGACTCTCCCTTTATGCAACCACAGTCCTTTGTCTGAGCCTTTATTCAGTGCTTATCAGATTCTGTATGTCTGATACTGGTTCTAGGATATGAGAGTACTCAATAATAGCTACAATATTGACTTACTACATGTGCAAGGCATTGCAGATGCTGACTTTTTCCCCCCAACTATGAGGTGGGTATTGCTTTCTCCATTCTTAAAGATGAGAAACTGATTCTTTGAGGCACTAGGTATTATCTGGTTAATGCTGCCTCACCATCTCCGCGGGATTCCAATGCAGATCTGTCTCAAGTTCATGCTTTTCCCATTACACAGGCTGCCTCTTGTAGGCTCTTCAACAGGTGGGTCCATGCTTTATTTGTTCTGGAATGAATAAGACCCTAGTAGCATCTTGGGTAGAGTAGAGAATATGGAGATGGGCCATTTTTGGCTGGGAGGACTGGTCGGCCACTATGGTCTCCTTGGGGATCCTGGGGCTCTGGGCTCTGTGAACACGAACAACTCCTTTAAAGTTTCAACTCAATTCTCTTGGACTCAGTCTTCTAAACAGGTATTGGTGGGACTGTTTTTCCCTCCATTTGTCGAGGTTTTTCAGATGTTACACTGGGGACACTGATACCTTCCTAAGTGGGAAATGGCCACATTGAAAGAGGGAAGGAGAGCTGCCCTGCTGTGCCTGTTCCCTTGTTACTGACATTTCCCCAGGACTTCCTAACTTTCCGTGGGTTCTGTGCCATTCCTGACTGGGATGGGGGACAATGGAGGGAGAGGAGCCAGACCCGAAGTCATCACCAGGGATGTGAGCAATTCTAGGAAACAGGAGAGAAAGCACTAGAGAGGAGATCACCCTGAGAGATCTCCATGGAGCAGGGCACCCTTGGACAAACTGATTCCCATGAGAGGAGCAGTCCCCCAAATCTGGGGACTCTCCTCATGAGACTGGAGAGTTTCAATTCAATCAGAAGATGTTTTCATTCAATCAGAGAATTTTCCCTTGCCAAAAAAGAATTGCATGTTAATGTAACTTTTGAAAAGTGGTATTTTTTTTAGAATCAGTATGGATTTATTAAGAATAGGTGACACCAAATTCATCTTTTAACTTAAAAAAATTTTTTGGTAAGGTTGTAAAGCAGGGTTTCTCAATCTTGGCACTATAGACATTGGGCCTGATAATTCTTTGTTGGGGGTGAGTGTGGCGATGGGGGCGGTCCTGTGCATTGTGAAATGTTCAGCAGCACCCTGGCCTCCACCCACTAGATGCCAGTAGCATCTTACCACCCAGTCAGGCGTGACAACCAAAAATGTCTCCAGACATGGTTGAATGTCCCCTATGGTAAAAATCTTCGCTAGTTGAGAACCACTGCTCTAGTCTGATAAATCAGGAAGCTTCTCTACACCTAGTTCTGTAGTGAGATATTTGATAGATTTGGATTTGACATTATCCTTGTGACTAAGGAGGAGGAAGGTGGGCTGAGAATGAGCCTAGTTAGTTGTCCCAGTAACCAGTGGGACACTGTGTACCGTGTGCTGATTTATGATGGGCATCAGCCTGGGCACATCCACGTTCACAAACCTCCAGGCTCTACTAACACAACTCTTACCAACAACTCGAATAAAGACAATGATGGCATGCTTATCATACGTACAAATGTCATAAGACTGGTAGACATGAAACTATGTCAGACGAATCACTGACAGACTGAGGATTCACAAGGATTTCAGACGTCGTTAGTGAAAACAACAAGCTTCAGGGAAGTGTGCACTACAAATTCCCATTTGTGTAAAAAGTGAGTCAAATATAAAAATGAATATTAATACTTGCTTAGAGCTGCATAAGGGAGCCCCAGAAGGGTGCATGAGAAACTAAGACCAATATGGTCATTACTTATGTGGAGGGAAGGCCAACTGGGCAGATGAGGAACAAGTGTGGTATGGGAATGTTTCCAGTTACCCTGTTACTTTTTTTTTTTTTTTTAAGACAGTTTCACTCTTGTCATCCAGGCTGCAGTACAGTGGCGTGATGTTGGCTCACTGCAACCTCTGCCTTCTGGTTTCAAGTGATTCTCCTGCCTCAGCCTCCTGAGTAGCTGGGGTTATAGGCACCTGCCACCATGCCCAGCTAATTTTTGTATATTTTTAGTAGAGACAGGGTTTCACCATGTTGGCCAGGCTGGTCTCGAACTCCTGACCTCATGATCTGCTCACCTCAGCCTCCCAAAGTGCTGGGATTACAGGCGTGAGCCACTGCACCCAGCCGCATGTTTTAATTTCTAAACATGATAGTGCTTTATCTACTCAAGTAATGTAATTAAAAACAGAACTCAACCTATAGTGTGGCTGAAATCAAATGCAATGCAATTGAACAGATGCAAATAAATCCTGTATTAGTTTAAAAAGTTAATTTGGCAATGATGATGAGTATAATACCAGGTTTGAGACGTTCATGTGAAAATCAGGTAGGAGGTTTTAGTTGGTCACAGGCCATTAAGTCAAACAACGAGCAGACCCACCGACATACACACTGAAACCTGGACTGTTCATGGTGTCTGGATCAAGGGAAATGTCCCATTGTACTCTGGGCAGGTCAGACCAAATTCAGTCTTACCTTCACTTTTGTCTGCTATATTTGTGGAAAGGCATTGACAAGTGCGTACAAAGAACAGTGACCTAGATGGCAAAGGCCTGGAAACCATGAAAAATATGGGGAAGAGGTGATGAAACTCGGGACATTTAAATTGGAAAAGATTTAGAAGGATATGAAACCCGTCTTCAAACATTTGAAGGCTTGTCCTGTGCAAGGAGCTTTTTGTGTAGCTCTAGACTGCAGAACCAGACCCTCTTCAATTTATTGGGAGGCCAATTTCAGTTTAGAACCATGCCAAGGCTGCCTTGAGAGATAATAATAAAATAGCAACACTTACTGAGCACATACGCAGCATCAGGCCCTGTGATAAGCCCTTTACCTGCATTATTTCTCTGACTTTTCACAACATCCTGGCCAAGGCACTTACTTCATTGTCATTTTAACCAAAAGGAAAAAGGAGGCTTAGAGAGGTTAAGCAAACATGCCTGCGGTGACATGACCAGTAGATGGTGGATTCGTGTGACCCCAACACACATATGCTTGACCACTAAGCCTCCTTCCTGAAGGCAGTGAGCACCGTATCCAGTGACCAGTATTAACGGAAGGCTAAACATTGCCTGGCCACCATGCTCTGAGGAAATTCTTGAAGCAGGTGGGAGAAGCCCGTTTCATGCGTACCACGCTGTAGTCCTCTAAGAAGCCGTGTGAAGTCTGTGTGACTCTGCCAGGGAAAGGAGTGAGGCATACGGAGAGAGAGGCAAGCAGGCTCCTGCTCACAGCTGTCTAGGGGCTAAAGTGGAGTTTTTGGTGGAGGTGGTGGTCTGTAAAAGTCAAAGAGGTGAGTGCCGAGGAGAAACGCCGCTCCAGCGCTGAAGAGCTGTCCGTTCTGTCCACAGAGGCTTGTGACAGCACTTACAAGTCATTGGTTATTATGCTTTCTGACTCACAAAGCCCCTTTGAGGACGCATCTCATTTAAGTAATCACACCTTGTGAGAAAATATAACTCTGGCAGGGTGCGAGTGGAGAGGGATGGGGAGAAGTGTCTCCAGAGACGGAAGGGGGAAAATCACAAAAGTAAGAGAACGATTTGGTGGTGGTCATACCAGAGAAGGACAAAGAGGGGAAGGTGAGAGAGGAGAGAAAAAATATCTAAGGCTTCCCAACCTCCTCTGGAACCCAGGCAGAGCAGCTCAGCTGCCTCAAGGACTTAACAATATTTCCAAACTAAACAAGCTCCAAAAGGCAAATGATCCCCAGGTCACTGCCTGATTCCTCTATCACAGAGTAGCAGGGGTAAACATTTACCGGGTGGAGAAAGGAAGAGCCAGCAGGTAAGCCAGATTTAAAGCAGGCTGAATCAGAGCAGATAAACCAAGGGGCTGGCATGTAGCTTCATAAAGTTATCTGATGTGCTGGCTGGAAAAGAGAAAGATGGGTGGCACTTAAATATGAGAGGGAATCACTTCAGAGCATCCAGGAATGGGAAATTCATGCTCAGCAGGAAGGAACTGGGAGAAAGACTTGTAATTTGGAGAGGGCTCTCCCAGGGAACCCATGTACACAGGAGACTCAGAAAATTAACATGACGTCTTGAACAATAATTTTGGATGCCTTAGATCTAACTACAGGGACAGCCCTGGCAAAAGGAGAAAAGTCCCAGGTCCTGGCAAAGGCTGTGAGCCAGCAGACAAGCCAACACAGTGGACCTAGCACGAGGTACCCCCGGCTGAGTGGACCAGAGTGATGGGCAGAGCAAGGTCCAGAGAGGGCAGAGGAGCTGGGAGGGCAGGGACTGGAGGCAGGCTCTGCTCAGACCAGCTAGAGCCCTAAATATGGGGTGGGAGGGAAGAGGGGTGGGACTTACACAGTGGACACCTGGCAGGGGCGGCAGAGAATTGCCCTCCGAGGGCCAGAGGCCAAGAGAAGAAGCTGGAGGTGGCGGGGATTGTGGTAATTACAAGAGAGGAAGGAGATAAATAGGAGGGAAAGGAAGATGGCGAGAAGCTGTGAAAAAGAGCTGGAAAGGAGGATGAGGGCAAAGACTACAGAGAGACAGAGGCAGATGACACACAGAGGGAGGTAGAAGAAAACAAAGACAGTGAGGCTGGGCACGGTGGCTCACGCCTCTAAACCCAGCACTTTGGGAGGCCAAGACGGGTGGATTACCTGAGGTCAGGAGTTCCCAGCCTGGCCAACATGGCGAAACCGTCTCTACTAAAAACACAAAAATTAGCTGGGCGTGGTGGTGGGCACCTGTAATTCCAGCTACTGGGAGGCTGAGGTAGGAGAATCGCTTGAACCCGGGAGGCAGAGGTTGCAGTGTGCTGAGATCATGCCACTGCACTCCAGCCTGGGTGACAGAGTGACACTCCATCTCAAAAAAAAAAAAAAAAGAAAAAAGAAAACAAAGACAATGAGATGGAGACCCAGGTACAGAGAAACCCAAAGAGGGATAGAAACCTCTGCAGGGGCTACCGAGAGAAGGAACGACAGAGAAGAAGCAGCACAGAGGCAAGCATGCATCAAGAAAGGGAAGAGAAGAACAAACCCTGGGCTCTGGTGAGGCGAGGCTGCAGAGGAGCGGAAGGAAACCCCTCCTGCTCTCTGAAATCCCCTTGCAGCTCATCCTCTTGGCACTCACTGGCAGCAGCTTTGCTAATGAGGGACTCTTCTCTGGTTGTGTGTGCGAGGGAAGTGAGGGAAGCGGGAGGAGGGGCCGGGGTCGGTTCATCACTGGGACTTCTTTAGATCAGTGTTGTGTGTTTATCTCGATGTAATGAGTTCGTTTGGGTAAATGGAGGCGATGTGGCTGCAGGGCTGGGGTTCACTGTATTGTTTTCAGCAATCTGCTGCTCTTCCCTGGACCAGCCACAAACCATAGACATAGCCACCATAAATGAACAGAGATCTACTCCAAAAATTCAGGGGACAGACACCGCAGCCTTGCCAATGGGTCTGCCCACTGGACTGAGTGACGGCCCCTGACCCTGCTAAAGCAGGGAGGAGACCAAGATGGGACCCTGCTAGTCCCACTGCCTGCAATGCCTTCATCCAGATAATCACTCAATAGGCATTTATGGAGCACTGGCTCTGTCCTAGATGCTTAGTAAAGGAAGATCCACTTAAATAGGTAAACCACACCATCTGTGGGAAGGTAAGAAACCTTTTTTTTTTTTTTTTTTTTTAATCATTTTAGGAGATTTGCCAAAGTTAAGGACGCACCCAGGAGACAGGTCTATGCCTGTCTCTATGATTTCGAGGGCTCCAAATGTAAAGGCGAAGGGGCAGGATACTAAGAAGCACACGGTTTTCACATAAACAAAAGGAGCAGAGGAAAAATGTGGGGAATCTGCATTTTACATAAGATGACACAGACAAAATGGGGTGGGGAAGAATCAGCCAGAAGGTAAAAAATCTCAGGGAGGAAAACAACAGGGCAGAAGATGGGGAGCAGGAGGCCCGGGGAGGCCAGGGTAGCTCCCTTCAGTGGTGATATCCGAGGCGGACAGCCCTGAGGATCTCTGAGACATGTGTGCATTTCATGTAGTTGGAACAGCCAAGGAAAATGTCCTGAGGCAGAAGCATTCCTGGAACACTGAGGGATAGCAAAGAGAATGGCTGGTAGGGAGGGATCAGGAGCAAGAGTCGCAGGCAATGACTCCAGAGTGGCCGTGGAAACCGGATCATGGAAGACTTCAAAGGACACTGAAGAATTCAGCTTTGTCTCTGGATGAAATGGGGAGGAATTATAGGGTCCTGGGCAGAGGAAAATATGCTCTGCCTTAACTTTGCAAAGGATCATGTTGGCGGTCAGGATGAGTAGATAAGGAGTCAGGAATGCAAGTGAAGACCAGCTAGGAGGACATTACAGTAAGCTGAAGATGGAGATGGTGAGAGGGATCAGGTTCTGAGTGTGCTCTCAGGGAAGAGCCAGCAAGATGTCTTGAGAGGTTGGATAGGGCGTGAGATTAACAGAGGCATCAAGGCTGACTCTAAGACTTTTGGCTTCAGCACCTGGAAGGATGGAGGTCTCCATCAATGAAGATACATGGGTGGGGCAGGTTTGGGCCAGGCAGCTGGCAAGAGAAAATCAGAAGTTCAGTTTTGGGCCCATTGAGTTTGAGATGTTTATTAGACACCTAAGTGGAGAGGCAAAGAACTCAGACGGGCATGTAAATCTGCAGTTGGGGAAAGAGGTCAGCAATGGAAATATAAACACCAGAGTCTTAGCATGCAGAGTTTTTAATAGTGGGAGACTAAAAGAGATGGCCAGGGAGTGAGTGTAAATGGAGAAAAGGACCAAGAACCCAATCCTGGGCTCTCCTGCCCAGAAAGGAGAAGAGAAGCCAGCAACAGACTGATAGACAGTGAATGGCAAAATGGGTAAACCCAGAGAGTGTGGTGTCCTAGAAGCCTGGAGAGAAAATTAGAGTGTGGTGTTATGGAGAAGAGAATAACCTACTGGCTAAACCATTTCTTACCTAAGCCTCATCAAATAAGATGAGAGGTGAGAAGTGACCATGGCATCTAGCAACATGTAGGTCACGGTGATCTGGACAAGAAGTGTTTCGGGAGAGTGGTGCAGGGGAAACCCTGAGTGGGGTGGGTTTGAGAGGGCATGGCACTGACAGGCTGTGTGGCAGAGTGACTGAGACCACAGGTCTGGGCACCAGCCTGCCAGGGGTCAGATACCAGCTCTCCACTTACTAGGCATGTGACTGTAGGCAGGTTGTTTAACCTTTCTTTGGCCCATTTCCTGATCTGAGGCCACCTACTTCATAGGGTTGTTAGAAGGATAAAATCACTTGGTGTTTGTAAAGGGTCAGGCGCATGGGCAACGTAATAAATGCTTATCAAGTTAAAAAGAAAAAAGAAAGAGAATGGGCAAGAGATGAATCAGACCATTCTTTTGAGGTGGTTTTGCTGCAAAGAGAAGGAAAAAAAATGGTGAGAGTCTGTTTGCAGGGAAGTAGGGTAAAAAGGAAGGTATTTTAAGAAGGAATAAATAACAGAATGTCTGAGTACCAGCCTGAATGGTCCACCAGAGAGGAGACTTCAAGGATGCAGAAAGCTTGCTGGAGCAGTGTCGTGCAAGAGGCACAGTACCTACTGCACAAATGCACAGACTCTACATGGCCTTCCTCAGCTCCCTCAGGGCATCCCCACCAACACCCTCTCAGGGAGACCGGCCCTGATTAACTTGTTAAACACGGCTCTCGGCTGTCCCCATCTCCTCTGCTCTACCGTTCTCCATCACATGGGTTACCACTGAACTTAATCACATCTTGTGTTGTCTGTCCCACAACTAGTATGTAGATTCACTAAATGCAGGAATTTTTGTCTGCCTTGTTGACAGTTGTATCGCCAGAGCTCAATAAATATTTGCTGAGTAAACGAATAAATTGGTATCTGTACGTAGGGAGTTTCTTGCCATTCAGGGAAGAAAAGTCCCCTTCTTCATTTATTCTACACAGTTTCTGACCATCTACTATGTTCCAGGAACTGTATTAGATCCTGGAGACTTGAAGATGAATCAGATACCATCCTTGCCCTTATTTAGCCTGTGTGTGTGTGTGTGTGTGTGCGCGCAAGACTGATCAGTCTTAGAAGAGAGGGCTGTTCAGGGTCTTGCAGACTTGGGCATAAGGGACAGGGAAAAGCTTCCCAGAGAAGGGGCAGCTGGAACTCAAAGAGCAAAACCAGAGCTGACAACAAGGGATGAGGCAGGTGTTTCAGCTGTCAGAGCAACACAGGCGGAGACCTGGCAGGGAAAGGGAGCATCCAAAGCTTGCCTCAGTGCTTGTGCATGAAGCCTGCCTGGCCACTCGGACCCGCAGACTCTCTCTCTCTCTCTGCTCCAACCCTAACATCTCATGTTGTATCATTTATTAGGCATCGCCCTGGACATTGCAGTGAGCCAGCTCTCCAATGCGTGAGTCTTGAGACCTCAGGCAAGTGGTTTTCCTTCTCAGGGAAGGGGCTCTAGTGCCCATACCAAAAATTCATGCGTAATAAGAGCTCGAGAGTCATTTGCTTACAAAATAATTCTTGAGTGCCTACAACTTGAGTGCCAGGCTCTTTTCTGGGCACAAGGGAGGCAGCTGTGAACAAGACAGACCAGGCTATCCTTCTGGGAACTATAGTACACTCTATGAGGGAAGGTTATACAATAAATAAATAAATAAATAAGCACATATGTGAAAGATAATATCGTACCATGCAGAGAATAACAATGGGTAATGTGATCTGATCGAGTGGGGCTCCCCTGGACTGGTAATCAGAAAAGGTCTCTGACATTTAATTGATTGATTAATTAATTCATGTCTCTGACATTTAAGCTGAGACTGAATGATAACTATCTACTGAACCAATTAATGAACAAAAGAGAAGTAGGAAGGAAGACTTTCTGAAAACCATATTCCCGGGAGGTATGGAATTCAAACAGGGAGCCCAAGGGCTGAGAGGACACAGCAAAGTATCCTCTAAGATCTAAGAAGACTTCCTCGAGAAGGTGAGTTTTGCTCACCTTGGACTTGCAAAAGTGATCACATAGCTTGGCTTTTTGCGTAAGCGATGACTAGAAGAGAAGGCTCTGTGTCAGCAGATGCTTATTGAGCAGATGCTCTGGGCTGAGCTGGCTGAGGGCAGGAAGATGGTGAAAGAAGACCATCCCTACCCTCTGAAGGCTCACAGTCCAGAAGCGGGAGATAGGCAGGTAAACACATAATTACAACAAACAATGATGTAGTTGATGAAGGCTATGGCAGCCCAGCAAGTACAGAGTACTAAGTGGGAAGTTGTGAACTCTGCCTGGGCAGACGACTGAGAGAGGGAATGTGGGGTCTGGGACACTTGACAGAGAAGGTGACATTTGAGTTGTGGCCTGAAGGATGACTAGGAGTTTGCTGGGAGCCAGGGTGGGGGCAGGGAAAAGGCCCTCAGGAGGTATTCAGGGAGCGTGGAATATGGAGGAAATCTTGGAAGAATGATGGTCTCGGTAGGAGACACGGGACGATTGCGTGCTGGGCGCAGGCTCTGGAGGTGCAGCTGGAGAAGGTAGGGGATATTTTTGAAAACTCCTTAACTCTTTAAGGAATTCACATGTAAATGAGGTCATTTCTACAGTACAGGGAAGGCTAGAAAACTCAACACGACTTTGCTGCCCCTATGCTGTGCTTCACCCTCTATTAGGTGCTCCCTGGGGCCAGCCCTTCTCTTAGGAAGCCAAGCAACTCCTCGACCATCGCAGGTGAACAACCCAGGGCCCAAGTGACAGGAGTCACGGTGAGAAGGGGTCAGGCTTGAGATGGGCTTGAGGTAAAGCCATTGGTCTCTGACCCAGGCAACTGGGTTAATGGTATTGTCACTGACATGAGGATAAGGTCAGATTTGGAGAGATAAGAACCAAGAGCTTCATCTGGACACAGTGGGTTTGAGTTCCCCGCAGCTTGAGGGAGAGGGGGGGACAGAAGAGAAGAAGGTCTATGCCCCCATCACTCAGATACTGCACTTGGCCTTCTCCTGGGGGCTCTCCGGTCCCCTCTGCTCCCCATAATCCATCCTCCACACATCAGTCAGAGTGAGCTTTTAAAGCATGAACAAGATCAAATCAGCCAACTGCTTCACAGTCTCCAGTGGCTTTCCACTGCACCTAAAATACAGCCTAAATCTTCCCCAGCCTATGAATGAGGGCTCTGTGGTGTGGTTGAGGGCTCTTCTCAAGTCCACGTGCCTCTGCCTTACCCCACTTGTTCACTCTGCTCCAGCCTCATGGCCTCCCTCCTTCTCTCATACACACCAAGTTCATTCCCATTATGAGGCTTTGGCTGTGTTCTGTGCTTTTTTTCCACCTAGAATGCTCTTCTCCTGGGTCTTTGCAGAGCTAACTTCTTAGCATCGGGCCCTCAGTCACTTTCTCGGAGAGGCCTTTCCTGGTGACCCTGGTTTAAAGTTGTCTTTCTCCCCCACCTACCCTGTTCCATCTCCTTTATGGCACTTTGCTTGACGTTATCTTAGTCATCTGTACATTTATGTGTTTTTAATCCCCCCCCAACTATCACCAGCATGTAAGAGCAGGAACTTGGTCTTATTTTTGGCTGTACCCCAGATCCTAGCACAGTACTTGGCACTTAGTAAACAGTTTGACTCTCTTCCCGGGAATGAAGGATGGCAGGCGTGATGACTAGCAGGCTGCGCTGCACCATGGCAATGTGGGAAGCTCCTAGCTGGGGCTGGCAGAGGCTGCAAATGGCAGGGTCGTCAGGCCAGGAGTCATCCGGTCCCACTTGTGTAGAGAAGGGGAGATGCTCTGGCTACGGGAACTATGCCTGCAGGGAAGGCCTCTGCCCTGTGCCAGGCTGACCTTTCTACAGATTTCTTTCTTCTAAACACATACCCAAAGAGATTCCTCCTCAGCCGAAGTCAGAGCAGCAGCAGAAGGCAGAGGAAGAGGAGGAGGAGGAAGAGGAAAGAGGAGGAGAAGGGAGAAGAGGAGGAAGAAAGTGGAGGGAGGAGGAGAAGAAAGAGGGGAAAAGAGGGAAGGGAGAGGACTCAGGGGGAGGGAAGGGGAGGAGGAAATGAGGGAGGAGAGGGAGACGTGGAGAGGGGGAGGAAGCATGAGGGAGGAAAAAGAGGGGAGGACAGGGTGAGAGGGAAAGGAAGGGAAGGAAGAGGAAGGGGAGGAGGGAGAAGTGGGGAGGGAGAAGGACAAGGAGGGAGGGGGAAGGAGGGAGACAAAGAGGAAGGAGGGAGGGATGATTCTATCTCAGTCAGCTGTGGGACCAGGCTGTAGACCAGACTGCCTGGGGGCTTCTCTGCCTTTACCATATCTGAGGGTCAGGGAGAGGCCCTTGGGCAAGAACGCCATGCATTTTACATTGCCCTGGCCTCACAGAGCAAAGTGCACACCAAATGGGGAGGTGGAGGAAGGGGTAATAAAAATCAAATTAAAGAAATTTTTTAAAGTTGGAAGAACAAATTATTTGGAGACGAAGCAAAAATATCTGTGACATAGCGAGCACTGTTTTAATGACAGCCCGTGTGGGAGGACAGTTTAGTCATAGTTTTCATTTTCTTGTCCCCCGGGAGCTGCATCCCAGTGATCAGGCCCTGATAGCAAACTGGCATGTTCCCTAGACCAGTCACCTTCCAGGCGCATTCAGCGGCAGGATGAGTCAGGGGGCTGCGGAGTAACCCCTTCTCCATATGCTCAGGATGCGCTAGTGCGTCCGCCGTGGGGGTTGGAGGGGGCCAGGGGGCTGGATGGGGAACAGGCCTCGGGCCCAGTGGGTGGCAGGAAGCTTCAGCGGAAACGCTGCCAGCTCTTCCCGGGGCCAGCCGGCTGGTGCGTCCTAGCCTCCTGCGATCTCCTGGGGGTAAGAGTATGACGAGTCCTGTAACTGGGGCCACAACAAGTGTGGAAAAGGATTTCTTCGAAGAAAGCTTGGTTCACTGCCAGGAGGAAGAAGTTCAGGAAGCAGTTCTACCATCCCCTCAGGCGTGAGCACTTCCAGGACTAAGATAAAAATAATGAGGATAATTTTAAATGACTGCCAGGATGCGAGAGCTGACTGCGGGCAACACGCTCCACACGCGTTCATTCACTTCTCTTCATAACAGGCCCAGGAGGCAGGTGTGACCAGCCCCACGGTGCTGAGGGAAGCAGAGGCTCGGAAGCGGAGGGACGTCTGTGAGAACACGGTGAATACGCATCAGGGAAGAACCGGAACCTGGGCCTATCGGCTTCGAGTCCGTCGACGGACCACGTGGTGTGGTGGTCGGGCACCTGCTTCTCTTCTGAGTTGGAGGTGGTGAGAACACAGGAGGGGACTGACCCCCTATTCCTGGCTTTTCCCCCAGAAGATCTCAGCTCACTGACGCTACTATTTTATTTTTAATACCATTTGCTTAATACCACACGACACGCTCTCTGGAAATCAGGAGGGAGCAGGCGTGGTTCTTCCTGTTTTACAAATGGGGACCCTGAGGCCCAGAGAGAGGAGGCAAGTGGACACGGTGCTGACAGAAACTGCTCCGTGCCATGTGGACCCAACAGAACTGGGCCAGAGGCTACCTGTTAGCTATCTAGTAGAGAGCTCATTATTTAAAATGTCTACCTGTATCTTCCTCATCTGTAAAATGGGAATGTTGAGATCCACCTCAGTGGACAGTGATAGGTTCAAATGAGCAAAAGGAGGTGTGTTTAAAATGCTGTACAAACTCTACAGTGTCAGGCCAAGCTGGAAGGTGGCATCCCCTTCACAGGCATCATCATCAAGTCCTGGTTAACAGCATGGGCTCTCAGACTGCCTGGGTCCAAATACTGGCTCCTTCACTTATGAGCTGTGAAACTTTGGAAAAGTTACTTAACCTCTCTGTGCCTCAGTTCCACCATCATAAGTACCTTCCCTATGGGTTGTTACAGGGGTTACACACACACCACACGTGTAAGTGATAGAGTTCTGGCACATAGGAGGGGCTTAGTCACTATTATTATGACCACCATCACTGCCCCACTCCTGCAAACTGCAAACTCCTTAAGGCAGGCTGGGGTCTGTCTTGTCTGCTGTTGTATTCCCAGGGCTTAGCACATGGGCAGGTGAGGAGCAGGTGCTCAGCCCACCTGGTGCAAGTGGGGGAATGGACACCAGCCCCCGCCCTCCTACAGCGCTGGCCCTGCCCATGAACTCCAGGACTTTCCTAAGTCCTCACCCACGTTTAGTGTTTGTAGGATTTCCTGGGATTGCTGTGACAGTCCAACAGTCCCAGGGCTGCCTGCCTCTCTGCACCCTGGTGGTCCTCACAGTCTAGAGAAGAGAAGGGGGTCTTCCCCACCCTCTGTGGTTTGCCCTCTTTCCAATCAGCTCACCCCAGAAAAACATGGACTCAGGCCTTGGCAGGGCGCCTGGACCTCAGTCCCAGATGTCCTTTCAGACATTGCATCTGGTTTTGTGGCTTCCTCCTCGCTGCCTCCGGAGGTGCTTGTGCCTGTGTGGGGCAGTCAGGCACACAGGCCTCATCTGTGCATGCTGGATAGCTCGGTGTGTGGTGCCCTGTGAACGTGCGTGGGGTATCTGGGGGCACAGGGGCAGAGTGTGTCTAGCTGGGTACGTGTGTTTCTGCCTATGTGGGGCCAGGTAGGGCAGGACATGCAGGTCTGAGGGCAGTGGACTGAGACAGTTGAAGGCAGATGGGCTCACGTGTAAGTCTGGGGTGCAGAAAGAAGCTACATCATCCACGTGTGGGTGAGGGGACTTGGGTGCAGGTGCAGAAGCAGGCTTGCAGGTTTATGTGTACGTATGTCACATGGGGAAAGGGCAGGAGTGAGTCCCCAGAATCAGCTCTTGAGACAGAAATTCACCTCGTATTTTATTTAGAACCTGAAGGATGGACAAACACAGGCCAGGCATAAAGGAGAAAATACTTTTTATTTCCAAATATTCCTTAGGCCACCAAATACTTTGGGACACCAGCCGTTTCTTACCTCCAAGTACCACCTTCTTTCCATAAACACAGTCTCTCTCCCTCTCCAGCCTCATTGGTCCTTGGGCAATCCTACAAGAGCAGCCCACGAAACTGGACTGCTTAGGTTTGCATCTCAGCTTAACGCTTTACCTATGACCCTACGCATGGTCCTTGTCCTCTGGCTTGGATTCCTCATCTGTAAAACAGGGACCACAACAGTATTCTTCAGGGGGTTGAGGATTAAATAAATCAATCCACCTGGAATGCTTAGAGAGTGAAGGACTCTATTCATTTTAGCTCTCACCTTAGCCTGTCTTTACCATGATTCTACCTCTGGGTGGGAAACAAAAGTGAATTTTAAAATGCCCATCGCCTGCTTTGAGAAGGTCTCCTTGAATCTGCCCACCAGGGTTACCTCCTCCATCTGCTCCCCCATTGCTCAGCACCTGTACCTCCACATGCCTGGCACATGCGCAGTACTCAAAAAAAACCTTATTCTGATCATCACTTGACATTGACAGCACAAGGTTACAACTGGTGGTGCATGTGGCCACCTCCCTTGGGAGACTACAAGCTTTCTGAGGGCCAGAACTGTTGAAATGCCCCTTGGTCCCTGGGGTCTGCCACAAGGAAACTTTCAGTAAGCACTGAGTTAAATGAAAACTCAAATATAGCAGCCCCGTGGGCAGTAAAGTCATGTGTTTACTGTTATTTACTGAGTGTGCGCCTTAACTGTACACAAAGCACAGGCCTTGCCCTCCTGAAGCTGAGTCCAAGGGAAAGGGTGAAGGGGAGACAGAAAGAGGGGAAACAGCAGATACCACACAGTGTGGGGTCCAGACGGCTTCCACTGAGGCTACAGAGGGCAACGGCAAAGCTGGGGGTAGAGGACACAGTCCTATGACCACAGCTGCCTCCGGCCCTCAGCTGCAGGACCACAGACCAGCCTAACATGGCAACCCCATTTCCTCTCCTATTTAGGGACCAAGCATTGCTGGGGCTTAGCACCATCTTACTGTTCTTTTCCCCATCATCAATGATAGTGGCTGTCCTACCAGAGCCAGGAACAGGGTAGCATAATCCTATCCCATCCTCCTACTAGCTGTGGCAGGAGTACTCTCTAAATCTCCCAGATCTAGAGATCTGGGTTCCAGCCTTACTCCACAGTGCTTCTCGCTGAAGATCTGCTCACAGTGCAGCCTCACAGTGACTCCAAGGGTCACCATCAAACCTCTGTTCTGTCTCCTCCCTGCTTTCTGGCTCAATGCCTAGCTTATCACTGTTCCAGCAGGTGACTCCACAGAGCCCTGATAGTAACACTGATCCCCCAGGGGCTTCTCATCAGGATTCAATGAAACAGTTAAGGTAAAGCACCCAGGTCTAGTCCATGGGAAGCCCTCTGCAAACACCAGTTCCTCTCCCTTCCATCTTTGCTTCTCTTCCTTCTGTTCAATGAGCATCAATTTGAAAACGGCTTTATGTTCTGCTTCTTGGCCTGAGGCAGGGACGGGGGTGGGGGAGGTGAGGTGGCCCTGGCCTTCTGCCTCTTTCTCTAGGTGATGGAAGTGATATGTCTGCAGAGAGGCCTCCTAAGATCAAACCCTAATGGCAATTTCTGTGACTTTGCAATCTCTCCACCAACTACAGGGGGTCTGCCACAGCGAGGAGACTGGATTCCATTAGCTGTACACTAGACTACCCCTTAAAAGTCAGATCTGGGAAGTTGTTTTTAATTTCCTTATAGATTGTGTGTGAGCACTCAGGTACACATGTGAGTGTGGGTGTGTGTGTGAGCGTAGGGCAGCTGCAAAGGAAGACAGGGAACAAAGCTGGACACTCCTAGGTGAGCTGTCTGGCCACCTGGGTATATGTGTGTGTGTGGCACTTAGGGGTGGGTGCGCCCCAGCAACTAAAAAGGAAAGGTGTGATACTCACAAGGAGATTCCTGCACATGCTCCTTATGAGTCCCTGGGGGAACCACACATCCATGCAGTGCCTCCCAGGACTCTCTGCAACACGGCCCAGAGCAGGGAATGATCATGGGCACTGATCAGGGGCATTACAAAGCAGTGAGGAGGCAGGGGTAGTAGATTCAACTTGGTGCAACACAGGAGTGCAGTATTAGATACTGTGTCTTGCCTGGGACCTGTGAGCATGGTGCTGGGGGCCTATCTTAGCCATTACATATATAAAGACATATGGATATGCAGGGCTGCTGGGCACCTCACCCTTGCCTTCTCCACACCTCTCCGAAGAGACCCCCACCCAGAGGCAGAGATCCTTCTCTCCCTCTGATACCTCCCCACTTCAAGACTTTTTACTTCCCCCTGGAAGCCCCAGTGATGCTGTATCTGAGACTACAGTGCAGAAGAATTTCCCCGGACCTGTCTTCCAAACCTCCAGGAGAGAGCATTTCAAGTACTAGTGACAAGTGTGCTTACCTGCCAAATATCCATTTGCATAAGTCACTGTTAGATTCTAAAGGAACCGAACAGCAGCCTCCACCCTGCGAGCCAGCCACAAACTTGAGTTTGTAGAGGGGCACCACTTCCCTGACACTATGAAAACAAGTAGATGAATGCAGTTTTGCCAGTTAGGAGCTTTGTGACTATAGGAAAATTACTGAGATTCCTCGAGACTATTTCCTCATCTGTAAAAGGAGGAAAATAAAACTGTTTATCTTGTATACTTTCATACGCCCAGTGCCTGGTAAACAATGGATGCTAAAAAAAAAAAACTGGTTGAGGCCAGGTGCAGTGGCTCATGCCTGTAATCCCAGCATTCTGGGAGGCCGAGGTGGTGGATCACCTGAGGTCAGGAATTCGAGACCAGCCTGGCCGACATGGTGGAACCCTGTCTCTACTAAAAATACAAAAATTAGCTGGGTGTGGCGGCAGGCGCCTGTAAACCCAGCTACTCAGGAGGCTGAGGCAGGAGAATCGCTTGAACCCAGGAGGCGGAGGTTGCAGTGAGCCAAGATCGCGCCATTCCACTCCAGCCTGGGCAACAAGAGCGAAATTCCATCTAAAAAAACAAAACAAAACAAAACTGGTTGAATGAATAAATGAATACACAAGGATTGTTATTGGGATTGAGTTGAGGGAAGTAAAGAATTTATCACAGCAATGTCACATATTATGAATTCAGAATAAGGTAGTTATTATTGTTAGCTATTATCCAGGAGCAAAATCTTATCATTCAGTCAGATTGGTTCCCAGAGCTAATATAAAAGTAGGTAATTAAGGCTAAATAGTGACATGCCCCAAAGAATCTAGCAGCTGCCCTGGAGTCCAAAGGGTGATGAGTTATATTGCATTCCATTTATTTTAACAAGTTTATACTGAGCCCATCTTATGTGCCCAGAATTGGTGAGATCCCATGCAAGATACAAAGGAATTAAGTCAGGCTACCTTCCTAAAGGAGTTACTTTCCACTTGGAGAGGCAAGATCAACACTCATTAGCATAAATGCCTTCCAGCTGGAGCCAGACACTCAGCCTGCGTTCTAAGGGCTGGAGTAAAACTTTCATGTGTTTCTTCAACAAATATTCCTAGGGCACTGGCTGTGCAGCGGCAGGCCCCCAGCTAGGCACTGGGGACCCTGAGACTTACGATGAATTCAGCGAGCTGCTCTCAGACTAAAGAATGAGACCTCATGAAAATGGGTCAGAACAATAAATGCCGAAGCAGAGCACCGAGCCCAGAGCGCCTCCTCTGTAGGTGGTGGGGAGGCTCATTCCCAGGACTTTTGATGAAGGGGTTTAGGAAGAATGCTTTCTTTTTTTCTGAGAGATGTGGGTCCCAAAGCCCAACCTGACCTCTCCTACCTGGAGGCTGGAGAAGCAGGTTGTCCACAGGCACCTCATGTTGACCCCACCCGGCCAGTCCCTGAAAGCAGCATCTCCCACCATGGTCCCCACCCCAAGGTTCCCAGGAATCTTGGAGCATCAGTCCTGATCAGAGGGCAACTTAGAAATCATCTGAATGAAAGTGGAGCCTCATTTTGTGGCTGAGACTGAGGGCAGGAGAAGTTGAGGACCCCAAACTACTCCATCAGGCAGCAACAAAGCTGAGTAAGATCCCATGTGCTCAGTGGTCTACTTACTAAAGCACGACAATGCTTGAGGATTCAGAATCTCCCAGAGCCCCTCCGGCCTCACTGAGGTACAGCAGGTGAATGAAGAGAGCTGTATCCCTGCTCCCAGCATCTGGCCAGTGGGTCCGAGACAGGAACAGGGCTCACATGACCAGTGAGGGGGCAGCCAATCCCAAAGTGGGTCCAGGCCTCTGGGGAGCTAATACGTGGGGCACTTTGTACTGCAAGTCAGAGGATCCAGTGTGCAGCGATTAAAGGAGTGACGGAGCAGGTGAGGAGCACGTGACTTAACAACACACCCAAATCCAGTGGCAACTGAATGAGCCCGGAGCAACAGACAGCAATTTGGTGGAAGGAAAGGCACCCTGGGACGAAGGTAAGTGCGGATGAGGAACACAGGGAGTGTGGCTAAGATAGGCCCCCAACACCATGCTCACAGGCCCCGGGTAGGACACAGTGTCTAACACCACACTCCTGTGTGGAGCCAACTTGATTCTACTAGCCCTGCTTCCTCAATTCTTTGTAATGGGAGGGGTTTGTGAATGTACCTGTCTCATGTGCCCACTGCTGGTTAGTGTTAAAAACTAGTGGTCCACAGGTCTGTGGCCAGGAGATCCTTTGGATTCTAATCTGAACTTTGCCAGCTACTTTCCAGTGCTGCGCCCCTGGGCAAATTTAACCTTTCTGATCCTTTGTTTTCTCATCTGCAAAACAGGGACAGCAATATCTACCTTGAGGTTGTTGTGAGGCATGTCAATACTGTGCCTGGAACATACTAGGTCATCAGTAAATAATATGATTGGTACCTTCATATATTCCCCTGCTCATTCTGAACACTTGTGAAAGTAGCAGAGTGATTTGCTCATAGTAGGTGCTCCATATATATTTTTAGAGATCCATATTTACATATATACAGACATGTGGATATATAGTCAACACACATGTGTGTTTACACACATATATACAGGCTGTAGGAGCTCAAAAACAGATTCTGAAGGTCAGAAGGGATTCTTTCATCCAATATGCTTTGGGGCAGAACTGGGCTGTCCAGAGAGAGAGGTGGAACTCTTTCTCTCTGACTCCAGTGTCTGGGACATATACTCAGCCTGGCTCACTGTTCCCTGAGAGTCTGGTGACCATCAGACCAAAAGAAGCAGAAGGGAAGTACCAGTTCCAGCACGTCGCTGCTTTCTCCAGCCTTCCTTGGTGCCTACTTACTATCTCCAGGCTAAAGTTAGAGCAGGAAAGGCTGAGCAGGTGGGAGGCAGAGGAAGGTCATGTGACATTCAACACTGATGTAGTGGGGGAGGGAAGATTTTCTAAATGTCCCTGCTAGCATCCAGCCTAGCCTCCTGGAGACAGCACCCACTCAGTATGTCCTGGGCTGTGGTCAAGCCTCCGAAAGACGCGTCTGTGCTCAGGCTCAGAGTGATGCTGCAGAGTGAAGGTTTCAGGGGAGAAGCCATTGATTTCTGATCTTTGAATCTGCTCATTAAGTAGCAGGGTGATTTGCATCTACTGCCACATTTGAGCAGAATTTGAACAATGAGAATTATCTTGCACTGAAGCCCTCACCTGGCATTGCTGACATCTCTGAAAGAACGCCAGGCTGGCTGCGTACTCCCCACACTGACTGGCTGGGAGGGGGCCTGAGGCCAGAGCCAGGTGGTCATCTGCCTTCAGTCACAGCCCCCCAGACCCATGGGCTGCTCCTCCCTGCCCCTCAGCCAGTTCATAGGATGCTGATTTGCATGAGTCTCTCCAGGTCTGTCCTTCGCTCTCTCTTTCATGCCTGTGTTCTGGGAGCTTAGGAGCCTTGGGAGGCCAGAACCTTGATCCTTTTTCCTGGTCTCTCTTATCTTACAATGTCCAGGCTGAGGGAGCTCAGTCCAGGCCACTGGATGGGCCACAGCTTGGGTAGCAGAAGTGAGCAGAAGGACAAGCAATTACCTGGTGAATTCAGGCAAATAAATAATTTGTTGGCCTTCTGGCTCCCCTGGTGTGCTGAATCCCTTTCATGTCTCTTTGGAGGGTTTTTTTTTTTTTTTGTCCATTAACCTCAATTTCCAGCAACCTGAGAGTTCCCACTGCACCCCTCCCAGATGGTGGAGTCCCGCCAAAGGCCCATTCATTACTCTAGGACCTGGGGCAAAGGGTCAGTTGCCCTAGGCTCTGCCTCTGGTC
Source organism: Chlorocebus sabaeus (assembly GCF_047675955.1). NCBI lineage: Eukaryota > Metazoa > Chordata > Mammalia > Primates > Cercopithecidae > Chlorocebus > Chlorocebus sabaeus. Next base: position 24,685,859 of record NC_132923.1, on the reverse strand, counting down.
TAAGGGACTAAGCCGACTGCTAAACAACCGAGAGGACCCCCTATTTTGATGCTGCTGTCGCCCTTCCCAGTACCCACTGGGCCAACCACCCTCCACTGTCCCCAAGGCCTAGGGGTGGGGTTGGGGGTGGGTGGGTGGAGGAACCATTTAGGGGCAGCTTTCCTAGTTGCTATAAATCAGCTTAGCTTTGCTGTTCTCTTCCCTCTTGCTTTACCTTTTGCCTGTTTTCTTTTAACCCTCTCTATGGGCAAAACACAGCCCCACGTGAGTGTGCCTAATTGAGGAATGTTAAGCCTTCCCAGGCTGAGCTGGAAGTCAGCCTCTTTCAAAGCTGTCCACTGGGACGTACCCAGTGCAGGAGCTAAATATAGAAAGGGCTCCCTCCTCCCCCAGCCTCCCTCATCCTCTGTGGGCACGGGCACAGGCGAGAATCGATGCTACGCTTGGTGGCGACGGCAGGCTGCGTGACAGCCGCCTCTGCTTAGAGACCCTTATCTGCACCTGCCTCCGATTGGCTCTGATAGAGCCCTGACATACTGGGGACAGGAAGTCACCATGGCGACCTCACACAGTGGAGCAGGGAGGGGACAGGGGCTTGACTCTGTGGAGGCAGATTCAGGATGCACTTGGGCCACCACCCTCCTGAGCTCCCAACTGGCCAAGCAGGGATCATGTCCCTCTGCCCTGGCCACTCCAGGCCACCTGCAGAGGGGGGAGCCCTGTCAGTGACGGAGAGGGAGACAGGCTGTGTTATTCACGCCGGAAGTCCATGGCATTCTCAGAGAGCTCTTCCCCATGCCTCCCCAGAACACTGAGAATGGATGAATCAGTCCCGGCTCATCAGAGCCTTTCATGCTAAACCAGCCCAAATGACTGATTTAGAAACTGCGTGGTCTTGTTCTTTGAGTGGATTTCTGAGGCACACTCCAGAGCAGGCCCAGGTCTTCATTATCTCCATGCACACCCTTTGATTAAGCATCTGTGACCACACAGCACTGTGTGCTGTACCCAAAGAGGTAGCAGAGCAGGAGACACTGATGCGAGACACGCACCCAGAACACCCAGGCAGCAGGGAAATAATAACAATATCGCTGTACCAGCACTCAGCTGATCACCACAGCCCTGTGAGGAACTGCTAGAATTCTAACTCAATATGAGAGGAGAGAGGCTCAGTGCTTTCACAAAGATCCCTGGTAAGGGGCAGAGTGGATGCACTCAAGTTTTCCAGCTCTGGTACCCGGTAAGGACACTTGGTGTTTACGAAACACTGGACCATGCATCTGCAGCAATAGAACTCCTTGGGGGACAATCTTAAATGCAGATTTGTGGGTCTCACTCTGACCTGGAAATTCTGCTTCGAGAGGTGGAGGCTGGTGTTGATCAGTCTTCAGGTGACTATGGCGTGCAGCCCTTGTGGGAGTCGTGTATGAAACCATCAATGCCTCTTTCAGGAGCCTTGGTGAGCACATGGTCCAGTGGGTCTCAGCCCCAGCAGGGCATCAGAATCACCTGGGCAGTCTAAAGGAACAGTAATGCCTGGGCCCTACCCAGGCCCTTTAAAGTAGAATCCTTCATGCTGGGGCCTGGGCATGCCTGACCTTAGAAAGCTCCATGAGATTCTAATGTGCAGCTGGAACACTGGACCATGCACCTGCAGCATCGGCCCCTGTATTTTGCAGATGAGGACCCTGAAGCTCTGTGAGAGGGAGTGAGTTGGATGAGCTGTCAGCAATCTCGTAACTACCTGGGTGGAGAACTAGGAGAACCCAAAGTTTTGACTTTCATTTCAAAGCTCTCTCTACACCTAAGCTCTGTGTCCTGGGGGCTGTGAGCCCCAGAGTAGCCACTGGAGTCCCATTCTCAAGGGTGGCGTACAATGGGAAGAGTATACTAATTTTCCTTTCCTAGACTCATTAGTTTGGATACAGAGCTATCAGGCTGTGAAGGAAGGTAGAGACAGACACATGGAGCCTGATGCTTTAAAGTGCTTATGGGGTGCAGAGACCCCCAGTCCCTGGGGTCAGCATTGGTGACTATGAACACACCTGAACATCTGCACCACCTCCCCTGCCTGGAAAACAGCACAGGGTGTTACCTGGCAACCATCTGGCCCATGTTGTAAGGACCATGTAAAGTTTTCCATTGTCCAGACCACTCCAGAAGAGGAGCTTCCATCCTTTCTGACCTCCTGCCATTTCGTGTCAGCATCAATTATTTGGCAGTTGTCATTTACTTGGAATACGTGACACCTAGAATCACTATATATATATTTTTAAAATAAAACAAAATACACCTATTTTTCTGTCTTATCAAGCCAAATAAGCAACTTGATTTTTAAATTTTGCCCTAGGCTGGACCTGGTTCTCTCTCAGGACACTGCTTCTTCTACCTTGCTTTTCCTCTCTACCCTGGGCTCAGAGATATCCCCTTGATCCCAACTTTTGGGGTTGGGGGATCAGGTTGTGCTGATCATTCATTCTTTCCTTATTCCAGATCTGTGCAAAAAGCATCCACTCCTGAATCCAATCTGACCACAGCTATCGAGATGGATCCAAAGAAAACTAGGGAACCAGCTGCCAACTGCTTCCCAAGCTTCCCATGCTCTCCAGACTTCCATACTCCAACATCTCCGAAGCCCTTCTTGTCCCCACACACCACACCTTTCTTCCCTCTAAGGTCTTGCTTTCACTGTCCCTGCAGATTAAAACACCCACTCCCCTCTTCCGGCTAACATTTCCCGTCCTTCAGGATTGGTCCAGAATTTGCTCAGTGGGATGACATCTCTGCCCTCATTCCCTCCCTGCTGTCCCCCAATCCTGGGCTCCTGTTCCCATGTGTTCAGCCAGCTGTCGCAGCACCTGCCACACTTCATGTGGCACAAGTGTGCAGTAGAGATTGATGAACTGATCTCCATGAGAGAACAGACTTGTTGCTGGGGTGTGCTTAGGGAGTCCCAGATGTTGTCTTCAGATGCAGAAGAATTAGAAGGCAATGTTTTCTTTATATATGTGTAAAATAACAAAGGGGAAGACTCTTAGACCATATCCTATTGGTATTCATATCTTGTGTGTTGCCCTTGTGTGTGGGCTGGACTTATTGACTTGCTTCTACCTAATATGGCAGAAATGACTGTGATGTTCATCTTGGTGGCCTCTGTCTCTCAGATCAACTGCCCTTGGATCAGCTGTCAGCTGTCAGGACAAGAAGTAGGCCACATGGTGAGGAATAGAGACCAACCCACAACCATGTGAGTCAAGCTTTTAGGTGACTGCAGCTGTGGCTGACATCCTGACTACAATCACGTGAGGTTTCTTGAGCCAGAGGCACCCAACTAAGCCATGTCTGCATTCTTAACCCACAGAAACTGTATGATGATGAATGTTTGTTGTTTTAAGTAGCTAAGTTTTGGGGGAATTTTGTTATGCAGCAATAGATAGCTGATTAATATTTGTCCTTTGTATTCCTCCTATGTGCATATACACTGTAAGCATAGCACCTAAGAGGGCTTAGGACACGCCAGTGGACTGGAAAGGAAAGCTGTGGATCCCTCTCTTCTGGAGACTCTGTGCTAGGAAGCAGAGCCCTGACGAAGACAAGCAGCTTGCAGGTATTCCGTCTACCCCATAAAAGCCTGCTCAAATCCTAGCTCCTCTACCCACCTTTTTAACCCTTCTAATACTCACTGGATTCTGCCTCTCTGCAGTGTCTCCAGAACACACTGCCTGTCTTAGTAGTTCACTGTCTTTCTGCTTGAAATTCATCCATTCATTTACTCAATTAATATTTGTAGAGTACTTCCTATGGACCAATGACTGTTCCCCGCTGCAGAGGAGCCTGCAGCTCCCAATACCGATGTAATAGCTTCACTTGCATTGTTCCTTTTCCCTTGGTTTCCCTGAAAACACTCTGAGGTAGGGCACTCCCTGCAGACTGCTGGACTCCCCACAACATCCAGGTCAGTTCAGCAATCACAAATACTTGATGACCAGAGAAAATGAAGACTTGCCCATCAAGATTATGTTTGTGTGGGATGAGACAAAAGAATGAGTAGCTGAGGGTTTTAAGAGTCACTCTTCTCCTTTCTCCCTTGGATAGATCAAGATTTGACTGACATTTATTTAGCACCTATCATATGTCTGGAAAGCAGCTGGGCACTTTTCCATACATTAGCTTATTTAATCCTCACAAATCCTTGCTTGTGAGGCAAATATAATTCCCATTTACTAGTGAGTAAATCAAAGCTCAGAGAGGCAAAATAACTTGCTCCAGTTGCACAGTAAAAATAACAGCAAACCCTTTTGGAATGTTCTGAACAAACTCATTTAGTCCTCCTCCAGCCCAGACTGAGGCAAATAAATGTTAGGTAACTTGCCCAAGTTTACACTTGTAAGCTAGTAGGTGGCAGGGCCAGGAACAAAACCTGGGACTCTGACTTTAGAAGTCTTATTTGTAACAACACTAAGGGTTGTAGCAAGACTAAAATTCACAGTTAGGTCTTTGGACTAGAGTCCCCAATCTGTCACCCCTGCTCAGAAATGCTCTTTCCCAGTTCCTGCCCAGGCCCCCTCCCTCCACCCAACTTACTTCTCTCCTGTGTTCCAGTGACATTCCAATTTGATGATGAATTTGCTTCTCTTGAGTATTTCCTTGACTTAATTCAACACTTTTTTGGTCTCAAAAATGAAGAAATCAGAACTCTTCTCCTATCATAGAAATGTCACCCATTCCCTTCCCCAACTTTGTGGAGGTCTTGCTATTGGGGAGATGTGTATGAAAGGGAGAAGGAGTGGGGCAGACAAGAAAGGAATAAATAAAACTAAAGCAGCAAGGAATTTCTCATCTTGGAGGCTAAGTTCTGTTTCAAAATGAGTCCAAAACTCTGGTCTTGTGCCTTTTTTTTTTTTTTGTAAGACTGTGACAGTAGGAGAATAATGTGAGCTGGCAAGTAATAAATAGTTTTTACAGGCATCAGGTGGGAACTTAAAATTCAGAAGGCAGGCTCCTCAATTCTGAATTAACTTCCTTTCTTCCTGGGCACAAGAAGGTCTATGTTTCTCTCATCTTCTCCCTGGCCCCACACACGCTCTTTCATGCAGTCAACATTCCTGCCCCACAATAGGTGTGATTGCATCCCATTATGTTGTCATGGCAACATCCACTGCCATCTGGGGGGTGGGGAGGTGGCAGTGGAAACAAATGAGTGGCCAATCAGGCTTTCCAGGAACGTCTCATCATGACACACTGCTCCCTGCCAACTGCCGGAGCTGGGCGGAATAAAGATGAGTGCGCAAGGACCCTATTGAGGGGGGCACAGTGAAGGTGCCCCGCCTAATCTCGGCCAAGGGATCGAGAGTCAGAGGGACATTTTGTCCATGTGAATGTCTCTTTGCTGACTGATAGGTTATTGATCAGCATAAGAAGGGAGAACCAAACAGCAAACGATAACACAGAAAGCAAAAGGCCCTTCAAGGTGGTAATTGTCACGTGATACGTATGAAGGATACATGAGAGTTAGTTCTTTTCCGTGCCGAGATGGGCCAAAGATTACAGAACCCAGTGTCACCATGGTCATTGCTTCTTCCTTCCCCCCAGCCCAGAAACAGAAAAGGAAAAGTCCCATTGTCAAGACCTCCAAGGACAAGAACCAGTGAAGCCTGGTAACAAATACACTATGCTTTGAAGATCTGCCAGTTAGCAGCTATGTGGTCTCTTTGCGATTAACATCTCTCAGCCCTGTTTCCACCGTTATGAGATGGGGATTATAATACCACATCCTTTGTAGGGCCATTGTGAGGAGTGAGTCAGCTAATGCATGCTCACCTTGTTGTAAGAACTCCATAGATATTAACCATTACTATTCCAACGGATCACACACACTCAGCGTCACCAAGGATGATGCCACTGCAGTGTCTCCCTATCTCCCTACCTTAGGTTCTACGTTCTGGGGAGCAAATGCAGCAGGAATAAATTTTCAGTGGCCTGGAAGCCACAGCTGTAGCCTTTTGCCGTAAGAACCTCCCAAACTCTCTCTCTAGGTGGGAGCAAGCCATTGCCTCCCTCTCAGAGGACCTGGTGGAGAGAAGGTTGACAGCTTGGCATTCCTCTTTAGAATGGCTTTTGACTTTGCACTGCCATCCACAGAAGAGCTCCCTAACCTCACCTGAGGGCACGGAATGGCCTTTCCTTAAAGGTCAAGCACAGCATCATTCTCAAGTGCCTTTGCAAATGCACGTGAACAATCTCTCAAGGCTCAGATCAAGAAATCTCCAGCTCACACTCCTGTCCCAATATCCAGTGCCCGACATTGAGCCCCTGGGGCTTTCTGATCAAGAGCAGGGAGGACAACCAGCCAGAGCAGGCAGCTGAGGTCGACTGGAGTAATTAATCCTAAAGGTTACTGGTGCCTGTTCTGCTGGGGAGCAGGAATCCAATTACCCACAGTGACAGCAGCTTCGTCCCTGGGGAGATACTCATCTGTGGAGCGGCCGACAACCTGTCCACCTGAAATCTTCCTCACAAGCAACCCCCACCTCCACCCCCTTCACTTCCTCCACACACCCTAGCCAGGCACAGACCTCAGCTAACCAGGACATTGCCCAGGCCACACTTCCTGGGTTGTGGTGCAAAGGAGTGAATTCTGGAAGACTGGACCAGGACAGCTTCTAGAGGTCTCCTAACAAGAGCCCATTTCCCCTGTAGAATGAAGACCGAACTGGTCATTTACCCAGGCTGAGCCAGACCTGTATGATACATCAAAAGCAGAACAGAAAGAAAGGGAATGAGAGAATCCAAATGAGTTTATTTGTCCATTAAATAAATATGCAAAATTATGCAGATGTGGAAATGGGCATATAATTTTTAATCAATTGCTCTGGCATCATCGTGAACAGACCTATGGTTCTGGATGAGGGGACCGCTGAGAGATAATTCTGGCTCCCTTTCCATCAGCATCCCAAAGAATGTAGGTTAGGAAGCAGGGAGTGGTCTATGCCAGATGACCTTCTTGCTCTTTTTATGTGGCCCTAACTCTGACTAAAATGGGCTCCTTCTTCTAGAATTTATTCCCTGGACAAGAGTGAAAAAGTGGCCAAGTCTTTTGCATGGCTACCACCAGGGAAAGGAATTTGACTTTTGTAATGCAAATTTACTTCCTGGCTTGAAAGTACATGATTAAAATGATATGTTTCAATGTGGGAGCCAGACAGCAGATTTAGTATTAGAAGGCAGCAGCTGCTGCTTACACACAGGGGTGTCTGCAAGGTACACGGAGGAGTAGCTAAAAAAAGTATCTGTTGGGGCCTAGAGACCCTAGGACTTGCTAATCAGAATGAACCATTCAGGTGCACTTATATAAACCTAAACACAACCAGGGTGTAGTATAAGAAAAGCTGAGCACCTTCAAATTGGTCATTCATTCATTCAACAACATTTATTGAGTACCAAACCCATGTACCAGCTGCTGTATATGGTTATATAGCAGTGAACAAGACAGACTTAGTGAAGACTGCTGACCAGGGCTCAAATTTGGACTCCACCACTCAAGAATAATGTCATATTGGGCACGTTGCTTAATCTCTCTGTGCCCCCAGTTTCCTCTAAGATAAGGATAATGCAAGTGCGTATTGCCACCTCTGCTTTCAGCCATGATAAAAAAAACTGGATTTACCTTTCTGTCTTAAACAACTAGAAAGTCATACAAAATACATGAAACAAATATTTTCAAACATTGGACAAAAGGCAACACAGAACTATGATCCTTGAGAGAGGTGAATCAAATGAGAGACCCCTACAATTTCTCTACCCTACTGCCTGCATTGAATTTCCAGGCTGCAGCACAGGGAAGGGGAGCCCAAACAGAGCCCAGAATTCTTCGAGTTCAAGATGACTGAGGCAGCTAGAATGTGCAGGCACAATGCCAGAAAGAGTTTTGGCTATCTGAAAGGGGATCCACTTAAAGAACTCTGGCAAAATACGGATTTTCACATACAAGGAACGAAACTCCATAAGGCTGGAGAAAGAACCATTGCAAAGCACTAAGCCAAATGATTTCCAGAGCTGGGAAAAGTTCATATTCCCAGGTGAGAAGGAACAGACTTCATGATACAGTTGTGTGCTGCATAACAACGTTTTGGCCAATGCCAGATGGCGTATAAGATGGTCTCATAAGATTATAAAGGAGATGAAAAATTCCTATCACCTAGTGACATAGTGACATCACAGTCATCTTAACATTGTAATGCAATGCATTACTCACATGTTTGTGGGGAAGCTGGTATAAACAAACCCACTGTGCTGCCAGTCCTATGAAACCATAGCACATATCATTATGTACAGCACACAATACTTGATAATCATAATAAGCGATCATGTTATTGGTTTATGTATTTACCAGTTACTGTTATTTTAGAGTGTCCTCCTTCTATGTAGAAAGAAAAAGAAAGTTAACTGTAAAACAGCCTCAAGGAGGTCCTTCAGAAGGTATTGATGAAGAAGGCATTGTTATCATGGAGGATGATGGCTCCATGCATGTTATTGCCCCAGATGACCTTCCAGTGGGACAAGATGTAGAGGTGGAAAACAGTAATATTGGTAATCCTAACCTGATGTAGGCCTAGGCTAACGTGTGTGTTTGTGTCTTATTTTTTTAAAAAAGTTAAAAAATAAAAAACCCCAAAACCCCTTTTATAAAATAGAAAAACTTACAGAGTCAGGATGTAAATAAATATTTTTATAACTGTACAATGACAGTGTATTTGTGTTTTAAGCTGTTACTGGAAGAGTCAAAAAGTTGCAAAAATTAAAAAGTTTCTAAAGCAAAAAAGTTACAGTCAGCTAAGGTTAATTAATTTATTATTGAAGAAAAAACAATTTTGTAGTATAGCCTAAGTGTACAATGTTTATAAAGTCTATACTAGTGTACAGTAATGTCTCAGGCCTTCATATTCACTTTCCACTCACACAGACTCACCCAGAGCAACTTCCAGTTCTGCAAGCATCATACCTGATAAGTGCCCTAATACAGGTATACCATTTTTAATTTTTTATACTGTATTTTTACTGTACCTTTTCTATGTTTAGATACACAAACAATTACCATTGTGTTATAATTGCCTACAGTATTCTATACAGTAATATGCTGTACAGGTTTGTAGCCTAGGGGCAATAGGCTATACCATATAGCCTAGGCATGTAGTAGGTTATACCATCTAGGTTAGTGTAGGTACACTCTATGATGTCTGCCCAACTAAATTGCCTAACAGTCCATTTCTCAGACTGTATCCCCATTGTTTAGTGATGCATGATTGATACAAAGCAACAAGTAGGGTCCTCAGAAAGGCATCACATTCACGGTGAGGCTAAATTAGGCCTAGACAAAAGGCAGTGCCAGACTTACCCTAAGAGATCTTAAAGCGAGCCCTGAAATAATCAGACTGATTCCAATTAGCTTAACTGTATACCAGAACTAAGTACAACACTCTTTAAAGGAATGCAAAAAGAAAAGAAATCAGTGGCTATAGTAGTAAAATTAACTATGTCTAGCATCTAATAAAATAGGGCTAGGTGCAGTGACTCATGCTTGTAATCCCAGTACTTTGGCTGAGATGGGAGTATCACTTGAGCCCAGGAGTTGGAAACCAGCCTGGGCAACATAGGGGGACCCTATCTCTAAAATAAGCTGGGTGTAGTGGTGTGCAGCTCTGTTCCCAGCTACTCAGGAGGCTGAAGTGAGAGGACTGTTTAAGCCTGGGAGGTCAAGGCTGCAGCAAACCATGATAGTGCCACTGCACTATACTCTGGGCAACAGAGCAACACCCTGTCTCAAAACAAAAAACAAGAAACAAAAACAAACCCCACAAGGTATGCAAAAAAGAAAAAAATAATAACTAATAAGCAGGAGAAAAATCAATCATTAGAAAATGACTCAGAAATGACAGCGATAATGGAATTAGCATACAAGAATGGTAAAACTACTATAGCCAATATACTATATGCTCAAGAATTTACAGAAAAACATGAACATGATAAAGATTAAAAAACGAAGACAGAAAAGAGACCCCAATAAAACTTAAATAAATGACAACATACAATAACTGAAATAAAAATATAATAAATGAGATGAACAGATACATCAAAAGGATCAGTGAATTTGAAGAAATAGAAGTAGAAAATATCCAAAATAAAGTAAACAGGGAAAAAAGATTGAAAAAAGAAAACCCATAGCATCAGTGACCTGTAGGAAAGTAACAAGTCATCTAACATATATGTAACTGGGGTCCCCCAAAAGAAGAGAAACACAGAAGAAATATTTTAAAGAAATGATCAAAAGCCTTCAGAATTTGGTGCGACCTATAAACTAACTGATCCAAGAAAAAAGCACTGAATTCCCAGTAAACACCAACCCTACCAAGGCACATAATAACCAAATTGCTGAAAACAAGTGATAAAATCTTAAAAGCAGCCAGTGCGAAAAGGACATTGCACAAAAAGGAAAGACATATGGCAGACTCTTGTCATAAATTATGCAAACCAGAAGACAACAATGGCCTGAAGTACTGAAAAGGAAAAAAACCTGCCAACCCAGAATTCTACATCAAGCAAAAATATCAATCAGAGATGAAAGCAGAATAAATACTTTTTCAGATCAAAGCTGAGATAAGTCATCACTAGCAGATTTGCCTGTAAGAAATTTTAAAGGAAGTTCTCCAGGAAAGAGTAAAATGATACTAGACATAAATCTGGATCTACACAAAGGAATAAAAAGCACTGGGAATAGTAGATATGTGGGTAAATTGCAACAAATTTTGTACTTATTTTTGAAGTCTCTTTAAAAGTACTAACTGTTTAGAGCAAAAAATTTTCACTGTATTGCTGGATTTATAAAATGTAGAGGTAAAATATGTGACAATTATATCACAAAGGACAAGAGGTACAAAATTGAATATATAAGTTTTTTTATAGTATACATGAAGTGGTATATTATTAGAAGACAGACTTTGATATGTTAAAATGTATATTTTAAATCATAGAGCAACCACTAAAAAATAAAAGACATATGGATAATAAGCCAGCAATGGAGATAAAGTGAGATCATAAAAAATATTCAGTTAATACAAAGTAAGGCAGAGAGGAAAACATGAACAAATTACATATGAGACAATCTGAAAATAAACAGCAAGATAGTAGACTTAAACTCAATCATATCAATAATTATGTTAAGTATACCTAGCCTAAAAACTTCAATTAAAAAGCAGAGATAATCACATTGGATTTTTTTTTTTTTTTAAGCAAGACCTAACTATGTGCTATCAGCAAGAAACACACTTTAAATATGAAGACACAAGTGTGTTAAAAGAAAAAGAACAAAAAAAGATATATCAGGAAAAAACTGATCAAAACAAAACTGGAGTAACTATATCAGACAAAGTAGCCTTTAGAACAAGGAATATTACCAGGGATAAGAGGGATTTTACAATGAAAAAGGGATCAATTAAAAAAAAACCATAAATGTACATGTATTTATTGATAGACTTCAAAATACATGAAGCAAAAGTTGATATAAAGAAAGGAGAAATAGACAAAACCACACCTATAGTTGGAAATTTAAGCATTCTTGTCTCTCTAATTGATAGAAAAAGTAGACTAAAAATCAGGAGGGGTGTAAAAGACTTGAACAATCCCATCAACCTCCTCAATCTAACTGACATTACTAGAACACTTTAACCAACAACAGCACAATCCACATTGTCTTCAGGTGCATATAAATCACTGGCCAAGACCAGACCATATTCTAGACTATAAAGTCTTAATATATTGTGACAAAATGAAATCATGTAGTCTTTAATTTGACCATACTAGAATTAAACTAGAGATAAAAAATAAAAAGATATCTAGAAAATCCTCAAATATTAGAAGATTAAATAATGCACTTCTTAAAAACCCATGAGTCAAATTTAAAAATCACAAGGGAAATTAGAAAATATTTTGAACTGAACAAAATGACAATATACCAAAGTCAATGGTATGTAATAACTAAAAGTGCTTAGAGATAAATTAATGGCATTAAATGTTTATACTGGAAAATAACCAAGTCTCAAATCAATGATCTAAGCTTCTACTTCTACCTTAAGAAACTAGGAACAGAAGAAAACTAAAACTAAAGTATGCAGAAGGGAAAGAATAATGAGCAGAAGTCAATGAAACAGAAAAGCAAAGAGAAATTCGATCAAACCAAGAGCTCTTTCCTTAAAAAGATGAATAAAATTTAAAAACTACCAGACTAATCAAGAAAAAAGACAAGATCACCAACATAAGACATGAAAGACTGAACATCACGACAGCTTTCACACATATCAAAAAGATAATAAGAGAATATTATAAACAACTTCATGCCAGTAAGTGAAAATTTAGACAAAACGGGGAAATTATTTGAAAGACACCAGCTACCAAACTACCAACACTCATTCAAGAAGAAATAGATAACTGGAATAGCCCTATTATCTGTTAAATAGATTGTATTTCTAGTTAACCCTTTCCACAAGTAAAATTTCAGGTACATGTGGCTTCACTGATAAATTCTACTAAACATTTAGGAAAGAAATAATATTAATTCTATATAAATTCAGTGTGATTTATCATACAATAGACTAAAAAAGAAAGCCCATGTGATCATCTCAATAGACGTATAAAAAGCTTTTAACAAAATACGATACCTATTTATGACTGGAAAAAACCCTACAGCTAACATCATACTTAACAGTGAAGACTCAATGTTTTCTCCCTTGGACTGATAACAAGGCAAGAATGTCTGCTTTCATCATTTCTATTTACCATTTCATTCAACATTGTATTGAAAATCCTAGCTGGTACAATAAGGCAAGAAAAAAATTTTAAAACGATACAAACTGGAAATAAGTTAACACTGCAGGCTCCATGCTCGTCCATGTAAAAGTATCCCACTTCCTAGGGAAGGCATAATGACTGAATTACAAGGACCGAGCTACAAGTGCTTAGAATGGTCCCTGGCACCTCAAAAGTGCTCAGTAAATGCTCACTATTGCTGTTAATTCAAATGATTACAGAACAGAACTGAGACCATATAATGGGGATCTATCCATTGATGGAGGAGGTTGTGAGAAATGTCTGCTTGCCTCTGAAGCACCAGACACTCACGCCCATGTGGGAATGGGGGAGGGACACTGGAAGACAGGAGGAAAAATGAGCCCTTACATTTGTACTTCTCCATCAAAGGCCATTAGAACTCCAAATCTCATATAATCCTTTAATGACCGTGGGAAGGGACAGGGCAGGTAGAATTATCTTCATCCTAAGGACGGGGGAACTGAGGTAAAGAGCCATAGACCTGTGCAATACCAGCACTAGTCCTGAGGTCTCCATCCCAGACCACTGCACCTTCCACTACACCATTCTTCCTTTCCACAGGACAGGTCCCAAAACAGGGTGCTTCCCTGCTTCTGAAGACAGAATTGAATGGGCACATTTATGAGAAGGATGGTCCAGAACACAAGTGCACCTTGATAAACAATGGTAGTCTATGAGGCACAGGGAATCCAGGATCCTGGGGATTTACCTCTTTGCTTTTGTGAGGTTGTCTGCATATTTGGCAGAGTTCACACAGTGAGGCTCCTAGAAGACTAAAACTTAAAATACCCAAATCCAATTGTGGCACATAATAAGTGCTCAGTAAATGTTTACTTAGAAACTCTAATCTGACTGGAGCCCAGGGAAGATGCAAGTGGCTTACATTTAATGAAATAAGCGTGCACAAGGAAACCACTTTGTAAACCGTAAAACAATGTACAAACACTGATGTCAATGCTAGTAGTTGTGTGAGAAGACAATGAGCTCTAAAAAGGAAGACCTGAGCAAACTGTCATTTGGGTGAGTTGTAGGAGCAGAGCTGGGAAGAGACCTGGAAACTTGAAAAATAGAGTTTACAAAGCATGTAGTAAATGAATTGATGGGCACAGGGCTTGGGGAGAGAAGCAGGCTTCTCCAGCATCTCTTAAGGACTTTTCAGCACTGTGCTACATGCTAGAGAGACAGAGATGAGAAGACAGAGTCCCACGACTAGCCAGCTCACGGCCTTGTGGGGAGCGACAGGCACATAGAGACCCTCCACACGCTATAGTGAGTGCTGGGATGGTGCTAAGTCCATGGTGCTTTGGGGACACAGAGTATTTGGGGAAGGGGAGAGGGGAGTTGCTAGTGAGAACAGAAAAGAGCAGTGATAGAAAGTAGTTGTAATATGAAACTGAGGGGCTGAATGGAGCCCAAATAAAAAAGCAAAAACAACTTAATTTCCTTTGTTGCCCAAAGGAAGTATAGGAAGTACTTTTCCAGGCTGGAGGCAGGGAATGATGAACCAGGAAGTACAACTAGGGATGATGAAGCAGGCTTTTGAGTCATGAGATTATTTTTCTGTGCATGGGTTATACCCTTAAGCTTTTGTCACTTAACGAATGTTAACATGATTTTTTTGCATCTTAAATGGCTGTGTGTAGAAGCCCCTGTAGGGGAGGGGCGGCTGAGGAAGGGTGAAGAGGGGAGCTGTCCAAGCAATGGCTGAAGAAAGATGACAAAAATCACACGAGAGGACCTGGTGCTGAGCTCCGCTAGCCCCAGAGCCTGAGCTCAGGGCATCATTTCATCCCTGGGGCGCCTTTATTCATTAATTAATTCAGCAAAAATGTCTTGAGTACCTACTACATGCCAAGCACTGTTCCAGATGCAGGGAATGGAGCAGTAAACAAAGGACAATCCTTGCCCTCAATATACTGGCATTCTAGACTGGGGAGACAGACAGTAAACAAGCATACAAGTACATGAACAAGATAAATATAGGTAATGATAGGTGCTATGAATTAAGTACGAAAGGGTAATGGGACCAAATGGAGGCTGATGGTGGGCACAGCTGAGGTGGGTGGCAGCTTTAGGTATGGGGTTCAGGGAAGGCCTCTCCAAGGGTGTGACCTTTGCCTGGGACCTGAATGATAAGAGCAAGCCCTGTGATGATGTGGGGGAAGCAGAAGAAACAGGTAGTGCCACAGTCCTGAGACAAATTCAAGGACTGTAAAGAAGGTCAGAGGAGCTAAAGCTCTGAGGGCAAGGGGGCATGGTATGAGACAGGTTAGGAGAGAAGGCAGGGTCTCATCGGATAAGGCCTGGAAGGCCTTGGGATTTCATTCGAAGTACCTCAATTTGTCCCTTACCAAAGTGGTCCCTAATCCAGATTGAATGATGTCCCCGAAGCAGGCCGGGCAAATTTACACATGAACAAATATAAAAATCTCACAACTTAAAGTTCTTTCTGTCAAACCTGTGCTGGAGTCCCCTCAGCAACAGTCTTACCACAGGATAACCTCACCTAAAACTGGAACCCAGTCCCTCCTGAGATGGCATCTTGGGGCTATTAGGACTTGAACTGATTTGAAACAGGTGCCACCCATTTCTCCAGTCTCTAAGCAGCATCTGAATGAATGGCACTGCCCTTGATGGGGCCAGTCTGGATGGAGGGAGATGAGGAATGTTTCAAAGGTATCATTAGGAACTCAGGTTGCTGCTATAACATCTCCCTCTCGTCTCTACGTCTTACTCCTCCTTAGGCACAGGCAATGAAGGACAGCTTTGCCCCCAGGCCACTGGACCAATGACCACCTGATGCCCTGGGGAACATAAGGGAGTGGGAGAGAACCCCACCTAGCCCCTCCAGCTGGTAGACAAAATGGAGGCCTCCACTCCCTGCCAATGTTCCATCTCGGGAAGATCATGCAGACCCTGCACTCACAATCAACTGGGCAGAAGCAAGCCCTTGGGGAGGGCAGGGCATGCAGCTGTGTGGGCACCATCTGCACGTGAGTCCTGACCTGGGGGAGGAGAGGTCGTCTTCCTACAGCTCGACCTCACACATTCCTTCAGCATCTCTGGGAAATAATCACACTCCCCGCACTGAAGAAACACAGTCAACAGATTCTGGTTTCCTAGATACGCCAGTGGCTTCTAAAAATAGCCAGGCAATGACAAAGCAAATTGGCATATGGACTGCAAATAATTCCAGTACCAGCTTGCTTGGCAGCACTCAAGCCTCCCAGTGCTGGGTGCTTCCTCCTCTTCCCTCCCGTTTCTGAAACAGTCTTGTTGCTGAACACCCCAGGCCAAATGTGAGCAAAGGGGCAGCTGCAGCCCCTGTGGTGGGTCCAGCCCAGGGCTGGTGCACTCAGCTGGGCTGAAGCCACTCCGGGCTCCTCCTACTTCCCTCCTCATCCACTCCACATGCTCCGCAGCTCCACACTCACACTGAAGGTCCACCGCTAGTCAAGCCACCGGCAGCTGTGTGTGGGCCCCGGCACTCCCAAGCAACCAACATCTTCCTTTTTGTAACCAAGATGGGGCTGTCTTGACCTTCTCACTCCAGGACTCCTCTTCTGGGGAGAGGGCACTGTCCACGGTACCTCTTACTTTGACTCAATCCCTCTCCTGGCCCCAGCAGGGAGTCTTTGCAAAGTATCCTCTTTATCTGAGCTTCTTCATTCTCTAAACCCTGCGTATAGTTGTGTGCCATGTGCCGGGCTTTGTGGCGGGCAGCATACCCAGCAGTGGGAATTCCAGGAGGAAAAAGACAGGTCTGTGGCTGGAAAGAGTAAGGAAAACTAACATGATTGAACTCCTACACTTAGCCAGCCACTCTGCTAAGTGAGCCTCACAAGTTGTCTCATTTATTTCTCATTCAATCTCTATAGTGACCCCATGATGTAGAGATTCTTATTGTCTTCTTAACTCTGTAAACCAATTGACGAAAGCAGCTCCGAGGAGTCGAGTAACTTGTGCAAGGGTACAGCTGAAAAATGTGTAGCTGGAATTTGCGTTTACAGCTGTACAGCGTAAGGGCCCTCAAATCTCTTCCATGAAACCACAGCAGTTCCCTCAAGCAGCTTATTCTTCAATGGAGCTTGGGTCAGGGCCAGGTGGTTAACAGACCCCATCTCAGAGAATACAAGAGGCTCTGGAAAGGACCATTTACAGAGGTAGAGGCATGATTATGGGGACCAGCAAGAGATGCTGAGGCACCCAGGGACTAGCAATGGCAGAAAGCTGTGTCTAGCCCAGGCCTGAAAGGGCAGGGGAGGGAGTAGGGATGAGGGGCTGCCCAGCAGCAGTGCCAATCATGAGGAAGTGAGGAGAAAATACCTCATGCCTCTCTCTTCCCACCTTTAGGTCTCCTTCTGGCACCTCCCACAGGCTGAACTCAACTGGATGCCAGGCATAAGAGAGGATTGGGGATGCAATACAAGTCTCCCAACTGTTCCAAGTAATGTTTTCTCTTTTCAGTGTCATCAACCACCTGATTCCTCCCAGGCCTTTGTTAGAAGGAATCACTACTGATTTTCACGCTTAAGTTTTTTCATTGCATGAAAAAAAAAAAAAAGCTGAAAGGGGTACCCTGGCCTTGCCTTTTCTAAAACCGTTAGGAAGATCAGCAGGATAAACCAGGGGTCTGAGCTCCTGGCGAGATAATGTGGATGCCTAAATACAAGGTATCCCAGTGGTGGGGATAACAGGAAAATGCTTATGGGTAAGCAATGATGTAAAAAATTTTAAAGCTACTGCGACAGCCACGGTGTTCTCTTCTCAAGGCAGCTAAAAAACTCACTCTGCAGGCATTTCTGTCTCCAACGATTTGTTGCCTTGAAGCCTAAGAATGCTTCTAGGCAGCCCTAATTTGTCCAAGATGAACACAAGAGAGGCGATGCCACTATGAACCCATGGCCACAGGCAGCATCTTTAATTCATGAGCAGGGCGGCATTGGCAGGAGAAAAGGAAGGGAGACGTTAAGAAGAACTGCCTTGAGTCTCTGCCTTGGACTCAAGGTAAAACTGAGATTCTAGCCCATTCCAGCGCAGCTAAGTGGTTTTCAATTTGTGTTTGAGGGAGGGTGACACGGCTATGGTCAGGACAGGAGGGGTTCTTCCCACACTCTTCCACCTGGTGGAAGTTCCACCAGCAGTTACTCCTGTACTTTCATTCATTCATTCAATAAATGTTTATGGAGTAAATGTTTAAGAGTAAGCTCTTCTGAGTCAGAAAGTCTAGGTTCAAATCTTGCTCCTTACTAGCTGTATGACTTAGGGAAAGATGCTTATCCTCTCTGTGCTTAAGTTTCCTCTTTTTTAAGTGAGGATAATATTAACAGCATTTATATCACAGGTTGTTAGGAAGATTAATTCAGTGAACACATGTAAGGGCTCTGAACAGTACCCGGCATATAGGAAGCATGGTGGAACCTTGCTAGACACACTTTGGCTATGCAGTGAGATTTGGATTTGAGTGCTGCATCTAGCGGTTAGCAGCTGTGTGATTTCAGGCAAGTTACCTGACCTTTCTGAGGCAGAGTTGCCTCATCTATAGGAGAGTAATAGTCTCTG
The DNA here is from genome assembly GCF_047675955.1 of Chlorocebus sabaeus. Lineage (NCBI taxonomy): Eukaryota > Metazoa > Chordata > Mammalia > Primates > Cercopithecidae > Chlorocebus > Chlorocebus sabaeus. The sequence continues at coordinate 24,667,418 of NC_132923.1, read as the reverse complement.
TTTTGTATGGTAGTTGTAAGAATTCAATGAGATGGCAATGTATAGTATTCAATAAATATTGACTGTCTCTTCTGTTTTGATAATGGCCCTGCCCTTAAGGCTAATGTCTGGGGATAAACCAGGCACCCACATTCAGATCTGATCATCCCTGCAGGCTTTGAATGACTACTGGAACACCAGTGAGGAGGTCTGGTTCTAACTTGTCCTCATCAGCTGTGTGACCATGTGCAAACTGCCTGACCTCTCAATCTCAGTTTCCCAACCAGCAAAATGAAGGCGTTGGAATATATGGCTTCTAAGGCCCCTTACAGCTTGAGGCACATTCTCCCAGACCCTCTGGACTTCTGCCCAGACCTAGTCTTGAGAACCAGTGTGGGAGAGTGGAGAGGACACAGCTTATCAGAATAGATACGGGTGGCATCCTAGGTACCTGGTGGCCTAGCACAGCATCAGACACACCCAGAGGTGGTTTCCTGCCTGCTTCCCTTGCCAGCACAGTCATCACTATCTGATTCCTCAATACAGGGTTGAGGCTGAAAAGCTGAGATGTGCCCCCAGATTGCGCTATACCCTTCTTCCTGTGCCCCATCTTCCCCAAAGTGACTTCCTCTGGTTCTCCAACAAGCTCAGGGCATCTATCCCGCTGAAGCTTCCAGGCTCAGGACCCTGATGGGTGGTTGTGCCTAACCTGAAATTTTATAGAAGCATCCAACCTGGGCAGTTGAGCTGGTGAGAGGGAGTGCGTGTGACCTTTTCACGCTTGTCTCTAGGATTCTAATCTCCGGTGTTATAACACCTGGGTCAACATCTTGGAAATTTATTTCTGTACTGCCAGCTAAGGAAGCTGCACATGTTTCCGTCTCAATGAAAAAACCAGTAGGGCCCTGCTACCTCATCTGAAGCTCTAAGCTCCTCAGCAGAGGTGCAGCACAGGGGCTTCGTGCACAGGGTGCTATTGGTCAGTTGACTTGGGGCCACCACACTGGTAGGTAAATGACTCCTTACCTTACTCCTCCTCCTGAAGGCAGTGGGGTGGGTAGAAATGCCACTTCAAGCACCACCGTGCAGAGGGGGCGGGGCAGAGGGCATGGGAGTGTCTGATCACTGGGCAAATGACATGGCTTAGAACTTCAGTCATGCAGGAATTCAGGAGTTGTTCCTCCAATGTGCCCATGGGCCAGGACCACCAGCACAACCCTAACTAGGACCCGCAGTCACAAGCAGATGACTCAAGGCAGCACAGGCCACAGAGAGTTGTGCATTGCACTCTACTACCCTCCAACTCTCCACTCATAACCGCTCCACATTCACCAAGCACCTGCGTGCCAGGCACTGAGTGTGAGACCTCAGAAGCAAAGGTGAACAACATGAGCAGCCTCCCTCTGAAGACTTCCTAGCCTGGAAGGGGAAATTATGGAAACATGAACAAATAATTATGATAATGTGCACTAAGTGCTGTAATACAGCTATAAAGTGGTCCCTGAGCAATAAACATGATGCTCAGGGACCACAGGAGATTCTGGAGAACATGAGGCCCTATAGAACACTCTGTTGAGAGAAACAGAGATGGAGCTTCATCAGGCCTGCACAGGTCATCCAAAAGCATTTCTAGCTCCCACCTTAGGCAGTGAAGTTTTTATTTGTTAACATATGTAGGAGACCAAGTCACAGGCTACAAGCTTGGGCCTAGGGGTTGTCCAATGGCACAGCAGGGCAGAGCCATCCCAGCACAATAGCTAAAGGTCCCCAAAACTTAGAAAATGCCTCCCTACCAGGACTTTGTCAGCCTGAAGGGCCAGGGCAAGGATGACCTTGGATGGTCTTAGTTTAGGAGGAGCAGAGGTCAGGGCTGCCATAGCTCAGGGCTATTTCAGGACACTTAAGATATAACAGCCTGGCTTGTCTTCCCTCCAGACACTGGCTCCCTTGCATCTGACTCTTTAATTTCCCTGGAGAGGAAAACACATTGCTTCTGGCTATGACCCTGAGAGGGACAAGAGCATCCTCCTTTCTGACTGCTGTCTCCTACCTGGGAGGGAAGCCAGACCCTGCATGTGTATCCACTCCGTAAGTGAACACTTCTGAGACAGGGATCCGTGGAGCCAGCCCAGAAGTCTTCAAATGAAGGGGATTGCTGCTCTCCTCTCCACATCGTGGGCCACCCTACCTATCCAGGGACTAGCATTAAAAGTTTGGGTGATGCTTCAGACCTCACCTCAAATGCCCCTTTGACCTCTGTGGTCAGCTGACTGCCAGGGTACCAGGCAGGACAAAGAAGAAGCTGGCTGGTCTCACTCCCCACACCTAGGCTGCCCATGGCCCTTGCTGCTGGCAGAGGCTGCCCTGGCATTCAGCAACCCCAGAATGTGTGTCCATGTTGTGCCAGGTACTATGAGATAGATGCATTGAACAAGGGCATTTGCTGTACATGGGTTGTTTCATTTTCACAAGACTGTTTCTGCTGTACAGATGAGCACTGAGGGGTTACGGGACTTGCTCAAGGTCACTCAAGCTAGCAAGTGGCTGGGCTAGGATTTAAACCCTAGGAATATGATTTTAGAGCCCAAGTTCTTACCTACTGCGTCATTCTCACTTGAATTCCTCATTTAACTTTGGAAGCATCACAGTGTCCTTTTAAAAGGGCAGTGTTAGTGGTTAACAGAGCAGGTTCTGGAGTCAGACACAAGCTGACCTGGGTTCTAACTCTGCGATTTTGGGAAGGTCACTTAATCTCTCTGGGGCTCGATTTCTTCATCTGTAAAATGGAACAAGAACACCTGCCTTCAAGGAGGTAAAAATGGAATAATGGACTCAGCACACTGAAGCTCTCATGGGCAGTTAGTCATGCGCTTTCTTCTCTTGTCACAAGTTCAGTGTTTGTGAAAGAGTTCCTGCCCATGTGGTTTATCAGGCCCTCCTCCCATTGAAAGCTGGGGTGTAGTGGCTAATGGGGCTGGCTCTGATGTAAATTGGAAAAAGGACCAACCCCCCCCAACATGGGATAAAGGATGGGCTTCCAGGGACAGTACACAGGGCCCAGGCATCCTTCCCCACACCCCATCCTCTTTCCCAGCCTTAGTATCCTCCCCCTCCCCACTGATCACAAAAATGCCTTCTTTGCCCAATTATTATACATACTAATCATTTCCATTTATATGCCTAGCTTACCATTTATTCCTAATTACTGTGCAGTTCAGAAACAATTATGCCTACCATTAAGGATGTATCAGGAGAACTTTGCAGTGAATTTTACTTAACTTCAATACCAAATGGTACGTGTGTGATTCACTCCACAGTTTGTGGTTCCTGTGGCATAAGAGCTCCCTAAACTAAGTTGGGAGACATTAGGGTAGGCCGCACTGCACTGGATGGTACATAAGAACAACGGTGGAAGTAACAGCAGCAGTAGTAATAGCTGCAATTCACTGAGCGATTAGGTACTGGACACTTCAGCATTTCTATACATTATATCATTTGAACTATATAGCCATCCTCTTATTAAAGATTAGGCGAGGCACAGTGGTTAAGTAATGCATCCGAGGTCACCCAGCTGGAAACTGGCAGGCCTGGGGTTCAAATCCAGGCATGTCTGAGTCCTGAGCCTGACCTCCATCACCTCACAGGTGCCTGTCCCGTAGAAGGGTGCAAGGTGAGCCCTGGTGGTGGCCGGGAAGGGCTTGGAGGCCATCCAGTCCATTCCCCTCGTTCTCAGGGGAGAACACTGAGGCTAGAGTGGGGAAGTGGCTTGCCCAGGCCTGCAGGACCAGGTGAGGACAGACCGGGATAAAGCCCTGCTTCTGTCAATGCCTGGCTTTCCCTTCAGCACTGTAGCAGGCAGCTGCACTGGGGACAGAGGCAGCGTCTCTGAATTCTTGTTCATCGCTCAGGGCTGATGCAGGCAGCTGTGCGCCTCACTGCTAGATCATCAGCCTGGTCAAGAACAGCAGTTTGCTCTCATTCTTGAAAGCTGACCTGCTTTAGGAAGTGCTCCCTTTGGAAGATGCCTGGTCTCTTCCCCTTCTGTCCTTTTTTCTTTTTTTTTTTTTTTCTAAACATGCATCTCCCTTCACTCCTTCATTTATCTTCCCTCAAAAGGCAACTGCTAGCATTAACTGAGTACTTACTAGGGGCTGATTATGGTGCTAAGTGCTTTTTTTCCACTTAATCCTCACAATACCGCTGTGAAGTAGGAACCACCATTATCTCCCCATTTGCTAGCTAAGGACTCTGAGGCCCAGAGACATGAAATGTGGGCCCTAAGTCACACAGCTGGGAATGTCAGAGCACAGATTTAGAGCCAAGAGATTTAGGACCAACAAGATGGGGCTGCCCTCCAGTGGGGGCTATGGGGTGCCCACAGGCTGAGGAGGCTGTGAGGAGCAGGACTCCCCCTTACCACAGAAGCCTGCAGACACTGTTCTCACTCCAGGGCCTGGTCTCTAGGCCTCAGTGTTCACACCCATAGGTGGAGGAGGGCACATCATTTTCTCATCCACTTTTGGAGACCCCTTCCTGAATGGGCGTGCCTCCTTCTTTTTGGCTATAAGCCACTGAGTTAGAGAACAGGATGGAGAATGTGATTGACAGCCATGTCCTCCTGTGTAGCTGACCACATGACAGGTGAAAGGGCAAGTCACTACTGCCCACGTGTGCAGAGGGAGAGAACCCTGCGGTGGATTTTCCAGGATGAAATGTGAGTGATGACGATGCTTATATCCATTCCTCTCTTTCTTCTCCTTGCCTTCTCTTCCTCCCTCTTCCCTCTTCCATTCATCCAACAAGCATCACTGAGTCCTCAACTCCATGCTGGGGCCTGTGCTAGGCACCAGAGATACCAAGGACAGCCCTGCCCTAGGGGACAAGCACTCATCAGAAAAGTGGGCCAGAAATCACAGTGGTGTTGTAAACATGACAGCAGGAGAGTGAGGCCAAACCAGGGCCCACTCTTCTTCCCTCTCCACAGTGCTCCTCAGGCATCCCAGTCTGCTCCTGCTGGCCTGTCTGCTCCCCGTGTCTGGAATGTTCCTCCTCCCAGACACAGGAGTGGCTCACTCCCTCACCTCTTTGAGGTCACTGCTCACCTCTCCCAGGGCCTCCCCTACCCACTGCCTGGACCTGCCAGGCCCCTGCCACTTTCCATGCTCTAGCCCTGCTTTAGTTTTCTCCATAGTGCACTTACCACCACTGACTTTTTAATTTTTTTTTTTTTTTTTAGCTAATGTATCTCTAGGTTATTAACTCCCATTAGAATATAAGTTCCATGAGGGTAGGAATTTTGTTCTACTTTGCTCACTGCTGTATCACCAAATGATTAGAATAGTGTCTGTTGCATAGGAGCTCAACAAATACTTGTTAACTGAATGAGTGGCACAGAGGTCATGGTGCACTAGAAAGTGAACAGGCCCTGCAGTGAGGCTCACCTACTCCCTGGGAAGCTCAGCCTCTCGGAGTCTCAGCTGATGGGATACCTGCTTTTAAAGATCTCCAAGTCCCTTCTTACCTTCCCACAAAAAACACAGATCATGGCCCATGCCTGCTGTTCCACCTCAGTGGAGAGCAGCAGGAATGAAGCTCAAGCAAAGACGGCGGGCACCTGGCTGTGGAGTCCACTCCTAAGTGGCTTCAGACGGCACCATGCAATTGGTGTGGAGACAAATTCACCCCCGATTGCATTTGCATATGTTGAGGTTAAGATGAACTTTCACTCTCTGGGCACAACACATGAGCAGGGAGCCCCAAAACTGGGTGAACAGTGGCAGGAGCAGCCAGGAATGAAGAAGCTGCCGTGAAGGCAACTCCTGAGTTTTCAGAAGGGGAGGCAGTCTAGCTCACAGGTGACCTCAGGGTCCTGGTCCCAGGACCTTGCCACACAGACCTCACAACACTCCCTACGCAGCCCTTCCTGGGAGCAGTGTCACTGTGGGATGTGACAGAATCCCACCTCCTGCCCCTGCCTTCCAGTGTTCGGGATGAAAAGGCCACACAGCCTGGAATCAGGGAAGAAATCTCTGCTCCGCAGACATAACTGTTTCACAGATGAGATAACAAGTCTGTGATGGCATCAAGGTTAATAGAGCCTCCTGCAAACTTGGAATCCAAACGGCTCTGGCAGCTGCATGAAAACCTGAACAGTCTTTCCTGGGGATTTTTCTGATTAATGCAAATTTGTTTTGCTTTGCAAATTGGAAATCAGTTGCAAGCACCTGATGTAATAATTCCAACAGGGAACTGAGAACCCTAAGGAGAAACCAGGTATTCTCACAGCAGCCAGCCCACCCCCAGACCTTGCCTGCCTTGTCCCGCCTCTGGTACCTGGGCAACCAGGTCACCTCCTCGGTTCCCTGCTGCGTTCCGCCCCCCACAACTGCCACTGCTCAGTCAACTATTCTCTATTGAGCACCACTGGCTGACTTTACCCAAGTGGTTTCCAGATGCTGGGACTCCCAGCCTCCTGCTTCCCCGGCTATGGAGGGTGGTAGGTACAATCAGGGAAGTCATTCAAGCCTTCTGTAAGAAGCCTGCCTTGGCATCTCCTGGGGGGACATCATTATCATCAGTGGCACTATCGAGTGGCACTGTTTCATCTTTCAGCAAAGGAACTGACAGACAACCTTGGAGATGCACCTCCTAATTGAAACTGTTCCTTTTTTAAGTTCTTGTCCTAACTACACAGTGGCTTCTCACCTCTGAGTGAGCACCTCCTCCCATAGTACCAGAAAGCCAAGGGAACTACTGGGGGCTCCCAGAAAAAAGTGAGTGAAGAGGACGCTGCAGGGATCCCACGACTGCCTCTCCCATCCTGCTTGTGCCTTTCTACCTGTCAAAGCAGTGCTCCTGGAGCCACTGAGCTGAGTGGCCAGGAACACCCTTTGGCTGCCTGTCCCCTCCCCCAGCAGACGCACATTGTTCATTCAGCTTCAAGATAAGTTGGGAGGGATGGCAGTTATGAACGGGCCCCATCACGCTCCCCCTTCCTCTGCTACGCAATTTAAAGGCAGGAGACAGAGAACTGCTCTGGAAATCCAAATTAAAATGTATTCCTGCAGCAATCCTGCACCCAATTAAAGTAACCCAGGGCCCATTGTCCTTTGCTAAATTTAGAAAATGCTCAGGTGTGTCTGATCCTACTCTGCACAGATATTTTTAATACAGATTTAATCATATTTTGGGTTAGGAGAAGAAGCTAATTAGGTAGGCAGATTTAGAAGGGCTGCTGGAATGCGGGACAAAGCGAGGTGATTTGATGCAATTCACTGTTTTCGTTTTTTGTGTGTGTGTTTTTGTTTGTTTTTTCTAAGCAGTAAGTTGTGTTGAAAGTCGCAGAAAATTGGCTTGAAAACCGAGGTGACAAGGAACAGGAGGGCATCCCTGTGTTAGCAGTTGATAAATCCTGGGGCTGGAGGGAACCCCAAAAGAGGGTCTCATATACTGCACAGAGTGCTGAACTCTAGCACACCCAAAGGCAGAGGGCCTTCGTCATTTAACGTGACACCAGAACTGGCGTGTTCATCTGTGGATGGGAAAGCGTTCATTCAGATTCTCTCTGCAGGCAGGCAAAAGGTGCTCCTCAATGAATGCTGGTTGGATGGATAACTGAATCAGTGAGCAGTGGACCAAGAAGCCAGTCAGACCTTGGACCTGGGCAAGGGGCTTCTGGCTCCTGTCCACCTGGCCCCAGGGCACTTGCCTGCCTCTGGTCCTCATGGCTAGGTTCCACCCCCTAACCCCCTTCTCAGTAACCATCTCCATAAAGCACCACTGGCTGCACTCAAGTGTAGCCAAATAAATAAATAAATAAATAAATAAATAAATAAATAAAATAGGAGTCTTGGCTTAACTCTGTGCTGAATCATCATGTAATTGAGTAAGTGACTTAAAATCCCCTCTGAGTCTCAGTTTCTTCTCCAGCAACATGGGAATTCTGGTTTCTATCTTCATTATCAGGATGGCAAAGATACAGTGAGACTTAACTGTGACTTGCTGGAAATGCCAGGAAGAGAGGCCACTGCAGGGCACACACCCAGGCAGCTCAGTTCTGCAGGTGAAAAAGGTTGCGATGCTACAAGGTCATTCTGTTTTAAACCAAAGTGTGTGCTGGGGACAGGTGGGTTCTTTATCTAGCCCCATCCCACAACACCCCCGTCTTTGTGATGAAGGAAGCTGATCCACAGCACATCCAGCACATTGTCTCCTGAACAAGTTAGGTTACAAAGGAAAGTGCAGAAGAGTATCTATAGTATACTCTGCCTCGCATGAGAAGGAGAGGGATGTAAGAAACCACACAGTCATCTTGCTCGTCTGTGCAAAAGAATGGAGGAAAGATAAACCAGAAACTTAAGAGACTGGCTACCTACAAGAGAGAGGTGGGAAAGGGGTGAAAAAGAAGGAGGAATGGGAACTGGGAGAAGAGATGAGGAGGGTGGGACGCTTCTGATAATACCTTCTTGTACTGTTCTGATTCCTAAAAGCTCAGTAACGTTTCCCATGGCCTTCATACACCCAGAATAAACAAATGAAACCGGCCGGGCACGGTGGTTCAAGTCTGTAATCCCAGCACTTTGGGAGGCTGAGACGGGCGGATCACAAGGTCAGGAGATCGAGACCATCCTGGCTAACACGGTGAAACCCCGTCTCTACTAAAAAATACAAAAAACTAGCCGGGCGAGGTGGCGGGCGCCTGTAGTCCCAGCTACTTGGGAGGCTGAGGCAGGAGAATGGCATAAACCCCGGAGGTGGAGCTTGCAGTGAGCTGAGATCTGGCCACTGCGCTCCAGCCTGGGCGATAAAGCGAGACTCTGTCTCAAAAAAACAAAAACAAAAACAAAAAAAAAACAACAAATGAAACCAACAGCATGTGGAAGGAGTCTCCCACCCACCCCCTAAAAAAACCGGTAGAGTTCCCCCTGAAGGCAGACTGTCTTCCTCAAGGAAAAGTTCCCACAGAAAGGAGAGCCCCTCACTTTCCTAGTGTAGTCACTGAAAGCAAAGATTCTAGAGCCTGGGTTCAAATCCTCGCTGTATCATTTACAGGCTGCATGTGATTTTGAATAAGTTGCTTAACCTCTCTGGTTTTCCGTTTCCTCCTCTGTAAAATGGAATAAGACAGTAACTACCTCACATAGCTATTATGGGGAGCTTGTAAGTCAGCACAAAACGAGGGCTTAGGGCAGCATCGGCACACAGTGCTGTGTAAGTACTTGCTAGCATGATTATCATTATTTTAGGGTTTGATGTTTTGGGCAGTTGCAGAGACTCATCTTCTGTCCCATGAGATAACAGCTCCCTTTTCCCACTAGGACATTCCTTAAGATGAGGAATGGGCCAGACCGACATGGAACTTTGCAGGGGTGGGCTCACCATGGTGGCAAATGCCCCTGCTCCAAGACTGTATAGGTTTCCCATTGTAGCTCTTACAAATGCAAACGTAGTGTCTTCAGCACCACCAATGTATACATTTCTGGAGATAACAGGTCTGCAATGGGCCTCCCTGGGTTAGCCCTTGGCTTGTGGCCGCTGTCGTCCACCTTCAAAGCCAGCCACAGCAGGCCAAGTCCTTCTCAGATTGCATCACTCTGACCTTCCCTCTTGCCTCCCTCTTCCACCTTAAAGACCCTTGTGATTACACTGGGCCCACCTGGATAACTCAGGACACTCTCCCTTTCTTAAGGTCAGCTAACTAGCAACCTTAATACCACCTGCTGCCTTAATTCTCCTATGTCAGAAAAGGTAACATATCCACAGGTGCAGGGGATGAGAGTTTCAGCACCATCGGGGGCTTTATTCTGCCTCCCACAAGGGCCAGCTCTTGACCAGCTCCACCCTCTTCGCTTGTGCTCAGGACTGGGTCTCTCGGGTTTTGTTGGTTTGTTTTACCATTTTTAAAGCTTACAATGCAGTGGCATTAAGTGCATTCACATTGCAGTGCAGCCATCACCACTATCCATCTTCAGAACTTTTTCATCTTCCTCCACTGAAACTCTGTACCCATTAATCATTAACTCCCTATTCCTCTGCACTGAGCTCCTGGCAGCCACCATTCTACTTTCTGACTCTAAGAATCTGACTACTCTAGATACCTCATCTAAATGGAGTCATACAGAGTTTGTCCTTTTGTGACTCGTTTATTTCACCCAGCACTGTCCTCAAAGTTCACACATACTATAGCATGTTGGTTTCTTGTTTTGCAACAACTCCGTGCTCCTGATTCCTCTCACTATCCAAAACCTGGCCCTGCAGGAAGTCCCCACTAGAAATTGCATTTTAGGCTAAAAGTTTGCCAACAGGTGGCCTGGGGATTTAAAAAGAACAGAGTGTGATGTGATATGGTGATACGCATTGCTCTGAGGTCTCGGAGCACTGGGTTCCAGTGTAGGCCCAGCCATTTATTAGCTGCTTGACTTTCGTTCATCAGCAAACACTTGTAGAGTACTGATATGGTTTGGCTGTGCCTCCACCCAAAATCTCATCTTAAATTGTAATCCCCAGAATCCCCATGTGTCAAGGGTGGGACCAGGTGGAAGTAATCGCATCATGGGGGCGGTTCCCCCGTGCTGCCCTCGTGATAGTGAGTTCTCACGAGATCTGATGGTTTTATAAGCATCTGGCATTTCCCCTATTAGCACTCATTGTCTCACCTGCCACCCTGTGAAGAGGTGCCTTCTGCCATGATTGTAAGTTCCCTGAGGCCTCCCTGGTCATGTGGAACTGTTGAGTTAATGAAGCCTCTTTTCTTTATAAATTACCCAGTCTTGGGTATTTCTTCATAGCAGCCTGAGGATGGATTTTTGTTTTTTTTTGTTTGTTTCGTTTTTTTTTTTTTTTTTTGAGACGGAGTCTCGCTCTGTCGCCCAGGCTGGAGTGCAGTGGCGTGATCTCAGCTCACTGCAAGCTCCACCTCCCGGGTTTACGCCATTCTCCTGCCTCAGCCTCCTGAGTAGCTGGGACTGGATTAATACAAGTACCAACAACTCACCAGTCACTGTGAGACGCATATGAAGCACAGAAACTGCTTAGCCCAGCCCCAGTCACTTAGTAAGTACTTTGTGAGTGTTAGCTTATAAAGGAAGTCAGGGTAGGGGGCAGAGTCCAGAGAAAAACTTACCCCTACCATTCCACATGAGCGTCCTGTTAGGAGCCTCAGGAAGCCTTAGTCTGAATCCTGGCCGAAGAGCATTCACGAAATTATAGCAGCGTCTCATAAGACGTCAGGGGATGCTGCTCTGGGGATGGGCCTCTAAAGGGGCTCTGAATGGAGCTGGGGAGGCATCCAGGTAGCAGGACCAAATCAAGAGTGGCATGCATGTGGGAAAGGAGGCAGGGAGGCCAACCTTCACCTTTCAAAGCTGATAGGTTTTCCTGATCCTCATCTGAAATCTCCTCCTTCAGGAAGCTTTCCATGATTAAACCCACATAATTCTAGTGACTTTCACTAGACATCTCCTCCACATTTCCAGACGCTGTCTGTACTTAATCAATTTGTGCTTGTTTATCAGTCATGGCACAAAAGTACTTCAGTAATCTGGATTAAAGTACTTGATCTGTCTACACTGCCCAAGACTTTAAAAACAATCCCAACCCTCCCCCAGCCTAGATACTGTGCTATAGGCAGGAGGCACAGATCAAGCATCTGTTCACAGAAGCAGATTGAAGGAGAAAAAATGACAACAACTGGACCCATCCCACTAGCCGAATGCTTACTCTCCCCCTCCCAAAGGCCCGGGGAAGGTGGTGCAGGGGCTCAGCAGGTCAGTCTGTGGCAGCCGAGCTTCTCCCCATGTGGCTCTGGATAAGTCACTCCAAGTCTCCAGGTTGCTGTCTCCTCACCTGTAAAAGTAGGAGGTGGGAAGCAGGGCTTGGAGGTGTGGTCTATAAGCCAACTTTAATGCTTTTCATTTTTAGTTCCTGTTTTTCAAGTGGACAATGAGATATTCAAAGGGCAGGAGCATTGCTCAGTTCCACAGCTGGGTTGGGGTTTGGACTCCAGGATTAGAAGGACTTCTCCCTAGAAAATACTGCCGACCCTAACCCATGGCCTCAGGGAGGCCACAAGGCGTAGTTAGAATTACCTGGGCCAGACTCCCAACTTTGCTACGTGCCAGCTCGTGATCTCAGCAAAGCACTTAATCTTTTCAAGGCTCAGACTCCTCCTCTGTTGAATGGGGATGATGATAATATCTACCTTATAGGATCTGCATGAAGGCTAAAGAAAATGAACCATGTAATACGCTTAGCAGAGGCCCTCTCTCACAGTAGGTGCTGGATCACGCTGTGTGTGATGCTCCTGTTACTGTCAGATGTGCACAGTGGGCCTTCACGGGTCATAGAATACCAGCGTTGAAAAAGATCTGAAAATTCACCTGGAGCAGCTGTCGGCTCCACATGGGAATCTACTTTTGAGCTGAATCCACCTGCACTGCTGCTGGAATATTTGCAGCAGAGACACAGGTTGTATCCATAGGAAATATCACGTCCAAGGGACAAGGAAAGGTCTACTGCCTGTGTGAGAAGACAACGTGGATGAGAAGCTGTGTGGCACAGTTCCTTGGGCCCCTGCCTCCAACCTGGGAACCCTAAAGGAAGAACCAGCAGCTGAGCTGCAATTCTCCTTTGGCCTGGGGCATCTAGGAAACTTATTTTTTCCTCTAGGTGAATGTTGTGGGTACATCCAGCCTAACAATTCTCCTTAGCTTGGTGCTGTGCCAGGAGTATAGGGAGTGGACTGTGTTTTTCCAACCTAGGCCTCCATCTACCCCATCTGTAGAATGGGAATTTAGGCCAATGCACTCTCCAATAAGGATCATGAAACAAGTCAATATGATCACAGACAACTCTTGGTTTTGAATCAATGCAGTATCTTGCTGAGGCCTCCTTCTCCCTCATTTTCCTCCCTACTCTCAGTAGCTTTCTTATGTTCAAGGAAGTGAGACCTCTACCTCACATTTGCATTTGTTGCTGCTCTTAAACAAGGATTCGGTGAGTTTTGACTGTGTTAGACACTTTACCACCCATCACTTAATTTTATTTGCCATCCTATGGGGTTATTCCTACATTACAGATGAGGAAACTAAGTCACAGAAGTACAAATCACTTGTCCAGTGGTTCAGTAGCCAGAGAGGGAGAGTAGAACAATTGGCAGCAATGGGTCATGGGGAATTCCATGTTGCTCTTTCCTCTATATTACAAGGGGCAGCTGCCCTGACCAAGGCTACGGAGCTCCAGTCCTAAACAACATAGTCAACTCCCATTTATCCACGTGACTGGAGGGACATATATCAACCAAATTCCTTTCTGTTTGACTCTGATGTTTATTATGCATTTTACGATTTTTCAGAGGCAGATTTACCCTCTTGATTATATATTTCTGAAAGCAGCTACTAAGATGAATTTTTATTCTCTGGGACTACATGCCCCGGTGTGTGGAGAGTGGGCTGGGACTAACCAGGCTTAGTCCCAGCCAGCTCTCCACATACCCAGGAACATGTAGGAACTTAATCTTTTCAAGGCCCAGTTTTCCTCTGAAATACCATCCCCTAGAAACAGAGTTGGCAATATCAGTCAAAGGGCCAAGTGAGAGAGACCAGGTTCTGAGGACAGGTCAAGGCTGTCCTGACGGTGTAGGTTGGGTAGGTAGGGCCTGGGGAGGAAAGAGAGTGGGTTGAAAGTTCCTCGTCCATCCCTTTACATCCATGTCCTCCTCTCTGGTATCCAGAGAGGCAGGGAAGGCCAGGTACCTGTGATAAGAGCATGTCAGTACTTTGGGCCCTGATGGCTTCCACTTCCCCCAGGTGGACATCATCTTTTGTCCTCGTGAGAGTATACCATAATCACAGCCATCTTCCCAAGTAACAGGTGTTTCCCAGCCCTGTAACTGACCCACCGCTGGGGTGGGAGGACAGGCTGGAAATGATGCAAGGGGCATAGGAGGGAGGGCTATTTTGCTGGTGTAGCTTTCCTAGGGTGGAGTGGAGGCTTCAGCTCAAAGGCCTGCCCAAGAGAGTGGACTCCCTCCCATCCTCCAGACACTCCAGACACCCCAGCCCCCAGCCCATTCCATCTCTGGCCTCATGACAAGACATCTGAGTCAAAGGCACAGACTCATCAGACGTGGGGCTCAGCCAAGCAGTTTCCTCATCTCTCAAAAACTCTTGCTTGCTAAGAAATCAGGGCAGCTGATGACCAATAGGTTCAGACAAACCTGAGCTGAGAGAGGCTGGCCACAGCAAGCACCTCAGCCCCAGACATGGAAGGCCCAGGTGAAAGCAGTTGTCTAATCCATGGGGAATTTGTAAATTAATCCCAGACCAGCACCCCTGCCAGACTGGTGTGTGTTCTGGAAAAGCCATTATTCCTAGAAAAAGGAATGTAAATCTGCCACCCAGTAGGCATGTAAGTGTGTGCATGCACGTTTGGTATATTTCTGTATGTGTGTGCATCCTCTGAATCTGTGTGTGGACAGTGCAGGCAGCGAAGTAAATAATGGGGCAGTTGTATGCACAGTCTCTGGAGTCTGGGTCTGTATCCTGGTATGGTCATCTAGCAGTTGGGTGAATTTGGGCAAGTGCTATAAACTGCTATACCTCAGTTTCCTCATGGAGATACTAATAGTATCTAAGTCACGTGAGACTGCTGTGATTATTAAGCGAGTTAATACATATAACACTTACAGTAATGCCTGGCATATAGTTTGCACTCAACAACTATTAGCTATTCTTCTGATTTGTTTATCTAGATCAGTTGACTGATGGATGTCACCTTTGCTTCTTGACTCCAAACTGAATAATCACTGGAGGTCACCAGACTAAAGCCAAACCCATCTATCTATATGGCAAACTTGAACATGGGGTATGTTCACAAACACAAGTTTTATGGTTTTCAGTAGATTCTCAAATTCCCAAGGAGGAACTTTATTGAAATATCGTTCATAGAGTCCCTGCCATTGGGACCCTTTTATATATTAAACAACCTTATAAAAAAAGTCTTTTGGATACCTCATCAGCCAAACCCTTTCAAACTGGTCCAGCCCGACCTATGTCATGCTCCCTGGCTTGATGGCAGAGAGCTTTCTGAACTGATTTCAGAGTCCACTCTCTTGGCTTGTGGATTATTTGTGCAACCACCTGCTTCCCTTACTCCCAGACAATTGACTTGCCTGTTTTTACTCATTTACGTGGAGAGACATCTACATAAATAAAATCCTTTTAATATCCTTATTTGGTTATTATTGCCCAGAGAGGAAAAAAATGTGTCCTTTTTCCCCTGGGAGATGCAAACCTTTAGTATTTTGGTGATACACTTGGTGATGATTAACAAAATGAAATACTAATTAAAATGGCAACAATAATGATAATGATGGAGATGGGGACAGCCTCTATCTTTTGCTGAACACTCAAGTGTGCCAGGAGCTGTACTAAGTCCTTACCCACATTAGCTCCTCTAATTTTGGCACCAGAGCAGATCTGTCTCTCCTGTAAATTGAGGGGCAAACTTTCCCTGTTCATGTTTGTGGAAGAGGAGCCGAGGAGCCGAGGGGCCAAGGGTCCTATAACCCTGATTGCAGATCCAGAGAGTTCTAGAGCATCCTCCTGGAAGCCCGACCGCATTCCAACTCACAGGGAGCACAGAACACCCCCAATCCACTTTTCAATTATACACACATACACACATGCCCCCTATGTAATTATCCCAACAAATGTGCTAAAGGAAAATAAACTGTGCAAGACTGGTTTATAAAAATAGCAAAACTCATAGCACAAACCTGTTCTGTATAATTCATGCAGAAAACATGGAAACATCCTGATAAATTGTGCTTTTTGTAGTTCCCATGAATTTGCTGATTACACAGAATCACATTGCATGCACAGACTGCCCCTGTATGCATTTCAATAATACTGCGTGTATTTCAGTAAAGAGATGGAGAGAGCCCAAGTTTGAAGACTGGCTGTGTCCGTTCGGAGCTTGCAATCTACCACTGGTGAGGCTGGTCCCAGCTCAGACATTTTTAGCTTAATAATATTTACCAAGTCCCTGCAACGTGCCAGCATTGGTGAGCAGAGGGCTCCCCAGGGAGGAATAACGGCCTAGTGGAGCAAGCAGACCCCAGAACAGATAAAAATATGACAAAGTAGGTTTGATCACAGTGCAGAAACAGAGGACCAGGTGGGCTTCCTGGAAGAGGGTCTGAGTCTTAAAGGATAAATGCATAGTGACCAGAGAGAAAGGTGAAAATGGCATTCAGAGGGAACAGCAAGAGCAAAGGGTGCTGGGCACGAGGAAATGGAGGGTGGACAGGGTTGCTTGGTGTCATCTGGCGGGACAGGCAAGAGTTGAGGCTGGGGTGGGAAGCAGCAGTCAGAAAAGGAGAAGGCCCTGGCCACCCTGCCAAGGATCTTGGTTTCACTGCATGAGTGAGAGGGCACAAAGTCCTATCCTAACTACTCAGGGAAACGTCCTCACTCCCTCTGCCACGCACTCTCAGGCCTCCTTCCTTTCCACCACGGTAGTTCTAAATCCAATTGGAATTTTATTATTGAAGTGACTTGGGGGCACTGTCTCTCCATCTAGACACTGTGGGCTTTCCTGTTCATCACTGCATCTCCAGTGCCTCACATAGCTTCTCGTACACATAAGCCACTCAATGTTTGTTGAATGAATGGCTAATGAATGATCCTTGCAACTCATCATGAGACGGTTGGATGGAGGTGAGACTAGAGACTGGGAGGCCAGTTGCAAGGCTAGTGGGATAATTTTGCCTGATCAATGATAAGGGTCTCAGGAGTGAATGCATAAACATTTAGAAGGTACAAACAGGCACACGTTGATGGATGTGGGTGTGGGGAGAGGGAGTTGTCTGCGTAAGTCCCAGGCTGGGCTGACACCCTAGAGAGGCAATGGGCCATTTCCTGAGATGAGGAACAAGGGAGAGGAGCAGGTTTTGGGGGAGGGGAGGAGAGGGAAAGCATGAGTCCCTCGTGGACTTGGTGAGCTGGAGTCTGAGTTCCCAGAGGTTCCAAGCATTCTCTTTCTGGAAACAGACACAGTGACCTCTCTGGCCACCCCAGGCAACCCCTCCACAGGCAGCATTAGGATTCATGCTGACCCTGCTGAAGACCGACCAGCGCCAGGCACTTTTCCATTCCACCAGCCATGCCCCAGGTCATCAGACTCCCTGGGGGAAGGTGGGTGGAGGTCTGGCCCACAGAGCCTGCTGGTTGTAGCAGAGGATGAAAAGAATGTCTGCTGTAGAAATGAGATTCAAGCAGATGCCCCTGACAGTCCAGCGGACTGCTCCACACTGGGGCTCATGCCTTTCAGAACCTTTCTGGCTCATTGTAACAAGTCTGTTACAGTGAAGCGTAAGACCGGCAGGCATAAAACAGTGTAGCCATCAGAGGGATGAGGTCAGGGCAAAAAAGTCCGGGAGCTTCCTGGCCACTCAGTCTCCATTCCCAGGGATGGCCAAGGAGAAGGGGACAGGCCCTTAGCTAGAATTCATGGCCTAGAAATGGGTCTACCAGCCTCTCCCTCCATTCCCTGGGCAGACCTGAACACATATTCTGGGCCAAGGAGCCAAGATGGAGAGCCAGCCAGAGGCGTCATCACCCTGCCCCACCCCCCCACCCAGTCTGTTCTGCCCAGTTGGCCTTTCTAAAGTACCACATTGATCATGTCACTCTCCCACTCAACAACCTTCAGTGGCCCCTTGTTGCCTTTGGAAGGAAGGTGAAGTCTGAAGCCCAGTCTTCAAAGTCACCTCTAGTTTGACCTCAACCTGACTTCTCAACATTTCAGCTCACTTCTCCCAACAAGGCTATTTCACTGCAGCCAAACAGGTACCCTCACTGACTTAAGCCCTCATAAAAACAGAACCACTGACTGTTAGTGATGGAAGAAACCCTGGAAATCATCACACCCAGCCTTCCATCTTACAGTGACATCCAGGACTAGGGAGGGGAAGTGACCTGCCTCTGGCCGGGGTCTGAGCTGAGTCTAGAGTCTGTTGGTTTGTTCATTTGCCCATTCATTCTCATATTCATCCTGCCTTGAATGCCTATTTCCTGCCAGACACTATTCGAGTTCATGTATGAACATGAAACCAACCTTAGTCATTTACTTAACAAATGTTTACTAAGCACCTTCTATATGCCAGGCTGGAGTCAGAATGTAATAGGAAATAAAGCAGGTAAGTCCCTGCTTTCTTGGAGAGCTGGGGAGCTAGATCATCAATAAGAAAAACTATGTCAGATGGTGATAAGTGCTATGAAGAATAACACAGGGGAAGGGGATAGAGACAGCGGCAGTGGGGATGCAAATTTTATCTAGGGTGCAAAAGGAATGCCTCTTCCATCAGTGGACTTGGAATGGAAACTTGAAAGAAGTAAAGGTTATCTGAGGAAGAGGGTCTAGGGAGAGGAAGCAGAAACTGTAAACGCCCTGAGGCAGGAACGTGCTTGGCTAAATAGAAAAACAGCAGGGAGGCCGCCAGGACTGCACAGAGCAAGGGAGAGAGTAATGTCAATAATCCCAGAGAGGGAGCAGGGATGTGCCAACCACAGCAAGGACTCTGGCTTTTATTCAAAGTGAGAGGAGGCATCACTGGGTCCTGAGCAGAGGAGGGAGGCAAGCTAGGACCTCACACAAAGGAATGAAGGGCTAAACAGGGGACCCCTGAAGGTCCAATGCTGTACTTACACCCCAATTGCCTAGGTCATTCCTAATCATTCTTTATGGCTGCTCAATGTTTGGTCCCCAGACAGGCAGAACTGGTATCACCAGGGAACTTACTAGAAGAATCACAGGCCTCACTCAGATTGTCTGAATCTGAATCTGCACTTAGCAAGATCCTCAGAAGGTCTGTGGTAGACCCATTAACATTTGAGAAGCTCTGTCCTGGATCTCAGGCCAAACACGACTTCCTGAAGGAATTCTTCAAACCGCCAGGCCCCACAAGGTGATTTATTTATTTTTGATTTTTAAAATTATACTTTAAGTTTTGGGATACATGTGCAGAACGTGCAGGTTTGTTAGATAGGTATACACGTGCCATGGTGGTTTGCTGCACCCATCAACCCGTCATCTACATTAGGTATTTCTCCTAATGCTATCCCTTCCATAGTCCCCCATCCCCCAACAGGCCCTGGTGTGTGAGGTTCCCCTTCCTGTGCCCATACGTTCTCACTGTTCAACTCCCACTTACGAGTGAGAACACTCAGTGTTTGGTTTTCTGTTCCTGTGTTTGCTGAGAATGATGGTTTCCAGCTTCATCCATGTCCCTGAAAAGGACATGAACTCATCCTTTTTCATAGCTGCATAGTATTCCATGGTGTATATGTGCCACATTTTCTTTATCCAGTCTATCATTCATGGGCATTTGGGTTGTTCCAAGTGTTTGCTATTGTGAATAGTGCCACAAAAAACATATGTGTACATGTGTCTTTATAGTAGAATGATTTATAATCCTTTGGGTATATACCCAGTAATGGGATTGCTGGGTCAAATGGTATTTCTGGTTCTAGATCCTTCAGGAATCGCTACACTGTCTTCCAAAATGGTTGAACTAATTTACACTCCCACCAACAGTGTAAACGCATTTCTATTTCTCCACATCCTCTCCAGCATCTGTTGTTTCCTGACTTTTAATGATCACCATTCTAACTGGCATGAGATGGTATCTCATTGTGGTTTTGGTTGGCATTTCTCTAATGACCAGTGATGATGAGCTTTTTTTTCATGTTTGTTGGCCAAATATATACCTTCTTTTGAGAAGTGTCTGTTCATATCCTTTGCCTACTTATTGATGGGGTTGTTTTTTTCTTGTAAATTTAAGTTCCTTGTAGATTCTGGATATTAGCCCTTCGTCAGATGGATAGATTGCAAAATTTTCTCCCATTCTGTAGGTTTCCTGTTCTCTCTGATGATAGTTTCTTTTGCTGTGCAGAAGCTCTTTCGTTTAATTAGATCTCATTTGTCAATTCTGGCTTTTGTTGCCATTGCTTTTGGTGTTTTTGGTCATGTAGTCTTTACCCATGCCTATGTCCTGAATGGTACTGTCTAGGTTTTTTTCTAGGGTTCTTACGGTTTTATGTCTTACGTTCAAGTTTTCAACCCATCTTGAGTTAATTTTTGTATAAGGTGTAAGGAAGGGGTCCAGTTTCAGTTTTCTGCATATGGCTAGCCTGTTTTCCCAACACCATTTATTAAAGAGGGAATCCTTTCCCCATTGCTTGTTTCTGTCAGGTTTGTCAAAGATCAGATAGTTGTAGATGTGTGGTGTTATCTCTGAGGCCTCTGCTCTGTTCCATTGGTCTATGTATCTGTTTGGGTACCAGTACCATGCTGTTTTGGTTACTGTAGCCTCCCGCAAGGTGATTTATTGTCTCAACGCAGTTTTGAATACTCCTTCATACCATTTACCACATTGTCATGCAATTGTTCTCCAACTTGTTGCACATGATAATCATCTGGGGAGAGGTAGAAAGTACCAAGGGTCCACTGTACTGTTCATCGATGATATCGGAGCCTCTGGTGTGGAGACTCAGGCATTCACGTTTTTAAATCTCTCCCCCTCCACCTTCCACCCCACATACACACCCTGGTGTTTCCAATGTACAGCCAAGGTTTTGACCACTTGTGGTAACTGAATCCTTCATGGTTCTCTTCTTTGTGTAAATATCATGAGAGGAGGGGCTGTGTTTGCCTTGTTTACTGCTGTTCTTTGCTCCCAAAACAGAGCCTGGCACAAAGTAGATGTTCAATAAAAACTTCTCAAAGGAAAGCAGCGAGGCAGGAGGGGAAGAAGGAACAATGTCCTGCTCTGACAAACTTATCTCAGATGAGTGGCAGCTGCTGCTATGTCAGGGTTAAAAATCAGAGCAGGGCCTCTGCAGAGCTGGTGACCAACTTCACAGAAACAACAACAACAAAAAAAAACACACATTTTCTATTTCTTACTGCTGGGCACCCAGAAAAGCCAACATTATGGAATGGTGTCAGCGCTGTATCTCTTCGTAGGGAGGTAATCTGGTGCCTCCTGCTGGTGGGACCCCCTTGGAGGCCCTCTCCCACCTCCCCAGCTGCCCCAGTCTTGCCCCAGTCTCTCTGCAAGCAGCAGGGCTGAATAGGTCTTTGGGGATATATAATCTGGGAGAGCCCAAACCCTCCGTCCAGTTCCCCAGGGCTGGGGGGCCTAGCTCCATATCTACTGGGGTTTTTATCACAGAAATAAATCAGGGCCTTGTTTTACCCTCGAGTACACATTACTTTTCCTCTCTCACTAAAGCAAACTTCTCTCCCATCCCTTCTGGAGAGGTTCATTTAATAGTGTGTGAAATGAAATGTCAACAAGAATTAGAACAAATGGCATCGTAAGCCCCAGCAGATGACAGGCAGCCAGAGGCAGGGCTGCTCCTACAGCCCCAAGCCTCAGGGAGCCAACGAGGGGGACCCCGCAGCCCTGGCCCTGGGAAGGGGAACCTCTAGGCACACTGTCTCCCCGCTTGCAACTGAAATGTGGTGTTTGAATTTCTGACAGAAGAACAGAAACTGCCTTTGACATAGGAAACAGCTTTTCTTTGACATACAATTAGCAAGGACAAGTGTTCCCTGGGGCGGGACGCAAGAGGCCCCATCAGTCAGCCCATCAGAGGCCACGTGGACGGGGGGTCAGGGAACCAGAGCCTTGACCTGCTGCCAATAATCATCAGATCACCTTGCTTTGCATGGGGCTGCTGCTTTTTACAGGCTCCTGCAATCTATCAGCTTATCCTGCTCCAGGGACTTGCAGTATAAGAGAAAAATGCCTCTGCCCTTTTGCCCACCCGAACCCTGGTAGGCACAAGCCGTGTCCACATAATTCAATAATGGAAATAGTAAGTGTTCACTGGGCATGTACTATGAGCCAGGTCCTGTACTAAAAATTGTATGTGCATTATTTCTTTTAATCTGCTCATCTGTTCATCCAAACACATACTTAAGGAGTATCTGCAATATACCAGGCACAGTTCTAGGCACAGTAATGAACAGCCACAAATCCCCGTCCCCGTGGAGCTTACATTTTTGTGGGGTGGGGGAGGAAGACAGACGGTAAAACAAATAGGAAAAACATCTAGTAGAGAATCAAATGGGGTGGCTAACTGGGGCGCTATGCCATACCTCCTGCCCGTGTCACTGAGTGCGGGGGTGGTGGATGCCCGAGTCCATGCCAGGCAGGCACCTCAGGGTTGTTCTGTTTTGCTGAGCCAAGGGAACAGCCAGTGGGAGACAAAAGTCAAATGTTCCAGGCACTGTCCCCACAGTTCCTACAGGTCCCTGAGGCCCATGGGCCAAGCCTCTCATGCCCTCCGGATAACCAACTCACTACACCCATTGCCGCCTTTTCCACCTTCCTGTCTCACGCCTGCCACCTGGGATTGCTACCCCAAGTCTTCGTCCTGGCTCTGTTTTCAGGGGAACCCAAACCAAGACACAGGATGCAATGTGTTAGCGAGAAAATAAAGCAGGAAAGGGGGTGGAGATTCCATTTTAAGTCAGGAAAGAACTATAGCATTTCCACTTTCTAGAGGAGGAAACGAGGCTCTGGCTCCATTTAAATGGCTTTCTCAAGGTCAGCTAGGAAGGGCAGAACTTGGTCTTCCCAGCCTTCCTTCTGAAACAAAAGTGGATATGTCCTTAAGCACCATACACCTGGCCTCTCTCCTGGCTGAGGAACCAAAGCTAAAACCCATGAATGCTGTGCTGGAGGGCATGTGGAGAACAACGGAGGAGGCACTCATGGGGACGACTTCTAGAAGAGGTGAGCTGTGAGCAGGAAAGGGCAAGCTGTCCAGGAGAAGGTGACACCCAGGAGTGAAGTGAGTGTTCAGTGTGGGGAGCCTGCATCTCAGGCTGGATGGATGCGGTCGGGGTGGGGGGCGCGGGGTGGCATTCTAATCGAGAAGGAAGTAATAAAAGATACACCGCAGTATGAATTCAGATGCAGCCAGACCCTGGCTGAATCCTGGCCAAGAAGAGCAGCTGCAAATAGGGCAGAGGGGCCCTGGCCCCCACCTGTTTCCACTCAGCTCCTTCTCCATGGAGCACACCATGCCCAACCTCACCCAGCCTGCAGCCCCAGCATCTCCTCAGAGAACTGTTTCACTCTCCCCCGCCCATCAGACTAGAGGCAGTTCAAGCTGGAGGAAACTTAGATACTGGCTTATGGAATACTCTCATCTTACAGGGGAGGAGGCTGTGGTCCAGAGAGGGTGACAGACTTGTCCAAAGTCACACAGTAAGGCAGAAGCAGACCTGAGGCTAGAACCTAGGTCTCCTGATGTTTACTCAGGGGCTGGGCTAGCCCTTGTCCTTTCTCCCAGAAGAAGGGTTCTATCTGCACAGCGTGTTGCTGGGTCATGCCTCGTGTGCATCACCTGGTCAGTCCCGAGCCTGGAGGGGAAGAGGCTGGTGAGAACAGGAGGCCATCCAGGTGTGTTCACTGCACTCAGATGATGCATCTGCCTTTACAAAGTGCTTTCTCACAGTCCTTCCGCCCCATGGAGCAGGCAGGACAGGCATTAGTCACCCCATTTTACAGAGGAAGAAACTGAGGCTGAGGAAGTTCACTCAGCCCAGGAGTGGCATGGCCAGGACCCAAATCCAGAAACTGCTTCAAGTTTCGTTTTCTTTCCAATTACTCCAAGCTAAACCCAACCGGGGCCTCACAGTGATTACCTTTTATTAGCTGCAGAAAAGCCTCTGCTTTGGCGAGTTTCATAAAGGACTAAATCTGTCAGGAAAACATAAAGACAGGGCCCTCATCCATCTTCTTGACAACTATTTATTAGACTTATTATTATGTAAATATAAAAGAAGAGGGGAAAACTACATTAAAAATCCAATCAAGTGGCTGCCTCTGAAGGGGGATGAGAAGGGGTGGATTGCACGGGAGGTAGAGGGAAGCCCGGGCCCCTCTGTCCCTCTGTCCCTCTGTCCCTCTGTCACTTGTGGAGACCCATAGGGAGGCCCGGCTGAGGGGAGAGGAAGGAGTGGGGCACAGGCCACAAGAAGCCCGCTCAGAGCCGGCAAAGTGCTGCGGGCTTACACACCTGCCATTGTCATTCCACTCTGATTAACGAAAGGTTAAGATACAATTACAAAGCCAAATGGCGCCCTTGATTGCAACAGTGGGACAGCAACTTAGTAGGACCCCCAAGGAGGCCCTTCCCAAGGAGACTCCCTCTGGAGGCTCCATCTGGCCCAAGACTCCCTCTGTCATTTCCCCCAGTAGACCCTTTCAAGGTGAAGCCCGGCCAGCCATGCCCTGGGCACAGGGTGAGCCCCAGCTGCCCCTCCTGGGCATGCTGCCTGGACCCTGGGGCCTCCCAGCAGCCTGTGTGGGGGCATGTGCATGCTGCCCTGTAGTGGATCTGCTCACATGTCATCTCCCCGCCACCCTCTGTTGCCCTGATAATCACTCACTGGTCTTTGTGTGTCCCCCGCGGTGCCTGGCACATACAAGGAACTCAGTAAATGTTCTTTTTGGAACATGTGAATATATTCCCTGGGGGTGATTACACTCCAAGGGGAGGTAAATGAAAACAAATATGGGCATTTCAGCCATTACCATTACTGGAGACCCAGGGTGAACCAGGCGATGCAGTGAGCATGAACTCCCGTCTTCGCCACCGCTTGGCCTTGGCACACATGGTGCTGTGCTGCCAACTGTCTGCCTGTCTCTGTCACTCAACCATGAGCCCCATGACAATGGGGCAGGGGCTCCAGTGCCACAGCTGTGCCCAACACATAGTAGGTCCTAAACAGATATTTGAGGAAGGAAGGAAGTCAAGTGGTAGAGGGGAGGTGGTGGGGCTAAGTCCTGAACCACGCAGCCCCACCCACTGACACACTGGACACCCTGTGGAGAGCAGAAGTCAGCGAGGAGGAGTGAAGGCAGCCCCAGGGCACCCCTCCTCCTGCAGGGCAGATGATTTGTTGGGCGGAATGCCACCACTTGCCTCTGGTGCCCTTGTTCGAGGTACACCGGCACAAACCCAGGTGGCAGCTTCGTGTGGCTCAGCAGGCACAAGAGGGGATTCATGGAAGACAAATTCACACTGGATTAGTATAGAAGTTTAGAATGCATAGTGCAGCCTTCAACGTCAAGGGCAAATCCCATGGGCCCTTCTATGGTTATCTCCCACTAACGGAGCACTGCCAGTTTCAGGAACTGTACTGAGAGATTTACATCTATGGCCTACCCCCATTAACCCTCACAACAATCCCATGAAGCAGGCACTGTCACTGCCCATTCCACAGATGAATGCACTGAGGCTCAGGGAGGAGCTTGGCAGCTGCTCTGACAGGTCCAGGGCAGCCCTTTGTGTGGAAATGATCGATTCAGGCTTTGGTCAGGTCTCAGCCTTGTCCCTTCATCACTTTCTCAGAGCCCTGAAGTTCCAGGGCTCTTGCCTCAGCTTCTGCACTCAAGTCTCCAGCAGCTGGGTTTTTTGCCAAGCAAGAATCTTGAGTAGGGTCCTGGGCTGTCACCAGTGCTGCAGGTTGATGTTTACTAAGAACTTGCCTTCCTTTGGTGTCTGAGGCCCACACCAATTAGGGCCCTCTGAAGTCTTGGTGCACTGGCCCCGCAGGCTCTCTTCATGCTGTATGAGTGGTGCAAGGAGTATGGGCTCTAGTGTCAGATGGACTGGGCTCTGGTCCTGGCTCCACTGTCTCACTAGCCCTGTGACCTCAGACAAGATTTAGTTCCTCATCTGAGAAAAGGGGAGAACAACACCACGTCACTAGGTGTTGTGAGGATTAAGTGTGTACATAATAATGTACAACACTCGACCCAGTGCTTGGCACATAGTAGGTACTTGACAAATGGTAGCTGTTATTGGTAATAAATTGTCAGCTCAGCTGTTCTATGTAAGTGCAACAAAGTGTTATCAAAGCCATGGTGGGCCCATGCTCAGAGTGCAGTGGACACACAAAGCAGGAAGTGACTCATAATGTCCTGTGTGCATAGGGAGGGTCAGGGGAAAGAGTTTGAGGGAGGGTCAGGGGAAAGAGTTTGGGGGAAGGCCAGGAAAGGCTCCACAATTCCTGGTCTGAGTTGGTGTTCAAGTAGTGGGCAAGGGGAAAGGCATTCCATTCAGAAATAGAACAAAACACTGAGCCGCTGTTTCTTGTAGACCATGTGCTGAGCAAAGTGCTGAGAGCATAGTCAGTGCTCCATGTGGCAGCTGTTGAGTAGACAAGATGGGAGCAATGTTGTCTGAGTCCTTCATGCCTTCCTTGGCACTGGAAAGGGCAGCTGGCCTTTTCTTGATGACCATTCAAAGCTTCCAGCCCCAGTGCCTGCCAGGATCACTCCCAAGTCTCCAGCCCCCTCTGGCTTAGTGCATGCCTGTTTCCTTATTTTCTAACCTCATTGGACTGAGAACACCACATTCTCCTTTTAATACTCTCCCTAGAGACTTGCAGATTATTATTAAATACTGAAAAGTGAGAAGTCTGAAGGTTGTGTTGCTCTTCAGGTTTGCAGGGGGTTTATCCATATCTTGCCAGAGCTGGTCTTTGTTCCCACACCTCATATGGGGGCTCCACTGGGTAGGCAAGGCCAAGGAGATAGGTCTTTAACCAGTTAATCAGCCAATCAATAACAAATACATAAGAAAAGACCGCATGGATCAGGAACTCTATTAGGTTCTGCAGATACAATGACAGATTCAGGACTGGTCCCTTTTTCTGCTCTCTTTTGGTTCCTATTTGCATAGAATATCTTTTGCCATCCTTTCATTTCCAGTCTGAGTATCCTTTAAGGTGAAGTCTCTTGTAGGCTGCATAGAAGTGGGTCTTGTTTTTTTTTAAGCCATTCAGCTACTCTATGCCATTTGATTAGAGAATTTAATCTATTTACATTCAAAGTAATTATTGATAGACTGGTACCATTTTATTAATTGTTTCTGATGGCAGGACTAGTCCCTTTCTCCACAGAAAGTAATTAGGCTGCATTTTAGGTTAGGTAATTTTGCCCAGTTTCTGTGTTCTGGATAACCAGTCATTCATTTATTAATTTACTCAACATGTGAATGATTACCATGTGCCAGGCACCATTCCAGGTGCTAGGGATATAACAGTGAGAAAAACAAGGTTCCTGCCCTCATTGAGCTTACCTAAATGGAACAATACATAAATAGAACATTTCTACAGTACTTTAAAGTTTATAATGTACTCTCTCAAACATAAGCTCATTAATTTTCACTTTAGTGATGTGAAAATTGTATTTGTGTTATTTCCATCTCATAGATGAAGAAATTCACACTTGGAGAGGTTAAATTCCTTGCCCTAAATCACGCAGCTAGTAACTGGTGAGACTAGGACTCAAACCCCAGTTTTCAACACATGAGAGATCATGTGTTCTTGAGGCAATCCTCTTTCAGGCTAATGGTCAATCAAAACAGCTAAAACAAGAAGGCGTAATCATTGTGGGGGTTTTTCTTCATCTGTCTGGGGCTTCCAAGAGGGATGCTGAGGTTTGGAAGAACTCCAGGTTTTCTCATAATGGCTAACCAATGACCTATATTGGTAGACCAGCTGTTTAAGAATTGTCAGAGGGACCTGTGAAATCCTGGCTGGGATAATAATTGTTGTTCAATTAGTTTTTTATTTGCTTGTATTATTTTGTTTGGCTTTGTAACCCTAGTCTTGGGTACGATGACACTTCTCCAGTGGGCACTATGGTGTCTGTATGTGAGGAGGGTCAGGTAAACAGTCAGGGGGAAGTGAGGAGGGACAGGTGGTAAAGGCCTGACCTCCGAGGAGCCCTGTTCGGCCACCACTCATTCCTTCCATGAACATCTAGTGAGTTCCTAGTGTACCCTGGGGGACGAGGATAGCCAAGGGAAGTCCTATCTGTGTGCTTTGGGGAGGCTGCCCCATCATGCCTACAGGGCAAATGGGCCCCACCATGCCCCTATCCTGTGTGTGGCCTCCCTCTCTGCTCTGCCTCTACAGAAAGATCTATTTCAAGCCATGGGGCTGGTGCTGGCCATGGGCTCCCCTGCCAGAGATGAGTGCTGCTCCCATCTGTAAATGACTCCAGCTCCTGGAAAAGCTGCCACAGACAAGTGCTTAGCAGCAAATAGATCACTCCCCACAGAGCCTGTGATTCACAGGGCAGAGAGCCAGCCTCCTGAGGTGGCGTAGGGAGGCGGCAGCCCTGGGAGGTGCCAGGGAGGTGCTCAGGACTCTGGCCCACACTTCAGGATAGAATTTATTTCTTCCCTTCCTTCCCCACAGTGTAGGGCTGTTCTGCCTTCTACTTTCTCTTTCTTCTTTCTTCTGTTCTCCCACTTTTTCCCCACTGGGTTGGAGACAGTTCCTATACCATCTGCGCAGGTCACTTCCCCAGAGAGGCTTAAAAACCCTCAGACCAATTAGCTGGAAGCCTGTGGCCAGGGTCTTTTCCCTCTGCTGCAAGCAGACCTGCTGCTCCCCTCTGGGGAGCTGGCCCAGTCTAGCCCTCCTCACTGCCAGCAGGGCTGGGCAAGGTCCTCTTATCACAGCTGTGAGCAGAGAACCATGCACAGCAGGAGAGGGAGGGACAGGGAAGTGGGGAAGATGAGGGAGGGACAGGTAAGAAGGGTAGGGCTTCCAGAAGGTGAGAGAAAAAGAGGAGGAGCAAGCAGCAGAAAGAGAAGAGAGGGCAAGTCCAAATGGAGAAGAATACAAACAATAGAAGGGCTGGCTATCATGAAGATCCTTTCTTTGGGGGCCAACACCATATTCCAGTATGGGCAGAAAACCACAACAAGACTTTCTGAGCCTCACTCTGAGTGTCTAGGCTTGTGGGAGGTGTAGAAGTATGACATGTGGCCTTCGTCCCACAGGGGCTTGCAATCGGGCTGAAGGGCTGGTGTGAGTATCCCACGTGCAAGTCCAACTAAATGGAAATAAAATGCTTTTGTCTGGGAATAGAAAGTAGGGTGATGGTTTTGACTGTATCACTCACAGCAAGGTGAGCCTGGGCCCTTGGTGGACCTCCCTGTGCCTTGGTTTCCCGTTTGTAAAGTGGAGATAATATGGCATGTCCTGCTGACCTAACGTGGCTATCAGGACACTCAAAGGAGACTGCAGGTGAAAATGCACTTCAAATTCTAAAACTCCGTGTAAGTGCAGGAAAAAGAGCAACCCAGGGCTGGGTGCTGGCACTGGGGCCACTCAGAAGACATCCAGAGAGAACAGGAGAGCCAGGGAAGAACCCTGCAGGTAAGAGCCTCTCAGTTGGGCTGGGAAAGGTAAACGGTCAGATTTAGAAGGGTAAGGAAAAGGTGAGAGGGTAGAGGGGGAGAGGACATACACCACAGAAGGGCAGGAAGCAGGAGTATACTTGTTTTATTTGTGGGACAATTAAAAAATGAATTTTCCGTTTTTGTTTCATTGCTTGTTCTCTCTCTCCCCTCTTCCCCCTCCCACCCTCATATTTTTAGCTGATTCCTTCTGCCTAGAACAGGCTCCTATCTCTGTACCCTTCTGGTTGATGAACTTTTACTAATATTTCAGGTTTCATATGTGATTCCTTCCAAGAAGCTTTTCTTGATTCCCAAGGATGGGTGTTTTCTAAATATTTTTACTGTGACTCAAAATAAGAAATACATTTTACTCACACACACACACACACACACACACACACACTCAATATATAGAATGAAAACAAAAGTTTTTGTTTTATTTTGTTTTGTTTTTGAGACAGAGCCTCACTCTGTTGCTCAGGCTGGAGTGCAGTGGCCCGATCTCGGCTCACTGCAACCTCCGCCTCCCGGGTTCAAGCAGTTCTTCTGCTTCAGTCTCCCAAGTAGCTGGGATTACAGGCGCCTGCCACCATGTCTGGCTAATTTTTGTATTTTTAGTAGAGACAGGGCTTCACCATGTTGGCCAGGCTGGTCTCAAACTCCTTACCTCGGGTGATCCACCCGCCTCAGCCTCCCAAAGTGCTGGGATTACAGACATGAGCCACTGCGCCTGGCCAAAAGTTTTTTAAGAAACATTTCCCCTTATGAGTGTGATGCATTCTGTGATATTTCTACTCTGCTCTATTTAATGTTTTTGAAAATACTGGTTGTGACCCACTAAGTTAATTTCGTGACCCACTAATGGGCTGGTAACCCACTGTTTGACAACACCACCTTCCGCCTGTCCTTATGGTCGCACTTTTGCCCTGCCCCGATCAGATCAAGTGCAAGACTTTATCTCCCTCACACTCCCTGAGGACAGGCATCTGACCGTGCTCGCTCCTGGATCCAGCGGTGCCCAGCAGGTGCTTCAAAAATGTTGAATAGATTAATTATTGAATGGAGGCATGTCCTGCTGGAGCAGAGGAATGCAAAATAAGAGTGCGGCTGAATGGAGAGGGAGGACCTTGAAAGGCAGGCAGATGAAGGAAATCTTAAGACAGTGTATGAGGGCAGGAGGGCAGAAATCCCAGGCAGCAAAGGAGGAGGGCCTGGCCAGGGCACTGGCTGAGGAAGAGCCCTTCCCTAAAGCCTTCGAAGGGAGAGGTGACAAGGTTTTATGGCAGAGAGGTGTGGGTTTGCCAGAGAGTAAGTGACAAAGAGGACCCCAAGTTTCCGGCCTAGAGGCAGGATGCCCTGTGATAGATGTTTTGTCCAATCATTGCAGGTTAGTAAAGAAATAGTGGGCCGGGCATGGTGGCTTATGCCTGTAATCCCAGCTACTGGGGTGGCTGAGGCAAGAGAACCGCTTGAATCTGGGAGGTGGAGGTTGTGGTGAGCCAAGATCACACCATTACACTCCAGCCTGGTAAACAAAAGCAAAAAAAAAAAAAAAAAAAAAGACCTATAGTAGTAACAGCTTGCATTTATTGAGCACCCACTATGTACGGGTACTATGCCAGAACATTCGCATACATCCAATGACAGCTGGTGAGTGGCCCAGACAGGATTCAAATCAGATCAATGTGAGTCCATGGTCCACACAGTTTTCCCTGCACCACCCTGCCCATACCTCTGTTCTGGCTGCCCCTTCCTGTTTTTATGGATGACACAGTCCACAAGCCCCCAGTTTCTTTAGAATTGGGAACTGCTTATAATCAGGGGAGTAGATACATGTATGAGAGGGGTTGGATGGGTGGAATGAAGATGGCATCTGCGTTGACCACCTTAAGTGTGGGAACAACTTAAGGGATGAAGAGCAGGGCACTCATTCATTCATTCAGCAAACACTTACTGAGCACCTTCTATGTGCCAAGTACTGGACAACATGTTAAGATACAATAGAGAACAAAACAGTTCCCTGCCCTTGTGGAGTTCACATTCTAGAGTAAGGAGGGACAGACAACCAAAAAGATACAAAATCACGCCAGAAAGGAATAAGCGCTAAGAAGATGGTGGGTTGGAGTTTGGCTATTTTAGATAGAGTAGTCTGGGAAGAGATCGCTTGAGGACGTGAAATTTGAACTGAGACCTAGGGAAAAGCTCCAAAGGAACATCCAAGGTGATAGTGTGGGAAGACAGAGAAGCAACAGCAGAGGGTCCAAGAAAAATCATTTAAGAGCAGCCCCTACCGAAAGACAGCAGGGATTTGGTAGGAGAAGAGAATGTTTCAGGGTCCAGGAACAGCATGAAAGCCAGGAGGCATAAATGTCCTCACTGAAGTCATTGATAAAATGCCGCCAAGCTAGGGCTGCAATCAGCCAGGGCACACCTGCCTCCAAGCCTGGGATGGTGGAATCTTCTGGGAATGTGGTTTGGTCCATTAACAGGACACAGCTACTATCAAAAGTCTCTGGGAGTCAGCCTCAGGGGGTCAGGAGTCACATTAGGCAAGAGTTGCTTTCAGCCTAGACTAGGGAAAGCCACTCCTGCAGCCTCTTAGGCTACCCCACCCTTGCAGGGCAGGGCTGTCCTGGAAGCCTCTTCCACACAGGCACACCCTCCTTCTGCCTCACACTCTCCTGTGTGGGTCTAGAAGATGAAAAGGAAACCCTGAAGCTGGTGCAGGGGAATTTTGGGGCCTGGGACAGCTTTGACAGAGTGATTCATTTTGTCCCAGCTCATGTGTCACCATCTCGCAACAGCGTTGGCAGCTTCTGGCAGCCCTATACAGGTAAGAAGTTTCTGGGGCTCGGCTGCCATTTCCCTGCCTTCCTTCTCCCCTCACAACCGAGGTAGCTGGAAAAAGGGGGAACATCCCTCTTGGCTTCTCCCATTCACACATTTAGGGCAAGGAGGAAGCTCACTCCTTCCCAGAGGGAGATGCTGAAGGATGGACTTCCCCAGGTCACGTTTGCTGCTAAATATGAGAGAACCCAAAACTCCCGTGCTCGCCTCCTTCTTGACATACACAGGCCCAGCACTTCCCAACCACTCCCATTAGGCTTGAAAAGCCAGCAAGGGCAGGGAAAGAGACAAAGGGAGGGAGGGGGGTGTCTCTGGTTCCCTCCTCTCAGCTCTTCCTCTTGCAGAAGACCTACCCCCAAGCCAATTTTCAATCAGATAAAAAGGAAAATAATATTAATATAAACATTTTATTGAGCACTTACTATATTCTGCTCATTCTAAATGCTTTATATGAACAATTTCACTAAATCTTCACAAAATCAGATGAGGTACCATTATCCCCAGTGTACAGATGAGGGAACCAGGGCAGAGAGAAGAAAACCAACCTACTAAGTGTTACAAAACTGGCATAACTAGATGCTGGACTTCATTAATCTCAGTTTCAGATGAGGCTGTACGTGAATAGCTACCACATTCTCCAGTGAGGTGCAAGGCCGCCACACAGGATCCCAGCTGTCCACCCACACAGTCCATCAATAAGGTTGGAGAGAACAGTAAGAAGCTTGTTGGAGATTGGAAGAGGACCACTGAAGAGAGTTACTGGTGTGCCGTAAGTGCTTCTTTCAGGTCAAGCCAAGAGTGAAGGGCATTAAGGAAACCTCTCAGAGTGTTTTATATGGGCTGTCTGCATTTGGGAGACACAGAAAACCAGTGTTTGATTCACGCTCGCATAATCTAAAGGGAAGGCGATGTGTTCACAGGCAGCTTGGATGGCTTCACAGGTTACCTGCAGATTTCCAGACAAAGTGTTTCTTGCGAACCTGGTTTGGACTACACCTGGGAGACAGCCTGCCTAGAAGACCGAAGTGGAGAGCCTACCCAACTGAGAAGGGAGTTGAGTGCTCACTCAGGGAGAGGGCATCACACACATCCAAGGAGCTGTGTAGGCTTCCTCATGATTATGTGGGGGAAAGTTCTCCAAAGAACTCTGAAAGTGTCCCTCAAGGGAGAAGGAGCCAGCTTTACATATATTCCAGGCCCAGAGAGCTTGGGAGCAGTTCATGACACTGTCACTCGAGTGAGAACTTCCATGCCCTGCTCTTTCCCTGCCCGCCTCAGTTCCAACCCAGCGATGCTTTGGTTAGCAGTCTGGGAGAAGGCGGAGGCTCGCTTTTCCCTCCCACTCCAGATCCACTCTCTACCCTTTCCTAACCTCAAACCCTAGGAAGACGACCTCTATGGACCTCATCGGCAGGCTCCCTGACCTCCAAAGGCACCATGGGCTAACAAGCCAGGGTGGGGGATTCGGGGGGAGTGTACTCTCCGCCCCTCCCTGCCAGGTCACTGGGTTGCTGTATCCCTCTCCCAAAGAGGGAAGGACCCTCAGATGGCCCACCCATAGAGCTTCCTTCTCCTGGTTCTAGTAACTTCTCCTTCCCCTTGCACCTGCAGACTGTGGAATTCTCTGCTCTCCCAAACCATGCCCACACCTCCATAAACAGTCCTTTTATGAACCTCCCCTCAACTGTCCAGTTTTGTGAGCCATCTGCTTCCTGCTGGGACCTTTGATGACACAGAGGAAAGAGAAGAGAAGCTAATTGTTCCCCCCTACCTCACCCCACCCCATTTCCATCTGTGGCAGGCAGAGCTAGGGGATAGGAGACATCCAACTCTTAAGTGAAGTTTAAAGTTATTATTATTAAACTGAACATAGAGAACTGAGACTGTGTCATCTAAAAGTGACCTGAAAAGTCATGGGACTTGACCCAGATTTCATCTGGGGTACAGAATTGCCTCAACCCAATCAACTTGCAGCAACAGTGGGAGCTGAAAGTAAAGTTGCTTTCTGATTATACCCAAGAGTTGTGCTTGTTCCATTCTCCCAACTGCCAGAGGTGGGATTCTGGGTGGCGTCTGCCTCTAGGGCTCATGCTGTCATCACTCTGCTATATAATTTCTTACAGGACTAGTCAACGTAGGAGTGAGAACCTCTTTAACTTCCAATGTCCATTACAAGATGGAGACCTAGACTTCTCCTCCAGCAGCCTTCATTCAGAATTCTGTCTTTCTCCTCTGGGATTCTAACCTAAATCCATGATTCGGGGCATTTCCTTTGGTTTCTCTAGGGAGGAAACTGGTCTATGTTTTTGAACCAATGCATTTATATAGGATATGATTTGTGACATAGCTCCTCCTCCTCACTCACTGCTAATGACATCAGTTTTGCCTTTTATGTCAACCTAGATGGAGCTGTCTGGTGGTGGCCTTGTTGTTGTCCTTAGGATCTGGCTAAGATTTTCACAAATGATTTGAATACCTTTGAGTTTCCCAACTGCAGGCCTTTCTTTGCACACACTCTTCCCTCTGCCTCTATTTCTCTACTTCCTTCATCTCCTGTAGTTATCTTTCAAGTCCAGCCCTATATACCTGCCCGGCACTGTGGCCTGTACTCTCACCACTTTGGGAAGCCAAGGCATGAGAATCACTTAAGCCCAGGAGTTGGAGAGCAGCCTGGGAAACATAGCAAGACCCTGTCTCCACAAAATAAAAAAGTAAACAATTAGCCAGGTGTGGTGGCACATGCCTGTATTCCCTGCGACTTAGGAGGCTGAGGTGAGAGGACTGCTAGCGCCCAGGAGGTTGGGGCTGCAGTGAGCCAGGACTGCACTCTAGGTGACAGAGCAAGACCCGTCTCAAACAACAACGACAGCAACAACAAAAATCCATCTGCTTCAAGAAGCCTCTCATGGTGTCCCTGGGAGGGTAAATCATCCCCTCCTCTGTGCTTCTACTGGATGGGGGCCACATTTCTGTTTTTGTGTCATGCTGCATTGTAATGATCTGTTTACATGCATGTCTCCATGACTGGGCCCTCACTAGGCAGTGAACAGCTTGACACAAGGTTCATTGGTGCTTAATGATTTTCATATCTTCAATGTCTGGTATGAGGCCTGACACATGAGGGCCCCATAAAGATTTTTTAGAATAAATTATGAATGACTCAAAGAAAGAATGAATTCCTTTAGTTTTTGAATCATATCGATGAAACAGCCAACATGCATTCAACACCCTACATGACCAGCACTGTGCTAGGCACGAAGGGGGGCCACCTCAAGCATGAGGACACCATTTCTGCCTTCGAGAAACAAACAATCTGGCTGAGGAGGCAGAGCGAACTAATAAGTAGTAGTTGTAGCGGCAGTAACAGCAACTAGCACTTATGGAGTGCTTGCCACATGCCAGGCACAGTTCCAAGTGAGTTACCATGTGGTAACTGACTCATTTTAATCCTCGTAATCACCCTATGAGGAATGTGTTTTTATTGTCTTTAATTTACAGATGAGGAAACTGAAGCTTAAAGTGAGGAAGGGGCATGCCCCGTCCCAACCAGCATAGGACAGATCACAGACACTAGAGGAGTTAGGAGAGGAGGGAGTTGCTTGTGAGCTGGAGTCCTCGGGGACCGCTTTGAGGGGAGGCTGCACTTGAGTTGAACTGTGAATCCCCCTCACCCTCACTTTGCCTCCCTGACCCCTGTGCATCTGGAGCCCTGGGGAGACCACTGCATGTTGGATGACTTTGCGAGGGCACCAACGTCATCAGTGCTCCCGCCAGGCACCTCCCCAGTTCCGGAGCCCGAGGGGACAAGAGCCCATGGCAGCAGCTGATTAATTTCCACTGACAAGAGGTTGCGTCTTCGGCAAGCATGGTATTAAATAGCTCCTTTTGATCATAATTAAGTTTCTCTCAGGCTGATGCTATAAATAGCCATGCCCTATTGATTGGAGGGTCTGGGCTGTGAGCTCAGCACCCTCCGGGAGCCCTTCCAAGCCGGGCCTGGGCTCTCGAGTCCCACTTTTCTTTTTCTGATGTGTGGCATTCCTAATTTCAAGGGCAGGTGCAGCTGAACGCCAGGCTTGAGTTCAGCTCATTTTCCCAGCCCTCCCCCACTTCCACAGCTCCTTCCAGGCTTGGCTCAAGAAGGTACTTGGCTTCCCCAAGGAAAACCAGGCGCAGACCTCAAGAAGTTGGAACACCATCTCTCCTGGGCTGCTTCAGGACCTGAGTCTTTCCCTTTCTCTGCAAATGAGGACAATAACCCTACCCCTCCCTACAGCACCTGGACACCTCCTTATAATACCAGTAGGGAAACTGAGGCCCGGACAGGTGAAGATCTTGTCTAAAGGTCTCTGGAGAAGAAACTAAACTAACTCACAACTAGAGTTGTCCCTGCCTCTTTCTCTTCCTTAAAAAAAGTGGAACCAATCTTGTTTTGCTGTACTCAGTGCTATGTTTAAGACAGAATGAGAAGAAGGGCCTGAGGCCTACAAGACCCAGGGTCACAATAAGGGGAGGAAAACATCTCAAACAAAATGCATTAATTACGATCCCTGTGCCCAACAGATTTTTATACTGGCGGAAAAGCACCAGGTAGAACACTCTGTCTCCCCTCTAGATGCCTTTCAGAATCACTTCCCAGAAAGCCACAAGATTCTTTCTCCAGGAGTGCTCCCCAACTCCCACTAAGGAGGCCCCAACAGCCACTAAGCACACACACAGTGCTGCTACTCAGTCCAGTCTGTGATTTCTTGGTACCTGGTTCTGTTTCATCTGGCACCACCCAAGGGACGTGATGGGCTGGGAACAAGGCAGTGTGGCAGAGAGGAAGGGTCTGCCCTTAAGTTGCCAGGCTTCATATGATCCCACTTCTGCTACCAACGAAGGATGGTCCTGAGAACGCAGCTTAACCTCTATGCCTTAGTTTTCCTCATCTGTCAAATGAGTAGGTGAAACAAAATGACCTTTAAGGTTCTTTTCTGTTCCAAGTTCCACAACGATATGATTTTAAGTTAAAAAAAAAAAAAAAAGATATGTGCACACATATGCCAGGAAGAGAGCATGGAAGAGCCCAGGCTCTGTTTTCATCTTAAAGAAAGAGATCACCGGGGCTCCAAAAGGAGGGCATCTGCAGAGGGCTGGACCTGGTGTCAGGCTCCTGCCCTCCACTTTTTATGGCAAACCATGGCTGTGAGCCAGATCTGTCCCATCTCCTGTTTTTATCAATAAAACTGGAACACAGCCATGCCCCCTCATTTACCCATTGTCTATGGCTGCTTTTGTGCTACAACAGCAGTGTTGAATAGATGAGGATATATGACCCACAAAACCCAAAATATCTACTCTCTGTCCCTTTACAAAATAAGTTTGTTAAGCTCTGCCAGGGCATGTCGGTGGGGTAAAAAGAGGGGAGAAAGGACTCTCCAGTTGAGGTGAAACTTGGGGAGATCCTGGGCAGAGCTGACTTCCTATTCTCCACTGTCCTGCAACTCAGGGTGTAGTAGGGATCACTCGTACTTTTCCAGGAGACATGGATAAGGACCCTGAGCCCTAGGGACCCTGCCCAGTGACCTAGCAGCCTGGAGACAGGCTGTCCCCAAACCACCTGGCATACACACACATCATGGGGTGGAGTAGGACAGAGAGGCATTTTCTTTTCATCCTGAGTTTGTGAGAGTAACGATTCTAATCCAACTTGTGTAAAGAGCATCCAACCTGACCAGGCTGTTCTCGTCCCCACTGGGGTTCCGCGGCTAATCTGCTCCAGAAAAGCTCCCCAAACCCCTGCAGGGCCCTGAGCTGAAGCCAAGGTAGGAGAGAGCCTCAGGTCCATTCGCAGTGCTCAGAAGCAGAGTCATTCCCCGGGAAGAGTAGGAAAAGTTGGTCACTGACAAACAAAGCAGAATGGAGGCCCTATGAGCTTCACTTAGTTCTCTGATGTATGACCAGAGCAGAGGTGCTGCCAGGGAACTAGGGAGCAGGAAACGGCTAGAAACAGGAAAATTAAGTAGAATCGAAATTGGTGAAATAAAACACATCGCCATTTAACCTCCACTCTTTGTGCTCCCCATAGCTTCCCAAAGCTCTCCAGGATTGTGCTGCTCAGCCTTGGATTTCTGGGGATGCTTTTGTTGCTCCCCTTTTTTCTACCCCTCTGGAGCTGGCAGGCCCCTTCCATCTGGCATCTGTCCTGGCAGACAGCACTGCACTATAGCCCTTTGATCTCCACCCCACAGTGTCCAGCATCCACCTGCAGGGTTGTAGGGGGTTTTCATTATCTTCTCTTCCTCAACATGAAGCCTGATCTGGTTTTTGAGGGTGGGGGTGGGGGAACAAAATCTCTCGATTAGTTTTTACACAGAGGCTGCCGGAGGCCATATGCCGTGTTCTCCAGCTCTGCCATTATGCATCTTGCTTGTAATTGCTTTAGAATGACACTCATCATGTTCTATTTTATCACCCAATGACAGATCCATGTAGGAGAAGGGAAACACACTCTCGTACACACACTCACAGAGTCAGCCAGACTGCATAACAGTTAGGCAGAGTAATTGTTCTGAAATTCCAAGAGCTGGACTCTGTCCACTTGCTTAAATAGAGAATGTGTTGCATGCACAGTTACTGCTTCTGTGTATCAAAAGGATGCGGTCGGTGGTGGACAGCCTGGCCCATGCTTCCAGAAGTGCTTTCCCATGTTCACTTGCTCCCTCTAACCCCCCACAAACCCTCAGCCTTCTTTGCTGTAATTACTCAAGGATGGTTTATTTTCAGGATGGAAAGACAACTATAAACAGAGAAGTAAACAGAGGCTATTCCCCAGTATTCAAACATTCCACCTCAAGCACTCTGAGGCAAACAGTCCTCCCTTCCCACCCCTCTGGGTCTTCTGTTACTTCCCTTGCCCCAGGAGGCTCGCCCCATCCACCACTTCCTACCCTCATCAGGGAGGGTCTCCCTCCTTCCTAAAGGTCACCAGGGTTGGAAGCTTCCAGGGTCTCCTGTGAACTAAACTGTAGATGCTTTAACTTGGCTCTTGAAGCCTTCCTAGGGCCAGCGAGGGCAGTAAGGTCTATATTCTCTTCCTGCCCCCTGCTGGGGATGGCAGTAAACCGAAGACACCAGTAGCTATGAGCAATGACCAGAAACAACTTCTGTGTCCCAGCTAGGTGCTCTCTGACACACTGTAGGTAAATGGTAGAACTCCAGTAGCAAGCCTCTTCCTCAGAGGCTGGAGGTGCAAAAAACAGTTCACAGTTAAATGGTCTCACAGCCTGATATGGTTTGACCATGTCCCCACCCAAATCTCATCTTGAATTGTAGTTCCCATAATCTCCATGTGTTGTGAGAGGGACCTGGTGGAAGGTAATTGAATCATAGGGGTGGTTTCCCCCAGGCTATTCTCATGATAGTAAGTTCTCACCAGATACAATGGTTTTACAAGGGGCTTCCCCTTTTGCTCAGCACTAATTTCTTCTCTCTCCTGCCGCCATGTGAAAAAAAAAAAGTGTTTGCTTCCCCTTCCGCCATGGTTGTAAGTTTCCAGAGGCCTCCCCAGCCATTTGGAACTGTGAGTCAATTAAACCTCTTTCCCTGTCTTGGGTATGTCTTTATCAGCAGCATAAAAATGGACTAATACACAGCCCTAGCAACTTCTCCCTTTCCCACCTTGGACTAAAACCCTCCATAACCGATGTTAGGATCTGTCTCCTCTACCCAAGCTGACTTCACAGCAGACCCCATGTAAATGCTTCAGGGCCTGACCAGCTATCTAGGGCTTGGAATCTGGGCCCCCAGGAAATATCAAAAAGCCAAAGATCCTTTCTTTTGAAGGATGCTGATCCTCAGCATGCTTGATAAAGCCCCATTTAGCACATCCCTCCAAACAGAAAAACAGGGGACATACACCGAGAGGTGGGGAACTATATGAGCTAAAAACCAGCCAGGGCTGGTACCCCTTCCTCCCTTCCCCTCTTCCCCACAGCAGTGGTCAGGCACGGACAGTTCCCAAGAGTGCAAGAGGACCTCTCCAGCTCCCTCCCCTTGCCCAGAAAGTAGCCCGGTATACAAAACAACTGGAAGACTCTGGGGAAAACTTGGGCCAGAGGTGGGGTAGGGGGAGAAATCCCATGTTAACCACACAGGCTGAGACAGGGAGGGAGGCTTGACTGAAGTGTAAACAGTGT
This sequence comes from Chlorocebus sabaeus, assembly GCF_047675955.1. Taxonomy (NCBI): domain Eukaryota; kingdom Metazoa; phylum Chordata; class Mammalia; order Primates; family Cercopithecidae; genus Chlorocebus; species Chlorocebus sabaeus. The sequence goes on along the minus strand of NC_132923.1, from coordinate 24,627,124 downwards.
AAACTCTCAGCTGGGGTCGGGGGAACACTTTCTCTCTGACCCCTCCTCTATTAGGATAGGAATGAGCTTAAGTCCTCAGGGATGAGAGAAAAGAACGGAACAAGCTGTTTCCAGAGTGCTTCCCACCTGCCCTCATGGTTTTAATTCTTCACAAGGAGACTGAGGGGGACCTGAGGCCATGGCAGTTGGGGAGGCAAGTGACTGGGGAACCCCATCCAAATGCCAGCTTTCCACTCTAGGGAAGACCTCTCTGGGTGGTGCCTTGCCATGTCTCTGCCAGAGCCATGAGGAGGGGGCCTAGATAGCAGTAGACTCGACTCTATGCTCTTGTCCTGGAGAAGAGAGGTACAGCACAGGGGTGAAGCTCTCTCTGTCCAGGGACCTGGGCCACAGCCCAGCCTAGTTTGCTCCTCCCTGGCTTAGCAGCCAGGGGCTGGCGGCCAGGATTCTGGTTGGCCACAGAGGGCCCTGTCCACCTGCACTCATCACATATGCAGTGTGTGTCCTCAGCTGTTCCTCAGAAAGCAAATATCGACGCCAGCGAGGCCATTGTGCTCTGAGCAGCTCTGTCACCCCATCAGACCTGGTTGGCACAATGTTTCCCGGTCTTTGTTGAATATGTCCAATTTCCTGACCAACTCATCCTTGATAAATAATTGTTTCCTCGTTCCCTCCAGGCAGTTCCAAGCTAGGGAAGGATGGAGGCTACTGTGATAGGGACAGTCCTTTCTTTTGTCTCCTTGGCGTCTGAAAGCCAGGGTTGACCTCTGCTTAGTGCAGGGGAGCACAGGCTCCTCTGCCAAGCCCCATCTCCTACTTGGCAGCTATCAACTTTTACCAAGCTCCTTCCCTCCTTGCCTCCCTTCCCACCTACTGTCTGAATACCTCCTCTTCCTCTTCTCTATGCTGAAGGTATGCATTGTGGGATGGGAGCAAGATGGGGATCCAGTAGGACACTGACCTAGTGAACTGGGTATTTTAAGGGAGGCCAGAGGAGGGCATTTGAAGGTTTCATAGCATGAAGGGAAGAGCATCCACCAGGAAATAAAGTGATCTGGGTTCCAGTGGTGTGACCATGGTAGCTGCCTGGCTAATACTGGGGCTGTCGCCTCAGCTTTCTCATATCTAAGATAAGGGGGCTCAACTACATCCCTCTACCCCTAAGTGAGTGATGCCCACAGAATCGAGCCTTCAGGCAGCTACAGTCCCACTTCTGTTCTCCCTGCAGCTTCTGCCCTGAGTTTCTCTGGCCCGAGTTGCTGGCACACCATCTGGTATTCCTGGGTGAGCCAAGAGTTATTTACCAGTGACAGCTCTGTTCATCTGGCCATTGCCACCCAAGCGTGAGGGCAGGAGAGCTCATCCAAGTCCCAGTGATGGCTAAGACTGGGCACGCATATGTGCCAGGCCCTGGTCTAGGTACTTCATAAACGTCATTATTTTTAATCATCGCAGCAATCCTCATTTGCCAGAAAAAGAAAGTGAGATTCACAGGTGGATTTCTGTTTGATCACGTTGTAAAAAAGTGGCAGAGCTGCAGATGGAACCCAGGTCTGCCTGCCTTTGGAACACATGCTCTTATTAACCCGCACTCTCCAGCAGGGATCTTCTTTGAGAGGGTCTGACCTGCCCGGGCAGCACAGGGTGCCGCTGAGACTGCAATCATGATCTTAGGAATGAACACGTCTGTGGCTTCTTCCCCTTTGGCCTAGGGGAGCTGCAGAAGGCCTAGGGATAGGAGGAAGTTAGTGCACCAGAGAAGAAAATCCATTCTCTGTCCATTCACTGCCTTCCCCAACCCCAACCAAAACAGTGACATCACACCATTACATCCCACTCTTAGGGACTTAGAACCCCTGTCTTTGAATGGGCTTCACTACCTTAGTGGAAACAACTTGGACTTTTGATCAGGCTAAAGCCCACGTGGATGCCCTGCCTATCCAGATGTTCTTTGTATTTCCCACTATGAAATGCAGTCCACATGGTTCATGGTTAAGACCCTGAGGTTGGTTGCGAAAATGGCCACCAACTCTTCTCATCCCTTTGTATTTATACCACTATGCAATGTGATGTTGCTGCTGCTCCTCCTATCTAAAGGTAGAATCTATTTATCTACTCTTTTAATCTGGGTTTGGCCATGCAACTTCCTTTGGCCATTGGGACATTAACAACTGTGACACAAGCAGAGGCTTGAACAGAGATTGTGTATGAGGGCTTGGCCTGTCGTGCAGCTCTTGGGAACCCTGTGACCACCACCATTGGAAGTAGCTGGGATAGCCTGCTGGATGATGTGAGACAATAGCCATGTCACCTCTCCTTGTTGCCCCAGGTGATCTTGAGTGGGCCACCAGATATGTGAGTGAGGCCTTCCTAGACCACCTGTCCCCAGCTGGGTCTCCAATGACCAGGGAGATCAGCTGAGCCAGACCAGACCAAGAGAACTGCCCAGACAACTCAACCCTCCACCACACAGAATCATGAGATAGAATAAATGTTTATGATTTAAGCCACTAGATTTTTTGGGGTGGATTGTTACATAGTAAAAGTTAACTGATTCAGAGCCCCACAAAGGAATTGAAGAAGGAGCTACAAAATAGGTCCTAAGGAGAACATTGCCTCTCTCAGCTGAAAGAGGCAGCTGAAGGCAGTGGCTAATGGGGTCCTAGAGCCAGAATGCCTCAGGATGAAACCCTTCTCTGTCATTCAGTACTTATGTGACCTTTGACAAGTTACTTAATCTCCCTGTTCCTCAGTTTTCTCCCCTGTAAAGTGGGGACAATAGTAATGCCTGCTTGATAGGGCTGCTGTGAAATGGAGTTAAACACAGAGCACTGAGAACATGACTGGTCCACTGTGTGAGGATTTTCCTGTCATTATTACCCTCACAGACAGTCCTGCCAAGTTCCCAATTGTCAAAGAGTTCTTACGTGGAGGAAGGTGGCTGACTAGCAGGTCTCTAGTTCCAGTGAGGGCTGGCATGAGGAAGTGAACTGAGCCTACCACCACAAGGGACAAAGGTCAGACCTCAGGGGAGACTTCCTGACAGCGAGCATTGCTAGACACAAAGAAGGTAACAGGGGACCGTATGGCTACATGGCCTTCTGTGGACAGAGACGCCTAGGCAGGCTGCACTGCCTCTCCATCGCCACACAAACGTGCACACAGGGACTTCTTTGAAAGGTTTCCTGCCCAAGCAAAACCTCAGCTTCTCTCAGAATCATCTTATGGCCTTCCTTGAGGCACCATCTCAGGATTCAGAGGGAATCAGTTCTCCACAAGAAAGAAGAGGAGAAGTCATCCTTTATCCCAATCCTGAATCCTACCCACCAGTCAGGGTCTCTGAATTGCTTTCTGATTGTAACTCTATTTTGATTCGGCAGAAGGAGGCAAACAGGCACTTATGTGCCATTATGGCTGCCCAGGCTCCCAGCCAGGGTCAGGCAGGGAGGGGAAAGGGACCAACAGTCTTCCTGGGTCACAATACTGGGCTCTGGGACTTGACTGTCTTCCCTGGCTTGACACACTGCTCTGGTCAAAGCAGATTTTTCACTGAGGATGGCCCAGCTGGGACCCTGAAAGCAGTAAGTGGGGAGGGGTGACTCCTGGGCAGGCTGAAGCCCGGAATGCTAAAGTACAGCCTCCCAACCTGTGGGCTGCAGTACACAGGTGGGTGAGAAGGGGTTACAGGCACGCAGACAGATACAGATTCCCTCCCTCCCCTGGCCTCTGCAGCTCCTGAGGCAGCTGGTGAGGCGGGGGCAGCAGAGCCCTGGTCAATAACCTCCTGCCTCAAGCAGCCTGGCCAGCCCCAGAGGAGCAAGGTCAAAGACACAGCCAGGTGACCACAATGGGAAGCACAGGTCTAAGGGAAAACACTAGCACACTTGGTGCAGGAAAGGCAGCACTAACTCAGAGGGGCTCCTCTCGGAGCAGAATCAAAGTTTATATTTTTGAAATTCTAGGTGTTACTAGGAGGTAGACACAAGAATAGAATGGAGAACGGAACTTACTCCCTTGCAAAGTCGGGAAAAGGAGGGGGTATTGTCCTCCCCACCAGGGAGGGACTAAGCAATGATGAGAGAGGATCCTGTGAGCTGGGGCACCGGTGGGCTGCTTCCCTCACCTTTCTCCCCATTTTCCGACGTGCGCGATCTTTAACTCTGCCAATAAGCCTGTCATCCAGTTTATCTGGTTCATTTTCTGTGCGTGGTGACCACACCTGGCAAGCTGTTCATCACCCTAAAGGGCCTGAACACACGGTCAGCACGCCAGGAATGTTTGTTGAACAGATAAAGGAAACGGGCAACAGCAGAATCGAAACAACATCTGCAGTCGAAAGCTTTGCTGCACCCCCGCCCAACCCGCCCCCAAACAACAATTCTGTAAACAGGACTGCAAGTCCAAGGACTGCTGAATCTCTCTGGCTCAGGAAAGATCCCCCAGCAATTCCCTCTGGATTCTTCAGGAACAGAGTTGCTTTCTGAGTAAAAGGGGTGTGGAGGTTGGGTCAGAGGCTCATCTAAGGACCAGAAGATCCAGCTCTGGATCAGAATGCTGCTTCTGGTGTGAGAGAAGGGTCACCTCTGAAGAAGTAATCTTCCAAGAATGGAGGGAATCTGGATGGCAGGAAGAGGGCAGGAACCTAAAGTTCCCTAAGTCAACAATGGCCCAGGTTACCCTGAGAACTCCTTCCTCCCTCCCAGACCCCTTATGGCCAGCAAAGGCGCGCGCGCACACACACACACACACACGCCAGGAGCATGGTGCCAGGTTCTGAGTCTCTCCTTCAACTTCCGCTTTTTGCCCAGAGTACTTGCCCTTTCCAGCTCTCCAAACCAGCTTTCTCATGTGATTTACACCCTCCTATAAGTTCTAGCTCTTCTGTGATTTCTCTAAGTGGAACAGATTGATGATCCCCTTGCAGCCCCTATCTGGATAGGAAATGTCCCCAAATTACATATGCCATTCCAAATTTGGGCACACCCTCCTTCATGTCATTCCATGACATGCACAAACCTTACACTGGACTTCTGCTTGTTTAGAAGTTTTATCCCTCAGTATGTTTGAGTCGCACATGTGCAGGTGCCTCTCCCTGTCTGAAGTGAGCCAGCAGGACCATGACAAGGCAGCAATGGACCAGTATACATCCACTGAGCCCCTCTGTGTGCCAGGCACTCTGCTGGGAGCTGGGTTCCAGGACAATTGCCCCGACTTTGGGGAACAAGGGCTGCCGATGCAAGCAGGGCTTGTTTAGGAGGCTTTCAGATGGTGGTGACTGGGACTTCCCTACAAGACTCACTCACCTGGCCCACCCCACCAAGCTGGCCTTCCTTGGCACCACCGTGCTGCTGGCTCCCCAGTCCTTATCCCCTCTGCACACTGGAAGGAAAGCCAAGAAGATGCTCGCATCCTGGAGAGAGCCTACACACTTACCCTCTCCCCAGCCCTCTGTGATCATTTAATGGTTGGTTTCATTCAAATAACTCAAGGTAATGTAAGCCATGCTGCCCACACGGATGCTAACAGCAATATATAGATTCCCCTGCATTCTTGCAGGGAACTCATGTAATAAAATAATGGGGGTGGAGAAGAAAAGGGCCATTTACAGACCAACAGGATTACAGGGGAAGAAAAACAAGTTGGTGATGGGGGTGGGAATGTAGCAAACCAGCCACTAGTGGAGGTATCAGTAGGGCTGGGGTGGTAGGAGTCAGCGGAAGGGGTAAGAGCTCTGCTTACCCCCAGAACCCACCCATTCATGCTGCAAAGGTCCTTGGCTGTTTATCCCAGAGGGCCTGGTGAGGTCCCTGAGTGGTGGCTCACCAGGGAAGCCTCCACTCACTGACAGACTTCACTCTTCCAGGGCTGGGCCTGGGTCACCCTAAGTCTGTGCCAAGATAGATGTATCACAGGTCCTCTTGACACAGAGTCCCCTAATGACTTCCCTGATCTGAGTTATACTTGGCTTCTAGAACTATTTCATAACAGAACCTTCCAGTTTCTCAAAGCTCCTGTCTTTCTGAGGTATAGAGAAAGTAGATTTGAGTTCAACACAAAGAGGATGTTAGTGATCACTGACTGTCTCTACCAATGGAATGAACTGCATCAAAATGAGTAAACTTGTGGGGCACGGTGGCTCATGCCTGTAATCCCAGCACTTTGGGAGGCCACAGCGGGTGGATCACCTGAGATCAGGAGTTTGAGACCAGCCTGGCCAACATGAAGAAACCCTGTCTCTACTAAAAATACAAAAAAATGTAGCCATGGTGGCGCATGCCTGTAATCCCAGCACTTGGGAGGCTGAGGCAGGAGAATCGCTTGAGTCTGGGAGGCAGAGGTTGCAGTGAGCCGAGATTGTGCCACTGCACTTCAGCTTGGGCGACAAGAACAGGACTCCGTCTCAAAAAAAAAAGGGTAAACTCCCCATTCCTGGAAATATTCAGGCAGACCTCTTGCCCTGTGCTGGGGAGGGTGCTGAAGACAGTCCAGTTCCAAAGGGAATAGCAAACCAGACCCTAAATCTAGGATTTGTGGGGCTTAAGTGTCTGTCTAAGCTCATCCTTTAAAAAGCCTCTTGGTCCCAGGGTTAATGTCTTATGCTTTTCCCTCTCCTGGCCCAATGAGAGGCATCCAGGGAGCTGAATTCACGGTTCCATGCTCTCTCCAAGCACGGCACCTCAGCCCTGTGTGGGCGAGGCTGTTGACCTTGATCTGCGTCCTGCCAGCTCACCCGTCGTCAAGTACCCTGTTCACACACCCTGGGGGAGTCTGCAGGAGGGCCTCCCAGGCCTTTCCGCAGACTTGCGTTTCTGATGGCTACTTTGGTCAAGGACTCTTTAACTTCTGCTTCTTTGGAGGAGAAGAAATGGGAATAGAAGGTCCCCATTGCACTACCCTCTTAGGGGCTGGTTTGCCAGGGTTAAGGATTATCCAGGCTACTGGGCTAATGACCAGTTTACTTTGGAAAAGTGAGAGATTTAAGACTTGTGCAATTGGTAGGTGAGAATTCATTCAGTCCAACCCCCTCACCATTCAGAAGAGGACACTGAGGACTAGAGCGAGGAAGTGACCTGCCTTAGGTTACACAGCTTGCCAAAGCTGGCCCCACACCCTGACTCCCAATCCAGCAGTCTTGCCAGCGTCCTACAGAGCCCCACTCTAGCCGAAGGATTCGGGCAACCTATGTGAGCCAGCTCAGGCATAAAGCACCTAACTCAGAGCAGAGACACAGCAGCCTCTGCTCCTCGGATGAGAAGCTGACCTTACATGGAAATATTCAGAAAGACACACACAATGTGTGGGAGTGAGGAGGGAGGTGGGCATAATGCTTCATAATCTCTCTGTAAGCCCTGCCCAAACTCTAAGCATGCCAGCTGGGCTGCAGAATTTTTTTATTAATCCACACAACACACTTTTGCTTGCTTGAGACAAGCTTCTGCTGGAGTGAGGAAAGAAAGGAGAGAAGGGGGATCTGGCTCCGAAGGCAGGGGCACGAGTCCTCAGGTACAAAAATCTCAGGAACTCTAAGCAATTTTTATAGGCAGAAGGGAAATGGGCCATGGAAGAAGGGAAAAAAGAAAAAAAAAATCTAGGGTCACATAAGCTGTATTGATCTTCATCTTTCCTGTGCAAAAATGGCATGAAAAAGAATGAGGTTAACAGCTACAATGTCAGAAGAGCCAGCAGAGGAGAAAGTGAGGATCACAACTTAGGAAGAAAGATCCATACCTGGTGACTGGGGGTTCCTCAGGAAGGCTGTGGGGCAATGACTGTCCTGTTACCCCCAGGGGTGACATCTCCAGGGGAATCTTCCACCCCCAGCCCCGGCCCCATCTACATTATCTCCTAGAACCAGAAGTGGCTGCAGGTGAATGCCAGGACCTACTGCGGAGGGGCATATGGCAGACCGGGGAACCTGTGCTGTCACGGGCTTCTGACAGGCTCCCCGACCTGGTCTCCAGAAACGTGGGAACTGGCTTCCAGTTCTCTGCTGGCTGGGCTGTGATCTCTCTAGTGGACTAGGAGGGGACCGGCTGAAAGGCTAAGTGATGCCCAGAGCTGCTGTGGAGTGGGTACGGATGTCACCAACTCCCAGACCAGGACACTAGCAACAAGGCTCCCTGGAACCAGAATCTCTCAAGAGCAGGAGACGGCATGAGATTTTAAAAGTTATTATAAAAGATATTTACATAGTATGCATATTTACAATTTTCCCTCTTTTTTTTTTCGGAGGGGCAAAACCACGAAGCTTAGAATACATGAAAGTTTCCCATTTCCTTCTTGTGTGTTTTCCTTCCCTTTCGCCAGTATGTGCTTCCGCTGCTGTGAACCACTGCCTGCCTGCCACAGGTGTCCTTGTCCCTGTTGGCCACATGAGCCGCCATGCCCACACTCGTGTGCCTACTGATCTTGTCTCCCTTGACTCTGACCTCCCCTTTGTCCATTCTTCATCCACTCTGTGTCCACCCTTCACCCTCAGAACCTTTGCCAACAGAGCCCAAGAGTCTCTGGTCCTGGTGTGGTAGGACACTGAGGGCGCACGCATTTCCTCTCCTATGCTAAAGTCAGAGGCTGTGGAAGGATATTTCTCCACCTCCCAGGAAGGCATTTCAGGCTCCCAAATGCCTCCAGTGGCAATCCAGTGGAAAATGATAGGCAAGAGCAGACACCGGTCAGCCCAGTGCCAGTCTGAATCCCAGATTCTCCACTGGTCAGTGGTAGGCTCCGAGCAGGCTTCCTCAGCTACAAAACACAGATAATAGCAATACTGCTCTCATATAGTCACTGGGAGAGCTAAATACATAAAAATAATTAATAACATTATAAAGGCTCAATAGTATTAGCTGTTATGATTGCTGTCAATGTTGCTGTTAGGGATAATGACAGTCATCTCACAAGTCAGGGTGAACCTATTTCTACTCATTCAGTCTTCAGTGGAGTGGCAAACAGCTGTTTCTCCACCTTCTGGCTAACAACCCTAAAGAGACTCAAACACAGCTATTAAATCGTCATTTCTGTTGTGGGGCAGCCTCTTTCCATCTCGAAACCAACTGTGGATGGCACTTTCCTGGGGGGATGCTGGATGGCTGACCCTGTGTACTCTCCTGCTGTGACCCCTCAGCTCACTGCAACCTCCACCTCCCAGGTTCAAGAGATTCTCCTGCCTCAGCCTGCCAAGTAGCTGGGATTACAGGTGCCCATCACCACTCCCAGCTATTTTTTGTATTTTCAGTAGAGACAGGGTTTTATCATGTCAGCCAGGCTGGTCTCGAATTTCTGACCTCAGGTGATCCACTCACCTCAGCCTCCCAATCCTTCTCATTTTAAACATTCATTTGTTGATCATGTGCTGCTCTTACTAAATGGTCTGCTCCAGATAATTTGCCTGTTCTGTTCACAGATACGTCTTTGGCCTCCAGCATGATGCCTGTTGCATGGTAGACCCACAATATTTGTTGAATAAACAATCAAATGAATTAATGTATTTAATTTTTCCACCAAAATGATCTTTTAAGGGCCAACTGAAATGCCACCTCCTCCAAGAAGCCTTCCCTGAACCTTGCCTCCTCCATCTTCTTCTCACACTTTCCTGTCCTTGATTCATGCCTCTGACATTGTTGAGCCCAGAAATGTACAGCTCTGTGAACACAGGCATTTCTCTTACTGGACTAAAGCTCCTAATGAAGCCAGTGGACTCTAATGAAGTCAAAGGACCTCAGTCTGAACCCAGTAATGCTACTACCAAGTGGGAGCTTGGGCACAATATTTTAATCTTCTCACAATCTTCTCATATGTAGAATGGGAACCTAACATCCACCTCAAGGGATTTAGTCACCACCCCTTTCTCTCTTTGCAGCTCCTCATATCAACTAGGACTGGGTCATCTTCATAGTGTCAGCTCCATGCATGTTTGCTGAATTAGTGAACCATCACTTCCCCTAGTTTCTTACCAAGGGCCCAAGACAGATGTCTCCTAGAGGGGGCAGGTCACAGGAGGCTCTGAGTGATAACAGCGGGTGCATCTGACATTTTTCTCCAAGGGAAAGGAAGGAGTAAATGAGAGAAGTGGTGTCTTAAGTGTCTGGAAGTTCTGCCAAGAGCTTGGCACTGCAAGAACCAGGACAGTGTCACCCACGAAGGCTGTACCACTCTGAAGCAGCATCACTCTTGGACAAGCAAAAATGGTCCTTGGTCTGTGGCCATTTAGACCCCATGTGCCATCCACATGCCAATGTAAGGGTCTCTTTTATTATTATTATTATTATTATTTTAGCAAAGCTCATAAATTCTGCTTTCTTGGGTGAGTACTGTTTGTTGAGTACCCACAAAACAAACAAACAAAAAAAACCCCACAAAACAAACAAACAAACAAAAAAACCCTTGTTTTACGCAGAAACCCAATCTGACCTTTTGGCTTCAGCAGAAACACAGTATAAAAGGGAACTTCCACAGGTGAAGACAAGAGACTGAATCCAAGCTTCAGCAAAGCTGTTCACAGACAGCACCAAAGTTTCTACTGGGGGCAGGTGCCAGAGAAGTAGGGCATGAGGCAGGAAATGCTCCCCATACCCTCTTCTCTTCCCTCCCTTCATCTTTCCCTGGCCAATCTCATCTATTTTTTCTGCTTCAGCTGATGATTTTGGAAACGGCCTGTTTATCCTCTTTCTCCCTGCTAAGCTCCAGACCCATCTTTCCACCTGTCTGCCAGCCACCTCAAGGACACCCAGGGTTAACTGCAAACAACACAGGTCCAAAGCCAAGCTCGCTGTCTCTGTCTTCCCTCTTGACCTCCTGACAACCTGTTCCTTCTCTAAGGAACTCCAACCTCCATACCTCTACTCATGCCAACTCCATACCTCTACTTATCCAGTCTTATAATTCCAGAGTTCTTTTCTTCCTGAGTGTCATTCCATTCCAGTCCTTTCTCTTCTATTTCATTGCAACTGTCTTAGTCAAGCCTTCTTTACCTCTTACCTGGCTTAATCTTCTGGCTGACTGTCCTGTGTCCAAGGGTACCCTTCCACATTCATCCAGAAGACAGATGCCAAATAAATCTTCCTAATGAATACACACTGGACTACCTTTAGTGGTTCCCTAATGCCTATCAAATGAATTCCTTAGCCTAATATTTTAGGCTCTCTGCATCTCTATCAAATCTTTTGTTACTGCTTTTCTCTAGCTATTTTCCTATTTGTATATCTTAAACACTAGCAAACCAGCATATTAAGCTTCCCAAACATCAAGCCCTTTTGCAATTTATTAGGATTTCCCATTTCCACATATCAAAATCCTATTCACCACTGTTGGTCTAGCCAAAATCTCCTTTCCATGAAGCCAATTGTTCATTCATCAGCAAGTGTTTGTTAAGCATTTATTCTGTACTCCTGATCTTTTCAGCACATGCCCCATTCTCCCTTGTACACTCTCATGGACATACTCCAATTCCCCGCTATACTGACAACTTCTTTGGGACAAGCCTCATGTTTTCTTTATTTCTATATCCCCCAAAATGCCTACTAATATGCCTTGCAAATTCAACTGGATGTTGAATAATGTTTGTTGAACTGAATCAAGATTTGTGCTGCCCATGGTATTGATATCGTTTAGTTTAATTCTCTTAGTTTTCTTTTCTGCTGAAGTATGCGTGTCCAGAAAGAAGTAAAAATAAACTAATGATACTCCTCAGCAGCTATAAGCCTGTAATTATGGTTAACTCTCGGTTATCCATGCCACTGGAAAAATAGCACTGGAAAAACTCCCACATCAGAATCATAAAAACATTCTTTCCATCAGTCTTTGACATGCATTGTTTAGTTTTTAAGCAGCTGATTTTCCTTTTTAATTGTTTGGCTGATCAGTTGATATCTGCATTTACAGTCTTTCAATAACTGGCTGGGCAATAGGGATAGAAGGAAAGATGGAGGACTATGCTACTGGGAGAAATCCAGTTCAGAGCGAAACATTTACTTTGTACAACCTTGAAGGCAAGGCTCTGGCCAGTCAGAACATCATAGGCACTTGGAGTGTGTCAGCAGGGCCCCATGGTTTGGCCATTTCTTTTGGATGACTGCAAAGGGTAGAGATTTCCCAGTCTCCTAAACAGCCCACTCTGGTGTCCAAAATTTGCTTTCATATAAAGAAGATAACAAAGTTCCACTGGGACTGATAAGGTTCTGGGATGGAGGGAGGGCTATGTTTCCAGTCCTGCTGGGATCCGAAGGAGCTGGCTGTGCCACTGGTAACCACTGGGTGCAAATCAAAGAAAATGTGATTTGCAATTTTGCAATGATAGCTAGATAATGTAGGGGGGAAGTTCCCCTTTTCCACTTCTGAAGCAAACAAATATCACATGTGGTAGATTCGGCAGCTGCATTAGTTGGGGAAAATTGATGCACATTTCATGTGTCAGGGAGCTGAATCCCAGAGAATGGAGCCAGCCTCCCAGAAAATGGTTTCTTTATATAGTTCCATCTATTTATTGTTTGATTGGGTTTTCTGTATATTAAATTCAAGCTGTTCTGCCACTCATGGGCATTATGATGTGTTGGCTCCGTAGGAAATAATGAGGGTGATGGGATTTTACAGCATTGCATTACAAAGGAGGCGTCCCCAGCCTCATCCATCTCTCCATCAACTAGCTTGTGCATGAGGTGGCACTTATATTAAAACAATTTTTCTGATCCAGTTTAATGACACTCATTCGAGTCCTGACACCCAGAATAAGATTACACGAGCTAAATGCAATCTTCCTCTATCCAGTCATGGTCAGCAAAGGCTCAGCTATCTTCACTCTCCAGTCCTCGTCTTCCCATACACCCGTCATTTGCATTGAGCTAGTTGGAGGGAGGTAGGAGTGGGGAGAAAATGCCTGTGTTCTGGCCAGAGAAAAGCAGACTGGACAGAGGCTGGAGTCTGAACTTGTTTTGGAGGCTGCGGCAGCTGAGCCTTCTGGCAGAAAACTTTGAATACCCAAAAGCATTGCGGGAAGTCCTTCCTGCTTGTCACTAGAAGTTGGTTTGAGGTCAATACTGCACACTTCTTCCGAAGAAATTTCTGGGGGCCTGGTCCCTGTTTCCCAGATTTAAAAAAATAAAAAACTTGGACATCACTAGAGGATGAACACTTAAGATATGAGTATTTGGTAGAGTATCAGCTTCCTGGAAGTGGTTGGTTGTGTGCAGAGCCACCTGCCTGAGGATAGCGGGTGGGAGGTGAGGAGACTCAGAGCTAAAAGTCTCTGTTGCTTTCCCTGATGGGAAAGAGTTCTCAGCTACAGTGGAGCATGGACGAGAGCCCTGCAATGGCCTGGGGCAGGGGCTCCCTCCTGGGTGGGGGGAAACAAAAATACTCAAGTAATTACTGAGGGGCATTTCCCTGCTCCTGAGGAGGGAAATGCTGCCTTTTATTTACACTATCTTGAGGCAGAATAATTGCTGCTCCTCAGGAGGAATCCTGGTTGTGTTTAATGGGTGTGTTTAAAGAGAGAAACCCAAACAAAACCAAACAGAGAGATACAGAGAGAGATTGGGATTGATTTTGAGGGATTCCAGAAAAGATCCGTGAAATGGGCACCAGCCTAGAAATCCCTTTCCAAAAATTGCAGCAATTTGAATTGCTGAATCAGAAGACAAATTCAATGTGATGCTCCCGGTGTGAAGCACCCAAAAGGCTCAGATCCTACTGGTGTAAATTAATCTCTTCCTTCTCTGCAGCCTGAAGCCCTGTGGCTTCCTCTGCTGCAGCTATCATAGCTGCTGAGTTTTAGAGTGGCATCTCTGTTTTCGTGTCTGTGTCAACACTGTCCTCCTCATGGCAGGAAGCACTGTGCCCAGCCACTTGCTAAGTGCTCAGTAAATGCTGCCCGGGTTGAAAGGAAAGTTCTCTCCAGGTACAGACGCTGCCTGCTTACTGCCAGCATCAGGCCTACTCTGAGATGCTGATGCTACAACTCAGGTGCTCTGACTTGTTTGTTACATGCTGAGGTCTCGGCTGCCCCTGGCCTTGGAGCCATCCTGCAAGGCCTTGAGATTTCTTCTTGTGAAATGCTTCTCCCAGGGGTAGAGAAGATCTTTAGGACTGTGTCTTCCGAGCCAGTCCCCTGTTGTGGGAGCTGGTGAAGTTTTCAGCTGGCTTGGTGGGAGCAGGACCAACAAGCACTTCCTGAGAAAGCTTCCTGGTGCCTCTACATTCAAATATATGCAGAATTGCTCACTTCTCCCATTTCCACTGCCGCCACCCTCAGTCCCAGCCACCTTGATTTCTTGCCTGGATTATTGCATTAGCTTCTCCCTTACAAGGTATTTACTATCTGGCAGCCAGAGCAATCCTTTAAAAATGGAAGTCAGTGGCTCAAAACCCTCCATGCCAAGCAGAGTAAAGACAAAGTTCTTGTGGTGGTCATGAGGACCCTACATGAGCTGCTTCCCCTGTTACCTCTCCGGACTCATCTCCTGGTACTCTCCTGTCCCCTGCTCTTGCAGCTTGACCATTTGGACCTTCTTACCTTTTCAAGAACAGCGTACCAAGGCCCCTCCTGCCTGTTAGACTTTGCCTGTTGGACTTTGCATTTGCTATTCCCTCTGCCTGGAATGCTGTTCCCCAAGCTATCCTCATTCCTTCAGGTCTCTGCTCGAATATCTGAGAGGCCCTTATTGACCTCCTAACATGAAATAGCAACTATCCCTTGCTCTGCCCAGCCCCGCACAATCAGCACTCCACAATTGTCATATCAGGCTTTAATTTTCTCTGCAGCCTGATAAGATGTATTTATTTATTTGCTGTTGGGTGCTGTCCACTAGAATGTAGGCTCCACAAGATCAGAGACTATTTTCTTCTCTGCTGTATTCCCAGTGTCTAGTAGGTGCTCAATAAACATTTGTTGAGTAAATAACTGAATGGAGAAAAACATCATGGGGTAGAGGGGCTTACCTATGGCCCCCCTTCTCCTCCTCCCTGGCCCCAGAGTCTGCAGGAAAAAGCGTAGCCAAGTAGCCAAGAGTTGGATGCAAACTTCCCTTGTAAGAAAGCCCCAACCCTGCTAAGCCTAAAATCAGAACCACAGAATGCCCTGCCTGACCTCCCTATCTCCACTCTGTCCACAAATATCATGTCTGACATGACTATATAGCTAACATGTAGATAGCATGTTCATTGGTTCTCATATTGGCAGAAGATGGTTATCAAATGAGAAAACTAAACAAACGAACCTGAGTGAACAAATACTTAATTGAGACACACTATATATCAAGCTCTGTGTAAGGCACGAATCATGCATGATCTCTGGAACAGAGAGCTCACATCCTGGGGGAAAGACACATAAACAGCTGAAGTTCACAAAATGTGGCAATGACAAGACAGAGTAATGCAAGGGCTACAAGAGGAGGCAAAAGAAGTGTACCCAGCTCCTGGAGGTGACACGGGGCTGAGTTTGAAGGATAATGTGTATCAGCCAGACACCGAAGTAGAGTGAAGGGTAGTCTCTGGAGCACCAGAAAGAGTGTTCAAGTTCAAAGGTAGAGAACTGGGTCTCATTCAATTCATGTTGCCTGAGCCTTACATTGGCTGATGTGCAATCATAGTGCCTATGTATTCTCAGAGCCTGCCATGCTGCCTGGAGTATAGGAGGCACTCAATAAATGTTGAACGAATGAAAGATTCCTTGTTGAGATGCAGTTCTGCACCCTCGCTTAAGAATTTCAGCACCAGAGAACTGTCAACAAAGAAATGTCAACAGAGAAATGTCAACAAAGAAAAGGCTTTGAGGTCTTTTGTTCCCAATAGGTGTCCTCAGATAAAAGTCCCCTAGGCAGGGACCCACCCCCAGGTAGATGGACACTATTAGCCAGTGTCCTGGGGTCAAGGTGCTTGCACATTGGGAGGAGCTTTGATGGGCTCCGGAGGCAGTAGATAAAGGTGCAGATAAAATTTCAGGTATTGAAGGGTTAACAAAAACAGATCTCAGACTGGCTCTACTTCTGGCACTATGGGGAGGCTTATCAAGTACCCCATTCTGTGGTGTGCCTGTATCGATCTCCCAGGCTTAGTCTCCCTGTCTCTTGGAACCTCAGGCAGGCCCCTTCCAGGATTATGTTTTAAAGTGAAATGCAAATCACCTGGAGGCAGCTTCCTGCTTGGAAGAAGTAAAAATCAATTCTGTTTTCATTAAAGTGATTTTTGGACACTGTCAAATGCTCTCTCATCTCAGAGCACGGGGTGACAGACAGGCTGCTGGTCTCAATTACATAACTGAGACAACCAGTAGCAGTGGGCCATCTCATCAGGATCAGACACTGCTCTGAACCCCTCCCGAAGATGCCCAAGAGCAGCCTCATCCAAACTAGGCCCGGAGCTGGCCTCCCCTGGTCCTTGTGGATGCTTGCTCGCAAGGCTTTCCTCCCACATGCTCTCCTCTTTCCCAGACCCTCCGGAGCTTCTCCCATGGACTGTCCGGGATAATCATGATGCCAAATGAAATTAAGAAGGGAAATCTGCTTTGAGAGAGTTTACGTCATATAATGCATTCTCAAAGTAGTTAGGTTGGTCTTATTTAAAATTGGGAGTTCTATGTTATCCCTTCCCTCTGTTAACTGAGATAACTGAGGATTGATTTTATTTATAGCGTCAATTATGAGGATGGAAATTAATCCTCAAATGGGGCATTTGGGAACTCAGCTGTCAGGGGGCTCAAGGGAAACCTAGGCAGAGCATAAAGGGTCTTCCCCAGTAGCACAAGAGGCTGCAAAGGAAAGCCATCCTCAAGCCCTGACAGCAGCTGGGCTGTTATTGTTCTTGTGTGCTTAAGGTATTCTGAGATATTAACTAAACGGTAATAATTGGTTCCAGGAGATCTCTCCCTGGAGGATACCTGAGTAACTCATCAACGAGGTGCTGGGAAAGCAGGCAGAGAGGGCAACCAGAGCAGGAAGAGTGAATGCCTTTACTCCGCATATCAGCTCTCCGTGCATCAGTGGGCTCTGCCCTGCAGAAGAGCTGGAGACAGTCCCGCTCCAGACTGGAAACAGGAACTCAGGGAAGGACCAGGGAAGGGAGTGTTTGGAGAAAGGAAGAGGTAGATGTCTACTGGGAGCTGTTGGAAGCAACTGAATGATGGCAAGATATTGGTCCTTGGTATTCCATGGCCACTTGGGACTCAAATGCCAGTGTAGAGTAAGAAAAAGATGGACTTTCTGGAATGGTTGAACAAGGCTACAATTAACCATGAATGTGGTCAGGACAGAAACTAGCCATGGAAGAGGGAAAAGTTTCCAGGGTCAAGTCAGCAAAACGTCCAGTAAAGACAAGAAGATCTCCACAGTACTGCAGGACAGCCCAGGGAATAGATCAGACACCAAGTAAAGGCTGCTCTCCTCCCTCCTGGGGGACCAGGGCTGGGGCAGAATACATATATCTGAGGGGGCTTCAGGCTGTGCAGGCTCAAATCTCAGATCCACCTTCTAGAGAGAACAAGTAGGTCTAGAAGGGACTGAGAATAGTATCAGGTCAAACAAATGGAAGAGTCATTCCATTCACACTGGTTCATCCATTAAAAGCATTTTGCCAAGCACTTGCTATGTATAACCAAGCAACGAGCCTGGTAATGGTGTCAACTGCCAACTCAGGTCAAAGTCAAAGTAGCCTGACCCAGCAATGAGCTGCACTAGCCAGGACAGAGGGAAAGAAAAAGGTTGCTTTCTCATTACTTATCTGAGTTTAAGGAAGACACTACTAAAGGTTTCCTTTCTTGCCCGTTTGTTTCTCCTCCCAGAAGCTAGACATTTAAATGCATGGGGAAGGTAAAACAAACTTGTTCATTGTCAGATGTGGGGTGAGGGAGCCCACCAGGTCCACATTCAGGGAAAGCACGCTTCTCCCTAATGCAGGCACCCTTCCTTTCACCCTCCAGCAGAATCTACCAGTGGCCTCCCAAGAAAGTAAAAATGAGACCAAGATAGTCCACCTTGATGCTGGACTTGCCCCTTAATCTACAGGGTGAATGATAAAAGAAGTCAGCGGTTTCCCCAGAGCATTAAAACATGGATTAATCGCCATTAATTTCTAAGGCAGTATTTAAACTGCTCAGAAGGAAATGCTTTATTTTTAAAATCTCCGTGTGTCTGGTACAGTGCCTGACACATAATACTCATTGGGCTGATGCTTTCTTGACTGGCAATATGACTAGAAGAGAGTATCACACCCTGAGGCCATAATAAAAAAGTAATAACCCTGAAGGTCTGATTTCTACCTAGGGGACCTGATGGCATGGGAATGAGTAGTAGGGTGAAAGGAGAA
This sequence comes from Chlorocebus sabaeus, assembly GCF_047675955.1. NCBI lineage: Eukaryota > Metazoa > Chordata > Mammalia > Primates > Cercopithecidae > Chlorocebus > Chlorocebus sabaeus. Next base: position 24,608,836 of record NC_132923.1, on the reverse strand, counting down.
AGGGCACTGGAGCAGCCAGATTGGTATTTGAAAATTAGTTCTGCTCCTTATCAGCTACGTGACTATGGAAGTTTATATAATCTCTCTGAGCCTCAACTTCTGCATCTTCATAAGGTATAGAATTTTTTCCAACCTTGCAGGGCTGTTGTAAAAACTTAAAGAGATAATATATGCAAAGTTCTCAGTATACTGTCGACATATAGTAGACAATCATATGCTGTTATACTACTAATAAAAAGCAATGAGCAGGTGGTTATCAGCATGCCTGTTTTCCTCCACATGGCTATCCTGAAGGATCTCTCTGGTGTCATGAGTCCCATCAAGGGGCATCTGAGGGCACTGGGCAGTCAGAGCCACATCAGGAGCTTGACTAGAAGTGAAAGTGAGGTGTTTGGCCACGGGTGAGGTCCCCTTCAGGAAGGTGAAGGGATGGCTAGGGTCAGCCTAAAAGGGATAAAGATGATCTCCTGACAGCACAACTTCTCCAGCCCATTTTATCCCCAAAATACCCCACTGTGCCAAAAAGCCCACATCTGCCACCTGAACCAAGAGAAACAAGGTCAAATGACCAAACATTCTTACCTACTCTGGGTGAGCAGCCATTTGATGTGTGTGTGTGTGTGTGTGTATGTGTGTGTGTTGGAGTCGGAGGAAGGGGCAGGGTGGTTCTGTCAGACACATGAAAAGTAAAGGGAATGCCTTAATCAAATGTGGCCTTCACAAATGAATGGTGACACCCTTGCTCTTCCCCTTGCTACTCCCTCCTTCTCGTGTGTGGCAGAATGACAAATGTAATCATTTTAAAAGTTCTCATCACCTGCTCAGTCATTCCCAATAAGCATATGCAGCACTATGGAAAACCCGACACTACTGCATCCGGGTTTCGGCCAGGAAAAAAAAAAAAATCAAATCACCAGGACACCACCAACCAAACTGTCAAAGACAAAATAAAAAGCTTCATGAATTCTCCATCAGCAATATAACGCTTCCTGGCCTAAGCAAATATAGACCCAGTATATGAATTGTGGAGGGATTTTGCATTAAGCTCCATGGTTTCTAATAGGTGAGGTAGAAACCCCTAAGAAATCTATGTTTCCATAAAGCCACCTCTATTGGCTCTAATCCTGTTAGGGTGAAGATTAAAATCTCTTTCCTGAGCTCCCTTCCTCTGATGGAAAGCTTCACATCTCAGCATCATGGATACATTTCTGTGACCTCAGCTGGAGAGGGAACCTCAGAGAGACAGAATTACTATGACCTCCCCGAGCACCTGTCCCTCCTTCTGATGTCCCTGCTTCTGTGTCTGACCACATGATCCATTCAGACCATCTCACAGTCACCCAGGTCATTCAATCACTGACTCAGACTAAGAAAGCAAGACTGATATTGCTTTAGAAAGAAAGAATAAACCAAGTGCCTCACTTTGCGGAAAATCCAGGTTCAGAGTCACTTAGAGAAAGTCTGCTCAGAGCTACTGAACCCTTGAGTGTCTGTGGCAGCACAGGAGAAAAGCACAACAAATGGGAAAATGGCCTGCAAATATACTACAAAGAAAAAATGCAGAAAGGATCCAAAAAGAGTGCTCTTGGTGTCTTCTGCTAATGGACATCTGAACCCCCGAACTTCTCAACAGTCTCCTCCCTCCCCAACCACTGCCCTGACCTTCTCCCCAAGCAGCCCCTATATGCACAGATGCATATACGAATGCAGACATCACCTCACCCTGAGACTTCACACGCACACAAGGCACAGCTGAAAAAAGAACTGGTGACTTAATTTTCTTAGTTCTATAAAACACATGCCCCCACCTCAAAAAGAAAACTCAACTCCCATCAAGCCACCACCCTTAAACAGATTACTCATGGGCTTTCCCCTTCCCATACAGCAACTCCCCCTGCCCCCACCACTTGGGTAAGGGACTCCCTCCTCCTCTCCCCATGGTGACACCATCAAGGCTTCAGAGGCCATCCAGCTGTCCTCCAACCTCCATCCTGGTTTCATCCACCAGTGCTGACTTACCCCAGTGTGGTCATGGTGACAATGGTGTACCAAAACGAGGCAGGGATGCTTGTGAACTTGCTGGCCGAGGAGCCCTTCTCGGCATAAAACATCACAGTGGCAAAGATGATGATGGCCATGGTGAGGGAGAAGAGGAGAAAGCCCAGTTCCGAGGCACAGCTCTTCAGTGTGTACCCCAGGATCCGCAGGCCCTGGGAGTGGCGGGAAAACTTGAAGATCCTGAAGACGCGGAAGACCCGGAGCGTGACGAAGGCGCCGGACACGTCCTCATTGTTGGTCATGACCAGGCCGATGTAGTAGGGCATGATGGCCACCACGTCGATGATGCTCATGACGCTGCGGATGAAGCGGTAGCGGCTGGGCGCCGCGAAAAGCCGCAGGAGGTACTCCACGGTGAATATCATGACGCACGCCGTGTCCAGGCAGAAGAAGGCCACCGAGTAGCGCTCCCCGCACGGCAGCTCCTTGCTGCCCGGGACCGTGCCGCACGGCACCGTCTCCACCACATTGGTGATGACCGAGACGGCGATGAAGAAGCCAGTCACGTAGTAAAAGACCAGGGCCAGCGTGCTGGTGTGGGGGTTCTCGAAGGCCCGCCACATGGTCTGGCGGAAGCTGAGCGAGGGCATGGACTCCTGGTTGTTCTCCGAGTCGTTGTCGTCCATGAGCCGCTCGGCGTTCTCCCTCTTACGGTCCTTGTACTCCTCGTAGCAGCAGTCCCCGATGATCTCAGGGAGGATGCCGTAGAAGGCCAGCTCATCGTCGTAGGCAGAGATGCATTCGTAGCGCGGGTAGTGCAGCTTCCCCGTGCGATAGAAGTTGAGCACGCAGCGGAACACCTCGGGGTCCCGGTCGAAGAAGTACTCCTTGGTGTCCTCGTTGAAGAAGAACTCCTTCTCCGTGCTGCCCAGCAGGGTGTCCGGGTAGCGCTCCAGCGTGGTCCTCCAGGTCTGGAACCTCCGCCCACTCACGTTGAGGACGATCAGTTCATCCTGCCGCTTGTTCTTGTCGGCCGGGGCCAGAGGCATGGGGCAGTTGGCCACCGGCATCCACCCGATGGCCGCAGCCCGGGCAAAAGGCAGCCAGGCCGCAACTCCGGCTGCCATGGTGACTCCAGCTCTTGGGCCGGCAGCCGCGCGGACACTGTGCACACCAGCTTGGAGTTAGTTCAGCAAACCCTGGGAGACAGGAGGGGAGAGAGAGAAGGGATGAGTCCATATCGACTGGCAGGTAAGAAATGGGACACAGGAAAGGATCACTGGTGAGTGAAACGGCCAGAGTCTCCAGGGCAGATTAATAAAACTGAAATCCCCCCACAGAGAGGTGACTTGATTCTTTGCCATCCAGACATTGGGAGAACACCTAGGTCCCGGAGCTCAGCTGGGTGGGATCGCCAGATGTTGCTGACTGCCTAACAAATCGTCAAGTTCCAAGAGGGCTCAGGAGCATTTGGAGGGAAGGCCTCTTTAGCAGGAAGATCTGGCAAGATGTGGGTAATAATCAGCTCTGAAAGGTTATGGTGTTATTACCAATTTAAATTGGGAGAGGGTAAATGAGTTCTTATTAAATGAATTTAAAAGTGGGATAAACATGCTAATTTTTATTTCACTCTTTCACCCACTGGGGTAATCAGGAATGGGGTGTAGATGAGGGAGATCAGGTAAACAATTCTTTCTACTCCTCCCTGGTGAGGAGGAGGCTGGGGCTGCCCAAGTCCAGAATATTCTCTGAGATGGCAGGTGACTACCAGGATTAGTGAGGTTCTGTCCCCAACTCCCATGGAGAAGGCTATCCCTGACAAAGTGCTACTCTGTGGGACACTCAGCCCCTACTCCTTGCCCTAGCAACCTAGTATCAAATTTTTCCCCTCAGACCCTCAGAGCCATGATGGAAAGACCTGGGAAAGGTTGTGAGGCAAGGCGGGGTCTCTTTCCCTGCTCTGTGAAGGGCGTCTTGGCTTCTTGGTTCACCTGACTTCGATGCATCGTCTCTTTCCCTCCCCAGAGGAAGCCGATCCACGCTCACTGCCGTCCCTAGATTCCTCTCCTCCCGTCTCCATCTGCCCACCATCCATAGCTCCCTCAGGTTATATAACAACACTCCTTCCCATGGCAGCCTCTCTCACCTGGCCCCTACTCCACCCTCAGAGATTTTTCCAGAGCCAGGCCACCCTGTCCCTTCACCTCTCTAAACCACACTGCATAAGCACTTCCCCAATACCTGTGTGGACAGAGGGAGCAATAGCACAGAGAATTATATTTGGCTTTGGGAAGCAGATTTACCTTTCCAAATCTGGCTTTTAAAAGATGATAGTGAAATCGCTCTGCAGTCCCCAAATGTATACCATCTGTGGGAAGGCATGTGGTGACACAGAAACACACGTAACAGAAATTGGAAATTGTTTGGGGTTGACACACTCATCTCCACTAATCCTAAACTGATCACACAGAACAAATCCTAACTCGGAATTATTTGGGCCCTCTAGAATTCGGCTGCTGTGATTCTATGTTTAAATAAATGAGGAAGAGGTGAGTCTTGGAAATTTTTTTCTGTTACACAAAGACTTGTATAGGGAGTCGATCTTCATCTCTCCCTATAAACCTGCTTCACCTTCTCCTGACTCCCAACTCTTCGAGGTTTTTCAGGTCTCTACCTCCCTCAAACTCCTGAGCTGCCACTGGACTCTTCTGCTCAGATGCCTCTGAAGTGGACAGGTTTAAACAGAACCTGCCTCCTTGTAAAAAGCTGCTGTTCGCCTTTTCTTCATGACGTCCCTAACCGCAGGGCTGTCACCTTGACCATTTTTCTCTAAAGAGTTGCCAAATAATAAGCAATAGCTCTTACTGCCCTCATGAAGGCCCAAAGTCCCTCGGGCCTCCTTCCCATGGACCTTCTTGTCGCTCACTCTCACACCCACCCGTTTTCTCCTGTTCCCCTGAAATCCATTCTTCTCAGTGTTATCTCCCTAAAGCAAGGTTCTGATTGTATGTTACCCCATGACCTACAAAATAAAGTCCAAACTCCTTGGCCTGGCATTCCAGTATTCCCACAAATAGATCCTAGCTTCATACTCCAGCCCAAAGGCCCAGGCACCCATCCTAGTCTCCAGCAATAAGACCAAGACCTGTTCATGGATAGACCCTGGGGAGGTCTGCCTCTGGACCACTCTTCCTTCTCATGAGAATATCCTTCCCCTGGACCCCTCCTATTAGAATCCTACCTATTTATCACCCTCTCTGTGATGCCTCCTCCTCTTCCCACTATGGGATTCTCTTCTTCCTCTAGGGTCTTGACTCGTCGTTTGCCCTCTTCCCTAGCACCTATCATCCCACAGCTAGGATTACACATACTTTATACACATATTATTAATAATGACTAACAATTGAGCACTTACACTATGCAAGGCATTACACTATCTCCCATAGATTATCTCATTTAACCCTCACAGCAACCCTAGGAAGAAGAGTCTGTTGTGTCCCCCATTTCATAGATAAGGAAAGCTAAAGCTTACTGAGACACAGCAGTCTAACAACCCCAAAGTGGCAGAATAGGGATTCCACCTCAGGCAGTCTGCTGAGGGCTGACAGTGTGCCAGGCACAGTACCACACGCTTACATGGAGCATCTCAAGAGATCCCACCAACAACCCTGAGGAGTAGACACCACTGTAGGCCATATTTTTTCTACAAAAGAAAGATGAAGCATAAGAAGTTGTAATAATTGTCTAAAGGATGTAATAAGTAGGCGGAGCCATTAAAGCCAGGCAGACTCAATGTGGAGTTCAAGAGTACAGCCAGACCACTCCCCAACCTTCCCTATCCCACACTAAGCTCTTTTGGGCAAAGGCCGAGATGCCTCCACTTTTATATCACAACCCAGAAGGCAGCACAGTGCACTGCATCAGTAGGTGCTTGAGCTGGGACCCCTGGTTTTATAGGTGCCATTTTTTCCCCATTAACTTTACTCTACGCCTTGCTAATATATTTCAGGGGTTGCCAAGGGTGAGCGTTCTGTCTCCAAACAGACAGTAAAATCTGAAGACAGATCTGAATCAAAAGAATCCAATTCAAGTATCTGCCTCTGACTCAGTCAAGTTTTCTAAAGAAGCCAATCTCTGCCTCAGTTTCCCCATCTGCATGCTAAAGGGAATTGTCACAGGGCCCTTCTCTCTCTAATAAAGGGAGGTTGAGTCAGATGCTACAGAAAATAACAGGAATGACAATGACATTTCCCGTAAGTGTCACTGCTCAGAGAACAGAAAAACAGCACAGGCCTGATGAGCTCCTGATTACTGGAACCGTGGAACTGAGGAAAGAATGGAGGTCGTTCATGCATGGCAGTGGGTAATTCACATGCTACTGATAAAAGAGTCGGGAACACATCCTGCATTGTATTTCCTTCTAGAAGAAATTTACCCTTCTAACTATACTTTGTTTAGGATTAGGAGACTTAGTAGTTCCTCAGCATGCACTTAGCTAGGATTTATTTCTAATGGGCAAGGGATGTTTGAGAAGCAAGCCCACAAGTTCAACTCTGTTCACAGGTGATTCCAATTCAGAGTTGGTTACATTTATTGAGCACTGACAATGCTCTGGACACTGTCTGAGACACTTTTACACACAACATTTAATTTATTCCCACTAAAATCCTATGATATAGGCTTTTCTGCCCAAAGCTTACAGGTAAGGAGAAGGAAGTTCAGAAGTCTCCTTCAAAGTGGCTAAGTTCTGTGTATATATAGGAGCCGACAATTTTCAAATAGACCATTGATCACTTCACTGCCAACTGGCTTTCCTGATCTAGGTGTTGCCCAATACTGATATTCCCAACAGAAGACAGCAAGATGCAGAGACTCCTTTCCCTATCTTCCCCAGGCAGCAATGAGCAAGGGCTCATGAGGCCTTACAATTCCAGTTTCAATCCCACCCTCAATTTGTGAAAGCAAGCCATGATCACCCTCTGGGCCTCAGAGTCCTCCTCTGTAAATTGAGAATTAGACAGAAACGTGACAAAAGACCGTTTGGCTCAAATGATCCCTGATTCCATTGGATCCAGGACATCAAGTCTGTAACTTAGTTCTCATTGAGACTTCTTAATGACAGTCACCCATGCAAAGAAGGGAGTAGAGCATCTGGGCTTGTTGCTGTGAGGATGGAGTTAGCCTGGGCCTCAAGGTAGCAAAGGGAGTTCTGGGAATTCCTGCTGAGGTTGGTGCTCCGCACAGGGCACATAACCTGTGTCACTTGGTACCCAGGGGCAATTCAAGGCCTGGTCCACCCACAGACCCTTGGCCACCTTCCTAGAGAGTAAAGGAGACCAAGTTCCCAGACTCTCAGCCCTGGACCTTTGACCCTTAACATCCTGTTTCATCCCAGAATAAAGCTCAGAGAGGCAGAATCTTGAGGGGGTTCAAGAGGCAAAAAGTAAGAGACCACTGAATTAGAGGCACCCTGTGGAACCCTGTGTGGCCAGACACAGAGTTCTGCCCCCTGAGAGGGTGATACCCTTCCCCTTTCATTCTCCTAGTCCTGCTCTACCTGGATTCCCAAGCTTTAATACCTGCCCCTGCCAAGCTGAGTCTCATCACCTTCTCCTCTCTACCCTAAGCCAATCTCCAAAAGCCAGTAGTGTTTTACAAACTGCTTTCAGATGAATAATTGAGAGCTCAGGAGAAGGAAAAATTAACCCCTCCCTATCCTGAGACCATAAAAGCTTCAGGTCCCAAGGCCAAATGTTTACCCCATGCATGAATCCAGGGCAATCTTCCTAAAGAAGGCCAAGCAAGCACCTGCCTGCCTCCAGAGGCTCAGCCGCTGTCCCCCTGGTAAAACATACCAAAAAAGGAGCAATTACCCCATCGTTACTTTCTCTGTGTGTGGGGGTTGGAGGGTGAAAGGGGAGGACAAGTGTCCCACCAGACAACATACCCAAGGCCACACTGGCCATATCCACCCTACAACCCTGCAGGAATGACCCACTCAAGTAGGCCTTCTCCATGGCTTATATAGCAGGGTTCGCACTCTGACAGGAACCAACACCTTCCGGAGCTGGCCTGGGTATAAATTCCTGCAACAGGCACAACAGTGCGGCCCCATTTCCAGCCAATGGCACTGCACATGCCTCAAATGCCAAGGTTTTACTAGGACGTGGACGCCTTACAAATGAAAAATCTGAAGCTATTTTTGTTTTTGGCAGAAGAGTTTGACAGTGGGAAAGATAGGGGGTGGGGGCAGGCTGGAAAAGAGACATTCAAAACAGGTAAGCTCTGAAATGAAAAAGGTGACAAATCCTGGCAAAGGAAAACATTTTCCCCTGCTGTAAAAAGTCAGTTACTCCATTAAACAGCTTCTGTTTTGGAGGTAAAAGGCCAAAAGTGGGCGGAGTGACCAGACAGCCTGTCCTGGGGTTTGACACCTAGCTGAGTACAGGCATAAGGCAGCAAAAAAAGTCATGTAACCAAGGTCTGTCCTTCAATGACCTCAGTGGAGAGCATCTGGAAAGTTACTTTCCACAATCTCATATCACATCCCTTAGCTCAGAATGGGGCTGGTCTGGGGGCAGCGGAAGGTGCCCATGACCCAGAGGGCTTCTCCTGTGTTCACAGGATTTTGGTAGGCAAAACATGAAACTGACAAGGTGAACCAAGCTGGGGATCCTTGGGGGACAGGCTTGGGACACACGCACAGATCCTCTTCTCCAACAGTGCCACTCCTAGGCTAGCCAGGGCACTTTCCTGAACTCTTTTTCTCCAGCCTCCTTAAGAGCAAAAGGGAACAAGCTACAAACCTCTTTCTCTGGGGGTGGGGGGGAGGGGTCCCTTGTATACTTGCATTTTGTTGTATTCAAGTAGAGACAAGGAAAAAATAAACACATCAATTCCCTTCCTGTGTGCCAACAGGTCCACATGGGGAAATGTACACATGCTTTGTATTGAATTCGTGCACACCCAGGAGCCCTTTCTACAGACAGTAAACATACAGGCTCCCTCGAAGTAAGGTAAACAAGCCATACATTTAACCATCACGTATATTCATGCAAAATACAGCAACGCATGCCTCGTCTTACAAACATCGCATTGTGCCTAGGACCCCGAGAAAGTTCAGACGCTCTCTCTTAAGAAATACACGGACCCTTTTTCTTGCTGTGCGATTTCAGGTCTGGAACCTCAGCCTGTTGCTGACATATCAGGGCTGCCCGGGATAAAAGCAGAACATCTTGGATCGTATTCAAATGTCGACACTAAGCAAGCGCAGGAATTTAGTTGAGTCCAGGTAACTTTGCCCAGTCCCTTCCCGTCCCCCACCTCCAATGTAAACACCTCGCAAAGTGAGTCTTTCGATCCCCCTCCCCGGGGCCTCGACGGCCCTTGGCGTCACGTAGAGACCTTTCCCAGAGCTCGCGAGGTGGAAGAGGCGTCGGGCAGGACCAGACGGACTGGCCCCCAGCCTCTGGTAGACACACCGCCGGCTCGCCGGGCTGGAGAACTTTGCGAAGCGCCCCAAACCGCTCCCGGTTTCCACTTTCAGCCATTTCTCTCCTTCTCCCCTCACCAAGAGCAGGGACGGAGCAAGCCTTCGCCACCTGTCTCTGGCACCCGCCGAGGGAAGACAGGCCAATGGAAAGAGGGCAGAGGTTCACACCCCACCCCCGAACCCCAGCGCCTGGCTGCCCGGAGGTGGCTCCATAGCCCAAGGGAACCGACGCCCCCGGGCCGGCTGCCTGCTCCCCCACGGCACGGGCCCCACCCCCAATCCTTCCGGCGCCCCAGCGCCCACCCACCCGGGCGCGGGAGTGGGAGGGTGCCGCGTGGGCAGCCGGAGCAACAGGCGTGGGAGCAGCGCTCCTCGCACTTCCTGGCTCCAGAAGGCTCGGTCGCGTCCCTCTTACCTTCCGCGAAGCCAGCCCGGGCCCCGCGCCCGGCGCCCCGCGCGCGCGAGGAAGCTGCAGCCGGGAGCCGGGGGCCGCGGAGGCGCCGAGCGCCCAGCAGCGCGGGGAAGCGCCCAGCAGCCGCCGCTCGCGCGGCTCCTCCTCGCCAGCGAAGTCTCGCTCGCTGCCTCCCTCGCTCGGTCGGTTCGTGCGTCCGTCCGTCCGTGGGGCCCTCCCTCCCCCGCCGCCACTGCCGCCGCCACTGCCGCCGCCGCCGCTGCCGCAGCCTCCGCCGCTCCAGCCCCGGCTCGGCAGCGCGTCCCCTCCCCGCCTCGCCGCTCCGCTCGCGGGCTCGCGGGCTCCCTCGCTCGCTCCCTGCCCCCGCCGCTGCCGGCGCCGCGCCGAGCGGAGCCCGGCCGGCCACGGGCTGCCTCTCTGGAGGTCCCCTTCCCGAGGGGGGAGGTGGTGGGGGCGCGGCGCAGGCGGGGCGGGGAGGAGAGGAGAGTCCGGGGGAGGCGGCAAGGCTGCGCCCTCGGCTCTCTTCCGATCCCCGCGGGCCCAGCGGCCCCAGGCCGGGCCGGAGAGCGCCGGGCCGGAGAGAGCCGAGCCGCCAGGCAGCGGAGGAAGAGAGGAGGAGGACCCGGAGTCTCGCCGCGGGAGGGTGCCCAGGGCGAGGGCGTGCGAGGGGGAGTGACTCCGCGCGCGAGGGTGTGTAAGAGTGTGAGTGCGTGTGTGTGTGTCTGTGTGTGTGGAGAGGGGCGCGCGCGTGAGCGGGGGGTGGGGAAACGAGGCAGAGCCTGGTGCGTCTTCCCGGGCGAGTGGAGGAATCCTAGGGTGTGCCTGGAGGTGGCGGAGTGTACCGACGCGGGTGTGAGCGCGTGTGCCAGCGAGGGTGGGCACGGGGTGAGTGTGGCAAGGTGAGCTGGGTTTGGGGGTGGGGAGGAGCGGCGAGTACGGCGTGAGCGTAAGTTCGGGGGCGTGTGTGGCTGGGGACCCACGGAGAGGTGGCAGGGAGCGCCGGCGTGTGCGCGCGTGGGGTGTGTGTGCACCTAGCTGTGTGTCTATTTCTCGCTGACTGTCCACAGGGCAGCAGCACCTGCTTGAGACCAAGCCCGGCCACCTGGCAAGGTGGGGCCCCCTACCGCGCAAGCTTCGCGGCTGGCCCCCGGCTCTCAGCTCCGAGTGCAGAAGCTGAAGAGGTACCCAGGGGACACACTACCTCTAACCCCACGTATGAGCCGCTCTCCTCTCGGAGGACGAAGACACCATCGGAAGGTCGAGATTCGCCCTCCTGTTCCGCCACGTCTACCCACTACCCAGACCGAGAGTCTGGACTTGAGAGCGTGAACTCTCACCCGAGCCGGTCCCCTTCCAACGGGAGCCCGCCCAGCTCCTCAGTCCCTCCCTGAAGCCCATGGGTCCCCACTGCCCCGTGCCTCCTCGACCCAGGATGGGCAGTGGGAAGGTCAGCATGTGCCCACAGGGCCAGGTGTCCGGCCCAGATTCCCACCCTCAGGGCGGCGGCGCGCAAAGGGCGCAGTCCCCGACGCTGGGCGGACCCGCGGCGCCGGCTTTCCCGGTGTCTCCAGCCTCGGTGCCCGGAACCCCCGATCTCGGCCTGGCGCTCCGGAAGCGAGGCAGCTCGGTGCCCCAGCAGGGACGCGGAACGCTTGGCTTGAGAGATCACATTTCTGGGTGTGGAGAGGTGGGTGCCGAGGCAGAGGAACGCAAAGTGCGTTGTGACCGCGGGGGTGTTCTAGACTGCGAGGGTGTTCTAGACCCTAGGACAACTGTAGACCCAGGGCTGGAAAACGACCTCCCTGAATCCGGAACGGGGCTTCTGGCTTGTGAGAACCCCTAGCCCTCTTCCAGATGAAGGAGTGGGAGTCGGTAATTGTGGTCTGGGCCCTTGTGGGCCCCTGGCCCCTTGGAGTCCCTCATTCACTCACTCTCACTTTTTCCGGAGCCCCCTTCAGTCTGTCAGTTTAAAAGGTACACAATTGGCCCTTCAGGAGGTGGGCGTGGGCTCCATTAGCGTTTGCCAGGAGTCCCGGAGCTGTGTGGGATTTGCATACAGTAATAATGATTAACAACACTGCCACTCCCTGGCAGACAGGGGAAGAATTCAGGGAAGGCCCTGGCGCTGCTCCCACCTCCCTCCTCCCTTCCCTCTGGGGAAGGGCTAATTTTCTGGCAACTGCACACCTCAGTTCCTCTGACCCCGGGGAGACAGTGCCTCGGGTCCTGAGTGGTCACTACTCAGGAGGCGGGGGCACTTTCCTTCAGTCCTCCGTCCCATGTTCAGGTCGGGAAAGTGAAACCCATATTTTTTTTCTGCCCAGGTTTGAACTCCTGTACATTCTCTCTGTTGTTTAGCATCTTGGGGGCAGCTCAGGGGTTGAGTCTTCCTCACTGTTTGGAGGCCTCAGGAGACAGTTGGGGACATCTTTTCTCCTCAGAAAGTCAACTAACGGGACAGTTGTGGCCTCCTGAGACTCGTAAGCTCCGTTTGAAGACCAGACACTGGTCCAGACACCTGCCTCCTCTTTCCTCATAAGCTCGTAACTCATTGCTTAAGTGTGGTAGCTGTAGACTATTTTCTCCTTTCTGTCTTAACCATCTAGGGAAAATAGGAAAGACTGGGATTTCTAGTCTAGGCCAGTGTGAGTTTTGTTTACCAGCCCTTCCTACAACCAGGTGATCTGCAAAATGAGAGCAAGCAATGGGGAGAAAGGAGGCCCCTTGGCTCAGGCAGCTGGAGTAGCCCTACTGCCCAGGAGATGCTGTCCCTCCTACCAGTCCCCAGTCATCTATTGCATCTTTCCAGCACTGCCTGTCCTCACCTTCCCCCTCTGCCTCTGGTCTTGGCCTGGCCGGGATTTTCACTTGCTTTTCCCCCATGACACGGCCGCTTTTCCTTTAACTCTCAGCTTCTATTTAAAAAGCTAATTTGGGAGCTTGTCGATGCTCCCAATTCAGACATTTTAAATAGGAACTGAAAGTCAGGAGCTGCCAGGGCACTAGATTTCCTCCCGTTGCCACCAGCACAGCTGAGGCATTTGTTCAGTCACTCCTCTGGCCCTGGCCGTGTGTGTCTGTGTGTGTGAGCACCCGCGAGCTCAGGGTGTATTTCAGGCTATCTTTTCTATTTAAAGATGGTGCTCCTATGGATGACTATTCTTTCTCTGTGTGTGTGTCCTTCCCAAGCTGTGCACACATGAGGATTCTTCTTTAGTCCCGTGGCTCTGGCCGGTATTTGCAAAGCTTGTCACCGTGTGGACTGTGAGGGTAATAGGCAGCCCAGCTCAAAGTCGGCTGCTTCTTTGCTGACGTGCCAGGCTGGTGTGTCTGCGTGGCTGTTTCCCAGGGCTGCTCTGTTCAGGGTCTCTCTTTGAAACTATGCCTCATATGCCTCAGGGTGTCCTTAAGGGTCACTCCCACCCTCACTGCTTATAGCTGTCCTGTTTTAGCAGTCTGCCCCATGCTGGGGCAAGAATTTTGGGGGTGGGCTGTACCTCTAAGGGTTACAGCCTTTCTACATTTAGGGTGCTATGTACCTTGCAAGTAAAAAGCACAGACTTTGAGGTGAGACTGCCTGTGTTTGAACCTGCCTCTGCTGTTAATTAGCTGTGTGATCATGTGGAAGGTACTTAATCCCTCTGTGCCATGATTTCTTCCTCTCTCAAATGGCAATAAATAATACTGTCTACTTTATAGGGTTGTGAAGATTAAATGAAGTAACACAGACCAAGTGCTTAGAATCGTGCCTGGAACATGGGAAGTACAATATAATTGTTGGTTGTTGTTGTTCAAGGTAGGAGTGGTGCAGGCAGGAGGTGCAAAGAAATCTGTCTGAGGAGGAAGATAGAACTGCCGGATTGTACACAGAGACACATATAGTCACTCACCCACCCATGCATGTAACAATAAAAATGCCAGGCCACAGCCCACAGGGAGTCAAGTTCACCTTGCTGAGATAGCTGATTCTGTAAGTCCCAGAAAAGGGAGATTTCTGGTGAAGGAATAGAGGAAGAGTCTAGGGGTAAAGATGATGAAAGGGCTTGACCCCGTCAGAAACCCATGGGACATTTCTAGGGAACCGATTTTATGCTGAAGAGTAAGTCCCAGGACCTTCACTATCCATGTGGTCCCAGCCTCACTTATTTAACCACTGAAAGCAAGGCTTTGTGAAAGTGAGCTCCAGTGAGAAACTCAGGAGGGTGGCACCCCGTTCTCCCTGAGGATCCCCTTGGGTTTGGGATACTCTCACTTTCATACTGCCATTGCCTTCCATCCCTTATTCCCATAGCTGAGCATGTGAGCTTTTATTCAGTTGCTATTAGAGTTTATTTCACCTCAGTTCGTGAGCATATAAAGAAAGAAGATGGGCCCACAGGAAGCTGCTAGCAGGAAGAGGAGCTCTGAAGGGCAAGAGGCTGTCCAAGGGATGAAAGCAACATCGCAAATGCTCGGCTTAGCATATCAGCCGTAAGTTGAGGAGCCACCATATGTTGGGCTCCTTGATAGATTTTCCATAATCCTGCACTGTAGATATTACCATCATTTTATTGATAGAGAACCTGAAGGTAGCTGGTGGAGAGGGACACTCCAGAAGCATGTGAGGCTGCTTAGCTAGATTGGAGCTCTGACCTCTCCCTTTTGCCACTATCCCAGGATCCTTGGTTTCCCTGCTTCTGAAAGTAGAGTATCCTCCTCAGTCAGATAGAGGGGCTTCCCTAAGAGGACACTCTTGTCCTCTCCTGTGTTTGGCCTCCATAAGTTAGGTGTGGGGTTGACATAGTTTGAATATTTGTCCCCTCCAAATCTCATGTTAAAATGCAATCCCCAGTGTTGGAGGTGGGCCTAGTGGGAGGTGTTCGGGTCAGGGAAGCATATCCCTCATGCATGTCTTGGTGTCCTCCCCATGGTAATGAGTGAGTCCCTGCTCTATTAGTTCACATGAGAGCTGGTTGTTGTAATGTGTCTGGCACCTCCTTCCTCTCTCTCTTGCTCCCTCTCTTGCTATGTGACACATCTGCTTCCCCTTCCCACCCACCATGAATAAAAGCTTCCTGGGACCTCACCAGAAGCAGATGCTAGTGCTGTGTTTATACAGCCTGCAGAAACCATGAGCCAAATAAATCTGGACTAATACAGGGGTGGAGGCTCAGTATGTCCAGGGTGGGGATGCACTCTGTTTTTCTTCAGGGTGATGTCTGCCTAAGGAATTCCAAAGCTTGGGGGTGGCTTGGCTTTCTCTAGTTTCCCAAGATGGGGTAGGAGGTGGTGGCATAAATACTGAAGAGCTTTGCCCCAGTCTCAGGGCTTTGTCTGCCAGGTATCAGCCCAGGTTGTCCAGCTTCCAGGCCAGGAGGCGCTGTTCAACATTGGTGGCCCCAGTGGCTGAATGCTCACAACTTCTAGTTCAGATGCTTCTCATCCCTTTCTGAGGGTGGAGAACTCTTGCTTCCTGCAGCCCTAAGTCCATTTGGAGGCCAGTAGTGGCCTGGATGGTCATCTCATTGATCAATACACTTAAACCAGTTACAGCAAATGAGAAGCCATCCAAGTTACTGGGCTCCAGTGGAGCTTCCGAAAGTCAGCCCTTCCAGTGGACCTTCTGCCAGCCTGACCCCTGCTCCAACCAAGGCAGCTCCTGGGGGAGGCAAAGTCCAGGTGGAGGGTTTTCTGCTCATCAAGACCTCCCTTGGAGGGAGATGCGAGGGAAGGAATAGAAGGGAAGAGAAGGAGGAAAGCAAATATGAGAAGGGGAGACAGGTACTGGGAGTTGGGGGAAAAATCCTAATCATTTGTTTAGTTTCTTGCTAGAAAATCTGGAGAAGGGTGAGTGGAGGCTGGGGATATAACTCTTAGGTGCAGTGACTTGTTTTCTGCTGGTGATTTATTTTGCTTGTGTACTGATGTTTCCCAGGTTTCTGTCCTGGGCCGCCTTTGCTTCTCTCTCTGCCCTTTGCCCTGGAGAGTTGATGCAAGCCCATGGTTTCAAGTTTACTCAGATGCTTATGATTTCTTCCTGCATTCTTCTGGCCCCAGTAATGATCCACCATGCATCTCCATCTTTGTACATAGGCACCTCTATGCTTCATCTCACCAGCAGCCTTAATCCTTCTGCATCGATTGTTTCCTCTAAAAAACCCTGTTCCTATCATGGTATATCCCCCACTTTCTTTCCAGCCTTACCTTCTTCTACTTACTCACATCTTTCTAGCATGTAGATCTTTTCTTCATTACCTGCAAAATTTCATATCTTCATGCCTTTGTACGTGCTGCACCCTCTTCCAGAAATGCCTTCCACCACTTCCTATTTCCTTTGTCTTCCTAGCAAACTTCCACTTAGCCTCAGACATTAAATACTCAAGACAAAAGTCACATAAGTATTGGTAAAGTCCTCCCCCACATCCCGGGATGAACTAATCATTCCCCACTTTGGATTTTCAGTCCTTCCTGCGTACCTCAAGTATGGTTCTTATGACCTGTATGGCCTTGTTTTCTGCATGGTGGTATCCCTCTCTGGACTTCAAGCTGTTTAAGGCAAAGACCATCATCTTAGCCATTTCTGGATTCTAGCTCAGTGCTCAGCACATTGCAGATGTTCAGTACATTTGCATTAATAATTTATTTTAACTTTACATGACTCCCTTGATTGTATGTAACTGGGAATATGCAATTAATTTGTCAACTTGTTGGTCTCCATGTCCTATCTGATTGATCTTAAGCATTAGCATGAGGACAGAAAGAAAGAATGAGGGTGTTCGATTTTCAGCTGATCCTAGATGAAAAGAGCCCCAAAGCCCCCCTCCTCCAGTGGGGAGGAAAGGAAAGGCTTTTCCTATCTACAAAGTGAGCCCTCAGTCAATGCTGCCTGCAGAGACCTTGCCAGTGTTCTTTTCTTGAACCAGATTGGTTTTCAGAGAACTCTTTTCTTTCCTTTCTGGCAGAATGTCAGTCACATACTCAGAATATCACCTCCTTGGGCACAGCCAGGGCATGGTCCATTGAAAATGTTCCTGACTGCCTGAAGCTGATGGCTCACCATAAAAGCCAAAATGGGGACCTGTCAAAAATGTATTAGCCAAACTATGGTTTGGCTCAGGAAGATGCCAAGACCAAAGGCTGCTGAACTTTACGTATAAACTTGCATGAAAAGCACATCACTGATCTGAGACAGTGGAGGCTTAGTGGTGAGAATATGGGCTCTAGATAGACCTGGTTTCAAGTCTTGGCTCTGTCATTCACCAGCTGTGTGAATTTGGGCAAACCACTTTTTTTCTCTGATGCTCAGTTCCCTCACCTAGCAAAAAGGGTGATAATGATGGCATCAACTCATAAGGTTCATGAGGACTGAGTTAGATAATGCATACACATGTTTCATATACAATAATAAATAAAAATGTTGGCTGTTTTAATATTGTCACTGAGTCTACATGTGTCTGAAACTAGGTCTTTTAAATCCTGGGTACAGCTTTACAAGCAGTATTGTGTAGTTTAGACAGATCACCTGAGTTCGTTCTGTGTAATTACTGTTTCTACTGAACCTTGGTAAATGTGTGAAATCAGAGAAGTCTGTCCCTAGATACTCCCCTCACCCCAGTGGCTCCTCTCTCCATTCTGTGCAACCCCATTTCTGTAGCCTTGAACTTCAGCCCATTTCTCTCCATTTCCTCCTCATTAACAAGAACTGATAAAATCATTTGAACTGATGTGTAAGTGACCATCTCATCCAGAGATACAGTATTCACATTTTAGTAGTCAGAGCCTTAAACCAAGGCAGTAGTAGGTCAGAGCCTTAAACCAAGGCAGTGAAATAGAGTGGATGGTACTTCAAGCATTCATCAAAGTAATGGGGAAAGTTTGGGGTCCCAGGAGACTCTTCCCAATTCCACAGAGTCCTGCCCTTTCATAAAACTGGTACTATTGATGCATTGTAAGCAACAAGGTGGTCCATGTTTGAATTCTGCAGCTGGAAAATCAAGTCTCCAGCTTTTGCAAAAGTGTTGTATTAGGGAAATTTGGGCACTCATTTTATATACCAACCTCTTCTTAGTAAACAGACACAGCTCATGAGCACCAAGGCCTTTCCGGCATTGCACATCTATGATACTTATACTCAAGTGCATTTTTTTTCTTCAGAGCTCAAGGCTAGAGTTGGGTGTTTTTGCCTCACCAGGTTTGCAGGAGACTCAGCTACAAAGTCATTAATTGCTTTGGTGAATCAACAAGTAAAGAAAGACAGTCCAGCTATTGTCCCCACACTGCAAAATCATCAGAGACTTCTGGACTTCTCTGCAAAATCCTCATTAAAGATGAGTCCTCATGGCACTTACAGAATTCTTTATTATGTTCTTTGAGCTGAGACTGCAATGTAAAGAAAGAAAAAAGGGAAATAACTAAATTTGTTATCAAGGAAAATTTCAAACATATACAAAAGATGAAAGAATTGTATAATGTACACCCATGAACATGTCATTTAGCTTTGAAAGTTACCAACTCATGGCCAATCACACACTCCCCTACCATAATTTTGAAACAAATTCCAAATATAATTTCATCTGTAAATATTTCCGTGATTGCACCTTTATTACATCCAACAAAATCCATCTCTCTAAAAGAGAAGTCATTCTTTCCGCCCTCACGATGCTGAGAACATTTGGCCGGTACCCGCATACATGCCCAGGAGTGGTCTCTGGGTTAGGCAAGCTTAAGGGTTTGCTGAATGCTGTCCAAAGTTTGTCCTTTTCCTTGGGTAGAAAAAGGAACCCATAAAATGTCTGGTAGAGGTGCCACTATGTGAAGCTTTTTTTTTTTTTTTATGTCAGCAGAGATGATGCTCAATAGCTGTGATGAGATCCAAGCTGAGAGAAAAGAGTCATGGTCATGAATCCCAGCTGGATTCATCATTTTCCACATACTTTACTTCATTTAGCTTTCACCAGTTCTCATGTTGGTTCCATTTTACAGATAAGAAAACTAAGACCTAAGGTAGTAGTTACTTGTGGCAGAGACTGACTAGATGCTAATCAAATTCAGTTCCTCTTTTCTGTAGATACAGTTAGATTACTTTCCCAGGTTCTCTTGCAGTTAGGTTTGGCCGTCTGACTAAGTTCTAGCCAAAGTAATATAGGCCAGTCCCATAAAAAACATCTAGGGCAATTTAGCATGTTCTTTCTTTCTCCATCCACTCGCTGAATGGAAAAAATTTCAAGGGCTTAGAAGAGGACAGAGCCGCAAGAACGAAGGAACTTGGGTCCCTGGGTGACTATGTGAAGTAGAGATCCCTCCCAACCTTCTTTGAACTGTGAAATAAGCAAAATAAATAAATAAATACATTTTTATTATG
This sequence comes from Chlorocebus sabaeus, assembly GCF_047675955.1. NCBI lineage: Eukaryota > Metazoa > Chordata > Mammalia > Primates > Cercopithecidae > Chlorocebus > Chlorocebus sabaeus. Next base: position 24,589,594 of record NC_132923.1, on the reverse strand, counting down.
TGACACTGCTGAAATGTGGGTGACGCATGTTAAAGTAGTAAAGCCTAGCCTGACCAATACAGTGGCACAGATGGGATTGAAATTCAATCTGACTATGCCAGTGTCCAAAGTCTTCCCCTAAACCACACTGCCTCCAGGCATAACAAATAAAAATTGCTTATAAGAACCACCTACATGCTCAGCATGTGATAGGACTGTCTTCAAGGAGATCTCGCATCTTAGATTTGTGCTAATATGATAGCCACTAGCCACATGGGGCTGTTTAAATTAAAGTTTAAATTAATTAAAATAAAGTTAAAAATTCAGTTTCTTAATTGCAGGCTCACGTTTCAAGTATGCAGTAGTCTCATGTAGCTAATGGCTACCACGTTGGAAATGTGCAGACAGAGAACATTTTTGTCATCACAGAAAGTTCTGTTGGATAATGCTGTCTTAGATAGACCTTCATTCACAATGCACCCTTCCTCAGACCCCCGCAGAAAAGCTGGAAGAAGCTAGGGATGCTGCTTACGAGAGGGCGCAGGGTAGCATAGCCAGCAATCAGATTGTCATAGCTATAAAGGCCTCTCCCCTGACCTGAACCTTGGATCTTTTTTCTTGCCTTTCCTAGTTAACTCTCAGGCAATCATCCTATGGCCCTCCTGTACTCACTGGTAACATAATTTGGATATGACTTCCTCAAACAGAAGGAGCTCTGTCTGACCCTGTTCTCCAGACAGTCCTGAGAGCAGGGTCCGCACATCATTCCCTCCCCAGCAACTGTGTAGATGCTGAGCATTAGATGCCAAGAGACTGGCATCTGACAGGGCTGCACTTCCTAGCCTGGATTAGGGATATTTCACACAGCAGCCAGAGTGATTTTTCAAAAACACATATCCAACAACGTTGCCCATTAGTTGAAATCCTTCTATAATTCTCACTGCCCTCAGAATTGAGTAAACATATCTCAACATGTCTCCTGTTGTTACTGAATCATTGATTACTTCTGCTTTTCCACTTTCTACTCCTGGGCCCCTTGAACCTAGTGTTCCTGCCACGTTGAAAGTGCTGCAGTTCTCTAAATTCACAGGTTTGCTTTTACCCCTGAGTGTTTGCTCAGGCTGTTCCTTCTGCAGGGACTCTATCCTTCCCCATGTCTGTTTAGCTAACTCCTACATGTAGGGCTTAGCTTGGAAATACTTCTTCCCCACTCCCACCCCCTTTCCCACTATAGAACGTACCACACTTCCCAGCCATGTTTAGGGAACAGCAGATGTTTTCAGTTCAGGTATCAAAAGCAGAGACTATTTCGTGGAGGTTTTTCTCAAGAGGCTGACCCTTCCCAATCCATCTAAATCATGAGTCTCAGTCCCTCCCTCCTTTCAACACATACACAGGCGCACGCGCGCGCATACACACACACGCACACACATTTCCCATCGACTTAATTCCTCTGCAGAGTCACCGGAGGCAAGTGGAGCCCTGTAAATCTCTCACAAGCTGTAATGCCCAGAAACCTATGCTCCTTGACCCCAGCCAGCCACTGTGAAACAAGTGCTACTAAATCCACGGGCCATGCCCCACTCCCCCTCCTACTTGCCATCATCCCATCATCTGAAAGGGGGGCCTGATATACAAAATAGGGTGTGGCAGTCACAATCCAAACTGGTGCCGAGAAGTGCTGTGGTTCTTCACTTCATTGGATTACTTTTATGGGATCGGAGCAGATAGAGGCAGTGACTCCAATGCCTGAGACAACATGACAATAAATCGCCATGGTGGCTCTTCCATGGCTCATAACTAGTAAATCAAATCTATTGAACAATACATTTACTGCAAATTTAAGAAGCTGTTCTTCCATTTTTTAAGTGTATGTGTTAAATCATGCCCAGAGTCATAAAGAATGGAGACAGCCAGCCTCGGTGTGAAAAAACAACAACAACAAAAAAAAACAGCCGCAAGCTTAAAGAAGTTAGAAAATGCTAAATTCTTTGTTGATGAGAGAGTGAATACCCTTCCTGATAGCTCCATGGGGCTCTTTTCCCACTGAGACAGACTAGAATCTCCAAAGTGGTAAGCTAATGACTTCTTAACTAATGCCTGAGTCAATTTTGCAAATACACGTTCAATGTTAGCAGGCTCCTTCTTTGTTCCAGATTCCTGACATGGACAGAAAAGGAAACACAACAGCCTTCTTAGTGAATTACAGCACTGCTTGCATCAGTGGGATGGTGATGAGGGTCAGGAGAGGGAGTACTGTTTTTCTCTGGAAGATTCCTTTTCTCCTCATTTCACTCCATTCAAGTGCTACTGAGTTGAATGCAACTCCCAACTCAAGATGCTGTTTTGGCCATGCTTTGCTGTCAGCGTGCTTTGTCTTATCTGTATTCCCCTGCGCTACCTACATATTAACAGGAATCTGGCAACCTGGCATTCAATAAACATTTTATTTGAACTGATAGGTCTTTATCCGCTAATGTTAGTTCAATAAAAACTTCTTAAACCATTCATTCATTTACACACAGATGTTGAATATGCAATTGCTGTGCCAGGCGTATGGTGGTGAGCAAGATAGATACTGACTTTGTGTTCTTGGAGTACAGCTCATGTTTAAAGAGAAAGACAGACAGTGAATCTGCATTCTACACTGATGGTTAGGCTTACTAAAACCTCATCTGGGGTCAGTGAAGCCTGAGGGGTGACTAGAAGCTAGATTTACAAATTCCCAAAATGATCCAATGAGATAGAGCTATGATTCCATTTTCAGATGAAGAACTGGAGGCATGCGTCACACAGCTGCAGTAGTGGCAGAGCTAGTATGTGTGATAGGGGTGTGTGTGGACTCTCGGGAAGCACAGGGAGGAGACATTTGGTCCAGCCAAGCTGTCAGGGAAGATGATCTGGAGGAGACGACATCTGAGCGGAGCCTGGAAAGCAGGCAGGAATCTACCAAATGAGTGAGGGAATGATGTGACCACCAAGCAGGGCAAAGACACCAGGGCATGAAACATCACAGCATGTGCCTGGAATGTGAAGCCAGAGGGAGGGCACATCAGGACCGAGGCGGGTGAAGCAGCCTGTGGAGGTCTTGTGTGGCAAGCTTAGGAGTTGGACCCTATTCTGCAGGCCATGATGTGCCACCGAAGGGCTGCAGGCAGATGCATAATGCAGTCAGATCTTGTTTGAAAAAAACACTCTGGCCCGGCCATGTGGAGGATGGATTTGAGGAGGACCAGATGGGAAGCAGGGGGACCAATTAGCAGGCTATTGCAGTATTCCAGGAGAGAGATGAGGAGGGCTTCAACTAGGGCAATGGTACTGGGAATGGACAAGAGGGAACACGAGAGAAATATGTTTGTGGTAAAAATGATCAGAACTCTGACTGGCTGGATGTGGAGCAGCACAAGAAGGTCCCAGGTCAGGCTGTACTGCCTGGACAAATGACTGTGCTAATCTGGGACACAGGAATGCAAAGCGGAGTTGCTGGGGGTGTAGATGCAGTCCTTCCAGGAAGGAAGGTGGTCATAGTTCTCTGTCAGGGTCTTTTCCAGCCAGAGCTGTGTATGCTGGACTGGAGAGACCTGTCAGCTGGGGACATTCAAGGCCTGAGAGCAATGCAGATCTTCAGAAACAGGCTGGGTTCACCTGAAACAAACTCAACAACTCCTTTGGTTATAGGGGGATAAATTTTCAAAATAAAGGTGAGCAAATCCCAGCATAGCAGGCCACAGAAGCTAAAGGATTATAGAACTGCTGATCACAGTTGAGATATAGGAGGAGAGATTAACTCTTGGGTCTCATCCCCCATCATTCTTCTTCCCACCCCCTTCCTGTCCCCCAATCAGCACACATGTGCACACACATACGCTTAAGCATGCATACGCGCATGTGCATACGCTTTATCATCCTTAAACTTCTCACCTTCCCCCAGACACACCAGGCCTGCCCCACTTCCTCTTTGCACCTGCTGTTCTCCCTGCCTGCAGAGTCTTTCCTCCAAGTTCTCCACTGGGCAAAATTGTTTTCTTCCTTCCACACCAATCCAGTTGCCTGGCCTCTCTGATGCCCAGCCCCACTACCCCACGTGGGGTTAATTGTCCTGCCCTCAGTGTCCTCTCCACACTTCCCCCCGCCCCACCCCTGTCAAAGAGCACTTTGTATTGTGTTTCCCTGAGTTCTTTCTTCACTGCCAAGCTGAACTCTTGAAGTCTTGTCAATCTTGGTATCCCCAGCAGTGGCACAAGTTCTGGTCCATCACTGGTGCTCAAAAACTGTTTGAGGAATGAGCATATTCCCTGAAGATGGACTAGAATATACCTTCCCAGGACATGATCTCAAGTTCTTCACTTAAATGAAGGGTGACGTATTTACTCTCTGGACACTCACATGCCACTGGGAAATAAAGCCTGAAAACACATGAGACGAAGGCTGTAAAGGTGGTGCCTACCTTCACTCTCAGTTCTACATGAATAGGTCAATTATTTTTCTGAAATTGGCCCTTATATGTATCCCCACTTTACAGATAAGGGTTCAACCCTCAGGGAAGGCAACAGCTGTTTTGGACTAAAACGATCAAAGACTTGTTTAACATCTTTCAAGGGAAATGAGTAGGTAAATGAGAACACCAGCTGTCTGGGGTTTGGTTCTTTTTTTTTTTTTTTTTTTTTTTTTTTTTTTTTTTTTTTTTTTGAGACGGAGTCTTGCTCTGTCGCCCAGGCTGGAGTGCAGTGGCTGGATCTCAGCTCACTGCAAGCTCCGCCTCCCGGGTTTACGCCATTCTCCTGCCTCAGCCTCCCAAGTAGCTGGGACTACAGGCGCCCGCCATCTCACCCGGCTAGTTTTTTTGTATTTTTTAGTAGAGACGGGGTTTCACCGTGTTAGCCAGGATGGTCTCGATCTCCTGACCTCGTGATCCGCCCGTCTCGGCCTCCCAAAGTGCTGGGATTACAGGCTTGAGCCACCGCGCCCGGCCTGGGGTTTGGTTCTTACAGAGATTCCCCACGCTGACCACAGTTGGTGGGCCCAGATGAAGCCCCCCAGAGAGCGAAACCTTCAGTTGTTTGTCAGGTGGCCTGTGCAGTCCTCTGGGATTCTTATTGGCTTCAGGAGCAGGAGGGGGACTTACCACTATGAACCAATTTATTAGCCTCCCAAGAATTATCTCTGCCTGCCTCAGGCTGGGCACCTCAACTTGACAAAGTTGGTGCTCACAAGCAGGGCAATAGACAAGGGCCAGGAGTAGCTGGAGACTGGAATCATCATCATTATGAAATCAATAACAGCAATGACAGCAACAGAAACTCTTCCCTGACATTTACTATGTGCCACACAGTGTTCTAAGCCTTTCTCTGGATTCGTATTTTATAGTCCTTACAATGCTTCTCTGAAGCAGGTACTGTCATCCCCATTTATCAGATGAAGAAACAGAGGTGCAGAGAAGTTCAGCAATTGGCTTAAGATCAGATAGCAGAACTGGGATTTGGAACCAAACGGTGTGATTCCAGAGCTGCTATTCTTAAATATTATGCTGCAGGGAAGTGCAGAAGGCAAACCAGTACCTTGACCTTCCATAGAAGGGCACACTAAGAAATAAGAAGCCAGCATTTGCTCTTACTCTGACCCCCATACACCTCCAGGCTGTCCAACTCCAGGCAGGGATGAATGTCTGCTCCTTGCTAGGTTAGAGCTCTGCAGAGTCCAGAAAGTACAAGTGAGCTGGAGAATGCTGGGCGGATGAGCTGGGTGCCCCTTTTCCCTCGGCCTTGCAGCAATGGCCTTCAGATTGCTGCCTCTCCTGGGTGCCAGGATTGCTGCTGTCTGGAGCCTAATCTCCATTCTGGTGGTTTTGGTTGCTATGGTAATTGAATTCACTTAAAGTTGTCTCCAATCTAGTCTGTCTACTTCTTTCTGCCCATAACCTGGAAGGGCACAGGCACAGGATGGAGGGCAAGAAGGATGAGGGATTGCTGCCCTGGGAAGCCTACATGTTTTTCCTGATCCAGAGATCTTCCTCAGTGGCAAACAGAAGAGAAAATCACAAAGAAATGTTTTTTGCAAGTCTCTCTCCGTCTTCCTCTTTGCTGTCTTAGCTCCTTTCTGCATAGACGCATTGGAGTTAGATGGGCTGGAAAGGCAGGGACTGGCACAAGGTACTCTGAGAGCCTCTTCCATTCTTCAGTGTTTTGTTATTCATCAACAAACACTTATTGAAGGTTGACTGTATTCTAGGCTGCTTGCCTAGACAGGGGTCTCTCTGGGGCCAGCTCAGGATCCAGAGCCACAGGGAATGTCCCCTGACAGCACATGTCTGTGTGGCTACCACTCTGAGATTTCAAGAGAATGGCCAGCTAGGCCAGACCCTGACAGGAAGATTAGGGACTGTGGGACATCTCCCTTTCCTCCTTTCTCTGCTAGAGGGAGATTCATCACACAGCTTAGGGCTGCTGAGCAAGTAGAGAGGAATCAGAGATCCTAGAAACTAAGCTGCAGAGGAATAGGACCATCCCTAGATGGGACCTGAGGTGCAAATAATACTCATTTTCTCCACCATTCTAATGCAAAAAGAGTTTTGACACATAAGACAAATGACAAGGATGGAAACCCATACCAAAGAGCTGCCTGAGGGGTGTGTAGGAATGACATTCCCTTCCCTTGACCACTGCCACTTTGCTTGGATGATAAGGGAGTGGGGATAAGAAAGTTATAGTAGATTGTAGGTGACTGTGTGTTCACAAGTCTCAGTCAGAGAAATCTCTGTGCAGAGTCAAGGCAGGGAATGAACTAAAATAAGGAACCTGGAACATCAGTGTGGGGGAGTTCTGTTTGGGACAGGTGAGTGAGGTGCCTGGTGTATTCAAGGTCAGGTGCCCAATAGGCAGAAAGAAGTGTATTTCTAGCACTTGGGAGAGAGTTGCTCGTTAGAAATGCGCGTGTGAGAATCATCAGCCTAGAGGTGACAGCTGAAGTTGTGAGAAAAGACGACATTGCCCAGGAAGAAGATGCAGAGGAGGGATGTGAGAGGAGGCAAGCACAGCTCCTTGGAGAGTGGTCAGAGGCAGGGCAGTTAGTTTCTTTTAGGAAGCAGGGGAGCGGCCTGGAGTCAGTGATTGGTAGGAAATAGTTAGTAGTACACATATTGTGTACTACTTCACAATATTGGGCTTTAGGGAAGAAGATGCTGAGGGAGTTGTGGAAAGTCGGGCTAGTGCAGTGGCTGTCAAATGTGAAAATGCATCCTGATGACTGGAGACCTTATTACAACACAGGGGGCTAGATCCCACCCCCAGAGTCTCTAATTCATTAGGTTGGAGTGGAACCCGGGAATTCACCTTCCTTCCTTCCCTTTCCTTCCTTCCTTCCTTCCTTCCTTCCTTCCTTCCTTCCTTCCTTCCTTCCTTCCTTCCTTCCTTTCCTCTTTCTTTCTTTCTTTCTTTCTTTCTTTCTTTCTTTCTTTCTTTCTTTCTTTCTTTCTTTCTTTCTTTCCTTTCTTTCTTTTCTTTCTCTTTCTTGTCTTCTTTCTTTTTCTTCTTTCTTTTCTCTTTTTCTTTCTTTCTCTCTTTCTTTCTTTCTTTTCTTTCTTTCTTTTTTTTTTTTTTTTTTTTTTTTTTTTTTTTTTAAAAAAAAACAGAATCTCCCTCTGTCCCCCAGACTGGAGCAATCGTGGATCCTGGCTCACCACAACCTTGACTTCCTGGACTCAAGGAATCCTCCCACCTCTGCCTCCTAATGTGCTGGGATTATAAGCCAGGCATGAGCCACCAGCTGGGCTAGAATTTACATTTCTAACAGGTTCCCAAATGCAACTTGATGCTGCTGGTCTAGGGACACACCTTGTGAACCAGTAAAGTGATAAACCTGCACTTTAGAAGGTTCACATTTCATTTCACCCACCCTTTATTGTGGCCCAAATGGGACAGGATGAGAGGAGATGCTGGGCTTTGGTTAAAGAGCAGAAGTGGAGAAAAAGATGGAGAGTGCAAGGCAGTTCCTTGGAAATAGAGTGGATACTGAGGGAACGTCATGGCACAGAAGAGGGATGGCCTGAGGAACACAGCCGCGGCCATGACTGTGGGTCTGTGATTTTGAGTTGTGTAAAGAGATCAATGGTGAGTCTGACAGATGGGAATATGGGGATTACAACCAGCCCCCCGGTTCTGTTTAGAGTCCTGGATGAAAGCCTAGAGTCTCCCTTCTAGAGCGCCTTATCCCTCGGCCCTCTCCTTAGCCCCTCTCTTCTAACCTTCTAGGGTTATTGCCAGACTCTGGGCCCCAGGCCTTCCCAAGCAGAACAGAGGCAGCTGCCTCATATCCTGGGTCATCTCTCACTGGGGTTGCTCTGTGGACAAGAAGACCTGGTACTTTTTTCATTTTCTTTCCAAGACTCCAGATCAGGCACTTTGAGAATGCTGTGAGGAGGCTGCTGACCTCAATGCCAAACACCCTCTTGAGGCTGAGCCACCCTGCCAGGGGGGAGGTGCAGAACTTGAATCTTATTTTCTCTCAGCGGAGTGAGTCCATAAAGAAAATCCAATTCATCGGTGTCCAAGAGAACATTACCAAGATAGACGAGACACCATGGGCAGTATTTAATTATGAGCAGGCACAGCAAATAGGAGGGACGCAATAAAAATGCTAATCAGGGAGGAAAAAAAACAGACTTCGTTTTCGGCTAAGCTCATCTCTTCCCCCTCCATTTCCAGCCCCCAAATGAGTGCCGCAGACCAGGTTCTGAATGTGACTCCGTGACAGGTGAGTCCATTTTAGCCCCCCCACCCCTACCGGCTTCTTCCTGCCTCCATTGTCCCAATCTCCTAGTTCCTAGAAGATCCAGTCCAAAAAGAGGGAGACTGGCTTTCCCTTGCAAGCACACAGTTTCCGCTTCAGCCAGGGAGAACTGGCAGGGAAGTTAAAGAGAGAATGAAGTTATTATTCAGGGCTCAATTCCATGTCCCAGGGAGCACTTTAGGAAGGAACAATCTCCCCCTCTCAGTGGCATATCCAGAACTTGCATGAGAAGGGAGGGAGACCAGCTAAGTGCCCCCTGACAAACCTGAATTTAATGTGTTGGGCTTAGTCTCTGACCTGTTCCTAAGTGGCTCAGTCAATCCAACTGCAAGCCACTTAGGATGAGCTTGGGGGACATTCAGCCAGGCCCAAAGCAGATTCTCAATTCCTTTCAACTTGGCTGAGCTTGATGCTGAAATATGGTTTAGGAATTGCAGGCCATTACTGTCTCACCCCAATTTGGCAGACTCCTCATGTAGCCAGATCCTTTGGGTCACTATATCCTTCCTTACTAAAGCTCAACTTTTCACACTGCTGCCAGGCAGATTTATTTCTCTAGTTTTGCTTGGTTGCTGGGCTGCCTGGATCCCAAGCCTCATGCTGCTTTTGGGCAAAATTTGCTTGTTTTTGCAGCCCTCAGTATACCAACTCAGTCCAGGCTCTTTCCCTAGGTTTGTTTCTTCTGTTTACTGGGCATACCATTCATCCTGGCTGGTTTCCATGCAATTTCCTTGTCACTTGATTAATCTCTCTGTGGTCTTCTCAAATCTGTATGCAGCTTGAGGTCTTCCCAACATCACCAAGACAGAACCTGGGCTTGAGGACCATCTGGCATCTCTGGATCACCTCCCTTCCCTCCATGACTCAGGGAGAAAGAACCCAGGCCTTAAACTCCTAGTTACGGACCCTTCCTGGAAAAATATCTGTTAGATTAAAAGTTCACATACCAGCTTAGTTACTTAACTGGTATGGAACCCTAGACAAGCTACTTAACTTCTCTGTGCCTCAGTTTCCTCATCTAACCAATGGAGATAACATTATCTTCCTCATGTTTATTATAAGAATTCAGTGCAAACACATGTAAAGTGATTAGAAGAGTGCCAGTCACATAATAAACATTCAGAAGGGGTTAGCTATCATCATCATCATCATCATCATCATTATTATTATTGTTATGACATTTATTATTAAAGTCAATGATTATCTTATTTGCCCGTATGTCCAGGTACTTGGTAGAGTGGCATAAATAAACATGCAATAATCATTGAATGAATGAATGAATGAATGAATGAATGAATGAATGAATGTTCATTTAAGCTAATTCTTTCAAAGACATTACCCATCCCAGGAAAATCTAAAGAGAGGACCTATGATGACAAGGCTTTACACGTAAGTGGCTAATGGTGTGATTTCAGGCATGTGTGGAAAAGGGATTTTGAGTCAGTGGTTCTTTTCACAATCTCCTTCATATTTGAGTCACGTAGTTACTAGAAACATAACTAGGCCTGATTTTCTGGTCACCCATGAATCTTCTATGGGTGATCAGGACAGAATCTTGATTGGAAAAAAGTTATGCAATTTAGAGGCGATAGGTAAACCAAGGCCTGAGAGCCGTGCCGGTCCCCACACTGGTATTACACCCTGCCATGGACAGTGTGCTTTCATAGGGGTCATCTCACATGCTTCTCAACAGATGAATGAATAGGTTGGGACCTTTATTCCTCTTTCTTTTCTTTTTCTTTCTTTCTTTCTTCTTTCTTTCTTTCTTTCTTTCCTTTCTTTCTTTCTTTCTTTCCTTTCTTTCTTTCTTTCTTTCCTTCCTTCCTTCCTTCCTTCTTTCTTTCTTTCGTTCTTTCCTCTCCTTTTCTTTTCTTTGAAAATATATTCCTATTTTAACATGGTTCAACTAAATGTCACCAATTCCCTGAGTAACATTCCACAGATATTTTATGCATATACAAGCAAATACACACACATATTCTCTCTCCCCTCTCCATGAATTGAAAGCTTGCTTTACACACCGTCATGCACCTTGCATTTTTTCATTTAATATTATCCTTTGGAGCTTATTCTATATCAGTATATGTAGGCTTACATCATTCTTTTTGGTGACTGCATAGTATTATATTATAGAAATTAGTTTCTTCAACCAATTTATGTTGTTTCTAATTGTTAACCATTACAAATAAAACTGTAGTGAATAACCTGTGGGTAAGTATACCTGTAGGATATATGGGAGTGTATGTGAAGATAAATTTCTATAACAGGAATTGTTTGGGCAAAGGCTTTATTCATTTGTAAATGTGATAGTTATTGACAAATTACCTTTCATAAATAGGCACCTTTTTTTTTTTTTTTTTGAGATGGAGTCTTGCTCATCGCCCAGGCTGGAGTGCAGTGGCGTGATCTCGGCTCACTGCAAGCTCCGCCTCCCGGGTTCATGCTATTCTCCTGTCTCAGCCTCCCGAGTAGCTGGGACTACAGGCGCCCGCCACCACACCCGGCTAATTTTTTGTATTTTTAACAGAGAAGGGGTTTCACCGTGTTAGCCAAGATGGTCTCGATCTCCTGACCTTGTGATCCGCCCACCTCGGCCTACCAAAGTGCAATAGCCACCTTTTTTTAGTTATAACAAAACAGGAGCTTAAAGAGGGTAAATGACTTGACTAAAGTTGTACGGATTATACATAAAGCAACTGGGACGATAACTAAGGTTTGTTGAGCATTAGGGCTCTCTGGGCCCATGAACTCAAAGAAATGGGAACATGTAAGATATATCCTACAGATTTCTGAGCTCTAATACAATCTACACCTTCATATATTAAACATTGAGCACTGTGGATTCAACTTTGAGAAAACCACGGTCCCTACCCTCAAGCAATCTCAAGTCTAGAAGGGGAGAAAGACAAAAAAAAAAAAGAAGTAATTTCAGTTTAGCATGGTGGGATAAGGCTGAGATACAAGGAGATATAATGAGAACATGGGAAGGGATCCTGATCAGCTTTGGCTTCCTGGAGGAGGAGGCATTGTAGGTGACATTGAATAATCTAAAAATGCCCTTTGTAACATTAATTATGACTTGCCTCTTGTTCAACTCTCACTATTTCCTATACCAACCTTCTATCAAAGTTGTTAATAAATAGCAAAATAAATTGCCTTGTGAAAGCATGGTATAGTTGCAATAATAGTAAGAGAGGCTACTGTATTCTGAGTTCCCACTGTATGCCAGACACTGCTTTCTGGTTCCGTATTAACTAGCAGTGTGATGTTGGTCAGGTAACATCTCTCATGTGTGACTAAGGCCCCATTACTGAAATGAAAAGTTGACCAGATGATCCCTAGCTTCCCAGCCCCAGCAGTTCTTCACATGCTATGGCTCTATCTCTTCTAAAATCACTGAAGCCTCTGCTGGGAGATAATGGACAAGGAAATGGCTAGGAGTGGGGCATCAGGGAAAAGGAGTAAAAGGACTAGAGATAGTCCTCAAACTGGCAAATCAGCCTTGGGAGATTCAATTTTGAGAGAAGATGACGCATATGCCACGTAAATATTAATACTGAAAACACCTTACTGTTATATTTTTTAAGTGCTTTCATATGTTATTTCATGTGTTCTTCATAACAATAATGTGAAAGAGGGAGTTAGGGAGGTGGGGAAACTGAGGCAGGGCTAAGGGAGGCTAATCAGCCTAAGTCCCATGGTGAGGCAGTGGTGCAGCCTGGGCTAGAACCCTGGACATTTATCCTGATACATGACTAGTTGAAGTTAGTTGAAGTTCTGTTTTTCCATAAGGCAAAATTCTGGTTGGGCGCAATGCAAAATCCCGAAGACCTCCAGAAGGCTGCACTTAAATGGCCTTTGTGGTGCTGCTCCCACTTCCTTCACTGTCCTCCCAGCAGCATAAGAAGCCTTTTCCTGGGTGCTGGAGCCAGACTTTTATTTCCAAAGAATGAGTCAAGTGAGGGGTTTTGGTGACTCAGCACCAATTGATCTGGCTGCTGGGCCTGCTCTGGCCTTTGAATCAGCTGAGTAGGATTTCTACCTGGCTCTAGTGACCAGGCTGGACATCCCTGATAATCTGCTTCACCCCCTTGCTCCTCTAAGCCTGGGTCCTGCCTTGCTGTTCTGAGTCCTCCCTCTCTAGGAGTTCAGCCCTGCCCTTGAACCTATCCTGATGCTGATTTCAGAACCTCCACGCTGAACCACTATACACTGCTTGTTTCTAGATCCCCTTTTCTGTGCTCTGTTCAATAACTAGACACCAACTACTGGACCTCCCTGATGCTGACCACCAGTTAGGGTGTCTGTCTAGCTCCCATGATGTGTTTTCCAAATAATTATCTTTGCTTAGTGGGCTGACTGCCTCTCATTGCTGCTAGGTTTGCCCCTATGCTACTCACCCACCACAACGGATAATGCTCCAATTCCAGTCTGGGTGATCTGGTGGTCTGGCTGTCTGGAGGCTCTAAACTCTGTTTCAATAGCCGCTCTCAACCTCCACCCCATCAAAGCTGGAAGCCAGTAGGCTGGGTATCCTGAAGCAAGATCCCACTCTTTGTGGGGCCCTATGGACCCATCTATGGAAGTGCCTGCTAGGTTCCCTTTCCTTACAGGTATGAATAAGAACACAGCCACTTTGGGCCCCTGGAGGGACGGCTCTGTCTGAAAACAGACGTGATTACTATTTCCATCACCATTATAATCCTTTAATCACACATTTGCAGCAGAGAGCCTGGGCAAGGTGAGTCCATTTATATAAACAGCAGGAAAAAAGGAGGCTCTGTGTTATATGCCAACCAGGCTTAGTGGAAACGTAGCAATCGCTAGCCTTTCATGAGCAGAAAAATGAATAATCTAGGTTTTTATCCCCAAACAGCTCACATTCAAGCCACCAGACTTGTGCTCATATTATGAAGGCTTTGACAAAACCATATGACACCCTTTTATGCTGGCCTGAGCTCTCGGCTGTCAGTGGGCTGGAAGGCATGGAAGGACAAGTCTCTCTGGGCACCTGACAGTCCCGGAACAAAGACTCTCCTATGTGTTTGGCCCTAGGTTGCTGGAACTATCAATCCTATCTTCCTACCATGAATGGGATAAGGAGTCTAAGGAAGATTCCAAAACGATTGTTTGGAATGAGTCCTTAACAGATACAGGGTTTTTTTTCCCCTCCTTTTGAGATGGTGAGAGGATGAGAGAAACAGGTTCTCGAACTCTAGAAAGGGAGCTTCTTCAGGTGAAACTGTAGTGTTTCCCTATTTGCCCAGGTGGCAGAGGCAGAGAGGGGGGCCCTGGTGACAGTGCAGTGGCACAGTTCACTCTAAGAAGGGCATTCAGGCTGGGAATATGCCCCGACTCTCTTAATTTTAGATAATTGCCTAAGTAGAGGTCAGTCTTTCCCTCCAAAAGATTGGTTGTCTTGTACGTAAGGCTCTCTTTTCTGCTTTTGAATGGGGCTTTATGATTTGCTATTGCTCTGTAACAGAGCACCCAAGAACTTGGCACTTACAAGAGTAATTATTTATTTAGCTCACAGGTGTGGGCCACCTGCAGTCAGCTGGTCTCAGCCAGACTTGGCTGGACAGTTGGAATCCAGCTCTGTACCATGTATCTCTCATCCTCCCTCTGGGACCAATGGGGATGTCAAAAGCACCTGAAGATGAGCAGGAGCATACAAAGCCTCTTAAAACCTAGGCTCAGAACTGTCACACTGTCACATGGCCGGTGACAAAGCTAAGAAGAGGGAAAGCAACCACTCATTTATGGGAAGAACTGCAGAGTCACAGGGCAAGGGTCATGAATAGAGGGGGTGAAGAAATTGGCCTAATGACAAGTCTGCAGAACCCAGAAAGACGTCAGAATTGTGCTTTCTCCCTTGAAGCTCTTGCAGAGGACTCCCCGTTCATACCCCTTCTGCTTGGAATGGATGACATGATGGTGGATCTTCTGAAGAAGGACCCAGCCAACCTAGAGTAACTTGGCCTGATGACTCCCTCTCCATCTTTCTTGTGCTGGTTCAAATGTGGGCACAGACAGGATGGAAAGACAAAGAGTTTGCAGTAAGCCAAATGATTACTTCAATCTCATAGTGGTTAGGTCCTGATGAGTTGTAGTTTTCATGTCTGAAATTTCCCCAGGAAAATAAAGTGGCCAAAGGTATATACGACAAGGATCGAAAAACAAACACTGCTCCAATTCGGGTCACGTGACCCATGTTACTGCTGAACGGGAAGCGTGAACCAGCGGGTTGAGTAATGCTGTGCCCAGCTTCAATGGCAGACCATCATGTGGAGCCGAGATCTTGTAAATGATCTGAACAGAGATTTCACAGAAGCTCAGTAAAAGAACTTGGCCTTCCTACAACCCTGGACTTTTCAAGCCAACAGAGGTCCAAAACACACTGTTGAGTTTCCATCCGTGCAGAATGGCTGCGAATGGGGCTGTGGCGACAGCAACTCACAGTTTTCCAGAACTCCATGCATGAAACTCCTTTCCCAGCCCTGCAGCCTTCCCCATCCCCCAGTTAAATAAGCGCTTGTTCTTTTGTTTCCTGCCATAAAGCATATTATTTCACGATGTCTCATTTACTAGAGGTTACCAAAAGAAAGCTAAATTGGGATTTTGTTCAGCTGCTGATGACTCTTCCCTATTACCCTAACTCATTTTCAATGGCATTTCAACACTTTGATAATGAATTAGTCTACCATTTCTGGCACAAAGAAAAGAGAGTTTAAATTAATTTTCAGCAAGGGATACTATTGGTCCAGACAGCTTCCCTCCCACTGTGTTAACATCAGTGTCTTGTCTTGTTAAATGCCGATAAACAAGTGTAACACTCTAACAAGCCACAAATTGGCTTATTGACACCTCCGTCAGCTGTTCTTTGCTTCCCAAATCCCCTGCTTTATAGGCATACGGTGGTTATACAAAACAGGGGTTCTAATGGAACATCAGAATGAAGAGATGCTACTGGCATCTGGGTTCCCTGGCTGCTCATTTTTGTTCTGTCTGACTTTCATCTAACAGGAGATTGTATTAATTTGGCCTCTTCGCCCCGTGCGGTTCATTTGAGGCACATGTATTTTTGGTTTCTCCAGAGAGGGGCTGGGCCCATTCCCCTTGCCAGTTCTCCCCAGCTCTCTCAAGCAACGTTTCCATTGGCTTTTACACTGGGTGCTCCTCACCATGTCAGTAAGGCAGACCACTGAGGACAAAATTGCTGGTAGCCCTTTAATCTGTTCACTTCATGTGCTGCTGGGACCTGAGGACAACGGGACACAGGAGACCAGGTGATATCTAGTATGGTGCCCCACCAGATTGTCAGGAGACAGAATGACTGCATGGCCAATCACCATTCAACAGGTTCAAAGAGGATAACGCAAGAGAGATTGACCTTAACCCACAGCAAGAGAACTTTAGTTGAAAGATCAGGAAGAACTTCATGAGAGTAAAGATGGTTATGGCTATGACCAACGGCTGGCACATGGTACATGGTCAGGCCACTAAGGCTCCCTGCCCAACTCCTCTTCGAGATCCCAGGAACAGAATAGACAGCAACCTGGTCACCTGGGACTGGCTCAGATGTCCCCAGAGGAGGGGAGTTAGATGAGATGACTCATTCTTTGGTGTGAGAGCTCCATAATATCCCTGGTATTCAAAATCAAACACTATTTTTAAAGTTCACATTATTATGAATGTACATAGGCGATCTCTTCTCCATAATTCTTCCATGGGCATAGCAGTGTGATCAGTGGTCAGTAGAATTAACAATAGGAAAGGAATATGAAAATAACATTTCAGGGTGCCGATCTCCAGGAAGATAGCTTTCCTGCCCCTGTCCAAGCCTGCCCTTCATGCAGCATGGTTGGGGACAGTGCTTCACATTCTTTGCAGGGGCATAGAACACAAAGGAAATGTTATAGGACCAGCAGGTTCATATGCTTACTGCACAGAAACAGACCAATCACACTGAAACAGCAGGGTTTGAAGCAGAGAAAGGACTTAATCATTGCAGGGCATGGAACAAGGAGATGGGAGGAGACCCTCAAATCCATCTCCCTGAGTTCTGAGCTGGGGTCTTTAAGAGGATCATGAAGAGTGGGGGGCTGGAAAATTGGGGTATTGAATGATCGGAGCAAGGGGGATGAAATCATCAGAACATGGAAACTGCTTTTTCTTTGATGACCCAGCTTCAGCTGGCATCAGTGGGGTTATTCAGACCAACTGGTGTCAGTGGGGTCTTCTACATCATCTGGCACCAGTGGGGTCCTTCAGACAAGCTGGTGTCAGTAGAGCAGTTAAGGGAACCTGTAATCTTGTAACAGGGTCTACATGATTCTAGGACAGTAGGCAAACAACTCTGAGCAAGCAGGTCAGTGAGCAAGCTGACCTAATGATCAATGCTGAATGTGTTGCAAGCTTGGTTTATTTTTGTTCCCCCCACCCCACCCACTTTTTCCCTGAATAATTTTATAAGTTTATAGGGACAGTTTCAGAAACAGGAAATTGACTTAGGTTTATATGTTTGTGGGTGTGTCAGGCATTGGATGCTGAGGAGGCTAGCATGGGGTGGGTGCAGAAAGCTGGTAAAGAACAAAGTTTGGCCCACTCAAGGTAGCTTTGGTCACGGCTTCTTTTGAAGCTTTCCTTTGCAAGTTCTTCCTCCGTGCTGTAGGGCTCCAGGGACCTCTCTCTTCTCCCATCTACCCTCACTCTATAAATAATCTCGTGTAGTCTTGTGGCTCTAAATATCTGACAACTTCTATGTTGTTTTTATCTCCTTCCAGACCTCTTCCCTGAACTCTTATTGCTTGTCTCCATTGGATGGCTAATGGAGATCTCAGACTTAACATGTCCCAATGAAAACCCCTCTGATTTCTCCCTCTAAACCAGCTCCTCCTATAGGCTTTCCCACATCATAATTAGCAACTTCATTTTTCCATATACTCAAGCCAGAAATCTTGTTGTTCCCTTTGATTCCTTTCTTTCACACCCGATATCCAATCCATCAACCAATCTTATTCGCTCTTCCTTTAAAATATACCCAGAATCCAACACTTCTCATTACTTCGGTCCCTGCTATCCTAGTCCACATCACCAGTCTCTGACATGGGCTTCCTTGGTCCACCCTTGCATCAATCCCTACAGTCTTTTCTCAACAACCACTCTGAGTGACCCTCTGAAATTATGTGTCAAATCATGTCACTCCTGCTCAAACTCCTCATTCAAGGAAAAGTCCAAATCCTTAAATGCCTCTAAAGTCACAGAAAACTTGGCCCCGTAGCCCCCTTGGCCTCACTCCCCAACCCTCTGCTTACTTTGTTCCTGACTGTGCTGGCCTCCTTGCCTTTCCTCAAGTTGGCTGGGTAGACTCCTGCCTTACAGCCTTTGCAATTGCTGTTCCCTCTGCAGGGAATACTCTTCCCCTGGGTATGACAAGGCTCCCTACCCACTCCAACTCTTTTAGGCTTTTCACTATAAGGCCTTCCCTGACCACCTCATATGATATTGTTCCCCATCCCCAGAACTGACAATTTCTTTATCCATTTTCTGCTTTTTCTATATTAATACCATCATATTTTATTATATATTTGTCTGCCTTCTCCACTAGAATATAAGTTTCATTAGGGCAGAATTATTTAAGAGGGTTTGTTCTGTTTCTTCACTGCTATATCCCAGCATATAGTAAGTACATAATAATGGCTATGAATGAATGAACAAATGTGTGAGTACCATTATCCCTCTAAATCCTAGCTGTCATCTGGAACCTTGGTAAACATGGTGGCATGATAGGAGGAAAGTCCGAGAGAGGGGTCCTCTGTCACCTCTTCAAAGCTATTTCTTCAGTCCAGCATATCCTTCCCTCTCTTCATCTAACTCCAGCTCATCCTCGAGGGGTCAATTTAAATCGCTTTTTTAGCCTGGGGCACTAAATTAGCAATATTAAATGCTTCTGTAGTTCTGGGTATTTCTTTGCGTAGCACTTTGCATGCTCAGGGTTTTGTAATAAATCATTCATAGCTGTTGTTTAATGTCTGTTTTCCCTATTAGACTGTGAGGGTCTTTGTTCACAGCTGGGTCCCTGGCACATAGCACACGGCTTGGCACGTGTGTGTGCTCAGTTAGGAACAGTTGACAGTTGAGAGAACATGGGACTTTAAATGTTCAATAAAAGCCTGAAGACAAGGTGTCAGAGGGCAGACCCTCACAAACAGTTATGGAGAGGCAGACACCATTCCAGGGATGAGCCAAGGCCAGGTTCCCCCAGAGTTGTGAGAGGAGCCAGGGTCTGTGTTGGACCTCCACCCGCTCTGAGTGGGCTGCTGTTGTCACATGATGGGTTCATCTTGCAAATTCAGTTCTCAAGAGACCCCCTGTTTGCCTTCAGTCAGGATGCACTGTTAGGTAAGGAGGGCTTTACTCATACCCTTGACCTTGAGTTTCACACTGGCAGGCGGTCCACAAGAGGTATTAACTAAGAGGGAAATGAGTGCATTTTTCTCTCCGTTAAAAACCCACATGATTTTAGAGCCAGAAGAGACCATTTAACCTTGTGCTCTCATTTCACAGAAAAGAAAACTGAGGCTCAGAGAGTTGAAATGACTTGCCCAAGAGTCACACAAATAATTAATAGAATAAAGCTAAATATCCAGGAGCCCTGAAGGCACCACGTGTTTTTCCCACTGTGCAATGATCATGCTTCTTTTTCTTCTTCCCCTGCAATAAAACTTTTTTTAAACAAAAAGCTTGACAATAACATTAAAAAATAAAAGAGAGTATCTTTAGAAGTAAGCTTTAAAAATGTAATCTAAGTACAATTTACTACCATAATTAACCCTTAAATATGGATTTCAATCTATCCTGATTTCTTTCCCTTAGGCTTGAGTAAAAGATTTCTTTTAGCTCACCCCAACTCCTTATTTCTCAGCTTTGCAATTTCAGACCAGGCCCAAGATTGCCATTTCCACATAACTTCCTGACGTAAGCCTCTCTCAGGTGTGGACAGATTATTTCTCACAGCTGAGCCATGTCCTCTGGACTCGGTCCCTGTCTCTCTCTCTCCCTCCCTCTCTCTCTCTCTCTCTCCCTCTCCCTCTCTTTCTGTCTCTTCCTCCCTCCCTGCATTCCCTTCTAATGCTCCTGAACATGAGATTTCCTTTTCGCCAAAGTTTCCACCTGCTTCATTAACACTTCCATTATAGATATATTTGGTTTTGCTTGAATTTGCTGGTAATTTGAATATAACCCATAAGTTTTCTCCATGACACTCCCTTATAGCTGCATCTCAAACTTGGTTTAGATATAAATCTATATGACCAATATTTATTACTGAGGATGGCATAAAGAGGTAAGAAACATCATCACTTGGCTGATGGGCAGTTCCTGCTAGTAGGGACACACAGACATGGCCAGTTGATTACAAGTCAGTAATATCACTTCTCACCACTCCAGTGCTGGCTTCCTGGGCCAAGCCACCTCATCTCCTGCCTGAATCACCACAGTAGCCTCCTCACTAGTCTGCTCCACCATTGTCTCCATCTTCCATAGTTTATTCTCAATAAAGCAGCTAATCCAATCTACTTCAAATGGAAATCTGGCCCTGTCCCTCCTCAGCCCCAAGCCCTGTAATGCGTCCCCATTCCTCAGAGCAAAAGCTGAAGTCTTTATGCCAGCCTGAGGGCCACTGTAAACTATCATTTACCCCCACTCTGTTCTCTTTGTTAATTCTCTGATTTCCTTTTCTATTACTCATTACTTTCCTAGTCTTCACCCTCTGTGCTCTCTCCATATCAGCCTCTTTGCTATTTGCTACAAGCAGAATGTTTACTCCCAAATTCATATGTTGAAACATAATCCCCAGCGTGGTGTTATTTGGGGGTGGGGCTTTGGGGAGTTGATTCATCATGAGGGCCCTGGGTCGTGATGAGATTAGAGGGCCTGTAGAAAAGAGGGCCCAGAGAGCTCCTTGGCACCTTCACCATGTGAGGACACAGCAAACAGATGGCCATCTATGAACCAGGATGTGGGCCCTCACCAGATACAGGATCTGCCAGGACCGTGATCTTGGACTTCCCAGCCTCTGGAACCAAGAGAAATAAATTTTTGTTGTTTTATAAGTCACCCAGCCTATGGTATTTTGTTCTCACAGTTCAAATGAACAAAGACATGATTCTTCAGCACACCAGACACCCCAGCTTTAGAGACTTTCTATTGGCTGTTCCACCTGATAATCCCCCTTACCTCCTTCAAGCCTTTGCTCCAGTCACACTGCCTCTCCACCCTGTACTCTCAATCCCCTTAAGCTGCTTTTCCTTTTTTTCCACTGGACTTACCACCTTCTAGCATTCAATAAAATCTACTATTTGTGATGTTTGCTGTTGCTTGTCTATCTTCCCAGCTGTGATGTTAACTCTCTGAGGGTAGGGATCCATTTTGTTCCCTTTTGTTCCCCAACACTAGGACAGTGCCTGGCACAGAGCAGGTACCCAAGAAATACCTGTTACATGAGATTATTCATTTACTTGGTCCTAGTAGTAGCTGACACTTTTTGAGCACTTACTTTGTGCCAGGCACGGTTTTAAGCTTTGTAGTTGTATGAACTTACTTAACAGATAGTAACTGCGAAGCTGTGACTGTTTTAATCCCGTCTAAGATGTGAAATGCTACTTTCTGGTTTTGCAAGTGATTTTCAACTGGGTGAAACTTGTCAATCAGGACAAGGTAAAGGGGGAGGGGGCTAAAAGGAGAAGGAGAGGGACTAAAAGGAGAAGAGATAGTTAAAAGGCAGAAGGAGGGTAAGTGTAGTTTGAAACACTGATACAGTAAGCCAATTGTTTTTATAATACTAATTGCAGAAATTAAGCTTTAAAATATTCTACTGAGCCAGTTGGTTTAGGATGGGGTGGAATAAATAAGATAAACTAAGAAAGAATTGCAGATGGCTTGAATGAAAATGGGGTCCTGCAATGTAGCATGGACACTATAGGTAAATAGAAGCACAATGGGTAAGAAGGTTGATAAGACGCAATTAATGTTTTTCTGTGATGCTCATTGTTAACAGAAATTTGAAGATTACATTGGAGCTAGACTTTTAAAATACACATGTAATCTGAGCTTTCCAAGTCTCTCTAGCCCATGGCTCTCATTCGTGGCAATAGCTCTTATTTCTCGGACTCTGCCTGCCCACCTAAGGCCCTGGCCCCTGTGGACTCCCTACTTCCTGGTATGGCTGGAAACCCTGAGTTTTGGGCTTTTTCTTGAGTGAAGTTGGGTGGGGAGAGCCCTCGCATACAATAAAATTGGTCACATGAGTGCTGCTATGCCCATAGAGCTGTGCTGTCCAGAAGGAAGGTCACATGGGGCTCCTGGGCCATTGACATGCAGCTGATCTACATTGAGACATGCCATAGTGTAAAATGCTCGCTGCATTTCAAAGTCAGCACAAAAAAAGTAAAGTGTCTCAGTACTATCTTTTTCATATGGATTACATATTGACTTGATAATATTTTGGATACTGAGTTTAGTTTTTTGTTTGTTTTACCTTTTCAAATGTGGTTACTAGAAAATTTAAAGTTACATTTGTGGTTTGCACTTGTGGCAGGCATTGTATTTCCATATTTCTGTGTTTCTGCATACAGCCCTGCCATACATGCTGCCATTTCTCCTGGGCTCCACTGGATCAGTGCCCACCCTTGCTGCCACATCTCCAAATTGCTGGGTGTCTCTCACTTCTGCCGGGTGGGGTCTCTGTTCCCCTGGTAGGTCCTATATCATCTACCAGGCACAGCCACCAATCCTATGTGGTGTTCCTGACCCCCACCCAGGTACTATACCACTAACATCCTTGAGTTCTCGGGGTCTCAGAGTGGCCCAGTGCTCTTTGGCAAGGTGGGAGAGAGCACCTCCCTCCCCCTTTCATATTCCAGTTAAACGAGTCCCAGAGTAGAGAAAGCTATTTGTGCTCTAATATTTAAGACTACATTGAAAGCTTTTTCTTTTTAAAATTTACTGTAATCTTTGCAGAAAATGTGGAGGTGGGCCAGCATCAGGTTTTTACTTTGTTTTCTTGTGTATTTATCATTTCATTTGATTTTATTTCTTACCCTAAAAATCAACTTTATTAAGGTATAATTTGCATGCAATAGAAGGTATTCATTTTAAGTGTGTAGTTTGATGAGTCTTGATAAAGGACAAACCTGTATAACACCACCTTAATTAATAAAGATACAGAAGGTTTTCATTATTCCACAAAGTCTCCTTGTGCCAGAGAAGATTTGAGGGCCAATTTAAAGCTGTATTCAGAAATTTACCTTCTCATAACTTTACCAGGCCTGCTTCTCTTGCCCTGAATGATGGCTCTCAGCATGGAGACTCCTCCAATCCTCCTTTGTTCAGGACAGGAGCCTCTACCAGCCCTATAGATGCAGGAATTCACTTAACAGATAGTCCGTGCTAAGCTGTGACTATTAATCCCTTCTAAGCTGTGAAATGCTTCTTTCTGGTTTTGCAAGCGATTCTCAACCAGGTGAAACTTTGTAGTTCTCCAGACTTTCTGAATCCTGGCCCAGCAGGTTTTGTTTTGTTTTGTTTTGTTTTTGCTCTTGTTCATTGAAATACAAAGTGACTTTGACACATTGATCAACCTAAGGAAGCTTTAAGGAGGAGTGTGTGTGTGTGTGTGTGTGTGTGTGTGTGTGTGTTTTACTGAATAAATGGAAGAGCAATAGTTGGTAGGTCTGAGAGAGAGCAGTAACAGTCCAGGACCCTGCATGATCTGGCACCTGCAGGCATCTTCAATTTCATTCACTCTACTTTGTCCTCCCTTACTACATTCTAGTTACACTGGATCTTGTTCCAGTTCTTCAACGGTCAAGATCATCACTTCCCCAGGACCTTTGCACAAGCCATTCCCACTGGCTGGAAAACTCTTTGTCCTCTATGGGCTTACTTGAGTCCTTTTTGTCCTTCAGGTTTCAGCTTCAATGGTGCTACCTCATAGAGGACTTCTCAGTCCACCCAATCTACATGTAGGTCCCTCATGTTATTCATTTTTCGTTTAACATTTATCAGGCCAGGCACAGTGGCTCACACCTGTAATCCCAGCACTTTGGGAGGCCAAGGCAGGTGGATCACAAGGTCAGGAGTTCAAGACCAGCCTGGCCAACATGGCGAAATACTGTCTCTACTAAAAATACAAAAATTAGCCGGACGCAGTGGCAGGCACCTGTAATCCCAGCTACTTGGGAGGCTGAGGCAGGAGAATTGCTTCAACCTGGGAGGCAGAGGTTGCAGTGAGCCAAGCGACACTCCAGCCTGGGTGACAGAGCAAGATTCTGTCTCAAAAAAAACAAAACAGAACAAAACAAAATCTGTCCCAGTTTATTATATATTAATTTTCTTGTTGCATGTTTAATATCTGTCACTCATATTAGACTGTGACCTTTATGAAAGTAGAAACTGTTTTATATTTATGTTTTTATATTTTATATTGTATTATTTGTTCACACTTCTTCCTTCCTTTCCTACACTTGCATGACTTAACTGTGAGTGGAGAATTCTTCCCTGTCTCATTGACTTTCAGCTTGGCCATGTGGCTTGCTTTGTCTAATGGTATGCTAGTAGAAGTAAAGTAAACTACATCTGACCAAAGACTTTAAACATGCTCGTGTGGTTTGGCTTGATTTCTTGAAGATATTTCTCCCTGCCATAAGAAGAGCTTCCCTACATAGCTGTTTCTTCTTCCTGTGACCTGAAATGAAGACCTGAGAAACAGATCTGAACCCAATCCTGAGTCCTGAAGAAGAGCTATCCCAGCCAACCTGTAGCTCTGTGAGCAAGAAAAACAAATATCTGTTGTTGATAGTCACTGACATTTGGGGGTTCTTTCTTATGTAGCATTGTTGCAGCAACAACTGACTGCTACATGGGCCTATTGCATAAAAGGCACTCTGTAAATATTTGTTGAGAGAAGAGCCCAAAGCCTCTTTAGGACGAATCTCAGGGAACTTCAGATTTGGTCCCCAAAAACCACACTAGAATTTAAGGTGTCCCAACCAAAGCTCTAGACAGAGGAGACATATTTGGAAAGTAGAACAATGAGCCATGTATTAAGATTTAGGCATAGAATCTTGAAAGTGCAGAACCATAAAACATAAACAGATCCAATCCAGCAGAAAAGAGTAAATTACTTGCAGTCAGCTATTTGGGGATAGAGGGGAGATAATTTTCCACATCTTTTTTTTTTTTGGTCCCCATGCCCTTTCCACAACTCTGTGTTGATTCTAATGAAATCTGATAAAGAAAAAGAGGAAGGGGCATATGTGGGATGGTATGTCAGTGCAAATGAACATCAGGATTGAGGAATATCACCTTGTGTCACTCCCAACAATATCTCCATGGGGTCAGGGCTGTGGGGCATGCAGTGAGGACTGGAGCAAGAGTAGTCCCCTGTGGTTTGAATCTTAAATCATCCCTTTGAAACAGGGCAAGTTACTGAGGTCCTTCCAAAGACCCAGTTCCATTGACTGAAGCCCAAATATGCTCAGATTTTCAGGAAACCAAGTCTCCTGCATGGACCAATCACGTTCTGACTCACTCCTGCATCCCTACCCAATGTGTATTCAGGGCATTTCATTAGTGCAACTCAGAGACACTCATCTCTTTTCCAGAAGCTGATTCTTCTTCCTTCAGGCAGCATGCACCAGGCAGAGATTCCAGAGAGGTACTGCTTCCTCTGCA
Source organism: Chlorocebus sabaeus (assembly GCF_047675955.1). Classification (NCBI taxonomy): domain Eukaryota; kingdom Metazoa; phylum Chordata; class Mammalia; order Primates; family Cercopithecidae; genus Chlorocebus; species Chlorocebus sabaeus. Next base: position 24,564,094 of record NC_132923.1, on the reverse strand, counting down.
AGAGGAGGCCATCCCATTAGCTGCTGCTGTTGCTGTTCTCCTTAGCACCTTACCAGCCTGTATGACTGCACACTGGATATGCTTGTTTACCAACGACCTTGTCAAATGTTTCCAAGAAAGACCATGGCTGAGGGAAGGAAAAATACATGTATATAAGTATTTTGCTACTTTCCCAGGCTCTTCAGAGCCTGGGATCCGAAGGGGCCCAGCAGTGCCTTAGAGTTCAACTCTTCCCATTTTCAATCCATCACTGTTAACTCGTCCTCCTTTCCCCACATTTCTCGCACCCTCCACCACATATTCCTCTTGCCAGAGGCCTGTGGAAAGAATATGCCAATGGAGAGTACCAGGGTTAAAGAAATTTGACATCTTGCTTGGGGGTCAATTCTGTTATCCACAAGACTCCATCCAGTTTGAGAGGCCAAGATGGTGTCCAGGCCATGTTGAACGGAGCCCCTACCTGGTGAAATCTTGGGACTTGCTCTAGGAACTGCAGTTGAGGGACTCTAGAATGGGGCGAGGTCTGGAATCAGATCTGTCTACTGAGGTGTGGAAGACTTCAAAGGAACAAAATGAGAGGCTTGATGTCCTGCCAAGTAAATTCAATGTTGATGTCTACCGTAAGATAGAGTCGGCTTAGGGAAATGGGGTCTTTTGTGTCTCAGCCTCCACCATGTCTGCACATCTCATCCTGGGTGGAAGTTCACGCTGGGAGCCGAACACCCCCAAGAGACACAGCTAAGGCTTCACAAACCAAGGCTGGTGTGGGCACCTGACTTTCTGTCCACAGAACTGAAAGTGAGGTCCAGACATCAGTATCTATCCCACGCCCGGTCCCTCTGCTTGGGAAGAATGACCTGCGTGCTCAGGGTCCTTTGGTGGCACAGGAGACTGAGAGCAAAATGACTCTGACCAAGGGACGACTGGTTTGCAAGGGGACCTTCTCTTTTCTGTGTTAGACAGGGGCACAGAGGAAGTATGCCATTAGGAAGTGGGTAGTAGTGGCCTGAGCTTCTGGGAACTCTACCTACTCTCTTAGTCTCTGGTCATTTGCCTGACATCACCACACTCTGCCAAGCAAATGAGGGGTACCCCCCAACACTGGGCAGACAATGAACCTTCTCTGTTTCTCTCTCTCTTTCTCATATAATTGCTGGGCTTCCCACTGTAGGCAGGAGGGTGATGCTCTTTGCAGAGTGCAGTCTCACTGCATCCTGGCCATAGTTCGAATTCTTGGTGGAGCCTCAGCTTTTGGCACTGAAGAAACTGAAACAGAGCAGGCTGGAGGTGGAAAAACACCACAGCTTAATACATTTTGAAGGACAGTGAAAAAAGACCTTGGCCCCAAATCAGATTGTTCCTGATCTAAAATTAAAAGCGACTTAAGCCTTAGCATTTGAGAAGAGAGGCAGATAATGGTTGTGAGGGTGGGGAGAGTGATTGCTTTTTTTTTTTTCCACTTCGTGGCTGGGAGCAGACCTTTCCAAGATTTCTCTGGACAGGATTATTTACTGTCTTTTAAAAAAAACTTTGCACTTTGCATGAAGATTTGCAAATGCCAGGCACACGGCATGCCGAGTGCCCAGCCAAACCTCTTGTGGTTAGCCTTGAAATGAGATCATTTCACAGTAAGAAGGAGGTCAGGTTGCAAAGAGGAGAATTCGTTTGGCTGCATCGATATGTAGGCTGCAGCAAAGCCACTGAACAAAATTGGACACAAATCTGAAGTCCTAAAGCATCCACTTCCTCCTATACATTCACTTCTTTCACCTTGCCAGCCACTCCTTAGAATGATACCATATGATCGAATTCCATTTTGTAATGCAGGTGGATCATAAGAAACTTCCATACACTCTTCTGAATTCAAAATGTATACGTGTGAGAGGGTCACACCTATCTCTTAAATTATCTTGTATTTGCCAAACCAACATGAAACAAAAGGTCTTCCTTTGCCAACCCAACTATCAGAGGAGGAGCTTTATCTACCCTCCTCCCCCAGTATGATTCAATCAGGATTTACTGGGCACCTTCTGTGTCCCCAGGGCAGAGCCAAATACCCCAGGAGCAGCAAAAGCACATGTGGTCAGTTCTGTGACCTAAATGCATTTGGATCCTTGTTAGAGAAATAAATGAATATGAAATGATTAGAGTTTCCAAGACAATTCATGAAAATGAGTGGGAATCTAACAGAGCCAGGACCCTACAGGGTAGAAAGCAGCTGGGATAGGGAAAGGGCTTCATGTGCCAGGGTTGTTGAGGAGACTCAATAAAGAGGCAGGACTCAGGATGGGACCATTTCCTTTCCTATTTCTTCATCTATGGTGATTTCTGTTTTGTCTCTGATAAAATTCCACCACGCGTCATACCCGTGGAATAATACTTAATTCAAACTTCGGCCTCCTGAGGTACCCTAGAAGGCTCTGATAAAAAAAAAAAAAAAAAATGCCTGGGCTTTTGGTCCTCCATAAAAGAAAGTTAGTGAGTGTTGCCTTTGCATTCCAGAGAGTTAAGCACAGCACCTCACTAAATAAAGGGATTTTGTTAGGCATCAGACAGACCAGGGATTAAACGTAGCTCTGTTACTTCGGCTTTGAGCAACATTTTTACATTCTGGGAGCCTCAGATTCTCAGTTATAAAATGGGGATAATAACAACACTTATTTCCTAGGGCTGTGGTGAGGATTTGACGAAGTAAGCATTTTATGTGCATGAGCGTAGTATCTGACCCAGTAGTTATTCAATAGCTATGTACTATTGTTATTCTCCTTCATTTTTGAATTCCAAAACCCTTTTGGGAACAGAGTGTCCTAGTGTCCAATCTATAAGTGGTAACAAACAAATAAGTAGAATGTCAAAGAGTTTATAGACTGTACTCACCTGTTGACTATCACTTCAGACTATTTGGTTTTTCTATTCATGGGGATCCTGGCAGGGAATCAATTTATGGCTCTTTTCCTAAAGGAAACAGAGGTTCACAAATGACCCCCTCCAGTCATTTACCCCTATTTGTCGATTCTGGCCTTTTAATGGAAAGGGCACTGAAATAAACTGTAAGGTATATTCTGTTTCCCTTTGGTTTGTTTGTTTGGAAGCAAAAAAGAAGAGACAAACTTGGAGCACATTTCAGATCCATAAAAGACAAATTAATTATCCCCAAGCAGAAGCTGACCTTTAGCTGGCCCCAGCTCCAATGCCTGAGCCACAGCTGCACCTGCTTTGAAGATGACAATATCCACTTGCTAAATACTAATAATTAGTCACCAAAGCAGGGTAAAGAATGCAGAACAAAGTGAACCTGCAATTACTGTACTCATGTGCATCCCCTGCGCCCTTGGAGGGCCAATTACCCCAGCACATTACCATAATTGTACTGACATGTTAACAGCATCTTCCAGTCTTTGAAATTGTCACTGTCCCCCTTTCCTGCTCCCACACCCCACAAGCCTGTGGACTGTTTGCACTGCGCTTTATGGCTAGGGCTGGCTAAAGATGTCAAAGTTGTGCATCCTCTGAGGGTGCAAGGGATTGAGCAGATGCTCATGTGCAGGCCAAGCATGTACACAGAGGATTCTGGGATGAAGGTCACTGCTACTCCCATCCCTCAGCTTCTCTTTCCCTCATATATCTCTTACTGAAAAATAATTTGCAAGTGGCTCCCCTGACCAATGGTAAATGCCACATTTCTCCATCTGGAATTCCAGTCCTTCCTGGGGACTACTTCTACTCTACTCAGCAGTGGCCTGAGCCTTGGAAGACTGTGGTGGGTGGCCTGACCAAGGGGCCCAGGCTGCTCCAGAAAGGGTGCTCCCAACTCATAGTCATAAGCAAGGACAGCTATCCATGGAGCCGCAGAGCCTGCAAATGAGAAGCGGGTTGCTTTGGGCTCCTAAGAGGCGGCAGGAGGGCTTGGGCAGGGGCAGGTTGGCAGCATGGGGCTCTGCCAAGAGCCCTGCCCTCAGGGGGTTCCATGCTGGTGCTAGGCAGCCTCCCTCCAGCAGCCCCCACCCTGGCCCCTGATTTTATGAGGTGATCAGTGTCCTATCGATCTGGAGAAGGCCGCGGAGCACTCACGCTGGTGAGGAAGCAGATTCCTGGGGCTGACCTTTCCTAAGCAAAACTCAGTTAAAAAAAATCATTTTTGCCTTCTTCCCCATCCTTTTCATCGGATTTCTTTCAGTAAGAACCTTTTTTCTTACAAGTCACTGCAACCTTCCAGAGAAAGAAGACTTGGTTTCCAGCTGTATTTCCACACCCTGGGGGACTGGGCCCCTGGAAATGAGTCCCTGGGCTTTGTTCTGTCCAGCCTCAGATCTGGGAGCTGTCATGAGAAGGGGCCTGGGGGTAGCAACACTGTCTCAGGGCGGGAGCTGGTCTGGTTGAGATAGAAGGACTGGGAACAGGGGTATGGTGAGAAGGAACCCTGTGTCTACCATGCTGCCCAGGGCCTCTGTGTTGCACAAAATCACGGGGCACATTCACATTGTATTCAGTGTGCATGATGCCTCCTGGAACTCCACAGAAGACACAGCAAATGGTGAACCCAGAGCTGGGCAATGTGGTGGCCTTGATCACACACACACACGCACACACACACACATGCACACGCGTGCGCACACGCACACACACACACACGCAAGCACCCTATGCCTCTGGTGTCTCTCAGAGCTGCTCTGGACCACACAGGCCCCAGGCTGTCTGTTGTTGGTGCTACTCATGCATGAAATTGTCCACAGGGACAACTTCTGCTCTAATAAGCACCGCAGTGGACCCTTCCCACACCCATCACAGGCACACACAAATGTACTCCTTGGTTACCTTCGCCATTACAATACTATTTGCATATGCCATTCCAGGGTTATGGCCCTATGGAGTAGAGTGGATGAATCCAGTCAGTGTTCAGTCTCTTGAACTCTAAGATCTGCTTAAAGTAAAACAGAGGATTTACTCTTGACTCATTAGATGTTTTGTCTTCACTGTTTTCATTGGTCACTCACACTCAGAGAGCAGACAGAAAGCCACACACGTGTACCCACAACAAGACAAAAGCAGCCACCAACACAGAAAGCTAGGCAATACCCATAGGTACATACACGTTCCTAGAGGCAGTCAGCCTCTGTACAGAGATACACTGATGTACACAACAGAGTCATAAACCAAAACAGTCATCAAAGCAGGAAAAGCACACATTTATGTCACACAAACACACATTTATATGTAAACCCAACATACATACTCAAAAAGGTAGCTACAGGGACTCATCCGTATGTACAACCTTCTTGGGCTGTAAATATGAACCTGAACCTGAAATATGCCTGAAAGTTTGCTTCATCATTTTATCATTATCGCTTTTGGATAGAACGCTGTGGTAGGCATTCCCTTCTGGGTGGCCGACCATTTATTGCTATAAATATGTGAGGTCAGTTGAGTACTTTTGTAGGGTGATTTACGGCACGCTGCCTGACTCCCAACATGGGCTCCTATCTGCCCATCTCATTCCCTTGAAGAGGTCAAGAGTTTCAGTATCTTTCTACAAATGACTGCACACAGCTGTGAGCTCCAGGGGCCAAGGTATTCTCAGCATTTTCTTTTGCCTTGAATATGTTTTCTGTTCTTCTCAGAAGGGAGATGGGTCCAGGTGTTCTGTTTCTGCTCCCACATAAGGAAGGTATAATTCAGACGCAGTTGCAGCAGGTAATTCTTTACAGCTGAAAGGGAGAAGTGCTTGGAACAGACGCATTGGATGCTGGAGAAGAAGAAACAGCCCATGTGTCTCAGAGTGGGATCTGACGTCACTGAGCTTGATTGCTTTGCCTCTAACTTATCCCTAAATCGGCCTTAGTGGCAAGAGACCAGCTCCTCTTAAGATGGGTCTCTAAGAGCTCCCAGAATGCTGTATGGATGTGACGGGCCCACACTGAAGATGAGGCCAGTGTGACCTGGTCATGGCTGGGGAGGGAGAAAAGATTAGGGGAAAGAGAGGAATCCCACAGCTGTTATTATTTTAAATCCCTGTATACATTTAGGCTTACATATCAATAGTTTAGTTTGATATAAAGTGAAGCTGGGCTTCAGAATGGTGGCAAAAGCCCTGGGGAGGGGAATGCCGAAGGGAGAAACCAGGGGAAAACTTCTGGAGAGCAGGTGGATCTAGACAGAAGCTCAGGAATCCATCCCTGGGGCAGAGAACATGTGGTATCTCCCCATCTCCCTGACCGCCCCCAGCACACAGAATGGCTGCTCTAGGGAGACAAATGATCCCCATTAATTCCCTCAGATAATGAGCCAGTTGGTGCCATCATTAATTATACTAATTAACACACACAGACCTTTGAGTTTGGCACACACTTCCTGCCACCCCAGATATTTCATGGGACTCTCTCTCTGCCTGGGTTGACTACTTGGCCGATACATAGGCCCCCAAGATCCTGTGGAAACAAACCACAGGCACAGCCAGCTAACTTGAGGCATTCATGGCCAGGCACAGAGCCTTAGACCTGTAATCCCAGCACTTTGGGAGGCCAAGCAGGGAGAGTTGCTTGAGCCCAGGAGTCTAAGACCAGCCTAGGAAACCTAGTGAGACCCTGTCTCTATAAAACAATAAACCTGCACGTTGTGCACATGTACCCTACAACTTGAAGTTTAATAATAATAAATAAATTGAAAAAAAAAAACAAAAAAAAACAATAAATAAATGAGTTAGCTGGGTGTGGTGGCATGCACCTGTAGTACTGGGAGGCTGAGGTGGGAGATACACTTGATCCTGGGAGATCGAGGCCTCTGTGAGTCATGATCATGCGACTGCACTCCAGCCTGGGCAACACAGCAAGACTGTCTCTCAAAAAAAAAAAAAAAAGCATTCGTCTTAATCTTCTGCCTCGTTCATTCCTTTATCTATTTAACTAACAAGTAATGAGCACCAATCGAAGAGACAGTCAAGTAATCGACTAACACAAAGCACAAAGTGCTATGTAGGCTCTTATGTGGACATGTACTTTACCATTTATAAAGCATTTCACAAGCCTCATCTCATTTAATCTTCACAACCCTGTGAGGAAGGTGCCCATTTTATAGATAAGAAAACCACGGTTGAAAGCCATTATGTGACTTGCTGCCCAAGGAGACTCGAGGTGGGACTTGAATCCAGGCCTCTAACTCTGGGCTTTCCCCTTTACAGCCCAGGAAAGTAGAGGAAACTCTGTAGCTCAGTCTGACTGGTGGTTTCGAAGACAGCTTTTCCAAGGGACCTGAAGTATATTTTAGCAGGTGAAGCAGGTTGAATCAGTGGAAAAGTGAAAGGGCATTTCAAGATGAAGGGGTAGCATTAACAAGGCCCAGGATGGCAGAGCCTAGAGCATTCCATAATCAGCCTCATTTTGCAGGCTGTGTTGCAGAGTACACAGAAGAATGGATTTGTGAGGCAGAATGGAGGTAAATTTAACACATCCTAAAATTCCAAAAGGCAAAAAGTGATTCTGGGATATTTCTCTGTGGCCAAATGGAAAATCAGGATGGGTTTAGAAAAGACCAGATGAAAATTTATCCTCTGCATTTGTCATGCTGTCAGTGCTGCAAGCAACAGCAGAAGATTTCATTGTTCAGACCTCTTTTTCCATCGTCCACTTTATCATTCTGCACTCTGTTTTTCCACAAGCTAAATATGCCTTCTCCTATCTAAACACTCGGTTCCAGGCCCCTCTCTCTGTCGAGCGACCTGCCTTCTCCATCTCCTGGGCTGCGCTGTGTGCGGGGCTCTGGCCCTGCTCCAGTTGTGTCTGCTCTTGCCTCCTTGGCTGCCTGCCAGTGTAGCCCTTATAGCCCGTTGGTACAAAAGACCTCTTGCTCAGCTGTTTTAGTACCCAGAGATCAGGCTGCCCTGACCCCAAGACATCCAAAGTCCAAATAATGAGAGAGAGAGAGAGAGAGAGAGAAAGAGAGAGAGAGAGAGAGATAGTTGGGGCAGGGTGAGATTCATTACTTCAAGAAGCAGTCCTCATATGTAAGTGCTCCCCCAGGCTTGTATCCCTACCCCTACTGCACCCTTATCACCTCCTTGCTTTTTGAGAGCTGAACACTTCCCAGTTCTACCCTTTGGCCCCACACCCACAATGTGTCTCACTCAGAAAGTATTGGTGCTCACCCAATACCTAGCAGGGTCAAGTCATGTTTATTGAATAAATCAAGGTCTCAGACACCACAGCACTTGGGCAGGCTGTTTAACAAGGCACCTGTACTGGGTTCTTGCTATATCCCATGTCACAGTATTCATACTTAAAGGTGCTTCAGAGCCTCCCGGAACCACTTCTTCCCACCCTCAGCCACCAGTGCCACCAGATGCACATCTGCTTAATTATAATTCATGAAGTGCTTGGCTATTAATAAAACCTAATTAATCCAGTCACACCACCCTGCGATGCCATCAGGGATCCAGAGCCCATTGGCCACCTCAGCAGCAGTGCTGAGAAGAAAAGAGTTAAGAGACTGACCCCAGATCTGGCCTCCCTCCACCAGAGAGCTTTGAAAGCAGTTCTTCTTCAGGTACCCCAAACTCGGAGGCTGATGGATTTCGTGCCTACCTGGTGCTTGGCACTGTCCCCATGCCCTGCAAGCACAGTCGTATGTTATTGTGCCATGCCTGCCTCCCCATCAGACTGGAAGCTTCTTTGAGAATAGGGTTGTACTTACTGGTCTTGGTAGCCACACACCCAGCCCTCCCTCTGCCACTCTCTCTAGCCTGGCCCTCTGGTTTAGGATTGACTGTGTGTGCGTGCAGTGTTAAAGTGTGGCATGGGGGAGTTGAGGGTGAGAGGATGCCTGAGGAATCACCCTTCCTTTATCTCAGTCTGGGGGAGCAGTGTGGGGTATGGAGACAGCACCAGTTCTGAAGCCAGATAGATCTCAATTGCAGGCCTAGTACTGCCATTCCTAGCTGTGTGGCTTTGGACAAGTTCCTTAACCTTTCTGTACCTCAGTGACATCATGTGCAAAATAAAGATTGCAGCACCTGCATTGTACATGGTTGTGAGGGTTACATCATTTTTTCAAAACTTTTTGTTGTTGTTGACATAATATATAGAGAAATGTCTCATCTCAAGTATTCAGTTGAATGAATTTTCATAAAATGAACACATTTCTCTGACCAGCATCCAGAATAAGAAACAAACAACACCAGTATGCTGAAGACCTTGCTTGGGCTCTCTGTAAATAAAGTAATTTCTGCGAAATGTTTAGTCAGGTGCTTGGCACACATGTTATAGACAGTTAGTAATTATTACTACTGTCACCTCTTCCTCATTTCCAAACACCTTTATTCTACCACCAGCACAACTGCATTAGTCAGGGTGCCCAGAGAAACAGAACCAACAGAGTTCTGTTTAATAAATAGAAAGAGATTTACTATCAGGAATTGGCTCACATGATTATGGAGGCTAAGAAATCCCACAATCTGCCATCTGCAGGCTGGACACCCAGGAGAGCTGGTGGTGTAGTTCTGGTCCAAGTCCAAAGGCTGGAGTACCAGGAGAGTGGATGGCATAAGTTCCAGTGTGAGCGCCAAAGAAGAACAATGCCCCAGCTCTAAAACAGTCAAAAAGGAATTCTTCTTTACTCCTCCTTTTTGTTTTATGCAGACCTTCAGTGGATCAAATGAGGCCCACCCACATTGAAGAGGGCAATCTACCTATTCAAAGGTTAATCTCATCCAGGAATACCCTCACAGACATACCCAGAACAATGTTTAACCAAATACCTGGGCACCCCATAGCCCAGTCAAGTCCACACATAAAATTAACTATCACAACAACAAAGCCCCTATCAAAAACATCACTAGTACCCAGGTGGCAAGAGCTTTTAGGAACATCTACTGCCATTACAATGACCGGCTCTTTCATAAAAGTTGGTGCCATTTGATTAAGGTTTTGCAGACGGGCAGAATGAGATCTAGGTCTCTGTCCTGGGGCCAGGCACTCTGGTTGTTTCCCAGTGCTTTAGGGGAATGATTCACAGACTTCTAGAACTGAAAGCAGCCTGGAGGTCATCACATCTGAACACCTCCCAATGCACGAATGGCACTCTGGCCTTGTAACAAACATCAACTTTCAGCCTTATCTATGCATAGTCCTGGGGTAGGTCTAGAATCCTTGCAGCAGTTGCCTGCTAATTTCTTAGAGCCCAGTGATGAAAAGACTGAGATAGGAAGGTTCTTCCAAACAGAACCATGAATCCCAGCAGCCACAGTGGATATGGTACCAATGGAAACAGTTTTTGTGGGGAACTAGACATTCCTGGGGGAGATGCTTGGTGCTAGGACTATCTGGTCCACTGGGCTCTGAAGAGAGGACACAGCTCCATGCTCCCTTTCTGCAGAATAGTAGAAGTCTACATGGGGTGAGGTAATGGGTTTCTCTCTTACTCTACCTTTGAGTAGCAGAATAGTAAACCAGAAAGGGACTTAGTAGGCTTGAAATTATACCAAGAAAGTCCAGGCATTCTTTTAAATCCAGAAGGCTTTGAATTTAAAGCGCTATGGAAAGGGAGCCCATGCGGAAGAGTACCCCAGCAGGTGGGTGTGTTCCAAGAGGAGATAGAGTCGGGTCTGATATAAGGAACGACATTCCCCGCTGTGAGAGCTGGCCAGTCAAGGTAAGCTCCCATGAGATAGTGAACCCCATCACTGAAGATGCTCATACACAGGCCGCACGAAGATGCTCATATGCAGACCACACGACTGCCCCCAAAAAGGTGTTGCAGGGGGAATCCATGCTTTGGAAAAGTGATGGGTGTTCTTTACCTTAAAATTCTCTCCCCATTGGGATCCCGCATCTGGGACCTGTGGTGCTGACTCAGGTATACACATAGGAAGATATATATGCATGATCTCAGGGCAGATGGAACTTCAATGGCCATGTGGTCTGAACTCTACCCAGCAGAGAACTGTCCTCCATAGTCCTCCTGCACCATCTCCACCTGCTTCCACTTACCAGAATGGGCTCCGTTCCCAGCATGGTCACTTATGAAGTGGGCATTCAAAAATGTGTATTGACTTAATGACTTTGCATAACCCATCTAACCTCACCGAATCTTGGTTTCTTCATCCATAAGAACAGGGGGAAATAACACCTCTGTTCAGTTCCTGAGGACAGCATGAACTGTCTGAACATACTCAGTATAACAGGCACTCACCGTAAAGTGGTGGGGCTTGACAGGGCTTCCTCCTCAGTGCCATTACCTGGTTTAAGTGGTACCAGGTTTCCATTCTGCTACGGTAGGAGGAGGGGGGCAGGCCTCAGCAAAGAAGCTCCTACCATTTTCATGGATGGAGTTAGAGGTCAAGTGGGGAGACTGATAAAACAGAAATGCCAGTCATTTACCCCTACCTCCTTAATCTATACCAGACTCTCTTTTTCTCTTTTCTCTTTCCTTCCATCCTTCCTCCCTTTATTCTCATGCTCTCCTTTTTTTCTTCTTCTATAGACCATTTCACAACTTGTAATGGTACATTTAATTTTTTTGTCCAGAGTCCCAACTTGCCTGTGAGTTCTCCAAGGGCAGTGTTGTCCATACTACCTTCATAGAATGACAACGAGGTGAGTACTGGTTGAATAAACCAATTAACCAGTCTCCCAAACTTGAAGAAGCCCAACACCACTGAGGCTGACCTGTTGGCAGCTGGACTGGTATTCCCACCTGAAAGTTGTGCCTTGGGATAAACTAAACCTGCCACTGATTTATTCCCCCTAGGTCCCAGCTCTGTCTGCCACCCTCCACCCGTCTCCCTTGGCACAGAGTTGATGGCTATCTCAGTTATCACAAGTCCAGAGTTGATCGTTATCTCAATTCTCCAAAGTCCTCTTTCCTTTGAGCTAAACATTAGAAGTTCCCCCTGCCTCAACCTCTGCCCCTCCTTTGCCTCTCATTTCTAGAGCCATGACCATCAGGTACCCACAGGCAGGCTTCCCTTGACTGCATGTGATCATTGCCAAGCACTTGTCATTTCTTTAAAAGGCTCTGGCCATTTACATTGCATTTGTCACCCTCCCCCAAAACACACACACACACACACACTCACACACACGTACACCAAGGGCAAAGTCTCTTGATGCCCCTGATGCCCATATATATCTGTTTTCAAAATAGTTTTCTGTTTGACCTTTCAAACAGAAAGGTCATGTTTGCAATTATGCTTGGAAAATTATAAAGCTCTCTGCAAATGGAAAAGATTTATCTCAACATTTGGACTGACATTTGTGACATTTGATACACACTAGGAGAATAAACCCTTTAAATCGGGGCAGACTTCCTGGAGGAGGAGACAAGAAGAAGCAGTATGGTTTCATGTGAAGTGAGCTATTTGTGTTTCATAATAGCTAATAGAGTCCTGTGTTGGGGAAAGGCTTCTGTTTCATGCCAAGTGGTTGGAATTCACTTATTGGTCAATAAATCCCTTTGAAGGGCTTCCAGAATTAATACGGTGATGAGATTTCTGCCTTTTCCATATACATGAGTTCAGTAATAACTGTAATTATTATGAAGTTATAATAAAACATAATGTGTTACGCTGTTAATTCAATGGCAATAAGGATAAAGTATGAGGACTTCCCTGTCTCTGCATTCATCATTTTTCCCCTTAATTATGGAATAATTCCCCAGGCTGAAAGTCAGGAGGAAGAGGCCCCATCCTGCCTTGGTAGGGCTTCCTCCTCAGTGCCATTACCTGATTTAAGTGGTGTCAGGCTTCCTTTCTGCTAGGGTAGGAGGAGGGAGCCAGGTCTTGACAAAGGAGCTCTCACCATTTTCATGGATTAAATTAGAGATCAAGTGGGGAGATTACAGGCCCTTCAGTCTCTTCACCTGCTTCCAGACAGATCTGTCTGAACTGCCTCATAACTCAAGGTGCCATGCTTCATTCATTTCTCCAATAATCATATTAACCACTGCTCTGGAAAGGTGCCAACCGGCTGCTAAGGATATAGAGGTGAATGTGTCAGATATAGACCCTGCCCTCAGGGAACTTAGAATCTACTAGGGGAGAATCCAGACCCTTTTCTGTCTCCAAAATCTCTGGATTATGGGGTTCCAGCACTAGTCATGCCTGTCTGTCCTATCAATTCCTAAGTCCTACTTCTGCTGAAAGTTAAGGCTGGCTTCTCAAGGAAGAGCGAGGAATGACAGAGGAGCCCAATTCAGGCCTCTCCCTTCACTGTGCTTTAAGAGGCTTTCCCTCAAGAGGGGGTACTTTCTATTCACTAGCCTCACATGCTCTGAGGGACAGAATTGGGAAGTCAATGTCAGCCAGGTGGAAAAAGCCAGGGGCCTTGTCTTGAAGATTGTCTTCTCCAAGGCAGTAGGGACATTAAACGAGAAAATGTGCAAAACTATTCTTGATGCAATGAAGGCAGAAGAGATGGTATATCTCTGGGTGATGGATTATCTCTGCACTTCTGAGGATGTTACAAAATGATAATGATCTTGTTTCTCTCTCCTGGTGTTACACAGCTATCAGGGCCTGGAGGAAGCCTAGGTCCAAGTTGTATGTCAATTATGCTTCTCAAAGGAGGGAAGGAAAGCCCAGCAAATTGGTCTCATGTCTAGCATGAAGGGTCACTATGGAGAGTGAAGACTGGCTGAAAATTCCTTAGTGATCCTTATGGAAAGCAAACCCCAGTTGACTTCTTTTCTTCTCCCTGTCTCCCCTAGATTTGTTCTTCACCCTCCCCTTGATGTCAGACACTGACCACTCCCTATTTCTCCAGCCACTCATCTCTCAGCATTTCTTATTCAGCCCGGATGGATTGGCTCTTCCAGCTACACTGTCACCAGCACCAATTTCCTTGCCCTCGTCTTTCTGCTCATCACCTCCCTAATCTCCTCTAATCATGGGACAGTGGAAGGGTCCAGATTTTTTCACTTCTGCTCACGGGTTCTTGAAGTTTCTAGGAAAAAATATCACATCCATGCTGACAAGCTCCCTTATGAATTAAAGTTTTCCAACTGCAGCTGACTCTGGGCTGCTTGGCAGTACTCTGACACTTAGCACTGTGGCAGCTTTAGAACTTGACATTCTTTTCAACACTCCTTCTACTCTTGCTCGTGGCCTTTATTGCCACTTACACCCTCCACTGCCTTGAGCCCAGCATTCTTCTTGGATTTAGGACACCCCCAAACCTGACTGTATCTGATCAGACCGAAGGTGTTGCCTGTCTCTAGCCGAGAACCAATGAGATTCCATCTCCTGAAATTTAGGAAATTTAGTGCCACAGAGGGTCCAATTAGTTCATGTTGGATCCTGGAGCTAAACAACTGCAGAGAACCAGAGAAAGCTATAGAGAGGCAGGTGCTCTAAGAGAAGTAGAGATGGAAATTGTTTGCCTCCCAATAAATCCCCACTTGTACTTAAGCTACTCTAGATAGCCTAAGTTTTCTGTTCCAAAAAGTCACATCTGCTCTCTCAGTCTCAGCAAATGACCTCACCTCCACCTCACCGATGAGGCTGAGACCATCAAACTCAAACGTACCCCAGCTTCAATCCTTTGGTCTCAAAGAATATTTATCCACTCACTAACTCACTCATTCTCCCTGTCCACCTATCAGAGAAGGATGGGCACTGGCCCTCTTCCACACTTGATTCCATTCCCTCATGCCTTTGGATCCATTGGGAATAGTTCCCTTCTCTCTTATCACCAGTCCTCTGGCTTCCTTCCAAAAGTCTATGAACATGTTAAGCATTTCAATCCTAAACCATCCTTTGACCCTGCTTCCCTCCTGAACCACCAACTCATCTTCTTCCTCTCCTTTTGTTTTAAAAGGGAGGGAAGCATGGGAGGGTGGAAAGAGCACAAGATTGACAGTCAGCAAACAGGATTTGGGGCTCAGCTCTACAACGTAATTAGTGACAAGTTTCCTAACCTCTCTGAACTTGTTTCCTCAGCTGGAAAAATGGTGATGATGAAAATACCACCCATTTGCAGACTCACTGGGAGGGTTAAGTGGATTAATTTATCTGGGTAAAAGGAGCCTAACACATAAGAACTACTCAATGAATGTTAGTCAGAGAGCAATTTATCTCATCACTTTTACTTTTTACCTTTTGTTTAACCCTCAATCATTTACCATCTGGCTCTGCCTCTCCTTTCCTGAGCATACTGTCTTGTAGCTACTCAAGTCAAGGTCAGCAATACTTCTTATTTGCTGCCCCCAAGGTGGCTTCTTTCCTGTTTCTCCTCTGCCTCCCTCTCTGTAGCTGCTGAGTGTGACTCTTCATGCCTCCCTCTTCTGCTTTTCTCCCCCGGCTTCCCTCGCCTAACTCCCGACAGCCCTTCATCAATGCTTCTTTGCTAGTGCCTCTTGTTCTTGCCCTAGGTCTGTGTAATCTTCTCCCTTTTCAGCTCGTGCTGCACCTCCCTTCATGACCTCGAGGATCCCTAATGAATGAACAAGCATCAGGTCTTTATCTCTGGCCCTCCCTTCTGTGCAGAATCCCCCTCTAACTGACACCACATGGATGTGTTCCCATGACAAAAACTCATCTCTTCCTTCCTTCTACCATACAAATCTGCTCCCTAGGTATGTCTCCTACCTTGGCATCATCAGGCAACCAAACCAGAAAAACCCAAACCTCTGTTACCCAAGCCAGAAAAACCCATGCTCATTTTCTACATCTCCCCTCTGCCCCAATCAGCCACCTTGTGTTTGAGTTCTGTAAAATATGTTTCAAGTTGGTTTCCTTTTTTTTTTTTTTTTTTTTTTTTTTGAGACGGAGTCTCGCTCTGTCGCCCAGGCTGGAGTGCAGTGGCCGGATCTCGGCTCACTGCAAGCTCCGCCTCCCGGATTTACACCATTCTCCTGCCTCAGCCTCCCGAGTAGCTGGGACTACAGGCGCCCGCCACCTCGCCCGGCTAGTTTTTTGTATTTTTTAGTAGAGAAGGGTTTTCACTGGGTTAGCCAGGATGGTCTCGATCTCCTGACCTCGTGATCCGCCTGTCTTGGCCTCCCAAAGTGCTGGGATTACAGGCTTGAGCCACCGCGCCTGGCTGGTTTCCTTTTTATGCCCCATGCCATTGTCCTCATCTAGTATTTGTTCGCTCCTGCTGGATCCTCCAAATGGTGTCGCATGCAATCTTCTCTCAACGCTGCTCTTTATTTTCTTCTCAGGACATTTAACATGTGTGCACACACATGCACATACACCAACAGAGAGTAGCTATGAATTCTGGCTCCAGCTTATTTTTCCACCTCCATTTCCTTGCATTCCCACAGATGAACCTCACCTTCCAGCCACAATGGATTCCTTTCTCACCTCCAAGTCTTTGTCTCCGCTGTCCTCTTGGGCTTGAATTACCCTCTCCCCAACTCCCACTCTTATGCCTGGAAACAACCAATGCATCTCCAAGCCTCTACTCAAAGTTCCTCTCCACTGTAGAGCCTTCTCTGATGTAGCTGCCTCTCCATTCACACAGAGAGGAATACTCTCTGTGTTCCTTTTATATCCTGGAGTCTCTTCACTGTTTTCTCTGCCTGGAAAACTTTTGCTCTAGTTCTTCACAGGACCAGTTCCTTCTCTGGGATCAACCCAATGTCATAGCTATTCTACCTAGAGAAGACCCCCATCCCTATTCTTTTCCATCTGCAGTCCCTCTCTATCACAGAGCCTTGTTTAATTTCCTTCCTTGCACTTATTAGAAATTCTGAGTATGCGATGTGGCCAGTTAGGCTCTCTGGGAAGCCAGTTCTGAGCTGGAGTTTAGCTGGTAGGTTGTGTGTTGAAGAGGACTCTAGAGTTAACATCTGGGGAAGGGAGGGAGAGGACACGGGAATAGGCACAGGAAGGTCAGTCTTCAATACAGCACTGACGGCAGGCTTGGCGGACCCCACAGGAAACTCGAGATAAAATGTCCTACATTGTCTTGAAATGACTGGGCTTTTACACCCTGTCTCCTTCAGTCATTTGATGGGGCCACTCTCAGAAGGCCGTGACCTTGAGCAAGGAGCTCTCTTCACCCAGTGTTAGAGGTCCTCCCAGTTTCTACAGAACTTTTGCTTACTTCTGCATTTTGTCAAAATTTTTTTTTTTTTTAAATTCTGGAGCCAAGAAAAGATGTAAAAGTACGAAGAAACCCCCAATTTGGGGGGATAATTAAAACCCTGGTTTCCTTTTTCGGTGATCATCAGAATCTCTTGGCTCCAGGGCTTTCCTTCAAGTCCCCGTCTCCACTAGCCTCATCTCTGGCCTCTGGACAAGGTACAGAAGACAAACAGGACCTGGCTTCCCTCCAACTTGCTGCCCCTCAGGCCTGGTCTTGGGTCTGACTCCTGCTTCTTTCTCTAACTCAGAGCCCTGCAGTGTGTTATCCATGGCTTAGAGGAAGATCAGCAGGGAGAGATAAGCCCCAGGCCCTCAGCTCCGAGGGGAGAGTTAGAGCCCCAGCTTCAGGAAATTCTCCTTTCTCTCTTTGTCTCCCCCTGGCATATGGAGGCAATAAGGATAATACCCAAGCTCTGAGTAGTTCCAGTGCTTATTGAGCAAAGGAGGGAGGAGAAAATCCTCTTTTCTTCCTACCCCCTTCAAAGCTGATGAGAAATCAGAAAAGCTTGGTGCAGAAGCTCCCAGCCACCTTCCTCCTTTCTCATCTCTGTGGCACGCCTGGCCTCTCTCTTTAAATCTGTACTGGCAAGTGCCTCTGAACATCTCTCTGGTTACTCTCCAGGCCCCACCTCACCTTGGAACCTCCAGAGGAGTGTGTCAGATGATGTCCCAAGGGGTGAGATCACAGGCAGGTGACTTCTCAGCAGCCTGGATAGGATGAGAGAGGAGGCTGTGCCTGGGGCAGGACTGTGGCAGAAGTCAGGCTATGCTGTCAGGCTCACATGGCAACTTTCATGTCCCTGGACCTGCCCAGGCCACCGTGCTTACCTGTAGCCCAATATCCATATCAGATGGAAGCTCCTGTGTAACCCCCACATGCAGCCGGACTCAGTAAGAGTTGCATTACAACCACACACAGCCACACACACCCCACATTCACAAATCCCAAACATCAATGAGCACTCTTTTTCCCCTGAAGGTTGAATGGGGAGACAGAGATTAACTTGCACATCAAATGCCAAAACTTCACAGACATCCCTTTTACCATCTCTGTACTCATTCCCCAAATTTATTCTCCCTACAGCAGCAACTTCACCTCTCTAGGTTGCTGTCACTGTCCCTCAAACCCCTCTCCTCACAGCCCTCTCCCACTACATAGATTTCCACACAAGCCTCTCAAAACCTGCTAGGATATTCAACTCAGAGAGGCCAAAGGGAGCCAATGAGAAAACAATGTACTTAGCTGGGTTCTTGGCCTGGAGGAACTAAACTCATTCTTCCTCAAAGGAGGGCATTTGAAGGGCCTCCAAAACTCTAGATTCAAAGTTCCCCTCACCCTCTCCTGATGGCTCTCTAAGACCCCCACTGCCGCATCCTTGGACTAGAATCAGAAATGGAGAGTTGAGTCTCAGTTCCACCACTTTTTTTGCCATAAAGTCTGGGGTAACAACAGGCACTTTGAGCATTTCACCCTGTGTTCCCGCTGAGTTTGTCTCAAGAGTTAGTGGGGACAAGTGGTGACCCTGCAGGTGTCTGCATGAAGTGTTTGAGTGCACGATGGAGTAGGCAGAGCCCCTGCCAGGGTTTCCACTGGGCAGGAAGAGCCGGATGGAGAAGGGAGGGTGGGATGGGGATAGACAGGCCACTGCAGAGACCAAGGGAGTGGGGTCACACCTGATCTCATCCCACCCTGCCACACCGGGACCGAAGATGGAGTTGTCGCCCTGGTTGCTCTGTCTGTGAGAGGAGGCACTGGATTAGCCTCCAAGTTGCCAGCCTGGCCCCTGACTTGAGTATCAATGAGGGCAAGATGAAATCTCCCCTTCAGGCCTTTCCTATCCTGTGGCTCCTGCACATGCTTGGGCACATGTGGGCTAATTAACCTGAGCACTTCGAGCTGCTGATCTGGGCTGTGTGCACCTGTGTGTAAAACTCTCAGATCTACATGGCCTGAAGTTACTCAGTCTTGTGTGAGGAACCTCACTCCCTCTTAGACAGAAGCTCCTGGGTGGCTGAGATCATCTTCTTCCCTAGGGGTAGGAGATCCCAGAGGACAGAGGGGAGGAGAGAGTACCAAGTGCAAGGCAGCTCTGTGCTCTCTCCCCCAGTCCCCCTATACCTGACTGCCGCAGTGTGTCTATAGGTCTCTAGGACAATACACTGCCCATCTGGATCTGCAGGAGGTGGAGGAAGAGGGCCCACGGGGCAGAATCGTGGAGTTTGGAGGAGCTCTCAGTGGATGCTGCTATGGGTCTTCCCCCTTTCCCAATGTTTACCTCTACTTCCCCTGTTCAGAACTACACCAAGTAGAGATTTGATGTCAACAACTAGTAAGCCTTACAATTTTTTACTGGGGAAAAAAACAAATCAAAGGCCATCATTTGCAAATAGTTTAAAGTTCCTGGGTTTCCTCTTCCAGGGATGCCTGCATCTGAGCCTGCTCTCTCACTATGGGGTAAAGAGCATGATCTCAGTGAAAGGAATTCCAGGTTTCAGTGATGGGAAGGGGAAGTAAATGTTTGGCTAGGAATATTTGTCTACCGCAGGGTAGGCCTACAACAGCTATGCTGGCCCCAGTGGGAAATGTACTCTGGAGATCAGCAGAAAGGTCCAAGGAGGGGATGGGGCGTAAGCAGAACTGCCTAAAAAACAAGGTGACAAGGCCACAGAGGTGGAATGCTGTGGTAGAAAGACCGCAGGATAGAGTCAATAGGCCTGAATGCTAGTCCCAGCTGAGCCATTCTATAGGTCTTAAATTCCTGATTTTAAACAATAAACAGGAAGATCTTTTGGATTATTTTTCATACCTAACATGTATGGTCACATAGAAGGGAAGCTGAGGTGTCCAGTGAGCAGGGATCAGTGAGAGCTTTGCCAAGGATGTAACAGAAGCTTCCTTGGAGCAGGCCCCAGCCCATGGAGGACCAAGGATGGGCGTCTGGAGGCTCAGGAATGCCGCTCATCCTTCCAGAGACACTGCAGGAGCCACGACAGTGTGAGCCAGGGCAACCCCAGGCACAAAATATCTCTGCACTGAGGGCCTCCAGGAAAGGGGACCAGGCCGGGTAAGTCGGACCGCTATCTGGCCTCTCTCCTGAAAGTTTCCTTCTTTCAGAAATGCCATGGCCAGGGAACTAATAATGATCTCCTGCGTAATACCATCTAGATAAAATTCAAGGAAAGGTAAAAAATCGGGACAGTGATGACCCATTCAGAGAGAAAAGGGGCCCAAGAGAGCCTTCTGGGGTGCTGGAGGTGTGCTGTATTTGATCTGGAGGTGGTTACATGGGTGTGTACATATCAAAATGCATGGAGCTGTCCACTGAGATTTGTGGAGTTTACTGCATGTAAATTACAACTGAAGGAAAGATTAATAACAGAAGAGATTAGAAATGCTTCCAGGCCAGGAAGAGCAGTGCCTGAGACAGAAAGAAAAGTGAGAGGAGAGTGGGAAGTGAGTTGCCACAAGGAAAGAGCTAGACATACACGGGAGGTGGGCCTGAGATGCAGGCATGGAGAAGACAGAGGAACAGAGGGAGGTAAGGAGAGGAGCAAGGGAGAAGAAAGAGTAACAACCACCATTGCTGGGCATGGTCAGGGCAATATGGCTGCTTGACTTGAGGCATTAGTTTGCCTTAAGGTCCCTGGAATCACTCCTTTGTTTTTTAAAGATGGGAATTTTGAGGGCATTGGCATGTCCAGGAGATTAGCAGAGACACCTAACAGGTCTTTGGCAAGTTGCCGGACTAGTGTTTGTTGCCACATAGGGTGACAGGGGTCGGAACAGATCTCTGATATTTCTACAAATAGATGGCCTTGAGACTCATCGTCCTGCAGCAGTGCTGAGTTGAAAGTAAAAGGATTTCTCATTGAATTTTTCAGCTTCTGCTGTCAGGAGAAACCCTGCTCATCTAACATTAGAGCTTGCAGATGGCTGAGATGTGACATGCGCCACTTAGAGCGGGATGACATTGATGTACAGTGTTAATATTACACTCTAAGTGGCTTCTGTATGTTATCCAAAAACGGAGAATAAAGCTGAGCAATTCATTTCTTCTTTTAAAAAAATGGGTGGTTATTAAAAATGACTATTCAGAGGCTCAAAGTCATAAAATGGACCCTGTATCATTGGTGTGGCCAGCCTCCTCACTGTCAGGGAGCATATGGCCAGTGTGTGTCCTCATTTGTCTTAGAAGAATCAAGAAGATGGAACTCCTTGAGGGAACTCTCTGGGGACCCTGGGCAGCCTCCTCCGCTCCCCTCATCCCCAACCCTTGCCCAGTGGAGCGCAGCCAAACTTGGTGTCCCAGCCAGGCCCACCTCTAGTTTCCATTTCACCTACCGGCCAAGAGTGAGGGCCATGGAGTCCAGCTGCCTGGGTTAGAATTCTCTCCCCATTACTTACTCACTGTGGTACCATAGTACCTTGGTTTTCTCATCTGTAAAACAGAAAAACAACATCTATCTTTTAGGGTTATTATGAAGATTAAATGACTTAAAATGTGTAAAGCATTTAGACATTCACATGCCTGGGACAATTTAAATGCTCAGTAAATGTTGTTTTTATGATCATTATCATAATCATAATCCCTGAGCATGCATATTCCCCAGTAGCCCTGGTGTTTTTTGCTTCTGCAGACCCGACAGGCTGAGATGTCCTCTGCCTCTTCATTTCCCCTGAGCAGATGCCTCCTTTGCGGTTTAGTTTGAGTCTGGTTGACTGCATCATCTTCCCTCTCTCCTTGCCCTCTAATAGTACAAAGAATTGAGAGTGGATTTCTTTCCACAGTGTCTACCTGCGCAGGGGAAGTATTGGGAGTTTGGGCAGCTAAAGATGTTGTTTCTATAGTGAACCACCTGGGAAAGAGCAAATTCAGTAAATGCCTCAGTTCAGTGAGTGCCCAGCCAGGGCTAGATGCTGTGTAAATAAGACCCAGGCCCAGAGGGTGGATTTGAGCAGTTGCCCAAAACCTAGACCTTTTTACAGAATATCTGTATTCTTCTCTTTTATCTCCTCACATGCACACTAACTTCTTGACAGCAGAGCCTGAGTCTTATTTATATAGCGTATAGCCCTGACTGGGCACTCCCTGCACTGAGGCGTTTATTGCATTTGTTGTCTTCTCCTAGGTGGTTCACTCCAGAAACCCCAGTCCTAGCTGGAAGCCAAAACTCCCAAAAGTTTTCCTGTGGCAGTAGACAATGCGGAAATAAATCCAGTCTGCTGAAACCAGGCAAGGGGAGCCCTTTTGGGAAAAGGTAATATACTTCCCTTCATATGATACCCAGACTTCTCCCCTCAACTGTGTCTGCCAGACATCTCCACTTGGATATGTAACTGGCATCTCAAACATAGCACGTCCAAAACAGAACTCCTGGTGCTCCTACTCAAACCTGATTGTCTTGTATTCTTCTCCATCTCCATCAAGAGAACTTGATCCTTCCATCTGCTTAAACCAAAAATCCTGGAGCCAACCTGGACTCCTTCCTTTCTTTCACAATCCATATGGAATCCATTAACAATTCTGTGCTCTCTACTATCCAAATATGTCCTCACCCAACCACTTCCTACAGTGATGTGCTGAGCACTGATTGTTAAATATTCATGAAACTTGCAATCTAGCTGTTAAACTATAAGTACTCAAAGTCTGCTGTGGTGGGACTATTTACACCATAGAAATTGGTGGCAGGTGCTACAAATCAGGGCTTTTATTTTTATTTGTAATATCTTTTCCAGAGAACTGGTTCACCAGAACTCCACTGATTTCCCACCCCTTCCACTGCTACTCCCACTCCAAACCTCCATCCTATCTACCGGGATCATTGCAATAGCCTCCTGTCTACCTGGTCTTCCTGCTTTTACTCTTGTCACCATACAGTCTACCCTCAACACAGCAATCCTTTTAAAACACAAATCATATTATGACTAGGCTATGCTCAAAACTCTCCAGTGCCTTCCCATCTTACTCAGAGTAGAATCCTAGTTTGTAACCGTGGCTAACAAGATTCTACACATCTGACCCTCCATCACTTCTCTGATCTCGCTTCTTCACTGTAGTCACATGGGCCTCCTTGATGATCCTTGGACATGCCCTGCATTCCCTGCCTCAGGGCCTTTGCACTTGCTGTTTCTTCTGCCAGGCAATCTCTTACCCTGGGTGAGTTCGTGGCTTTCTTGGCCATTTCCTTCAGTTGTCTTTTTATGAGACAGAGAGCAATCTGCCTGATTACCCTATCAAAATCAGCTTCCCCTCACCCTTCCATTGTTTTCTATTCCCTACACAGTACTTCACTTCTCTATAAAATGTCTATTGCTACTTGAAACGTACATGTTTATTAGTTTATGTGGCTATTGTTTATCTCCCCACTTCTATCCTGGTTAGAATACAAGCTTCATAAAGGCAGAGACCTTGTTTTGTTCATTTCTATGCCATTAGTGCCTAGAACAATGTTTGGCACATAGTATGTGCTCCATAAATATATGTCAAATGAATGATGCTGCCCACACCCCTGAGCTGTCCCTCTGGACAGAAGGGATCATGACAGCAAAGTGGAGCAATTGCTAATGCTGTACAGAGACCACCCTCATCTCCTTCCCAAGAACTCCAGTTCTCCTGAGCATCTCTTACAGCTATCAGGGATTGAAAGACAACACTTAACTGAGCAAATATCATTCAAAGTGCTAAGATCCCTGATGAGGATAAATTCCTCAGTAAAACAAAACTTAAAGATATAGGTTTGAAATCAAGCTGAACATAAGCTATTCCACCAGCATTTACAAGGGACTATTTTCCTAAGATAGAACTAAGTTTCAGGCTGAATCGATAAGAAATCAAATGTTTGATTTCTTCCTCTTCCTCTCTATGGGCCAGACTCCAAGTGAAAAAAAAGACACATGTATATGAATATATATTAGAGAATATATTTGTATACATATAATTTTATGTGTCAACTTGAATATATATATTCAATGACTATATGTAATTTTATATGTCAACTTACATATATATATACACACACACAATCTGTGTATGTGTGTATTTAATTTTATGTGTCAACCTGACAGGGCCTCGAGGTGTGCAGATATTTGGTCAAACATTATTGTGGGTGTGTCCATGAGGGAGTTTTTGGATGAAATGAACATTCGGACTGGCAGACTGAGTAAAGCAGGTTGCCCTCCCTAATGTGAGTGGGCCTCATCTAATCCCTCAAAGGTCTGAATAGGACAAAAAGGCTGACCCTTTCCTGAGTAAGGGAATTTCTCCTGCCTGACAGCTTGAGTTGGGAAAATTGGTCTTTTCCTGCATTCAGACGCAAGCTGAAATACTGGCTCTTCTTGGTCTGAAGCCTGCTGGCTTTCATACTGAATCTTACAACATCAGCTTTCCTGGTTCTCAGACCTTTGGACTTAGCCTGGAGCGATACATCAGCTCTCCCGGGTCTCCAGCTTGCCAACTGCAGACGTCTCAGTCTCCATAATCACGTGAGCCAAAGGTTTATATAGTAAACCTTTATATACACATACACACCCCCCCACACACCATATTGGTTCTTTTTCTCTGGAAAACCCTGACTAACACTATTTATACACAAAATGTGTGTGTATACATGTGTGCGTGTGTGTGTGTGTATAAATATAATTTGTGAGGCTATGGCTGATGGGCTGGGGGATGTTTGCAGGCAGACAGAGATGATCATAGATGTTCTTTAGGCAGAAGTTCCTGGTAAAATAAGGCATAGTTGTTCACCTTCTTGCTCTCCTTTTCTTCACTAGCAGCTGTCTTACTGCCACCTGACAGGGAATCCAGAAAGCAGGAGAGTTGGACTTGGCCTCCAAGGCAGTGTGTGCAGTTCAAGGTCTTTGTCCCATCTGTAGATTCAAAGCCACCCCAATTCAGGATACACAGAGCATGGAGGTGGGGCAAGATTAGGTTATTGGCCTTTTCCTGGTCAGTGTGACTTTACGTAGGTGGAGGGAAAGAAGGATGAGCAATGCAGAGTCCGTTGTTTCACTGACTCTCACATATTGGCATCGCCTTCTCCAAGTCACCCAAGATGGAAATTCCAGAGGTGTCTCTCACTCCTCCTCACCCTACCCGCTTCTCTATCATCAAGTCCTAGTGTGTGAGGCTGTTCTTGCATTGCTATAAAGAAATACTAGAGGCTGGGTAATTTATAAAGACAATAGTTTAATTGGCTCACAGTTCTGCCAGCTGTACAGGAAGCATGGCACCAGGCATCTGCTCAGCTTCAAAGGGAGGCCTCAGGGAGCTTTTACTCATTGCAGAAAGCAAAGTCAGAGCAGGTGCTTCACATGGTGACAGCTGGAGTGAGAGAGCGAGGCAGGCTGATGCCACACATTTTAAACAACCAGATTTCATGAGACCCCACTGTAGCAACGACAGTACCAAGACATGCGGGATCCACCCTCATGGCCCGAACACCTCCCGCCAGGCCTCACCTCAGACATTGCGGATTACATTTTAACATGAGATTTAGAGAGGACAATACTTAAACGTAGCAACATCATTTTTTCACAGAGTCATAAGAAAGGGTTAACCACCACTACCTGTGGGTAGAGGAACTAGTAGAAAGAAGAAGAAAAATTTTTATTTTTAATTTTAGAGCTTTCTATACTGTTTGAATATTCTAAACTTAAACATAAATTACCCACTTACATATCCACAGACATCAAAAAGATAATCAGAATAAATGTGTTTATGTCTGTGTGCATGTATACATACACACATGTATATATGATGTGTTAATATAAATTATTGTGTCTATGAAATGCCTCCTTTTCCTTTGCAATGTCCTTTCAATCTGCTTTCCTTTGCCACCTGAGGAGGGACCACATCACTTCTTGCCTGCCTTCCACAAACCTCTCCCTCCCAATCAGTCCTGCACACTGCTTCCCTCAAACACTATTTTAAGTGATTCTGGGTCATTTTCTTTCTCAAAATAATACAAGGAGATGACTATCAAATGTGAGATTGCCTAGCTTGGTGCCTGCTGCTTAGGAGGTCCTCAGTGAATGCTAGTTTCCTTTTTACTTTATAATTCTTCAGAGGGTCTCACTGACCAAACAGCAAAGCCTGCCTCTTCCTAGTTGCTACCCTGGGATGCCTTCCTGTCCCAGTTAACACTGGGCACACTGTGCTCCAGCCATGTAGAAAAGCTCTGGGATGCCCTCACACTTGCTAATCTCTTACCTGCCCTTTCCTGGCTACAGAAACTCTTCCTGACCCTTTAGGGACCATCTCAAATGCCATTTCAGCCACCAAGATTCCTAACAGCACCCCACTCTGTACCACCACAGGACTTATGGTTCTGTGTTTTCTTTGTTAAAAAAAAGTCACTTTTGGAAATCATATATTGATACCTTTTGAAATGCTTCCCCCATTTCTCCTTTTTCCTTTACCTCCACTTCCCCATGTCTCTCTCCCATTTGCAATTTGTTAATTCGTTCATTAGCTGTGTATTGAGTGCCTACTGTGTGCCAGGCCCTGTGCTGGCCACTGCCCTGTAGGTGATGAACCAGTCACCAGTCTCCTTCCTCTTCCTCTCTAGCTGGGGAGGCTTTGGGGTGAGGGGCACTCTCAGTGAAGCTGAGAGCTGAGCAGAGACTTGCGTAAGGCAAGGGATCAGCCATGACAATATCTCAGGGAAGAGCTCAGGCAGTCGAGCCTGCGGAGGGAACGGGCTTGGCAGGTTAGAGACTAGTAGAAGCTCGTGTGGTAAGAGAGGAGTGCATGGCAGGCAGAGTGTAGGAGATGAGGCCAGAGAGATGGTCAGGGCCAGGTCACGGGAGAGAAGGGCCATGATTTGATTTTCATTTTTAAATAATCCCTTGGGGTTTTGAGTATGGACTAGATTAAGGAGATGGGGTGGGGGGCAAGAATGGAATCAGGGGAGCAATAGGAAAATGAGGTGAGAGACAATGGAGCTTTGGAACAGGGTGCAGGTAATAGTGGCAGATTGGAGATATCCCTTGAAAGAAGCCCAGCAAGGCTTGCTTGTGAACTGGCTGGGAGAAAAAAGGGAAAATCAAGAAATACATTTTTTTTTAACCTTAATAGCGAGGCCGTTTATTGAGATGGGGAAGACTGGGTTAGAAAGGGATGAGGCCTGGGCACTGGAGGTAAGAGTTACATTTTGGACACATTGAGCCTGAGATGCCTATTAGACACACCCAAGAGGAAACTTCAAGAAGGCAGTATATAAGTCTGGCTTCCAAGAGAAAGATTCAGGATGGAATTGGCTGACTCAACTGCGTAAGTAAAAAATTCAAATAAATACAAAGTCCTTATCATTCATTCAGTAAACATTTATTGAGCACGTACTATTACTGTTAGGTCGAACCATATGAAATAACCATCTTTGTATGCCAAAAATGGTCAAACATTGGCCAATTTCATATGGTTTAAGCTAACATATCCAAAGTGCCAAGCCAAGCAAGGGTTGTGAGGGATGAAGATGTGTGAAGTACAGCGTCTGCTCTCCAGAGGCTGACATTCCAGAGTGGGAAATAACATTTTCTTTTAAATCTAGTAATAATAACAAGCACTTATATACCAGTTACTATATCCAGGTGCTATAATAGGCACATGGCACATATTGTCATTTAATCATCACAACTTTATGAGATAGCCACGATTATTATTTCTTTAAAATGGTAAACAAACAAAAAATACTGCTTAACCAAGCTGTAGTGAAAGATGGCTACAAATTCTTTGCCACTTATCCTATGGAAAGGGCCTATCTGTCCCCACCCCCCAACCTCCCTCAAATCCTGTGACTGGCTTTGATCAATAGAATGAGATACAAGGGGTGCTATGTAATCTTTAAGGCCAGGCTTTAAGAGATCTGTAGGTTTTGCCTTTGACCTCTAGGAGCATTCCCTGGTAGAATCCAGCTGCCATGTTAGAATTCTGACAACCATGCCCCTAGGAAGCCCAGGCTTACCACACACAGAGAGGGATGCCACGTGGAGGAGCTGAGGTGCCTGAATGACCCCACCTGACACCTCCTAGAACAGAATAAACTCCAAGCTGAACCCTACCCAATTCTGACCCATAGAATTTTAAGGAAATAAACTAGCTGTTCTTTGATGTTATTAGGTTTGAGGGTGGTTTTCTATATAGCCGTAGATAACCAGAACATAAGCAAAAGTAGCTAAACTGGGATTTGAATCCATGTTGTCTGATTCCACAATTCGTGCTCTAAACTACTGTATATACTACCTTTCTAATACATGGGGTGCCTATGATAAGCACTGTTGAGTGATGAGACTGTAAAGTCTAGTGATTTTTCCCTGAGAGTGATGTTGACACAGCTAGTCAAATAAATTAATATTCTCATCTAGCAGATACATTTGGAACAAGTTTATACACCAAAGTATGCATAAATCCACATAATCTCATCACTGAAACGATAAAATACATAATTGTATCTTATCATTAACATCCAGTGAGAAGTAGTGAGTATATTCACTTTTTAACGCTGCATAACAAACTGAGCAACCTAAAACAACATATATTTATTAGTTCCGTTTCTGTGGGTGTGGAGTCAGGCATTGATTATATGAGTTTTCTGCTCAGGGACTCACAAGGCTGCAATTGAGGTACTAGCTGGGCTGTACTCCTCTGGGGAAGCTTGGGGTCCTCTTCCAAGCTCATGTGGCAGATTTCAATTCCTTGCAGATGAGACTGAAGTCCCCATTTTCTTGCTGGCTGTTACTCATGGCCTGCTTGCAGTTCCTAGAGGCTGCCTGCAGCTCCCTGTCATGTGGCCTCTCACAGACCCTCACATTGAGGTGGCTTCCTTCCCTCAGGCCAGCAGGAGACTCTCTCTCTCTCCAGCCTGCTAAGACAGAGTCCTGTATAACAAAACTATGCAATCATGGGAGTGACATCTCATCACCTTTGCCATATCATAATGGCAAAAAGCCAAATCAATGAAATAGACAATCTATATTGTGGAAGAGGTGACAGATACAAATTTATGCCACATGATCTAGGACTTGAGAGGAAGCATGCTGTGTGTCATTGCCTCTTCTATTACATGGTGGAATGAATTCTGGGTTAGAAATCAGAGTTCCTTAATGGACACTGAGGACTACTACAGGAGGAAGAGAGGTGGGGAGCAAGGGTTAAAAAACTAGCTATTGGGCACTATGCTCACGACCTAGGGTTGTACCCCAGCCCTCAGCATCACACAATATACCCATGTAACAACCTGCACATGCACCCTCTGAATCTAAAATAAAAGTTGAAATTTTTTAAAAGAAATCAGAGTTCCTGGTTTTAGTTCAGGTTCAGTCACCTACAACTTGTGTAATTTGGGGTAAGTTATTTAATCTTTGAGATTTGTTTTTGCTTCCTCATAAAATGTGGTACGTGATATATACAAAAGAGTGTTATAATAACAGTAAAGTTTACAAGGCTTTACAAGCTCAAGTACTAAGCACGTTTAAAGGCATAATCAACCCTTCCCATCTTCCCTCCCTTCCCCATTGTCCTTTCCCTTGTCAGCACAAAGCAGCCAGCAGCAGGCCTGTCACACAATACTATGGGTGGGAACGAAGAGAGGGGAGCCATGAAAAGGCATATCGGACAGTTCCATCTGGCACCCAAGGATGTAGGGTGGGTGCAGGAAGCAGGTAGAGGAGATGGCCTGCATGTGTGGGAGATGGGCTACATTAGCTAATAAGTAAATAGATTGAACAAATAAGTATGTATATTAAGAATAATGAGAACCAGATTTCCCATTTTGGGAAATGGTACTAACAAACATGAAAAGAGGAGAGGCTGAAAAGAACGCTAAAGAGTTGGACTGGAATTGGAGGAATCAGTATGAACTTGTGGTTTCTATAAACAAATATACAAATAGTACAAATGTGTGTATGTGTGTTCATACATACATACATGTATTTCCTAGTTCTGTCTACTGCACAGGCCTAGAAGCAATGACATCACAGCACAAAGAGCATACCACATGTCCCTATCATCGTCGCTCAGTACCATCCACCACTGAAAGGAACTAGTACTTCTTAGAGAAACAATTGATTCCAGGCTGGGACAGGGTAAGTACAGGATGATCCTGGAGTATCTTTTGTGCCGGAAAGCAAAGATGCTGAAGGAGTGATGGGGACACATCAAAAGGACACAGGAGCTACCTCGAAGGAGTTCTGGCCGGCTAAATCTGGGATAATTTGAGCATCAAAACATCCCTATTGAACAAAATAGGACTTCATAAGTCCACATTGATAGAATAAATAAGTAAATGATAAGAAAAAGCTTTTTAAAGTATAATGTCAAATAAATGAGTATGAAATCATGGAAATCAAATATTACCATTTGGCAACCACCATAGTGATATTTGATCATAGATGGAGGCGAAGGCTGGTGGGTAGAGGTTAGATGAGGAACAGGATATTGGCATTATATGTAATACTAAAGAATTATAAAGGGAAAGTGGTGACTTTAAGATGGAAAACTTAATGACATGACTAGGGAGTCAACTGATGTTGAAACAGGTTGACATCGTGTGGCCCCAGGGTGACACACTGAGAAGAGCATGGTGTCACTTCTGCAGTATTGCTGCCAGGAAATCCTGCCTGACTCTGCCAAGATGAAACATGAGACCACCTATGCTAAGGGACATCCTAGAGAATGTAAGACCTGTCCTCTTGAAAGTGGCTGAGGACATGAAAGAACTCTTCCAGATAGAGGAAACCAAAGAGACATAAAACCATGTGCAACACATGCTCCTTGACAGCATCCTGGACCTAAAAGGAAAGAGCTATTGCTGAATGGAGTCTGAGGATGGAGTGGTGGTATTGTACCAATGTTGACTTTCTGATTGGTGGGGTTGTCTGGTGGTTATGTGGAGAAGGTCCTTGTTTGAAGGAAACACACATTGGGGTATTTACGAGTGATAGGACATGATGTCTACAGCTGTTTCAAATGGTTTAGAAAATGACTGGTGGTAATGGGTATAGACAAACACAGATAAATAAATCAGCACACACATGCATAAAGCAAATGCAGAGAGCTAATAACAATGAGGGAATCTGGGTGGTGGAATATGGCACTGTACCTACTTACCTACAGCTTTGCAGTAAGTTGGAAGTTATTTCAAAATAAATTTATTTTTGTAATGCAGGGAAAAAGGAGTAACCTAATCATCTTTCTTCCCCAAGGAGATTTCAATTCCTTGAGAAAAAGTCTCTGTCTTTTACTCCTGCTGATTCCCTGGCATACAGGGAATCCTTGACATAGACTTGCTGCAGGCAGGCCAAGGCAAAAATTCAGTGCTCACCTTTGCAGAGTTCTGGCTCTCCAACTGCAAGTTTTCATGGGTTGAATTGCATGTCACATAACTGATCAATGAGGGATTACAATTTGCTTTCACAGGCCGCTATTGGTTTCACCTCAGTTGCCCTCAGGAGCAACATGACTAGTGAAATCTTAAGTGAGGGAAGAAATTGATGGTGAATGGTGCAGAATCGTAGAGATGTTCTGCATCAGTGGCTGGCCAGTCCATGGCCTGGCAAGCATCTGCTGACCACCTGTGACTGGGAGCCAGGCTGTCATTTCCTTTGATGGTCTGGATAGAATCTTGTTGATTTGGGTCTGGATGTATGTTTTGTTCAGGATTCAGTGACATTTAAGTTTGATGTTGTCAGTTTTGATAAGTGTGTACTTTTGGCTTTTGATAACAAAATACACACATTGAGCTATACACGCACCTTTATTATTGAAATTTCTGCAGAAATAATTCTGTTCTGTAAGTCTCAAATTCTCTAGATTCTCATCCCTTTTGTTCCTCAGAAATAATTGTTCATGGGACACGATTTTTTGATGTTTCTTTTCTAAAGACTGTGGCACTAGGCTAGAACATTCCAGAATTGCAGACTCTCAGAGTCGAAAGGGGACTTACAGGTTGTCAGAGCACAGTGTCTGATCTAGAATGCAGACTGACTTCTGCTCCATGGACCCAAGGGTTGCAGAGCCACAGGTGCCACTTTCCCCAGAAGGAATGGGAGCATGAGCCAGCAAAAAGTTGCCTCTCTCAGCTATAACCAGAGTTACAAAGCACTGATCCTCCCAAATCTCCAAGCCCATGCAGGAATTCTACCAACACAGTCTACGGGGTCCCAGCTTCTGCATAAACCCCCAGTGATGGGGATCTCTGTGTCTCCCAAAAACCTCCTGCTGAGGCTCTCGAAGCTGAGGTCTTGGTGTTTGCTCCTTCTCTCCCCTCCTCACCCTTATACTTCACTCTGTCCTCCACTTCTCAGCATACCCACCCTGGGCAGGCCAGATCCAGAGACACATTTTCCCTCAGCTGCCCTGCAAAGGGTGCTGTGGCTGTCGCTTGTCTGTAGTCCCTTTGATGGCTTTGTGTTCTGTGCTATAAATAAATGATTTTGAATGCTTATCTGCTTGCCTCTGTCTGCTTTTCAAGTTATTTTTGGGTGACAGGCCTCTTCTGTGTTAGGTGGGGGCCTGCGTTATTGAAGACCATGCATGCCTTGTCAAAGGGAAATAAGGTCATTTGAGTGTGTGGTGGAGGCTGAGGTGGGTGGGTAGTGGGTGCAGGGCTTGTCAGTTCACATTCAGAGCAGCGCTTGTGTCCTCTTGCTAAAGTGTACCAGGCGAACCAGCGGGACCCCAATATAGTCCAAGCCACTCCCCACAGGTAATCCTGAGCTCAGGCTTTCTCATCTCATTTAACTTTCCATCCACAGGCACTTCTTTCTTAAAACCAGCAATGTGGAATGTGCGAAGGACCCTGAACTAAGAGTGCGAGCCCTGGGTGACTACCCTGGCCCGCAACTTCCTGGCTGGGTGGCCTTGAATGAGTCACTACTTCTCCATGTCTCCATTTTTTTAATCCAGAATTGGGACTGCTGGTTACTGCCCTACTTGATTAGAGGGCTAGAAGGTGAGCTTTCATCTACCCCGGACTACAGGCAGCAGAGGCCCCAGAACACGGCCAGGCCTGAGACTAGTCCCCACCTCCCCTCTCTCTGGGAGGCCCTTGGTGGCCAGCAGCCAGGACCTCAGGGATATTTCTGGCTTCAGCTGTATCCTTTTGACTTCAAGATCCATGCAAGAAACTAAAATAGAGAAACCCTGATTTACTGAGGGTTCACTTAAGATCAAAACTAAGAGGAAGCTTGAGACCACAGCTCCTCCTAACAGGATATCCTCCTCCAATTCCTGCCTGCCGTCCAGAGTCCTCAGTGTCCCCGCCTGACTGACTATTAACTTCCCTCAGCACTTACTTTTTCTTCCAGAGGACCCTCCTCAGCCCCTTCCTCCTTATCCAAGATGCTCCTGCCACTGCCTTCAGGCCCCTCACCACCTCCATCAGAAGCATCTCTCTCTCAAATCCCTGCGTCTCTTCCTCCATGTTTTTCAGGCCTCCAGTGCCTGAAGACAGAGCTGAACTCTGAAGACATTTAGATCTTTAGCCATCAGTCTGAGGAGAAATCTGCATTTATTATGGTTTTCTGAGTCTAATGAGAGAGAATAATCGATTCATCCACTCAAACAGTTTTGTAAAGCACAGCACCAAAGTTTGCTTTAATACTTAGGAAAATGCCCACTGGCTTCCCTCTTTGAGGACTTGTTCTCCTGCCTCTGTCCCTGCCACAGCAGGTTCCCCATGGAAATGGGCTGAGCTCCAGCTCCAGGCCACTGGGGTTACCTTCAAAGCCCTGGATACTCACCTCCCCTCAGGTCCTTTGCTGTTGCTGCTGCCGCCAAGCTGTTTCCAGGGCATGGCAACCGGACTCCCTGACAGGTCTCCCAGTTCCCAGCCAGCCATGGCTCCTCGTCAGTCTGTTGCCAGCTGTTGCCCCACCTTCCTTGCCCCTCCACCCCGATCCTCCAGCCTGCTTCATTATCCAGACCATTTCTGCTTTTCACCCTCCACTGATTCCCCACAGGCTTCAATTAATAATTTTAAATGGTCACCAATTTTCCTCAAGCCTTGGGCAGTAATGAAAATTTAGGTCTAAATTAAAATTTGCTAATTTAAAAGCATTTGCCCACTAATCGGCTGCTGAAGTGCAATCACTTGGCAGCTGCATCTCAGGGCTGTCCTCTCATGGGCTCCTGCCTCTGTCCCTGGAAGGGTTAACCCAGTGGTTCTCAACTCAGGGGATTTTGCCCCTCAGGGGACATTAGGCAACATCTAGAGACACTTTTGGTTGTCTTGGGGAGGGAGTTGCTACTGGCATTAGTGGGTAGCGGCCAGGGATACTGCTAAACACCCTACAATGCATAGGACAGTCCCCTACAACAAAGAATTATCTGGTGCTGAGTTTAAGAAACCCTAGATATGAAAAACTCCCAGACTTTTCCCCGAGAAACCTTTCCTTGAACAACCCTGCATTCTCCAGAACAGGCCCTGAAGCTTTTGTTTCTAGGAGTCTGGAGTCTTCGACGTACAACATGATCTCCCTAGATGTTCTAGATCTGTTTTCTTTGGCCTGTATAATGTTTGTTTGTTTGAATTGATCCAATATTTAAGACCATCAAGATATTTTGCAAGAAAAATCTGAGTTTACAGTTTGTCTTTAAAAATGGAAGATAGGTTAACATTTGTCCCTAATTGCCAGTGGGCGGCATTCAGCGGGAGTTGAGTAGTAGCTCCCCACGCCCCTGGACATCTGTCCCATTCACCTCAGTCTTCACCACTCTCTATTACTCTCTGACTTTGAGTATTACTTGCTATTTATCATCATGTTTACACTGCTGTTTTCTCATGGTAGAGGAATACTTCTCCATATACCTCAATTAAAAGTGGGAAAGTAAAAGATAGACCGGGCTGCACCCAGAGCCGTCAGTCATTTTTATTACCTGCCTTGCTCTGTGAGCATTTGGCTGTGTCATCCCATGTGGTTCCTGCCCGGGCCAGTGACTGAACTTTCTGACCCTGGTCAAGTCCTTCCCAGGTCAGCTCTGTAGACTCACAAGAGGCTGGCAGGTGGGTAGGAGGTAATTCTTATACTCTTTTCTCAGTTATAAGTTTCCTGCTGACACATGGGGCTCATGAGGATTGGAGTTCCCAGTATATCCACACCAAACATCCCACAGGGAGCTGCAAAAGAGAGGCGAAGAGCAAATCTCATCACTTTGGGTCAAGGACCCTGGTGCCCTACTCCCAACTTCTAACACAGGGGTCAGCAGACTGTGGCCCATAGGCTTATGCAGGCGTGCTTCCTGCATTTATAAATCACGTTTTACTTGTGCAATCACTCCGTTTAAGTACCTATTGTCTATGGCTGCTTTCCTGCTACACTGGCAGAATTCAGTAGTTGCAACAGAATATACGGCCCACAAAGCCTAAAATAGTTACTATCTGGTTTTTCATAGAAATAGTTTGCAGACCCCTGTTCTAACATTTCAGTACTTCCCATTCATATATACCTAGCAGTTCACAAAGCACTTTTTTGATCTTTCCAACAATCTCATGAGGTGGGCAGGGCAAGGATTATGAAAGGTACAAACAAACACTTTTGAGCGTCAATTGGGTGCCGAGTGCTGAGCTCTGGTTTTTCACCTGCACTTCCCCACAGCAGCCTTGTGAAGTGATTATTTTAACTTTACAGATGACACAACAGAAGCTCAGAGAGGTTAACTGATAGGCCCAAGTTCACCCTGGAGTCTGTCTGGCTCTATGCCAGGCATCTCTGTTTCCCAGCTTGCTTAAGGCAGCAGTCTTGACCCTTCGCTTCATAGTGGTGGAGGGTTACCATGTGTGGCACTCCGCAGAACCACTCCTGGGACAGGTGCTGGAGCTACGGCCTTCTCTCCCTCAACTCTCACACTGGCGCTCCCTAGCAAGTGGAGAGC
This sequence comes from Chlorocebus sabaeus, assembly GCF_047675955.1. Classification (NCBI taxonomy): domain Eukaryota; kingdom Metazoa; phylum Chordata; class Mammalia; order Primates; family Cercopithecidae; genus Chlorocebus; species Chlorocebus sabaeus. The sequence goes on along the minus strand of NC_132923.1, from coordinate 24,528,145 downwards.
TGCTGCATCAAAGGCCAGCCAACTGTAGTTTATTCTTGCCCCCTCCTCAAATTGCCAAAGGTTGGGCTGCCCCAGGCACAGTATCCAGACAGTACCTGACAGCTACTCACCTGGAACTAGTGCTGCCAGGTAGAAACAGATGCTGTGAATGCCAACCCTAGCTACTTCCTAATCTGGACTGTTGGGGATGACAGGATGAAAATGCTAGAGACCTGGGGGAGGGTATTAGGAAGGAGGACAAAGGGAGGGGTCTGAGCTGAGAGGAACACAGCCCAAATGGCCATGATGGAGTGGGGGGCAATGGCCAAGGAATTGAGGCAAACAAAAAACAACCGTGTGTTTCATTGCATGCTGCCCAATAACCTGTGAAGGGTAACGGAGTCAAAGCTTTAAGGAGCTGTAATCCTGCCTGTAGGACAGGCCACATGGAAGCTGCATACCCCTGTTGAGTATTTATGCTACATTAACTGCATGCATTTAGGTTTCCATGTGCAACGGTGTGTGTCTTGGCATCTGTGTTTTGTATGAGCCAGTAGACCTAGCCAAACCCACGGGACCAGAAGATGGTTTCATGCATGGGAAATTATGTGAGACACCAAAAGGAAGCATCTTCTAGCCCAGCCTACCACAATACCTGATGTCCTATTTTAGATTCATATTCTGTCTAGTACAGTAACTGGCACCGGGTAGATGCTCAGTCAATGCTAAATTGAATCCTTTCTTTCAACTAGGTACAATATTTTTACAGAGATCTTCATATATTCTCTTAAAGTCAAATACAAAGCTTATCTATTCTTTTCATTATTATCCATGTGTCCAATAAAAATTGAGTGCCTACTGTGCTAATTACTTTCTTCTTCTAAAATGTAAGAATAGGTTGGCACAAGGGAATAACAGTAAAAAGTCCAGGATAATAACTGCAAGAGTCTCAAATTGTGTGTTTACGAGACATGAAGCTGGTAAGATGAGGTGGAAGCTGTGGAAGAAGGGCTTTGAAGGCCGGGCTGGGAATTTTGGACTTGAGCCTATTCAGTAGGGGCTGTGGCTACTTATGCATAAACAACAAAAGTAGGGATTTCAGAAGGCCGATTGGGCATTGGCATCAGAGAGTCTGCAGGAAGAGATGTAGATGGGAGACATATGTCACTGGGAGTAATAAAGGACATTGCTTTAATACCCAGCCCTTCCTGAACACTCATCTTGGGCTCCCTACAAAGCATGTTGGGCACTGTATCTCCTGGAATACTTTCAACAACCTGTGAGACAGGTTTTCATGTCTCCATTTGCTGGATGGGCAACTGAAGCTCAGAGCTGGGAGATGCAGAGCTACTCTGCAGTGGCGGCATGCCTGGGGAAGAAGGGATATATGGCAGAGCTTGGTGGACGGATACATGGGAGATAAAGCTCAACATGGATGCCCGGGGCTGTTCCAGTGCTAGGGCCAGGGAAAGCGAGAGAATGGTGGGTCCAGACCCCAAACTCTGCCTTAGGTACCCCTCTTGAAGGACACACAGGGCCACTTACCTTCCCTGGCAGAAGGCTGCCACCTTCCCAAATCCACAATGGCTTTGGTGATTGAGCCAGGGCGTTCAAGGGGACACTGATGTTATAATTCAATGACAAAGCAGGTTGTCTCTTTCTTACTAATTGGTCATCTTTCTTACTAATTGCTATGTAAGGCCATGGACTGTTCTTTAGTCTGAGCTTTTCTTTGCCTTTGCCCAGTGCAGTAGCTAGTCACAGGTACAATCATAGTACACTACAGCCTCGAACTCCTGGGCTCAAGTGATCCTCCCAGTAGCTGGGACTACAGGCACGCACCACTACACCGGCCTCTTTGCCTTTTGAAAATTGTGTAAACCCACTCCCTTCCCCCATTCCCACAACGCATTTCTCACCACAGACTTTCTATACCATGATGATGAAGGCTAGGTTTGGTGAGAAGTCTTCTTGCTTCCAGAGATCAATGATCTCTCTCTCTCTCTCTGTCTCTGTCTCTCTCTCTCTCTCTCTGTGTGTGTGTGTGTGTGTGTGTGTGTGTGTGTGTGTGTCCTCGGCAAAATGCCATCCCTTTACTCACTGGGCCTGGGGAGTCCAACATGATGTAAACCAAAATAAAATGAAATGGCTTCATTATCTGCCAGAGAAAGATGATTAAACTGGTCTACTTTGTGTCCTGATGAGCTGTCTCTGAACTGTGTGTCCATTATCACTTTCTGTCTGGATTAGAATGACAGAATGAACTGTCTGTGGGTTAATTAGTTTCTTGGAAAGTTTATTCATTTCTCCCTTTCCCTGTTCTGTAGTCATAGAGCAATTCATACTGAGTCAAAATGCTCAGCTTCTGTTCCACATGATCAGAGCCAAACATGCATCAACTTGACGTCCATCACAGCCGATGAATAGCCAGGTGGGGTCCCTCCCCCTTCTTCCACAGCCTTGTCACCAACACTGCCAACAGAGCCTCCACCAGGCATGGACAACTGCATCTTAGTGGGCCTGATCCACAGCTACTTCCCCTTGGCTCCTTGGAGAGGATGGACAGAGTTGACAATGCACTTGCCCTTCTTCTTTTTACTTCCATTGAAATCCATCATTGTCTTCAGAGTTTAACCAGTCACTATGCCGAGGAAGATTAGCTGTGCATCCATTCTGATCATAAAGTTGGTGCAAATCTTCTTCCCTCACCACAGTTCTAACTATAGCTTTCTTTTTGTTTTGTCAAAATATTTTGTTTAATAAATACATTTTATTTTGTAATTACTCTAGTAATTAAAGCTTATAAAATGTTCTCAAAGATCCTAAAGTTGCACTGACTGGTGTTAGAAGAGAGGAGAAGTCACCTATCTTTTTAGAAGAAAATACAACAAATTAGATTAAATAAATGAATTCCTTATAAAGCCAAACTTAGTACGCTCACAAAACAAAATATAGAAAATATGAAATGTTGACAGTAACCATTACAAGAATATATTTTTTAAAAGCTGACTGAGAAAAATATATATAACATAAAAAGTAAAAATATATATGATCGATCCAAAAAGAGCAGAAAGAGAAAAGTTTTTTAAAAATATCTAACATTTTTAGATATCAAGCTAACTACAGGTTTCTTAAATGTAATGATTAAGGCCCAGAGGTGCAGAGGATGGTGCCTTTTTGCTTTCTGAGTTCAAAGGTGCTTATACATGTGTATAGTTTCTTTTTTTGGTTGCTTGCATATCTGTTAATGTGAACTTTTTTATTTTTATTTGTAGCCATTTTGTAGGTGTGTGTTTTCTGCCCCAGTTGTATCACAAATTCCTGTGGGGCAAGACCCACATCTAATTATCTTCTGCTTCCAACACTGCCTAACATGTGTGGTACACAGCTGAGTAGGCAGATGCTCCAATGTGTTCCCTACCTCACCAAGCCTGAAAGTATCACATGGAGGCTCAGGGCAAGGTTCTGGAGCAGATGCTGGGGCAAATCCTGGCTCTTCCACCTACTTAGCTATGTGAACTGGTCAACTCATTTCAGTTCCTTGTTGCCTCCCTGTTTGCACATGCATACAATAGAGATAATAATGGTGACCTCATTGGTTCCTTGTGCAGATTTCGTGGGTCCCCAGCCTTTTTGGTACGAGGGTCCAGTTTCATGAAAGAAATTTTTCCACGGATGGTGGAGGTTGGAAGGAGGAAATGGTTTCAGGATGAAACTGTTCCACCTCAGACCATCAGGCATTAGATTCTCATAAGGAGTGTGCAACCTAGATCACTCACATGCACAGTTCACAACAGGGTTCCCGCTCCTATGAGAATCGAATGCCCCCACTGATCTGACCGGGGGCCAAGCTCAGGCGGTGATGCTGGCTGGCCACCACTCACCTCCTGCTGTGCGGTCAGGTTCCTAACATTACTTCTTACCAGTCTCCAGCCCAGGGGAATGGGGACTCCTGGGCTAAGGCACAGGGGTTCGTAAAAGAGAACTTCACACACAGTAAACACTTAAATCCATGCTTACAGGAATCTACAGACCTCAGAATCCTGTAGACATGGAGCACTGTGCTCCCTCCCTTTGGCCCTCCCCTCCTTCTGGATGTAGCATATCTGACTTGGCCAGTGAAGTGGCCAGGCTGCAGAGGACACGGTGAGCCCAGCATGGCCCCAGCATGGCTCATTCTTTCCACCTTCTTAACCTGGGGGAGGAATGTCACCCACAAAGGCCTGGAGAGACCTTGGGAACTCTGACTTGTTCTCAGAGTTCTAGCTACTCCAGGAAATCACCCGCCCAGGCAGTTCTTTACATTTCTACTCATTCCTCCTCTCTGTGCCCCTGAAACCAATCTGCTGTTCCCTCTGAAGTCCACCCCTGCCAGCACCTATGAAAGCCTCATTAATTGGAAAGAAAAGAACCATGACTCAGCAATGGTGGTCCTGGAACCTGATTGAAATTCCCGACAGATACTTATTACAAAAGCATTTCTCTTTATATAACAATTTAATCAGGCTAAGGTGTGATAAGCAGGGAGGCAGCCACTAAACAAGGCTGTTAATGCGGCGGAATCGTCTCCTGCTGATAGATGCAGCGTAGGCATGGCCGTTCGTTAGAAATTAAGGTGGAACCGAAATCCATTTGCTGCCTGGTGGCATAGAGCACAGTTGTTACAGCTTAACACAGCCGTTTCCTGTGTACTGCCAGGCCGACATATGTAAAGCGGCCTCCCGCCCCTGCGCCAGCTGTAATTCAGAGAAAATATCACTTTAATAAGCTTTCTTCACAACCATGGGCAATTGACCTTAGAGACACTTGATTTTCCTGGAGCCACAGGTTGGAGGCAGCAGGAAGAAGGGGATAGAAGGCAGCTGAGGAAGAGAGAGCCAAGCTTCTTCTGGGGATGAAAGGAAAGACTATGCCTTTGAAAAGAAGGCAAGCTCTTCCCACCCCTGTTGCTTGGAATAACTTTCCACTCAATAATGCCACAGTGGTTTCCTCTCCTCCATCAAAGCCTCGCTAATACTCCTCTGTGTGTTTCTTATGTCATTGTTATCCTAAAGGCAAGGGGATGTTGAGGAGAGGGACACCGTTGCTAAGACCATAGGAGCAAGCATTGCTAGCTCAGGGACTCATGAATGTGCTCATTCCAGGCAAGGAAACAGCCGGTCAAGCTCAAGGGCAGGGCCTTTGTCTCTTCTGATGGACACCTTCACCTGCTATTAATGTAGGCGTTCTGGGACTCAACTGAGTCTTGGCCCAACTGAGTTCTGAGCACATCCACTGCCTTCAAAAGCACAGCAGGTGGCTTATTTGTCTTTGTATCACCAGTCACTAAAATAATGTGGAACACACGGTAGGTGCCCAATAAGGTAAATTTTGTGATGAAATGGATGAATATATGAGCCAAGCAGGATTTTTAGGGTTGGTTATTTTCTCTCCATAAAATTCTTCACTCTTCTAAGCATCACCCAGTGTTCTCTCAAACACTCAGAGTCTCTAATACATTTAAAATCCAATTTGACTCAATCTGCCCCTCTCTCCTCTTGAACACAATCAGATTTATATGTGACTTTTTAGGGCAGTCCTATTTCATAAAGTAATAGGTTCTTGTATTAAAGTTCTTGATGGAATCTCAACATGTAGAAGCATAGATAGCACATCACCATCTGTACCTCCAGGTTGTGACAAGAGAAAGTCAGGGAGTACATTTTCCTAGGAATCCCTCCAGTCCCAAGTGCAGGGTGCTAGCTGAAGGGCAGATTTTCCGACAATTACCCAATGCCAGACTTTTTCAGTGAGTTTCCTGAGCTTTGGTACAAGGCCAGGAAACCTCCAGGAACAAAAGCAGAAACAAAAGGAAGGCTGTCAGCACCCTCCCTGCTGAAAAATCAAATGTCCATCATAAAAGTCTATTAGGATCCACTTATTAAGCCAGAAGCAACTGTATCATTTGCAAGCAACAACAATTCATTAGTCTAAACGCATCTGAATGTCATCCCCATCCAAGGACTCACCACACAATTAATTACAGCACAAAGTTGGAGGAACAAACTATAGCTCATAAAATCAAATAGCACCTTGATTCATGATATTCAGGTTTAATCCTGGTCTCAGAAATTTAGAATGAGGGTCCATGCCTGTAAGTACAAATCCATAGAGACCTTTCAGGGAGATCTTGCATTGTGTGGTGGGTTTTTGCTTGCCAATCTGACTTCCTCTCTGCTTTGAGCTGCTCCAAAGGAATCACTGTGCTAAGCCCTAAGTGACAGGACATGTATAGTCCTGGCTTTCAAGGAGCTAAGAGTTGAGCATCAGAGAAAAGCCAAAATATAAAGAGCCGCAATACAAGGAAGAGAGTGGACCATGTTGTACAAGGCACAGGCAAAGTGAGCTGGGGCAACTTGGAGCACTTCTAGCTGGGAAATCAGAGGGAATTTAAGGAGGAGATGGTCTTCAAGCTTAGTCTTTAATGCCTAGCTTCTGGCTGCACCTACGCATCTGCCAACTGCTCCGCATGACACAGGAGCCAGAGGAATGACTGCTGGGGCTGCTCACTCTATGTCCAGAGGCCGCTATAGGTTCAGCCAAACTCCCAAGGCCCACCCCTCCAGATCATCTCTGGTTTCCTTTTCAGAAGAGCTTACCCTTCACCCATGTCAACCTTCTGGTTGCTTCTGGACTCAGCCTCTGGCTCCCTCTGAAACATAGTAGGAAGCCTGTCTGGAGAATTAGCAACCAGCAGCATGAAACTGTTCTCAAAAGATGTTCACTCAATTTATATGATGTATTTCTACCGTACAATAGGTTCTACAAAGCATGTACACTTATCAAGTTATTTTCTTTCCTATCACACTTTATGTCACATCTTAAATAATTTACCTCATGGCTGAAATATATTGGGTTTTGTTTTTCTTTGGGTTTTTAGCGCATTTTGTGCTATAGAGTCAACATTCTTAACTGCTGAAATATCATTTATCAAAAGCAGGTGAGGTCTATCTGTGCTGGACATATTTTTTTCTAGTGTGTCTGTCTTTTGACCAAGACTCCTGCAAACACACTAGAAGGAATTACCTCCTAGTTACATTTGGCCGAAGCCTTTCCCAGGCCTCTTTACTGGAGAGCAAGCACATTTAAAGACAGGTAGGTTTAGACACCCATGGCATTAACGGCATTGCTGACAGAGGGGCATGGAGGTGTGCCTAAGTTCAGGTTCCCCAAGATTCAAGGCGCAAAGGTCCTGTTAGGGAAAACACCTGTGTGAAAGAAAAAAAGAAAGTGGTAGTGATGGTGGGGGAGTCAAGGAACCTGGGAGATATGTCAGACTGATGCAAATCTGACCCAGAGTGAAGGAGAGAGGGAGAGAAGATGGGGTGGAAGCCTCCTGGACTGCCAAGCAGTCTAAAGCCATTGGAGAGTTCTTTTTTTTTTTTTTTTTTTTTTTTTTTTTTTTTTTTTTTTTTTTTTGAGGCGGAGTCTTGCTCTGTCGCCCAGGCTGGAGTGCAGTGGCCAGATCTCGGCTCACTGCAAGCTCCGCCTCCCGGGTTTACGCCATTCTCCTGCCTCAGCCTCCCGAGTAGCTGGGACTACAGGCGCCCGCCACCGCGCCCAGCTAGTTTTTTGTATTTTTTAGTAGAGACGGGGTTTCACTGTGTTAGCCAGGATGGTCTCGATCTCCTGACCTCGTGATCTGCCCATCTCGGCCTCCCAAAGTGCTGGGATTACAGGCTTGAGCCACCGCACCCGGCCTGGAGAGTTCTTGAGACAAAGTAAGCCAATAAAGGAATCACCAGTCTCCCAGGGTTGGGTCTACCTCGGTATCCCTGCTGTGCTTATCACTGGGCAGGAGCAGCCTATAGAAAGCATGACATCAATGCAGAAGTGGCTGTCAATTCCCTAGTGCAGTGGCTGGGACCCTGTCAACTGCTCCTTCTGTAGAAGGACGTATGCAAGGCCCCTTCTCTGACTGCCACAAGGTGAGAATTATACGTAAAGGAGGATCTGTTAATCAGAGGGTAGGATACCCTCGCAGCCCCCTTTCAAGCTGTAGGAAATGTCTCCAGCCCAAGGGGCTCTCAGGAGACCCTGATGGCCCTCTGCCCTCCTCACATTCCCAAATACTCTTTCACTTCAAACATCTTAGAGTCCACACTAGAGTTTACCTGACCTTAGGAGGGTTGGCTCTATTGAATGGAAGTGCCCTTGGGTGGAGGAACAAATTAAACCTTTCCATCAGTTAGTCCTCAAGGTTAAATAAGCATCTGAATCATGCCCTGATCCCAAGTAAGAGGAGAACAAAAAACCCTTGGCATGGGAACCAGAGGAGAGAGATAGGGCACAGCACTCCCTACTCGGTCATTTTACCCAAGGTCAGTCTTGCCTCTGATAAACTTCACGTAGCCAGTCGTGCTTGGTGAGCCCCATACTGGCATGGGGCTCAGGTTGCCAGTGAGTGGCAGGCCTCCTGGAGGAAATCTGAGAGAGGATGTAGAGGTTGGTTGTTTCCTTCCCTTTTTGAAATCCCATAGGCCCTTGTCCTCCACAGCTTTTCAGGCCTGAAAGTGAAGGTTGATTTAGCTGGCAGAAGTATGGATGAAGCCCAGGAGGCTTAGAGCCCTGAGGAAGGGAAAGGAAACTGGCATGGATTGGACATCTACTCTGCACCACAATCTCCATATGTTTTTATTCATTTGACATGCAGAGCCTGTGCAGTGCTATTATTATCCCTATTTTTCAGTGAGGCCACTGAATCTCAAAGAGGTTCACTCAAGACCACACGTGCTAAAGCCAGGGTGCAAATATGGGCCAGTCTGAGTCCAAAGCCTCTGCTGCCATCCCAAACCTAGGCCCCAGGTGTTCGGGGAGGTGTTTGAAAGTTAGGAAATCCTGTCCCACTGGATAGGGAGGCCAGGAGTGAAGCTGGAGAGCCCACATGGAAAAGCAGGTCTTCCTGTCTCAGGCAGCTCACAGGAATGGTACTGCTTAGGGTAGGTGAGTTACCCATACATACTTGTTGAACAAGGAAGAAGGAGAGAGCCAGAGGATCCATAGTTTCCTTAAACTTCTTTGGAGCTCTCTGAACCCCCAACATTCTTCTCCGTTACTATTTGGGGGCTCATCTCATCTCCTTTTCTCGTCTCCTAGAAGGAAAGACCCACATTTGAATCATCTTTGTATCCCATGGTGCCTGGCATGTAATAGGTGCTCAGTAGATGTCTGTTGGATGAATAGACTAGTCTAGACTTTGAGGTGAGCCAGAATGGCAGGTCACATGAGGATGGGGAGGAGAGGCTGGGGTCAGGCCTTTTGCCCCACATTCACAGGGCCCACTTCTTGCCCAGGCTTTCCTTGTGAGCCACAGGGATGTCATCTGGGAAGTAAAGACACACTTTCTGCAACTGCTCTGAGGGCTTTCTATCAGTTTTTACACAAGTGCTTGAGCAGATCACAAGGTTCCATCAGGACTGAAACTCAAAGCAGGAATCATTTCTAGAGGTTCATTTAGCCTGGGCCTTCCTGCTGTCAAGAGCCCCACATCACCAAGTGGAAACTGCATCTCAGGTCCTGGACCTGTCTCATGTCATATGTGCCTGATGGCCTGGTGCTGTCTGTCCATGAAAAAGCATCAATGAGGCAAAACTTGTCTCTAGAAGCTCCTGAGTGTCTGTGCTGTGTGACTTCTACCCTCCTCACTTCCCCACACACATTCAGATACACACCCTCATTCCCTAGGCTCAGCCCAGGGCCTCCTACCTGCCTTCCTACCTTACTCCGATTTTGGTAATGCTAGCACACACCTACCCAGCTCCGAGCAATTCTCAAACTCTCCCTTGAGGAACCAGTTGTCTAAATCCAGCAACTGACCAGCTCCCCTTGCTAAAGGGAAGAGGTCTCAAGGGTACTCTGAGGTGTGACAGAAAAGTCAGAGGGTTTGGCATCAGATCCAGATTACATAACTCTGCCTGAGGATTTATCTTAATGTGCTGCTGCCTTGGTCTCCTAAGGCACAATACTGAGGCAAGAAAGTTTATGGTGCATTGGAGGAACAGAAGGAATATCATGAATAGAGCGGAAAGAGGTAAGTAGGGAGTGAAACCAAACAGGAGGAAAAAGGCCAGTTTTCAGTACGATCATATTCCAGAAGGAATTTCATAAATTTTATCATGTTACATACATTCCAGAACAAAATGCCCCCTCTTTCAGCATTTGAAAGCCCACAAGGAAGAATCCATGTACCCCAGCATCCCCTCCCTGGGTGAGTAATGACCTGTTCCCTCCCCTGCCTTTTTCTCAAACTCTCAACAGCCTCTCCCCCAACACTCTCCCTCTGCCCTAGGACCACCGGCAGGATTCATTTATATCTCTAGCTCAGCCCTTGTCTTTGAGCTCTGGACTCTATCTCAGCCTACATGACAGCTCTTTTTGGATGTTCAAAGGCAGCTTAAAGTAAATATGTTACAAGCTCAATGCACTGGCTTTTCCTAACAAACCTTTGCCCTCCATCCCCAGCATTCCATTCTCAAGGAACGGCTCCACCATCCCTCCAGTTACTCTTTTCAAAGACTTGAGCATGATCCTTGATCCTCTTCATTTTTTATTCTGCACATCCAAACCAATGCCAAGTCCTATACCTTGTATTTCCTAAATATTCCTCAGATTATATTGCTTCCCCTTTCCACGATATCATCTGGACAGCTGAAATAGCCTCCTCACTAGTCTTTCAACCCAAGTTCTGACACATCCTTGCTAGCATCGGTAGAGGACTTTCCCAAAAGCCCCATGCATCACCATCACACTTCTGAGTCAAAACACCTTCAGTGGCTTTCCAGTGCTCTAAGGATAAAAGCTAACGTTTTGAGTGTTGCCTGTCAGGCTTCCCTGGCTCGATCCCGGCCTTCTGCCCTGACATTGCCTGTCACCATTCTCTTCATCACTCTCCAAGGAAAAGACCACACTGTTTCCTTGGCTTCTCCACCATGCCATTCCATCACATGCTGTTTCTCTGCTAGTCTCTATAGTCTAATGACAAAAGTACAGAGACTGGACACTTGTTATCCAAGGACCTATCAAGATACTTGGTCCCTGATAGATGCTCGGTACATGGAATTGGGTACATGGAAAGTGAGATGTGTTGAGACACAGGCTGATGCTTTAAGTAGGGTCAGATTCTTCTAGAAAATTTATATTCCAGCAAGATGGTCTCCTGAAAAACTGTCCCAATGAAAGCAACATAAAAAGCTGGATGAATTATGTTGAAACACTTTCCTATACGAATTGCTCAGCTAGTAAGAAAGTAAGGATTTGCAGAAGCCAAATCAAAATGAAAGCCAAGGTCTTGGGAGATAAGCAAGAGCTTTGGTCAACTCCTGCCCTTGACATGTCTGCCAAACCCTGTGGACTTTAAGCTTCTGTCTTGGTGGCCACTGAAGGCTCAGAAATCAGGAGATAAAACCACAAGCCCATCCAGCTTGGGCAAGCTAATAAAACAGATTGCATAAAGCTAAGACTACAGAGAGTTGTCTCTTCAGTGAAAGAATAAATGAAAAATAATATCACTTGATGATGTCCCCCACTAACTCACTCCAGTCTAATCATGAGAAAATCCAAATAGAGGGATATTCTACAAATACTTGACCAGTATTCTTCAAAAGTATCAAGGTTATCAAAACCAAGGAAAGTCTAATAAACTGTCACAGCCAAGAGGATCCTAAGGAGACACAGTGACAAAAGGTAGCATGGTTTCCTAAATAAGATCCTGAGACAGAAAAAGAACGTTAGGTAAAAACTGAGGAAATATGAATAAATTATGGACTTTAGTTCATAATAATCTATAAATATTGCTTCGTTAATTGTGACAAATGTACCATACAAATATAAGATGTTAATAGAGGAAACTAGATGAAAAGCATGTGGAACTCTCTGTACTTAATTGAAACTTTCCTGTAAATCTATAACTATTCTACAATACAAAACTATATTAAAAGTAAAATAAACCCACTATGCAGAAGGGAACAGCAAGAAAACTTACAAGTCTTAACTTGATGTTTAGAGGAGTGGGAAAAATCTTCCCTGAGAATCATAACCATTCATTTGAGCTTGTGACTGAAATCCTCAGGCAGGAAATTTGATTTCAAATGGCATCCAGTTGGTAAAACTCCAAAGTGCCCAACAGATACCAATACAAATTTTCTCTGAAAGCATGCAATTTTGCCTGAGGCCTCAAATAATTTCCCCAGGTGAAGTCTCAAGAAACATGAAGTTATCATCAAAAATTATAAAACACATATGAAACAAAGTACTATAAGTGAAATCCAGCAGAAATAACAGCAGAATCAGAATCCTAAATATTTCAGATATTAACATTATCATAGAATACAAAATAAGTATGTTTAATATGCTTCCAGATACAAAAAGGAATCTTGAAAATAATGAACAAAGAAAAAGAGACTATAACAAATGACCAAGCATGTTTTTAAAAAGAACAAATAGAACTTCAATTAAAAATATAACTGAAGTTAAAAATTCAGTGGAAAATCAAATAGTATACAGATTCAATGCAGCTGAAGGAGAAATTGGTGAATTGAAAGATTCAGAACATAGCCCTGGGAAACAAAGAGATTTGAAACACTATGAAACAAGGATGAAATCTGAAGAATAAGGTAAGAAATTCTAACTTTTATTGGCTTGACTGCAATAATAAAGAAATGGGGAGGGCTGGGTGCCATGACTCATGCCTGTAATCCCAGCACTTTGGGAGGCCAAGGCAGGTGGATCACGAGGTCAAGAGATTGAGACCATCCTCGCCAACATGTTGAAACCCCATCTTTACTAAAAATACAAAAATTAGCTGGGCATGGTGGCACATGCCTGTAATCCCAGCTACTCAGGAGGCTGAGGCAGGAGAATCACTTGAACTTGGGAGGCAAAGGTTGCAATGAGCCAAGATTGTGCCACTGCGCTTCAGCCTGGCAACAGAGCAAGATTCCGCCTCCAAAAAAAAAAAAAGAAAAAGAAAAAGAAAGAAATTGGGAGGAGGCACTGGTGAAAGAGTTAAGAGTTTCACCAAAACTCAGTTCCAGGAGTTCCGGCAAATGCTAAGTAGGAATGTCAAATGAAATCTTCACCCAGACAAAGCAGAGTGAATCTGTAAAACACAAAAGACAAAAAGTAAACAGAAACCCAGCCAGATCAGAAATAGGCAAAATTGATCTATGAAGACAGATATGAAAATAGTTTTTATCTTTAGGGAGGTGGGTAATGACTAAGGGAGGCTTCTAGAGTGCTGTAAGGTTTTGTTTTCATTTTTGAAAATTCAGGTGATGACTGCATGGGTGCATTTACTTTGTAAAAATTTAGAAGACTGTACATTTATGATTCATAGACTTTAAAGTAAGAAATATTTATACTTTCAAAGAGAAAAGACAGATCACATTCAAAGGAATGATCATTAGACCAATGACTGGCTTCTTAACAGTAACAGTAGAAGCCAGAAAATAGTAATATAATATCTTCAATGTGCTAAGAGAATGATTTGACTTCCATACCTCAAGAAATTATCTTTTGAGAATGAGGATGAAATAAGTATATTTCCAGAAAAATGACTCTTACTAACAGAAATTTAAAAGAATGTACATTAGGCAGAATAAAAATGATCTCAAAGAAGGAATGATGAGATATGATATTGGAAGTATGTAGGTAAATCTAAATAAAAACAGACTGAATAAAGTAAAAATAATAATGTCTAAATTGTGAGGTTACAAACAGCTATAACTCAAAATACTAGACAAAAATAGTATATTAGCTGGAAAAGGAGTGGTGAGAGTTAAAGCATTCTAAGGTTCTTAAATCATTTGTGAGGAAGATAAAGATACTGATTAATTTTAGACACTGTTAAATCAAGTTTGCATATTAAAATATCTAGGATAACCACCAAAAATTAAACATATAAAACAGTGTTCAGAATAGTAGAGGAAAAGCTGAAAGAATAATAATATTAACAACACTTCAATCAATCCAAAAGATGACAAGAAAGGAGAAAGAATAAGAAAGAGTGGAACAAACAAAAAGTACAAAATAAAATGAGAGAAATAAACCTATCAGCCATCACAATAAATACAAATTGATAAATGCTCCAGTTAAAAGGAAAAGATTGCCAGGCTAGGTTTTTAAAGTCCCATTAAATGGTTTTTATAAGGCCACAAAAATTGAAAGCAAAAACATGAAAAAATATATACCAAGTAAATACTAGCAATAAAAAGCTGGTGAGACTATATCAATATCAGATTAAGTACATGGTAAGGTAAAGCATTAACTAATATAAAGAAGATGATTATACAATGATAAAAGCTTCAAATACATCAAATAAATATCATAATGAAATTAAAATTTAGAAATTATTGATAACAAAAACGCTGTATATAAAAACTTGTGGGATGCAGCTAACTTAGTAATTAGAGTGAAGTTTATAGCTTTGAAACTTACATTAGAAAAGAAAAAAGATTGAAAGAAATGAATTAGCTATGCCTCCAACTTAAGAAATGAGAAGAGAACACTAAAGTAGCTCCCATACCCCATGATCCCCCACCAACCCTCACACACACAGCCACACAGTAGAAGGAAAAGATTGATTCCCAGAGAAACATAAAATAGAGAATTGGCATCTGATTAATCAACCTAAAGTCATGAATTTCCCCTCCTGGAGCTTGTCTTGGGAGTTCACTATTCCATGCTAATGGTTATGTGGCCCTTGCAGAGTGCAGGGCAGATATTAGAGCTATTGATCCTGCAGTGGACAGACACGAATGCTAGGAAAGCCTACTGAGGAAGGTGGCTGTTGCATGTCCCTCCTTCTCTGGCCCTGGCTAGTGAGGCAATGGCAGGTGTGACATCTCACCACCGAATCCATTTCCTTGGCTGCACCAGCTAGCTAATTTTAAATACCCACAAGTATTTAATGTACCCTGTGGCAGTTGGTCCAAAGCCTCTCCTGAATCTCTTCACTCTCAGTGGGCATTTTTAGAAATCAACAACAACAAGAACAATAACAACAAAACAGTTCTGTACCAGGAAAGACAAGAGGAATGAAGGAGAAGTCATCATCCAAAGTGGTGAGTGTGGATGTTAAACAGAGACCCTCTTTAGAGGCCCAAGGCCAAGGATGAATCATTTGAACTCTCTGAAGAGACTATTTGTCAGGAAGAGAGAAGCAATATTCCCACCCCAGACAAAAAGAAAATGGAAACCAAAGTTCCAAGGCCAGAAGCCCTGCAGCCTCTATTGAGAAAGAATTGTTCTACCCAGGGACAGGCCCAGCAGGTGGCAGCTTGGGCAGAGCCAGCATATACCCCCTCCCCTCCAACTTCAGGGGAGCACTGCGCCTCTTGTACTCATTCCAGCTATGAGCCTTTGCAGAATTCATTAAAGTATTTTAAAACCAGGAGAGAAAAATTAGCCCATATGTTTAGACTAGCTAAGCACACACAATCAAAAAATAAATAAATAAAAGCAGCAGGGAGAAGAGAACAAAACAACAAAATTAACTAAGCTTTGAGTGAATGTCTAATAAACCTGACATTTTTAACAGGCACGTTGAAATTTCCCCCATGTGCTGGTGACTATGATAATAATTGAATGCATAAAGGATAACAATCTATTAAAAACAGTGACAGTAACTAAAGTTGTTGAGAGTTTTCAAATTCATATTTCTGTTATAAATTCAAGGTCTGTGGCCTCTCCTCACATAGCTCACTGTGGCCTTGCCTCTGGTAAGGCTGTGGAGAAGACTCTGGACCCATGGGGGGAAGAGCCCACCAAATACCCCTGCTTGGGGACCTAGGGCCACAGGGCCCACAAGAGTTAGGATCCCTCAGGATTAGGCCCTCTTGGTTGTAGGGTACACTTTCTATGGTAACATCACACTGTTCATGAGGCCCAGAAGCAGTCACATAGAGCTTCCTGTTTGTAGCCCAATGGATGCACTCTCTTCCCCTGCCTCACCTCAGTCCAGGACCTGAAGGAAACAGAAGATCATATGCTTTTTAATTGAGGCAAAATTCATAAAACATAAACATATCCATTTTCAAGTGTACACACTTGATAGATTGATGGCTGAATGGGTAAAGGAATAGGTGGGTGAGTAGCTACGTGGATGGATGGTTGGGTGGGTGGATAGATGAATGAATGGGTGGGTGGAGCGATGGGTGGATGGGTGGATGGATGGGTGGATTGTTGTGTGAATGGATGGATGGATAGATAGATAGATGGATGGGTGAAGGGATGGATGGGTGAAGGGATGGATGGGTGAAGGGATAGGTGGATGGGTGGGTGAGTGGGTGGGTGGTGGAGGGTTGTGTGGATGGATGGGTAAATGAATGGATGGATAGATGGATGGGTGAAGGGATGGGTGGGTGAGGGATGGGTGGGTAAGGGATGGGTGGATGGGTTGTGGATAAATGGATGGGTGGATAGACGGATGAATGGGTGTGTGGGTGGATGGATGGGTGGGTATATGGATGGGTAAAAGGATAAGCAGATGGGTGGGTAAGTGGGTAGATGGATTGGTGAAGGGATGGGTGGATGGGTGAGTGGGTGGAGGTGGGTGGATAGGTGTGTGAATATATTTATTAAATGGAAGAGCACTGAACCTAAGGTTCATAAACCAGGCTTCAGCCCCATCTTTGCCACGGTGTAGTTTTATGACATACAAGTTACTTCATCTCTGTGGGGCTTCATTTCCTCACATGAAAAACTAGGCCATTAGACTGGATGGTTTCTTGTGATCCCAGGAGACCCTTCTCCTCAATACTGTCTCTGGATAGAGGAGAATCCTGGCTAACTGTGATGCTACAGGTAATACCATCCAGAGGCAGAGAAATGCACAAGCTGATTTATGGATGAACTCACCTCTATTATTGCTTCCCAATTTGCATTGGGTTCACCAAAGACTTTCTTTTTCATCTCACTGAGAACTGCATCCTCTCACACCTACTTTCCATTACACCCCAGCCTTCCTCCCTCATTGACATACAATGTCTTTTAGGGATTCTGCCCCAGTTGTCTCCACCATAAGTTGCATTTTTTCCAAATTCAGTTTTCTTCCTCTTGCAAAGCAATTGAACCCACAAGGCTAGACCCTGAGTAGAAAGGCCCACCTTTCTAACAGCCTGCATTCCTCAGTAGGCCAGCACAGCTCCCAGAACTGGCTGCCAGCAGAGGCCATTTCCCCCACACAGTTATCACCAATATCATGCACTTGTGGGTTATTTTATCAACAAACTTTCAGCAAGTGCCATGAAAATTAAAAAATGATTTGTTGGTATTGATATCCTTAAAACAAATTGCAAGCCAAGCTGAATAATACCAGAGGTCGGGGAAGGGTAGGGCTATCAAGAAAAACAGAAAACATTTTTTTTCATGAAAGGTGAGGAGGAAGTTTTTTGCACTATCCCAGAAGAAAAGTCCAGGTGGCACTAGCAGGAGGGGAGAAGACCATTAGGTACTGGACTGAGCCCCACTGACATGGACGATCACATCGGTATGGAGAAAAGAAACTCTGAGGACCTTCCCACCGCTTTCTCCCTGATTATGAAGAGTAAAAAGAGCAATTAAGTTAGACCTGGTAATCTGATCTATTACTGTGCATCTTCCCTAAATCGGAGGTCTGGGTATGTTGCGTGCTGAGCTGGTCTCATGGGTCTCCAGGACAGTAACAAGACGGAGGTGGTAACCGCTTTTGCTTCAGAGTGTTTTCTTGACAGTGCTCCTCCTTGTGGCCTGCAGATAACCTCCTTGAAGGATTCTCAGATGACTCCCAGAGACACTCTCTGGGATGGAGTCTTATCCTCGTAGTCAGAGCCACCAAAGGAAGGCCCTGCCTAGCCACCATGTCACCTAGTCCATACAGTCAGTTTGATTACAGAGGCAGCCCGCCTGATGCTTGAGGGCCAGGGTTGCTTGGATTGACCAGGTCTGTGTACACTAGCTCAAGTTTATGTACCTCTCTGAGCCTAGGATTTCTCATCTTTGAATTTGAATAATCTCATTTGTCTTCTGTGGTTGAAGAAAAACTGCGTGAAAGCAGCAGCATAATGTTGGACACATAAATGCTTAATAAACGTGCATTTCTTCCTCATAGTTAAATCCTAATTCAGAAGTCTCTTCCCAGGGAAGTCTCCTGGGTGCTCAAGGGTGGTGATGGGAGGCCCAGCATCAGACTCTATCTGCAAAGGTGGGAGAGGGAGCCTTGAGCACTGGAGTATGCAGCAGGCTTGCAGTGAGAGTGTGAGAGTGGGTCTTCCCACTCTTACACCGTGGACATGCTTCCCTGTTACTTCTTAGGAAATTAGCATGTGATCCTCTGCTAGTGACTTATCCCTTTGAGTGGACTTCAAGTCCATGTGCTCCTCCTTCTCCCAGAAAGTTTTCCTCCCTTTCCTTGTTGTTGCATCAGGCTTCATATTCTGTTAGAGAAACTTCAGGCTTTCTGGAAAAGCAAATATGGAGTAAGGGGTCCTTCCCAGAGCTGCAAAAGTCATACCAAAAAGGAAGCTTCCTATTGTGCTTGTGGTCATAGTCAGGTGTGCAGGCTATGTTAGGTGGTGTTAGCAAGCAGAGATGGAGAAAGAGCATAACAGACACACTGCTTGGCTTAGCAAGAAGCTCAGTCCCTCACTTCTCCTAACCTGATAACCTTTCTCCAGTGTAGAACTGACCCAAGCTTCCCAAATGACGAGAGGATACGCAGAGCTCTGAAAATTCTCCACGTGCCCTCAGACATTAGGGTCCCAACCCCCTAGTAGCAGCCCACCTGGTTGTGTGGAAAGAGAATCAGATTGGTCCTAAGAAGCTTTGACCTTTGTGACTTTGGGGAAATTACTCTACCTCTCTGGGCCTCTTCCTCGTCTCTGAAAGGAGAGGAAGGATTGGTTTGGCCAATATTTGATGCACCTTGTGGATTCAGATAATCTGACTCTACCTTGAGGGTATTCACTATTGGAAATATCAACTTCTTGTACAGTCTTCTCAAGCTGATATAAATCAGTTACTCTTGCCCACAAATTGTGACCAGTGAATTATAGTGACAGAGACGGGCCCCAGAGCTAGGAAACTTATTCATTTATTCAATAACTACTTATTGAGCACCTGTTATATGCTAGACACTCCTCTAGATGCAACAACATCGAAGAAGTTCTTGCTCACACAGAGCTTACCGTCTGATGGGGAAGACTAGGAATAAGCAAATACGTAAATATGATGGGTCTGGTGGTAAACACACACACACACACACAAAACCAACAACAACAACAACAACAAAACACTATAGAGAAAACTAAGCAAGGTAAGGATACTCATTGCCCTGAGTATCCTGGGTGGTGGTAGGAGATCTGTCTTATGTAGGTAGTCAGGGAAAACTTCTCTGATAAGGAGATGTTTGAGCAGAGAACTGAAGGAAGGAAGGGGCAGATTTTACAGAAAGAAATTAGAGAGGGGAGAAAAATAAAAAGAAAAGTCCAAATTCTCTTGGTAAACTGTACCTCAGACAAGTGGTGCTTTTTTCTTTTGAAAGAGGCAATGCAAGTTTTAAGCTGAATTCTGAATCCTCTCTAGGAGCAGTGTTGGAAAGGATCCTGACATGGCCATCTTGCTAACCCTTCTCTGCCTTCCCGTACCCTGGCTTTGGAGTCTGACTAACCTGAATCACGGACTCTGTCACTTATTATCCATTTGACTTTGAACAAGTGACTAGCCTTTCTAAGTCATAATTCTGTCAACTGTATAACAATAAACAATGCCTATCTTCCTAGGGCTATAGAGAGGATTATGTGAGCGATGCATTCCAGATTTACAAAGTTCATACTGCCCTTTCCCACTTCTTAGGCAGGAATGCTCTCCTGGGGTCTCCAATCTCCTTAGGGAGGGTGAATGCCTTGGTTACAGGTCCAGGGCTCAGAGACCTACAGGTTTTCCCAGGGGCAAAACCACTTTCAGCCTGAAATGCTTTCCTGTCATCTCCAGCAACAATCCCAGCAGCACAGGACAGCTTCCTCCGCAAGCAGAAACTGGGCAAGGCTTTTGCAAAGATCTGAGCCTGGCAGAGCCATCTGGAAGCCTAGAACAGGAGAACACTTGGACCTGCGACTCAGCTGTGACCACCCTGCAGCTCAGCAGAGCTCCATGGCAGGGGACAGGCTTGGGAGCTGCCTACAAATTTGATGGCACAAGAAGCAGTTTAAAGTTTTATTTTACAAAACAGAATAAATTAAAAATGCATTAGGAATGAGGCCTTACTTAACGACAGGGTGTGCTAATGGGCTTGGAACCTGCGCTCCGTCCTCCTTTAAGCTGTTACTGACTGAGCTTTAATGTATTTTATTTCTTGAAAAACAATCCCACAAGTGCTCGGTACAGTCAAAAAACATTTCTAAAATCATTAGACCACTACACAGTAAATATTCATCACAACCACAGCTCCCACCTGCTTGCAATGAGGCATTGATTTTATCCTTGCCTTGTTTTGCTCTCTCTTGCTTTTCATTCTCTCCTCCCATCTCTCTACCTCCTCCCTGCAGATTCTCATTGGGAGTTCAAGCAAGGATTGGCAGAGCCTTCTATAAGATATATTTTCAAAAGGAGTAGAAGAGTCTTTGTCAATATTCAGTCCAATGGAACCACCTCACTGCCAGCTGCGGGGCCTCCCGGTCTGATTTTTGGAGGGCAAGTAACCTTGTTTGCCCTGAGAATCCATTCCGATTCCTCAGCTGATATCCAAAATTCTACTGTCAGGACTGCATGATCACACAGTAGGAAAATTATTAATTTGTCCATTCAGAAATCCAGAATCCAGTTCTAGCCCAGCTAATATCACTGTGTGACGATGAGCAAGTAATATCACTGCTATAACCCTTGGAATTGTCATCTATAAAATGGCAAAGTTGGATAAATTATCCCCTAGTTGATACTTTGATCTCTTTAGTGGACGAGTTGGGTTTCAATCACACTCTGCCTAGTTACTAGCTATGTAACCATGGGCAAGTTGCTTAACTTTTGAAGTCTATTTTGCTTATTTTAAAAAGTATATATATGCATGTGTTTGTATAAAACATATCTATGAAAAGGATGTTTGAAATTTAAAATATATACCACATGTAGAGAACTCAGCAAAGTGCCCACAACATAGTAGGACTAAAAAAAAATTAATGTTATCTTGCCTGCACCTGTAATCATTCTTGTCCTCTTGCTGTATGCACAGGAGCTGAGTCTTATGCTAGAAAGAGTTGAAGAGCATAGACATCCTGGAGCAGCAGTGGCTGCTCACAGAATGGGAAGACGGAGTGTGAAAACAAACTTCCTACTTGGCATCTGGGCCTATGTCCCCAGATCTAGAGGAAATGGGAGTGGCTGCATCTTTTCAGGTGAATGTATTAACAGGGAAAAAGGGGTTTCCCAGATGATAGTCACCAAACCCCTACTTTCTTAGATCCGCATCCCTGCCACTCCCTTATTTGATCCCCAAAATCTTGTGAGGTGGAGAAGAGTTATTACATCCCCAATTTACAGATGAGTAAACTGAAGTCCAAAGAGGTTTAACCTGAGGTTACATTGATACTAAGTGGCAGAACAAGGTCACACATCCAAACCCACTGACTCCACATGCAAAGATATTAACCAAATTTCTCTTTATGCATAGCTCTTTAAGGACACAGCTATGACAGTGAGGCGGATCATCACAAGCACCGTGCCACATGAAAGGTGCATTCTTAAACACTCTGTGCATAATAGCTACCACTGCACAGGGGATCACGATTTTTGGTGGTTTCTCGATTCCATCAGGTGCCATCAATAAATAGGCATTAGCAAAGTAAGTTTTCAGAATTCGGCTGAGCTTCCAGCTAAGTGAGAAATCCTAGGGCAAGAGGCTGCAACTCTGTTCTGAATTGTATATTTCTTTCTCTTCATGATGTATAAATATTGTTCTAACTTACTGTTAAAAAGAGAGGTTTATAGAGAGCTAATGACATTCCAGGAACTCTCATAAGGGTTTATCATGCATGATCTCAGTCCTTGAAACAATTCTACAAGGTGGGGCAACATCATGCCCATTTTATAGAGGCATGAATGAAAGTGCTTCTAGGTCAAGTAACATAAACAAAGTCACACAGATAATAAAACATTTACAACTGGCTTCTCCCTTGATTTCCTTGCTATAGAGATTAGAAAGTTAAAATACTGTTTTTTATACTTTCTCTTGCAATAAGAAAGTCTGGTCAATAGAAAGTCTGGTCAATAAGAGGTAGGTAGGTCGAACTTCCTAGGTGAATCTCCTGGGACAAATTTCTTTAAGAGACAGACTCATCTTCCATACTCTTTGCCTAGTCTTCCTGCCTGAAATGTGAACATGAAGCCTGGAACTGCAGCATCCATTTTATAACTCTGACGATGGAAACCACATGACACCAAGACATAGCAGGAAGGAAAAAGGAACTTGGGCCCTTAATGGCATTCCTGAGGAGATTCACAGCCTTCAACTGCCTAGCTCTGAACTTAAAAGAGGATAAATTAAGCCCTGATAGCTCATGAAACTTTTGTTTTCTCTTATTTAGAACTATGCCTAATCCTAACTGATACATATAGTGATACTATTGTAATTTTTCCTGTTATGGTTTCTTTCTGGTTTGTTCTTGAGGTCTCTCTCTTAAGAGTATCCATAAGTCAAGACAGACACTCTCCAAGAAAGCCCTAATTTGGGTAGAGGGGGAGGTGGAGTTACATTCAGGTGTGTTTGTCAAGTGAGCCACAATGAGGACATAAAACAAAAATGCATAAAACAGGAGAAATGTACAACTCACAGGTCCCCAAGAAGTTAGGGGTGCTGACTGGGGAACTGCTGGAAAGTCTGAAGGCAGCAGGAAGCTCAACCAGTGGATGGAGAGTGAGAGGGAGTGAGGAAGTGAGAGAGGGAGAAAGGTGGAGGTGGAGGGGGAGTAGGAGAGAGAGAGAGAGAGAAAGAGAGAGAGCCTGTGGGACTATGCCTTTATTAATGTCCATGGGCACTATCCCTTAGGCTTTCCTGTGGGGGTTGTATATGGATTCGTTTTTAAAAAGCACATGCATAGGAGAGGACTTATTATTTACATGACTCTAGTGTTGATCATTAGGTTGTACCTTGGCCAGCAGCTGTGGGGTGTATCTGGCTTTCCACCATTGAAAGGAGGAATGAACAGGCTGTGTTGAAACAAACATACAGGGATAGGGAGCTTTAACTAGACCAAAGGCGACAAGGCAAAACTGGGTTTCGAATAACTGATGTCGGGTTTAAAAATAGATGTCAAAGCAGCAACTATATTAAACACGCTTATGACAGATACGAAATTCAAATCTGAAACTACCAGACTCTAGACTCAAGTTTTTAGCTATTATATCTGCCTCTTATCTAAATTCTACTGTTTTCCCAGTAGAAGAGGACAAAGCATTAGTGTTGAGTAGGTAGGAGGGAAGGATTACTCAGTGCAGCTAGTGCATGTACCGTTTCTCCCACTCTCTCTCCCCTATCACACCCGTAACCAACACAATACTAACCAGAGATTTCAAGGATTCAGATATCTGAAGGACCCTTTTCCACACTCTCACTCCTAGAAAGGATGGGTCACTCCACAGATGACATGAATGCTATTTCTACAGCTTAATATCACTTGGTCCTGGGGGAAGGAGAAAGGAGGAAAATCCCAAAACTTAGTTTCAGTCATTACTTAAACAATGATTAGAAGAAAAGCATCTGTCCTGCTGATCCTTCGGAGGGCTGAGTGATGACCAAATGCAGTCAGTGATAGTTTTTTTGTTCACACATAGTAAGAGCAGCTGTTTTCAGCACCTTGGACAGGATTTATACTTTTCTGACTTTAAAACCTTGAGACAAAGCAGAGATCTCCTGAGACTTTTCCGGATGACTTGTGGCATAACCTGCACTTTATGCTCTATTCCTGGAAACAAGGGAGCAGCTGGGGTCTGAATCAAGGATGTTGGCATCCAAGAGATTTTCTCAGCCTGTGTAGGGAGTTGTCCTGCTCTGCTTTCAACCAGCTACTAAGGTTACATAGCAAGTTTCAGAACTTGTGCAGTGCACCACTGCCAAGAAAGGCATAGATGAAAAAGAACACTGAGAACAGTGCCTGGCATATGCTAGGAGCTCAATATTATTGTTTAATAAATGAATCAATTCTGTATATCTATCACCAGTATTTGTACCAATATCCTATGACAGCTAAATAAGATAATGCTTGCTTAACAAAATGCTAAAATATAAGATATGCATAACTGTTAGCTATAATTCTAAGAAAACTACCTAAAATGTGAACAAAGATGCTTGTCACAGCATTGTTTATAATACAAAAGCAGAAACAACCTAAATATGTAAAAATATCATAATCCATATGATGGAGTAAAGGAGCCATGAAATGATGTTTTCAAAGTTCCTTTGTGAGAGGATGGTACTGATTGAGATGTTTACCCTTAGGAATAGTGCAGCTTACAGCAGAGACAGAGAACTGTCAAAAACAAAGTGATTAAATATTATAGGGGCTGAGTTTAAAGTGAATTTGATTTTTAATCTTGAGATTCCTCATACCAACAGAGTTGACAAAACTAGAACTGATTTAGTGGCTTTTTATTACTGAGACATAAAATAAAGCTACCTTTTAATGAAGAACAGTGTTATGAAGAAAGTTTACTCATTTTTATCTCTCCATGGAAGAAGAGATGAAGAAAATTTAACTTATTCTCATCTTCAAACAAAAAGAGGGGATCCCAGTGGGTGTCTCCAAGAAGGAGAGACTAACATCTTATTCCAAGGTTCTGCCATAGCTGGCGACAGAACACTGCAGGGGTAAGGAGAGGTTTTGTGGTCAAGTGATAAGGGGGCAAGAATATCACCTAGGTGCCCACTAGATATTTCTTTTCTTTCTTTCCTTTTTTTTTTTTTTTTTTTTTTGAGACAGAGTTCACTGTTGTCACCCAGGCTGGAGTGTAATGGCGTGATCTTGGCTCACTGGAAACTCTGCCTCCCGGGTTCAAGCAATTCTCCTGCCTCAGCCTCCCAACTATCTGGGATTACAGGCATGTGCCACCATGCCTGGATAATTTTTGTATTTTTAGTAGAGACAGGGTTTCTGCATGTTGGCTAGGCTGGTTTTGAACTCCTGACCTCACGTGATCCACCTGTCTCGGCCTCCCAAAGTGTTAGGATTACAGGTGTGAGCCACCACGCCCAGCCCCACAGACATTTCTTACACCCACTGGCCATAGAGAGTATATGAGCATAGCAGGAATGCTGAAGTTTGAGACAAAAGGGGGTAGCCTGGGGATGGTCCCCACATCAGTAAGACTTGCCCATCCACATGGACCTGGTGACTAAGAGCCAGACTAGTGGTGATGACCAACAGGAAGGGGCAGCAACTTGCCAAGGGTAGTCATGTAGGTAGGTTTTTTTTTTTTTTTCCTTTTACTCCCTTACATATCCCTATACAGCAGGGGGTAAAGGCAGGGAAAAGAGAAGCTATGCATAAGAATGCACAGATTCTGCCCTCTGCCCCCTCTTTACTTTTTAGTATAAGCTGAAACTGCAGCCCACCCTTTGGGGATAGGAGGAAATCTGAGGACATTCATGAATCAATTAAATATGAAATTAAATGTTTTAAATATGAAAGACTAAGCTTAAAACCAAAACAATCCCACTTTAGTAACTGAATGTGACTGAAAGTTATGGAATTGGATACAGTGTTGTCAAGAATCTCTTTTCCCCAGTGAGCGAGAGAGGGATTTGAGACGGCACAGTAATCGAGAAATACTGTAAAAGTAAAAGCATTCCATGTTTAAAACCTGATGAGTTTGAGATTTTATAATCAAACTTGTTGTAGCTCTGATGTAAAGTGCAAAAATCAAAATATAAAATTGTATATGTGATAAGCTTCCATTTTGTAAAATATACAAAAGGCTCAAAGAAAATACATGAGAATGGGCCGGGCGCGGTGGCTCACGCCTGTAATCCCAGCACTTTGGGAGACCGAGGTGGGTGGATCACGAGGTCAGGAGATCGAGACCATCCTGGCTAATATAGTGAAACCCCATCTCTACTAAAAATACAAAAAATTAGCCGGGCGTGGTGGCAGACGCCTGTAGCCCCAGCTACTTGGGAGGCTGAGGCAGGAGAATGGTGTGAACTCAAGAGATGGAGCTTGCATTGAGCCAAGATCATGCCACTGCACTCCAGCCTGGGTGACAGGGTGAGACTCCATCTCAAAAAACAAAAAAAAAATACATAAGAATGATACAGGTAGATGGAATGATGAGTAATTTTAATTTTCTTCTTTATGTCTTTTTTATTTTCTAAACTTCCTCAGTGGGCATGTATCATTTTTACAAGCAGGAAAAAATATTCAGGAAATGTTAGTTTGCTGTGTAAGTTTCTTTCTCTGAAGTCCCACACTTTAGGGCAGGTACCCCACCAGTCTTGGCTGCCCTAGTGCTAAAGTTCCCTTCAAGGACAGAGAGACAAGTCTTATTTGGGAATGAAATGAGGTATCTGTCTAACGAAGATCCTATTTCAGATGTTAATTTTAGTGTTTGTGAAACCTTACTTTAGGGATGCTGAGTCATAGCAATCCCAGGAGCTGGACCCTCAAAGCTCTATGGTCTTCCCATTGGAGTCTCTGAAACTTTTAAAAGAACCACGTTCTCAGGAGCAACTGATTACTGGGCCAACTGCAATTGGTTTTTCTAGGGCCAGAGTAGCAGAATAGAAAGTGCTTGTTGTACATCTTGAGCAGCCTGGTGGGATTTTATCCATATTAATAATACACATGATGTCAGCTCTTGATTTTTCATCCCTTGATATAGAAGTATGCATGGAATAAGATTAGCGAAACAGGACTTTTCTAAGACATAGCTGTTTGCCTGAAGATGAAGCTTGAGTGAAATGGTCTCCACAAAGCTACTATTCTAACACCTGAATTACAGGCATCCAGAGGTGCTCAGATGCAGTTAAAGGGTTGGAACTATGCAACTGCCACTGGCTTCACTAAGGGGACCGGAGAAAAAGATAGTCATAAGGGTTTGGGAGAAGGCAATAAGATGAGACTGCATTTCTGCTAACAATGAATTTTATTTGTCTCCAAGCATTTATGCTATTTTACATCCATTTCTATCAACAAAGAACTATAAAGAAGGAAACGTAGCAGCATGCCAGAGAGAGAAATACTCAAAGGCTCTGATCATTGCTGGGCTGTCACCTCAGAAAAGTGCCTGTGTGCCCTGCCCTCCTTTTGGAAGATTTGGGAGGTTATAATAAGGGCTCTCACTCCAGATTCTGAACGTCTAACACCTTCTAAGAGGGATCAAAGCCTTTAATAAAATTAAAATGGAAGACTTGTGTAACCATGCCTCTGGGAGAGAGTAAACAGTTCCTTAGAATTACATTAAGGTGTAAATGACCAGTGTAATTTCAGATCCTATGCTGAAAGCGAGTTTTCATGGCAGGTGAAGAGTAGTGATTAGGAGGTGGAGTGCCTGAAGGAGAGAAAAGAATCCAGCTGCTAAGAAAGGAAAAAGGACAAAAGAGAGAGGCTCAGGGCAGCAAACTCAAACTAACTTCACCCTCTGGCTTAGAATTGGTGCAGTTCCCAGGAAGATACAGAAAACTCCTGTTTTGGGAGTGTCAGACTGTACCCAATTGGCCCTTTAGGTAGTATGTTCAACTAGTGTTAATTTTTTAAGTGAACCATACAAGAGCTTGGGGAAGAATCAGGAGATGTAAACTTGGGGACATCTACCTGCACAGTAATTACAAGACTAGCTACAATTTGCAAATTATTTGTACTTCCTTTTGGAGTGCTTTTTCATTACTGGCAATGTCTCCTTGACACTGCCTCTATGAATTATCCTCATTCTTTGACCACAGTATTTGGCTTTGTCATATACATGGGCCACTAACCAGAGCTTGGAAAGCTTTTGTTATATATAGAGATTTCTATCACAGGGATGTCCAGTCAAAAAGTTGTGATGTGATTTCACCCAGTTAGCTCATGTTAGCCTCAAGATGATCAGTTTCATTTCCTTTCTGCTTCTTCCTCCAGTCTCACAACTGTTACGTTATCAATGGCTTTACCCCTTTCCTACCTCCCATGGAGGAAGCGCTGTCTTTCCTCCTGTCCAAGGTCACGCCTTTTTCTGTGCTCTGGACCTTATTCCAACCAACACGCCCTTGCCTCCCCAGGGGTCAGGAGCCTTGTTCCTTCAATTATCTCCTCTCTTTCTTATATCTTCATCTTCTCTTTTAAGACTGGCTTCTTCCCATAGTCACACTCATGCTCGTCTCTCTTACCTTAAAATAAACAAAAATTTCCTTGATTCAATGTTCGCCACTTCTCTTTGCAGTTCAGCTTTCAAAAAGAGAAGATTTCAATTGCTACCTCCATTTTCTTATTTTCATTCAGTTCTCAATCTGCCTCATTCTGACTTCCATCTACCAGCCCTCCATTCAGGCTGCTTTCATTGATAGATTTTTATGTTTGCTGAGTCTATGAGACCTTTCCAGTCCAAAAGTTTGCTTGACCTCTCTACATTCAGTTTTGATGACCACACTCCTTGAAATGTGTCTTGACTTTCCTAACCCTATTCTATCTTTGTCATCTTCCAATGCTTAGGACATTCTTGATCTCTCTCATGGGTTTATCTTTCTCTGTCCACCTTTTGAATGCTGATGCTCCCCAGGGTGCTGTCCGGAGCTGTTGTTGACTCCATGCACTTGACTTGGGGAAGTTCATCTTCTATGCTGGCTGAAATACCATTTATGCAATGATTCCTCTCTCTGTATCTCCTCCCCAACTCCAGCTTCCCCTGGATTTCAACCCAATATATCCCCATTGGATAGCCTAAATTAGATATATCTACTTTTAACTAATTTAGATAGGAACTTCAAACTTATATCTAAAACTGAACTCATATCTTCCTCCTAGAATGTACAAATTTAAAGTTAGGTTCTTTTTTACAATCTCTCATTGCCTTCCTTTGACATTCAGGATAAAAGTCAAGCTCCTTAGTGTGGCCTACAAGGCACTTTACAGAATCATCATTAGCCCTACCTATGTCTCCTGGAGATTTCCTGATCTTTCTACCTATCCCGAAGCACTCATCTCCACTTTTTCCTCAGCAAGACAAGATTTCTCATAGTCCTATAAAAGGATCTTGCTGTTTCATGCTTTTCCACCTGTCTATCCTCTGTCTGCAGTGTTCTGTATCTCACTTCTCTTTTCTATTTACAAAATCCTACTAAGGACTTCTGAGGTCTCCCCATTATATCAGAGAGATGAGTCATTGTTCTGGTCCTAAACTTTGTACATACTTGGACTATTTTCTGTACAATCCTACCTTTTTATTATACATCTGTCTTTCTGACTGAGATTTTCTGCTTTTTATGGGCTAGGTATCTTATTCTGTATCTTATTCTTTTTTTTTTTTTTTTTTTTTTTTTGAGATGGAGTCTTCGCTCTGTCCCCCAGGCTGGAGTGCAGTGGTAGGACCTCAGCTCACTGCCAGCTCTGCCTCCCAGGTTCATGCCATTCTCCTGCCTCAGCCTCCTGAGTAGCTGGGACTACAGGTGCCTGCCACCACGCCTGGCTAATTTTTTTGTATTTCTTAGTAGAGATGGGGTTTCACCGTGTTAGCGGATGGTCTTGATCTCCTGACCTCATGATCCACCGCCTCGGTCTTCCAAAGTGCTGGGATTACAGGCATGAGCCACCACACTCGGCCTCTTATTCATCTTTATGCCTCCTGAATCTTTACTTTTCTGGCTTCTAGTAGATGCTCAGTAAATGCTTTTGGACTAAGCTGATTTTTTCCCTTGTCGATTGAGAAGCAAAAAAACTAATATCTGTGAGTATTTGTTGTGAATAATGAATATCTTTGAAATGTTTATCATTGTTTTTGAAAAGGAAAACCAGTGCATTTTTTCCCTCCTATCCTTCCTCTTCTCTTTCCATCCTATTTCTTCTCAACTCCTGAAAAATTTATTGACATTCCTCAAAAGTGCCAAAAACATGGACGGACTCTTGTAGAAAGGTGGAGGAGTGAGTAGTGCTCAGCAGGACGCACATTTGTTTAAGATTTACTTCCAACTGAACATGCTTGGAAAATCAAGGCCATGTTTACTTTATTATGGGACAGCAGCGCAAAAAGGAAAACTCACTCATTCCAATCAGTGTCAAAGTCAGCAATGTCAACGGAGAGGCAAACAGATGTTCCCAATTCTGAACATTGCCGGTGAAGGGGCGGGAATTCTGGATTTAGCTAATAAAGGAGTAGAGAGCAGCTTGGGAGGCATTTTATTTCTAATACATTGGAAAAGCCACTCTGTAAGTAACATTAAGAAAAACAGTGTGAATGGAAGCTGTAGGAAAGACCTGGTAGATATCAGTATCTCCATATAAGAGCTTCTTCCCCACTGGTTCAGAATCCTGGCAGAGAGGTCAGGCTAACCATGGGAAGTGTAAGGGTGGAAAGAGAGTGATCCCTTTCCTCCCCAACACAAGGGTCATGGCCAGCACTCCTATAACAAAGGACTGGTTAACGAGAAAAAAGCACAACAAATTGATTTGATGATAGTTTTACATAACATGGGAGCTTTCAGAATGAAGACTCTAAGACACAAGGGAAGCTATCTGACTATATGCTTAAGTTCAATAAAGCAGGGACGGCTGTCTAGAAATGTGATTTTACAAAAAGCGTATGACCTAATGGTAAGAGACTGAGTGGAAAACCTAGCAAGGCCTGTCCAGACTCTTCTTGGCCTCTCTGTTGTAGCCTTTCTTCTTCCCATGTATGGGATAGGACCCCTCTGGAATGAGGGTCTTACTTCCTTTACGACCAGCTGTTACACAGAAATAAAAGAGAAGGTTAGAGTAATATTTGTAGGCTTTGTGGCTGGTTTAGGGAGGGGAAGGGGTTCTGATTTCTATGACCCACATTAGGGGAGAGAAATTCTAGTTTCTATGGCTGCCATGGGGGAGGATGAGAGGTGAGAGACAGGAAGGCAGGAGAAGGTAAGAAAAAACTTTGTTTTGGAGGTTTTCACTTTGGGATATCATTTTCTGAGCTCCAACAGAAGAAAAAATAAATCTTTAAACTGAGACAGAAACCCAAAACAGTGGTGCTTGTGAACCAAGTGCGCTTTTTCCTGGATGAGAATCACATCAGGAAATATCTGTCCTTAGGCAAATCAGTCCTTGGCTGGGGTGGGAGGTAGCAGCAAAGACCCAAATCCTTAATAGCCCAGAGTACTCCTCTCTATGAGGGACCAACAGACCAATGCTGCTCCAACTTCTGCCACAATTGCAAATTGTGTGCTAATGATTCCACTGGAGGTTCTTTAGGCACCTCAAACCCAACAGATTGTCTCTTTCACACCCTCATCTATCAAAATCTCCATTTCCCCCTATTTTCCTATTCCTCTTGTTGTCCTGCACTCGCCTTTACTCCTTCCCTCTCTGTATACAATCAGATCCTGTCCAGTTTCACTGCCACTCCTTTGCTTAGGCCATTATCCCTGTGCTTAGATTTCTTTATTACAAAGGCCTGTGGTCTGTGCAACAGATGCTTAATACCTCAACTCCTTTATGTGGCTATTGGAGTTACTTCTGACCATTTCCCCCAACCTTAAAAACCTTCAAAATCTCCCCATTGCACCCACTATAAAATCCAGACTCCTTATTCTCTAATGCTTATTATTCATTCTCAAGTATGCTCTCTAATTTGTGAAGTTCTTTCTATTTTGACCACAAGATACATTTTCAGCATTATGTCTCCTGTTTACGCCACCCAGGTTCCTTCATCTGAGCCCAAATATTGCTTTTGCATTGCCATTTTTATACTGTCTCTTGGCCTTGAAAAACGTTATCTTCAAAATGAATACATCCCTCCAAACCTTCCTTCCCTGCCCTTAACCCAGGTGATCTCCCCCATATCAGTTCCCTTGCACTTGATGTCCCTAGTGAGATACTAAGGACTTGCTTCCTTGCACTGTAATGTACATATACTATCGACCCAACACTAGACTGCAAGTATGTTTAGGGAAAAGTCTGCATCTTATTATATTAGCATTCCCACAATATTAATATAGTGCCGTGCTCATAGAAGAAGGCAGGAGTGAATAGAATGATAGAAGAACAGACTCCTGGGACTTTAAGGAGGATGCCTCACCCTGGAGCAAGATTCTCTAGAAGTATGGTCTTCAGTGTCAGCCACCTAGAAAGTTCTCTCTTGGCACCCCCACTTGCCTCACACCCACTCCCTAAGACAAATAAATTTGAATTAGGAGATAGGCTGGACTGGGTAAGACCAGAATGTTGTCCTGGACTAGATGATTTAGGGATAATTTTGGAAGAAAAGCAAGGTGATATTTCAATTGGAGTGGAGGAAGAAGGGAAAGCATTCAGAGAAAGAGGTGGCAGATGAATAAACAGAATTGCAGGGGGAGTTGTGTGGTTGTGATAGAGGACAGGGAGAAATTTCTCTTGGCCAGAGCAGAATCTACACAATGGGAAGTGGGGGGAAATGAGGATGTTCAGACGGGATGGAGGGGGGTTCACATAGGGGCCCTAAAGTTCAGACAAAGCAAATCAAAGACTTTCTTCTCCAAGGCCTACTGCTCAGCTCATCTGTAGGGACTCACTTGCTCAGGAAATTTAATGTCAAGGTTAAGCATGTGAGAATGACCAGGTAATAATCCTAGCTCTACTGCTTCCTACCTTATCTGACACTGGGAAAGTAGTTTAATCTCTCTGTGTCTCAGTTTTCTCATCTTTAAAATAAGTACATAATAGTGCCTACTTTATAGGATTATTATAGGATTAAATGAGTAAAGCACTTAGAATAGTGCCACAGCTATGTAAGCTAATTATTAGCTTATAATATTATTAGCTAATAATATTTTATTATTCCTGGGGAGACCTCAAGACAGGTCCAATACTTGACATCATAACATTTGTCAAAGCAGAAAAATCTCAGGTATTTTTTACACCAGAAAATATCTCTTAACATTCTTAACAAAGTCATACAAAACAGTACCAAAGCTGGGGGAATGGCAAAGCCACGACTCCAAAGCCAAATGTGGAGACCCATGATCTCCACCCATGACTTCCTGATCCAGGAAGCCAACCCAGCAAGGCATCTGAGTCAAGGCCTGGGAAGATGCTACCAGTTCCAGCAGGGACAGGACTTAGCTGAGAATGAGTGTCTGTCCCAGGGCCAAGAACAGGGGCAGAGCGGTCTCCCCCAACCCCTGCCTGGAGTGCTGGGGAGAGGTGCTGCGCTGAGCCTCATTAGCAAGAGGAAGCTGACTTCAGAACCCACACATCCTTGTGCCATCTCAGAAATGCTCTAAGAAAGTCAGTAAACAGGTATTTGGGGAGGCTTCTAAAAAATCCCTGTGAACACATTCTTAGCTAAGAATATAAGTTGAGAGAAAGGAGCTGCCAACTTGTGAGAGGGGCTGAGTATTATGAAGAGAATATTACATCCCCCTCTGGGAAAGACGACTGACACAGCAAAGAAACTTAATGAGACTCAATATCCTGCTTCCTCTCGCTGCTCCTTTGCAGAGATTGGAACGCAAATCTCTGGAGTGGGGGAGGTTATTTGATGCAGGGTAGAAAGCAAGGAGTTTTCAGCAAGTGTTTGTTAAGTTTTCCTTGGGCTTAAAAGGCCAGCAGGGGCCTGTCTTTGCAAAACAAGAAGTAAGGGAAAAACAAAGCCTGTATGATGAGATCCTGCAAAGTTTATCTTTTCATTAATTCTTCAGAAACTACCAGAACAGAGACCTCAGTCCTGACATGATGCCATCAGTTCTTCCAAGTGTCCCTGAAAGAGCTAGGCTATACCATCTGTAGGGCACAGCTCCCCAAGTAGAGGAAACATGAGCCAAGTTGGACAGAATCTCTTCTCAACAGGTAGCTGGAAAAGAGCTGTCTCTTTTCTATTTACCAGGGAGGGAAGTAGCAATAAAGAACTTATCTAGGTGATTTGGGGGCAGGGATTAACATGATTCAACTGCCTCCCGTGTGCCAAATACTGAGGTAGGCACAATGCCTAAATTATCTCTTATGAATGCAAAGATAAGATTCTAACCTTAGCTGAATCGATACATGATTAATTGGGAAAGAAACAGAGAGAGACAGAATGAGGGAGGGAGGGAGGCAGGGAGGGAGGGAGGGAGGGAGGATGGAAGGAAGGAAGGAAGGAAGGAAGGAAGGAAGGAAGGAAGGAAGGAAGGAAGGAAGGAAGGAAGAAGGGAAGGACTTTACAGTCAAGTAGGCATCAAATCCTGGGTCTGCCCTGACATTGCTAACAAGCTAGGACTTCAGTTTCCTCCCCTAAAAATCAAGATTGTTGTTAGGTGGATGTGAAAGTTCCTAGCACAGAACCTCTTATATAGTAGGTGCTCAGCAAATGCTTGCTTATTTATTAATTTGCCTAAAAGGTAAGGTTGTAGTTGTGGGAAGAGTGATATTCAGAATCTACAGACCTGAACGCAAGTTTGACGTTGCTACTCATTAACTGCATGACTTTATGCAAATCATTCAGCCTCTCTAGGCTTCAAATTTCTCCTTCTTGATTAAAAAAAAAAAAAAAATCTATCGAATAGGATTGTTGTGAAGGTGAAGTGAAATAATATCTGTAAAATGCTTAGCACAGTGCCCTGCCTTTTGAAAACTCTCTGTAAACAGTACTTAGTACCAGCTGCTTGGTGAAAGGGCTTTGGGGGTGGGAATGTGTAGAGAGCAGTTAGTATCCCAGTCATTTAAATAGTTACATGTACAGATTCCAAATATCTCAGTGTGATCTTGCATGAAAGCAAAATGCTATAACTAGCCTGGCAGTTACAAAAGTGGAAGTCCACCACCTAATTGAGCTTTCATTATGAATGGCGAGGGCCAGTGAGGAGGGAAATGCTGCAAAGCTGCTCCCAAGGAATCTGCTGGGGCATCTACACAGGAGCCTACTGATCCTCCCAACTCAGGCAGAAAAAGTGTTCGGGGCTCTGGGAGATCTGTTTCTACTTATGGTACTGTAAAATCCAACTTGGAAAACACTGTTCACCCACCACTCATTGCAAAGAAGAATGTGTGGGCACCACAGACCACACACCAAATTGTCTTGCTGAAAAAGAAACAGCTAGACAGTCTCTCTCTACTGCAGACACAGTGGTGTCACTGAGGGAGCATTTAGGGGAAGAAAGAGAAGGGAAAAAAGAGAAGACAGCTGACTTTTCTGCACCATCCACAGAGACCTGTCCTGGAGGGCACTCCCCTCCTGATTCCCTGCACTTGGCAAGCTGGGGAGTTGGGATGCTCCAAGCTTTTGCAGTCTCATCTTTCATCTTCAATGACAGTTTGAGTTTATTAAGAAGTAGGTACTGCATCTCCCCTGCCAGGTCTTGGGGAAGGTTGAAGTTGATTAATGCTCATGAGGCCAGAAAGAAGAGGGAGCCTGTGGTTTGGCCATCACACAGAGAAGAAAACGAGGTCAAATGGTATCTAAAGGGTAGCAAAGGGTGCAAAGGAGGCGCTGCAGGAACATCCCCTGCAAATGTCCCTCTTTTGAAGTCACATGAACACAGTCAACCTAGGGCTTTCTTGGTTTATAGAGTCTCAGCTGATGTTCATTATGTTTGCTACCAGCTCCTTTGTTTGGGACAGTCTTACATTATGGAAAACATCATGTGATACAATGAGTGGTTGCCAATTTACCTTCCAGTGCTTTTTTGACCTGGATTAACTGAGTTCTGGAAGAAGATATCTTGGAAAAAGCCTAATAGAATTTTAGCTCTCACAAGGAATATCCACTGAAGAGCTAATTGTGAAGTGATTACCCTCAGCATGGCTAAGAGAAGATCTGAGTTGATATCGCCACTCCACTCCTTACTGTCTCTTGAACTTGGAATAATTGGTTATCCCATCTGAGCCTTGGTTTCTGCATCTGTAAAAAGAAAAAAATAATAATTATAGGGGCCAAGGGAAAACTTCCTGTCTTCCTTCTGAAGGTTCACTGAAAAATCAGCTGACAAAAGGTACATTAACAGGAAAAATGGCACACAAATTTATTAGTGTTCACAGGGGAAATCACAGAGTTATTACCCCACCACACATGAAGATGATACAGATAACCATCTTCTTAGGGAAACAGAAAAGGGGAGGGTAAATTATTTTAGAAGGATAGTAAATGATTTTTAGGGGAATTCAATGGACTTGAAGAACATACAATGGCCTGGGACAAAGTCTGTTGGGCCCACAGAGCAGATGCTGGTTGTGATAAAAGTCTGTCCAGATTCATTGATAGACTTCAGTCTTTCTTCCTGTATTATGAATTCAGTTATTGAAAACTCAGGAAAGGGACCAGACATAATTGTTTT
The DNA here is from genome assembly GCF_047675955.1 of Chlorocebus sabaeus. Classification (NCBI taxonomy): domain Eukaryota; kingdom Metazoa; phylum Chordata; class Mammalia; order Primates; family Cercopithecidae; genus Chlorocebus; species Chlorocebus sabaeus. Next base: position 24,491,721 of record NC_132923.1, on the reverse strand, counting down.
CTTCTTTGGTGGGTCCCAAGTTTAGGCAGATAAAGAACCTTCAGGAAACAACCTCATCCTGTGATTTGGGGGAGACAAAAGACTGAGAGACAGAAAATGGGGGCAGGTGGGAAATGTGTGTGTTAGAGAGACACTGAGGCTTCTTCTTCAGTTAAGCATGTTCATCTTCTTCAGTTAAGCAAGAAGTACGATATTTTGGGGTATCAATTTCTGAGCCTAACACCATTCATCCAGTTGAAATTAACAGATATTTATTGATCAATAGAATTATGTGCCAAAAATTATGTTAGGGAATCCAAGATAAATAAGATGTGGCTCCTATCCTCAAGGAGCTTACAGTCTAGTCTCACTACTTGCGTCAGACACTCTTATGCACTACTTCAGGTTCTCTTGGCTTCATTGATCTCTTGTCTCACCTGCTACTGAGACTTCCAGCTTTACGTGGGTTCCAGCTGACTTTACATAGGCACAGGCTGATAGTGTTTTATCGCACACCGTTGCTGCATAACTCTTGCCTCCTTCAAGGCTTTCTTGTTGACATTGAGGCATGGAACATTTCTGGCCCCTGCTTGGTACCTACTTATATGCAACCCAGAAACTTCATTCTGAGTTTTGGAAGAGACAGAGGACTGAGAGACAGGAAGGGGGCAGGGTGTAATTGGAGGTAAAGCTTTGACCACTACATAATGAAGTTCATGGGTAAATTCTTCCTCAGTTCTCTCCCTGAAAGAATCTTGCTAAGATGCAATTTAAATGACTTCTTGGAGGACTATCCTGTAAAGTCAAGTAATTGTCACAGTTAGCAGCTGCCAGTTGATAACACATGCTCATAGTTTGTCCCTGCTTAATCCTCTTGATCTCGTTCTTGTTCCCTGGGATGGCACTCCCTAATAAAGTAAAAGCATATAAGTCTTTTTGGCAGTCTTGTACTCTGGGAAACCCAGGATAAGACAGTTGGTATCAGGAATGCCCCCTAGAAAGTAAAATCTCCAGGTGGGATTTTGGAGATGAATTACCCAGAATCTGATGGCAAGAAGTACCTCGTTGCTATTAGTGAGGAGGGTAGTAATAATTCTGGCATACAGTGATATAAAAATACTAAATTTTTACTTGTTGTGAATTGGAGAAAGTGTAGGATGAACTATTGAAATATGTGATGGCTGTGGTACTTGAAAAATTTGGAAGCATTGAAATTATATGGAGTGAGCTAGACTTTGTAAACCGCATTGGAAGACTTTACTAAAGAAAATGATAAGCTAAGGAGAACTAACTGCCAACTCAAGACACAGTGTGAAAACCAGAAACTCTCTATGGCAGCTTTAAGGAGACTCATCTCCTGAAGCTGCAGAACATACAGTGCCGAAAATCAAGCCCACGATCTAATTGTAAGGGTGCTATAACTTCCAAGAGGAGAATATGTACAACCTTCCCTCTCTTATGTTTTAGTCAAGGCTTGGATAGGAAAAAAGAGGGCTTGTGAAACCAAGAATGGGGCATTAGGGTGGACAAGCCTGAGAACTTTCAGATTCCCTTGAACCTTGAAAGCTGGTAAAAGCAGTTCCTTCTCCCTTGACAGGGAAGAACATCCTCTTCTTGGCTGGAAATCATGTAATGACTTTACCTGAGGCAGGTGCTTTATGAGGTAATGACTATTCTCTTCAAAATCTTCTGCTATCCCTCAAAGTGAATTTTGTGGGAAAAGGAGTCAAATGGAGGAATAAATGTGAAATAGAAAATATTTTTAATATGGGAGATCTCACCTATATCCTGTCAAGGATACCTATAGCTTGTTCTTATAATCTATTGGGATGACTCCTTAAACCTTGGACACGATAATGGCCTATAGTAAATTAGGTGAAAATTTTGGAAATTCTTTGGTGTGGTATTGAAGAAGAGATCACAGGGCTCAAGCAAGCAGGAATATTAGAAACAAGGTACTATACAAGACCTGAGAACCTACCACCTGACCATGTGTTTGAGAAGCTTAGTGACAGCTTTTGCTTTTTTTAATAGTAAGTTAAAATTGCTGATGGGAGACGCTGCCAAGTAACTGGGATTTCTAGTATCAATTAGTTTGATTCAACTAGCTTCTGGAAAAAAGCTGATTTGATACAACCAGCTTCTGGAAAAAAAGAAAGACAACCCTTATTTATAGCATTTGCCGGCTTCCACGATGTTAACACTTTCATCATGACCATTTTCAAAGCTACTAGTCTGACTTTACTCAGCATTGAGTTGAGGAGCTATGCACAGCTCACTAGACTGGCTCCAGCATACGACATGATCCTGTCATGTAGGGTGTTTCTTGACTTGTGTACATAAAGGAGAAAAAGTAATTTAGCCACCAAAATGGAAAGTCATTAGTTCTTCATTTATTTTCTTGATCTAAGGGAGTACATAAACTCGGAACCCTGTGATTGGAGAGAAGATAGGGTTTCTTCTAGGAAGGACCCTGCAATGCAACTGCAAGTATAAATGGTAAATAATCTTCCGATCCTTCCCAATGGGGACATGTCGCCATTTGTCAGTGTATAACCAGGAGAATATCTTGACTTTTCAATAACTTTAAGAATTGTCACTGTTTAACATAAATTCTGACCAAGGGACCTGAAATGCCATCATAGTCCTAAAGTTAGAGAAGGAGTTTATGGAGGCCAGGTGATAAATAGAATCCTAGCCCTAATCCATCTCACTATGGGTTCAGTGAGTCTGCAGACACATTCTACTATTATATTCTGGTCTCCAAGTATGTATCTGGGATAGATATAGCTGGCAGAATCCTCACATCAGTCCTCTAACCTGTGAAGTAAGGGTCAATATGATAGTGATAGCCAAGTGGAACCCTCTGAAGTTGATCAACTCCCCACTTTCTGTATTGACCAAAATAGTACTCAGAAACACAACCCAGGAGAAATTGCAGAAGTGAGTACTACCATCAAAGGCTTAAAAGATGTAAGGGTGATAGTCTCATTATATCTTCATTTAATTTAACTCTATGGTCTCTGCAAAACAAACAAACAGACAAGTCATGAATTAAGATTTATTTCATGCCGGACTAACATAAACTAAAGGAAGTGGTAGTCCCAACCATAGTTATGCTGGATGTGATATCTTTATTAAGACAAATTAACTCAGCCTCTGGCATTTGGTATGCAGCTACTGAGCTGGCAAATGCATATTTCTCAATCCCCATCAATAAGAGGATCAAAAGTAATTACTTGCATATGACAGAAACAGCAATATACATTCATTATCTTTCTCTAGAGCTTTGTTAACTTTCCGTCTCTCCATCACAATATAGCTCACATGGATTTTGATCATCTTAGAATTCCACAGCTTATCATGATGGTCTGCTATTAGTGATACCTTTCTAAATGAACTCAGTGATCAGGAGGTGGCAAGCACTCTAGATGCCCTTGTAAGACACATGCATATCAAAGGATGAGAGATAAAACAAAGGAATGTTCAGAAGTCTTATGCATTGGTAAAGTTTTAGGGGTCCTGTGGCTTGGGGCACACAAGGACATTATCTCTAAGGAAAAGGTCAAGTTGCTGCACTTTGTACCTTCTCCCATTAATAAAAAGGCACAATGCTGGTAGACTTTACATTTTGGGATAGAATTCACCACACCAGGAAATATTGCTCTGACCAAAGTGTTGAATGACTCAGAAGACTGCCAGTTTCAAATAGGGCCAAGAACAAGAGAGAGCTCTGCAGTAGCCCACTAGCAGAATAATCTACTTGCCACTGGGGATATGTGACTCACAATATTCAATGGTGTTTGAGTTACCCATGGTGGATAACATTGCACCTAAGGTTCTGAAAAAAGACTATAACTTCTACAACAAGAACTACTTTCCATTTGAAAGACAGCTTCTGGTATGCTACTGGACTCCCTAGAAGAAACTAAATGCCTGACCATGGGATACCAAGTGATCATGTGATTTGAACTACCCATCATGAGCTGAAAATTATCAGATCCACCAAGTAATAAAGTTAAGTGAACAGTGACAATCAACTGTCTCAAAGAAATTATATTTTTGGAATCAGACCCAATTAGGCTCGAAAGGCATTAATAAATCACATAGACATATGGTACAGAGTTCCATGTCATTAATATATAGTGCACTGATGTCTGTCCTTCCATGCAAACCTATGGCCTCATGAGGGTTTCCCCATGACCAACTGATGGAAAAAGAAAAACTCAGGCTAGGTTCACAGATGACTCAACACAATATATTGGTGCTAACTGAAAATGAACTGCTGAACTGCTGCCACAATGCAGTCCCTTTCAGGCATGACCCTAAATGTGATAGGGAAGAGAAATCATCCCAGAGGACAGATCTAGGAGCAACACACTTGTTCTTGTTCATCCATTTGAATGGAAGGAAAAGTGGCCTGAAATCTCCACCCACCCACCCCCCTTCATATATATCTCTATCCACCCATATAGACACACAGACTCCTTGGCATTAGTGAATGGTTTATCTGATTACTCTGGGGTTGGAAAGGAGTAAGATGAGAAAATTGGAAGATGAAAGCCTAAGGAATGGGAATAAAGCATGTAGATCTTTGTGTTCAAGTTAACACCCTCCAAAGAAAATTCACCAGAGACAAGGCTCTCCACAACTGGGTAAATAGGTGCTACATCATGTAATTGTCCTCAAGCCTCTCTTCTGCCACTCCGGTCCTGGTACAATGAGCCCATTAACAAAATGAACATGGTGGCAGGGATAGATGTCATGGGCTCCCATTCACCAAGACTGATCTGTAGACAGCCACTGTGCTGATCCCTTGATATGCTACTATTCCTCAAAGAGATCAGGTAAACTTGATTATGGATCAATTGTATTGGACTCTTTCCACTCTAGAGGGGCAGGAAACCATTATTATTGGTCAATTCCTTCTGAATTCTATATAAGTTCTCAGTGCTGGTTATTCAGAAGGAATTGACTTACCAATATGTTAACCCATGTGGCGTCATATAAAACCAAAGGACTTACTTTACAACAAAAGAGATGAAACAATGGGCATATGTCTAAAACACCAAAAGCAATGGCAACAAAAGCCAAAATTGACAAATGGGATCTAATTAAACTAAAGAGCTTCTGCATGGCAAAAGAAACTACCATCAGAGTGAACAGGAACCTACAGAAAGGGAGAAAATTTTTGCAATCTACTCATCTGACAAAGGGCTAATATTCAGAACCTACAAAGAACTCAATCAAATTTTCAAGAAAAAAACAAACAACCCCATCAAAAAGTGGGCAAAGGATATGAACAGATACTTCTCAAAAGAAGACATTCATACAGCCAACAGACACATGAAAAAATGCTCATCATCACTCGCCATCAGAGAAATGCAAATCAAAACCACAATGAGATACCATCTCACACCAGTTAGAATGGCAATCATTAAAAAATCAGGAAACAACAGGTGCTGGAGAGGATGTGGAGAAACAGGAACACTTTTCCACTGTTGGTGGGACTGTAAACTAGTTTAACCATTGTGGAAAACAGTGTGGCGATTCCTCAAGGATCTATAACTAGAAATACCATTTGACCCAGCCATCCCAAATACCCAAAGGATTATAAGTCATGCTGCTATAAAGACACACGCACATGTATGTTTATTGCGGCACTATTCACAATAGTAAAGACTTGGAATCAACCCAAATGTCCATCAGTGACAGACTGGATTAAGAAAATGTGGCACATATACACCATGGAATACTATGCAGCCATAAAAAAGGATGAGTTCGTGTCCTTTGTAGGGACATGGATGCAGCTGGAAACCATCATTCTCAGCAAACTATCACAAGAACAGAAAACCAAATACCACATGTTCTCACTCATAGGTGCTTCTCATGGTAGGGTTTACTTGTGATTACTCTCACAAGTTCAGGAATTCTATTATTTGTCTGCTGGTCCTTTGGCATAAGGATCCCAAAGTGAGTAAGTGGCGATAATAATTTCAAGTTAATTGTAGCCCTTGTCATGCTCCTGAATGGAATCATACTCTATTGACACTTGATAGAGATCTCTAACTTAGTAGAACCTAGGGATCAGGCATGGTTCACTGAGAATGGGGTTGTGAGGGTTAATCCTTTTTCCATCTCTTGATTCCTGGATCCATGTATTCCAGCTATTAGGTTACAGTTCTATCTAGTGGCCTTTGATTTGACACATAGACCACATCCTGGAGGAAAGTGCTCCAAACTTGCAATTATTATCACCAAGCTAGAATTTTAGATGAACCTTTAACACGTTATTCCATCCATAACTCTACAACAGCTCTGACTTCGTGGGGATGAAAGCCTGGCTTACCTCAATTGGCAAGCAATCCAGACCAACAGAAGTGTTGGCCAAATTTGAGAGAAGTCTAGATAGAATAGATAATGGATATGAGTATCAATTACAGTTTGTAACTATAGCTAGATACAGGGATTGTAGCTTATTTCACTAACCCTCTTGCTTTTGATTTTTAAGAGGCTGCACATGGCCACCAATTTGAAAAAGACTCTTTGGTCAATTGTACTTGTATCTGATTTCTCTGGGAAGAATTGAGAGCATTTTGCTGTCACAAAAATGGAAGCTGCATATTGTAAAATGGGAACCAGACATATTTGAGAGAACCAGAATGTTTGAGTAGTGCAAGGGGTAGATTGTAGCAGGCACCTTTTGTGTACCACTTGCTTCTCTTAGAACTTGTCTCCTGTCTCTAGTTTCAGTCATCACTGTGTTAACCATCTGTGCTTGAGTGTTGACCGACTTCAAGTAAATATAACTTTTCAGTACCTCAACTTGTGCCTGCACCTAGAGCATTTTGCCTCTTGTCATGGGTTTTTCCTGTTGTCTCTAAGGCTTAGGATGCTATAGGGTCCTGTTTGACTTTCACACACTTGAAGCCCAAATGTTAGATGGCCTCCAAAAAGCCAACCCTTGACTAGTGAGAGAAGGAAGTCAGTGGATGAATTATTTCCCCTGTTTTATCCCAGATGGACTAGGGTGAGATGTAATTTACACAGTTTCTCAGAGAGCTACACCATAAAATCAAGCAATTAGTCACAGTCATAGTAACCAGCTAAATAATGCCTCCATATATTGTGCACTTTCCCTGCTTTGAGCTCATTTTCCCTTACTCCCGCTCCCTGTGCTTGCACTCCCTAATAAATTAGTGTTGCATAAACCTTTATCTCATTCTTTGCTTTCTGGGAAAATCAGATGAAAACACTACTTGACAAAATTTCTGTGAAAAATAGACTTTTAAAATAATAGAAATCAAAGTGCTTTGCAAGCACGTTATGTAATAGCACATGATGTAACTATTAGCTTATAGTTATTGAGTCTATTTCAAGTTTATGTAGCAAATAGAGTGGGATAGGAAAATCCACAGGCAGTATAGCAGGTAAACACTCTCTTGCCTCTACTCCCAGACCATTACTTTGATCCTAGTAATCCTGATTTACAGAGTGCTTGTCATTCCACCTACTCTCCTTCTTAAATTTCAAGGGTTAGTTTCTTCAGGAAGGCTCCTGGATTGACATAGCTCCTTCAACCCTATTATGATCATCACTACCACTAAGAAACACAATTTCAGGCCATATTTTATGGAGATCCTTGTTGACTAGAATTTCATCTTGTGTATTATATGTGAACTCCCTGAGAGCAGAGTCTGAGTTCACCCATTAGTATAACTTTAGGATAACTTCTAAGCTATGCAGCTGATTCTCCCTCAGGACAGCAGATTTTCCTAATACATTTGGACTGATTTAAGAAAATTATTCCATACTCTCTCACCTGAGTCCCTTCTGACCAACAACCTAAGTGTGATCACAGGGAGGCAATTTAGTGTGGGTGACAGTACTGGGAAAATAGGGATTTGTGGTAAGAAAACTTGACTCAGGCCCTGGATCTACCATTTAAATGCTGCATGATTCTGAGGCTCAGTGTCTGTGATGATTAATTTTATGTATCAACTTGACTGAGGTACAGGATGTTCAGATATTTAATTAAACATTATTTTAAATGTGTCTGTGAAGGTATTTCTGGATGAGATTAACACTTGAATTGGCAGACTGAGGAAAAAATATTGCCTTCCTCACAACTGGTGGGCCTCATTCAATCCATTATAGTTCTCAATAGAACCAAAAGCTAAGAGAGAATTCACAAAAGGTAGAGTAAGAGGGAATTCACTCTCTCTACCTGACTGTCTTTGAGCTAGGCCAGCAATAGTGTTCTGCCTTCCAACTCAGACTTGGACTGGCACTTACATCATCAGTTCTCCTGGTTCTCACATCTTCAGACTTGCACTGGGCTATACCATTAGGTATCCTGGGTTTCCAGCTTGCTAGCTGCAGATTCTGGACTTTTCAGCCTCCATAAGGGTGTAAGCCAATTCCTTATAATAAATATCTTTCTGTATCTTTGTGTGGGTGAAGAACCAATAACCAGAACCAACAGGAGATAAATATATAGAGATATATACACACACACACACACACACACACAAAGTGTGTGCATGTAAATATATACATAAATATATAAAAATATATCCATAAATATATAAATATATATTCTATTATGTATATATAATATATACTGTTATAGATACATGGCATATGTAATATGTTACCTATGTAACATGTTTTATATTGTATAACATATTAGATTATATAAAATATAACACATATAATAATATGTAATATATAATATATTATTGGATTTTATGTTATATACTATTAGATTATATACTATATTATGTAATATAGTATATAATGTGTTATATAATTTATAATATATATTAGATTATATAATACATTATATAATATTAGATTATATAAAATATATAACACATTATGTAGTATATTATATAATACATATTATTATATAATAAATTATATGCTATATAATACATAGTATCTTATATACACATATGCATATACATATATACACATACACATAATACTATATATTATTACAATATACTATATGTTGTAATAATATATATAATATAATATATTACATAATATATAACATATATTATATTGCATATATATGTAATATATAATATATCATATTATATTAACATATATAAACATAACATATAATATGTTATATTATATATTATATAACATATAATATGTTATATTATATATTATATAACATATAATATATGACATATATTATATATGTTATATATAACATATCCTATATATAGGATATACATAAATATATATAGGATATACATAAATATTTATATACATAAATATAAATAAAACACATATATAGGATATGTCATATATATTATATATTATATTATATATTATTACAACATATATAGTAATAATATATAATATTATGTGTATGTGTATAATGTGTATCTATACATATGACATACATTATATAATATATAATATATATACATATAATATAATATATAATATTACATATATCATCAAATGGAGTTATGAGTATATAATACATATATTATATATACCATATTATTGTATACATAGTATATACACAAAATATATATAATATGTATACTTTCTATCAACACTATATATACATATATATCTCCAGAAGGAGATATAAATAACAGTATAGTATATGTATATGTATAATATATATTTTATAATTATATGTAGTATATGTATAGATATATAGATATACATATAGATATATATCTCCAGGAGATGTATGTGTATATATAATATACAATATATGATAGAAAGTATTTTCCATATTATATACTATATAATATATATGATATATACATATATTATGTACAAGTGTACCTCAGAGATATTGCCTGTTCTACTCCAGACCACCAAAATAAAGCAAATATTGCAATAAAGTGAATCACATGAACTTTTTGGTTTTCCAGTGCATATAAAATTTTTCCAGTGCATATAACTTTATATGGTTTTCCAGTGCATATAAGTTACGTTTACGTTAAGTGTGCAATAACATTATATCTAAAATGTGCACACCTCAATTTAAAATACTTTATTGCTAAAAATACTAATGATTATCTGAGCCTTCACTAAGTCATAATATTTTTGCTGACGGAGTGTCTTGCCTCAGTGTTGACAGCTGCTGACTGATCAGGGTGGTGGTTGCTGAAGATTGGAATAACTGTGGCAATTTCTTAAGATAAGGCAATAATGAAGTTTTCTGCGTCAACTAATTCTTCGTTTCACAAAAGATTTCTCTATACCATGGGATGCTATTTGATAGCATTTTTCCCACAGAACTTTTTGAAAAATGAAGTCACTCCTCTCGAAAACTGCCACTGCTTTATCTACTATGTTATCAACTAAGTTTATGTAATATTCTAAACCTTTTGTTGTCATTTCAACAATGTTACATCATCTTCACCTGGAGTAGATTCCGCATGAAGAAACAACTTTCTTTGCTCATCCCTAAGAAGCAGCTCCTTATCTATTCACATTTGATCATGAGATTGTAGCAATTCATTCACATCTTCAGGCTCCACTTCTTATTCTAGTTCTCTTGCTGTTTCTACCATATCTGCAGTTACTTCCTCCACTAAAGTCTTCCTTCCTCAAAGTCATCCATGAGCATTGGAATCAACTTCTTTCAAACTCCTATTAAGGTTGACATTTTAACCTTCTCCCATGAATCACGAATGTCCTTAACGGTATCTAGAATGGTGAATCCATTCCAGAAGCTTGTCAATTTATTTTGCCCACATCCTTCAGAGGGATCACTGTTGGCAGCCTTATGAAATGTATTTCTGAAATAACAACACTTGAGAGTCAAAATGACTGCTTGATCTGTGGGCTGCAGGATGGATGTTGTGTTAGCAGGCATTGGGAAAATCTCAAATACACTCAAAAGTGCTTTTTTCCTATTCTCTCACTCAATACAAAAATCATCAACAAAAAGGAAGACTTCTGTGACAACATTTGTGGGGGTTTCTCCCTACTACCAAATGACTAATCAGTTCTGCAGCAGACACCTACAGGGTGTTCTCCAATTCAATCCCAACACTATCTACCTAAAGTTAGTGTCAGACCCCACAGGTTTGGGGCTCCATCCCCAAAACTTCCCCTGCTCCAGACACCAGTCACAAGTCCATACCTCCCAAACCTCTTACTCACTGGCTTCAAATTGGGGTTCCCATAGTCTCCTCTTTGGGAGCCACTGGAGTGACTCATAGCACTCAGGGGAACGCTCATATTTATCAGTTTATTATAGAGAATGTTGCGAAAAATACAGATGAAGAGATGCCTAGGGAGAGGCATATGAGAAGGGGCACAGAGCTTCCATGCACTCTCTGAGTGTGCTGCTCTTCAGAAGCCTCCATGTGTACACCTATCTGGGAGCTCTCCAGGACCCTATTCTTTTGGGTTTTTACAAAGGCTTTATTATGTAGGTCTGATTGATTAAACCATTGGTCATTGATGATCAACTTGACCTTCAGCCCCTATGCCCTTCCCCAGAGGTTGGAGAGTGGGGCTGAAAGCTTTAATAACGCCTTTGTCTTTCCAGTGACCAGCCCCATCCTGAAGTTAGCTGTCAATCATTAGCATACATAAAGACATCGCTTTGGAGATTCCAAGGATTTTAGGAGTTGTATGTCAGGAAACAGGGAGGAAGGCTAAATATATATTTCACAATATCACACCAGGCATGAAAACAACATTCTTTTTCTTGTAGATCTCCATCAGAGATCTTGGATGACTAGATATGTTGTCAATGAGCAGTAATATTTTGAAAGGAATTTTTTTTTTCTGAGCAGTAGGTCTCAACTGTGAGCTTAAAATATTCAGTAAATCATGCTATAAATAGATGTGCTATCATTCAGGCTTTGTTGTTCCATTTATAGAGCACAGACAGAGTAGATGTGGCAAATTCTTAAGGGCTCTAGGATTTTTAAATTCATTCCTCTTTTTATTTTCAATACTTATCTTACATCACAAATAAAAGAATAGAAACAAAGAAAAAATAAAAAGTGAAAACTTCTAAACTTTGGTTCTAAGGTGATGCTTAACCCCATCCCTATGCCACATTTTGACTTTTAGTTGTCTCAATTTACACATTTTTATATTACCTGTTTCTTGACAGGTTGTAGTAGCTATTAATTTTTTGATAGATTTGTGTTTTGGGCTTCATACTGGAGTTATGAGTTGATTGCACACCGTAATTAGAGAATTAAAGCTTTCTGGGCTTGTCCATGTTCTCCATTTTACCAGTGGGTTTTATGCTTTTTTGCACATTAGTGTTTTTTTTTCTTTCAAACTGGGGAACTCCCTTTAGCATTTCTTGTAAGATGGTTCTGGTGGCGGTGAAGTGTCTGTTTTTGTTTATCTGGGAAAGACTTTATCTTTCCTTCAAATTTGAATGATAACTTGGCTGGATACAATATTTTTTGTTGAGAGTTGTTGTTTTTTTTCTTTCAGCACTTTGTAAATATTGTTCCACTCCCTCATGGCCTGCATGATTTCGGTTTGGAAGTCTGTCACCAGACCAACTGAAGCTCCTTTATATATTATTTACTTCTTTTCTCTTTCTGCTTTTAGAACTCTCTCTTTGTCCTTGACCTTTGAGAGTTTGATCATTATATGCCTTAGGGTAGTCTTATTTGGGTCAAATCTGTTTGGTGTTCTCTGGCCTTCCTGTATCTGGATATTTATATCTTCCCTACATTTTGAAAAGTTTTCTGTTAACATTTCTTTGAATAATCTTCTACTTCTTCCTCTTGCTCAACTCCTTCTTGAACACCAGTGATTCTTACACTTGGTATTTTGAGATAATTTTCTGTATCTTACATGTAATTTTCTCCTCAGACTGTGTATTTTCAAATAGCTTGTCTTTGAGTTCACTGATTCCTTACTTTCCTTGATCTATTCTGCTTTTGAGAGCCTGGAATAAATTTTTCAGTTCGGCAAATATATTTCTCAGTTCCAAGGTTTCTGGGTTTTTAAATGATTATTTCAATCTCTTTGTTAAATTTCCCTGTTAAGTTTCTGAATTGCTTTTCTGTAATATCTTGGAGATCACTGAGTTTCCTTAAAACTGCTCTTTTGAATTCTTGGTCAGAGACCTCACATATCACCATCTCATTAGAATCAGTTACTGGTTCCTTGTTCTGTCCAGTTAGGGAGCTCCTGGTTCCCTGATTGCTGTTGTTTCTTGTGGATGTATGTCTATGTCTTCGCACTGAAGAATTAGGTACTTATTCCAGTCTTCTTTATCTGGGTTGTTCTGTTTTACATTGGATATATTTGCTTAGAGGTTCTTTACTACTAGGTCACTGCCTCCCTTTTGGTATTAAGGTGGTACGTTGAGCCCAGATTCGCCTTGGCTCTAGTAAATGATCAGAGCACTGACCTTCTTGAATCAGGGAGGTCCCAAAGGGACCTGGCCATGTGGGAAGGCTGCCTAGGGGACCTGGGTGATAAACCTCCTACTGTATGGTGCTGCTCAACAGCGACTCTTCTTTGGCATCTCGTTTGTCTGTGTTACAGAGCAGAGCCTCCACGGCTGAGGGTAGTAGTCCCATCTCCCTCCTTTGTTTCTGCCTGTCCTCAGGGATATTTCTCCCTTCAGGCACTCACAATGTTTTCCACGGGTTAAGGCAGGGATAGATCTCCTTTCGGGAAGTCCAAGATAATAGGGAAGCTGGTTATCCACCTCTATCTCACTTTTTCTAACACAGAAAGAGTAATTTGGGAGGGGGTAATTTTCATACACTTGGTGCAGGGAAGAATGTGGGGAGAGGCATCACAGATGTGGCAGTACAATTCTCTTACTGTCTACTTGAAGTTTTTTCACTTCTCTGTGGTCCCAGAAACTATCTTATCTCCATATTTGAGTTCTGGGATATTACTGGTGATAAATGCAACACTGGATAGTTGTTTTTGGTTTTCTGTTGGGAGAGTGATGCCAGCTTCTTTCTCTGCCACCATTTTGGAACCAGAAGTCTCCTAGGGCCCTAGGATTTTTTGAATGGTAAATGAGCATTAGCTTCAAGTTAAAGTAATCAGGTGCATTAGCTCCTAACAAGAGATTCAGCCTGCCTTTTAAAACTTTGAAGCCAGGCATTGATTTCTCCTCTCTAGCTACAAAAGTCCTAGATGACATCTTTTCCCAATATAAGGCTATTTTGTCTACACTGAAGATCTGTTGTTTAGTGTAGCCATTTTCCTCAATTATCCTAGCTAGATCTTCGGGATAACTTGATGCTGCTTCTCTGTCAGCACTTGCTGCTTTACCTTGCACTTTTATGTTATAGAGATGATTTTTTTATTTAAACCTCACGAACTAACATCTACTAGCTTCAAACGTTTCTATTGCAGCTTCCTCACTTCTCACAGCCTTCAGACTGGAAGAGACTTAGGGATTTGCTCTGTATTTGGCTTTGGCTAACAGGAATGATTTCGCTGATTTGATCTATGTACACCACTAAACTTTTATAATTTCTGTGTTCTCTAGAGTAGCACTTTTATTTTTCTTCAAGGACTTTTCTTTTGCATTCACTGCTTGGTTAACTGTTTGGCACGAGGGGCCTTGCTTTCAGCCTATCTCAGCTTGCAACATGCCTTCCTCCCCAAACCTAATCATTTCTAGCTTTTGATTTCAAGTGAGAGATTTGAGACTCTTCCCTGCACTGAACACTTACAGGCCATTGTAGGGTTATTAGTTGGCTTGAATTCAATACTGCTGTGTCTCAAAGAATAGGGAGGCCCAAAGAGAGGGAGAGAGACAGGGAAACAGCTGGTTAGTGGGGCAGTCAGAGCACACACAACATTTATCAAGTTCACCATCTTCTATGGGTGTGGTTCATGATGCCCCCAAACAATTACAATCATACCATCAAAGATCACTGATCACAAGTCATCATGACAGACATAATCATAATCAAAAGTTTGAAACATTGCAAGAATTATCCAAATGTGACACTGAGACACAAAGTGAGCACACGCTATGGGGAAAACAACACTGGTAGACTTGCTCAATGCAGGGTTGCTGTAAACCTTCAATTTGTAAAACGTGCAATACCTGCGAAGTGCAAAAAAGCAAAGTGTGATAAAATGAGGTATGCCTAGGTATAACATATGTGTATCTCCTGTTGGTTCTGTTTCTCTGGAGAACCCAGACTGATACAGTATCTTTGTGTATCAAATGGGCATACAACCACACTGAACCATCCCCCAAGTATCACTGTGAGGCATATGTAAGGAAGCATATTGAAAGCAGACTTTTAAACTGCAAAAGCATCATACACCTATTAATTTGACGTGTTACTGTTCTCTATGCAGAGAGGGAAAAAATAACAGGCCTCTTTGACTTGAGGAAGGATTTATTTTGCAATTCACAGAGCACAGTGGGGACCTTTTCTGACATTTGACTTTAGGGCCAAGAGATTTTCCCTAAGCAGCTGGGATCAAGGAAAGTGAGAGGAATGTAGCAAACAAAGCTTTGGTCTAATATTTCATTTTAACCAAAAATAACTTATATTTGTAAAGCATGTTAGCATTTACAAAGTACATTTCATAAAGTGCATCTCATTTTATCCTCACAACTCTGTGAGGCAAGTAGTTTACCCCCCATTTTGCAGATAAAGAAACTGAGTATAAGAGAGTTTAGGATCTGGTCTGAGGTCTCACAACATGAGAATACTGGGTCTGGAACTCAGCCAGCATCTCTTAGTCCTACTGCATTCTTTTCTCATTAAGATTTGCTAGCTACACTTGGCCTCGTCCATCAATGCCTTTTTTTCCCCTTTTGCATACCGGTTTCAGCTGTAGATCTCATATACTCCTGACTTTTAGGAGAAACCAGCCAGGTTGAGAGGAAAAAAGGAAATCTCAAGTTTTTCTTAGGATCCTGATGCATAGATTAGGTGCTGCCCAATACCTTTGAAAAAACAGTGAACAAACAAACAGCACATTTGGTGTTTTGTCTCATTGCTTATTGAGGCTAAACTTATGGTCCTATCCTTTCAGAACAAACACCAACCCAAGGACACCAGCCAAACTTCAGATTCTCCAGATGAGGCAGAAGAATAGAGTCTGGTGGCAGGGAACTTAAGACCAATTTGCACTGACTTCCTAGAATTGGATCAAAAGGAAAACCCCACCTCTCCACACCCAAGTGACAGGATCAGAGGCTATTCCCTTTGCAACTCCCCCTTCCACTGCATCATAGATGAAAAATGGAAAAGTACCTCTGATTGGCTGCAGGCCAAGCATGGGCCAATCCTCATTTGCATAAGGTGTCAATTCACTTCAGCTTTTGATTGGTCATGGACCAAGCCTCCACTTCAATCCTTCATTTACATAGGGTATAACCAACAGGAAATCTCTAGAGGGTACTCAAACCCCAGAAGACTTTCCTGCCAGGGCCCTTGAACTGCTTGCTCGGTCCTACTCCCATTCTGTGGATTGTACATTCACTTCTATTGCCTTTCGCTTCAACAGATTTACACTTTCATTGCTGGTTTGTGTGTGCTGTTCAATTCTTTGTTCAACACACCAAGAACTTAGACAAACTCATGATCAGAACCTTCTGTCCAGTAACACAGACACTTAAGAGGCTGCTCATAGGTCAGGGACTAAGGAGAGTATACCCAGTCCTACCCCATCTCAGTCACTGGGACACTTGTTCAGGTCCAAAGGTCTTGATATACACGCACGAAACTTTCTGCAATGCTTCCTTCCTTGGGTCCTGACTGGGGTCCTCAAGGTTGCAGGAGGAAAAAGTGATCCAATTTGGAAAGCAGCTCTCAGGAAAAAAATAATAATGAGACAGCATATGGAAAACAGAGTGAAATTCCTTTAGTGTGGCTCTTTGGAGAGAGATGGGTAATTTACCAAATGCAAGACTTTTCTTGCAGCTGGCTGACACTGTGGAGCACCATGGAGTAATTGAGACTGAATTACAGAGACTTTGATTATGAGATTGGATTTTCTGTAAGGCCACCTAGGTGATACCAGCCACTTGCATCTCCTCCAATGGGAACGTGAATAGTTCACATTGGCTCAGATTTGCAAATGACTCTTCCCCTTCATTAGCAGCCCCATGGTGGAATAGAATTGGTGGTGAGATTTTAATGAAGCTAAGTGTTTAGATTCTTCCTTGGGGCCACTGATAGTGCCAATAACCATTATTTCTCTTCTTCAGATCAAAAGAAGGGCAACCAGGTCCTTCAGGGGTCATTCGACCATCCCCTTGACTGTCCTTGTAGTTTTTCCTGAAGATTTGGAGGAATAGAAGAAATGCTAAATGTTCAGAGCTATTTTCCTTCCCTCCTTCCATTGAGGGTCAAAGCTATAAAGCACAAGACAAGGAAAGGGTTGTCTAGCATGTGACTTAAGAGCCTGGGACAAAATGACAATCACTATAGTGTCAAGAATTCTTCCCCTTAAAGGGTCAGAGCAACCTGGTCTGACTGCTGCTACTGTCTCTTGCCTTGGTGCTCAGTTGAGTACTGCTGGAAATCTTTCTCTGGTAGCAAGTAATTGAGTGAGTCACTGACTCTGAACCTCTAAAACAGAAGCACAGAGTTCCCATGGACGTTATGCATTGGCCATTGAGATTTTTCCATCTCTGGCTTTTGTTTTTTATGCTTCAATCGTCTTTTTAAAAATAAATAAATAAATACTTTTGTTTGTTGAGAGACTATTATCAGCTGATCACTAAAAACATGTATTTTTGTATATTTTCTCAATTAATCATCCAAAAATTGAAGGAAGAGGTGTTATTTCCATTTTACTAATAAGGAAACTGAGGTACAGAGAGGTTAAGAAAGTTGACCAAGTTCATACAATAGTAAGTGTAATGGAGCCAGAACTTGACCCCAAATCTGATCAATTCCATAGACTACTCCTTACCCCAGACTACATGAACTTCTTTGTGTCTGTGGTGCTTTCTAAACACTGGCCCTGGTGTAGATACAGCTTCTGGAGGTCATTGTATGTTAAATTTTGATTCTTGTAGTACCTGTGCAAATAGATTTCTAATAGACATTGTAACGTTGTGATTGCTCACAAGGTGCTTTCGTGTTAGTTATTCCAGGTTTGAAAATTATTTTTTAGCTTAGTAGGTACATGACCTTGAGCAGGTCATTATTCCTCCATAGGTCATTATTTCCCCATCTGTAGAATGAGGATAGTGTGAGGAATAAATTACACAATGTATGTAAATATCTTGCAACATCTGGCACACAGTAAGAATTTTATAATTGGGGATGGTGATAACACAGATGATGAGGAGGAGGAAGAGGAGGAAAATCGATCATAGTGTGGATCTAAGGAAAAACTGTTGGAAGAAAAAGAAAGAGGGGCCTCTAGAGATGTGCTTTTTTCCCCCAGAAGGGAGAGGCTCTTAGAGGAGAGGAAGTGATTGCCTAGTGTATTAGTCAGGGTTTTCCAGAGAATCGGAACCATAGGGTTGGAAAATGAAGAGAGAGAGAGAAAGAGAATGGTTTTACAGAATTGGTTCATGTGACTGTGGAGACTGGCACGTCCAAAATCTGCAGGGTAGCCAGCAGGCTGGAGACCCAGGGAAGAGTTGACATTGCAGCTCAAGAACAAGGCAGCCAGCTGGCAGAATTCTCTGTTTCTTGGGGAAGGTCAGTCTTTTTTCTCTTAAGGCCTTCAACTGATTGGATGAAACCCACCCACATCATGGCTTATCCATGTAATCTGCTTTACTCAAAGTCTGCTGATTTAAATGCTAATTTCATCTAAAAAATACCTTCACAGAGACGTCTAGACTAGTGTTTGACCAAATATCTGGGTACTGTGATGTATTAGTCTGTTTTACATTAGTATGAAGGAATACCTGAGTCTGGGTAATTTATAACAAAAAGAGTTTTATTTGGCTCATGACTCTGCAGGCTGTACAAGAAGCCCGGCACCAGCATCTGCATCTAGTGAGGACCTCAGGAAGCTTTCAATCATAGCGTGCTTGAAGGGGGAGCAAGCATGTCACATGGTAAGAGAGACAGGAAGCAAAGCAGGGCCAGAGGGAGGTGCCATACTTTTAAACAACTGGCTCTTGCATGAACTCACAGAGTGAGAACTCACTCATTACCACAGGAATGGCACCAAGCCATTCATGAGGGATCCACCCCCATGACCCAAACACCTCCCACCGGGTCCCACCTCCAACATTAGGGATCACATTTCAACATGAGATTTGGAGGACCAAGCATCCAGACTATATCATGTGGCCTAACCAAGCTGACACATAAAATTAACCATCACCACTTGCCTCCCAATTTAAATGTACTTGTTGTTTAAATGTACCAGAACCTCCAGGACAGGGAGAACAGTCTTCCCCTATCTAATCAGAGATGAATAGTCCAGCAACCTGTCCTTAGTGTGGCCAGGGCAAAAAGAGGGGGAAGGCACACAGGCTGGCCTTAATGGTACAGTGACTGTTTTTTTGTGCCTGTTTCCCTGCCCAAGGCTCCTTTTCTCTCTGCTCCCCTTTAACAACGTCACCAAACAAACAGAAAAACCAAGGCAGGAGATCGTGGTAGGCAGTTGAATTGCAAGATGGAAGAGTTACTACAAATATTTTGGTCGACCAGCCCCAAGTCATGAAAGAGAGACCAGCCCTCCTCACTTTGCCCTCTCATCTCTGGATGCCCCAAAAGAAATAATCTGGATTATGTGGGCAGCAGCCTCCTGGAGAAACTCCAGTGTTATCTCTGGAAATTCCAGGCATTCCTAACCAGAGGATATAATATCAGGATATAAAGAAATTTTGACAGGCCAAAATAATGGTCTAATTCCAACAAAATGAACCTTAACAGAAATAAATGTACAGTCTTTCATTTAGGACCAAAACAAAATAACATAAAATAAAACATCTACTAGGAAGGATTCAAGGAGACCTTCCCATTTAAAATTGCACCTGGCTAACATTTCTCGGTGAAGCCTTTATCAGCTTCCTCACTAAAACACTCATGGAAACATCGATAAGGATGAAAATCACGACACTGAAAACTAAGACTGATGGAAAACTTAATGAAAGAATCTGGAGGGAATCTCTGCTTTCAAAGAGGCAAGCAGAATTGAGATAGAAAAAATATTCCCAGGTTTCATCTCATATCACATGGAAGCTCTGCCTTACTGTGGCAGAGCCTGTTGGTGCTCACCGACATCTGTGCTCTCCTCTGCTTCACGGACCCACAGAGCCACTGTATTTTACAGCCTCCCTTATAGTTGGGTCTAGCAATATTCCTGAGTTCTGGCCAAAAAATATGAGCACAAGATATGAGGGTCACCTCCCAAGCACAATACTTCATACTGTCTTTCTCCGTTCTCAGACTGAGTGGAGATGGTCCCAAAGACACAGAGGATGGTGGAGACACACATAGAAGAAGCCCAGGTTCCTCTGTGAGTAAGTTGTCCAGAACCTGGACCCTGCTTCACTCCCCAACACCAGTACACACTGTATTGTGATGTGCATGAGAAATTATTTTTTACTATGTTAAAACACTGGGATTCTGGAATTGTTTGTTATAGAATAGTGCCTTCCTTGATATACTCACAAAATGGAGGTGACCTAGAAAGTTCACAAGATATGATATATCTGTCATTCTCTGGCTACTAATGGACCCTATCAGTGCATGTAAGAAAAGGTTCTAGCTGGAGTCAGCATCAGGAAACACGTTGGCAGCTGTACATACTGCTTATGGTAATTTTCCACTTATTCATACATTTAACAAATATTTATTATGTACTTACTATGTGCTAAGCTCTGTGTAAGTATTGGGGGTGCACAAGTAAGCAAAGCAGACATGGGCCTGCCCTTATATAACTGACAGTCTGGTGGGATACCAAACATGAAACAAATTATTACTATATGAGTGGTTATTATGAAAGGAGACATTATAGGCCACCGTTGGGAAGAGGGGTCTCATCTAGACACTAAGGAGATCTAGTGTTTTTACCTATATAGCACATCAAAGAACCAGGAAATGTGAGCAGGAGAGCCTGTGTGGCTAGGAAGTAGACGGAATCATATACATCACTCAGTCCACTGACTTGCTCCAGTGGACAAAAAGGAGGCCAAGATGGTTCACATACCCTGCCTATAGGAAAACATCAGGTCTGGAAGATCTTGCTTTGCTCAAGGTGAGTAAGAGAAACTGTCTGATAAGGAGCTCAAGATACAAGGAAAATATCACCCAAAAGACTAAAAAAGAGGTATGCTGGTGAACACATGCAGAGCTCTGAGGCCAGGCAGGGGGTAGGTAGGGCAGAGAGGAGAGAAGATCACATTTTTTTCAGTCAGAAATATGATAAAACTATAAAAAGCATATTAAATCATTTATAAAAGAAAAGTAATGGTTTATGATTTTATTTAATCTGCAATCATATAAGGCAGATTGTTTTAAAGATCTTTTCATCAAGACAGAAAATTAAGACCAATTCATTCTCTAGTTTTCACTTAAACACACTAGACCCCTAGACCTCACTTCCTTAGTGTCTAGGTGAGACCCCTTCCCCCTAAGGTGGCCTATAATGTCTCCTTTCATAACATTCAGTCATACTAGTAATAATTTGTTTCATCTTTGGTATTCCACTAGACTGTCAGCTATACAAGGGCAGGCTTCATGCCTATTTTGCTTACTGCTCTATCTCCAACACTTAGCACAGAGTCTAGCATGTAGTAAGTAAATAATAAATATTTGTTAAATTAATGAATAAATGGAAAATTACAAAAAGCATATGTACAGCTACCAAGGAATTTCCTGTTGCTAATTCCAGCTAGATCCTTTTCTTATGTGTACTAGTAGGGTCTATTAGGAACCAGAGAGACAGATGTATCATATATTGCAAACTTCTTAGGTCATTGCTATATCCAAGTAATTTGTGTAACCATCATTTTTGTCACTCTGCTTTTGTACCTCTTAAAACGATATACTACTGGAGCCAGAAGAAAAATTCCAGAAATTACCTGACATTTATAATAGATGCAAAAAGACAGTGCTTCTAAGCAATATGAACAAAACTCAGGACATGATGAAACTAAAATAACATGGGTAAAAGAAATATATATATATGGAAGAATTTGAAGGAAATAAATACATACATAGATTAGAAGAGTTAAAGCGTACTTTGGAGTTAGTAAAGAAGAGTACCTTTATTGTGGAAAGTGGAATAATAATTTGACAGTCTAGTAGGATACCAAACATGAAACAAATTGTTCCTATATGATTTAGAGGAAACAAATTATTCCCATATGATGTATTATTCCTATATTAATCTATATTAATTTAGAGGCAAAGAATGAAGAGATAAAAGTGAGGGAGGGAAGAAGAAGACCATAAGAAGACTGTAGGCATGTTTTAATGAATTGGGAAGGGGGAAAGAGTAAGCAATTGTTAAATTTTAGTCACCCAAAGACAAAATTTGGAATACCAAAGATAATGTTTCACTGTTTACTTAAAACATTCTGTCAAATATAAAAAGTACATTTTTAAAATTTAGGAGAATTCAATATGGTACCACTGCATTCAAACAAAGGAGATGACAGGAATAAAAGAATAAAAAAGAAGTCCAAATACCAAAAAATAAAAAAGGCATCTTGAGCAACAAATGCATACATGGTGGATATTTGTTTTTTCTAGGAGCTCAGCATATGGCAGGTCTGACTCCCAGAATGGAAGCTGATGGGGGAAGATCATCATTTTCCAGGCACTTGGCCCTAGACTTCATTCTTAGCAGTTAGATGCTACAACCTGAGGCTTTGAAAGTTGAAGGAGTGACACAAAGTATACTTATAGTCAGAGATTATTTGGGCTTGGCTGCTGTGAGGTCAAGAGTCCAGCCATAGAGTGGAAGTAAGAAGAAATAGCAGAGTTGAGGGGTGGCAGCAGTGAGGGATCAGCTGCAGTGCCCTCCCACATCCTTTTGCATAATTTCTGCTCTGCCTTACCTTCCACAGTTCCTATTTATTCTCAGAACTTGATTTTCTCTTTCTAGATATCCCTCCAGTACTTCCTTTGTCTGCCTGTGTTATATTAGGTTTCTGTTGTGTGCAAACAAGAACCCAACTGCTATAGCATAAAGCATGATAGCAGTAAACACAAATGTGTTCCTTATAACAATAAAAATAGATGGATCAAAAATCCTTTTTGAAAGACAAAAAAATCTCAGGTTGAATTTAAAATGTTAAATGAGTTATTACAAGAGAGATACCTAAGTCAAAATAGCTCAGAAAGATGAAAAGAGTTGGTAAAGATATATCAGGTAAATGCAAATAAAGGAAAGCAAAGGTGGAATGTTACTACCATTAAAGTAGAAGTTAAGCAAAAAGATTAAATAGGATAAAGAGGTTAATTTTATATTTTTATTTATGTTTAATCACACAAATTATTATTATGAGAACAGGTTGTTATAAAAATTAAATCAATACAGAAATATTTTTTAATGTGAAAATTCCTTCTTCTAGTCTTTGAATATTACTCCATTCTTAGAAGGTAAACTTCTGTTCAGTCATTAGTGTGTATATTACTAAAACTCTATGCGTGTATATACTCACATACAAATATATGACTTTGAGGATTTTGTTCAATCATAGCTGTGATCATGTGGTATGTCATAGCTATGGCAGTTGAAGTGCAATTCGGAGAACTGGCAACAGCCTTCAGCCACAGCGTCTTCAGGCCTACTTTAGTGTTTGAGCCAAGGTTATGCTCTCACTGGGCTGCAGCCAGCCAATCACTGAGCACAGAGGGGCTCCTAGGGTCTGGACATTTCTTCCCAGGGCAGGACTCTTCTATGAGTGATCTTTATGCCAAGTCCCCCTGATGCACCAGCTAAACCTTTCTCGGAGCTGCAGTGCAGCCTCTGGCTCTTCCTGCCTAATCTCCCTTCCTTCCTCCTCTTCTTTCATGGCATCATGTCTGCAAAATGGTTTGAAAGTTTTCCTGTCTACTCCAGATTTCTCTTCCCTTTATCTTTCATGAGCATCTTTACAATGAATCTCTTGCACTTCTAACCCCTTTTTGACATCCGAATAATACAATTCATACTAAAAGTAGTCCAACAAAACAGGGACAGAGATGGGGTTTTAAGACTGAATCACTCACTGCTCAGCAAGAAGGGAGGACCCTATTGAGTAGTATGTCAATCAGATAATATTGTGTTCATGATAATGTGCCCACAATCTAGGGCTTAAGGAATACTTAATAAAACCAACAATATATTAGGACCTAAAAATAAATCAGTACATTTCAAAAAGCAAAATTTCTATAGGACACCATCTCTGGTCACAATATAATGAAATTGAAATTAAGAACACGCACACACACAAACACATATAAAAAGCCCCTAACCACTTTGAGGTTAAAAAAAAAAAAAAAAGAAATATTCCGAAATAACTATTAGATCAATTGTGAAACCAAAACCACAATTATCAATTATTTAGAAAATAAGAATAGTATATACCATCAGTAATAAATAGCCTACCAACCAAAGACAAAAAAAGCCTGGGACTTGATAGATTCACAGCCAAATTTTACCACATGTACAAAGAAGAGCTAGTACCATTCCTACTGAAACTATTCCAAAAAAACTGAGAAGGAAGGACTCCTCCTCAACTCATTCTCTGAGGCCAGTATCATCCTGATCCTAAAACCCGGCAGAGACACAACAAAAAAGAAAAACCTTCAGGCCAATATGCTTGATGAACATTGATGCAAAAATCTTCAATAAAATATTTCAAACTGAATCCAGCAGCACATCAAAAGCTAGCCTACCATGATTAAGATTAAGTTGGCTTCATCCCCAGAATACAAGGTCGGTTCAACATACACAAATCAATAAATGTGATTCATCACATAAACAGAACTAAAGACAAAAACCACAGAATTATTTCAACAGATGCAGAAAAGACTTTCAATAAAATTCAACACTCCTTCATGCTAAAAAACTCTCAATAAACTAGGTATTGAAGCAATATAACTCACAATGATAAGAGCCATCTATGACAAACCCAGAGCCAACATCATACTGAATGGGTAAAAGCTAGAAGCATTTCCCTTGAAAACTGGCACAAGGATGCCCTCTCTTACCACTTCTATTCAACACAGTACTGTAAGTCATAGCCAGAGCAATCAGGCAAGAAAAAGAAATAAAGGACATCTAAACAGTAAGAGAGGAAGTCAAACTATCTCTGTTTGCAGATGACATGATTTTATATCTAGAAAACTCCATAATTTTGGCCCAAAAACTCCTTCAGCTGATAAACAACTTTAGGAAAGTTACAGAATACAAAATCAATGTACAAAAATCACTAGCATTCCCATACATCAAAGCAAGCCAACCCGAGAGCCAAATCAGGAAGGCAATCCTATTCACAACTGCCACAAAAATAAAATGAAATACTTAGGAATACAGCTCACCAGGGAGGTGAAAGATCTCTACAATGAGATCATTGAGAATTCCACAATAAGAATTACAAAATACTGGTCAAAGAAATCAGAGATGACACAAGCAAGTGGAAAAACATCCCATGCTCATGGATAGGAAGAACCAATATCATTAAAATGGCCACATTGTCCAAAGCAATTGATAGAGTCAATACTATGCCTACTAAACTATCATGGACATTCTTCACAGAACTAGAAAAAAAATATGTTTTAAAATTCATATGAAACCAAAAAACAGCGTGAATAGCTAAGAGAATCGTAAGCAAAGAGAACAAAGCTGGAGGCATCATGCTACCTGACTTCAAACTCTACGATGGGGCTACAGTAACCAAAACAGCATGGTTCTGGTACAAAAACAGGCACATAGACCAGTGGAAGAGAATACAGAGCCCAGAAATAAGGCCATACAGCTATGACCATCTGATCTTCAACAACGCTGACAAAAACAAGAAATGGGGAAAGACTCTGTATTCAATAAACGGTGCTGGGATAGCTGGCTAGCCATATGCAGAATATTGAAGCTGGACGCCTTCCTTACACCATATACAAAAATCAACTCAAGATGGAATAAAGATTTAAATGTAAAACCCAATACTAAAAAACCCTGGAAGGCAACCTAGGTAATACCATCTTGGAAATAGGAACAGGCAATGATTGCATGACAAATACACCAAAAGCAATTGCAACAAAAACAAAAGTTGACAAGTGGAATCTAATTAAGCTTAAGAGCTTCTGCACAGCAAAAAGAAACCACCAACAGAGTAAAACAGACAACCTACAGAATGGGAGAAAATATTTGCAAACTGCATTTGACAAAGGTCTAATATCCAGGATCTATAAGGAACATAAACAAGTTTACAAGAGAAAAATAAACAACTCCATTAAAAAGTGGGCAAAATACATGAACACTTTTCAAAAGAAGACATATATGAGGCCAACAAACATAAGAAAAAAAGCTCGGTATCACTGATCGTTAGAGAAATGCAAATCAAAACCACAATGAGATACCATCTCACACCAGTCAGAATGACTATTACTAAAAAATCAAAAAACAACAGATATTGGCAGGGTTGTAGAGAAAAGGGAACACTTATACACTGTTGGTGGGAGTGTAAGTAAGTTCAACCATTGTGGAGAAGAGTATGAAGATTCATCCAAGAGCTAAAAGCAGAACCACCATTCAATCCAGCAATCCCATTACTAGGTATATACCCAGAGGAATATAAGTCATTCTACCATAAAGGCACATGCACTTGAGTGTTAATTGCAGCACTGTTCACAATAGCAAAGACATGGAATCAGCCTAATGCCTATCAATGACAGACTGGATAGAGAAAATGTGGTGCATGTACACCATGGAATACCATGCAGCTATAAAAAAGAACAAGATCATGTCTTTTGTGGTAACATGGATGGAGCTAGAGGCTATTATCTTCAGCAGACTAACATAGGAACAGAAAACCAAATACCATATGTTCTCACTTATAAGTGGGATATAAATGATGAGAACTCATGAATACAAAGAAGGGAACAATAGATACTGGGGTCTATTTGAGGATGCAAGGCGGGAGGAGGGAGAAGAGCAGAAAACGAAACTATTAGGTCCAGGGCTTAATACCTGGTTAATGAAATAATTTGTGCAACAACCCCCCATGGCATGAGTTTACCTATGTAACAAACATTCACATGTACCCCCAAACCTAAAATAAAAGTTTTATTTAAAAAAAACGATAAAGTCAAGAAACAAGCTAAAAAGCAGAATATCATATACCAAAATTTATGAAATATAGCCAAAGTTTTTTAAAAGGAAAACACATAGAATTAAATGCTTTAATTTTAAAACAAGAAACATCAAAGTTAGCATTCAACTCAAAAAGTTAGAAAAGACGAAAACAAAAAAAATAAGTACAATGGGAAGAAAAACATTAACAAAGCCAAAAGCATAAAATGATGAAAATTTAGAAGTCAAATTGTTAAATAAATCCAATAGATGATTTGTTGAAAGTATTTATAATTAGACACATCTGTGGCAAACGCAATCAATGAAAAGATAGAGAAAAGATAGGTACATAGAAGAGGTATGAGAGAGTAAATATGACCACAGAGGGGAACTAAATGAGAAAATAATAGAAATAATAGTATGCTAATTGAGTCGAGAATGTAGGTAAAAAGAACCAACTTTTGGAAAATAGAATCTCCAATATTGCCTTGTGAAGCAGAAAACCTGACCACAGCAATAACCAGGGGAGAAATCATAAGGATTTCTCATGAAGATCTTAGACCCAGAGACTTTCATTTCTTTCAAACATCCTAAGAAGAGAAGACGTTCCCACTAGTCAACCTGTTTCAGAGCCTAGAAAAACATTTTTAAACTTCCAAATTCATTTTATGAATCCAACATGTCCCAAAACTAAATCATAAACTAGGCCTTCTCCAAACCTCGTCTACTAATATAGTGGTAAAAGTCCTAAACATGATGCAAACCATATTACATATTTCAAATACACCATAACCAAGTAAAGCTTATTTTAGAAATGCATGGGTAGTTCAGTATTGGGAAATACATTAATAAAATTTACAATGCAAACAAATTACTGATAGACCAAAGGAGAAAAATTATGATTAATAGATACCCCAAATCAAATAAAATTCAAGATGTCTTTTTTATTATATATTTTTAAAAACTTCTCAGAGAACTATGACAAGAAAGATAATGCCTTAACAAATGAATTTTTTGTCTCACACTAATAGCCAACATCATACATGATTATAATGTCTTAGACGTAGCCCTATTAGTTTTAGAAAAAACATAAGGATGCCTGTTATCACCACTATTATTCATCACTGTTCTGAAAGCCCCAGCTAATTAAATAAGGCAAGGTGTACAAATAATAACAAAAAGACTAAAATTTTATTATTGCTATTAATATTATTATTATTTTAAGATAGAGTCTTGCTCTGTCGCCCAGGCTGGAATGCAGTGGCGCCATCTCGACTCACTGCATCCTCCGCCTCCCGGGTTCAAGTGATTCTCCTGCCTCAGCCTCCCAAGTAGCTGGGACTACAGGAGTGAATGCACCACCATACTCGGCTAATTTTTGTGTTTTTAATAGAGATGGGGTTTCACCATGTTGGCCAGGCTGATCTTCAACTCCTGACCTCAAGTGATCCGCCTGCCTTGGCCTTTCAAAGTGCTGGGATTACAGGCACGAGCCACCATGACCGGCCAAAAGACTAAAATTTTATTGTGTGCTTACTATAGTCCAGGCACTGCTCCAAGCACCTTTTGGTTTTCACTTAATTCACATAATAACCCTAGGAAGTATCATTATTATGCCCATTTTACAGATAAGGAAATAAGTCACTGAATGGCTAAATAATTTGCCAAGGCAGGTAAAAGTAAATACTGAAAAGCAAAACACAATGATCACAATTTTCAGATGTCATGGTTGCCTTCATGGAAAGTCTAAGAATTAACTGAAACCCACTTAAAAAGTATTACTGATAACAAAACATCCTTTATTTCACCCCTCTCAAGCTTCTCTAGAATGCCACAAGAGCCATCAGGCAAGACAGATGTTTAATTTAGTCCTGGCAAGAGGGTAAGATATCTGTCTTCCCCATTTACTCATCTTAATCCTTAATTGCCACCCATCTTCCCCAAGCAGTCTGTCTCATTTACTTTGCTCCCATTTGCAATCAAGGGCTGAGCCTCAAAGACATCTGGAGTTTTAAAACCCAGTAATGATAAGTAGAAACCAACACAAAACAAAACAAAAAACATCTTTTAGAAATCTCTGGCCATAGATGATGTGTATCTGTAAGGCCCCAAAAGCTCCAGTCCCCAGCCTTAATATCAGTGGAGAGGAGGGAGGATTGGCAGAGGTACATCCCTCTTTAGGACTCAGCCTCAGATTTCAGAACTGACTGTGGCTGCCACTCAGCCAGGCTCTGGGTCACAGCACCAGGCTCTGTAAGTTCTCAGAGAGCCAGGGTCAGGACCCAGGGACCTGCCTGAGAAGGAGGCCTGTGGGGGCAGCATAGAAAGGGCTCAAGGCAACCTGCAGCATTTCAAGGACCCTGGACATCTGTAGGGGCAGTAGCAGTATGTAAAGAGGAAGAAGAAATAAAGGAATGAGCACAATAACTAAAGCTTGCCCTACCAGGACAAAAATTACTGTTCTAAGGTGATTTGGCCTGGGCCACTATAATGGTTCCCAACTGTTTGAGAAACAGTATGGTGGAGTGAAAGAAACACCACGCCAAGATCAAAAGACATGCATTCATGCCCTCTCCAGGTCACTACCATCTGTACATCATTTGAGGAACCCCTTTATCTTTCTGAGTCTATGTGCTGTATCAGATGGTTGTGGGAAGCGTTACATAAGGCTAGAGTTGAGGCTGACCAGAGAATGTGAGGAGCTAATGTCCATGTCTTGACTTTAATACACTAACTTTAATTTTCCAGCCTTTCTTGAAGATAGGAGGCTGAGGCCCAGCAGTGGTCTGAGGTCTTTCACATTGTGTTCGTGAATCTTCATTGTAGGATTTTCCCTGCCTGCTTTGTGGAGGACATCACCTAAATCACAGACACCTGGGTAAAAGAAATATTCCTCTGCTTTCAATACAGTGGGCCTAGAAGAAATGCATAATAAAACCTATAACTTGGAAATAGCCATTCCTTTCTAGACTATTTCCCAAAATTGTCATGAGTATTAAAAAAAAAAAGATATGAAAGTTCTTTGTAAACAGCAAAGTGTATACAAAGGTGACGGGCTTATTGTCATTATGCTGATTTATCTTAAAATCACCTCTCATTTCTCCCTTCTGAGTTATCAGCAAAATGCCTTTCTCAGATTGACCTTGTTAGGGTATGGGAGACATCACATGTAGAGCACATGTAAACTGCGTGGCCAATACATACTAGACGTATTTGTCATGGTTCCCTAGAGGGGCACAACTAATCAGAAATACATAAACAAATATACATATGTATTTATAAAGGGAAGTTTATTGAGTATATTAACTTACACAATCACAAGGTCCCACAATAGGCTGTCTACAAGCTTGAGGAGCAAGGAGAGCCAATCTGAGTCACAAAACTGAAGAACTTGGAGTCCGATGTTTGAGGACAGGAAGCATGCAGCACGGGAGAAAGATGTAGGCTAGGAAGCTAGGTCAGTCTGGCCTTTTTGTGTTTTTCTGCCTGCTTTATATTCGCTAGGAGCTGATTATATTGTGACCACCAAATTAAGGGTGGGTCTGCCTTCCCCAGCCCACTGACTAGGCAAGTGTTAATCTCCTTTGGCAGTACCTTCACAGACACACCCAGGATCAATACTTTGCATCCTTCAATCCAATCACCTGAACACTCATTATTAACCATTACAAGTCCACCCCTTGTCAATTTGAACCCATATGCATCCCCTGAGATCATACATAATCTTCAAATAAAGACAATAATAAGGTTATAATTAAGCCTAACATAATACAACTATCCTTTGTACAACTGGAAACACACCAATCCCCAATCCAAACACTATTACATAAAGTTAACAATACTTAAATGCTGATATGAAGTCAATAAATCTTATGTCACGTGATAAAGAAGAAAGGAAATAAAAAGAAGATATTTTCTTAGCATAAGTGTCTGTATGCACAAACATGTTTTTAACAAAAGAGGGAAGAAATACTCATAACAATTACTATCATCGTTTCTACAGTTGGTCACATGGTCGTAGCTGGTATTGGTGACTACTTTCTTTTAACCTATTCTGTATTCCCTTTGCCTTCAGCAAGCATCTCAGTAGGTCATGTTTTTTTCCTAGTGGAGTGACCCAAACCTTCATTCCTGAGGGATCTGGGCCATTTGTAGTCCTGCCTGGATTGGGCTGTTGTAGTTTCCCATTGACCTTAATCACAGGACATGGTGATACTAAGAGACACTGTAATGGATCTGCTGTATTCCATTCATACTCTTCCTTTCCTCCGTTGTGGAGTAGTAGACTGATTTCATCTTGATAGTCCAGGTCAATCACACCAGTCAACACTGTAACTCCCTTTTAGCCTGTTGACTTAAAGGTGGGAGGAGCACAAAGTGTTCAGGTGGCAATCTTAACTTTCAGTTTAATGGAATTGTTGTTGTGTCTCCTGGTGACAACATTCCTCCCTCTGGAAGTAAGACCTCTAGGCCAGCAGAACATAAGGTAACAAGAACAGGAAGCAAAAATTGTGCTAGTGGATCACTAGGGGTGATGGTGAGTGGTGCCATTTCCACTTCCACCCCTTGATTCCTGGACCTGTGCATCCTGGCTATGGGAGAAAGGGTACCATATATTTGATGTTGATTCAGAGCATACACGGTTTTCTGGAGAACTTTGCCCCAGCCCTCCAAAATATTGTCACCTAGTTGGCATTGTAATTGTGACTTCAAAAGGCCATTCCACCATTGTGTCAATCCAACTGCTTCAGGATGATGGGAATCATGGTAAGACCAGTGAATTCCATGAGCATGAGCCCACTGCCACACTTCTTTAGCCATAAAGTGAGTGCCTTGGTCAGAGGCAATGCTGTGTGGAATACCATGATAGTGGATAAGGCATTCCATGAGTCCACAGATGGTAGTCTTGGTGGAAGCATTGCATGCAGGATAGGCAAATCCATTTCTGGAGTAAGTGTCTATTCCAGTGAGGATAAACCTCTGCCCTTTCCATGATGGAAGAGGTCCAATATAATCAACCTGCCACCAGGTAGCTGGTTGTTCACCCCGAGGAATGGTGCCATATCAGGGACTCAGTGTTGGTCTCTGCTGCTGGCAAATTGGGCACTCAGCAGTGGCCATAGCCAGGTCAGCCTTGGTGAGTGGAAATCCATGTTGCCAAGCCCATGTGTAACCTCCATCCCTGCCACCATGGCCACTTTGTCCATGGGCCCGTTGGGCAATGACATGGTGGCTGGGGAAAAAGGCTGAATGGTGTCCACAGAATGAGTCATCCTGTCCACCTGATTGTTAAAATCTTCTTCTGCTGAGGTCACCCATTGGTGAGCACTCACATGGGATACAAATATCTTCAGTTTTCGACCACTCAGGTCCATCCACATACCTTTTCCCCAAATTTCTTTGTCACCAATTTTCCAATCATGCTTCTTCCAAGTCCCTGACCATCCAGCCAAACGATTGGTTACAGCCCATGAATCAGTATATAATCGCACATCAGGCCATTTCTCCTTCCATGCAAAGTGCACAACTAGGGGTACTGCTTGGAGTTCTGCTCACTTGGAAGATTTCCCTTCACCACTGTCCTTAAGGGAAAGGAGCTATAGTGTTGCAGTTGTCCACTTTCTGGTGGTGCCTGCATATCGTGCAGGGCCATCTGTGAACCAGGCCATAGTCTTCTCTTCCACTGTCAACTGATCATAAGGAACTCACCATGGGGCCATTGATGCAGGCTGAGGAAGACAAGGCAGGGTGGCAAGAGTGGAGATCAGGGCATTTGAGCCACTTCCTCATGTAACTTACTTGTGCCTTCAGGACCTGCTCGAGCCTGATGACGTATATACCACTTCCATTTTGATGACGGAATGTTACTGTGCATGACTCACTTTATGGCTAGATGGGTCAGAAAGCACAGTTCATGAAAGGCAACTCAGGTCGCATGTGACTTGATGACCCCTAGTCAAACATTCAGTTTCCACCAAAGTCCAGTAACAACCCAAGAGCTGTCTCTCAAAAGGAGAGTAGTCATCTGCAGAAGATGGCAGCACCTTGTTCCAAAATCCTAGAGGCCTCTGCTGTGGTTCACCTAGAGGGCATGTCAAAGGCTCCAAACAGCATCCCTATCTGCCACTGACATCTCAAGCACCATTGGATCTACTAGGTCATATGGTCCAAGTGGTAGAGCAACTTCCTGTTGCAGAGCCTTCTCCTATTCTGGACCCTGCTTAAAACTGGCAGCCTTTCAGGTCACTCAATAAATGGACCAGAGTAGCACACCCAAATGAGGAATATGTTGCCTCCAAAACCCAAATAAGCCCACTAAGTGTTGTGCCTCCTTCTTGGTTGTAGGAGAGGCCAAATGTAGCAACTTATCCTTCACCTTAGAAGGAATATCTCCACAGGCCCACATCACTGGACTCTTAGAAATTTTACTGAGGTAGAAGGTCCCTGAATTTTAGTCGGATTTATTTCCCATCCTCTGGCACACAAATGTCTCACTAATAAGTCCAGTGTGTTTACTATTTCTTACTCACTGGATCCAATCAGCATAATGTTATCAATGTAATGGACCAGTGTGATATCTTGCAGCAGCAAAAAGTGATCAAGGTCTCTCTGAATAAGATTATGACACAAAGCTGGACAGTTCATATACCCCTGAGGTAGGACAGTAAAGGCATGTTGCTGGCCTTGCCAGCTGAAGGCAAATTGCTTCTGGTGGGCCTTATGGACAGGAATGGAGCAAAAGGCATTTGCCAAGTCAATGGTTGCATACCAGGTACCAGGAGATGCGTTAATTTGCTCAAGCAATGGAACCACATCTGGTACAGCAGCTGCAACTGGAGTTACCACTTGGTTAAGCTTGCAACAATCCACTGTTATTCTCCAAGATCCATCTGTCTTCTGCACAGGCCAAATGAGAGAGTTGAACAGGAATGTGGTGGGAATTACCACCTGTGCATTTTTCAAATCCTTGATGGCGGCACTAATCTCTGCAATCCCTCCAGGGATGTGATATTGTTTTTGGTTTACTATTTTTCTAGGTAGAGGCAGCTCTAAAGACTTCCATTTGGTCTTTCCCACCATAATAGCCCTCATCCTACCAGTCAGTGAGCCAATATGGGGGTTCTGCCAGCTGCTGAGTATGTCAATTATGCATTCTGGCAATGGGGAAATGACCATAGGATGAGTCCAGGGACTCACTGGGCCCACTATAAGTTGGACCCAAGCTTAAACTCCATTAATTACCTGACCCCCAAAAGCCCCTACTTTAACTGGAGGACCACAATGATGTTTGGGTCTCCTGGAATCAACATCAGCTCAGAACACGTCCAGTAGTCCCTGAAATGTCTGATCATTTCCCTTTCCCCAATGCACAGTTACCCTGGTAAAAGGCCAGAAGTCTCTTTGGGGAAGGATGGGAGAAAGATTCACTGCATAAATTGTTGGTAATGTAGTGGGGTCCTTCCTCAAGGGGACCCAGCTTCTCCTTCATTCAAGGAGTTTTGGGTCTGTAAACTGGCTCAAGTGTGGAAACTGATTGAGTGAGCGTGATTCTATGTTTTTATAATTCAAATTAGGCTTTTGTCCTTTCGATCTAGGAGTTTTCTGTTTGTATAATTTAAGTAGGAATGCAGTAGGCTTCCTATCAATTTCACTTCTAAGAACACCATGATTAATTAGCCAATGCCACAGCTATACACAGGTCAGATTATTCTAATTACTGCTTTGCCTCTGCTGTCCATTACGGTAGCTATACCAACCTTTCCTTTGACAGTTGAGTGTCACCACTTGGCCCCTGTCACCTCAGGATTCAATTATTTCCATTGTATTTCAATTTTGTAGTTGAGTGACTGCTGTTCCCACTGTTAGATCTGACATACAGAGAAGAGCAATTACAGGGCTCTTCAAAGATGCAGATGCTGTCCTCACAAATCTATTTTGCAAGGCATTGATCAAGGGTATATCTCATTCCCAGCTGGGATGAGTAGGTCTAAAGTGAGTAATCCACTCCACCATCCCAATCTCCCTAAACCTTTGGGCCCCTTCCTTTATAATAAGCCAAGGAAGATCAGGCATTTCCAGTTCGCTCACAGTGGACCATCTTTTAATCCATATTTCAGCTAACCAAGCAAATAAACTATTAGAACCTTTATGAACCCCCTGAGCTGCAACATTAAATGCAGAGTCCCTACATAGTGGGCCCAAATCAATAAATGCAGCCTGATCCAACTCTGTGTTCCATCCACCATTATCCCACACCCTTAATATCCATTCCCATGCCTGTTCTCAGATTTCTGTTTATATAAATTAAAGAACTCAAGCACATTCTTTTCAATGTGGTATACCTCCTCATGGGTCACACTCTCAATCTCACCTCTAGGGGCCTGCTAGGACTTTAGTCTAGTTATAGGTCTAGAAGAAAATAGGGGTGTTGGGGGAGGCCCATGAGGAGAATCAACATTATTTTGCCTGGCAACTGCCTCAGGGGAGGCCATCACTGTTGCCACAGGCAGTACAGGGTTTATCTCCTCATACAAAGGTGGAAAGACTGATGGCAGCATGGGACGCAGGGGAAATGTTGCCACTACTGGGGATGGGGAAGCTGTTCCTTCTGGCAAGAAAGGTTCATCAGAGTTTACAAACTCAGTGTCTCCAGCTTCATCAGGGTCCTCCCACACATCCCCATTCCAGGTTTCAGGGTCCCATTCTTTTCCAATCAATGCCCTCACTTTAACTGTAGACACCTGCTGAGGCTGTGCAAGCACCTTTCATTGCAGGTCAGCCACTCACATGATAAGAGCTTGTTTCTGTTTTTCCACAATTTCAGCTTTTTCTCTACAGGAGGTAAGACTCTCACTAAGGGCAATCTTGCAGATTTGAGACTCAGTATGTGCTTCTGAAGCCAGAAGACAGAATTCCTGAGAGCTCATCATTTTCTTTCATCACTTTGTCCACTGAACTTAAGAATAACCAACCAGCTTCATTATGTTCCTTGGTCCTACACATATAGTCAAAGGTATTATGTATAGAGTCACTAAACTCCTTGCCTCTCATGAGCAGTGAATCAGGAGTGTCAAATGCATATATTTTGCATAACTCTCTAAACAGTTCATGCTAAGGACTCTCAGTGTACTCCATACTATTAGAAGTACAGTCCTTAGCATTTTTGGGTCTAATCATATTAAGCAGCCAACTCTAGAAACCCCAAAACTAACAAAAGAACTCCATCCTTAATATCTGTTCCTCTAGAACCACTCCTGGTACCAAAATCAGTTTATGGGTCCCCTAGAGGGACAGAAGAAATAGGATATATGAGGAGTTTAGTAAGTATTAACTTACATGATCACAAGTTCCCACAATAGGCCATCTGCAAGCTTGATGAGAATGGAGAGCCAGTATGAGTCTCAAAACTGAAGAACTTGGAGTCTGATGTTTGAGGGCAGGAAGCATCCAGCATGGGATGTAGGCTGGGAGCCTAAGTCAGTCCAGCCTTTTCATGTTTTTCTGCCTGCTTCACATTTGCTGACAGCTGATTATATTGTGCCCACCAAATTAAGGGTGGGTCTGCCTTTCCCAGCCCACTGACTCAAGTGTTAATCTCCTTTGGCAACACCTTCACAGACACATCCAGGATCAATACTTTGCATCCTTCAATCCAATCAAGTTGACACTCATTATTAACCATCACACTAGGAAAGACCACAAATCAGGTTCCAGGGGCTCAGACCCCCACTACTCCCTGCCCTTCCATGTTCCCTTTTTATTCCTCCAATAACCTAAAGTCATTGGAAGAATGATCAGTTCTGATCTTGGAAACTGTTTTTTTACTCTTCCACTTTCCCTTCCCCCTCCTTAACATCTTTCTATCTCCACACGTGTTCCCAACTTAGGAAGTGCTACATATTTCGCGTTTGGATTATGCGTAGCCTGTTCTACTCATGGGAAGGATGACAGGAGTCCTTAAAAAGAAATCAGGGTCAAAAACTCCCTGGGGAGTGTTTTCTCATCTCAAGCCATGACTGCACCTTCCACCTTCTATCTTTTCCCAACCCTTCCAAAACGACAATGAGTGTACTTCATACCGGCTCTGTAATTCAAAGACTCTAGGCCCATGAGAGGCTGTCGGCCACACTTATCAGAGAAACTGATGCAGGGAAAGCAAAAAAGAGTAAATAGGAGACGAGAGGAATAATCCCAATCAAGATGGAAGATTCTTGGCTTGGCACAGTGGCTCACGCCTGTAATCCCAGCACTTTGGGAGGCCAAGGTGGGCGGATCTCAGGGTCAGGAGATCGAGAGCATCCTGGCTAACATGGTGAAACCCTGTCTCTACTAAAAATACAATAAAATTAGCCAGGCGTGGTGGCGGGTGCCTGTAGTCCCAGCTACTCGGAAGGCTGAGGCAGGAGAATGGCTGAACCCAGGAGGCGGAGCTTACAGTGAGCCCGAGATCGCCCGCCACTGCACTGCAGCCTGGGGGACAGAGCCAGACGCCGTCTCAAAAAGAAAAGAAGAGGAAGATTCTTTGGAGTGGAGAGCAAGGAAAATTCCAGCCCCGTGTCTTTGGTGAGCAGGCACATTGGGATTGGAGTTGGTGTAGGGATGCTAAAGGGTAGTCTAGGAGGCACCATAGAGCAATAATGCCAGCCCCAGAAGTAGTTGCACTTCACAGGAGGCTGGCTGGATTCAGAGCTCTCCAAGGTTCTAGCCAGGAAGTCCCAGAAATTTCCAAATTTTTAGTGGCAAAAATAAAGGCGGTCAGGAGAGGCTGAGCTGAAGTGAAGGACACACTCTGCTAGCCAGCCAGGAAGATGGAAGCCAGGCTGAAGGCTGAAAACAAGTATGCCCCCTCACTCTAGCTGTCTCCCCTTGCATTACCAGCATGACTTGTAAGTCACAAGAAGTGTCTCCTGCTGGGAGAAATTCAGCAGGTATTTTGTGGAGACTAACACTTGAATTATAATATGAAGGTGACTCACCTCCTGGGAGACCAGAGGACTGGGCAGTCATTGAGGTCTGCAGGTTTGGGGTGTGGAGATTAGAGGGGAAACTAGCCTCAAGCAATCTGTCATCATCCTATAGCCAGTCCCTGGGGTGCCTTTGCTAGCCTGAAGGTACAGGGTAATGTCCCATATAATTCTCTTGATTTTGAATGCTCGGCATAGGCTCTGTTTTGTGCTCTTTTCACCTCATTCTCTCTGCCGACTCCATTTCTGCCATGCACCTTCCAAATAGGGCTGAACATATGAACTCTCTTGGTCTGGAGTCCCTGGGCTCCAAACTCAGTGTAGCCTCCTGATCCTTGCTAGCCTTGTAACCATGGGACGCACAGGACTAAAACTGCTTCCAGTGACAACACTAGAAGCAGCCTTAGGCTATAATCAAACTCTCCACCATGGCAAAGAACCTGAGGTCAAAGCCTGCCCTGAAGACGTTAAGAGCCACCTCATAAGCATCCTGTCTGTGTGAGAGACTTCTGGCGTCCTTGTTCCAGAGAGGACCAGTTTATTGATGCCAGTCATCCTTCAGAGGACTGCAAGGCAGTCGACATTCAACAGGTGTGAGGCTCTTTGGGAGCTTGTCTTTTCAGTGAACCTGTTGAGGAATGGGCATAACCTTTGACTTCTGCTCTCAAAGGCTATACACTAGGGTTCTCTTCTCCCCTCCCCAGTCCACCCTTCCCTTTCCCATCAGGCTCCCAATATGCTCTCTAACCTTTAAGCCTGCTGTTTGGCCAGTTCCTCAGGACTACCTACATGGTCTCTCAAGTTGAATTGACTCTACAGGTGCTGAAGAAACCAGTTACCTGTGCTGTGTGATTTCACATTCACCAAAAGATCTACTTCTTGGCAGCCCTTCCTGTATTAGGAAGAGTACTGACTAGAGTGTCTGAAATCTTACCAGTAAAAACGAATTCCAATGGGGTAAAGCAAAATGCCTCCAGAATCCTCCATTAGGGTGAAAATGCCCTCACCAGAGAAAAATGCAGTGACCTGTAGCCCAATGTAAATGCACCTCCTCTCTCCAAAATAGTGCCTGGGCACTCCCAAGTGAGCCAGGGCCATTAATACACACAGTTCTGAATGTTAAAGGATCAGGTTGTGGATGGCAGTACTGCCTACTGATGGAAATTATGGGCTGGGAGTGAAAATTAGACTCTAATCCCAGCCAAGAGAACCTGGGCAATTCATTCAACCTCTCTAGGACTCAGCTTCCACCCCAAAATTATCTCTATTCTACCTCTCAGGGAAATCATTAGAACTTAGTAGAATGCTCTGAGAATACTCTCTCTCTTTCTCTCTCTCTCTCTCTCTCTCTCCCCCCTCTCCAACAATTATTTATTTCACAATTCTTCTGTACCAGGTCCTAAGTGAGTAAGTGGAAATTCTCAGATGACTGAACTTTGGTCCTTCTGTGCAAGATGCTTCAAATTTAGTAGGGTAGATGATTACCATCAATATACTAAGTGCAGATACTAGACTATGCACAGGAGTATACGGAGCCCAGAGGGCCATCTAACCCTCTGGATGTGGGCAAAGCAGATGAACCCTGAATTGGAAGACTAATATAATAAACTAGGGAAGGGGGTTAGAAGAGGGTAAAAATAGCCCATACAGAAAGAATGACTTCAGCAAAAGTATGGCAGCGGAATATTAAGATATATGGGTAAATATGACCAATTAGGAATTACTAGAGCTTAAGTTATGAAAAATGCAATGTCAGGATATAAGGCTGAGGAATATGCAGGAGCTAAACCATGGAGGACCTTTTGTATTAAATTAATGAAATTAGAGTTCATGTTTCAAGCAACCCACCACTGAAGTGTTTTAAGCAGGTGAGTGAGAGTCAGTTTAATTACGGATCCCTTTAGGAGCAGTGTGACAGGTGGGTCATAAAAAGATAGGGTAGAAAGTTCTCTGCGCTGCAGCCATCATGGCACAAGTATACATATGTAACAAACCTGCACGTTATGCACATGTACCCTAGAACTCAAAGTATAATAATAAAAAAAAAAAAAAAAGAAAGTGCTCTGCAAGGTAATGGCAATGGAGTCATGGCCAGTCCCTTTGACTCATTGGTTAAATAGGATGCTGACTGAGAGCTGCTGTTGCTTGGAAGTTATGGCTGCCTGGCCCCATACAAGGCTGGGCCCTAGGAAGGGTCTTCTGGCAACATCTACAGAGTGTTTTCCAGTAGCTTTTTTTAAATGCCCTGATATCCTAGGCTCAAAAGAACATCTTAAAGGAAAGTCTTTAGAAGGATGCCACAGGTCTATCTCCTGTACCATCCTGGTCAACATATCTGTTGATAATTGAATGAGATATCACACTTTTAGGGACACAAAGCTAAACACAATAGCTAATGTATTGTATGGTAGAATAAAGACTAAAAATATTCTGATGGGCTGTAACAAGAAAACCAATAGATCAACTTAACCAGATAAATGTTAAACCCTGCTTTTAGATTTCTTCAAAATCCATTGCCTAATTGCAAGATTTGGGATACATGGCTTGATGGCGAAATATTTATTCCTTCAGCAAACACTTACTGAGAACCTACTATATGCCGACCTCACCATTCCCTGAGCTTACGTCTATCACCATATACCATACATTTTATTAGAACCAGGTCTGCTTCCCTTCTTATAAGTTTTTCTAGGTGAGAAAATAAGCCTCACTTTTATATCTCAGGAGCCTAGGGTCATGTACAGGGAAAGACAAAGACTTCATGAATGCCTACAGGTGCCAATGCTTTCCATCCAAAACCTATTTAATTCTTTTTTTAAATTTTACTTTAAGTTCTGGGATACATGTGCAGAATGTGCAGGTTTGTTACCACATGTGCCATGGTGATTTGCTGCACCTATCAGCCCATCATCTAGGTTTTAAGCCCCACACGCATTAAGTATTTTTCCTAATACTCTCCCTCCTCTTGCCTCCCACCCCTTGACAGGACCCAGTGTGTGACGTTCCCCTCCCTTGGTCCATGTGTTCTCATTGTTAAACTCCCACTTATGAGTGAGAACCTGCGGTGTTTGGTTTTCTGTTCCTGTGTTAGTTTGCTGACAATGATGGCTTCCAGATTCATCCATGTCCCTGCAAAGGACATGAATTCATTCTATTTTA
Organism: Chlorocebus sabaeus; assembly: GCF_047675955.1. Lineage (NCBI taxonomy): Eukaryota > Metazoa > Chordata > Mammalia > Primates > Cercopithecidae > Chlorocebus > Chlorocebus sabaeus. Next base: position 24,450,448 of record NC_132923.1, on the reverse strand, counting down.
TGGCTGCATAATATTCCATGGTGTATATGTACCAAATTTTCTTTATCCAGTCTAACATTGATGGGTATTTGGGTTTATAACAGCCCTGTTATATTCATTTCATAGATGACAATGTTAAGTCTCAGAGGTATTAACTAAATTGCATATGGTTTTGTTACTAGTAGATTTCCAAGCTGACATTTGAACCCAGATCTATCTTTCCACTGCACCACACTGACTCCACATTTGCACATAATCCCAATAATGTGCATGGGTATTGAGCTGTAGCCAGAGCTGTACAAAACGGAGCCTGTCCTCAGGTTCTGGAAGTTTAGTAGGTTTATTTTACCCAGCAAATGAAAGGTAAGGTGGAAGAAAAGGCACCAACTCCATATGTGCCTCCAGTTAGATGTAGCTGCTCAGAGGAAATGGTAGCTGTGTCTGCTCTGATAGGATTACGAAATCCAGAACAAGAACTGTGATGGCCCAGCTGTGCTCTGTGTTGCTCAGACTATACCTGGACTTCTGGTCCAGTTCCAGCCAAGACACTTTGGAGGGAACAACTGCCAACTAGAAATTATTCAGAAGAGGATAGTCAGCATGGTAGGGGTCTAGAAAGCATGTCATATGGAGAATGACTGGGGGAAAGGTAATATTTGGCTTGAAGAAGAGAAAGCTTAATAAGGCAAATGATAATTGTCTTCAAATAGTTGAGGATGCAATTGCATAGGTTTTCTGTTATGTAGGTAGACAATTACTGGTGTTTATGTATTGTGATTTCTGAAAGTTGGAGGAGTTGTGGAGAAGAGAACTAACATTGACTTCAAGAGAGTTTCAAGGTCATTTATAATCTAGTCCCTGTTTACAGACACTTTGTATACATCTAATCTAATTCTTATAATTGCCCTGCTGAGTCCTCTACTTTATAGATGAGGGAGACTCTAAGAACTTTGCCTAACATCACAACCTGTAAATAGCAGAGCCAAGACTTGCGCTGAAGTTTGTTGTTGCTCTTATACAGCATGCCTTTATCTTTCTCTATACTTCCTCATGATTATGTTTGGCCAGAGAGGACACCTGCAATGAATGGTCATCTTAAAGAGCATTTCCCTACATGAAGAAGAGGGCTCACAAATTCAGGAAGAATTCCTCTACTCATGTGTCAATTTTCACAGTCTTGCCAACCAACTAGAGTCCTCAGTCCAGAATCCAGAACTGGGTCAAAAACTCTCATGTTCTTTAGTGAAGGTGGCATAAAACTTGGGTCCAACTCCTCACAGAGACCTTCAAGGTCCTTTATAATCTAGCCCCCGTTTACCTCCACATTCTCACCTCTCAGTGTCTCCTGCCTTCATAATTTTCCCTCCACACTCTCCATCAGGCCACTTGCTTGTTTTCCCATCCAGGCTTTGGTACACACTCTTCCCTCTGCCTAAAATACATTTGCCACATCCCCTTCATCTGCTCTTCACCTGCTTGACACCCATTCAGTCTTCAGATTGGAATTTGAGCATCATTACCTCTGGGTGACTCCCCCTATCCTTGACTGACTCCAGTGTCTTGATTGCACTGACTCTGTGTCTATCTACATCCTAGCACTTTTTTCACTGTTAGAGCTATTCTGTAGCCATTTGAAGTCAGGGACAGTGTCGTGCCCTTTTTATCTCACTATGTAATAAGCACAGCACAGTATGCCTATTACATAGTGTTGTTGAATGAATGAATCAATGAATGAATATGGGCTTACGAGTCAGTCAAATCTGGGTTTGAAGACAGGCTCTACCACTCACAGATTAGGTTAAAACCTTAGGCAGTGTACTCAGTTTCAGAATTTCAGTGCCTTTCTCTGTTAATTGGGAATAATAACACCTATATCATAGAAGTTATTATGAGAATTCAACATATCAGTAAAGACACTGGCCAATATAACATACATACAGTTAAGAATGATGAGACCAATACAGTATAATATTAGAGTCCAAACTGATTCACTCACTAAAAAGTTATCTTATTCTGGAAGGCATTTTTTCAATACCAAGGATTACAAGAATATATTAACTAAAGCATTTGATTCTGTGTCTCTGTATGGACAGAGTCCAAAGTGGAGACTGCTACTTAGTGTCCTGTCTATGCTCTTGTGTCCAGCGTGGGTTAAGGAAGTGGATGGAACGGGCCACCTGCCTTGGGATGCCACAAACCAGTCATGCAAAATTTCCGTAAGTTCCCTGAAGACCTCACTCTCACCTGGACAGTTTGCCCTTACTTTTCCAGTAGCTAACTCCCAGGAGATTAACTCAGGCATTACTCCCACCCCATTCCCTACTCCTTACAATACTCAGCAGGGGCCACCTCCGTGTTTAGGTAGCTCCTTGAGATACCTCTCTGAACATCCATCCACTGCCCTGCTTCTCTCTGTCACTAAGCTGTGAGCAAAAGGAGTAGAGGAGATAACTCCGGCTTAGCTGTGCAGGTCCACCTCCATTCCAGTGCCTAGTCCTAGAAGGTATCACAGACTTCAGTGGGATTGTCTGAACAGCACCCAGCAGCTCTTCTCCTGGAAGCATGACGCAGTAGGTGCTCATGCCACTGGGTTGGTCCAGAATATGGGCACCTGATCCAAGTAAGCCCAGGTCCTCTTGCCAAGAGTGAGAGCACTTCAGAGTCATTTTGTCCTGGTGGCTTGCGTCTTAAAGATGTGAAGCTTGGAGCTCGAGACCATGTTTCTGAAGTGTGAAGAAAGCCAGTCAGGGATAGCAGAAATTATAGGAGGGATGAAGAATCCCAGTAGCACACAGGGGTCATGGTCCAAAGTGCTCCTGAAGCTCAGCCATGGTCTTGGGCTCCTGGCAGCTTGGGCTTTAAGCATGTTAATGACCAAATGAATGAATGCCTTCAAAGAATGTTCACATTGAACTTAGATGCACAAGAGCAGTGGGTCAATTTGGTTAACCAAAACAGTCAGAACTAACTCCTAGATGGGAGCTGGTATTAAAACAAAAAAATAAAAAACAAAACAGTAGCTTTCTTGTCCCTCAGGGAGCTAGCACTGCCTCTCGTTTCACCTCATCTCTAGGGTATCCCTATGGAGAGAAAGCTTTGGTTGCCCAGAGCAGCAAACTGCCCATTAAGGCACGCTTTACAGGCTCCATCCTTTCTCTGACTTACTCCCCATTCCCTCATAGTGCTCCTGGGATCACCTCCCAATATGCTCTTTGCATACTCTTCCTCCCTATAAAATTCTCCAAGAGGAATACAGTAAGAAAGGATGCTGAGAAGAGGCTCCAAATAAAACACTAATCAATTTTTCCTAAACTCCTTCCCAAACCACCATAGAGACAGCCACTCATATCTGGATGTCTGGTGACTTTAAGAATCTCTAAATACATAAATACATTTTGTTAAGTCATTAAGTTTGTAAGAAATAAGAAATTAATTAGCATTAGCGTGTTGAATCGCTTAGGTGTCAGTAGCTAATATGGCTAATTGACATTTAATAAGTCTTGCCATCTAATTTACTATGAATTATATTAAATGTTAATTGCTTAGTTATTCTTTACACAATTATTATATGCTAATGTGAATTTAATAGCTTATTATTTGGATGATTGTCCTAATGACAAACAAGTTACCTGTTAACTCTGGTTTGAACATATTCAAAACATTTCTAAAATCACTCTCTTAAACATAATCAATTAATAGATTAATTAACATAATTTGAAACCGTTGAAAAAATAGCCATCAGTTTACTGAGCCACAACAATCTAAATTGGCAGAGCTTTCAGGATTTGATCTGCTATCAGCAGCCATAACAGAATATCATTACCTATTACATTAAGCCATTTCCTGGTGCTGATAAACTAGCACACTTTATAGTCTGTTATTTTTGGCCCATGTTTAAATCTCAGAAGTTTCATTAACAGAGTAATGTGGCTGACACAAAAGCAGATGTGATTTCGGCTGCATTAGGAGAAGCATAATATCTAAAACAAAGGAGGTGATAGTCTTGTTCTTTCCTGTGCTGGTCTGACTGTATTTGGTCATTTCTGGGAATGACACATTTAAAGTGGCATAAATTATGCCACGTGAAGAATTCATAAATAAATTGAAGATGTTTAGCCAGATTTAAGAGAAAATTCCTGGGAAGACACAATCTCTCTCTTCAAATATATGATGAAGTTTGTGGAAGATAAATTAGTTGTTATCTTTTTAAACTTATTGACTCCACTGAGAATATTAGAATCATAAGTTTGAAGTTAGAGGAACAGATTTCGGGCTCAGTCAGAGCTGTCTGAGGAGGGAATGAGCTGCCTCTAAAATGATGAGCTCCCTGTCACTGGAGGAGTTCAAGCGTAGTCTGCAATCACTTGTGCACAAGAGATTGGAGCTTGGGTGGGTGGCTGGAGGTGACCTTTCCAATGTCTTTTAAGGCAGACACTCCACAATTCTCGTGATAAATTGTTTCCCCAATACAACTCATTGGCCTGAATATAGCCTGGAGCCCACAGAGACCACATTATGGGCTCACTTTCAACTCTAGAAAGAACCTCACAAGTATGCATAAGCACTTGGAATTCAGTTCTGATTGGTCACCTGGCAATGAACATTGCCTCTCCATTGTGGTGGAAAAGACTGACTTGGGAGGATCATCTGATGTGTTGGTTTCCCCTGGGTCTCCTGCTTTGTGGCTTCCCTTCAGGTGTCCTCCAGCAGCCCACGGTTTGAGGCAAAGCTTAGAAGGGATCAGCTGAGCCACTGGAGCCATTTATCTTTGACAGGACAGGACGGGAGAAAGGGCAGGTGCCTGCCAGGTAAATAAACTTAATGAAGTTTGTAATAGACTGCAGAAATATCAGCCTCATGATCAAAGCAGGACTACGCCACAAGAAACTATTAATTAAGACTCTCTCACTATCTCCCTCGTCCTATTTCCTTCACTGTCGTGGTAACCGGTCTAATTGTTCCCAGCCTCTCAAGGATTCCAGGGCGGCTTTTCTTTCCCAGATTTCAAAGGGTTGTCGGGGGGTCAAGTGTCTGGTGCAATCACTGGCAAGCCCTGAGGGTCCCTATGTTCCCAGCTTTGTCCTCTGTAAGAGGGAGAGGTATCTTGTGCCAAGCGCCTGCTCCCCCATGCCCCACGCACACAATGTTCTGCCCTAGAATGTCCTTGCTGACCTTCCAAGCCTGACTTAAAATTCCTGTCTTCAGGAAGCCCTCTCTGACTCTGACCATCTGCCCTTACCCCTTACTGCCTGGTCATACTGACACTCGCTGGTCCCTACTGCTGGATCAGGGTACCAGGCTTGGGTCTGTTATTTTGACCTTGAAACTATTCCTGTAGTTGGGGCATTTGTATCTGGGCAAGGGTAACATTAAATATTCAAAATATTTAATAGCCAGTATAGTAATATAAAGCAGCACACAAGTTAACATATCAATAATTTCTAAATCTATTCCTTTTAAATGTATTATCTAATTTAAACTGCTTACCAAGTGGTGCAAGCTGTGCTACAAGTCATTCATCAAACAACTCCAACAGCATCCTATTTGTTGATTTTTTTTAAAGTTGTTGTGATCTTTTGTTTGATGCAGTTGTCACTAGCTAAATGATGGCCCTCTCTGTCTATGACTGGACATAGAGAACTGCATCAGCTCTTCCAATAATCTTCCTATTAAATTGCTAGTCCAGAGGTCCCCAGGGTCAGATCTTTGTGCAAAAGTCACACCATGGTTGGATGTGCACCTGATGCCAATGCTTACCATGTGACCTAAATCTGAGGACCTGTCTTAGATCCCCCAACAATGCTGCCGCCAACCCCGCCTACCCTACGCCCTCTTCCATGTCTCATCAACACTAGGCCACGTTGGAGAAGGGGGCGAAGGCTGCGTACACCCCCATGATTGATCTCAGTCAGCTCAGTAGCTGCCCAAGGTCCCCAGATCTGCTCCCCACTGTTCTCAGACCTCATTATCCACCATTGTGGCCACCTCTGGGCAACATCAAATGGTGGCTGAACAACTTATACTATTTACCAACTAGCATGGAAGTGGCTTAATATTTCAACAACTGGTTTGCTTTACGGACGCGTTCACATATCCTGCTTTCCCATGTACCCTGTCACCCCACTAAGAGCAGGTGTTCTAGAAAGCATCTGCCCCTTTCAAAAGAGAAAGCAAGTCTGCAAAGGGTCCCGAGATAGCAAAAAATGACAATGCTGTTTTGCCAGCCCATCGGGTCTCAAAAATGATCCCCACATTCTCTGTCCCCCAACACATCTCTGGACAAGTGGGGAATCCAGTCTCCATTCTCTACTCCCCGAGTATACATCTCCCCATGAAGCACCAACCAATTAATATATTCTGATTTAGGAATATATTATAATATAATATAATAGTCCCATGGTTCTCTTCCTGAAAGTGTCAGAGGTAATCAGAGGGGCCCACAGACAGGCGCAGCCTCAGTTCCTGTGTAAATTTCTACCTGCTCAGGAGATTTATAGAGACAGATGGCTACATGGGGGTGGGAGGGGTGAGAGCCAGTAGCAGAAAGGATGACTTACTATTGCTGTCGACACAGGCAGGCCCTTGTTGTTGGAAATGGCTTTCTTGTTGCCTCATTGGTTGAAGCCTCAACAAATGTAGAAAGATGAACTGAGGGTCTCATCAGGGGCTGAGGGTTTCTAAGGCAGAGATCATTAGCAAGAATAATTCTTCTCCATGCAAAGTATTTATCATCCCTGCCCTTGGCAGGAGCTGGTGGATCTAGTAGTTCCAGAGAAGAACAGTGGCAGAGGTCGGTCAGGATGTGAATGACAATTGCCAAATCCAAAGTTATTATTGCCTGCTCTCCTGCCCTCACCGCCTTCCTGAGAAAAGTTGGCCTGTTCAATTAGCTTAATGACATGGTGGGAGATGGTATTTTCAAACAGTGAAAACAGCTGGGCTGCGATCGCTATAGTTTCTGGCATGAAGCATGTCTGGCAGCCTCAACTATGGCACAGGGACCTTATCAGCATGACACACATTTTGGGAAATGCTATAATTCAGCATCGACACCTCGATCAATAGTGTCATTTTGAGCTGTCTTCCCAGAGAAACAAAGTATTAGCCTCAAACAGCTCAGCAGTCTCTGCAGTGGCAGTGGGTACTTGTCCCTATCCCCCATTCTGGTTCTGCTGGTTGCTATGTGTGGCTCTGCCATCTACTGCACACACTGTCTGAGTGCGAGCTCTGAAGTCAGGCACGGGCTCAAGTCCTGCTCTACCACTCAATCCCAGTGTAATCCTGGGCAAGTTACTTAATTATTCACCTTCCTCCTCTTAAGAAATGATACTGACAATCAAGTGTTATGGGTGTAAAACCATAAAGAGAATGTATATCACGAGTTCTGGTCCCCGCCTGGTGTACTGGAAATTTCCCCTAAGTGTTAGCTGTTGGAGCTGTCCTCTCTTCTCTCTCCTTTTCTTTTATTCTGCTCTCTTTTTGTCTGTGTCTCTGTCTCTGTGTACCCATCGCCAAACCTTTCTTAGTATCTGTCTCTGCTTTGGTCTTTGTCAGTTTCTGCTTTTAGTTCCTCTCTCTCTCCTCTGTGCTCTCTGGGTCTCTTCGTCTCGGCCTTCATTTCTTACTCTATCCCTCTCCTTGGCTATTTAATATTTCCTGGAAGCTTAGACTTGAGGCATTATGGTATCAGAGGGTTTTCAAGTCTTGTGCAGGGAAAATGAACTCTCCTGAATGGTGATCACCATAGGATCAGTGAAGCTCGAACTGTGAAATCTAGAGTTTACTATTTAATTATCTTGCTTGATGCTGTGCCAACTTGACTGGGCTGGCAAAGCAACCTGCCAGTCAGGAGCCATTCTCCACCTTCCCATTGAACATGGAGATGCAGCTGGGTGCTAAAAATAGGCATCAGGAGGCTGGGGCAGCTTAGAGCAGGGGACAAGCTAAAAATACACTTCTGACAATGCGGCCTTCCTGTGCGCCACAGACTGCAGGCTGGCAGGGGCATGGGGCTTCAGGAACCCTGGGATCTGCAGCTGCGTGGCCCCAGCTGGGCAGGGGGAGGATGGGGCAGAAGGAACACAGGCAGACGCTCGAGGCTGGCAGGTCCATCAGTAACTTGGGAGGCACACAGCAGGCTACAGAGTCAGTCACAGAAGCTGTGAGGCTGCAGAGCACACTTAGGCAGTGAGATGGTTTATGGCTGCCACCCCCAGAGCCAGTGAGAAGGGAGGTCAGCAGTGGGCACCTGGGTACATCCAAGGCTCCTTTGGCTTTGTCTCTTCACTCTGGCCTCCGTGATTCCCCCCGAAGACTACAACTGCATTCACTCTTTCCTTCTAAGCTCTTCTATTCCACCCACAGATGCCTCCTAGTCCCCAGAAGGGAGTGGTTTCCTGCCCTTCAACCTAGCCCCCAATCACGCAGTCACCCAGAGCTGCCATCCTCTCCAATAGAGAAGACAGACATTTATCTTCGCTGAGCTCTGACTCTGGAAATCGCAGCAATCCTGGAGGTTGGTATTATTATTTTCTTCAAATTACAGATGAGGAAACTGAGGCTCAGGGAAGCACAGTAAGTTGCCTGAAGTCTCGCAGCGAGTCAGTGAGAGACCAGATTTGAATCTCTTTTTGTCTGACTGTAACTTCTCTGCTCTGTCCTCTACATCAGTGGCTCTCAGCTGAGGGTGGTTTTGCCCCACAAGGGACCCTTGACAATGTCTGGAAATAGTTTTGGCTATTATAACTATGGGAGGGATTGCTATACTGGCTTCTAGTGGATAGGAGCCAGAAACACTGCTAAACATTCTACATTAACAGCCCCCCAAACCCCCGCCACAAGAAAAAGTTGCTAGCCCCAAATGTCGAGAGTGCTGAGATTGGGAAGTCTCTGGTCTTCATCATGCTGCATCAGTGCCTTGAAGCAAGTGGTTGTCAAACTTGGATCACGTCAGAATTACCTAGGGAGATTGTTAAATCAGAGACTTGAACCCCACTCCCAGACGCTCACATTCACTGAGTCTGTGGAAGCCATCCTCCACCCTTCACCCTCATTCCAGGAAGTGCCCACTTAGATATTCCGTGTTTCCACTGGGAAACACTTTCCAAGAAAAGGGTGCAAAGGGGCAGATGTCAGGTCCCCGTCAGCTGCAAATGGACCCCTGACACAAGGTGAACACTTGGAAAACATTCCCTTAGAGGAACCAAGGAACCAGGTAGCCACAAAAGGTAAAACTCCTGTGGCCCAGAGCGCCAATTTTGTGGCCTCCCTCACCAGCATATCAATTGCCTGACAAATTGCTTACCTTGGCTCATGGTCAATGGAAGTGTGAATCAGTATGTCCTGCTCCCAACTCTTCTTCTGATACAAGCAAGGTGATACATAGCACAGATGGGACTGTTTGGATTAGCAGCTAAAGTAAGAATGAGTGAAACCACAGGTGCATTGTCAAGATTAATATGCAGGCAGCTTCAGAATTGGAATGGTACCAGGTAACATCATGCCTCAATAGGAAGAGTAATAGGAATTGACTTGAGACAAAGGGGAAACAAATGGAAAGTGACAAGCACAAAGGGGAGCAGCAAGAACCAAGGGGCTGAGCAACTAAGAATTCCATACGGCCCATCACGCAGCCTGCGCCCCTTGGTTGTTTCTTCCCCATCATCCAGGAAAATTCCCCAGGACTAGGCTCCTAAGCATCTGGATAGACAAAGCACTCTGCACCATGTCAATAACACCTCCACTATTGTCAATTTGGTTCAACAGATGTTTACCTCAGGCAGGGAAGATAAATGAGACACCATTGTAGGAAAGAAAAGCCAGGTGCTCTGAGTATCTTTACTTCATAGGAATCACAATTAGGAGTGTGAGCAGAGGTCTGAGTCAGGCCTGCCCTTCCTTCCTTCCTTCCTTCCTTCCTTCCTTCCTTCCTTCCTTCCTTCCTTCCTTCCTTCCTTCCTTCCTTCCTTCCTTCTCACTCCTTCCCTCCCTCTCTTTCTCCTTCCTTCCCTGCCTGCCTTCTGAGAACATGCAACTGTGGGGGCCCTGGTGGAAAGCACCCTCCATCCAGACTGCTAGAGTATCCCTAAGCAAGGCTTATGGGGATGGATTTTTATTTTGTGATTTGGGTTAGTGGCTGCTTTGCCTTTGTCTCTGCTGCTCAGATGGCAGGAACTTAGAGGTCCAGCAGGGCTCTATTAATTGGAGAATGCTACTGGATAAAGATAGGTGATCCTCAGAATCAAGAAGAAAATGAGTTTATACCCACAGGAAGAAGAATATTTTTAACTGTCAGGCTGACAAACTGGGAAATCTTGACGACCCAGAATTGGTGTGGGAGCAGGATTATACCAAATAGCTCTGATGTAGATCCTGCTTGCCGTAAATTTCTACTATCTGCCAGGCTACAGTAAGCGTTCAATAAATATCTGTTGAATGAGCAACTAAGCCCTCATTACACCAATGGAGATAAAGAATGGCAAGCCCTTTTCTTATAGCACACTTTCCATTGTGTTCTTTTTATTCTCATATCAGCTGTTTTATACATCATTGAAATCTAGAGAGATACCCAGATACCCAGACTCTTACAAATGTAAGACTCCCAACATGCACGGTGTCCAATTTATAGAGTAGCTTCCCAGCCTTGTCAGTATCTGCTGCTCATGGTAAATGTGTAGATTTGGTCTCAAGTTCCAATTCCTGTGGCTTCAGGTGATGGGGCTAGGCATGGATCCAACTCAAGCTGGGCCATTAATGCATGTAACAGATTTTTATTGAACTTCTAGGAATGCAAGCCGTAGTGCCAAACAGGAAAGATACAAAAATGAGCAAAAAAGATGATCTCTTTTCATCTAAACCATATCCTACATTCAGAGAATGGCATCAGTCAAATCATAATAAAACTACAAAATTTAGCTGTGATTAATTGAGTACCCTGGATGACTGTTACAGGACAAGATGTGATGGCTTGATAAAGTTGACGTAACGTAAGTTGAGGCAGCAAGAAAGTTTTCCCTTGAAGAAGTGACGTTTTAGCTCAGAGCAGATGGATAAGTAGAATTTAAAGATGGTGGAGTGAGTGCGTGTAGTTTTCTGGGGAGAGGCTTAAAATGATTCATCTCTGTGTCCCCGCTCAAATCTCATCTTCAATTGTAATCCCCAGGTGACAGGAGAGGGACCTGGTGGGAGGTGATTGAATCATGGGAGTAGTTTCCTCCATGCTGTTCTTGTGATAGTGAGCAACTTCCCATGAGATCTGATGGTTTAAAAGTGTGTGGCAGTTCCCCCTTCAAGCTCTCTCTCTCTCTTCTCCTGCCACCATGTAAGATTTGCCTTGCTTCCTCTTCCCCTTCCACCAAGATTGTAAGTTTCCTGAGGCCTCCTCAGCCATATGGAACTGTGAGTCAATTAAACCTCTTTACAAATTACCCAGTCTCAGGTAATTCTTTATAGCAGTGTGAAAATGGACTAATACAGAAAATTGATGCTGGAAGAGTGGGGTACTGCTATAAAGATATCTGAAAATGTGGAAGCAACTCTGGAACTGGGTAACGGGCAGAGGTTGGAAGAGTTTGGAGGGCTTGGGAGAAAACAGGAAGATGTGGGAAAGTTTGGAAATTCCTACTGACTATTGAATGGTTTTGACCACAATCCTGATAGTGATACAGACAATGAACTTAGGCTGAGATGGTATCAGATGGAGATTAGGAACTTATTGGGAACTGGAATAAAGGTCACTCTTTCTATGCTTTAGCAAAGAGACTGGCAGCATTTTGCCTCTGCCCTAGAGATATGTGGAACTTTGAACTTGAGAGAGATAATTTAAGGTATCTAGAGGAAGAAATAACTAACCAGCAAAGCATTCAAGATGTTAACTGGCTGTTTCTAACAGCATATACTCATACACACTCACAAAGAGATGATCTGAAATTGAAACTTATGTTCAAAAAGGAAGCAGAACATAAAAATTTGGAAAATTTGCAGCCTGACCATGCCGTAGAAAAGAAAAACCAATTTTCTGGGGAGAAATTCAAGCTGGCTGCAGACATTTGCAAAAGCAACAAGGCACCAAATGTTAATAGCCACGATAATGGGGAAAATGTCTACAGGGCATTTCAGAGATCTTCACAGCAGCCCTTCCCATCACAGGCCCAGAAAACTAGGAGGGAAAAATGGTTTCATGGGCTGGGCCCAGAACCCCACTATTATGTGTAGCCTCAGAATATGGCACCCTGTGTTCCAGCCACTCCAACTCCAGCCATGGTTAAAAGAGGCCAAGGTACAGCTTGGGTCATTACTTCAGAGGGTACAAGCCCCAAGCATTGATAGCTTCCATATGTGTTGGGCCTATGAGTACACAGAAGACAAGAGTTGAGGTTTGGGAAGCTCCATCTAGATTTCAGATGATGCATGGAAACACCTGGATATCCAGGCAGAAGTCAGCTGCAGGGGTAAAGCCCTCATGGAGGACCTCTACTAGGTCAAGCAGAGGGGAAATTTGGGGTTAGAGTTCCTACACAGAGTCCACTAGAAAACTGCCTAGTGGAGCTATAAGAAGAAGGCTACCATCCTCCAGACCCCAGAATGGTAGATCTACCTTGCACCATGCACCTAGAAAAGCCATGGGCACTCAATGCCAGCTGTGAAAGCAGCCATGGGGGCTGCACCCTGCAGAGTCACAGGGGTGGAGCTTCCCAAGGCCTTGGGAGCCCACCCCTTGCCTCAGCATGCCCTTGACGTGAGACATGGAATCAAAGGAGATTATTTCGGAGCTTTAAGATTTAATAGTTGCCCTCCGGATTTAATAGTTGCCCTCTGGATTTTGGACTCACATGGGGCCTGTAGCCCCTTGGTTTTGGCCAACTTCTCCCTTTTTGAATGGGAACATTTACCCAATGCCTGTACTCCCATTGTATCTTGGAAGTAAATAGCTTGCTTTTGGTTTACAGGCTCCTAGGCAGAAGGGACTTGTCTCAGGTGAGACTTTGAACTTGGACATTTGAGTTAATGCTGGAATAAGTTAACACTTTGAGGGACTGTTTGGAAGGCATGAGTGGTGTTGAAATGTGAGAAGAGCATTAGATTTGGGAGACTGCAGGATCAGAATGATATGGTTTGGCTCTGTGTCCCTACCCAAATCTCATCTCAAATTGCAATTGCCTCATGTCAGGGGAGGGATCTGGTGGGAGGTGATTGGGTCACAGGCATGGTTTTCTCCATGTTGTTCTCGTGATAGTGAGTGACTTCTCATAAGATTTGATGGTTTAAAAGTGTGTGGCAGTTCCCCCTTCATGCACTGTCTCTCTCTTTCCTGCCGCAATGTAAGATGTGCCTGGCTTCCCCTTCCCCTTCCACCATGATTGTAAGTTTCCTGAGGCCTCCCCAGCCATGTGGAACTGTGAGTCAATTAAGCCTCTTTTCTTTATAAATTACCCAGTCTCAGGTAGTTCTTTATAGCAATGTGAAAAAGGACTAATACGAGGCCCAATATTGGAGGGAGCTTTCTAATTTTAAGAAATTGAAAACAAAGGCCAGCCAGGGGTGAGGAGAGAGAGAGAAAGCCAGTATGAGTTACAAACACAGATGATTTAACAGTACACCTTCATGAGTGGTTGCCAAGAAACTTTTTTCCACTGAGTTTGTCCTCAACAGCCTTGACTAAACAAAAGCCAGTGTAGCGGAAATGGGAGAATAAAGAGTGGGCCAAAGATGATATTGAAGAGACAGGTGGGACAGAAAAGACAGGATGTCCAGGATTTAGGATTTTATTCCAATCCCAGGATGAATCTTAAATCTATCTTCATTTACGCAATGAAGAGGCTTGATCAGGTTTGCATTTAAAAAAATAAATTCTTCTGGCCCAATATAGAGAATGGTCAGCATATTAGAGAGAGTGTAAAAGTGGTATGGAGATACTCATTAAGAAGCTATCATATTAATCTAGGCAACCTAATAGCTTGAACTAAGGAAGTGTCAAGGAAGATAGAGAGAAACGATATTTAGGAAGTAAAATATATAAATTTGATGATGGATTAGGTGTAAGGAATGGAGGAAGGGAAAATGTCAAGGACAATGACAATAAGGATATCCACCCATGGAAGGGAAAATGTCAAGGACAATGACAGACAGCTCACTCTTGAATGGATAAGGATGTGTAAACACTAGAAAACTACCTAATTGGGTGGGGTGGGAGTGGGGAGGAAGGTGAGTGGAGAGAGTGTGAGCTTTGTTTTGCATATATAAAATTAGAAGTGTCTTTGAAATTTAAAAAAATAATGGAGCAATCAAGTAGGCCAGTGGATGTATGGGTGTTGAGTTCAGAAGGAATGTCTAGGATGGTTTATAAATTTGGGAATCATCAGTGTGGTCACTGAAGCCATGGGAATGGATGAGGTCACCAAGAGAGTTAGTATAGAACAAGAACAAAAGAGGCAAAGGTGGATACATCTGCAAAGGACTGAAGGGGTGCCAAGACGGGAGGAAAACCAGGCAAGTAGTACCAATTGAATTCTCTCCCTGACAGGTTTGAGTTAGGACCCAGAGATTAACATTAATTGGTTTTGAGCACCAGCACTAAAGGAGCATGGGTAGCAGGGCAGGGAGGGGGCATTTCTGCCACGTGCACGCAGTGCCTAGAATGCTGGTCTTCAGGGAACAATGAAGGGGCAGAGCAGAAGCAGAGAAAAGAGGCCATACACCACACAGCCCAGACAGATAGGGGCTGGGCCTCCAGCTCCTCACCTTCCTTAAGCTCCATGGTCAAGGAGATACCTATGTGTCCTTCCTGTGAGCCCACTTTTCACCATGGGCTTGTTTGAGTGTTGTTTTTCTTGATGGTGAAGGATGAAGTCAGGAGAGAGCAAGCCTGTGTTGGAGGTAGGAAGCGGATGGTCCCGAGCAGGGCAGGCACAGGTAGAGCCCAGAGAGTGAGAGAAAGACAGATCTATGGGGCACCACAAGCTTGGCACTTGCGCACAGTCTCAACTGAACTTCATTGCAACCCTAAAAGACAAGAATTCTTACCCTCCAATGTAGGTGAGAACACAGAGGCTTAGGGACTTTCTCAGGGTCACAACACTAGTACTCAAGGATAAGACTAATAACTAATCCTTCTGATGTCTAGTGCAAGACAGTAGTTATACAGAGGAGAGAAAAGAGTGACTGTTTTGTAAGGGTCTGTAAGGAGAAATAATTAGGAACCAATATAGGTATATTAATTAGTTATTAATGGAATAAAAATGGCTCCTGGGAAGGATGACTTGAATTGCTATGATAAGCATGAATTAAAGAGGGAAGCTGGAGATCGGGAAGTTTATTCCAATATCTAGTCCTAGTAGGAAGTGGCAGCGTCTCCTGACCCTACCACAGTGGGCAGGGGTGGAGAAAGCAGAGAAGGATCAAATCAAGCCCCTTCATAGGCTCAGAGTGAAATAAAGCTTTCAAAGACAGGGAAAGAACCTCTTCAAGTAATGAATGAGCTGATTTGCTTGGACCTATTTTAGGTCTCAGTGACCTTACAGCTCCTCACACCCTAGGCGTGTTGCTCTTTGGTTCCCACTCACCTGTGGATGGAGGGTGATGAGAAAAGGAAGAGGCTGGTTTGGGAGAGGGAGACTAAGGTGATCAGGAAAGCTACCAATGTCCCCACAAACCAGGGGTGCACAAGGTGCACAAGGAACAGGGAGAGTGACCTGGGACACCTATGCTAATGCTCCTTGGATTGGGTACTAGATTCTGAGAATGAGGGGCTGCCCTGAAAATGGGAGTCTGAGTTAAGAGTGGGAGAAATGAGCTTGGAATATGGGGTGATCTGGCAAGGAAGGGTGATGCAAGGAAGGGGTCACTGTTGATTCTGGAGCATCCTTGAATAGGGGGACTTGCTGGGAAGGGGAGAATGAGATCTGGGCATGTAGGGCTGCTCTAGGAAGGTGGAGACTATGGGAAATAGGAACCGGAAAGAGATGTTCTGGGAACAGGGCCGTACTGGAACGGAGCTTAGTGCAAGGAGTTGGAAAGCTAGTGAATGTAGGAGGCCTCAAGCCTATCCACGACAAAAACTGCTTTCCTGAACTGATTTGGCAGGGATATTCCTTTTCAAAGAAAGATTGTCTCCATGGTAAGTGTGAGGAAGGGACCTGTAGAGGGGTCTGCACCTGCCTCAGTGCTGATGAATGGGCTGCGATCAGGCCAAGGGCTTGCAAGTATTTTCCATCAGATAGAAAAACCCTGTCATCTCATTCTCCATTTTATTTCATTCCATTTCACCTCATATTTCACTTAATGGGAGCTGTCAAGGAGACTCTTTGATTTTTTTCCCCCCTCCTTCTCCAGCAGCTTATGGAGTCTGTCAGCCTGAGACATGGGTCTTTGGAAGACCCACAGTGAAATAAATTGTAAAAGCTTTGAGTTTTAGGGTGTGTGTCCATGTGCATTTCTGTGACTGCAGGCTTGTCTGTGCTCACCTGTGCACCTGAGCATGCATGCATGTGTCAGCATGGGTGTGTGTGACAAAACTGAATCCATGTGGAACAAGGAGATGAATGTATGGGTTTGAGTTCTGCCTCTGATATTTAGCATCCCTGTGCAACCTGAGCCTCAATGGCCTCACTTGTAAAATGAATAAAATAATACAGTCCCTTCAGGGGTTTGTGTCACAGGCACATAAATACAGTCTGTGATCAATACGTGCTACTGATAAGTACAACCACCACCTGTGTCCTTGAGGGGTTCTTCCTGATCCAACCTGAGTTCAGTGGGGTCTGGTTTGATGCTGCCTCCTCTGAAATGCTGGACCCCCAATGCCTTGATCCTCTCAGAGCCATCATGCCAGTTCCTGATCTTAGCCCAGCTCCATTGACTGCCTCCTCCACCCCTGCCCACAGGCCAGAGAAAGTCAGCAAACACATTTTATTGGAGAACTTCTAGAGTTATTCACCTAGTCGCTCGACAAATACCTATTGAGCATTTATTATTGACGAGACTCTTTCCTGACTCTGGGCAAACAGCGTTGAATAAAACAAAGGCCCTGTGCACAAGGAACTTTCTAACAAGTTCAATATTTAGAGTTTAAGATAAAGAGTATTATGGTAGGTCCAAGCCTGTGGATGATAGCAGTACAGAGGAGGGCTCCTGACCTCAAACTGACCCCTGAAGCAGGGGAGGGAGTTGGCCATGTGAAGGGAACATGTGCGAGGACCCTCAGGCTTTCAACTGCTCTGCAAATCTTTAAGCCCTCTTTTGAGATCCCCCAAGTCTGTCCCCTAATTTCTCTTCCATATTTTTATCACATGACTCAAGTTGCTTTCATAATCTCCAGATCTTCCTCCTCCATCAGTCCAGTCCATGACCACTGGGTTAATCCTCCCAAAGCATTGATACAATTAGGTCACTCACTGCTCAAACATTCCCATTGCACACAGAATGAAGTTCCACCCCCCTAACCTGGCTTCAAGACCCTCCACAAACAATGCTTCCAACTTCCTATCCCACAGTACCCAAATACTGGGTCAATCAAAGCTCATTGCCAGTCTTTGCAAATACTGTGTTCTTTCCCCTTCTCTATCATTACTCCCTGCTCTTCCATATGCGAGGAAAGTCCTACCTGCCGCCACATCATGTTTTCCCCTTTGGGGATCACGGGCACGCTTTGAGTCCTTGCTAAGATTCCACTGTCTCAGGATGCCTTCTAGAATCCCCTACCCGACATGCGAAGCAGATTTTCCCTTATCTATTGGATCAGGTGACCAAGAAAGTTCAATATTGGACCCCACCACACACAGACAAAAGGGACTGTTTTCATATCAGGGAAAAGAAGAAACAATCATGGAACTTTGGGTATCAAGATCAACGGCAGGGTGGGCATAGGAGGCTGAGGTGCTCATAAACATCAGTTCACCTAGGTTGCTGTGAACATTGACTCATGACAGAATAAATGCACATGCTTATATCTATTTCTTCTCAAAATGCCAAATTTCTAAAATGACTACAAATTATTTTTAAAATATAAATTCACAAAGACAAAGATCGTGGAAGTAGAGACCATAGTAAATGAGAAATGTCACATAATCTTTGAACCTGGAAAGCAGACGGAAAAAAACTGATTTCCCAGGACAGTGAAACCTAAGTTCCACGGTGAGGAAGCAACAAGAGGCAAGTTGATCCCCACTCACATCAAATGCCTCCTACGCATCACTTCACAACCTCCTGGTCTTACCTTTTGCCACTTACTCCTTACCATGTATTATGTCATAACCAGCTGTGCGTGGGATCTAAACAGATTCATGCAGGCACCAGTCACCAGTACTTCACCTCATGTTTGCGCTGCCCTGCAGCTTCCCTGTTGACACTACGGGACTCATTCAGTGCCCATCCTGCACAACCCAGAACTGCAGAGAAGTTAACTCCCTTTAGGTGAACTTTTGACCAGTGTGATCATGGGACTAGTAAGTAAATTCATCCCTCTTCCTTCCCTCACATAGATTATACCAAGGTGCAGTCATATTTAAAAGCCACCGACTCCACTGCAGCAGTCAGTGGCTCTTTAACTGAGTGATGGCCAGCACAGGAACACATTTTGTGTTTGCTCTCCTTTACCCCTGTCTTACTCCCATTTTCCCTTACTCCTTTGTCCCTGGGATTGAGCTGCCTAATATAATGCAGTACATAAAGGCTATGCTTTCCTAATCATGCTGAGATACCACCAGAAAGCCAGAAAAAGAATCAAGCCTAGATAGCCTCCAGAGATCTCTGAAGGCAAGTGTGAGGGATGGGGCTAAAAACAGGAGGGTCTTTTAAAATCTATATAAGAAGTTTACACTCTCAGATCCCCTTCCAGTCCAAGATGCCAGGCAACCGCACCTCTACCACCCTGCGTAAGCCTTGAGTAAAGTTTGTGCATTGGAGAAGCTTATTTATCTATTTTCTTTTTCAGAGACAGGGACTCGCTCTGTCGCCCAGGCCGAGTGCAGTGGCGAGATCATAGCTCACTGTAACCTCAAACTTCTGGGCACAAACAATCCTCCTGCCTCAGCCTCCTAAGTAGCTAGGACTACACGTGTGTACCATGACACCCAGCTAATTTTTAAATTGTTTTGTAGAGATAGGGTCTTGCTACATTGTCCAAGCTGGTCCCAAACCCCTGGCTTCAAGCGATACTCCCACTTCAGCCTCCCAAGTCGGTATCCTCAAATTCGAACTCTTATTGAAACTCTTGGCCTGGAAAAGTTTCAATAAGACTTTGAACTTGAGGATACCAGACACCACTGAGGTCAGGGCTGAGTAATCTTACTGAAAACATGGAGACTGAGCATCTACATATTAGAAAACAGAGTCCAAAGAAACAAATAAAGACAATAAACTTGAAGGAAACAGAGACAATGTATACAACAGAAAAGAACTATTTTAAAACAATTTCCCAAAAAATAAGATATTGCATCCGTGAAACAAGAGCAGAGTACTATAAAAAATTGAAAGCACAGGAGAATTTTTGGAAATTAAAAATATAGTAGCATAAATAAAATTTTAATAGATTGGGGACGAAGTGAGGAATTGTTTTGATAGTGAAACAAGAAGACAAACAGATGGAAAGTTTTCTTTTTTAGAAGTGGGGAATCAATCTAGAGGTCCAATATCCAGCTACTGGAACTTCCGGAGAAAGAATGAGAGGATAGAGAATGAGCCTAATATAATGAGTTTTTAAAGAACCACACAAGACACATGCTCATGAAATTTTAGAACAAAGATAAAGAGAAAAACTTCAGAGGGAAAAATACATTTAAAAAATCAGATAACAATATGGCATTTGATACATCTACAAAAATATTAGAAGCTAGGAGATAATAAACCATTATCTTTAACATTCCAAGAGAAAAAACAAATTGCATCTAACCTGGAATTCAATAGCCTAGCAAACTTTCTCTTACTCTGTCTTACATGTCCAGCAAGGTCTAGAAAAAGGATGATCTACCATGAATCTTTCTCAGGAAGCTCCATCAAAATGAAAAACAGGCAGGGCATGGTGGCTCACACCTGTAATTCCAGCACTTTGGGAAGCCGAGGTGGGTGGATCACTTGAGGTCAGGAGTTCAAGACCAGCCTGGGCAACATGGTGAAACCCTGTCTCCACTAAAATACAAAAAAAATTAGCTAGGTGTGGTGGCACGTGCCTGTAATCCCAGCTACTCGGGAGGCTGAGGTGGAAGAATCACTCGAACCTGGGAGACAGAGGTTGCAGTGAACTCAGATCGTGCCACTGTACTCCAGCCTGGGGGACAGAGTGAGATTCTCTCAAAAAAAAAAAAAAAAAAAAGCCACAAATAAATCAAAAGAAAAAGATAACAAGTCCAGGAAACAGAAGATCTAAACAGTTCAAAGGCATGATTTCTTGGGATGACAGTGAAGGGAAATGCCAAGGTCATAGCAGTATAGTGAACCTTGGAGGGTGAGCAACCCAGGGACAAGGCTGGCTGAAGGCTCCTGGCAGATATTAGTCCTAGGAAGAACTCATTAGGACACAAAGACTACCTCATGTGCTCAACTTTACTGAGGGGAGTTTGATAATTTTGTTAAGGAGTCTGAAGATGAATTATTTATATATTACATATTAAGCAAACAACCAAAATGAGTAAAGATTGATCCCAGTGAAAACAAAAAATTATTCAAGAATGGAAATGTAATCATTACAGCTTGACTGTTAACATTTGCATAGCAACAATAACAGATACACTATTTAATCAAAATTATTAAATAACTATATTAGAAAGATTGGGGGAAGGAAATATTTATGGTAGGGTGGGTGGAGGGAGAGAGGGTAGTGGAAGATCTAATTCTCCTCTTCTGTGTTGGGAAGGCAATAAATAATAAGTAAAAAGTTTTAAATCCAGAATTGGTTACACGTGTACATTATTTAGAAATAAAAATGTAATTATCAAGAGAAATAGAAAAAGTTGGATGTGTTTGCCTTTGGGAAATGGGACACAGCGTTAGGAGGAATAGGAGAAGCAACTGCTTTCTTCTGTTATTAATCTTGTGAATTCCGTTTGACTTTTAAAACTATGTACATTGTTACTCTGATTAGAGGTGGGAGGTGGGCAGGCTGGGTATGAGAATTATAGCAGTATGTTAAATGGAATTTTTTTTTATTGTCTTGGAATTTGAGCTGAGGCTTCAAAGCTGAGAAAAATGATGGTGAAATGCCCACACATTCTAAGAGAGTGCTTAGACACATCTCATCTTCAGGGTTTATGCAGGAAAATTCCATCTGTGACCCTCACCCCATCACCTGCTTCAGTCCCATAAATAAGAGCAGGTAAATCAAGGACGGTTCAGAGAGTAGATTTCCTGCGACTTGTTACCTTAGTAAGGAGTCCTGTCCCCCACCTCAGTCTTGCAGAGAATCATGTTTAGAAAGTGCAGGCCGTCTGCAATGAGCAGAAGGAAACCTTCACTCCATAAGGCTGAAGCAAAGCAGGGAAAGAGCTTCTGGAGAACCTAAACTACATCTGTGGAGTTTGAGGGGCACAGAGACTAGGGACTGGCATCTGATCCTCACCTGGCAGCAGAAGGTCAGGCCTGGCTGGAGCTGCCTGTCAGAGCTACCTGGGGGCCCGAGTCTAGTGGGGCTTTCCCTGGGACAAGCAGATGTCACAATAAGAGCCAGACTAGAGTTATCTTAAGAAGAACCTGTCCTAAAGGACGGCTTGCTGGGATGAAGTGACCCCAGCAGAGAGGCTGGGGTAGGGGGCGTGACCCTACAGAAGGAGCTTAGGAGAAGTCATCGGAGGTCATCCAGAAGTCCTCATGTTAGAGAACAGCGAGGGAAACCTTTAAAAGACTCATGAAAGCACCCCATGAAGGAAAGAGCCAGCATTTGGACACCCAAAGAGCTCGCACAGATCCCTGCTACCAAACTGCAGCAGCACCAGTCTGGTTAGATGTGTCCCTCTCTCTGCTTTCTCCTCTCACCCGGCCCTGCAAGAGCCCCAGGCAGTGGCCAGTAGGGGTGATGGGATGGAATAGGGAGCGTAAGAAATAAATAGCCACCCTCCACCCCACCGCAGGCGGCTGAGCATGAGTAGGCCCTGAGTTGGGAGGAAAGAGAAAAGCTTAAATTGGATGTGAAATGAAAGTATTGATTTAGATCCACCTGGCCTTTTTAATACCTGTAAATAAAACTTCTAATATCTGAAAGTGACTGGAAAAGCTTTAGAATTTGTCCAGGGGCAGAGAAGGGTTATCCAACAGGGCAGGTTTGAAGGACAAGTGGTTATTTGCTGGTTCATTTTTTGAAAGTTACCCTATTTTTTTTTTTTTAAAGAACCAACATGTATTGACACCTACTATGTGACAGGCATATACACAGATTATCTCATTTAATCCTCACAACTGTCCTTCATGGTAGTGGTTCTTATCCCTGGTTTGCAAGTCAGGGAATTGAAGTTCAGAGAGGATGAGGTTCTCAAGATTACATAGCTAAGAGGCAAGGCCAGGCGGTGGCACACGCCTATAATGCCAGCACTTTGGGAGGCCAAGGCAGGTGGATCACAAAGTCAGGAGTTCGAGACCAGCCTGGCCAGCATGGTGAAACCCCGTCTCTACTAAAAATACAAAAATTTGCCGGTATGGTGGCATGCGCCTGTAGTCCCAGCTACTCAGGAGGATGAGGCAGGAGAATCACTTGAATCCAGAAGGCAGAGGTTGCAGTGAGCCGAGATCAGCCACTGCACTCCAGCCTGGGTGACAGAGCAAGACTCCATCTCAAAAAAAAAAAAAAAAAAAAAAGGGGGGGCCAGGAATCAGATGTAGGACATGTCCCAGAGCCCATACACATCCCAGAAAGAGTGATTCAACACCCAGGGATTGATGTCAAACAGGACTTTAAACTCCTATGAGGGCAGTAACTGACACCATCTCTCTTGGACAAGTTATTTACTCTCCCTCAGCCTCACTTGCCTCATCTCTAATGTAGGGAAATAATGCTACCTATTTCAAAGGCTTGTTATGGGGATTAAGGGAGATCATTCACACTGAGTTCAGCCTATTGCCTAGCACATAGCAAGACTTGATGAACAGTATCTACTGTTATTAAACTATACTGCACCCTGAATAAAAGATGATGAAAGGAAGCAATAATTCAGGAGTGCCTGGAATACCACAAATACTCAGTAATTGGTTGAATGAAAACTGAGTTTCTTCTCTCCTGTGAAGATACATATACTTGTATGGAATGGATTGCATTCTGCATTGTATTGTAGATATTTCATAAAAACAGAATCATAAAATCGGGCGGGATCTGGAACTCATTGAATTAGACATTTTCCTCCCTGATAGACTGTGAACTACTTAGAGATAGAGGCCATGTCTTGTACTTTATTTATTAACTTATTTATTTACGCATTCAGGAAATATATATGTAAGATCTAAGGGTAAAGTATTGCATGAGGTATTTAGAGAAAGACAGAGATTGTTAGAACTTACATCCTGCCCTCAGGAGCTTAAAACCTAAGCAAAGATGAGAATAGTGGCAGGAGCAGATGTGCAGATGGTGTCCTGGGACTGCGCAGCACATTTTACCCCATGCAGCACTCCTCACAGTGCCTGACACAGAGAGAGTATGCACCAAATGGTGTAAACCAATAGTGAACAAACGTGCCTGTGACCAGGAGAGTATGCGTGCCTAGGACAGGAGAATGAGTGACCTGAGCAGACATTGTGGGCATTCAAATTTGATGGTGCCATGGGAAACGAATGAATGGTGCGCCAAGCTCTCTGTCCCAGGTTATCTATTAAGTCCTTTCTTCCAGCCTGCTCTGTGCCCATGTTGCCCTCTGCACTGTAGAAGTTTATTGGACTCATTTGGGAGCTTGATGTTGATCTGATTAGATCATTTCCCAAATTCAAGACTGATATAATCTCTGGCCAGGGCCTTCCCCATTGTGTCAGAAGGAAGAGAGGACTGAGAGGGCTGAGGAGAGGGAGGCACGAGGAAGGTGACTGGCTCCAACTGATCAGGTGTCTTCCCTCTGGGGCCCTTCCTTTAATGGTGTTGCCTCTGGAGAAGTAGACCATGTGTGGTTCATCTTCACACTTTTTTTCTCTCACTCTAGGAGCTCAAGGATTCATGACAGCATCCACACTTACACATGCATTCACAGCATGCTCCGACAGAAGCACCCAAAAGCTCTCACAGGTAAGAGATGCCGCCCTTCACCTGGCCACTTTGCATCGCAATGGTACATCAGGGAAACATCAGCCTTCCTTCTCCAACACCCCCTACAACCATCACCACCAAAAATTGGGGCTTCCAGTGCTGGAAATTCTACACTGGCAAACACCACAAGAAGGGACCCAGCATTCAGCCTTCTCAGTCACTCATGCCTCAGGATGAGAGGGAGCAATGGATCCTTTCTGAGTGGGCAGTAGGAGACATGAAAATTGAGCAGAGAGAGAGGGTCTAACTCCATGCGGGAACAAAGGATTTGGACAAGGGCAGTTGGAGTTATCTTCTACTGTTTGGCTTAATTTCATTCAATTTCCATTGTGTTGTCCACCAACCACGTCCTAGGCATTGTTCTGAGCACCAGAGAGAAACAGGGAATATGACCCAGATCCAGAGCAACTCACAGATTAGCTGCTACCAAGTAAATAAACAAGTGGTAAGTAAACAAAAGTAATAAGTTCTACAATTGAGGCAAAGATTAGGGTGATAGCACAGCGGAGGGACAACTAAACCCAGGCCAAGAGGCAAGGGTTAGGAAAGAGAGCTTCTTAGAGATGGTACACACCACAGCTGAACCTTTAAGCTTAGAACTAAGGGTGCACCCTGCCAGTGTTTTAAAATGAAATCACCATAGGCCATTGAAATTGGACAACAATGCTTTCTGAGTCTGGACAATTTCCACTTTCTAGAGATGCAGGATGATGTAGCAGAAAGCACACAGACTCAGGTTCAGGCCCCCCGAGTTCATATACCAGCCTCAACATCCTCCAGTCAAATGGCTTGGGAAAGGTACCTAGCCTCTCTGAGCGTCAGTTTCCTCAAGGTTCTATCCACCCTGCCTGCCTCCTCAGGTTGTTGTGAAGACCTGATGAGATAACCTAGATGTAAACACACTATAAACTATTACTGTATGAGTCATTACTTTTCTCTGTTTTGGCAAATCCCTTCTTTTCTGCCTCCTTGAGTGCCAGGATGAGCTTAACAAAGGGTTTTCTTCCTTGACACACCAGCTCCAAGCTTTCTGAAGTATCCCTTGGAGCTGTCATGAGGGCCCCAAGCATCTGTTCCTGGCTCCAAACTTCAGTCTTAGGAAGCAAGACTCTCCGTGGGGAGAAGTGTAAAGTGGAGACCCAACCAGCAATGAGTTGCTTGGGGTTTGGGAGTAATGAGCATATGAGCCATGCAGCATTAATAACTGCACAATAAGGACTCTAGCAATGGTTTGGCTCAGAGTCCTCTCCCTACAAATGCCAGTGACATGCCTAAGCAATAATTATAATATTAAATATTCAGTGTTTTATTAAAATAATAATACCTTTTTTGCTCTCTGTAATCACTCATATCCTTTCTTTATACTCAGTTTATTCTGAAAATCCACTGACAAGTAGAAAATAAACAGAAGTTCCAAGATGGAAGGAGGCCAAGAGCTAGGGCTGTCTGAGCCTCCTTGATTTTGTCTCTCAGAGATGTGTCAATGTCCATGGCTTTGAGGATTACAGTCTCAGTTACATGATAGCATTTAATGGAAGAACCAAAGGTTTAACTCCCTGATGGACTGACCTTTGGCAAGAGTATGAAATACGTGAGCATTGCAAAATGGTGAAAAGTGCAATTACATTCCAGAGACTTGTGCTCAAATCCAAATACTGTCAGCTCACCTTTGGGCAGGAAAGCTGACCTCTGTGATATTCAATGTCCTATTCGTAAAATAATCACTGTCTCATCTCCCTCCTAAAGTTCTTGTGAGGACAAAATGAAATATTGGAGGTAAAACTGATCTGTCAATTGTAAATTAGTTAACAACATTGGTAAATATTATCCCACAGCTACCTCCTGTGTTGCAGTCATTTTCTTGTTCCTAGTCTGTTGCCCCAAGTACCATACTGGAGAGCCCTGTTAAAGCCTGCCCTCAGTGGACAGCTCCTCTTTTCATAAATGTAGCCCAGTTGCCTAATTTTCTTGTGTTACTAGAAAACAAAGTGGCCATTTTACTAGTTTAAGCTAATGTGTGAATAAACATTTATATTCAGGAGCTGTCAACTCCACAGGACCTGTTACTCCAAACGCACTAACTTCTAATGGAAACTCAAATTAAACTCTAATGGGCTAAAGGAAGACATGTTACAAGTGAATGGGACGTTTCTCATATTCTTCAAATTGAATATACTCAACCTGGTTGTATCACTCTCTATCCGTAAAGTCCATAGATCTTAGGCTGATATTCAGGGTCCTTCATAATTTGACTCTAACATTTCATTCCAACTTTATTTTCCACTACCTCCATGAATTCTTCCCTTTGGTCACATGCAACCTCTGGTTATTCCACATTGTATACCTCAGCTTTCTGGTCTCCATGCCTCTATTTATGCTATTGTGCTTGCCTGGAATGCCCATGCCCTCACCTCTGCAGGTCCACGTTCTACTCACTCTGTAAGACTGAGCTCAAACTCCCATTTGAAGCACAAAATATTCCCTGATTCCTCAATACAGGGATGATCTCATCTTCCTACCACAGGAAGGATGGCTCTCCTATAGCCTCCATTTTCTATGCTGTGTGATGGCTATTTGTATGCACACTTTAGCTCAAGAAGGACTTCATTCCCAAAATATACCCCTCATTGATATCTGAACTTTTGTCTGTAGGCTCTCAGTTAATCAGCATATTAATTTGTTTCTATCTGATACAAAACAAAATGGGAACCAAGGAGAATATTCAGAAGTTTCTCTGAGGGAGCCCGTGATTTCATTGAGGTGCCTAGTAGTTGATACAAACAAGAAATGCATTAGTAGAGACCAAGGAGAGCTCACCAACATTGAAACAGACCTTTCTTTGGGTTAAATATTGCCTTTCCGGAAAGTCTCTTTTAATGCACATGTATTCTTGACAGTATCTCAGTATACTTCCAACATGATGGCATGGTGGGTGACAGAGCAAGACCATGTCTGAAAGAAGGAAGGAAGGAAGGAAGGAAGGAAGGAAGGAAGGAAGGAAGGAAGGAAGGAAGGAAGGAAGGAAGGAAGGAAGGAAGGGAGAGAGAAAGAGAAAGAAAGAAAGAGAAGGAAAAAGAAAGAAAGAAAGAAAGAAAGAAAGAAAGAAAGAAAGAAAGAAAGAAAGAAAGAAAGAAAGAGAGAAAGAAAGAAAGAAAGAAAAAGAAAGAAAGGGAGAGAGAAAGAGAAAGAAAGAGAAGGAAAAAGAAAGAAAGAAAGAAAGAAAGAAGAGAAGAAAGAAAGAGAGAGAGAAAGAAAGAAAGAAAGAAAGAAAGAAAGAAAGAAAGAAAGAAAGAAAGAGAGAAAGAGAGAAAGAGAAAAAGAGAGAAAGAAAGGAAAAGGAAGGAAGGAAGGAAGGAAGGAAGGAAGGGAAAGGAAAGGGAGAAAAGAAAACAGAAAACCCAGAGAAGTGACTGGGAGATAAACTGTGGCTGGTCTGAAATACTAAACTTTCAACAGAGTCCACAGCTCCTAAGTACTCTAATATAATGGAAATGCTGCTAAGATCCTTCATTCGATGTGCAGCTTTCAGATTCTTCTAGAACCAGATCAGGCTTCTAACTACATCATAACTAGTATAAAAAGAAAAAAGTTATAATAGTGCTTTACATTTATATAATTCTGTATAGTTTACAAAGCACAATTACACATATCTTCTTTCCCTTTAGCCTGTCACACTGGAGATCCAACCACATGCTGCAAGAAGTGTGAGTTCACATTTCTTGAATAACAAAAACCAGAGGTGATATGTTGAGAGCTCCCCATCCTCATTCCCCAAGATGTCTTAGAAAAGTTTCTACATTCTTTTGGTTTCATGACTTCTACTCCACATGCCTGTGTCTCTCGTTCCATTTAGAATCAAAGAATCAAGGGAGACAGAATGGGAAAATCAGAGATGAATCAGAATCTGGTGACCTCATCAGAGAGTTGTAATACGATGATGTCAATCCAAACAATGCCACAAATTAGTGTTTATAATCTCTGGTGGCAAAACCCCACTTATTTATGTCAATTCTATGCAAATGTCCTCAGTACACTCCTACTTCATATCAGTGTGATGTCCTTGTGCAGCAATGATGGGTCTAGTCAGTCTCCAAGAAACCCCAGAAAGCCTTCAGGGCCCAGAAGGCCAAGGCTGGTGGCCAGAAGTCACAGTGCTGGGAGTTGTGGCCCCTTGTTGATTCAGTGGATGTTTCTATGTATTTTCAATAAAAATTTAAGGCAGTGATTCAACGTAGCTGCACACTAGAATCACTCATGAAACTTTTAAAACACACCAAAACCTGAAAAATATTCTTACATATTCTGACTCTGTTTTTGAGGCATGCTGCTGGTATCTGGCCTCGATATTTTTACAAGCCTCCAGGTGATTCTAAAGTGCAGCCAGTGTTGAGAACCATCACTCTAGATGTAGAGGTTCTCAAACTTTAGCAAGCACCAAAATTACCTGGAGGGTTTGTTAAAACAGATTTTAGGGCCTGATTCCATAGTTTCTGATTCAGTTGATCTGGAGTGGGAGCCAAGAATTTGCATTCACAACTGGTTCCCAGATGATGCTCATGCTGCTGACCCAGGGACTATAGTTTAAAATTCACTGCTCTAAAGTGTCACAAAGCCTTTTACTTACCTATCAAAACCAATTCACCTAAACCTTTCTATTTATAAGAAATACCCCTCACTGGCTATCAGACAGTTCTACTTATTTAGGCTTAATTATTTGCCTGACTCAGTGTGAAACAATGAAGTACAGTGAAACTCAATTTCAAGTCCTCACTCTCCCATTCCCTCTCTCTTTCCCTCCCCTCTGTGCTTTGATGGAACTTGGAGAGCAGTTTGTTTTTTAAAAATCCCAAGAAGGTCATTTCTGAAAATTTGCCTGGGAGCCCTAAACGTCTACCCAATAGTTAAGGTTGCTTCGTGCTGGGTCAGTTCTTGGCAGAGACTAATGGGCGCTGGTTTCAGCACCTCGGAGAGTGGCCTCTGAGCTGCACTCAGAGATGGAACAAGCACAATGGAACTGTAGTCATCATTCCCAGTGAAAACGAGGAAGAATAAATGGCACACAGCAATCCCTGATCTGTGAAAAATTTATAAATCCCATTAGGCAAGCATTGTAAAGTCCCTTGATATTACAAGTCCCTTAAAACTTAATGGACTTCTGATCTATTTACTTCTAGTTAGTTGCATGTGCCAATAACCACATAAAATTTTTCAGCTTTGCTTTACTTGCTTGCTTTCCTGCCCATATGCCTTTCTCCTTCTATTTCCCCTTCCCTCCCTGTCTGCTCTCTCTTCTCTATTAATGACAGCTATTTTAAGTCTATCAGGCTGTGAAAGGCTGTCTCTATCATTAAGAATAGTGCCTTGCACCCGGTAAGTGACCAATAAATAAATAATTATTGAATAAAGTATTTAGGAGAAAGTATAGCAATATCTTCAATTTATCTTGAAGTGCACCAAGACATTTAAGTGTTTCTCTAGTTTGAACACTCACCTGGAGGATTTGTTAAACCACATATCATTTTCCCACTGTAGAGTTTCTGATTCAGTTGTTCTGGGGTCTGGAGTAGGACTGAGGTGGTTTGGTAGATGATTAGAAGGAGTTCAAGACCAGCCAGGCCAACATGGTAAAACCCCATCTCTACTTAAAAAAATACAAAAACATTAGCCAGGCGTGGTGGTGGGTGCCTGTAATCCCAGCTATTCAGGAGGCTGAGGCAGGAGAATCGCTTGAACCTGGCAGGTGGAGGTTGCAGTAAGCCGAGATCGAGCCATTGTACTCCAGCCTGTGTGACAAGAGCAAAACTCTGTCTCAAAAAAAAAAAAAAAAAAAAGGATGAAGAGATTATTATGTAATAATACAAATATACTAAATTGCTAATGGCAGAACCTGAAAAGTGGGTATATAGATCTTCATTGTAAAATTATTTCAACTTTGTGTATGCTTTTAAATTTCCATAATAAAACATTGAAAAATGACAATGTAGTGTCTGAGTACCTGGCTTTAAAGAGCACAGAAATTTACAGTTCAGATCTGTGCGTTCTCTCTCTCTCTCTTCCTTCACCCCCTTCCCCCTCTGCTTCAGCAGCTTGGCTAGCAGAATCCTGGAGTGGGTGTGTGGCTCATTCAGGGACGGAGGGGCACTCCAACAACTGCCTTCTCCCAGGGACCAAGAGCTAGATAGGAAGTGCGCTAAGGGGAGGTGGTTGGGAAAGATTGGAAGCCAGCGAGCAGTTGGAGGAGCCCTATGATGGAGAGAAAGTAAACACGACTGTCCTCAGCCACCAAGAGGCAACCTGAAGCCTACCGCCTCCCTGCCTCCAGCTGTGCCATAGCAAGGATTGCACCTCTTTCCACTGTCCACCCTGCAGGTCCAGGAAAGGAGTCTCCATCTGGATGAGGTTGCATTACAAACTGTGAACCACTGCAGGACAAAGCCTATGCCACATCCAGAATGGAGCAAGTTGTCAGGCTGGAAAAGCCCTCCTGAGTTGTTTCCAAGCAAGAACAATGATCACGATGCCAAATCTGTTCCATTCTTTCCCTCCAAGAAACATGTGATTTTGGGCAACAACAAAAAAATTTGGATTAAATATAAGAAAGGCCTGTCCCAACATGTGGGTGCTCCACATATTGGCTGAGGAATCTGTGACATCTTATTTTATAAAGGCTCTCAAGCAACAGCTCTATATGAGCATGCTCCTTCCAAAGCCCATCAGCAATTTTCAGACTGTACTTCTTGCAGTATGTTAGAAAATTGTGCAAGTGGGAGAGGAAGGGGTACGGAGACTGCCTCGGGGCCTGGAAGCCTGGGCTTTGGCTCAGCTGCTTGACAAAGGTCTCCGTCTTCTCCCATTCCATTCTTTTGCTGCTGCTTCTGCACTTACCCCCACCCCACAGCCACAGGACCAGAAGCAGCCCAAACTGGAGAAAAGGAAATCAGAGCCCATGCTCCCACCTATGCCACATAAGAAAGCCCAAGTGGTTTTCTGTCATGCTTTCTCCCTGGTGCCTTTTTAATTAACTTAATGAAGCCCTTCCACTTGTGGGTGCAGAAAAAAAAAAAAGGAGATGGGAAAAAATGTGAGACTGAACAGCCCTGATGACTCAGTGCTGGAGGTTGTGTTGTACCCTGGAAATGAAGGAGGCTGGCTTTGAAGAAACAAACTATCCCTTTTACTGTATTGCTGCAGCAGCTGGCAAAGGAGACAGCTCCACACCCCTTCCCTACTGGGGCCCCTGACATCTGGATCTCCCTAGGAGCCTGTCCCAGGGGCAAAACAAACCAGAATTTGTCCTACAGGAGCAGTCATGGTGCTTCATTAGTCCTGTGACTCCAGTGTCGAGCACACAGCTTGGCATATCACAGGAGCTCAGTTGATGCTGGATCCTTTTGTGTGTAAATGTATGACAGCTTCCCATGCATTCACTCCCCTTCCCATTGTTCATTCCATCTGGATGGTAAGTTAGAGCTCCAGCCAGGGAGATGGCGAGGACCTCAGTGTGTGAGTGCTTAACACTCTCCTCACAGAGTTGTCACCCTGGCATCAACGTGCTCTCCCTACAGAGTAGGTCCCACATAGATTTTTCTCCTCTGAATTCTCTAGGAAGATATATTGATCCAGTCCAAGTGACATCAATAGACCCAGGTAACTGAATAAAACTTCTGGAGTTTGCCTTTAAATATGCATGATATAGCCTCAAGACACCACCTGGTAGCTTTGCCGCCCTCCCTTCCCCTGTTCTCAATCCACTGTGACTATTAAACATCACCTCATCTCAGCCCTAGCCTCCCCTTCCCAACCCAAGACTACTTCTTGTGCAGTCCCAGGATAATGTGAGGAGGCCGTGGGTAGAAATTAAAGGTGACAGTGAAAGGAAATGGAGGAAACCATGCAATTCCTTCCCATGTTCCAAAGCAGACCTCATCAACTACCTGATTCAAAGATTCTCAGGGCTCTGGCTACTTCTGCTCCATCTTTCACAATAAAACTATTTGAGGCCTATTTGCTCCTTAGTCTGGAGAGTGAACTCTGCCCTTCACCCTCCAATAAGTCCCATGCCTCTTTGCCTACTCAGTTTCTTCCTGGGGCTGGGACTGGCACTGACATGAGCTCCAAAAGAGGTGGTTTGATTCTCCTTGGACCCTACCCAGCCCCCACTGTGACTCTTTGGGACTGCTATATCATTTTCCCTCCTTAGGGATCCACAGGATGTATGTTCACATAGACCACTTTGCCACCTACAAGTCCTGTGACCTAAAGCAATGTTCTATGCCATAGATCCCTTCCTTAACATGGAAATAATAATACCTACCTCATAGGGATTAACTGAGATTAAATACATGAGGTGTTTAACTTACTGCCTGGTATACAGCATTAGTGGTAAAAATAACAGCTTCCCCCTCCTGAGCACTTATTATACATTAGGCAGTGCTTACATTAATCACTCCAATCCTCTTGACCACCCTGCGAGATAATTGTCAGAGCCATTTCACAGATGTGGAAACTCAGATATAGAGAGCAAAGTAATTTGCCCCAAACCCACAACTAGTCAGTGAGAGAGCTGGGATTTGAATCCAGTTCTTTTTTACTCCACGGCTTGTGTTCCTAACTACTGGACCTATTCAAAATACATATTACTTCCCTTCTCCCTTTCTACTCATCTCTCCCCACAACTACCACCTCACTGTGGAGTTTTTTGTCAAGATGCAAGGTTTGACAGTGAGGGTCAACAAATTTTCTAAAAAGGGCAAAATAGTAAGTATTTTTAGCTGTGTGGGCCATATAGTCTCTGTTACAATTACAGTCATGTGCTGTCTAATGACACACTTCAGTCAACATCAGGTCACGCATAGGATGGCAGTCCTATAAGATTATAATACTTTTTATATGCCTTATATTTATATTATATACTTTTTATGTGCCTTTTCTATGTTTAGGTACACAAATACTCACCTTTGTGTTACAGCTTTCTAGAGTATTCAGAACAGTAACATGCTGTGTAGGAGCAATAGGCTATACCATACAGCCTAGGTGTACAGTAGGCTATATATCTAGGTTTGTGTAAGTACACTTTCTGATGTTCACACAATGAGGAAATTGCCTAACATTTCTCAAACTTTATCCCCATCGTGATTCATGACTCTACTGACCTTTGCCAGTGTAGTATGAAGGGAGGCACAGACAATAGGTAAATGAATGGGCATGGCTACATTCTAATAAAACTTTATTGACTAAAGCAGTTGGCTAGATTTGGCCCAAGGGCCATAGTTTGCTGGCCCCTGCTCTAGAGTAACAGCACAGCTCTAGAGGAAACAGACTTACAATAGAGAGTACCTGACAAACTGTGGATGCTCGGTAAGTACTTGTGGGTTGATTTTGAGGTCATTTTGTCCATCTTGTTGAATCCAGGTGGTAGCACCAATAGCCAGTTCTTCTTTGATTACAGTTTCACAATAAAGCTGATTTCACTTTTTACCTAAATTGTCTTCGTGTCTCATTTATGTTGGGAAGATGCCCTCCTATCTTGGCTCATCTGTGAATTAAGATTTTCACTATTGAGAACTAATAGTGAAAATATATGCATCAAAACTAAACCTGTCTCCTCCCCATGCCCTGAACAACTACATTCACCAAGAGACAATGCCACTCTCCTTGCAAAGCCACTGCATCCACAACAGTTGTTCTGTTTCACTGAAGATGGGAAGAGTCAGATACTTCCTCCCTGGTATTTAGGCCGTGTACTGTTGGAAGGGAAGCTCTTCACAACACCTCTGAGAAGAACTTGAGTTCCTGATGCCACAGCAATTGACTACAGCTTTTTGGCCTCCTAGAGGTGAGAAACCACTGTGGGTGGAATAGGTCCCTTCAAAACAAGGCCTGTGTGATGAAAGGATTGCCAGTGCGAGAGGAGCTAGGAAGACAGCCTATCAGGTGGCAGTTCCAGGGTTCCTCGCCTCCTCTCCAGCTGTTGCCACTGGGAGTCGAGCCTGCAAGATACAGAGAGAACATATTTTGAGCTGATTTGTTTTCATTTGTATTTATTGGTTTGTGGGCGTGGGATGTCTGAAATGCCCATATGGTCTTCAACACAGGTTACAGCAAGAAAAATAATCTTGGGAATTGAAATGAAGCCAGAATTAAACAGCCAGTCCCATGAGCCATGCCATCTACAGTCCTGAGCACTCTAGAGAGGAGCAGAAGGCAGGAGAGAACTTAAGTTCTGATGGCCACCAAGGATCCAACCAACTGAGCCAATGCCTAATTATTGGGGTTGGTTCATTGGCCCGCTTGATTTTTCTCATTCTCCCCCCTACTTCTTTCTGGATTCATCCTCTGCCACCTCATGCCCCACAAGGGCTCTCCTCAAGGCTAATGTCTCCAGAGGGCATCAAAACCATAACTACAATGAGACCCCTCCACTCTTGGAGCAGGTTTAGCAAAAGAAAAAAAGAGAAGATACCAGTGGTTTCCACTGCTTGGAGCATCTCTGGCTCACCCACAGTCACTGGTGTATCTCCCATGACAAACAGCATACACCTAATCCTTTCCAGACTAACCTCCCCTTGCCCCCACCTTTCACAGCATATTCGAATTCTCACCAGTTGGCACTTTGCTACCCATCATCTTATATTCCTCTCTAAATATTCCAGATGTTACCTCCCCAAGTATAAAGGAAGCTCTTTAAGGGTAGGGTATATTCTATTAGGATAATAATTACATGTGAAAATATTGAGGACAAAAACAATAATAAATCAGTCTTAGATTAGCAGTTCATACTGTTCTGCCCATGGGCTTTGGTAGACAGGGTTGCACTCATTCCTACTTTACAGACTCTGCAAGATTGTTCCCTTCATCTGGTATATTTCTCCTGTACCCCCACCCTTTCATGTTGATGCCTTCACATCAATCAGATCTCAGTTCAAATGCCATCTCCAAAGAAGCTTTCTTGTGTGACTCAAGCTACAGTAATCCCAGCACTAATCAATAAACATCTGTTGAATGAATGAATGATCTCCATTTTGTAGATGAGGAAAATGAGACTCACTGTGATTACAAAGTACTTAGCCACGATCAAAGAACCACTAAAGGCATAAACTGAGGTCTTCTGACACCAAAATGCTTATTATTTCTCCTCCACTGTAAGTGCACCTTGGCAGTTGTAATTTCTTATTCCATATCTATCCAGCTCTGCATGCATCATGAGGACAGGGCTTGTATCTGTCATGTTTCTCCTTGTGTAGCTCCACTGTCTAGTATGGGATGTGGTACATCCACATTGACTGTAGTAATGACATAATATTGATGAGTCAATTAATTGCCATCTAGTTGGGTCTCAATAAATATTTACCCATATACTGAGATTGATGAACTCAGGACACAGATGCATGAGACACCCTTCACTTATTCTAGTCCTCTTTCTTTAAGTGGTAAAACAGCCTTTTCCTGGACCGTTCCCTGGAATGCAGGAGTGACAAGGATGCTAGGGGAATTTCTTTGAAAACCTGGAACAAGAACAGGGAAATTGAATATCTAACATGAGTAGTTTTTGTGCCAAGTTACAAATCTCAGCTAATTACAGCTCAGTGCTGCTCCTTTGGGGGTCCTTCATCTGGCATGAATTGCCTTCACTTGGGAATCAAGGTTCCTACTGCAATCCTCCCCAGTTCCTTCATTCCCAGAGTGAGCTTTGGTCTGGGTCAGAGGAGTAAGGTGCTGTTGCCACATCTCAAGACAGACAGTTTCATGACTGGGAGCAGAAACAGCAATAAAGATAGAAATTATGAGTCTACAGCCAGCAGGGAAATAGAATGAGAAGCTGCTAACACACCATATTCATCTCTAGAAATTTCATAAGATTTGATTCACTCTCATGTCATACACTAATTTACTTTTTTTTCTTCAGGTTAGATTCCCCTTCATTTTAGTCAACTACTTTTTTTTTTTTTTTTTTTTTTTTTTCCAATATCAAGTACATTTGTCCTCTTAGGCTTTCTCTCCCTCTCTTTACATGCCACCTCTGCCTTCCATTGAGTCCTTCCCAGTTTTAAGAAGGCAGTGTAGTATAACTGTAGATTATAACTGTAGATTGAACAGGATTTGCAGTCATGCTAATCTGGAGTTAAATCCTTGCTATACCAGTTACTAGCCGTTTTTCTACAAACAAGTCACTGAAACCTTCTGAGTCTCAGTTTTCTTATCTGTGAAATGGAAATAATTCTCATAGGTGATTTGTGAGGACTACATGGCATGTGTTGTCTGAAGGATTTAGCATAATGCATGACAAATTCAACAAATGGTGGCCACATTATTCCTGTTACTTGTCTCATTTCCCCACACCCAGCTCCCTCTATTTTTCCCTTTGACTGTGTGTATATACACACATGCATAGCCTGGCTTAACAAAACACTGATTACCTTATCCATTTTAGTATCTCAAATTGATCAAGATTCTTGATTAGGCAGTCCCTGGTATTTCAGATTTTGTCTCTCTCTCTCTCCCTCCTTCATTTCCCCAAATCCTTTTCTCCTTGATACAATTTAATTTCTCCATCTTTCCTGAAAATACCTGGGGAGACAGTGGCCATGAGCATTACTTTGTAGTCATAAGCCCCACCTGGATTCTATTCAGAATATTTGGCTGAAAGAGCCAGGATATCTGCCACTTAGAGCCTCTCTCACTTTGCCCACCATGTTTAATTCATGTGTGTTGCAGACCATTTAAAGGGGTTCAATGAGCTGTGAAGATCAAGATATGAGCCATACAGATTGTACATTATTGAATTAAGATGCTAAATATGGAGACTAAGTGATGCCAAGGATAGAATATTGAAAGCCTTAATGGTTTATAACAATGGAAAGCAGGGTGGATCAAGTCAGTAGAAAATTGAAGAGATGCATTACTTCAAAGAAAGGGCCGTTTGTCATACTAGAGTCATCCTCAATTTCTCCCTCTCCCTCACACTCTACACTCAATCCATCACTAAGTCCTGTCAGTTCTACCTCCAAATAAATCTCAGACATCCACTTCTCTTCATTCCCACTGTCACAACCCAAGGTCAAGTCCCTATTCCTCTTCTTTGACTATTACCATTAGATTCACTTGTCTCTTTGGCTCTATTTTACCTTTCTGTAAACCACTCTCTACTCAGCAACATTTCTAAAATATAGACCAAATCTTGTCACTCTTCTGTTTAAAATCTTTCATTGCTCTTACAACAAAATCCAGATTCATTAGCACAGTTTTAGAGCTCTTCATGGCCACTCATCTCAGCCTACACTTCTTGCCTCTTGCTTACTCTCCTCTGGCCAGTCTCGTCTCTTTTCTGTCATTTCAACATGCTAAGTTCATTCCCACCTTAAGGCTCTCGCACTGTTGTTCCCTCTGTCTATGTTTTATACAACCAGTGGCTTCTTATCCTCCAGGTCTCAGTATAAGGCAGCCTTCTGTGACCCCCTATCAGCATAGTCTGCCCTACTTACACTCCATCTCATCATCCTGCTGAATCTTGCAACAACTTTGCTTAATTCCTTTTGTTTTCTCTCTACTCCATAAAGACAGAGACTATTTATATCTTGTTCATGATGTATCCCTTGTACTTTACGGTGCAAGTAATATAGTACTTGATCAGTAAACATTTTTTGAAAAACTAAATGAGTGAATTTATCAAAGGAAGTTCCATTCCAGGATTTGATCCTTCGTTGGCCAATTACAGGCTAAAATCACTTCTTTCTCACATTCCTTCTTGTTTTTGACTCTAGGCTGCAAATCCATAGCTATAGACATTATTGAATGTAACAGGAAGATACAGATGGTTGATCCTCAACAAAACAAGAGAAAACAACAAAACTTCCACATTAGTGGAAATGAACCACTCCTTCATTCAGTAAATACTGAGCACCTATGCTGTGCCAGGTAGTGTCAGGCACCCATAATACCCTGGCATTTAGCATAGCACTTGAGTGGAGCTTACAGTCTGGGAGAGGCAAACGTCAAACACATAAATATGTAATTATACCTTGGCTTAACTGCTCTGAAGGAAAGGGAAAATGTCTTGTTGAGAATAACAATGGGGCAACAAGGTGGTCAGGAAATGCCTCTCTGAAGAGAAGATAAAACATTTAAGCTGAAACCTGAAGGCTGATGAGTGAAAAGTAAAGGGAGATGGCCCAAGGGAAAGAGTCTGGCCCCCTGGATGGCCTGTATCCATGGATGAGGGAAAGTGAGGTCCCTCACTCCAGGAATCATACAGGGAGCTCTTTTGCCACTTTCTCACACACCCTTTTAGCTATAAGGGAAATCAAATTTTTTAAAATAAATTCTTTGTCTACAGATGTAACTTTTGCACTCCAAGTCTGGGTATTCAGACCTCAGAAGGAAGACCAGACTGATTTCTTCTTTGTTCCAACAGCTTTGTTCTATATCTTCATTGTATGTCTTTGACTTCTTGAAGGATTTGAACCGATCTGAAGAACCTCAGCATAGTGATCTCTCCCTAGGTGGCATGGATTTGTCTCTCCCATCTCCAGAGAGGAAACCATTTACCTCTTCTGATTCCTCTGAGTGTCTGACAGCAGCCCATTAGAGCAACACTTAGGCATTTATGGCATAATTTTCTGGGCACATTTATTTAGGAAAAATAACTTAATTATTTAATAGTCCATAACTCCTGCCAACTCATTATAAAGTCTGGGCATGTGAACCAGATGGGGAAGGAAGAATAAATAAAAGATCAGTGCCCTGCTGGAGCCCTGGGGCACTAATTCTGCTCTGCACAAAACCTTCAGTAAGCAACCACTCTTTGATGTGCCAGGAGGGTTCCCCATTCATTATGCTCATAATAAGGACATCTGGGGCTTCCCCCTCTTGAACCTGGAGGGACCTAAGAAGAACAATGGACAAAACACTGGACTAGAAATCTACACACAGGATTGTAGATCTACTCATTGGCTACTAGAATTTGTCCCTACCTGCTGTGTGACTGTAGGCAAGTCTCTTTTCCTTTCTAGATCTCAATATCCTATCTTTTTCTCATAAAATGAAGTCATCAAACCAGACCAGAGGTTTTCTAATATGATTTTATCTGTAAAACCCTGTCTTCAGAGGAAATTTATATGGAGGTCTAATATAGTAAACAGGTAAAGTAGAGCCCACTTGTACTTTGTCCTCAGAAAGTGCTCCTTGGGATGCCCAATGCTCCTAGAAACACTGCTTGGAAACCACTGAGTTAGAAACTCTCATAGTCTTTGATTATAAAGGATTCAGAAGTTGATTTGCCCCATGCTATGGATTGAATTGTGTCTCTTCCACCAACCCCCTGCAATTCATATGTTGAAGCCTTAATTCCTGATGCGACCGTATTTGGAGATACAGTTTTTAGGAGGTAATGGTTAAATGACATCATGGTGGGGAGGCTCCTAATCCAATAGAATTGGTGACCTTATAGGAAGAGGAAGAAACAGTGATATCTCTTTCACCATGTGCATGCACCGAGTTAAGGCCATTGTAGCACACAGCAAGAAAAAAGCCATCTGCAAGCCAGAAAGAGAGCCCCCACCAGGAATCAAAGGAGCTAGTACCTTGATGTGGGACTTCTCAGTCTCCAGAACTGTGAGAATACATTTCTGTTATTTAAGCCACCTAGTCTTTGGTATTTTGTTAGGGCAGTCTGAACTAATAAGTCCCAGCTGTGGAACCAGTGGCCTCTTGGTCCAAAGATGAGAGTGGCCATCATAACTTTGAATTTGACTCCTTTAATGTCCATAAGTCAGCGTTCCAGTTTGAAGGCAAAGGAATGTCCAGTTCCTCCACAGGACTTCCTCATCTGCTCCAGCTCACAGGGACATCTTTCCTCCCTGGACTCTTCCTGCCCTCGTGTTTTGTTTGATTATCTCTTAATTTAACAAGGATAATCTATGTAACTTAAAATCATATAGGCAGGCAGTCATATCTTTTCAGTGCTCCCTCTTAACTCTTATTTTATTCCTCTGTCCAACAATGTTTGTTGAATCCCCAGCAATATCAACTAAAGATCAAAATTTCACATGCCCCATCCTTGCCTTTACAGCTCCCCTACACATAACCTAGGCAATGAACCACTTATTCTTCCACACGCTCTGTGTTTTTCTGCTTTTTCATCTGGGACACTACCTACCATCTATGGCTGTCTAAATTCCTCCCACCGATCAAGGCCGAACTCAGATGCCATCTTCTCCATAAAAGCTTCCCTGAAACCTCTAGTTGGAAATATTATTATTATCTCTTCTGCACTTTCATTGCCACTGACTCTGCTGATGGTGGCACATAGCACCCGTTTTTCTGCTACAGCTATCTGACAGTGTCTTAAATCGCCTTCTAGACTGTAAATGTCTTGAGAACAAGAACCATGTCTTATTCATCTTTTAATCTTATATAGTGCCTGGCATTGTGCCTTGTAATTAGAAGGTACACAATAAATAATGGTTAAATGAATGGATGGATAAATGAATTTGAGTATAACTGTACCTGATTAGGTGAGGAACAACTTAAGTACAGATAGAGATTTTAATATGCCTGTGCATAAAAGAGGAAGTATGAACCTGGAATATGTGAAGAGCTTGGGGGCAGATGTCAGAGATGAAATGTGCAGTAACTCATAACTCATTCAACAGCTACATGTGTGTTAAGCACTAACCATATCCCAGGAACTGTTATGCTGCTGGTGAGCAAAACAAAGCTTGCCTTCTCGGGACTTGCAGTGTAGTGAGAGAAACAGATATTAGGTATACACGTGAATATTATGTTAAGTAATAATTGTAACAAGTAGCTTGTTATATAAAGAAAAAGAAGACATTACTCTGAAGGAGAATGAGAAAGACACATAATTTAGGTTGAAGGGTCAGCAAAGTGCTCCTCAAAGACAGGGAATTTTATACAAAGGTTAACTAGGTTGAGACCTGAAGGGCCAGTAAGAGTCAGGCAGCCTTAGAGATATACAAGGCCCCAACATAGGAAACCGGTGCCTGCAAGAAACTGCAAAGCCAATAGGACCCAAGTGTAGAGGCAGAAGGATTGGTAGGAGAGGAAGATGGAGGGTAGATGAGTACTTGATAATGTGGGGCCCTCCAGGTGAGCAGTCTGGGCTTTTTCTAAGCACAGTAGGAAGTCACTGAAGGATTTCAGCAGAGAAGGAACGTAATCCACCCTTCACTTTGACTGCTGCATGGATAAAGATTAGACTGGCTACAGAATTAAGTTAGGAGACTGTGGCAGGGAAGAGTTTAGACTAAAGGAGTGGCAGTGGATATGGAGAGAAGTGACAATATTGGAGAAATATTTTGGGAGATATAATATTTGAGATACACTTATTGCTACCTAATTTTCTTTTATGTGTTTTCTTACTTATTGTCAACATTTCACAATTAGAACATAAGCTCCATGAGGACAAGGACTTGTCTTATACACTGCTGAGTCCCAGCACCTACAACAGTGCTTGCATACAGTGGGTATTGGGTAATATTTGTCAAATGAAATGATTTATAAATTTGAGGTAAAAATAAAAAAGAAGAAGGTGTAGAGAGTGAATTCCAGGATTGAAAGTGATATTTATTGAAATGAGAAAAATGAGGAGAAGCTATTTTGGAGGATAAGATCAAAACTTATTTTTTGACCTGTTAAGTTTTCTAGACACCTGTGAGATATCCAAATGGTTACTGGTCTGAAGATTCAATTTTGGTAATAGCTACACAGATACAGCATCTCAAATCACGGTAACATCTAATACAGGATTCCTTGACTTGAAGGATATAATGTCCAAGGATCTGTGCGTAAAGGATTTCATAAACCTGAATGGAAAAAATATTATATCTTCATTTTTACTAACTTCCACCTGAAATTTAGCATTTTTTTTCAGTTATGACTGACTGTAGGCAGCAACCTACAGCAGTATATGCAGTACCTGTGACTTTTGTGAGCAATAGAATTTACAGATATTTTCATACATGTTACAACCATCACAGATACCTTGCAAGATCATTTGTGCTCATCACTACTTCAACGTGATAGAAGTCATTAGACTCACCAATATGTCTTGTTATTTAACACATTGATTTAAAAGTGTATCTATTATTATATTACAAATTTGGTTTTTTATGTTTTTGTAACTGTTTTTCAAAATAACATGTTTCCTTTTTTGTCCTCTAGAGTTTACTTAATATATTTAAAATCATTACTGTGAGAAAGGGTGCACAGGCTTTGCCAGGCAGCTGGAGGGTCTGTGTCTCAGGATAGGTTAAGAACCTCTAGGAGGAGCTGGAGGCTGGGTCTGGGGAGGAGGGAGCTACTAGGAAAGCAGGAGCTGTTGGAGGAGAAACAGCCAAGGGGAGAGAGAAGCTGACTAGAAAAACTAGATCAGACTAAGGATGAACTAGTTACAGCTGAGAGAAGCAGGAAGCTATCAAGAACAAATTGGAAAAAGGAGGAAATGAATGAACAGCTCCAGGAGCTGACCAAGGGGCTTTACACCCAGTGAAGACCAGAGAGGATTCTGGAAATGGAAGAACGGGGAGCACAAGTTCAGCTGTGGCCTGTGAATGGCCAAGCTTGGGCTGGAGACCTTGGACTACATCTTCCAGAGAGAGGCTGGGGGCTCCCAACCTGGGTAAAAGGATGCCTGGGGCAGGCACGTTAGAGAAGGGATCACTGGGCTGGGAGAACAGGGATCCAGGCCCTGCCCTTGACCAGCTCTGAGACTTTAGTCCAATCTATGTTCTTCCCTTGGGAGGGTGAAGGGTGGTCTGTTTGCTTATCCTATAGCAGAAGGAGTTGAACTAGAAGATTCCTCAGCATCCCCTAATATAAACAATGTAGGATTTGGTTACTCCTCTCTTCTGGGCTTGCTGTGATACCAGCTGGCTGGAAGTGGAGCCTCCTGTATTCATCTGGCTGTTCAGAGCCTCCCTCCTTTGTTTTCTCCTTGTACATTCTTCAGGCTTCTCTTACGACACCTTGTGGCACCTACCCATTTATAAACCTGTCGTTC
The DNA here is from genome assembly GCF_047675955.1 of Chlorocebus sabaeus. Lineage (NCBI taxonomy): Eukaryota > Metazoa > Chordata > Mammalia > Primates > Cercopithecidae > Chlorocebus > Chlorocebus sabaeus. The sequence continues at coordinate 24,407,246 of NC_132923.1, read as the reverse complement.
CCACTCCCAACCCTACCCATAGACTATGAGCTTTTAAGACTAGGGATCTTGCCTTACAGATTCACTTTTTTTCTCTGCTACCTAGCTCAAAAAGCATTTGCTGAGTGAAAGAATAAATTGATATAACAATTCCATGAATAAATGATACAACAATTTATATACTTTTAGAACAGTTATTTGATTGGGATAAGAGTAATTGAAGTGCAAATATATGGTTAAATATATCAGCGTCTATACCAAAAATGGTCTGTAGTCAACAGGTGGTATCAAATTTTGTTCCTGCACTTTACCTACATATTTATCTCCACACCCTAGAGAAAAATAATTTTCATAATAAATTCCCTCTGGTCTCTCTCTGGCAAGTGAGGTCTCCACCACCATCCCTATCCCTCCCTCTCCTAGGCCCCATGGAAGAATGAGTCAAATTCTGATCTCGCTGGTCTAATTTCAGGCTGTTGATTGGCCCTGTCTTCTGCCACCTCTCTCAGGAACAATAACTGAGCCTGCCCACTCAAGCCTGAAGACCAACTGCAGAGAGATCCTCCTTGGGCTTAAGCTCAAGATGCATGTTCTAATTGACTTTACCCAAAACAGCTGAGGTATCAAGCCCTAGCTCAACCAATAACAGAGTGCTTCCTGGTTTCCCATTTGCCATGTATGTATACAGCCATCTCAGGCACATTAAGGGAGAATTTGTGGCTAAGTCAAGGCAAGATTTGGCTATTCCTAGATCCACCTGGTCTTTAACAGAGAAATCCCCATTCCTTTAGATGCATGAGGGAAAAGCACTCTGATTTGGAGTATGCTAGTCTTGTGTAGGGTTGGAGAGGTGAACCGAGGAAATAAGAATGTCTCAAAAGCTGTTTACTTACAAGGAACGGAAAATCACTTCAACTAACTTAAGAAGGGAGATATTTATTTAGAGATACAATAAAATTCAGGGAACCAAATTGTATCATGAGGAAAGCAGAAGATAGATGGCGCAGAAATAAGAAGTCAGTGAAAGAAAGTTTAGGAAGTAGAGATAACAACTGAGGATGGTTCTTTAAGAAATTCAGCAATAAAATAGAGATGTGCATCAGTAACCCAAGAGAGTATTGGAGAAGAAAATGTTCTCAGAATGTAAATTGAGGGATAGCAGTTAGAGGAGGGGCAATAGGGAAAAGAAAGATGAGATAATTGATACACAGTAGATGCTCAATAAATACTTGCAAATCAATTGAAACCACCTGGACTGAGGAGAAATGAAGTTAAATGTCTCAAGGGACACTGAGCATGTCTTTATCTCTGTCCTACAAGGTACGCAACTACTTTCTGATTTCTCAAGCACTGCAATATGAGACTCAGGCCTCACCCTCTGAGGAAATTAACAGCTTTCTCAGGCCACAACCTGGGGAACAGGTATATTGTTGAAGTCTCAAAGCCACCATGAGTTTCTCATGCCAGCTGCCTTTGATTCCTACATATTGTGAGACCAAACAGATTTGAGGAGAGCAAAAAGTAGTCGGGAATAGCCAAGATCACATTTATAAATTGGCATCACGGATTATTGCTTGTCAAATGCAGTCCCAACAGAGGCTGGTCCTTCTCTTAAAGAGGATTCTTGCTTTGGGGTCAGGATAACAGGAGGTCTGGAGAAGGGGCTAGTAGTTCAATCTAATTATACTAGCCATTGTATAAGAATTAAAGAGGTAAACTGAGTAAATGAGATGTCTTAGAGATATTTTGGTTGCAAGGAACTGATATTCACTGAAGCTAATTTAAATAAAATAGAATTTATTTAAAAAAAAGAGAGATCCCCTAAAACAAAATTGTCAGAAAAAAATTATAATAAGCCTTAGAAGAAATGGGGAGTTGATGTGCTCCCATTCTCTCTCTTTCTCCCTCTATCTTCTTTCCACCTCAAACTACATGTCTTTCACATCTTCCATGTTATCTTCATGATAGTATTTCTCTGTTCCTAGACCAGTTTCTGTACTCATGATCCCACTTTTACACAGTCTGTCATGAATGCCCTGAAATGGTGACCTCAGTCCCTAGTTAACGGAATCTTGCAGGAATGCTCCCACAAATTAATGACTCAATCTCTGCACTCCCATTCTAAATTCCCTACAAGAGCCATCTATTGGCTCAGCTAGGACCAGCTGTCTACACTATGTAATCAGATATTACTGATGTAGAGACACATGGTAACTAAAGTCACCCATTTCAGGCTGTGAATGGGAAGGTTTTCTAAGAATGAGGTGGCATGAGGAAGGAATGATTGACACACTTAGATCAGAGGATCTGGCTGAATGCCACACTGGGCTGAACCTGATTTACCAAGCACTATGGGAAAAGCGGACTCTGTTTTCTTACCTTCCTTTAGGGAAACTCTGTTCAGATTGGGAGCAAAAGGAGGGAAATGCCTAAAGATCTGCCTAGTAGGTAACAACAACTCCCTATTGCTTTATGCCATGCTTTCATTTCCATACCTTACCCTGCCCAAGATGTGAACTAGCCAACACACTGTGACTGGATGGGAACCACTAAGAACTTGTCACTGTATTTGGAGAAGCATAACTTCCTTGGGAAAAGCTAGTGGCCTCAGCTTGTCTTTCTCTGTATTGGACCAAGGCAAACTCATTCTCTCCCTTTCAGATATAGCTCTAACGCCATGTCCTTTGCACTGCTTTCTGCACTCCCCCAGGGAGAGCTGTCACAACTCTGTGCTTCCATTGATCTCTTTTCACGTCTTCATTAACCTATTAATATATGATCAACATCTGTCACAAATCTGCCTTTTCCAGACTGTGAATCCCAGGGGAAGCATCTGGACACTTATTCTTGTACCATCAGCCCCCAGCATGACACATGTTGAGTATTCAATTAGTTTAGTGAGTAAATAAACCAGCAGTGGCCACTCTGGATCCATCTAACAGTCTGGCTTGATGCTCCCAGAGACCTGTTGAGGTGTGGTTTGGGATGGTCCCCAATGACTAAGGACATGCCCAAATATCCTAAAGTTGGGAAGATGAAAAGGAGGAGATGTTTGGGTAGAGGAAGAATAGGCTGTCTTTATGTGTCTGAAGGTTTTTCATGTAGAATTAAAATAAAACTTCCAATGAATGACCACAAGGGAAAAAAAAGGATCAAAGGCAAAAACTCTAGGGAAATAGATTCCAGTTCAACATAAGGGTATTCTAAGAGGCAGTAATGTCTAAAGATGGATTAGACTAGCTACAGAGGTGATAAGCAACTTGTCACAAGGATGCTGGATAACAATACAATTCTGAAATGGCTCATTGGACAAGATATTTGATTTAGCTTCATTTAAAATTACACAATTAATCTATGTTTATTATTTAAAAATTTTTAATGGCTAGTGAAAACAAATGCTCTTAATTTCACAACTCAGAGATAATCAGTGCTAACGTGTTGTTTTAAGGTACAGTCATCTCTCAGTATCCATGGTAAGTTGGTTGCAGAACACCCAAGGATACCAAAATTCACAGATGCTCAAGTCCCTTATACCAAATGGTGTAGTATTTGCATATAACCTGCGCACATCCTCCTATATAATTTAAATCATTTCTAGATTACCTATAATACTTAATATAATATAAATGTTATGTAAATAGTTGTTATACTATATTGTTTAAGAACAATGATGACAAAAAATCTGTACCTGTTCAATACAGATAGAGCCATCCTTTTTTCTGAATATTTTCAATCTATAATTGGTTGAATTCACAGATGCAGAACCCACAGATATGGAGAGCTGACTGTATATCTTTATAGCCTTTTTCTTTGTATTTAAACATCTAAAATCTATATTTGTTTACAAATATAAAATATATTACTTGTAATTTATTGTATTAGGAAAACTTTGAGTCTTCTTCGAATCCTACATTACCTTAAAACATCTATGCAATACCACTCATGTTTACTTAAAGTCTTCTTGGAGCTATTTATTCACCAGAGGTAGAGTAGTAAATACTCATTTATATTTATGTACTAATTACTGATGACCCCTTGTGATATAGCCAGGCAAAGTGAAAGCAGTACTTATTGAGTTACAGGTTAAGAGATCTGGATTCTAGTCTCAAGTAAGGTACTTGTTGGCTGTAGGACTTATCTCAGTCTTAGTTTACCCAGCTGTAGAATGTGGAGTCTGGATGAGGTAATCCAAAAGCTTCTTTTGGGAGTTAGTTACTTCACTGGTAAATAAGCACAATACTCTGAAAGTCACTTAGGGGGCTACAGATTGGTAAAATGTTTTCTAGAAGCTTACGGTTTCATTGAGGACTTACATACATCAAATTGTTGAGTAAAAATGTAAGATCATCATTGATGGAAGTGCCAAAAATCATCGTAGGAGTAACGTATACTGTAGTGAGTCTATTTCACCACTAGCACTGATGATTTCAAGTTCATTACATACTACTAGGAACCACTTCTATAGAGGATGCTGTGTGTACTGCCTACATTTCACCTTCAGGAGTGAGACACTTAATACCCCAACTGCCAGGAGTGTGGAGTGCAGATAATTTACAGCTAAATCCTTCTCCAGAATTTTCTTTTGGCCAAAGAAAGCTTCCTTGCCTATGGTTATGCCACCTTCCTAAGGGCAGCCCACACTCGATGATCAGTCAGTGTAGGGCTTAGCTCCCTTGTCTGAATTTGAGACAACTCTGAAAGGTCACTACAGCTTCAGAGGTCCCCATAGGATTGGCTAGTAGCTCTCTTCTCAGTGCACTGCAGTTCAGATTTTTCACTCTGCCCAATGCTGCTCCTCTCAGTTGTTGTTCCTGAGTGTGTACCCCAGTAAACCTCCTGCATGAACATCTACATTCCAGGGAGCCTGACCTATGAAAACCACCTCTTATTTATCCTAAAATTTAAAAAGTCAAACTACAGATCCACAGATCCAAGAAGCTCTGTAAGTCCTGAGCAAAAGAAACATAAAGAAAACCACACCAAAGAACATCAAAAATCATCACATTGTTGGAAACTAGTAATAGAGATAAAATCTCAAAATAAACCAAAGGAGGGTGGGGGTGGGAGGAGCTATATTACATAGAGAGGAACAAAACTTAGAGTTACAACAGATTCCCCATCTGAAACAGTGCGAGTCAGAAGATGGTTGAGTCACATCTTTAAACAACTGAAAGGAAAAAAACCTGTCAGTATAGAGTTCTGTACAGAGTTAAAATGTCTTTTTACAAAAGAGGGCAAAATAAAGGGTTTTTAAGGTATACAAAAACTGAGATAATTTATCACCAGAGGAGTAGCGCTGTAAGAAATGTTCAGATTTCTTACAGGAAGGAAAACAATGCAAGATGCAAATTAGGATCTACACAATGGAATGGAGTGCACCAAAAACGGTAAATATGAGAGTAAATATAAAAGATGTGTTTTCTTATTTCTAAATCTCTTTAAAACATAATTGACTGTTTAAAGTAGAAATATTAACAACATATTTGGGGTTTTTTTGAACATATGTAAAGTAAAATATGTAACAACAAAAACATACAGGCCAGGAGGGAAAAATAAAAATGGAACCATTTACTATTATACAGTTGTTATATAATATGTGTAATGGTTAATATTATTTGAAGGTAGACTGTGTTAAATTAAAAGTATATACTACAAACCCTAGAACAACCACTGAAAAACAAAAGCAAAAACAAAACAAGTAAGTCAATAAAGAAGAAAAAATGATCATAAAAGATATAAAATCAATTTTTTAAAGTCAATAAAAGTAAAACTAAAGGAGGAGGAACAAGAACACATGAGTCAAATAAAAAAGAAACATTATGGTGACAAACTTAAGCCCAACTATATTGATCATCACGTTAAATGTAAATAGTGTAAACACGTGAATTAAAAGTCAGGATTATAAGATTGTGTTAAAATATTTAAGGTTAAGAGAGCAAAACTAACAAACCTAGAATTCTGTGTCCTGCAAATAAAAACTGAGAAAATTTTTCACCAGTAGACGCGGTCTGCAAGAAATAGTAAACATTCTTCAGAGAAAGGAAAAGCATATATATCAGAAACTTAAATCTACATAAAGAAAGAGCACTACAGAAAGAATAAATGAAGCCATAACAAAATAAAATATTTAGTTCTCTTATTCTTATCTGATCTAATAAATAACTGGTGGCTCAAAATAATGATGGCAACAATTCTTTAGGTTATTATACCTTAAGGATAAGTAAAATGAATAACAGCAATGATACAAGGAATAGAAGGGAGATATTAGAAATACCTTACTATGCTGACACTATTTGTGAAGAAGTATAGTGTTACTTGAAAGTAGACTCAGAGTAGTTGTAAATGTGTATTGCAAACACTAGGACAATTACTAAAATAATTTTTTGAAAAGAAGTATGACTGATAAGCTAAGAGAGGAGAGAAAATGAAATCATGTAAAATGTTCAATTAAGATCGGAGAAGGCAGAAAAAGAAAGGAAGATTGAAAAAGAGTCCAATAATAGAAAACAGCTACAAATTTGGTAGATATTTATCCAGCTACATCGATAATGACTTCAAACGGAAATGGTTTAAATACAGCAATTAAAAAACAGAAACATCAGAGTCAATTTTTTTTAATAAAAATACCCATCTATAAGTTGTCTATAAGAAATCTTTTGAATATAAAGATGCTTATAGATTAAAAGAAAAGGAATGGAGGCAGGGCAGGGGGAGGAAAGAATAGGAAAGAATTAGTGTTTAATGGGTATAGAGTTTCAAGCTTGCAAGATGAAAAAATTCTAGAGATTAATCGCACAACAATGTAAATATGCTTAACACTACCAAACTGTACACTTAAAACTGGCTACAATGGTAAATGTAATGTTATGTGGTTTTTGCTACAATAAAAAAGTAAAAGAATGGAGAAATCTGTAACATACTAACATTAATTAAAAGAAAGCAGGAGTAGCTATATTAATTTCAGACAAGGCAGGCTTCAGAACTAGAAAACTTAGCCCTGATAAAGAAGTCAATTAATCAAGAAGACATAACAATAATAAATATTTATGTGCCTAATAACAGAGCTCTAAAATGCATGAAGCAGAAATAAAAGTGCAGAAATTGACAAATCCACAGTTATTGTCAGTGATTTCATACTGCTATCTAAATAATTGATAAACACCATAAACAGAAAATAAAGATATAGAAGACATGAACAACACTATCAACCAACTTGATCTGACATTTATAGAATATCCTATCCAACAGAAGAAAATACATTCCTTTCAAGTGCATACACTAAATGTTTGCCAATATTTACCATATTCTAGATCATGAAACAAGTCTCAATAAATTTAAAAGGATTAAAATAATCCAGAGCATATTCTCTAACCACAATGGAATTTAAGTCGATATCAATACAAAAATACGTGAAAAAGATCCAAATATTTGGAAACTAAGAAACCTCCTTTTAAGTAACCCATGAGCCAAAGAATAAATTGCAAGGAAAATCAGAAAATATTTTGACTGAAAAAAAAGAAAACACAACATATTAAAATTTCCCTTTAAAAAAAAAGCTAAAGCAGGGACTTACAGGATAATTTGCAGCATTCAAATCTTATATTAGAAAAATAGAAAAATTTAAAATCGATGACTAAGCTTCCTCTTTAAGAAACCAGAGAAATAAAACCAAACTTAATGTGAAATGAAGTAAATAGTAAAGATAAGAGTGAAAATCAATGAAATAGAAAACAAAAATAATGGAGAAAACCAATGAAATCAAACCTCTTTCTTTAAAAATAACAATAAAAATGACAACCTTCTAGACAGGCTGATCAGGAGAGAAACATAACAAATTACCAATATCATCCTGAATGAGAGAAGGGCCATAACTATAGATCTTGCCAACATTAAAAGGAGACCAAACAAATATAAAAATTTTATGTCAATAAATATAACTTAAGATAGAAAATGGGAAAATGAAATCATATAAAATTAAAATTAGAGAAGCCAGAAGATTAATGGAAGATTTAAAAAGAGTGCAAGAATAGAAAACAGTTACAAATTTGGTAGATATTTATCCGACTACACCAATAATCACTTTAAATGTGAATGGTTTAAACTCCTTTAAAGACGCAAACTGTCAAAACTCACTAAAGAAGAAATAGCTTGAATAGCCCTGTATCTATTAAAGAAATTGGGTTTGTAGTTTAAAATTTTCCCATAAAGAAAACTCCAGGTCCAAACAACTTTACTGAAGAATTCTACCAAAATTAAGAAATATGTAATATTTATTCTACTTAAACTCTTCCACAGAATAAAATTTGAGGGAGCACCCTGAATTCATTCTATTACTTAAGCATTATCTTGATCCCAAAACCAGGTGGTTATTCTAAGAAAACTAACCTACAAACTAATTTCCATCATGAACATAGAAGCAAAACTCCTTAACAAAATTTAAGCAAATTGAATCCAGCAATATATAAAAAAGCTAATACATCATGACCAAGTGGAGTTTTATCGCCAGAATGCAAAATCAGTTTAACATCTTAAAAAATATATCAAAGCATGATGATTAGGTTTTCACACTCATATGTGAGATATGCCTCCCTTGAACTTTGTTACACTGGCACTTTACCCATTTGACATGCGGGAAAAAAACAAAACGAAAAAAAACCAGTGTAGTTGCCATTTTAACATTCTAAAAGGAAAATCATATGATCATCTCAATAGTTACACAAAAATCATTTGCCAGAATTCAAAACAGACATTCGTGATAAAAACTCTTAGTCAACTTAGAAGGGAACTTTCTCAACCTGGTAAAGGTCATGCATGGGAAACCTACAGCTAGCGTAATAATAAATGATGAAAAGCTAAGTTTTTTCTCCTAAGATCAGAAACAAAGAAAAGATGTTTTCTCTCCCTATTCCTAGTCAACAGAGTGCTGGACATACTAGCCATGTGCAATCTGGCTAAAGAAATAAATAGCACCCAGACTGGAAAAGAAGAAATAGAACTATTTTAAAATTGCCTTTCTCCAATTTCATTAGCCATGATATTTGGGTACAGACTTAGGTAGGATGAGGCTTAGGGACTCAACCTCTCTCTATTCTTGGTTCTGAGCTGCCTTCCACCAGGCAAAAGGAATCATCCATATGGCATACAAGAAGAGCCTGTGAGGTGCGGTGCTACAGCCTCACGGTGATAACACTGGAGCATTTGCCTGACCTTGCCCTCTGCACACACTGCTTTCAGGAACACTTCAGAGTTGTCAATGTCTGGCACAGACAGCCAAGGACTCAGAAACCTAGGTTCCTGTCACGTCTTGCTCAATCTTTCCATTACCAGCACTGTCATATGCCATATAACAACGTTTTGGTCAATGACAGACCATGTGATGTGGTCCCATGTGACATGGTCCCAATGACAGACCATGTGACATGGTCCCATAAGATTAAAATGGAGCTGAAAAATTTCTATCTCCTAGTGATGTCATCACCATGATAATGTTGTAGCATGATTACTTTATTTTTTTCATAAATTTGGTGTAGCCTAAGTGGTTAGTGTTTATAATGTCTACAGTAAAGTAGAGTACAGTACTGTCCTAGGCCTTCATGTTCACACACCACTCACTCACTGACTCACCCAGATCAATTTCCAGTCCTCAAGCTCCATTCATGCTAAATGCCCTATACAAGTATATCATTTTTTATATTTTATGTCATATTTTACCATACCTTTTCTATGTTTAGATACACATATACTTACCACTGTGTTACAATTGCCTACAATATTCACTACAATAACTTGTGGTAGAGGTTTATAGTCTAGGAGCAAAAGGCTCTGCCATATAGCCTAGGTGTCTAGTAGGCTCTACCATCTAGGTTTGTGCAAGTGCACTCCGTAATGTTCGCACAGTGATGAAATTGCCTAACAATGCATTTCCCAGAAGAGATTTCCATCCTTAAGTGGTGCATGACTGTATTGTGATTACCCCACAGAGGCAGAATGAGCCATCCCTCCTCACCCGGAATTTGCTTCCAGATGTCAAGACTGATGTTGCCATACACCCACGTGCCAAGAGGGTAAAAATGTTTGTTCTTCATATAATGAGATTCTCTGGGAAAAGCAGGATAGACTTCCAAGCAGGGTCAAAAATGGTTTTTAGAGAGAGTAGCAAGGGACAACTGAGTTGGAGTTTCATGGTGATTATGGAGTGGGGCTGGGGTGATGACCTGGGCTTGCATGGTTTGAACTTCCCACTGATACAAAAGCAAAAAGCACCCTGGCTCTTATAACCCTCCCCAGATAAGGAGGTAGAAAGAGAAAAGGGATTAGTGGGGCTAGGAAGCTGTCAGCAGTCAAATACCACAAATGGAGTCTGATTCTTTATTACACCAACACCGTCAGTAATTCCTTTAAAGAGCTGCCTCCCAACTCTCTACCCTCCGTGTGAGGAACATCCCCCCAAGCGCTCACTCCAGAAACACCTGTTTTGGGAACAGCAGGCTGTGGGGGTGGGAGTATCACTCCCACACAAGGAACAGCCATAAGGTGACAGAACCTAATGAGCTTGCAGGGAATATTTAAATTGCTAAACAAGATAGTATATTTACTACCGCATTTATCCCTAAGCATTTGCAGTAAAAATCAAAGTGATGCCATTAAGTGATCCTCCAGTGGCATGTACTGGGAAGCTCTCCTTTTTTAGCCAAAATTGATTAGAGGTTGTGTATACTTCTGTCTTTCAAACAGCAATTTAAAATCTGAACAGTGGGAAATTAAGCAGAGGAAAAGGGAGGAGCTTAAAGCAAGGGCAGGAAAGAATCTGTTCAGCTACCCCTGGGAGATGGTTATGAGAGCCTCATCTGTCTCTGCTGTCCTATTACAGGGACTATCAGCAGTATAGTGTGAAAGAAAGCACCTCAGCTTTGAAGCCAACTGACAAATTTCAACTCTGGCTCAGTCACTTAATATGTGACCTTAAGAAATTTATTTTCTCATAACCTTGTTTATATCATCTATAAATTAGGGATAACAATACCTACCACAATAAGATTGTTACAAGGAATAGATTATAAAGTTTGTGTAAGTTTCCAGTATAATGTGTGCCACATATATAATAGGTACTCGGCAAATGTTAGTGCATTTCTACCACCATACTCATCCTTAGGACAACCACCAATAACAAAGAATTGTGAGTTTTAAGAAACATCCATGTTTCTTATCTCTCCATTATTCTATCCATGGTGCATACATTGCTCTCCAAAATTACCAAAAAAAGATCATCTTGTCTGCACTCTAAAACCTCCAGGAACTCACCACCTCCTCAGCACATTCCATCTTCCAGACATTCTAACAGAAAGCTCTCTCTTAAACCAAACTGAAATCTGGCTTGCCATGGCACAGAATCTTCCAAAGAGCTGTTAATAGAAAAGTATTCTGGAAGATGTTAGCAGTTGAGTAGAAAATAAAGGAAGCCCTTGATTTCAATTCCTGACCATATTTCAGACCAGAAATCTTGAAAAACCACCAAGGTACAAAGAACCCACGAAGGCAGTGTGAAATATTTTTAGATATGTTGTTTGTTTGTTTGTTTGTTTGTTTTGCTTTGTTTTGTTTTGTTTTCTTGGAGACGAGCTCTCACTCTGTTGCCTAGGATGCCATCATAGCTCACTGTAACCAAACTCCTGGGCTTATGCTATCCTCCCATCTCAGCCTCCTGAGTAGCTGGGACTATATGTATGTTATCATGCTCAGCTTATTTTCATCTTTTTTTTTTTTTTAGAAATGAGGTCTCACTGTCTCTAACTCCTGAACTCAAGCAATCCTCCCCACTTGGTCTCTCAAAGTGCTGGAATTACAGGTGTAAGCCACCATGCCCAGTCTCAAATATGTTTTTAAATGAATAATGCATAGCAGAGGTGACATGACAATAAGGAAAGTCCTCAAAAATCAAAAAGACATGAAACACCAACCCAAAGAGGTGTGAGTGCTGAGCAGCCAGTTGTCGTGAGGACACCTGCTCATCACTGGCAAACTGAAGTTTCCTTTTTCAATGAGCATTTTCCTGGAAAAAAGGAAAAGAAAAAAAACAAAGGCCCGGGGCTTATAAAAGGTAAGAAGTTAATCTAAGGCCCCTGCATAAATCGGAGACCCTTAAAAGCTCAGTGAAAGGCTGGGCATGGTGGCTCACGCCTGTAATCCCAACACTTTGGGAGGATGAGGCAGGTGGATCAAGAATAAAAAACTTACCAACATTAGATTTTGACAAATTAAGATCACATGTTATAATTTTAAAGGTAACCACTCAAATAATAGAAATAGAATGTGTAACATCTAAACTAGTGGAGGATAAAAATGCAAAGATTTTAAAAACCCATTCCAAAAGAAAATAAAAAAGAAGATAAAAGGAAAAACAGAGTATTGGAGGGAATAGGAAGCACAAAACAAGTGGTAAATTTGGAAAGAAATATATTGGTAATAACATTAACCATAAATAAACTATATTGTTTAGTTAAAAGAGAAATATAAAGACAGACTAGATGAAGAAACAAAATCTAACTAAATATAAGGACACTGAAGGATGGAAGGAAAAGGTCTAGCACGGTGGCTCACTCCTGTAATCCCAGCACTTTGGGAGGCCAAGATGGGCGGATTACCTGAGGTTGGGAGTTCAAGACCAGCCTGACTAACATGGAGAAATCTCATCTCTACTGAAAATACAAAATTAGCTGGGCGTGGTGGCACATGCCTGTAATACCAGCTACTCAGGAGGCTGAGGCAGGAGAATTGCTTGAACCTGGGAGGTGGAGGTTGCAGTGAGCCAAGATCGTGCCATTGCACTCCAGACTGGGCAACAAGAGTGAAACTCTGTCTCAAAAAAAGAAATAAAGAGAAGAAAGAGAAGAAGGAAGAAAGGAAGGAAAGAAAGAAAGAGAGAGAGAGAGAGGGAGGGAGGGAGGGAGGAAGGAAGGAGAGAGAGAAAGAAAGAAAGAAGGAAAAGTGGTGAAAAAGATACACTTTGCTAATACCAACCATAGTAAAGTTGGTAGATTTCTGCTTCCAACCAAGATGGAGTAACAGGGACTAGATTTACCCTCATGCCAGAAAGAATCAAAAAACCAACAAACTATAAGAGGAAAAAAAAAAAAAAAAACCAAAACACTGCACATCAGGTATCAAAGGACAATGATCCCTGAGAAATAGAAAACAAATAAGATGAAACTTACACCTGCCCAAGATCTTACTGCATTGAGAGAGATGCCAGGGCATGGCATAGGGAGAGGACACCGAGGCAGAACCCAAAGGACTTAAGGTGAGAAGATAAAGCTAAGAATCCAGATAGATCAAAGAATATCTAGTAGGCTAGAGTGCCAGAGAAGAGAAAACTGCACAGAGAAAGAACTCTAGAAATCCGCAGGTGTCCCTCTAGCATTCAAGAGTACTGATCATCATAATGCATGTGAGGACACAACCCAAAGTCAGAAAAAGAATCACCTGAAAGGACCAGAAGTGACAGTGCCCAGCAATGACACACAGCTAAGAATAGTGACTCTTCCCACCAGTCAGACTGGAAAGCCTCAAGACTCACAGGGTATTGAGCATATTGCACAGAAAGGTCGTGCCTTAATAATGGAGACTAATTAGCCCTACACTGGGCACCACTCTGTTCCCACCTGACAGATCATACAAGCAAAGTCCTGAAAGGATCAGTTTCCAAGTGATTTAAATGCATCTTAGAACAAAGCTCGAGAATACTGGAAATAATTCAAAAATAACCAGCATCAAATAAGGTAAAGTATACAATGGTAAAGTATACAATGTATGGCAACCAATTAAAAATTACCAGTCATACAAAGAAGCAGGAAAATATGACACACACTGAGGAGAAAAATCGATAAGCCAAAGCTGATCCAAAACTGATACAGATGTTAGAATTAGCAAATAATAATGTTAAAATAGCTATTGTCACTGGTTTCATATGTTCAAAAAGTTAAGTAGAGACATAAAAGATGTTAAAAGATTCCAACTGAACTTCTAGAGATGAAAACTGCAACATGTGAGATGAAAATATTCTGGATGAGTTTAACAGCAGATTAGCATAAAATAAGGAAAAAAATAGTGAACTTGAAGACCTAACAATAGAAACTATCAAAAAAGAAAAGCAGTAGGCAAAAAAATCAAAGACAGGCTGGGCGTAGTGGCTGATGTCCCAGCAATTTGGGAGGCTGAGGTGGCCAGATCACTTGAGGTCAGGAGTTCGAGACCAGCCTGGCCAACATGGTGAAACCCTGTCTCTACTAAAAATACAAAAATTAGCCAGGAGCGGTGGCAGGCACCTGTAATCCCAGCTACTCAGGAGGCTGAGGCAGGAGAATTACTTGAACCTGGGAAGCGGAAGTTGCAGTGAGCCAAGTTCATACCACCTCGCTCCAGTCAGGGCGACAGATACTCTGCCTCAAAAAAAAAAAATAATCAAAGAGAATTTTAAAATATCTTGATTGTAGTGATGATTTCATGGATGTATACATAATATCAAAAGCTATGAAATTATATACTTTAAATATGTACAGTTTATTGCATGCCAGTTATGCCTCAAGAAATCTGTTTTTAGAAAAACTTGTGCAGCTATATTAATATCCATCAATAAATTTTAATATATAAAGTAAAACAAAAATTAAAGAGGCACACTTAATAATAATCATTTCAATTTACCGAAACATATAACACTAAATTTGTGTGTGTATAGTAACATGACCTCAAAAGACAGAAAGCAAATTTTGACAGAACTATGGAAGACAAATCATTATAGAAAATCTTAATGTTTCTCTTTCCATAATTGATAGAACAAATACACAAATCCAGTGAAGCTATAAAATATTTTAATAATTTGATTAACAAACTTGACTTAACAGTCATATGTAGAACACTGTATTCTAAAACTATATAATAAAGATTCTTTTCAAGCACACATGGAAGAATTATAAAAAGATAAGAACATATACTTGGCTGTTAATCAGGTTTCAACAATTTCAAAGGATGGAAATCATACAGACTGTGTTTTCCGATTACAATACAATTAAGTTAAATGTAACTAACAAACATTAAAAGTATTTACCATACACACCGGGGCCTGTCGTGTGGTGGGGGGAGGGGGAGGGATAGCATTAGAAGATATACCTAATGTAAATGATGAGTTCATGGGTGCAGCACACCAACATGGCACATTTATACACATGTAACAAATCTGCATGTTGTGCACATGTAACCTAGAACTTAAAGTATAATAAAAATATATATATAAATAAAAAGTAAACAGCAAGAAGAAAGATCTATGTACAAAGTAAAAAGATAAACTGGGAACAGATATTTGCAACATAAAAAAAAATTTACCATATTTAGAAATTAAGCAATATACTTCTAAATAGCCTGAAGATTAAACAATTATAATGAAAAGTTAGAAAATGTTGTAGTCTTCATGATAGTAAAAATACCATATATCAAAATTTATGAGATGTAGCTAAGCAATATTTGTAAAAAGTTTAGAAAACAAGAAAGGCTGAAAATTATGAACTAAATATCTATCATGAGAAGTTTTATAAAAGCATTAACCCAAAGAGTGGAAAAGAGAAATAATAATAAAAGTAAGAGCAGGAATCAGTAACATAGAATACAAACATAAAAGAGAATAGTCAAAGTCAAAAGTTGCTTATTTGAAAAAATAAAAAAGTTGATAAACCTCTAAACAAGAAAAGAGAGAGATAGAAAAAAGGCACAAATTAGTGTTAAAAGTGAAAATGAAGACTTTATTGCAAAACTTACAGATATCAAAAAGGTATTATAAATAACCTTATTCCAGTAAATTTGGAACTTTAGATATAATGGATAAATTTCTAGAATAATAAAATTTACCAACCTGAACTCGAAAAGAAATAGAATATACAAATAGTCCTATAACCATTAAGTAAACTGAATTTGTAGTCTTCAATCTTCCCGAAGAAAACTCCAGTTTCAAATAATTTCACTGGTAAATTCAACAAAATATTCAAGGAAGAAAAAATTTTATCTTACATATATATTTTTTAGAGAATAAAAAGAAAGGACATAGTCCCGAACCCATTGTATGAGGTACCTTGATATTCATACCAAACCTGAAAAGGCAACTATTATTTTTAAAAATCATAGGCCAATCTCAGTATGAACATAGATGCAAAACTCCTAAACAAATATTGGTAAACTGAATCCAACAATACATGGGCAGTTCTTGCTTTGCACAGTTCAGAAATGCAGACATTTCAGTTACTACTTTTTAAATAATACCAGTCCTCAAATATAGTAACTGCTAAAAAATACAAAAATCACTGTAGACCTTCAGTCCACAAATCACTATGTAAATAATAGATTGCAATATGATTGGTGACTAATCATATAATGCCTTCAAAATCTGTTGATGATTGGTCACTGCACATTTGTTATTCAGGTCATACGCAGACAGCAAAGCATGTTTCCTCTTTGTCTCTCAGTGATAAGCTCATATGACATAAAAATGGATAGTTTTAAAAGGGAAAAGGCCAACAAAGATGAAATGACAGCAAAGAAATGAAAAGTGATAATACTGAAAGTGAAATTCAAAGAGAATGCAAATAAAGTTGTAAAAGAAATAGATGGTCATGGGAATGTTGACACTGCCTCCTTCAAGAAACTATACATAGACAACCAGAGAAACTTGGCGAAGGCAAACTTATTGACATAAACAAGGAAGGTGGTTGTGATGAAAAGATGAAGAGGTCCCAGAGAAAGTGACACTAATAACAAATTTCACATTAAAAAAGCTCTCAGAGATATTTCATAGCATTGAAAGCAAAAGAAACAAAATGTTGGAAGCTAGCCCAAACCTAGAAAGGCATATGACAATTCTCCAAGGCATGTAAAAGATGCTTGCTTCAAAAATTATGTAATCGTAAGACGGCAAGCACTATTCAAACTACTGTTTGATCAGCTTTTTTGCAAAGAAATAAAACATTTTAGTTCTCAATGTTTCTGTGTTTTATAGTGTACTCAATAAGCACCACTTTTACTATTTTTTCATGTATCTATATGTTTATAACAGTTTTTAATGTTTTGAAAAAAATTTTAAAGATCACAGAAAAATTATAATTTTTCTATGGATTAAGATTTCTTTGCACGGTTTCAGCTTCCATAATTACTTTACCATTGCGTACCACCATACAAAGTGAGAACTGTTTATATACATATATATTTGTAACAGTCATGACCAAGTTTTATGTGTTTTGGGAATGCAAGACTAATTTAACATTAGAAAATCAATCGATTAATTCACTATAGTAACAAAATAATTTTTAAAAATGGGATCATCTCAGAGATTTCAGAAGTCTTTGAAAAATTGTAACTCCAATTTAAGATAAAAACTCATAGCAAACTAAGGATGGAAAAGAATTTCCATAATTTGATAAAGAATAAAGAAAAGTTAAACAAGTAGGAAGTACAAAATCCATAGTAAAAATAAATCCAAATGTATAATTCATCAAACTAAATGTAAATGGAATAAACAAAAATTATGAGACCAAATGTTTTTTAAAATGCCCCTTAAGACAAACTTCACCTGTTCTCATTTACTTGTGGGAGCTAAAAATTAAAACGTTTGAATTCATGGAGATAGAAAGTAGAATGATTGTTACCAAAGGCTGAGAAGAGTATTTTTCTCTGAGAAGAGAGTGTGGGGGTGAGGTAGGGAGTGGGGATGGTTAATGAGTACAAAAACATAGAACTAATGAATAAGACCTAGTATTTGAAAGCACAATAGAATGACTACAGTCAATAATAACGTAATTTTACATTTAAAAATAACTAAAAGAGTATAATTGGATTGTTTCTAACAAAAAAGCTAAATGCTTGAGGTGATGGATACCACATTTACCCTGATGTGATCATTATACATTGTATGCTTGTGCCAAAATACCCCACATACCCTTAAATATATACACCTACTACATACAACAAAAATTTTTTAAGTTGTTGAATGAAGTCATATTACTTTGAATAAACAAATAACTAGAACATATGAACATAGAATAATGGGGCAAAGAAAGTTACTATATAATAATAAAAGGTCTCATTCACCAGGAATGTGTAAAAAATCTAACCTCATACACACTGAAAACATAGCTCAAAATAAGTAAAACAAACATCAAAAGAACTCTTAAGAAGAAATATTCTAATTCACTACCATAATGAAAGATTTTAACACCTGTTTTTCAATAATTAATAAACAGTCAAAAAATCAGCAAGCAACATAACTTACAAGCTTAATCTAATAAATAGCTACAGAATAATTGACTCAATATTGGACTATATGCATTCTTTTAATATATTCATGAAACACTGATAGAAATGTATCATGTGCATGACCATAAAGCAAGCCTCAAAACTTTCAGAAAATTGGTACGTAAAAAAAGTATTCTCTAGGCACAAAACAATTAAGTTATAAATCAATGCAAAGAGACAAGTTTTTAAATCTCTAAATAAATTTTCAAACCTAAATATGATCAAGCCTCTCTACCTGTCTACCGATTCCCCAGAAATACAAGAGCAAAGAAATATGTCAAATTACACTACGAGGATGCAATGATCAAAGCTCAGACTGTGCTAAACTCTGTAGGACAAACAACTCAGCTTCTTAAACATATAAATGTATAAAATTTAGAGGCGAGGAAAGGAGAAATGGCACTCCTCGAACTCCTTTCTCTCTTTCTCTCTCTCTCTCTCTAGAGAGAGAGAGAGAAAGAGAGAGAGAGAGAGAGAGAGACATTTCAGTTAGTAGCAATGTATGGATTCCATTTGGATCCTGATCCATACAAACTGTTGAAAGGGTGAGAAGACATTAAGAGAAAGATATTCAAGTGTTTACTGAATATTGATGATATTGAGGAATTATTAAATTATATGATGTATGGGAATTGCTTCAAAATAAAGGGAAGGTTCTAGAGAGGGGCATATAAGTGAAACAAGATTGCCTATGAAGTGATCATTGCTGACTGGCTGATAAGCATGGAAGTTCATTAAATTATTCTATTTTGTGTATTTTAAATTTTCAGTAATAAATGATTAAAAGAAACTAATGAATTTAGAATGGGAATGAACATTACAGGCCAATCTCCCTCAAGGCTATGTGTGCCAGTTATTTACCCCATTACCCGCCCTTGGCAGCTCAGACCTACCCTTTAATACTGTGTTATACTGCCAAGGCTGGAAACTGCGAAATACGTTCCTCAGTTTCCATTGCCAGCGGACTTTCTTTTAGATTCTGCTAATGGGAATTTAAAGGCACTGTTGAAAGATCAGAAGTGGACAAAGAGGGAAGTTTTCTGCTTTGGGCTCCAACAGTGTGGCAGTTGCTGGTTGTTGTTGTAGTAACAGTGAAGATAGAGATTCTGAACTTCAGAAGCTTGGCCTAAAGCAAACTTTTGTCTGTGGTTCCAACCCAGGTCAACATTTGATGGGTCCAGAACTGACTGAGATAGTTCCTCCAACAGCACAATGGCAGGTGCTCCTAATAGGTTCCAATCCAGGGCATTAGTAACTTCTAATCTTTAGGTGTTACCCTTTCTTACTCTTGACTCCTCCAGCATCTTTCCTTCTCCTTTTTGCTTCTGCAGCCCTTCCAAAAGAAATATATCCAATTCCCTTTATTAAGTTCCCTTTATTCAAAATACCTACAGTGGTTTCTGCAATCCTGAGTAAAGCCTGACTGATATCAGTACTTGGTGTCAGGAGTGTTCCAGAAAGAGAACCTCATAAATGGAATCCTGGGGTTGGGTTGCTGACCTGTTTGAGTAAGAGGGCAGTGATCATCTCATTACATGTTGGAAATAAGATATTGTAAATTCATGCCTTGTGGTTACATTACAATTTCTCAAATTATCACTCGTGAATGTTTGGAATGTAGTGCCTATTAAAGGCCAGGCTTTGGAAGGCCAAGTGACTAGGGCACTTGACTGTCATGACAGTGACAATGACAGTAGAGACTGAGATAGGCTACCTATTTCTGATGAAACTGGAGAGCTGACACAAAGAAAATGACAGATTCAAAGACTTAAACTGTCAGCATAAGGCACGGTCAGAGAACTAGAGGTACGTTGAAGCACTAAAATTATCTCTTAATTTTTGTAGCCATAAAGCAGATATGGCTGAAAATAAGATTCCAAATGTGATTGTACATGTTGCAGAATTACATTATAAGTTTAATTTATAGCTTCATCAATTCTCCTATGTGAAAATTAGGACATGGGAGGATTAGGAACCTGCAATTTTGAATGGAGATATTTTGTACACTAGAAATAATCTAAGAAATAAAATCCCCCAAATCCCCCAAGCTTCCCTTACCAACAGGAATAGTTACTTCTTCTCCTTCCAAGGAAACTAGCCAATCTTTGCTATAATAACCTCACCTGAGGCAGTTGTCTTTCAAAGGATTCCTATGCTCCTCAAGCTCATGCCAATGTACACCTATTGCTTCTAGATTCATAACTATAACCAATCCCAGGAAAGTCTCATGCAAGAGGACATAGGCTATACACACCCAAAGAATTGCATATTTCTGCTCATTTTTATTATTAGAAACCCAGAAAATATGTATTTGTGTAGCAGTAGATTCCAAGGAGGATAGAAATAGCCTTGGATAAGGCAGAATTGATCAATATAGGAATATATTAATCAATATATGGAAATCTGTATTTAATGTATTATCTTTAGTTGTCAACAGTTTGTTTGATTGACTAAAATTTGGACTCAGCACTCAGCACTGGTCTACAATAAGTGAAATTGAGATGCCAAAATTCCCTGGCATAAAACAGAGAGAGAGAATTAAGTTGGAACTCTGGGGGCAGCAGCAATCAACAGTATTCTCTTTACAAGGATATCCATTTCACCACTTTTATTCAGCTTAACACTCAAAGTCCTGGCCAGAGCAATTACGCAAGAGAAAGAAATAAAGAGCATCCAAATTGGAAAGGAAGAAGTCAAATTAGCCTTGTCCACATATGACACAATCTTATTCCTAGATAAACCTAAAGACTCCACCAAAAAACTGTTAAAACTGATAAAATAAATGCAGTAAAGTTACAGGATATAAAGTCACATAAATAAATTGGTAGCATTTATATACACCAATAGCGAGCAATTTGAAAAAGATATCAAGAAAACCATCACATTTGCAATAACTGCAAAAAAACAAATCTAGAAATCAATCTAACGAAAGAAGTGAAAGATCTATAGAAGGAAAACTATAAAACTCTGATGAAAGAAACTGAAGAGGAGATTAAAAAAATCAAAAGATTTTCCATGTTCAGGGATTAAAAGAATTAATATTGCTAAAATGACAAATATTACAATTTACAAATTATAAAGCAATTTGTAAAGCAAATTACAAATTTGATGCAATCTCTGTCAAAATACCAATGACATTCTTCACAGAAACAGAAAGAACATTCTAAAATTTATATGGAACCACAAAATACCTTGAAGAGCCAAAGCAATCCTGAACAAAAAGAAGAAAGCTGGAGGCATCACACTACCCGACTCCAAAATTTATGACAAAACTACAGTAATCAAAACATCATATAATGGTACTGGCCCGAAAACAGGCACATAGACCAATGGAACAGAATAGAAAACACAGATACAAATCCATGCGTCTACAGCCTACCCATCTTCAACAAAGGTGCCAAGAACATACAATGAGGAAAGGACAGTCTTTTCAAAAAACGGTGTCAGAAAAACTGGATATCCATATGCAGAAGAATAAAACTAGACCCCTATCTCTCACCACACACAAAAATCAAATCAAAGTGAATTAAAGACTTAAATCTAAGGCCTAAAACTATGAAACTGCTGGAAGAAAACACTGGGGAAGCACACCAGGACTTTGGTCTGGACAAAGATTTTTTTATGTCAGGCAGCAATAGCATGGGTAACCAAAGCAAAAATAAACAAACAGGATAACATCAGGCTAAAAGTCTTCCACACAACAAAGGAAACAAAGTGAAGAGGTGACCCACAGAATGGGGAAGAATATTTGCAAACTGTCGATCTAACAAGGGATTAATAACCAGAATATATATATATGTAAGGGGCTCAAGCAACTTAATAGCGAAAAAAAAAAAAAAATTTTAAATGAGCAAATATCTGAAAAAATGTTTCTCAAAAGAAGATATACAAATAGCCAACAGGTATAGAAAAATACTCAATATTGCTAATCATCAGAGAAATGCAAATTAAAACTACAATGAAATATCTCACCCCACTGAAAATGGCTTGTATCAAAAAGATAGGTAATGCTGGCGAGGATACGGAGAAAGGGGAACCCTCATACACTATTTGTGGGAATGTAAACTAGTACAATCACTATGGAAAACAGTATGGAGGTTCCTCAAAAGGCTAAAAATAGGGCCAGGCACAGTGCCTCATGCCTATAATCCAAGCACTTTGGGAGACCAAGATGGCAGATCACTTGCACTCAGGAGTTCGACTCCAACCTGGGCAACATAGTGGAAAACCATCTCTAAAAATAAAAAAATAAAAAATGGAACTACTATATGATATGCTATATGATCCAGCAATTCCACTACTAGGTATATAATCAAAAGAAAGAAAGGAATTCAACATATTAAAGAGATATCTGCACTCCCATGCTTATTGTGGCACAATTCACAATAACCAAAATATGGACTCAACATACGTGCTCATCAATGGATGAATGAATAAAGAAAATATGGTATGTATATGAAGTGAAATATTATTCAGCCATAAAAAAGAATGAAACTTTGCCATTTGCAGGAACATGGATGCAACTGGAGGCCACTGTGTTAAGTGGAATAAGTTAAGCACAGAAAAATAAATATTACACGTTCTCATTTACATGTGGTAACTAAAAAAGTGGATCCATGAAGATAGAGAACAGATTGGTGGTTACTAGGGAAGGGTAGAGGGGAAGGGAGATGAAGGGGAAAAAGAGAATATAAATGTAGTTATTACCACTTAACTGTACACTTAAAAATGATGAAGATGATAAATAATTCAAAAAGAAAGACAATGTCAACAAATAGGGATGCCAGGTGCCAAAGTAGGCTACAGGACAAGCAAGCTACAGCAAATAACAGCATAATAGTTCCAGGAATGCTGGTAGCTGTTTCTTGATGTGGAATTGTTGAGTTTGAAGTAAAATTTTATCTGCACCTGATTCCTCCCACCCCCAGTCTCCCCGCAGAAACACTAGTATTGCCTTTAAGTGGTTCCCTTGCAGCAGTGGCCTATGTAAACAGCAGTGATTCAAAACCAGAACGGCCCTGTGGAGTGAATCCTACCATGGTTCCTGCTGGTCTTCCTTGCTTCTGGACCTTTCCCTGAGCCTAGTCCTCCAGCCTTACTGTAGGTATTGTCTTTTCCATGATATTTCATTCAAAATTCCTTTTCCATTGAAGTCAACCGGAGTAACATATAACAATAAACCATGAATTATGCAGTTTGTATTTTTATCTTTCAGCTACAAAGGCTGTTTAGTAGCCCACATCCTATTAACTTTAGTTTCAGGGATTATCTCTGTTTCTCACTGGAGAATACTGGGAGAATAGTGGTGGAGATAACAAATTAGGGAAATGCAGATTAAAACCAGAATAAGATATTATTTCATACCCACCTAATTGTAAAAAATATGAAAATTCTGAAAATGCCAAGTGTTGGTTAGCATGTAAACAGTGGTTGGAGTATAAAATGGTACAACTACTTTAGAAAACAGTTTCTAGTAAAGTGGATGATGTGCACAACTCCTGTAACCCAGCAACATCTACTTGGAAGAATAGATTGTAGAGAAAGGCTTATTCATACGTGCAGGAGAAAAGTCCAAGAATGTTCACATGGCATAGTTTGTAATAACTACAGGAGAAATATGAAAGTACCCCAAATGTTTGATAGGTAAATAGACAACTAGCTTGTGATGTATTTATACAATGGAATATTGAACAGCCATAAAGATGAAATAATTATAGAACATGTCAACATAGATTAATTTTATCAATATAATGTTTAATGAAAAAACGCAATTCACAGAAGGTTGCCAACAATGATTTCAAGTGGTATAATATTTGAAAAAGGTGAAGCTAAACAATATTGTTTGGGGATACATAGAAAAGTGGTAAAATTCAGGGTGGAGTTACCTTTAGAGAGAGGAGAGAAATTTGAATGAGAAGGGGCACACAAGGGAAATTCATAGGGATGGTAATAATCTATTTCTTAAGGTATTGTTTCTCTAATATTTTTGAAACCACTTATATGTGTTATATATGCAGTTTTATAATTACAAAATAATCATAATTTTTAAAAAGTGATTTTGTGACTCAGCTGGCTGCCACTTCAAATGCTCATGAATTTGAAAAAAGTAATTTAAAAAAAGAAAATGTCTTCTGCCTACATAGCCGTGTTTACCTACTAAACAGGTTTGGTTTTATTTGTAAACATAGGATTCCACGTCTTGTATAGTCTTGTGCATCATGAATCTCCAAGAGAAGAATTTAAAATTCCATAATTTCCAAACTTTTTTAACCATGGAATATTTAGACTTGGAATACCTAAAATACAGATATGGTTTGAGAAAAATACTTTTCTACAGATGTGTCCTAGTTCTGTGCCACACCTCCCACCCCCAACCCAGAGTTATTCATTTCTGCATTCTTGGTCCCAAACCCTAGCTGAGTGTCTAGGACGGACGCTGCTTCCCATCTGCCTACCTAGACTCCTGTTCACTGCTGGCTCCTGGGTTCCTAGAGATGTTGCAAAACCTGTTTGCTTGGAAAAGTCCACATTCTGGCCTTCCACTCTGGCCTGAGGCAGGGTTTTTCAGGCCTGTCGTCCTCCACATACCCGTTTCATGCTGTGTTCTACCTGCAGCACTGGCGTTCCTCCCAGCACTTGCAGAGGAGCCTGTCTGCTTATCGCTTACTCCAGCACAGGAGGCAGTCATTCCAGATCATCTAACCCCACCCTGCTCCCCAACCAGTCAGATCACATTGGATGTGACCTGACATAAGGTCATGAAACTTGAAAATCATATCCCTGGGGACAGGCAGAACTGGAGTGACAGAGAAGAAAAGACTTAGGTAGACAGGCACCAGAAAAGTATTGCGGCATTTGCCTGTGAGGTCACCACTCAACATGTGGTCATTTCTGAGGCTCAAAGTCTAGCCCAGAATCATAGCTGAAATCTCTGGGTCTTCCAAAGAGAAGAATTGGCCTTAATAGTTGATTAGTGGATATGACTCAAGCAAGCCAAATAGCCCACAGACAAACAGGCCATGGAAGAAGAAAGCAGCACCCCCAGAAATCTCTGAGATAGACAAGGAGAAGTCTACAGGGCTACTAGGCAGTGAGAAGCACAGAAATGCTATTGTGGAGGATCTTAGGAGGCAGGACCTGAGTTCTGGATGATTGCAGCTAAGGGTGGAGCCAGGTGAGTACTGATGTGACTGTATTTTTGTCCCCTCTGTTTCTCTCTCCATCTCCCTGACTTATGTGGCCTACGGAAAGATAAGTTATGTTACAAATGGAGTTCAAATTAATATGTTATGACTTACTAAGTAGGGTTTCAAACTTTAAGACAAAAGTCAAACAGTATAGGATTCTTTATTTAAGCAGTTCTGGCTAGCGTTAAATGAAAAGGAATATTTTTGAAGAATATCAGATAACTCACAAAATCAATAGAAAGCTGGAGAATAAGGCCCAGAAACACGATGGAAACCCAGGATGGCCAGTGGGGACTAGCCAGGGCCTCAGGACCCATCTGGGTAGGGCAGTGTCTGTGCCGGTCTAGGCCACCGCAGCCTAGGGGTGCTCAAAACCAACAGGGCTGACTGCCAAATCTCAAAGGCTCTGCCGCCACCATAAAGAAAGTCTGACCTGTTCCAGATTCTTAGCAAAGTTCTCTTAAAGTCAAAGTGTGATATGGTAGTGCCTGTTTGGCTGAACCAAGATCACAGGCAAGCTCCCACATGGCCTTTGGGAGGCTGGGAGAGAAGAACTCTCCCCTTTGGTTTCCACTGTGAGAGAAGAGTAGCCTGCACACCCAGCAGGGGGTGGATGGGGAGGTCCCAAACCCAGAATGGTGCAAAGCTGGCTGAGCAACACAAAGAAATGACAACTGCTCATTACAACATTATAATGTTGTGTGGTGCTATAAACTAACAGTATTGTGAATAATAACTATTAAAATGAGTGTGAAATGACTTGATGTGAATAAATGAAGAAATGCTGTATGTGTGTGAGTGTGAATGACTATGAAGGTTGCCAGCTGTGAGCAACAAGAGGATTGCAAGACAAAATCAAAGGACCCAGCTTCAGAGGTGACAGCATAGAGGCCACAGAATAGAGCTAGCACAAGTTTCCCAGACCTGCAGGGAACCGACTAAGGAAGAGCTAGAAGCTTCTGTCAGGCTGGGAAGGAGCCTCAACATGCACAGAAAGTCCCCCTCCCCTAGGCCCAGAGAGGGCTGGTACCTCAGGGGTCTTCTTAAGGAAAAGCTGAACTGAATAGAGCAAGTTCTTGCCGGTAGAACTCCCCCAGCGATTCCATTTCAACCATGGCTGCAAATGGAGAGTGGTCATCTCTGAGTGATGGGGTTCATAGGAAGTATTTATTTCTGTTTAGAACATTCATCTGCTAAACTTCCTGTGGTAAACGTGTGGCTTTTATAATCAGAAAAGAAAGGGTGAAAGAAATAAGACAAACTTCAGTGAAAGCTGCCCCTTTCTTTTCTCTTCCTGTAAGAATAAATAAATCATCTTAGGATAGCAATTAGAAACTAAATGTGCAAGAGGGAATATGTGTCTGGTGTGTGTGTCAAAGACAAAATTTAGCAAATTGTAAATCTGTAAGAAACTAGAACTTGGCCCTCATGGCTTCAGTTTGGACTGGTTTGGATTGGGTTTTTTGTCAATTTAATTGCTGCTAACTGGGTTCTCACTTTGCAAATAAACAAACAAAAACCCGAAGCTTCTTATTTAATTTGAGAGGACAAGGGTCTCTATCTTTAGGGTCAACACCCTGCCTTCAGCTTTTTCCTCCACCACACTCGTATTTTTCTGGGAGACCCCTCTGTTGTTCTCCAGAGCAGCCCATTCAGCCCCCAAAGAATGTGCATAGATTATTTTGTTGCTATCAGGAATGGCTCCTTGGAGCATGCAAATGCACCCTGCAGCAGGTGCCAGCTCGCAGAAGGTTAAACACCAAGGGGGCCAAGCCTGCAAAAGGGAGGCACCAATGCAGGATATGCAAGTCCCCAAGGGGCAAAGCCTCTTCATATTCTAGACACCAGGGCAGGGTGGAGAGGAAATCCAACCCAGAGAAGCATGGCGAGTGGTGTGACTGCAGGTGTAGTACAGAGGGATCACTCCTAGGAAATCCACCTGAGGGGAGGCAAGGGGAAGCCCCAGGAAATGGCTGGGGCGCTGGAGATCTGAGAAATCTGAGCTGAGAGGCAGGCAGGGTCTGTTTTCATGCACCACGTGCCCAACCTAACCTGGGCCTTCAGAGAGCTGTCCACACCCTATCCACAAGCCATGTGTTCAGGATTTGACCCACAAGCCACCCAGCCTTGTGTACCCATTCCATACCTCATTCCGTATTCTGGTCTCTCCATGTTTATTGTCCCTGCTTCCTTGGTCCCTTTCCAGTTCTCTACTATAGCATACCTTTCTTACTAAAGAAGTAACTCAAAGTAATTCATCATGCTTCTTTACTAGAGACAAATCAATGCTAAGAAGTGGTTAAAAAAATAAATAAATAAATAATAAATAAATAAATAAAGAGAGAGAAAGAAAGAAAGAAGAAAAGAAAAGAAAAAATTTTTTTTTAAAAAGAGCTCCTTAAAGAGATTTTCTCCCTTTGTAGTGAGAGGAATTGAAGGAGCACTGAATAAAAAGAGAATTGTACAGATAAACAGTGGTATACCAAGGATGGAGGATGGGGAGAATTGTCCATCAAGGTGAGGAATATCTTATCACTGATGTTGCTTAGAACTGTCAGTGCATAATGATAATAAAAAGCAGACTGACTTTTTCTTGCATCTGTTATTGTTTTAAAATTCTACATAGACATTGCACATCCTTATTTCCTGCATTCAAGGCAAAGCACTCCAACCTCCCTTGGTACTGACCAGCTCTCTGAGTCTTTCTGTGTTCCAAGTGAATCTGCACATTGCAAACGTTTTCGTCAATAGCCTTTGATTTCTCGATCCATAAAATGGCATCCACGAAGCAGAAACAATGGAGGCCAGGGGAGATTTAGATATCATTTAGTCCAATCCTCTCATTTCACAGTGAAGGAGATAGGTGGAGATAGATGACGTGATTTGTCCAAGTTGGTGCCAGAGCTAGGTCTTAACCTCAAGTCTCTGGTTCTCTGCATCCAGGGCTGTATCTAGTACAGAAAGGGGCAGAGCTAGCTCAACATTTTACAGTTATTTTTAGGTCCCTTTCCCAATTCAACCAATAACTTTCTCTTAACTATTGAAGGCTCTAATAAAATAATGTGATCTCTGCCTGAGCCTGAAGACAGCTGTCTCAGAAGAGGATCAAAATCCCTCCCCTTACAGCCACCAGAACATGGACTTGATAGCTCCCCTGGATTCCATTCACAGAATATTTGTGCATTATTGCAATAAAAAGTGCAAAAAATCCCCTTCCCCAGGCATGTTGCTTCCTGCACTGCTCCAACTTTTATAGCTTCTTCAACTGGCCACTCCATGTAGCTTGTAGCATTAATTATTCTGCACCCTTCATCTGGAAGCAGAACTTCTCTAAAACCGTCAAGTTTTCCTCAGCTCCAGCCATTGCAGCAACCCCAGCACCTGGGAACCATGAGGTCATTGCCACCTTTCCAGGTCCTGTTGATATCTTAGAGATGCAGTAATGGAAAACATTAGCATATCTGGAACTCAGTTATGTTTTTATTCTTCCATCCTTGGCCAGAAGAAAGTTTCTTTTCCCAGACCCCTGTGTTACAGAGATGGGCATGACGGCCACGGGTGCTCTCAAAAACAGGAAGATTTAACATCAGCTAGAATAGAGGTTCTAGAATGAATGAAGCAAATCAGCTGCTCCCCCACTGGAGAAAAATCATGACCTGATGCACTCCACAAGCAGGCTGATGTTTTTTCCAGTTGTCCATTATTTTTAGATTATCCATGTCATTCTTCTCATTAGCCCAAGTCATTGAGAGTTCACAGTTGGTATGGCTGAATCATTGCCCAAGTGACTCAGCCTCCTGATTAAAAACAGATCAAAAAAGCTTGTTAGTTCATCATTACTTATAGACGAAAGGCTCAACTCCCTAACGGGATGTTCAAGGCTTTCCTAAACTGGCCCTAATCAACCTTGCCAGCTTCATCACCCATCATGACTGTAAAGCTCTTCTCTTTCCTTCTCACATTCCCACTTTCCATGTCTAATGCTCACTCATCCTCCGGGACTCAGCTTAAGTCATCTTCTCCAAGAAGTCTACTTTGACAGGCTGGGCTCTTACTCAGAGCTCCCTTACCTCCATCTCAGACTTGTCACTCTGCTTTCATGCTTCCTTGTCTGTTTCCTCCACTAGACTGTGATCTCTAAGGGTGCCACTGCATGACAAATGTGTGGCTGTGGACAAGTCTTTTACCCTAAATTTCAATTTCATCATTTGTAAATGAGAATAAGAATGGTACCCTCTCCGGCAGTTACTGGGAAGAATACATGGGTTAATACATATAAAGCATTGAATAAGCTCTCAATAAATATTTGCTATTATTATGATCAGTATTCAAGGCATAGACAAGGTTCATAATTCTTGGTCTTCCCAATACCTAACTCAACACCTGGCACACAACAAATACTCAACAATTACTTGTTGACTAAATTAATAAATAATAAATATTCCATCCAAACCTATTTGCCATTTTCTAAACACTCCATGCCTTTTATGGCTCTTTGTCCTTACACACTCTATTTGGGATATCTGTTACTCCCTACCCCGCTTACCCCTATCCCTTTTCTAACTTCAAGACTAAGATCAAATATCACCTCCTCTTTTCTACCTCCCTGGGCTCGTGGAGCAGATTTTACTGAGTTTGCACAGAACTTTGTTCATGCCATTATGATCATACTCATAGCATTATCTTACAATTATTGTAATAGTTTGCTTATAATATATTAATTTCTCCATCTCTACAGTGAGCTCCTCTAGAACAATGACTGATTTATGTATCCCCAAACCCAGTTCCAACTCAGTAGCTAGCACAGTGCTGGCACATTAGGCAACTAATTGACAAAGAATAGGTTCCCCAGTGAGTCCAGAGGTTGATCCCAGTGTTTCAGAGACAGTGAGAAAAAATCTAAGGACCTTTCCTGGAGAGGCAGGGAATATGGCTGTGTGCTTAGAGCAACACTGCCATTTCTTTATTTCTGCTGCTTACTATGCAAACACCTTAACAACAGTAAAGCAGTCATTTAAAAGGGAAAGAAGCATCATTCACTATACTATTACGCTAACACATCAACTGCTTTCATTTTTCTTTGTTCCCCTAAAGTCTTCTATTTATATGCATAGATAGGTTTGCACAGTTGCACTCATAATGTAGACACATTTTAGCATATTACTTTTTTACTTAACCTTCTCTCATAACATATTTGCAAGTTACTATACTGTCTACAAAACGATTCTGGCTGCATAATATTCCATTTGATGATTTTAAGCTACGACTATTAAAAATAATGCTATATCAAATATCTTTTTGCACAGAACTTTTCTTCTTCTAATTGGTGGGTTTTTTTCAAACATTTCTTTCTAAGACTTTATAATTTTTCTGGAGCCTTGACAAAAGAGCTGACTTTTTTTTTGTTGTTTTGTTTTGTTTTGTTTTGTTTTGTTTTGAGATAGAGTTTCGCTCTAGTCACCCAGGCTGGAGTGCAATGGTGCAATCTTGGCTCACTACAACCTGTGCCTCCTGGGTTCAAGTGATTATCCAGCCTCAGCCTCCCGAGTAGCTGGGATTACAGGCACTTGCCACCATGCCCAGCTA
Organism: Chlorocebus sabaeus; assembly: GCF_047675955.1. NCBI lineage: Eukaryota > Metazoa > Chordata > Mammalia > Primates > Cercopithecidae > Chlorocebus > Chlorocebus sabaeus. The sequence goes on along the minus strand of NC_132923.1, from coordinate 24,376,167 downwards.
AATTTTTTGTACTTTTAGTAGAGACAGGGTTTCGCCATGTTGGCGAGGCTGGTCTTGAACTCCTGACCTCAGGTGATCTACCCACCTCAGCCTCCCAAAGTTCTGGGATTACAGGCGTGAGCCACCGTGAACAGCCAAGAGCTGACTTTTTCTTTTAAGTCACAACAAACAAACAATGAAGTACAGAAGGTCAGTTAAGGCAGAACCCTAGAATAATAGTTCTCAGTCTCTGGACAGGCTTTAGGATCCAGAGGATTATTTGAGGATCTTTTGAAACTACTAATGTACAAGCTTCACCCCAGATCAACTGAATCAGAATTTGGGAATGGAGCAATAGAATTGTTTTAAAAGATTTCCGTGTGGTTACAATGCCAGTGAGAACCACTACTCTAGATTCTACTCGTCTCCACTAGGCCAGATAATTAGCAAGAGCATCATGGCAAACAGTTTGATGAGTCCTTGTTCTAGAGCAGAGACTTTGATGTCACCTGCTGGAGGTGGCCTCTCTGGACTACAAGGATTAGTGATATGCAGAAGGTCATTGGAGACTCATGGGACAAAGCTGACCAGTCTCTTAATTACTCATTCAAGAAGTAAGTTTTTGTTTTTTTAGACAGGGTCTCTCTCTGTTGCCTAGGCCAGAGTGCAGTGGCACAGCTGCCTGCAGCCTTGACCTCTCAGGCCCAAGCGATCCTCCTGCCTCAGCCTCTTGAGTAGCTGAGACTACAAGCATGTGCCACCATACACAGCTAAGTTTGAAATGTCTTTTGTAGAGACTGGGTCTCACGATGTCACCCAGGCTGGTCGTGAACTCCTGGGCTCAAGCGATTCTCCCACCTTGCCCTCCCAAAATGCTGGGATTACAAGTATGAGGCAATGCGCCTGGCCAAGAAGTACTTACTGAGTGCCAAATTGAACAAAACTACATCACAGTTTTGAATTCCAGTCAAACATATCCCATGGCCTGCTCTACATTCCTGCTTAAATATAAACAGATATCTTGAACTTGACATGTTTAAAATCTAACACCTGATTTATCCTGATCAAACCAGCTGGTTCAACAGTCTTCCACATCTCAATTAATGGAACCTCCTACCTTCTGATTACTCAGGCCCCAAACATTAGTATCATCCTTGATGCCTCTCCTTCTGTCACATTTTACATTCCAACCCATCAATGAGTCCTTCAGGTTTTCCCTTCAAAATACATCTAGAATCTAACCACTTCTCACCACCTCCATCCACTGTCACCCTGCCCCAAGCCACCACCATCACTTGCCTGAATTATTGCAATAGCTTCTGAAAAATTCTCCCTGATTAACCCTTGCCCCTTGCAGACTTTTCTTCACATAGCAGCCAGAGTAATTTTTTAAACCATAAGTCAAATTATACCACTTGTGTCTAAAATTTCCAGTATCTTCCAATCTCACTCAGAGTATGATGTGCCAGTTTGAGCCATGGAGAGCCCAGATGTTTGGTCAAACATTATTCTGGATGTCTCAGTCAAGGTGTTTCTCAGTGACATTAACATTTGGATCTGTCGATAGTAAAGCAACTTGCCCTTCTCAGTGTGGGTGGGCCTCATCCAGTCAGTTGAAAGCTGACTAGCACAAAAGGGCTGATTCTTCCACAAGTAAGGGGGGACTCCTCCTTCCTGACTGCCTTTCAGCTGAAGCACTGTTTTTGTTTTTTTTCCCACCCTTCAGGTTTGAACTAAAATATTGGTTCTTTCTAGGTCTCTGGCCTGCCAGTATGCAGACTAGAACTACACCATTGAGTCTCCTGGGTCTCTAGGGTGCCAACAGCAGATCTTGGGACTTGTCAGCCTGCATAACTGCATGAGCTAATTCCTTATAGTAAGTCTGTTTATATATATACCCTGTTGATTCTGTTTCTCTGCAGAACCCTGACTAACACACAGATCCAAAGTCTTTACCAAGAACTCCAGGGTCTTATATAATCAGACCTCTTTATTACCTCTTCTTCTCCTCTCCATCTTCCTCCTCATTTCCTTCCTCTCCCCTTCAAATGCTGTGCTCCCACAATGTTGGCCTCAAATGAGTCAAACATGTGTCCACCTTGGGACTTTTGCACCTGCTGTTCCTTCTGCCTGGAAAACTCTTCTGCACAGCTCACTCCTTCACTTCCTAAAGGTCTCTCCCCGCTCACTGATGTCTTATTGGAGAGGACAACCTTGACACACCCTCTGTCCCATATAAAATAGCAACCCATCCCCATATGACATTCCTAAGTCTTCTTCTCCTGCTTTAATTTTCTCTGTCATGCCCTTGACTGCCTGATATATTAAATATTTGTCAGCTTACTGTCTTTTTCCACACTAAAATGACTCAGACAAAAAAACACACAGAGAGAAAAACAAGTAGGAGAATAGAGCATGAGAAGGTGTTGTCTCAAATAGGGGAGTTAGGAAAGGCCTCCTTGAGGAAATGAATTGGATACAAAGCCTAGGTGAAATGAGGGAGAATCAGACTGCAAATGAGGAAGACAGGCTATGAACAGCATGCCCCATTCATATCTCTTTGTCCTTCTTTATTCAGGTAAGTGCCAATGACGTCCTTCTGTGAACACCTATCGCTCCTTCCTGAAGGCTTTCCTCAGTCTACACATGGGGCAGGTCAGATGCGCGGGGGCAGTGGGTGAGGATTAATACCCCTCAGCCAACAGCCCTAAGCAAATGATGGCAAGCAGTTAGACAATAAGGACCATGGATCCAGCCAATGATGGTGAGGAGTTAGAGAATAAGGACCCTGGCTTCTTCACCCTTTCAATGGGACAACTCTGCGTCATGTTCAAAACCATCTCCCAGAGTCCCCAGTGGGACTGAGCCCACATGCCCACAAGGGTAACCTGCTCCAGGACACATTGTTTTGGCTTTCTTCCCTTCTGTACCTGCCAGTGCTTCCTGGGTTCACCACCCGCTGGATTCATTCACATTGAAATCCTCATCTCAGAACGCAGTCTAAGACAGAAGAGAGCTCACCTGATTGCCGGTGGCTTTTTAGCCTTGAGATGGGGAGTCTGTGGGGGTGACATGCAGTGAGAAAGACGCCTCTGCCTGGGGGAGCTGTGTGCAGGGCTGGCCGCAGGCACAGGGAGTGGGGTGCTGCAGCTGTCTAGGGGAGGCTTGTGATCCACACATCTTTCACCGCCCCACACAAAACGGAATGCAATATTCAAATCAGGCTGAGGTCCTGGAGGGAGAGAGCGGCTACACAGGCCTGGTGGTGAATCTGCAGAAGCAGATTAACCCAATCTGCATACTAAACAGCATGTAAATTACGTTATTTCAACCCATAAGTTTAGACCTGTCCATAGGAATAAAAATTTATGACAGTGATAAGATGTATGGTTGGCGTAAATAAGCTAACCCAAGCAAAATATGCTAAAAGGGCTATGGAAATTCTCCAAATTAAGTGAGTGAAGCCAGCCCCAGCCTTCAACCTGGAGGTGGGGAAGCTGACTCCTGGCCCTTAGGGCACTCTGTTCCCTCCAGACACTGCCGGGAGAGGGAGAGAATGGTCAGTGCTCATGCAAAGATGAGGGAGTTACAACCCCTGGGAAAAGGGCTCTGCCTTTGGAAGGGGTCACCCTTAGAGATGAAACAGAAATCATTCCAGTATCCAGGGCAAATTCTTTCAATAATGGTAAATAATAATAGTAGCTAATATTTTGGGGGACATAGTATGCCTAGCTTACTTCTGTGCCCTCTATATCTTCTACTCATTTAATTCTTATAACCACCCCATGAGGTAGATATCATTTTGTATTCCATTTTAATATGAGGAAACTGAGGCTCAGAAGTTAATCATGCAGTAAGCAGTAGAACTGAACTCAGGCAGCCTGGCCCCAGAGCCTACATATTTAACCATAATGCTCTACTGCTTCCATTGAAAGTTACGTGGAAAAGAACTTTGGGAGTAATTTATTTCATCCCCCTCACCTTACAGATGAGAAAATTGAGGCCAAGGAGATGCAGAGACTTGCCCAAGGCCATGCAGCTGAGATAGCAGAGCCAAGATCCTGTCTTAAGATTTCAGAATCATGGTCAAGGTTTTTCATGTACCTAGGGCACCTCCTCCCTGTGTCACTTGCAGTGGTCTTGGAAGGCTTAAGGGGCTGAAATCAGGTGAGAACTCCCAGCCTGCATTTTCTTTCCTGCATGGCCCTGAGTCACAGGCAGAGAAGGTCTGTCTTTAGTAGATGCACAAAGGGCAGAGCAGGAGAAGTTCAGCTTCTGCTCTCAGAAGTGTTCTTTCATAGCCAGAATACTCTACCCCACCTGTCTGGGGTAAAAGAACTCCACAGAATGTGTACCAACCTTTGCCTCTATGGTCGGGCACCTGTTGCAAGTGTCTTGACCCTGTCACTTGGCTAAATCCTCACAATTCCCAAGGGCCAAGAATTTTTTGGCCAGGGTTCATTCAGTTGAAAGTGATCAACCCAAACTCAAACCAGCTATGCCAAAGAGGAGGTTTCTGGAGGGATTGGGAAGCCAGGATGGAGCTGGCCAAGTCCAGGAGAGACAGGCTGTGTCCAAGGACTCCAACACTGTCTTGAGGACTTGATGTCTCCATCTGCTCTCCTTGTGTCTGTGGGACACACACTCAGGGAGGTGCTCTCACATACAGAACCACTTGCTTTCCTGCTCCACAGTGGAGGAGAAGGGCCCAGAGCTGTGGTGCTGAGCAACACAGGTGGTTACTTGCTACCCAGAGGCCTGTGGCTTTGGTTTGGGGGAGTGGGAACAGCGGGAGAGAGAACAGCCCCAAGCGCTCATTCTGAGCAGGGAGCAGAGACTCCCTCTCCCAGAGCCGATATGTCCGGTCTATTTATTCATTCAACAGGATGTCGGCAGCCCCTATCATGGTCAGGCACTAGGGATACAGCCATAAACAAAACAAATGTAAATCCCATGCCCTTATGAAATAAAATGTTCTATTGGAAGAAGGGTGAAGAACAAATAAAAAGCAAAATGAGTAGGTAAAATATAAAGTGTGCAACATAGTGATAATCACAAGGAAAATAAAACAAAGAAGGGAAATAAGTGTACCAGGAGGTATGTTACTAAACTGGAGGTAGAGGGTAGAGAAGAACTCACTGAGAAAGCGGCATTCGAGCACAGAGCTGAAGGAGGCAAAGGAGGGTGCGATGCAGGTGTGTAGAGGAAGAGCATTTCAGGCAAAGGGAAAGCCTATGCACAGAGCTGGAGGTGGAAGCGTGCCTGGCATGATGGATGCACAAAGAAGGGACCAGTGTGACTAGGCGGAGTGAGAGAGAAGGAACTAGAGATAACAGGATCAGAGAAATAATGGGTGTGGCTGGGAGGCACATTTTACCTTTGGCCACATAGAAAGGGAAATGGGTTGTCACTGAAGAGTTTGGGGCACAGAAATGACATGACCTGACATGCATTTTAAAAAGCTCACCATAGGCCAGGCGCGGTGGCTCACACCTGTAATCCCAGCACTTTGGGATCCCGAGGCGGGTGGATCACCAAGTCAGGAGATCGAGACCATCCTGGCTAACACGGTGAAACCCTGTCTCTACTGAAAATACAAAAAATTAGCTGGGCGTGGTGGCACGCGCCTGTGATCTCATCTACTCGGGAGACTGAGGCAGGAGAATCCCTTGAACCTGGGGGGCGGAGGTTGCAGTGAGCCGAGATGGCGCTACTGCACTCCAGCCTGGGCGACAGAGTGAGACTTAGTCTCAAAAAAAAAAAAAAAAAAAAAAAAAAAAACACCTCACCCTGGCTGCTGGAACTGACTTGACTGTAGGGGGCGTGACTGATGCTAGGAGACTATTATAGTAACCCAGGCAGAGATAATGGTGGCTTCCACCAGAGTGAAACAGTGGTAAGATTTGGAGCATGTTTTGAAATAGAGCCAAAATGATTTAATAATGAATGGAATGTGGATTGATAGAAAGAAAAGTGTCCAGAATGATTACAAGATTTCGAGCCTGAGCAATAGGAATGCGAGAATTATCATCAACTCAGATAAGGACTACCACGAAAGGCCGGTTTGGGAGATGGGGAAACAGTAGAGGAAAACCCACTGACACGGGTAGGGTTCTGTGCCTACATTGAGAGGAATCACTGCACAAGATGGATGAATGGGGTACTCTGGTTGGCCAGTCTGTGTCAAGTGCCCTCCAATGTAGCAGGCAAAGCCTCATGTTTGACAGCCCCATGGGATGGGAAATCTGTAATTCCTCAAAGGAAAAGTATACCTTTCACGCAGATAGAGAAGCCACAGATAGAAGCTAGGTGGCTTGTCCAGAGTCACACAATTTCTAGGAAATAGGAAATTTCTCTCCTGCCTCTCTTTACCCACATGCACAAAATCTGACTGACTGCAGGCTGAGTCCCATCACCTGATATCAGTAAAAGCCTGTGTGGTACACATTAGAATGAGCTCAAGTTGGCAAAATACACCCACAGGCACTAAACAGGGCCACCACCCATCAGAAGCAACAGCCGTGTCTGAATCCTCAGGGTCTGGCACAGTGGTAGACACATAGTAGGTGCTCCAGAAACATTTACAAATGAATGAACAAAGCGATGGAAGCCCCACCGGGCTAGCCACTGGAAAAGAGTTTCTTTCACTCAACTTCTTCCTAGGCTACAAAGAGATATATGCTATGGCCCTACGCTGGCCCCTCCCCTGCCCACTCCCTGGCAAAATTCTCTTTGAGCAAAATCTGTAGACATATAGAACCGCTTGCTTTCCTGCTCCATAGTGGAGGAGAAGGGCCCAGAGCTGTGGTGCTGAGCAACACAGGTGGTTACTTGCTACCCAGAGGCCTGTGGCTTTGGTTTGGGGGAGTGGGAAGCTGAGCAGAGAGCCTGACCACTCAGGCTGCCACACACTCTGGCTTGTGGCAACTTCCCACCCCTGGCTCAGAAGCTACCCCTGGCTCTGGGCTGGTCCAGGGCTGGCCTAACAGCCAAGGTTCTTTCAGTGGGTCAGAAGAAGGGAAAGGAAGGCTGGGAAGGAGGAGATGAGAGAAGCAGTGCCTGGGTGCCCAGAGTCAGAGGGACAAGTGAGGCCTGTAAAATTTGGAGTCTAAATGGAGGGCAAGAGAAAAGAAGAGCAAGAAGGAAGGAGGGAAAAAGGAAGGGAGAGGGAGAGATTGATTCCTCCAAATCAGGCCAAGTCCCCAGGCTCTGGCTGCTCCTAGAATCGTCCTCCAGCAGAGGAGAAGTGAAAGGCCTCCTGCCAGTGGTCAGTGGACGTGGACAGGAGAGACAGAAAGGACCATATCCTGACCCCTCTCCCCATCCTTTCTCCACCCTTCAGGCCCCAAGAGGCTGACACCAGAGGACTGTGTCACCAGTCTCCCTTGCTGTGCATCCAGTAGAGTTTGTGGGGGAGCGGAGGGGTGGGGGGCGGCAAAGCAGGAACAGCTGCCAGAGTTCAGAATATGGGAGGAGAGAAGTCAGGGCATTTCTTCCCCATGCCCTGCCTGTTTCAGGGCCACATCTCTGGCTCTATCCCTGCATGGCTGTAGCTTCTGCAGGGTGGCCTCCTTTTCACACTTGCTCCAGGGCGCCATTCTCTACCTCACTTCAGTCCCATCTCTCCAGCCTTAGGGATAGTGCAGCTTGTCTCTGGGTGTCTCGCCATTTCCTGTTTTCCCTCCATGCTGCCCGCACTTCTGTAAATCACCCCTTCGTTAAGTCCTCTTCATTTCAACCATCTGAGATGAACCATCTGGGATGAACCTATTTTCTTTTGGCGACTGTGGCTAACGCAGGCCCCAAGCCTCCCTGAGAAATCCTGAGCACCAAACAGTGACGAAGGGGCAAATTCGCTCATCTAGAACATGGTTGCTAAAGGTCTGCTCTGGGCCAGACACAGTGAAAGGCCCAGAAATGATTCCGATTTGGCGTCCACTGTCCGGGAGCACATTGTCTAGCCAGCGCTGAGGCTGCAGAGACTTGGGATCCCCAGCTGCCTGGGGACTCCTTAGCACACCCAGCCCCTCACTGCAACCGAAGGCTGGGGCTGCTGTCTCCCTGCCCACACCCACCTCAGGCTGCTGCTGTGTGATCACTTTCCCCGTCAAGGTTGCCCTGGATCTTTGATTCTCCTTGACTTCTGGAAAAGGATGGAGTTGGGTTGAGGGTACAGGAGAGAGGAGAGGTCCCCAGTGGGCTTTGTGTTGCTTCCATGCCTCTTAACGCTTAGGCCAGGGCCAGCACAGGGTGTGTAGCCAAAATGCACTTATCAAAGAAGCAAATGCTCCTTCTGAGTAGAGGGGCAAGCATGCAAGGTCCCTGCAAGGTGCAGCACTGGGCTGCACACAGGGAGAAGGAAAAGCCAAGGCCCTGGTCCTGCACGGCTCCATCTTCAATCCAACAGCTGCCTTCAGACAGAAATGCTAAGTGCAGAGTAAAACAGCCAAGCAAGGGACCCCAGCTGAAGGGTCACACCCAACAGAATACACCACCAAAGGAGAGCAAGAAACTTGTGCCCTGAGTGATACAAAGCTGCGGAAGACTTTATTTAAGCATGATTAAGAACACAGACTCTGGAATCACACTGCCCAAGTTCAAATCCCACTTCTGCCGCTTACTTGCTGCATGACCTTGAAGTTACTCAACGGCTCTGTGCTTCACTTTCCTCACCTGTAAATTCTGTACATTGAGGATGATGATAGTATCTATCTCATGAGTTTGTGGTGGAGACTAAGTTAGTTATGAAGCTAGTACGTTATAAAGCAAGTGCTCTTAGAACAGTCAGCCACAGGCACATAACAAGTGCTATATATGTGTTTGCTATTAGTATTTGCTATTACAAAAGAACAAAGCTGCATGGGCACAAGGGCAGACTACAAGCTGTGGAGACATGATAGTATGGAAAATTATCAGCCAAGTGACACCAAAGCACTTTTTACTTTTTGTATTTTCTACATGACAAAAGTTTTTTGACTTTTCTTGTACCATGCAACTTTGAAGCACAACCACACCTTATGCTTCAAAGTTGCACAGCTAATTTCATCTTCTTTTGAAGATGGTTTTATAATGTTTCTGATACAATTTTCTTCACTTCTCTGAAGTGGAGGGGCACCTGCCAGTCCAATCCAAGAAAAGAGGAATCACAGTTTTGCCTGGAGTTGGATCTAAAGGGAGCCCTTGCCTCCCAAATGAAGACCAAATGGCAGGTGCAGAGAAGTGGTGCCCTGCAGAAATAAAGAACAGGGATTCTGGCGTTGCATTGGAGTTCAAATCCCAAATAGACCACTGACAAGCTGCGTGACCTTGGGAAAGTGGCAACCTCCCCAAGCTTCAGTTTCTTCACCCATAGTTTGGAGAGATCGCTGCCTCTTCCAGGAGCTGTAAAAAGATCAATTAAGTAAATCAAGGTCTACAGGATGCCAAATACCAAGTCTGCTTTGGCATAGGTGCCCATCGCACTTTCCACTTTCTTTTTTCCTGGAGAAATGGCCCTATTACCCACAGGCTGCCTGGGCTCAAGGAAACGACAGCAGGTGGCCAGGCCCTCCTGATGTGGTCTCACGCCAGGGAGCTCTGCCTGAAGGATAGGCTGCTGGTTTGATCCCAGCTGCTCAGAGGCCCCCCTGAGCTGATCCCATTTCCAGAATTGGCTGAGGGCTCCTCAAATAAACAAATGCCTCTAGGAGAATGAAAGGAAGGCTCATGCAAAGCTTTGAAGCCTGCAATAATGCTGGACCAGCTCCTCCTCCCTGCTCAGGACATCTCCTGAAGGAGGAGATACAAAGAGAATCTGTGATGAGCAAATGAGGGACAGCCGAGGGCCAGGATTTGTATCAACAGCTTAAGTCTCTGCTTTCTTGTCAGCCCTGATGGCTGGCAGCGAGGATAATTCTAAATGAAGAATGGTTTTCAAGGAGGAGCAAGAGTCTCTCATCTGAAACAATTTGTTGTCTAAAATTGTACTGCAGAAGTTGTTTAGAAGGTGCAGATTAAGTTGTGCATAAAAATATAGTCAGCTCTTGATTATCCACATTGATGGATAATCCAAAAACAACACATATCTCAAAGTGATTTCTCTTTGGTTTCATAACACAGGATTATTTTTCCTTCAACATTTTTAGCTTTCTTCATTTAACTGTCTTCAGGATATAACCAAGGAGATAGGGGATCTATAACCTTCTGTTAATTATAAAATAACCGAGGTTTCAGCACCATGCCCTCCAAGGCGGGAGTTGCCTAGATGGAATTTGTAGATAAAAATACTATTTAGGAAAATGGTGAAAAAGAAGAAAAACTATTCAACATTTGTACTTTCTACACATAGACAAAGAAGAGGCAATTAAGAGCATAGACTCTGGAGTCAGACTGCCCAAATTCAAATCCCAGCTCTATCTTTGAGTACTTTATTTAACCTCTGGTGGCCTCGGTTTTCTCATCTGTAAACTGGGGTTAATAACAATAGCAATATTAGAAGGCTGTTGTGAGGATTAAATGAGATCATCTATGTAATATGTTTAGCATGGGGCCTGGCACACAAGAAGTATTCAATGGACGTAAATTAATACCAGTAAATGTTAGTTACAACCAGCTCTCAGCAAACTGGGCAGCTCATCTCCTGAAATTGCGCTCAGTAATGTCTTGTGGAATTCACTGAAGGACCCCAGGGACTGTGGACCGTTTGCCACCCCTCCCCCAATCCCTCAGGATGGGGGAATGATGCCAGGTTTCATGGGGAGAGAAGCAGCTGCAGCTGTGGACAGATACGGGGTTCTCTGGAGAGCCAGCACAGCTGTTGATTCCTGTGTGTGCTGAGCAAACGGCCCACCATCCTATCTTAATTATCCTGCCTAATGGGGTAAGGCGATTATGATTCATGGAAAATTGGCTATTGGCAGCTTGGCTTAGGAAAGCAGACAGCCCTCAATGGCACAGCACAAACAGCAGGTCAGGAGAAAGACTCAAGTGAGCCCAGCGCGAGGCAGCTGCCATGTGTGAAAGTGGAGGTCAGAAGGCCTTCAGCCCACTCAGATATGGCTCTGAGAGATGGGGACGTGGAAGTAGGGGGTATAGAACTACCCGAGTAGAGTTGAGTGCAGACACCAGGAGAACTGCTCTGAAGCTCAAAGGTCCAGAGTTCGTCTCAATCCTCGCCCTTCCTCTAAGGAACCCAAAAGAGCTCATGCCGAGGTGAAGTTACAGAATAGCACTTACCTGGAGTAAGGTGGCCTGAATTCTAGGTCTGGCTCTGCTAGGAACTTCATAATAATAATAGTAGTAGTAGCAGTAGTATTAACAGACTCTTATTATAGAATGGGATACTGTGCTAAGCTCTTTACATAGATGATCCATTTAATCCTCACAACAGCTTTATGAGGAGGATATTAGTCTTGTCCTCATTTTTCAGATGAGAGGATGAGTCTCCAATTATAAAAAAAATCGCCTTAAGTCACCCAGCTAATAAGTGTGTGATCTGGGATTCACACCAAAGTCCCTGTGACTCCCAAGTCCCTGCTTTTAACCAATCCCCTGAGACACTCATTTCAGTGGGACAAGCTCAGTTGCTTCATCTGTAAAGGGATATCCAGCCCAAAATTTTGAAGGAAACCCCAGAACGAAAACTGTCAGAGATAGGAGCTGCTGCCTTCTGCATTCAGCCTAAGGGCATGGGGCCAACATGCTGGAGGGAGAGAGAAGGGCTCAGGAGTCCAGGCTTGAAGGTTAACAATGGTGATTTTCTTTTCCCATAGTTTATAGCAAGGGCTGTGAAGTGTCTCCCAGTGTTTTCACACACACCCTTTGAGGCCCCTCCAGACCAGGCGTTGGATCATAGAAAGCCAAGTGTCCACAGATGCCTTGGGTCAGGTGCACCACTGACACTAGGCTCAAGCCCATCCCGCAGCCTCTGCTCGGCCTCTGCCTCTGAACCTAGTCTCTGTCTGCCTCAGGCTGCCCTGCCACAGGCCGCCCATGGACAATCAGTAGGCTTTATGTCTGGAGCCCGCTTGAAGCTGCCCTAGACCCCAAAAGAAGAAGGACACTGAGGTACTGCTTCTGAAAGGGTTTCTGACTCTCCTCCTGTCCTTTTCTCGACCCTCACTCCCCACAGCACATCCAGATCCAGGAGCATGAGCTGGAGAGGGACAGCTCAGACAGCTCTGCCTGGGTCTGAATGAAGCTGGGCCTCCTCTTCTAGTTTGAGAGATCTAGCACCGGGCTGATCGGCACTCAGGTCACAATGGGACTCACCACCCTTCCCCTGCTGTCCTCTCAGCCCTCCAAGAGCCTCAGCTGCAGAGCCAGCATCACGCGCTCAGCAGACTGTTTTTTCTGAGTCGGTGCACAGTCCTCAACCCTCAATCCATGATCTCTACCACATCTAGCCCATCTCTTCGTACTCTCTGTCTCCGATTTCTCTCTGCATTTACCCTGGCTGTCAACCACCAGGCTGTCCTCCATCCCCTCCCATGTGGCAAAGAGTTGGAGAGAAGGGTGTCTGTGATGGAAGGGACCTTACAGATTGTGTGGTGCAAACCTTTCATTTTATAGGTGAGGAACTGAGGCCAGAAGGCCAGCTGGACCAACGTCGTGTGGTTGGTTCGAGGCAAAACTCTGGCTGGACCCAGGGCTCTTGCATTCCTATCAAGGGATGCCTGTCAAGTTCTGGGAGCAAGTACCAAGCCCAGTGCCCAGGGCAGGGCTGGGCACCCAGGAGCCTCTCAACAAGGGGCTAACGGGCAGGCTGTCTTGTCTCTCCACTTGCTCTCCCTCTGGCTTGGCAGGAGGGAAATGGATTAAACAATGACTGCTGGCCTCATTGAGCCCTGCGATCCAGCGATCGCTTCTACTCAGTCTCTCCCCAATATAAAGAAATGCTCGTGAGACGCAAGTATAGATCAGGAGATGGGCTTTGTAGCCAGTGAAGAACTTTAGCCCAAAGAAACAGGTCATATGTAATTAGCCGCAGTTCCCAGAGACTGCTTCATCACCCCCTCTCCTACCTCCACTTCCACCCCTACCCCCACTCTTACCCGCCGCCCCCACCCTCAGCTCTCTGGCCTTGGCTGTCTGAGCATTTGGATCTCTGAGCCAAGAATTTGCTTCTCAGAGAGTAATTGCCCCTGGCTCCCCCTCACTTCTAATCAACAAGCCAAGGTATTAGTTCCTGGGAGCATGATTGATTTTCAGGGACTTGGAACTTAATTACATTTTAGCAAAAGTCTGTTTGGAATCCTCAGAGAAGCGAGACACTTTCAGTTCTTTGAACTTGCCATGTAGGAGGGCTTCCAGCATCTCAAATATTCAATTCATCCTTCCTGGGGCCAAAGGAGGGGCATTCTATGGCTGTCAGTTTTAATTTTTTCTTACCCAAGATCTCCACCCTCTAGAGCCTGGCCAGAGGAACTTGGCTGTCTCATGCTGAAGAATTCCTCACGTGGTCCTCCCCACACTAGCAGCCTCCCCATCATGCCCAGGGAACCATGAATCCCATCTGGGATCCAGGTCTGTGTGCTGCTTCCTGGTCTGCAGGCAAAACCAGCAACCCACCAGCTGCATCAAGCTGGTCCCAGCCTCTGGCTCCCATCTCAACCTCAGGAGGTATTCTTTTTATTATTCTAACCATCGCCATCTTCATCATTATTAAAAAATACCATGATTGAGCACGCACTGTGAGCTGGGCACTGTAAGATACTTTACATACACCAGCTTGTTCCATAAAGCCCAATGAAGTAGATGTTAATCTGTTTGCTTACCAGTGAGGAAATAATGGCTCAGAGAGGTTTAGCACTTTATTCAAGATCACAGAGCTGGAATTGGACATGTTGATCTTTCAGTGATCCCATCCCTCTGGAAAATTGCCTCAGTGGCCAGTTCAGCACATTTTCTGCTACTCTGCTGACCTGCCCTGTCCCCTGTCTCTCCAGGACCACTTTGCCTCTGATCACATGACCCTTCCACCCCCCAAACACCTCCCTCCTTTATAAAATAGTGTAGACCAATGGGTGAGTTCAAATCTAGTTGCTGAGTATCCATGTCAGTGAAAAATGCTGTTTCATGAAAAGAGAGAGATAGTGTGGACCGCCTTGAGGATGCACAATTTGGGGAGAAGTGTGGACACTGCCATATAAATGGGCCAGCCTGTGACCTCTTCCACCCGTTTCCTGAGCCTGGGCCTGAGAGTTAGAGTGTTGCCCTTGGCTTTCAAGAGTACCTAATAACATCATGAAACAAATGGGTCAAAATGAAAACAACTGGTAAATCTAGGTACAGGCTAAACAGGAGTTCTTTGTGGCATTCTTGTAACTTTTCTGTAAGTATGAAATATCAAAATTAAAAGCCTTAAAAAATAGAGTTCTGGTTCAATTTATGGATCTATTTATAGTTGTTTTTGCAATCCCAGTCTATACTGGGCATTTCACATTAATGATTTAAAGCTCAAGAACAATTTTAATAACATCTATACAATAAAGCCACATGAGATTGCTTTTGAGATGACAGAGTGTTATAAATAAATAAATACTGTAAGAAACAACTTAGGGAAATATACTTGATGACAACCACATGCTTGTCTGGCCTCCAAGAATCACATGAGCTGGATTCCTTGTCCTTGCGTGAAACCCACCTCTCAGGAGGCCTCTCACTGGAGCTGTCCCCTCCCTTGCCCTACACCCTCACCCATGCGGACTTCTGGATGAAGCCACGGCTTCCTGCCTCCGGTACTTACTCACAGCAGCTGTTTCCTCCAGATGTGCCCCTCCCCACAAATGGGTCTAGTTCAGTGTCTGCCCAAGCCTACAGGGTCGCACTATGTCCCAAGATGTGGCTCAAGCCCTGAACCATTGAGAGTAGCTCAGACCTGGACCCAGGCAAATCTACTGTCTTGCCCCATTGCACTCTGCCTTCCTTCACCGGCCCAGATCTGTATTACCAAACAAGATGCCAGTTCATTTGGAGGTTCTTGTTTGCAGACTCAGATTTTTGACCCTTGGATGGATTTTAGTGGTGTTTCAAATCTGGGAGCTTCCCAGGGGTTGTGGATCTGGTTAGATTGGCACAACTCTTGAGGACATATTGGGGAAGAAGCCTAATGTTTTTAGAAATAAATTTACAAACTCAGATCTTTATAGAATAGTGCAGACCAATGGGTGAGTTCAAATCTAGTTCCTGAGTATCCATGTCAGTGAAACATGCTGTTTCATTAAACAAAAAAAAACAAAAAGCAAAGATAGTGCAGACAGCCCTGAGGATGTTTGCATATCTAAGCAGCACAATCTGGGGAGAAGTGTGGACACTGCCATATAAATGGGCCAGGCTGTGACCTCCTCCACCCATTTCCATAGCCAGTGTAGACACAGTGCCAAACAAGAACCCTCTGTCTTCAGATATTCCCAAAGGACTGGTAAGCCAGCTTCCAAGAGCTTGATTCACCATCATGCAAATATGTTGCTCCACCCCAGCCCTGCACAGGGCACCCCTGCCTCTTCCCCTGACCCTGGCTGGGATCCAAGTCAAAGCACACATCAGGGGGTACCCTGGCTCACCAACATCCGGAGTCCCTGCAAGAGCATACTCTAGAGATCGTAAGATGCCAAACTCCTCTAGCTGTAGGCATCCCTGAAGACATTTGTTCTTTTGAGAGCCACCAAGTCATTGCTGGAAGTGGAGGAACAGAGAGGAAATGACAACGAAGAAAGCAAGCTGAGGACTGAGGTGGAAAAGGGAGGAGAATCCATGACTGTGGAATTTCCAAACCTTTCAGTGAGGGTAAGGGAGAGCCACCTTCTTATCTCATCCCCGCCCTCCCTGCCGGCCACTTGCCACCCCCATTTACATGGACCCATTTGTCAAATGGCCCAGAAATGTCCACAGACAGCCAGATCTGACCTTCCCCAGAGAGCAGTGAAGGTCAGGCCTGCTCAAAAGCAAAGCCCAGCTCCAATCACCCCAGGTATAAAAGTGAAGAAGGGAAATAGCACATGGCACAAGAATGTGGCAGAGAGAAGTGAGCCTCTGAGCCTACGCCCAAGAGGGAAATCACATAAAGAGATTTTCAGGAAATCACATAAAGAGAGCACAGCCAGGGCCACCTTGAAGCCCCGCTGTGGGAGATAATGATGAAGGCCTGGTGCTTGGAGCCAGACACTCTGCAGGACGAGTACCCTTGGAAAATATGAAAGCGAGGTCAATTCCTAGCAAGACAGAAGTCAGAGCAATTTACAATATTAGGAGCAAAACTTACTGGAAGGAGGTGGGGGCTGGCAGAGGCACCCCCAAAAGGAAAGGGTATGGGAAGAAGAGACCTTGGAATCGGGCCCAGTTGCTTTGCACTGTCCAGAGATTGGGTCTGGCTGTTCTCTCATCACTCTGTTCTCTATGATCCTTTTCTGTTTCAATGCTTAGCTGCAGATTCTGATAGCTTTTTCTTATTTCCAAGTAACTGAGCAACAGTGCTTACCATCTTTACCATACCCTCTCTCTATCGCATACACACACATACTCATTTCAAAACAGTGACTCTGGGCCTCTCCTTCCTTTTGAATAAGCTGATCTTTTTCTCTATCTTGCCGCTGTCCACAGAGCCCAGCCTTCCCCCTTCACTCTTGAGACCTCTTCCTCCTAACCTTCTTCCCAGGAGGTCTTCCTGTAACTGGGAACTGGAAACTACCGGAAAGAGACTAGGAAACAAAAGACTGTGGAGGAAACCCATGAGTTTGAGCTCAGGAGCTGCAGGCTTTCTATGACTGGCCTGAAATGACAAAGAAGACAACCCAGCAGCTGCTGCAAATGAAGCCCAGCCCCAAAGCTGAGGAAAGGGCCAGGGACAAGTGAGAGGGAGTGAGCTGATATGACAAATATCATCATCATTAAAAATACTCCCTCTTTGGTATTTACTATGTGCTAGGTACATGGCTAAACTCCCTATCCCATTTAACCTTCAAACAGCCTTTAGGTAGGAATTTTCTCCATTTACAAGTGCAAAATCCAACTTAGATAGTGATGTAATTTGCCCAAGGCCACAACACAAATAAGACCAAGATTAGAGAAATCTGAAGCTAAGATTGTCATTGTCTGGTCCCAGTGACAATCTTAGCTTCACTACTCGTCTCCCACCTCTCACCAGCAGGCGAGAGAAGATAGGTGTGGAGGAGGAGCTGTGCAGAAACCTCGAAAGGACTCCGTCCCCTGACTCCATCACCAACTGAGGTAAGGGCTCCTCCCCAGTCCTGTGTCTGGGTCCAGGCTCCTCACCTGACAGCACCTGAGATCAATTCCAGGTATATTTTTAACTTTTCCACAGCACAGATGGCCCCCTGGGCTGAGACTCAGGAACCCACCTCAACATCTGGTTCTTCTCACTGCCTCTTACCGTGATTTTTTTTTTCTTCTCCTGGCCTCATTTTATCCACCATAAAGTGGCTGACAGTTACAAGCTTTTCCTTCTGTTCTACAGAACTACCTGAGAAAGCATCGAAGATTAAAAAGAAAAGATTGACTCTCTTAAGAAGAATGATGTTAGTTGTTGTTGATATTAATATTTTACCTGAACAATAGGAGATTCCTATCCAGATCCCCTGCCCCCTCAGCTGTGGGAGTGCCATGGGGAAGACTGAGAATCAATCAAGGAGCTCAAAAGTTGTAGGACTCAGAAATGGGTCAGGTGCCCTGAAAGAGCACAACCCGAGAGTGCTTTTTTCCACTAGAGCAGGTCAAGACGCCAAAGGTCTGTCCAAAGCCAAGTGCAGGCAGAGGAGGTCTGTCATTTGGTAGAAAAATAAAAAGAATAAAATACAGAGGAGGAAGGGAGAAAGGATCTTGTTTCCTATATCTAAAAATGCACCGAAATGATCAAGCTTAAAAAGCTGTGTGAGCTGTTCAAAACAGACAAAAACTGCCTAGCCGTGTTGGGCTGGGCTGGGCTAAGAAGACACATTTCTAAAACATCAAAAGGAACATACCAGTAACTGCTCACAGCCCTCAGACCCACCTTCTCTAGGAATGTCTTTCTAGGGGGTATTTCTAGGGTCTCAGGCATGGGAAAGCCAGGGTTGGAGATTCACTTGGTCAACCACCCTAGTTACCTCAATAACTAATTATCATCACCCCTGAGGGAGGTAGGAAGGATTGAGAGCCTCGGAGACGAGAGGTTTTAATTAGCCAGCTATATGTTTTTGCACATATACAATGATGAACATCCAATCCTTCAACTAATATTTATTAATTACTTTGTACCAGACGTTGCTCTATACTTCTGTGTGGGTGAGAGGTGGTTAATATGTGGTCCCTGTTCCCCAGGAATTCTTGACGAGTTGAAGAGACAGACGCACTAACAACTAGCCACAAGTGCACATGATGCTGAGTGCAGTCATGGAGAGATGAAAAAAGTGCTAGAGGAACATACAGGCAGGATCCAAGGAGTCTTCACAGAAGATATGACATTTGATCTGGTTATCAAAGGATGAGTAAGAATTCTCCAAGGAGACAAGAAGTATGAGAATCTTCTAGCAGAGAGAACAGCTGCAGCCAATGCAAAATGATATAAACAAGTATGAGTGATTTGGTTTGATGGGAATGTGGAATACATAGGGCCTGGTGTGGTGGGTGATGAGAAAGCATCATGAAAAAACATTTATTGGGCACTGGGCATGGGGCAGAAGGACCATTATGCTCTGTCCCTAGGGACAAACAAAATGTCCCTAATCACAGCCCCTCCAGAGGGTAGTCATGTTGGAAAGAGTACCCAGTGTTTCACTGGATTCCTAAAAGGATCATTGGGATATTTTACCAAAGTTTCCACTTCCTTCCTGAAGCTATTCTAAAATCAGAGAGATTTTACTAGCATTTGAGCAAAAAAGATCCCGGACTCCTTCCCCAATCCCTGAACTGAGGCTGTGCTGGTACTGGACCTGTTTACCCTCAGATACATTCCTCACCCTTCCTTTGCTCTATTCTGTGTTATGGTGAGAACAGGGGAAACTGGGCCATGCAAGTTACATCTCCCAGATTTCTGGCTGGATTCAGCCAGTGGGAGGTACTTTCAGAGGGCTAGAGGTGAGGACGAAAGCAGAAGTCAGGGTATTTCTTCCTCTCCCTCTTTGTTTCAACTAGCGCCTCTTCAGCAGCTGTGACTCCTCCATGTCCCACTAGGCACATCTACCCTGGTTCAAGTTCACACTGAACACTTCCGCCATGGTTCCAGTTTCCACCTAATGACCTCAACCTCTGGGCTCTGGTAACATCTCTCTCTCCCTTTGTCTCCCCAACCTAAGGTGGTAGCATCTTCCAATGGTTGCCGATTTCTGCATTCCCATACCATTTCCTGTTTGGCTTCCCAAATCTTCTATTACTAGTTTCTTATATTAAATTCTCTCTGTTATAAATACTTAAAGTGATCTCTGTCTTCTGATTTTTACCCTGATTAACACAGAAACTGCATTTTAGTGGTCTTTGGGTCTTCCACAGCACCTAATACAGTGATTTTATGTGCTAATTTGTTAGATGAATGGATGGGTGGGTGGGTGGATAGATGATGGATGGATGGATGGATGGATGGATGGATGGATGGATGGATGGACAGGTGGATAAACAGATGGTTAATTAAATAGATGAGCAGTGGTATGACTGGATGGATGAGAGTTGAATGGATATTCATAATTTAATGAGGATGTTTTAATTTCATAAAAATAAAGGAGTGAATTCTAAAAGAACTATGCAGAAAGTGATTCCGAGACATACAAAAATGGCCAGAAATTTAGAACAGCTGTGCTGCCACAAGTCAAGCCCAAAAAGAATCCAGCTGCTGGAAAAGCACAAGAAGAGAAGGAGACTTTGTGAAATTTATTTCTTGTTGCATCTGAATTGAGTCACTCATTTCTTCATTCTTTTTCTGGATCTCTTCCTATAATGGCAGAGGGTGGCAGGGGGAAGGTGTGTTTATGGCAAATAGTCCTAATTTTCATCTGGCAGACGTTTCCATCCCATTTATTATGGCTAAGCCTCTGCAAAATGAAGGAGATTTAATGGAAAGAACCTCATCACCATTGATTCGTAGTCATGTACACTTGAAGAAGATGCCAAATGGCTACAGTCCTGAGCTGGAAAGAACCTGATTGGCCAGACAACTATAGTCTGTAGGGTTCTTAGGGACTTTTAACAATTACATTCTCAGAATCCTGCATCCTTTTTCTGAGTATATTGCCTTGAATAATTAACAACATAGAGACCAAGCCCTTCTAAAGCCATTTTGTTCATTCTCCTCATTAGCAGGGTTGTACTGAAAGATATTCAATAAAAGATGTTTCTATCTTAGCCACTGACACTGGCATATGAGAGCATTGAGCATCCAAGTTCCTGGATCTGCCACTTATCTGCTGAGTACCACAGCAAAGGCAGCACCTTTCCATGAGCTTAAGATTCTTTGCCCTCTCCTTCACCAAATGTTTATGAATACCAGATAAGATGATTGTGAAAGACAGTTGAAAACCATAAAACTCAATACCATGATGTCATCTGTTTTATGGTCAATCAGTTGCCTACACAGATCTAACCTATTAATAAAAGCCTCTAGTTGAACTGTAATCCCAGGTCATCTTGTTATGTCATCTAGAATGGATCTTCCTACTGACAAATCAGAAAACAATAGGTCATATTAAGAGTAAGAAAGAAACAAAAGTTTACTTAATAAAAGGGACTCCCACCAATCAGATTTGTATTGATAAAAAATTACCGAAATCAGTGGAGTGTGCCTTGGCTTCCTCACCTCCTGGTACTCTCCTCCTTACCCCAAGAAAAATTCCTCATCTAAGGTTCCCTCCAAAGACCACTGCTCTGAGTCTACCAAATGCTGTTCATTCTTCTCATTTCCCTGCATCAGCCTCGTCCTCTTCCAGTGCTGCTGATCTCCTCTCATTGTCATAATTCAAAAGTGTTCATTGGGGCCGGGTGTGGTCTCACACCTGTAATTCCAGCACTTTGGGAGGTTGAGGCGGGCTGGATCACCTGAGATCGGGAGTTCGAGACCAGCCTGGCCAACGTGGTGAAACCCAGTCTCTACTAAAAATAAAAATAAAAATAAAAATAAAAAAATAGCCGCGCGTAGTGGCAGGCACCTGTAATCCTAGCTACTCAGGAGGCTGAAGCAGGAGAAATGCTTGAACCCGGGAGGCAATGGTTGCAGTGAGCCGAGATCACGCCATTGCACTCCAGCCTGGGTGACAGCAAGGCTCCATCTCAAAAAAAAAAAAAAAAGGTTGCCAGTCAGGTCAAATCACACTAAGATATAGTACAATGCAGTGATACTTCTGCACTCCTCTCATGTGTGGAGCCCTAACCTTCTAAAGGCTGAACATTAGTCACAATGTCTTCAGATAATGTTTCAGACAGAGCAGAGGAGATATTTGGAGAGTGGAAAGTGGAAGCGAAGGCCTTTAAGAAAGCCCCAGTTACACTTCTAGGAACAAATTATTCAGACTCAAAGTAAGCCCAAGTGGTACTGAGGAGAATCTTTCCTTCCTTCTACTCTCCTTTCTCCCAGCCCAATTCAAAGTTGTAAGTCAGAAGTAAATTTCTCTAGAAGATTTTCACCCTCTCATATCTAAGGGGGTACAGATGTAGGTTCTTTGTGTTGACAGCTCTTGGAAGGGGAGCAATTTCCTCCCTATCCAAGACCAGTTTGTAGTCAACTCCCAGGCGTTCTCATGAGGACGAACCATTTTATAAAACTTCTCTGAGTTCATGCCAGGCTGGCCTCCCCTGTCATATTGGCTGTGCCCTTGCTTCCTCTCTGCACCATGGGTTAGTGATTGTTCAGAGCATAAAACTACTTTTCGGATTAGCTACAACAAGGCATGAGGAAATAAGGATGTCTGTTGGCACTGACTCATACAATGTATTGCAGAGCCAATTTAAATGATCAAGTCAATCAATAGTTACTTATTGAGCATCAGCCAGCTATTCTTTGCTCAGAATATGCACTCCTCACTTCCCCTTCACAGCCCTTTTTGAGACCCTCCCCTTACTGACCCCACCACCACCATTATCACTATCACTAATAATCAATTTGACACCCCTCCAGGAGCTGCCCAGAATTTCAGCACTGCATGTAAAACTAAGTGGGGGTGAGGGTGGGGGTTAACTGGCTTCCTTTTTCTCCCTTCGCCAGAAGCAGATGGGAAAGGTGGGAGGAAAGGGATTGCTTATTTTCTAATCTTGCCCAAAGCCATCTCTATTTTGAGGGTCAGTTCCCTCCATCCTCATCCCAGGCCCAACATTAACTTGACTGACAGTGGCCCCCATCTCAGCATAGTTCCAAGAGGCTCTAACTGACCTTGTTTACATTGCATGGAAATGCCTCTGCACTGCAGAACTTTCAGTTTCAGGATTTTGCAAATTTTATGAGAATTTTCAGACAAGCTGATTTTTAGCTCCCCCTTTCCCCTCCAGCTAAAATCAAGATCTTTCATCCAGCTCTGATCTCAGAGGGACTTTTTTCTCAGCACTTAGGACATGATTAAATAACAGGCACGCGTGCACATACCAGCCCAAAACCCTTTTATTTCCCAGATCTTTCTTCAGTAACGAAGCCTGAAATGGAAAACTACTGTGCAAAGAAACTGTAGCTGCAAGAGGAAGAGGAATAATCAACATGCCAGCCCGGCTCCTTCTGGAGAGCGAGGTGAGAAGTTTGCTCCCGAAACAAGGGCAAATAAAATGTATGTATCAAATGAAAGCCTTTCCAAGGAGAACTTTGGGAGGTTTAGTGATTACTAGTTGGGGGTCTATTAGCTGTAGATAAGGGGGAGTCAGGAAACATCTATCTTCCATACTCTCCAGAGAGCCTGAAAGGGTAAGAAGAGCACTGGCTGCCAGGAGCATTGTTTTCATTGTCCAGTTGATGTGATCATTAACTCTTCCAATTATGGCAATATAAAGAAATCATTAAAATGCAATTATTACAGTTGTATAAGTTTATAGCTGCGTAACTACATCAAAAGGCCACCTTTGCAGGTCTTTATGTGCTCCATAAACCTGAATAAATTGCAGCAAAGAGAAAAAGATTACTTCAATATGAATCAAAAAGCAAATTCAAAAGTTTTGTGCTACTCTGTGGAGATAGCAGCAATGAATGGCTTGGGTCCTTCATGACCCCTGGCCTGCTAGGTGCCTACAAGAGTTTTCTCTTTGCTCTAGGTTTGCATCTGCCATGACCTGTCTTTGGTCAACCTGAGCCAAACAAATGAAAGCCAATTAAGTGCTTTAAAAAAAAGTTATCACTACCTCATACATTTATATAATGTTGTATAGTTCTCACATTTAACAACTTCATGGCACGATAAGATAATTAGCCCCATTAAATAAATTTAAAGCTAATAATCAAATAATTTTTAAGGAATTTGTCTAAGGTCACATGGTGGGCTGGATACCGTCAGTTTGTCCCCCACTACCCCATCCCAGATCCACTCTCCGCCCTTCTCCACCCTGCTCTGTGCCCTAGGAGGCTGACTTCTAGGGAGTGCATCCATAGGTCCCCTACCCTCTGATTTATAGTTGGATTAGGCCAGTGGGAGGCAATAGCAAGAAAACAGAGAGTGGGAGAAGGGAGAAATTGGGATTTTTACTCCCCTCACCCCTCCTTGTGGGGTCGTAGTCGGGCAGTGACCATGCTCCTCTGTCTACAGCCTCAGGGGCTGTCAGGCAGCCCTCTCTCAGTGATAGCCAGGGGCCTCTCCAGGTTCTGACCATCGGTTCCTCCCTTTGTTCCTGCAGGCCTAGAGATGGTAGCAGTGTCCCTGATATTGCTGGTCCCAGAGAGCATCACCATTCCTGGTTGATTTCCCTTCCCCCCGATGCATATCCCTTCTTCAAACCCTCTTCATTGTTTCTTTTGAATGTGCTCATTGTTTCCTGCGAGGTCTCTGACTGCGACACACAACTAATGAGTGCTGGGACCTGGACTAGAACCCAAATCATCAAAAACCCTAGGAGTCCAGGCCTCAATAATTTAGAAAATTTAATTTGCTCCAGACTCAGACATGCTAATTGTCATCACCATCAAAGTTCTACTTATTTTACTTGGCACTGTGCTGGGCCACTTACAGAGAGAATTATAAGAAGAAAAACCCTGCCATCCAGGAATCTTCATGCTGAGTCAAGCACACTGAGATAAACGACTACGTATAGTACATGCGTGGGACAGAGACATCCCAAACTACTGCCTGGGTAGACAGTGATGGGTTGAGAGGTCATTGTGTGGAGTGAGGGTAAATGCATTGAGAGTCGAGGACTGAATATCTAGAAAAGCAATGTTCTGTTTCCAAACTGGGTAGACGAGAGCAATTGGTCAGATCATTCAAAATTGCAAATGATCCTGAAACATTTCTATTTGGCCTAGACACGTATAATTAGACAATATGTCATTGATTTGTTTGGGGATTTCTGCTGCAGATATGCCTACCTAATTAATTTTTATTAGACTAATAGTGAAGAGAGTTAATATTCTTGAAGTTCACACACACCACTGCCACCTGGGAGGTAGAAACAAAGGAATTTGGCCTCCAGTGCTCCTGAAAGTGGGCTAAAGAGCAGATTACCGGTACATAGCCCACCATAGTCCACTGCCCACTTTTACGTAGGCCTGACGACATTTTCACTCTGTAAGACCTGAGATCACGGGTTGTGGAATGCAGTTCAGCTTCTCAGGACACAGCAGGCCTTTGCTGATCTACATGGCTCTGTACTCCTTCCTCTGAGGATTCAAATGCCTCAGAATAGCAACTTGGATCATAGACAGAGGCAGCAGTAAAAACCTGGTGTGGCTGGAGGTCAGAAGACCCTGGTTCTTGTCCATCTAAGTTAGGTCTCTCTGAGGAAGTCTCTAAGTTTTGCTGAATTTTAGTGTTCTATGTTTTAAGATGGAGAAAATAATACTTACATCAAGAGTTCAAGTGAGACACTGTGCCTGGCCTTTAGAGCACTCGCAATGATGAGCAAATGCTTTGTAAATGCTAACTTCTATATGTCAGCAATATTAGTATAGACTTTTAGTGTTGGAATCAGTCTTGCTCAGTTTGCGGGTAAGTTATACTGAATTCCAGCCATTGTAAGTTAATAGTGCTCTGATTTTTTCTTTTACAAATAATGACAGCTAATAGTTCTATGGTGCTTACTATCCACCAGACTATATTCTAAGCACTTTACAAAGATAAAACCATTTAATCCTTGCAATTACCCTCACAAAATAGGTACTATAATGGTCTCCATTCTAGAGATGAAAAACCCAGACTCAGAGAGGTCACATAGCTAATAAGTAGCAGTGCTGGGTTTCAAATTCTGGGTCTGGTTCCAGAATCTGTGCTCTTTACCACAGTACCCTCCTGCCACAAGAATTGCTGGGCAGCAAGGGAAAACCTAGTGTGCCAGAAAAATAATACAAATTATATGGTATCAGAGAGCTTTCTGGCTGAAGTGATGGAAGAAATTGTGCACAGAGAGATGAGATGGAAGAGGAACAGAGTAAGCAAAGGCATAGAGGTGGGAAGCTGCAGGATATATATTAAAAAAAAAACAGCAAGTAGTTCCATCTGGGGTCATGAAGAGGCTCATGAGAGACAAGATGTAACGTTTTGAAGATGGGTTACAGTGAGGCAACCCCAGAATTTTCGGCTAAGCTACATAGATTTTTTTCCTCCCTAGAGGGAATGGGGAGCTGCTAAAAGTGTTTGGGCAAGAGTTCAACAGGATCAGAATTGTGTCCGAGAAAGAGTTAATGTGACAGCTGTGTGTAGGATGGTGCCAAAGGCAGAGACTGCAGGCAGGCAGACCACGTGTCCCAACCATCTAATGGGCTGCTCTCCACCCACTGAGATAAATAAAGACTTGTTGACTGACTGACAGATAGGCTGATTGACACACTGCCTCCAAATCATAAACCATCACCATCAGAGAACCCCTCCTTCATCATCAACCCACAATGGCAGCTCTGCCTGAAAGTAGGCAAGGACTCTGAGGCTAAAGTGATTGGACAGAGCCACAATGCCGTATTTGTAAACGGAGAAGGGCCAAAAACTAGGAGACTCATTCCCCACCAAAGACACCTCGAAGGAGGGAGACCGATAGCAAGAGAAACACCCCCCAGTGAACGGAACGTAACCCCAATTCTTTTTCCTTTTTTCTTGTATTCCTCCATCATGAAGGGAAAATGCACGGCAGCTGCGTAAAAAATGATGGTTTTATTTCCACATGTGAGGTTGTCAGGGAATTTGGCTATAACCTTTTATTAGACATTAATAATTTAGAAAAGGAAGAAGCATTCCCCAGTCAAATCTAATCTCGCACAAATAAATACTTTGCAGGGGAACGAAAGCGTCACATTCATCCTGGGATGAGCAGGTGATTATCAAGCCTCCGCACGTTGCCGGCATCCATCAGCTAGGCCATTCACTCTGGTTAATGGCAATTGCATTACTTTCCTTGGGTCTGTTTTCAGCAGTTAGATTCGTAGTTCTGGGTGAATCTCTCCTATACTGACTCTCCAAGGCTTCCTCTATGTGTCTGTGAGGATCTATGTTCTCTGTGTGTTTGTGTGCCGCAATAGTTATATAGAGGAAATAGTCTGGAGGGCTTGATGTTCATCAAGGCTAACGTCCAGCATTAACCTAAGAGGCCCCCTGCAGCTTCATGGTCAATTAAGGCCAAAACATTCACTTTAGAGTGCAGAAGCAACTTTCACTTCATGCTCACAAGGAGGGGCACCAGTGTGCAAAAAGCCCTGGTTGACTAGATGCATTTGAGTATTTGCTTCACGAATTAGGCATTTTTTGTCCCACGGTTCACATTTACAACTGGACATGAGTCAGCTCTTTGCAGCACTGTGCATATTGTCAGCTATTAGCCTGCTCTTACATGTTAGTCATAACATTTTAGACATTCTTATATTGAGGTTTCTGATTGCAAAGGCACCCCTTCCCTTAGTAAAAGAAAGTGGGCATTAAAGAAGCAAGGATGCAGTAGATAATATAACCAAGAGAGGAATGTGTTGACTAGCAAGTATAACTGAGCTAATTTTTTCACTGTAAACAAACGTAGTCACTGTGATACATTTTCCCACTGTCCTGGGTCCATGGACCAGATAAGAAGCTTGGCCACAGCTCTGCCTCACTTGGCAGAATGAAGGTTTATTCTCATTCACTTTTCTACTACTCTCTTAATGTCAACCTTCCCACCCTCAGGTGAAGCAATTCTCCTCAACCAGGCCAGGTCCCTGGACAAAGCCATAAGGATCTCAGGCAGCTACCACTCTCCCTACAAAGTGCCCAAAAATGAGGATAGCTCAGTAACCTACTGGTAAACCAGTTCTCCAAGTGGGCAGGAAACACAAACGCTGAGTTACAGTATTTGCCCATTTCCATGATGTAAATACGCCCACTACAGCCAATTTCAAGGAATCAACAGTTTAACAGCCAGCTTTTAACATTCCTGAACATTTAACAATCCGCCAGTGAGAGTCAACTTCAGCACAGCACTACCAGATATCCATGCCCCGCATTGTCCCTGAAGGCCTCCGGGCTTAGACAGGTGGTGGGATGCCCTATGCACTTGTTGTTCAGCCCCTGCAGTTTGTGCAACAGCAGAACCCAACATGCTTCCTAATCAACATCTTGTTCAGAAAGTGTCACTTGCCATAAATATAGGCTTTTAACCTGTCTCCTTGGCAGCCACCTCTGGGAGTAGGGACAGGGAATTCATCATAAATTTCAGAGCTGGTAGATTTCAAGGGAGCAGGAGAGGCTCTTCATCCACAGGAACTGTGGAGGGAGCATGTCTCCCAATCCCCATCACAGAGGAGAAGGACAACTATCCAGCCTTTTCAGTGTCTGTCACTGTTCTGAGAGTCCAGGCCAGAGAGAAAAACAGCCTGGATTTTGTTTACATAAAGTACAAGAGGGAGAGTAAGGGAATACTGACCTCAGTGGTTTGGAGATTGGAGATCTGCACGGGTTCAGAGTTGGAAACCCATCAACAGTTATTAAGAGGATTACAGGAAACATTTTGTAAGCATAAAAGCTGTTGCCAGAGGCTAGAGAGAGGAAACAAACAAAACACAGAAACAGGGAGCTGGGAACTGAGACAGGGTCAGAGACAGAAATGAAAGGGGAGAGAGACAGGAACAGATGGATAGAGATGGTACTGAACCAGAGCCTGTTAAACTTAAAAAGCCTGAGATGGACATATTTCTTTATTGATTCCAAGCTCTTGGGTGCAGTTCAAACCCCATTCAACCGATGCTCCCTATCGCCTACCTCAATTCATGGTTTAATTTTTCATCAGATCTGACAACATACCCTCCACTTTGTTCAGACTCATAGGCCCTAACAAAATGCTCTAACCCGACTCTGTGGCTTTCTGTAGGGCATTTCCCTTCTAGAAACATTGTCTTCCCTTCCAAATGACTTTATCTTTCCCCAAACTCATTCTAACCCTCACTTCGTCCAGACTTTCCTGGTTAACTGCCCTGGCTTTGAGCACTTTATTTCTCTCTTGCTCCCTTACCACTTAGGTGCTCAGTTTGGACGAACCTTTATCCTGGTGATCGAATACAATCCTGCAACTATTCAGTGATGTGACTGACCTTAGACAAGTCGGGTCCCTCCTTGTACCTCCATCTCTTCAGCTGTTTGAGGAAATATCTGACTGGATGACTCAGTTTCTTTGCAGCTCTGACATTTATCAACTGTAAGCGACAGGGTCCACAAAGAACAAGATCAACGAATGGAGAAATGTGCCAATGAGAGAGGGACAGATTTATTTATGGGTGGCCAAACGAGGTCTGAGAGGGATTGATGGCAACAGTGTGTCCATGATGTCTAGTTGTCCCAGTAGCCTCTCTTCTCCTCTCCCACAATAACAGCTGTCTACCCAGAGTAAAGGCTATATATCCCAGCTTAATTTAATGTACTTGACTAAGTACTGGCCTAACAGACACAAACAAAAATGATTCATAGCAGCTTCTAGGACCCTGTCTTATAAAATAGCTCATGCTCATCCTTTGTTCCCCTTTCTTCTTTAGTCCTTTCTCCATCTTGCTGTCTGGAATGTGGATGCGATGGCTGGGGCACTAGCCTCCCTCTTGGTCTATTAGGATGAGAACTACAAGGAGTTGGAAGGATCCTGCATCTGGGAAGACGTCACAGAACAGAACCTCCCTTCCAGTTCCAAACTAGATCCCTCTGGACTTTTCCTGAGAAAGCGATAAACTTTCTTGTTTAAGCCACAGTTATTTGGGGTGTCTGCTACTTAAAGCACAATGTAATCTTAAATGATTCAAAGGGCATTCTAAGGTTGAGGAGGAATTACCAAGAAGCCCAGTCAGATGGTGAAAGGTGACTGGTGTCTGTGGTTAATGGACCACAGATTACAAGAAACAGGGTAAGAGCTGGCAACAAGGGCAGTGTAATCTCCTAGTTTCTTCACTACCAGTCTCAGACATTTGTGAGCAGTTTACAAGGCCCATCTTTAAAGCCTGTCTCCAGCAAACCTCTTTTTGTCCAGCCCAGCACCTTCAGGACTTCCTGTCCTCAGAGCTCCTGGGACACTCTATATTACTTATTTGGCACTTGCCAACATGCCTGATACTGTCTTTTTGAGTGTTTCCAACTTCCAATCCCAGCTAGATTATATGCTCCTTGAGAAAAGAGATTTTTCTTGCTTTTCCCCACAGACGCAATGATGACATCTCAAGTTCTCTGGGCAGACTAGATTTCAAATATTCTGTCCTGGTGCTCCCTAAATTTAAAAAAACATCAATGTTTAAACTACATCTGCAAAACAATCTTTTTTAACCTAATACCAGAATTAAAATCCCAATTTGGGACTCAGAAAATCTGATTCCCATATTCACAGACCTTCCTAGATGCTAAGTTAAAAAAAAAAAAAAATCATTGATTTTTTTTTCCCCTTGATGGATTGAAAGTGTCTTGACAAGGGCCCAAGGGCATCTAAGTGGAGAGAATGATGTACAGGAATAGGGAAGGTTATGAAGCATGACGGGTGGAGGGAGTGTGATTGACAGGGTATCATCAGGACTGGGAGAAGATTCTGGGCCTAGACAGTGACCAATGGGCCATCACACAGGGAGAATAGCAGCTTTCCTGATAACGCATAAAGCCTGTGCTAGGCATCTGGGGCCTTGCTTAGTGGGAAACTGGGAAGGGTCTTTTTTTAAGCGATAAAATTCAATGGCCAGACTTCCTGTTAAAGGTAGTGAACTGAAGACACACATCTAATTTCACTCCCTCCCCAAGCCTCACTAAAATTACAGCAAAGGGATTGTTTACAAAGGTGTAAACCCACAAGGACAAGGCAAAATGGGAAAGGAGAAAATAGCAATAAAACTTTGGAAGCTGCAAAGTGGATGGGCAAAGGATAATGAACTTGACAGATTTGAGAAATCTAAGTGAGGAAAGCTGAAAGTCAACCTGATGTATACCACAGAATCCTCAAAATGCCCTGGCATTGGCAGCACAAAATATTTCTGGAAGTAGAGGTGAAGAGAAGTTGTCAAAATAAGGAGAACAGGTAGAAAGCTGTTTCAGCAGCAGCAGCTCTCAAACCTCCTCCATTCCAGCACCGGGCAGCGCCCATCCCCCATGCTGGCAAGAGACTGCAAGTTTACTGTCTGCAGGGGGTGAACCCGGGGGCTCCTAGGTGCCACTGTGGCAGGTTCACTCTACCAGAACAGAGAGGCCAAACTCTGGCTTTCCAAGTGCTTTTCCAACATTATGAGACATTGAACAACAGCTCATGTAAGAATTAGAAAATAGAGACCAAAAGAAAGAGAACAAAGCAACTAAAAATGTCTGAAGCTATGAAGAAGACCACTTTATAACTAGACCTCATTAGAAAGTGCCAGCAGTTCACATCCTTGGCTCCATCGGCCCTTCACTTGCCTCTCTGTGCCTGGGAAAACCAACAGCACACAGCCATGAATGTCAGTTTGAGGGGCCTTACACCATGTCTGTCCAATTGTTCTCACACTTAGCTCTGGGGAACCTGGGCTTCCAAGAGCCCTTCAAGGGCCATGGTAAGGGGAGGAGAGAGGCTGAGCAGGCAGGACTCTGGCTCCTGTCCTGCTTCAACCAATACAGCTTTTTTTGACTGGTTTTAAAACCAGAGTTTCTCGTAAATTCTTGTTTAAAAGGTAGTTCTCTTGTTTTTAAAAAAATTATTTTAAATGCTATAAGTGACAGATCAAATTCAGGCCCTATTTTTGGAGATGAGGAAACCTAGGAGCTTGTTATGAGTCAGCCTCCTGCCAGAGTTAATGCTGGCTGTGCAGTGGCCCCAGCAGATGCCAGGGCTGTCAGATAGCCAAACAAAGTCTCTGGGGCCCAGACCATGAGCTCTCTCTCCCTGGAGACCAATGACCCTTCAGCCTGGTGGCTGGCCTCCTGCTGTCCTCTTCCTCCTGTTGATGCTCTAGGGAAGTCCCCCCAGCCCTGAGGCCTGACAGCCCTACTGCTCTGCCCATTCTGCCAGAGACACTCCCCTGTACCCCTGACAAAACCTGAGTCTGGCTGGTGCTGGAATATAAGACACTGGGCAGTCTGGTCGCGGTGGCTCACGCCTGTAATTCCAGCACTTTGGGAGGCCAAGGTGGGCGAATCACCTGAGGTCGGGAGTTCAAGACCAGCCTGACCCACACGGAGAAACCCCATCTCTACTAAAAGTACAAAATTAGCTGGGCTTGGTGGTGCATGCCTACAATCCCAGCTACTTGGGAAGGCTGAGGCAGGAGAATCGCTTGAAGCTGGGAGGTGGAGGTTGCAGTGAGCCGAGATCGTGCCACTGCACTCCAGCCTGGGCAACAAGAGCAAAACTCCATCTCAAAAAAACAAACAAACAAACAAAAACACTGGACATACCAGTTTTCCTGAAAAGGCAGAGAAAGGAAACCCAAGATCACTCAGAAATGTTCTCCTTTCTAATAGGTTTGAGTCCCTGACACCGTCTGTGTCTTCACTGGACTCATGCCCCAGGACATATGGATTCCCCTCCCCTCTTCCACCTTTCTGATCTTTCTTCTCCCCATTTTGAAAGCACTCTAGAGACTGGGTGATACTGCTTGTTGGCTCTCCCTGAGGGATAATGCAAACTCAGCAGCCCTTATCTTGACAATTCAGTCCAAGAACTGACTCGGCAGAGGATGCGTGTGACATGCTTGCAGAAACTGGAGTAATTTTTGATGTGCTTGTACAAACTGGAGTAATTGGCCATATTGCCACCCAGTCCCATCCTCCCCCAGCAGGCTTTGAGTACAGGGAGGGCAACCTTGTTGGTTAAATAATGTCTGTTTGGCATCATCGCCCAAGCCTCACACAACCCGGCAGAGATACAGGGGTATTTGATGATAAGACAGACACTTGGCTTGCTCTCTGATGTACTCTCCACCTCAGGTCAGCAATAAAGTCTTTGGATCTCCTGCCTTGTTTCTGCCCTCTGGAAAAGAAAACACAATACACGTACTGTTTAAGTCATTCTACAACTAAAACGTAAGCTCATTGAGGGTCCGTTTTCTTGTGTTTTGTTCATGGTTATATCCCCAGTGCCTAAGATAGAGCCTGGCATGAACTGGGTATTCAATATATGTGGATGAGATGAATGAACCAACCTTTCTGCCATGGTTTCAATGTATGTGTCCCTCCAAAATCCATATTTTGGAACCTAATACCCGATTGATAGTATTAATAGGTTGGGTGTTTAAAAGGTGATTAAGTCATGAAGGGGAATCCTCAGAAATTAGATTGATGCCCTTATAGAAGATGTTGAAGGGAGTACCCTACTCCCTTTTTGCCCCTTCTGCCATGTGAGAGGAAGCAACAAGAAAGCATACGTCCTCACCAGACACTAAATCTGCTGGCGCCTTGATCTTGGACTTTACAGCCTCCAGAACTGTGAAAAATAGATTTCTTTTCTTTTCACCAAATATATTCCGAGACTTTAAGAAGAGAGAAGTAAATTTCCTTTATTTATGAATTACCCAATTTGTGGTAATTTGTTAAAGCAGCAGGAACAAACTAAGACACTTTCTCTCTCACTCTCTCCTCCTGAAAGCCTTCCCCATGAAAGTCCTGGCCCACTCTCAGAGTGAAGTCCAAGTCATGGAGCACTCTTTAAGTGTCTTAAAAGAGTGTCTTAAAGGACAGAGAATCCTGCAATCTAAGTGGAGCAGGGAAGGAGAGAAGAGAGCGCTCCCCAAGATCCCTCCAGGCTTTGTGATTAATGACTCCACCAAAGCAGCTCCCTTTAAGTCCCAGGACCATTTGCTAAGGGTGAATGACAATATGGTAATTTAGAAAGAAAATAAAATGATCAGAACCTTCGAGAGAGTTCCGGAGGGAGCTGAAGCAAGAGAATCCAAGCCTACCTCATAAATCAACCTCAGCTTCAGAGTATGTGGCCTCCGAACTGGAGTCTGCCATGGTCTCCACAGATCTCTGCTATTCTCAGATGCTTTACCAAGCAACTGAGCACTGTGAGAGTAACCTCCAACATGCCAGCAGAAGTCTGTGAGGACACAGAGGTAGTGGTGGCCATTAGCAGGGAGGGGCACTGGCTCTTCCTAGCCACCTTCTTCCAGGCCCCATCACATGAGCTGACTTGCTCAGGAGGCAGTTCTCCGCATCACCTCTGCCCAACCACACTGGCAGAGCTCCTCGTGGGTCCCCACCCAAGCCCTTGGATCTATGCTGCATGGGAAGGTACACAACATCCCCAGGGCACAGAGAGTCCATGCAGTCCACGGAGCACCCTGCAACTCTTACCACTCACCTGGCTGTATGCCCAGAAAGTTGTCTGATTACCACTTTTCCTTTCCTTTCTTTCATTTAAACACTTAAAAAATAAAATAAAACAGTTTAATTCTGTCAAATTCCTGAGGTTTGCCTTGCGGTAACAACAACAAAAAGCCCAATGAGGACAAAAGACAGTATTTCTTATATCCAAGTGATCCAGATCATTTGGTGGTTGGCAAGGAATCGGGGGAGGATGGGAGGGAGTGGGCTGAAATGGGGCAGAGGAGCAGCAGTGGACACAATGCAGAGTGAGAGAGAGCCACCTGGACCATATCTTCCAGGAAGAGATCTGCAGTGTTTCAGAAGCAGCATAGGAAGCCTGTGCTCCTTCACATCTTCCATCTCCCCAGTAAAACCAGTAGGTCACCTCCCATGCCCCAGCCAGATGTTCCTGAGGTGTGAAACTTTTCTATGTTGTGAGTATGGATGATCCTGGAAAAAGCCTTACCTTTAACAGGGACCAGCCAACACCAAGATTATCAGTTAACACTTAAGCAGAAATGTATTAACAGTCAGCAGCTAAGCACAGAGGACAGAGACGACATCAGAAGAAAAGAAATGCATACAGGTAAGGGGTGTGAAAGATCACCAGGGACAAGCTGTCTCTTTTCAGAAGTTTGGCAGCACCTGATGTGTCACCTTTGGAGGATGTTATGGTTTCATTCCATCCATCCTCTACACACATTCACTACTGTCTGCTATATGCCAGGTGCTTTACTGAGCATTGGAATGACGGAGATGAGAAGATCTGTCCTTACCCTCAGAAAGCCATGATCAAGGAAGGAGGAGCACCACTGTAAACCACTAACTAAATAATAAAACAAAGTCAGTGCCAAAGGCTGTGAGAACAAGGAGTAAAGAAATGATGAATTTTTAATGAAGTTTCAAATAACTTCACCATGAGGTAGCATTTGAGCTGAAACTTTAGAGAAAAGAAAGTTTTACAGGATATTATGGGCTGAGAACTGGGGAGCAAAGGGGCATTCAAAATGGTATGTTGGTTTCCTGGGGCTGCTGTAACAAATTATGTCAAGCTGCGTGGCTTAAGACAACAGAAATTTATTCTCTCACATTTTAGAAGGCCAGAATCCAAAATCATGGTGTCAGTAGAGTTGATTTCTTCTGAAGGATAGGAGGAAGAACTGTCTCATGCCTCTCTCCTGGCTTCTGGTGGTTGTTGGCAGTCCTTGATGTTCCCTGGCTTGTAGATGCATCATCACTCCAATCTCCGCCTCCGTCTTCTCATCATTCTCATCACCTTCTCTGTGTGTCTCTCTGTGTCCCCTCCTCTTCTTAGAAAGATGTCTCTTCTGATTAGTCCCGCCCTAAATCCAGGATGATTTCATCTTAAGATCCTGAACTAATTACATCTGCAAAGATCCTTTTCCAAATAAGGTCACAGCTAGAGGTTCTAGGTGGATATGAATTTTGGAGGGACACATTTAACTACTGCAGGTGGCAAGTAGATGTAGAAGAAATGGCTTGGCTTCTCATGAGGCATGTCATATTCAATTACACAAATGTTTTCTTCACCCATTGAGGAAATATGGATCTGTTTCTGGATTCTGGCTGGACAAGGGCTGAAAGGTAGTCCACCTTTTGACTGGACTTGTAGATGCCACCTTCAGGTGAAGGAAAGACCGAGGTCAAATCTCCAGGCAAGCCAGTGAATGAAAACTCCTCCTAAAGTCCTCAGGTTTCTGTTCATTCAAAGTTCAAGCTTCAATTTTAACATTTTTCAGTTTGCTAAGAAAACAAGTGATGCTTTCTCAAGTCTCTCCCCTCCCCTCTTCTCTCCTTACAACTGGGTACAGTGTGTTCTGAACAGAGAGGAGGCTTCAGTGAGGTATGAAATGAAACAAATCCACAGGCAAACAGCAAAGAAAGCTGGTGTATTTTTAATATGCA
Organism: Chlorocebus sabaeus; assembly: GCF_047675955.1. Lineage (NCBI taxonomy): Eukaryota > Metazoa > Chordata > Mammalia > Primates > Cercopithecidae > Chlorocebus > Chlorocebus sabaeus. Next base: position 24,340,435 of record NC_132923.1, on the reverse strand, counting down.
GGCACCATTTTGGGGATTGTGGAGAAAATTTTGCTTCTTCATATTGAAAACCCAATGCGCTGGAAAGGGAGCCAGAGGTGGGGGAGGAACTATACAGCTCTCTCCCTTCAGCACAGCCACTTCTTAAAGAAGCAATTGATTAAAGAGAAAGTGTGGGGAACCAACTGTTCACACTTGCCAAATATTTCTAAAGGCTTCAAAATCACTCAAGGTGGTGGATTTTTTTCCCATAAAGTGTCTACAAAATCTGTCACCTCGACACCCAGTGTTTAAACAGGGCAGTGTCTTGAAAAATGACTTTGTTCTCTGGATCACTCATGGTGCTGGCCTGACACTGCTTCTATTTTCTGCATCAGTGTGAAACCTGCTGCAAAAACAGCTGCACAAGAGCTCAACTCAACAACTGCCAGGAGCCAGGAAGAGCAGCCTTCACCCCCTCAGGCTGTCACCTTGAGCACCCCCTCTGTCCCCCACCCCCTGGTGCTCTATGACTAGAAGCGGTCCAGGGGCACATTGCCTCTTAGTTGGAACAATGTGAGCTAGAACTGTCTACTTCACAGAAGCCAAAGGGGAGCAGCAGAGACTCAGAAGAACAGATCTGGGAGCAACTTGAGTGACCATCTAGTTCAAACCCTTCTTTCTACAGAGGAGGAAACTGAGGAACAGAGAAGGCAATAATTTGCTCAAGGGCTAATGGGCATCTACCATTTGCTTGGACTGTTCAGCAATTCAGCTCCTTCCTTTGAGTAATTCTGCACCTTAGGAGTCTTGGTGGGAAACCCATCTCCAACTATGAAAGCCAGAAATGCCAGGTATTCACTTTCCATGCTATTTTTTTTCTCCAGGGCAAACTCACTGGACCTAACCTCTTGCCATCCAGACACTCCTGTCCCATGTTGTGACTGGTAGATGATAACTCAATGAAAAGTGAGTAGAGGAAGATTTTATCTCAAGGGTCTTAATTTTGGATGCTGTTCCTTCCTGGTTCGGTAAGCTACCCAGTATCCTTTTAATCAATCTTTTGTTTTTCTCCACGGTCTATTTATGTTGCTTGCAAATAAAAACCATGGCTAATGCCAAAATATTACCAAGAGTTGGGTAGAAATAGACCCTCCAGAAATTAACAGGAATCTGAGATGGTTTGTTTCACATGCTTAGGGCTACATACAGTAAAAATTCAGCTTGGAGTAAAATATGAGACTCTGCCAAAACATGGTAAATAGTGGCAAACCATTAGGTTTCTACCTGTAGTCACCTGGAATGAAATACCTATTAAAGTCAAGGTGTAGGGTATGAAACAGTAGCCACCATAGAACAATATTAAAAGCATGAAAAAATCAAGGACTATGGGATAAACTGCTTGCTTCCAATAGTGCTAGGTGGATTTTTTAAAACAAAGAATGAAAACACACAAATTCTTAAGTTCTCAAGTCAAGACACAAACTAAAAACCAAATATTTTCTACCTGTTGCTTGAAGAATCTCTTATGTCTTATAGCCACAATCCTGAAATAGACAAAAATCAGAGAGAAAATTTGATCCTGCAGGTTGCTGAATTAGAAGATTAGTTTTGTTTTTGTTTTTGTTTTTTGAGATAGAGTCTCCTCTGTTGCCCAGGCTGGAGTACAGTGGTGCAATCTTGGCTCACTGCAACCTCCACCTCCTGGGTTCAAGTAATTCTCTTGCCTTAGCCTCCTGAGTAGCTGGGATTATAGGCACGCACCACCGCACCTGGCTAATTTTTGTAATTTTAGTAGAGATGTGGTTTCATCATGCTGGCCAAGTTGGTCTCACATTCCTGACCGCCAGTGATCTGCCCACCCCAAAGTGCTGAAATTATAGGTATGAGCCACCACACCTAGCCTAGAAGATTAGTTTAATATGGAGCCTTGCAAATTTTTGCTTAGGTGAAAATTAGAGCATAGAATGGGAAAGAGGTAGACCTAAGAATTGGAACAAAGATTTATGGGAGGATTCAGATGACTCAGAGCATTGAATTTCTAAACTTTATTGATTCCTATCTCTCTTGTTAGCCAAATCAACTCCTCTTCCCTTCCTATGCATGTATTCCCATCTTGCCTAAAAATCTTGCAATGATCTAACCTGAGGGTATTACCTTGCAAGGGGAAGTTCATTCTCTTCGTGTTCCACCTGCTCTACTCCTCATCGCCTCCTATAACTAGGGTTAGATCTCAACATGTTCCTGGGGCAGAGTAGGGTATAGGATGAAGCTCATCCATATACAATATCTTAAGGGAAAAGCTTACAGACAAAAGTTTATGACTCTGATCATTGTATTAGTAGAGACATCAGAAACACGTGAGGGAGTAGATTCTGAGGGTATTAGACCAACAAGGGAAAAACATAATTTTAGATCAGGTTGAGTTTATTGATATGCTGATATGTGCAGTAATTCTGTATTTGATGCACTAGCTTGAGCATCTAGTTGTTTTAATTGTTTGCTGGGTGAGTTGACAGAAACCTGGACTCATTAGTGCTCCATAGTACAGTATGTTAGTGCTCCAATGCAGCTGAGATGCCAGAAATTACAAGCCATAATTTAGACAAAGTAAATTTAAAGACCTAGGGAGATAGCAATGTTAGAATGGATTTATTACAAGTACTTCCCCACCTCCTATATCCCCCAAGAGGACCCAAAACACACTACCTTCATTAAGGTAATGGTAAATACATTAGTGACAGGAGTGCCAACATCTTCATAAAAAGCATGGCTATTCTCTGTAAGCCAAGGATGCTAGTAGAGAGAAGATGTAGCTGGAAATGAGATGCATGATTTAAATTGGTTTGGGAAAATCACAGGCCTGGGAAGAGCAATAATTACCAGAGCTTGGCTACCAGAAGAGGCAGCCGACCAGCCTGATAATCAGAATGGGCTAACTCTGTGGTTAATTTTAGACATCAAGTTGACTAAGGAATACCTAGAAATCTGGTAAGACATTATTTTGGGGTGTGTCGGTGAGAGTATTTCCAGAGGAAGTTAGCACGTGAGTCCAAGTGGACTAGGTGGGGAAGATCTGCACTCAATTTGTGCAGGTACCAGCCAATCTGCTGGGGACACAGAACAAAAACAGGTGGGAAAAAAGGTGAATATGTCAATCTATCTACTGAAGCCAGGATATACTCTTCCTCTCCTGGACCTGGACAACAACTCAAGGCTCCCTGGCTATTGGACTCCAGGACTTACATCAGCGACCTCCTGGGTTCTCAGGCCTTTGGTTTCATACTGAGAATGGTGAGAGTTACACCATTGCCTTCCTGGTTCTGAGGCCTTCAGATTTGGGCTGAGCAATGCTACTAGAATCCCAGAGTCTTCAGTTTGCAGATGGGCTGTCATAGGACTTCTCAGTCTCCATAATCATGTGAGTTAATTTCTCTAATAACATCCCTTCTCATATATCTATAGATATATCCTATTGGTTCTGCCTCTTCAGAGAACACTGACTAATACAAGCCCATACAGATCTTTGGCATGGCAGCTCATGGGGTCCCAAGGGTAAAAGAGATGGACAAGCCGGGCGCGGTGGCTCAAGCCTATAATCCCAGCACTTTGGGAGGCCAAGATGGGCGGATCACGAGGTCAGGAGATCGAGACCATCCTGGCTAACATGGTGAAACCCCATCTCTACTAAAAAATGCAAAATACTAGCCGGGCATGGTGGTGGGCACCTGTAGTCCCAGCTACTCAGGAGGCTGAGGCAGGATAATAGCGTAAATCCTGGAGGAGGATCTTGCAGTGAGCTGAGATCTGGCCACTGCACTCCAGCCTGGGCAACAGAGCGAGACTCCATCTCAAAAAAAAAAAAGAAAAAGAAAAAAGAGATAGACATATGAGTAAAGTCTTTATTTTGATTTAACAGGCCTGATGAATAGAGTCCTGACTTGTGTCATCATGACTGAGAGTTGCAGTTGATAGCAGACCTTGTTCACTTATCATCCAATAAATTGCTCACCAATACTTCTTCCTCCTTTCTAACAGAAGTCCAGTTGAGACTTCCAGGAGGGAAGCCCTCCAAAACACAGACTCTAAGGAAGGAACAGTCTCTCATATGTTGGACATAATCTAACTGCATGTGGTCCCCACAGCTAGGGTGGAAGCCCACTTGCAACCACAGAGGAAAGCAAACCAAGACACTGGGAAGGGCAGAGCAAAGAAATATAAGGAGCCAGGTCCTCAGTGATATTTTTGAGCTTTTGGATTAACCAGCCCTTGTACTTCTTAGTCTGCATGCATTTCTTTATGCAATATACATTTTCCTTAATTTTCAAGCCAGTTGAGTCAAGATTTTCTGTTACTGAAGCTTAAAATGTCCTACTGATACTTGGCTCTTCATTCAATCCCTGTACCTCAGTTCATTCAGATTCAGTTCTCCATGAAGGAAGAGGAAGGTGAGTACCCTTCAGTAGGAACCCTGCAATTACATGGCAGCTATACCTTTAATCTTTCTCCCAGAAGTCCCCCAAAGAGTCCTACAGCCTTTTACCAGACTATCTGTGTCCTGGGGGAAAGTAAATACCCAGTGTCTTTCTGAAAATGTCGAACACTGGCTATAAGAAAATAGCAAAATCTGAAGACCCAGAACACTACTGTGGTGTGAGTGGGTACTAAAGAGAGACAAGCAATAAATGAGGTTTTACCTAAGTCCACCTCATGGTAGGCACAGTTGGACCACAAGCCCAATCAGCGGGTGAGGTCCAATGGTGGAGATCAATCTCTCTAAAGTAAGACAACTTTCTGTACCTCTTACAATGAAGAGAAATGGCATAACACTGCAAGGATCTTCTTGGGCTTTGGAGATAATGTACACCATATTTTGTTTACTGATCCAGTTCCTTTTCCCTGAGGCCAGCAAGGTTAACAACTTTGAGCAAAATTCAGAGCTAGAGAGGGCTCTCCAACTGGTTCAGGCTGTCATATAAGCACCTCTTCACTTGGCCCTACTGATCCAAAAGATCCAATGATATTTCAAGTGCCTGTGGCAGCTCAGGGTACTATATGGAGTATGAAGCAAGGTTGAATAGGAAAATCATAGAATATGCCTCCTAAGGTTTTGGAGAAAGCCAGGTCTTCTTCAGTAAGTTACTATTGCATACATGTATCAAAATTGTCCCCCATAAATACATACAATTATTATATGTCAATTTAAAAATAATGATTTCAAAATAAATAGCTGTTAGCTTGCTACTAGGCCCTGGTTGAGAGTGAATGAGTGATCATCAGACACTAGATAATCATGCATCCTGGACTACTCATCCTGAACAGGATATTATCGATCCACCTACTTATAAAATCAGACAGGCTTAGCAGCACATCATTACCTATGGAAATGATACAAGCAGGACCAGGCTCAAGTAAGTCCTAATAGTACAAGTGAATTTCATGAGCTTATATTCCCAGTATGCCTGTTCCAAATGTGTTGTTACTCCTCACTCAACCCATTTCCATGGCTGAGGCACACTGTCTTGAAGAATGAATTATATTCTTTGAATCATCAATAATGCTGTTTCTATTGAACTCATGGAGGTAGAGAGTAGGAGGATGGTTATGAGAGGCTGGGAAGGGTAGTGGCAGGGGTTGGAGGGAAAGTGGGGAATGCTTAACAGATACAAAAAAATACAAAGAATGAATAAAACCTAGTATTTGGTAGCACAACATGGTGAATATTGTCAATAATAATTTAATTGTACATTTAAAAATCGCTAAAAGAATGTATATAATTGGATTGTTTCTAACACAAAGGATAAATGCTTGAGGGGATGGATACTCCATTTACCATGATGTGATTATTATGTATTGCATTCCTGTAACAAAGTATCTCATGTGCCCCATAAATACATACACATAGGTACCTACAAAAATTAAAAATTAAAAACAATAATAATGCTGTTTTTTACCTAGCCAGAAATCATGACTCCAGAACCCAAAGGGTGAAAGTGGGATGATACATCTAACTATTACACTAAATGATGCATTAGTAAAGCTTTGGCTTCCAATCCTTATATTGCAGGCTTAGAAATTTTAGCATCCAAGGAAGAAGGCTTCTACTAGGAAACACAACAATTAGTTCATTGAATTGCAAGCTGAGACTCCACCCTAACCATTTATGGCTCCTATTTCCACTGAATGAATAGGCCCTCCCCCCAGAAAAGGATTACTGGAGCAATTGCTGTAAATCATCAAAGGGAAATAGGATTGCTGCAATACACTGGGGCCACAAAAGAGTACGGATTAAACTCTTCATTCAATCCCTGTGCCTCAGTTCATTCAGGTACAGGGTGACCAGCCTCCACTTCCAGTGGTAATAGACTGATGGAAAACCATTGCAACCCCACATAGATAAAACTACTAAGAGATCAAATCCCTCAAAAATGAATGTTGCATCAACCCACCAATTATAAAAACTTGAACTGAGTACTGAGTGAAAATAAAGGAAACATGGACAAGTTAATCAAGAAGGAAATCTTAAATACCAACTGTAGCAAAAATATATCTATATTTCAACTAAGTGAAAACAAGGACAGGAGGATGTATGTGAATTATTTTCTATGTTGTATTATATAAATGTTTACGTATTTCAACAAATGTTATGCTCCATTTTTTCCCTTTGCCTCATTTTTTCATGTAGGATATGTTCGTTGTGATTAGGTTCACAATTTATTCTATAAATTACAGAATATAAATGTAAATACATGCCAGAGCTAGAGGATAAATAGGTATCAACCACAGATCCTAAACTTGAAGCTAGATGCAGTATCTGATAAGAATCTAGAGAAAAGATGTGCTGGTTTTGATTAAGCAGGAGATAACTGAATCTATTAGCAAGAAAATTTTCTTTCAGAAATATGAATACGGAAAGAATGGGGTGCATTGATATTGATTTGGAAAAGGGGTGGACTATAGAGAACATTGGTCATTCTTTTTTGGCTTGCTTTGTACATTTGGAAAAATCACCGTCTTACAAGTTTGCCTCCCATTATAACAGCTTGAAATGACAGATACTTTCCTAGATTCCCTTGTAGCTAGGATGCAGACACTTGACCTACAGTTGTCCAATCAGAAGCACCACCCTGGATGCTTTGAATCAGAAGCTAGTGATGCAAAGAAGCAAGGATAGTAAGGGATTCTCTGTCACTCCGGCATCACGACTGAACACAATTGAACTTGTGGCATAACTATGGAGGGATGCTGATGGCGGCAAATTTAGGAACATGTTTCCGTCTGAGTAGCTCTGATCATGGCATTTCAGCCTTTCTGATGATTCAATATCCTTTAGATAAATTACTATACAGACCCAATTAGCAAAAGCTGATCTTGTTTTGCTTAACATCCAGAACTGTGATTGATACACAAGGTCACAGGGTAAGTTAGTGACTGTGCTCTCATGAATCGATTATCTATTGCTGCATAATGAACCACCCCGAAACTAGTGACTTAAAAACAGTAACAATTATTGTCCCTCATTATTCTGTGGGTTAGACAGAGGGTTCTTCCAGTCTTGCCTGAGTTCACTGTGGCTTCATTAACCTGATGGGTTGGCTGGGTCCCTCTCTCCATGTGTTCTTCCATCCTCGAGGGGACTAGATCAGGCTTCTTTACAGCATTATGGTCTCAGGGTGCCCAGTGGATGATACCTGATGCTTCAGGGCCTTTTGAAATGAAAGCTTAGAAGCCAGCTGTGTGAGTTCCACCACATTTTATTGGTCAAATCAAGTCACAGAGCCATCCCAGATTCAAGAGGAGGGAAAATTGACTCTATTTGTCCGTAGAAGGAGACAAAAATCTCATTGCAAAAGAGCATGCAGACAGAGATGGGAGAAAATACTGGGGTCATCTTTGCAAACAATCTGTTACTTGTGGAATCATATAACTGAAACACACAGAATCCACAATAGCAGAATCCGAGTGCTCCAACATTGTCAGAATTGTCTCTCTATTTATCTCCACACTTGACCAGACAGTGACCAGCAGCTCTGACCTGGATGACAGGGCCCTTACTGACAATGACGGTGGACTAGCTTCATCAAAACCTCATGGAAGGAGTTCCCCACAGGAAAGAGGGATTCTGTTTACCCAAAGAAGGAGAAAGGGGTGCTGGAGAGACAGTGTCAGAGGCAAGCTTAGAATTCAGATGTCATGTCTCCTGGGCCTGGTCTCTTTCCACTCCAGTGGTTATCATCAACTGTTTCACATTTCCAGATGAAAAGAAAAAAAAAAATGGATGTGGGGAGTTAGTTTTCTTCATATCCTGGAAATTCTGCCCCAACTGCTTGGCATTGAAAGGATTTGCCCTCCTCTATTTAGGGGAGTGTCCCATCATAAGAGAACCTGGAAGGCAAAACCTTGGAAAGTCAAGTTGGACTGGTGATGTATTTCCCCCGGCAAGTCATTCATATCCTCTAGGTAGTCTGTTTTCTCCTCTATACAGAAAGTCTATAGACTGGGCAATTGGAAGGAAGACACTCCTACCTGCATTACTTATATCAACTTGGAGTTAGCCTCTTGAAACACTGAGACAAAGTTTGAGCATCTACGCTTCTCCTCTCTGAACTCATGCTTTGGAGATAGGCAAATTTAGGTGTAATCCAACTCTCCATTTACTTGACTTGATAACCTTAAGCAAGCCACTCCATCCCTTTGAGCCTCAGCACACTCATCTGTAAGATGAGTTGACACTCCTTACCTCATAGGGGAATTGTGAGGATGAACTGAGAAAACATATGCATATTGCCTATCACAGAGCAGGTCACTAGCAGGTATTTATTTGTTCCCTCTCCCCGTTACTGGAGCAAAACCTCTGAACTTCCCATGCTGTCTACTTCAAACACACATTCAAATCTTTCTATCCATTCATGTCTCTTCCATTTTTTGTAGCATTTCCACCCTGCCTGCCCTTGGAAAGCTGTCTCTGAACAGATTCTGCCCCCATGACACGTGTGCCCTGTATCCCCATCACCTTCACACTCTCGGCTTATGCTCTGTCCTCTCATATGCAGTGTCCTTCTTTCATTCCCTCTATATGGGTTCTGTGTTAATTCTTCCTCCTTGGAACCTGCTGTATAGTTCCCCACACAACACAGAATGGAAGACAGAAGAGGAGGGAGAGGATGAGCTCCTCAGGTCTCCATGGAGACAGTGCCCTGGATGCAGGTAGAGCCCTCGGACTCTTAGGTCCAGCTGCAGCCTGCACAATAGACCATCTCCATGCCTCTCAGACTTCAGCTGTCTCAAATGCCTCACAAAAACTTTGGGCAGTGAAAGGCGATCTTCTGCCTACTTCTCAACAAGGCTTTATTCCATGTTGTATTACATAAATAGTGCCTCCAGATGCTTCATTTGAGCTGAGCTTTCCCCAGCCAGTGGGTAATCTTAGCCTCCATTAAATTATGTTCCTGATCCCTCTGTAGCCATGTTAATTAATTAAACACAAAAGTTGTCATCACGTTCTCAACCCGGCCTCCTTCACAGGCACTGTGGACCAAGAGTTCTTCCCATGTGCCAACAGGCTTTGTTCTGTCCTATTTAAATCATTTTAACTGCATGTTGGTCAGAGCCCAGACACAACTCACTCCATCCTTCCCTGTCCAAGGCAGAGATGGTCTCTCTATGCCCTTCCAATGTCACTTTCTCAGGAAGAGTTGACGAAATGATGAGCACACACCCAGTGATATACAAAGGATTCATTCATTCACTCATCAACAAAGGCTTTTTGAGTAAGACTTCCTATATGCCAGGTACCTTTATTAGTGCTGTGAACATAGCAGTGAACAAAAGAGACCAAGTCCCTACTCTTGTAAAAATAACATTCCACTGTGGTCTTAGTTAAGACCAGTGGTTTTTCAACCTTGGCTGTACATTAGAAATACCGGGGAGCCCAATACTCAAGAGTTTGTATTAAATAAGAATTTCTAGTAGTTTTTAAAGGTTTCCAAATTACTTCTATGTGAGACTGTAAATATTTCCTTTGATCACTCCACCTTGTCCACTACTTTAAAAAAAAAAAAAAAAAAATCATCTTTCTCTGAAGAACACTCTCTAAAAAGGAGACACAACCATTGCCCTTGGAGTTGTGAGGTTGGCATTTCAAGTTCTGAAGAAACCCTCCCTTAAAAGAAAAGAAGAGCTCGATAGGTTCAGCTCCTCTCTCATCTGAAGGCCTGTTGGCAAGCAAAGGAGCTGACCTGGAACAGGTCACATCATCCCTGCATGACCAGGATCTCCAGGTCATCTTGGACCACTACTATTACCACCCTGTTCCTACAAAATTGACCAGAGAACAAGCCCCCAAGCTGACAAATGGGCTAACCCAGCAGTCGCCAACCTTTTTGGCACCAAGGGACTGGTTTTGTGGAAGGCAATGTTTCCACAAACAGCGGGGGCCAGATGGGGGATGGTTCAGGATAAAACTCTTTCACCTTAGATCATCAGGCATTCGATTCTCACAAGGAGCACAGCCTAGATCCCTCACATGTGCAGTTCACGGTAGGGTTCCTGCTCCTATGAGAATCTAAAGCCACAGCTGATCTGACAGGAGGTGGAGCTCAGAGAGTGATGCTCGCTTGCCCACCGCTCACTTCCTGCTGGTTCCTAACAGGCTTCTAGCTGGTTCCAGCTCCTAACAGGCCATGGACTGGCACTGGTCCGTGGCCCAGGGATTGGAGACCCCTGGCCTAACCCCACTAGTTCACTTCTTTTCTCTTCTGTATTCAGACATGATGAAGGGCCTTCAGCTAAGAGCAAACTTGTCCTCAGGGTCAGTCAGGGCCTGGGGCCAGGAGATCCTTAAATTGGTGACAGAAGCCTAAGGAGCTCTTCCTTAGAATCAGGTGGCTCCCTTTGCTCAGCAAAGACTGGGTCTGATTCCTAGACCAAGAGCTCCTTATCCAAGGAAAAATGCTTCTTAGAAGGAAGGGAGGTGCAAGGGTTGTTCCTTCTCCCTGGGGTTGTCTTGAAACCAACTCTGAACTTTGGAGGGGATGACAGCAAGAGAGAAAGCTGTCTCTGGATCCCAGCATACTCAGTACTCCCAACAGAAAGTAGAGGTGTGAGAGGCAACGTAACTGACGGCTCAACTGGGCTTCAAGAGCTCTTGGTTCTAGTGTCAGTCCTGTCACCAATTAGCTGAATTAACCTTGGGAAAGCCTCATCCTCTCTCTGGGGGCATCTTCCTTTTCTGTAAAATTAAAGGATAGTCTAAAAGGTATCTGAGATGCCTTCTAGATTTGGTTGGCTATTAGTCCAGGATTCTAAGAGGATGAGAGCAATTGCCCACCCAACTGGCCAAGAGCACCCAGGGGGATAAATAAGAGGCTGAAGGGGTAGGGCATGGTGGCTCACACCTGTAATCCCAGCACTCTGGGAGGTAAGGCGTGTGGATCACCTGAGGTCAGGAGTTTGGGAGCAGCCTGGCCAACATGGTGAAACCCCATCTCTACTAAAAATACAAAATTATCTGGTTGTGGTGGCACACACCTGTAATCCCAGCTACTTGGGAGGCTGAGGCAGGAGAATCACTTGAACCCAGGAGGCAGAGGTTGCAGTGAGCCAAGATCACACCATTGCACTCCAGCATGGGCAAAAAGAGCGAAACTCTGTCTCAAAAAAAAAAAAAAAAAAAGGCTGCAGTATGCCCTGCCCAGGTGGAGTGGGTGAAGATGTTGATTCAAGGTCAGATTTCTCACTCTCCAGGCCAGGGAATATTAAGCCATTTGCCTAGTGAGGAAGTGAAGAGGGGTAAGTGGCTGCAGACTCATCTGCCGTTTTCATGTACCTGCAAAGACATGGCAGAGCATGCCCTCAGACCCTGGGGATTCTTCCCTGGGCCTGGAGGCAGAGTGAAGCAGTGAAGGACCCCACAGGTCTCAAAGCTGAGTTTGATTCCTATTTAAAGCTGTCAGAACAACAGGCTAAATTCTGAGTGGTCTTGGTCTCAGGGGGCGTAAGGCTCCTCCTGGCTGCCTGAGGAAATTATTCATCTGGGTAAACCGAAATTAGACTACAGAAAGTAATAGCACATTTCTCTTTGTCCTCCTGATGTCTGGAGAGTTTCTCCACTGCATCACCCTTCCACACATACCTTCCTCCTTCTTCCTTCAACCCCCTCAAGTTACAAGCCTAGAAAATTCTCAGACCTCTGCCATCTCCAGAGTTTGTCAGAGACATTGGAGGATCCACTGAAGTCCAGCAGTGCTAGAGCTGGTTGTGTGAGATTCATTCATAGGCATGGTTGGCATGGAAAAAAAGAAACCCACGGGCCTTCCAAATAAAGGCCAGACTGCTCTACACCTAGGAAGATTCAGTGCAGACATTAGGAAACCTTCTCTGACTTCCTACCTGCCAGCTGCACCTACTCTTGATGAAGTGTCCTCCCTTCCTAGTTGCACTCTGGAAAAAAAGGAAAGGAAAGAAAAAGGAAGGGAGAAATGGAGGCTGATTATAGGATTCACAGAGATTTCTCATTGGCCATACCCACCACCCTCCTATTCCTTGCCCATGCCCGGTTGGTGAAGGGATAGAGACACCTGACTCAATCTGGGCCAATCTGGTTCTTCATCCTAGGAAGCAGAAGACACGAGTGCAGTCACACAGAGACTAGGCAGTCGGAGCTTACAGCATTCATTGTCTTAGAGACAAAATCCAAGAGGACTTACCAATAGTGGTGACCCTGGCGCTGCCTGGTTATTCAGGTTTCCCATTGAAACTGTGGACAAACATGATGTCCTTCATCTTGACCTAGCTGGAATCAGTTCAATTGTTTGCCTCTAAAGAAACTTAATTGGTAAAAACTCTAAGCCCCTATTCCTTCTCTCACTTAGTACGTACACATTATTGAAGTCATTACTTTCTCTTTGTCCAACTCTTTCCCTAGACCAGAAGCTCTTTGGTGTCCTGACCATGGATTGGTCTTGCCTTCACCTCCCACCCACTCTTCACGTGGCTGACTCTCACTCTTCCCTCAGCTCCCTGGTGAGACAGCAGGAGCCTTCCTTGACCACCACCTCCTGCATTTCTTGCCTGGGTTAAGTGCCCCTGGAATGTGTTTCCATTGCACCAGGCACTTCCCTGTGGTAATGTGTTATGTAGTTATCTATCTCCCACAAGGCTGTAACTTGAGTCAGGAGCTGTAGCCTATCCGATGTTCTATTTTCAGCACAAGTATAGTGCCTAGGACTTGGTAAACACTCAGTAAATATTTGTGAAATGAATAAATGAATAACTAAAGACATATACTAATCTCCCTCCTTCTCACAGTAAGATAATAGAAATTAATTACCTGGTTCAAATTATTATTCATCTCAGAATACAATCAGTCAGTCAACAAATTAGTACTAATTGATATGCCAAAAACTGTATTAGGCACTATACAACTGCTATAAAGTTGCAAATATAGACAAATAGGGGAGGAGAAGTTTGTCTCATGAAAATCTAATATAATCTGTAACTAGGAACTCTAAGTTCCATTTTGCCTGTTCTGAAGCAATCTATGCCTCCATGTTCTGTATCTTAAAACTGGATGTGTAGGAATTACCATTAATGATTTATTGGGTTTGCAACAGGCTCGTGAATCAATGGACAGAAATTTCCAGAACAGTGCTAGGTTCAAATGAGGCAAAAACCTTTGAGCAAAATTCTGCATCCAGACTGGTTAATGCTTTGGGCCCCAAATCACTTCATTTCTGGCTCCTGCCAGGCTCAGAAGAGCCACTGTACAAGACTGTGGGCTGAAAGACTACAGGACAGGTGGACAGGGGAGGGGTCTCTGAACCTCTGTTTTCAAAGGAGCCTGTCCCTATCATCCCTGCTAATCTGGCAGATGTTGAATTGAGAGAGGGACCTCTTCCCCTGCCCCCAGGCTAGCAATTACAGAAACCAAATTGTTTCCTGCAAGAGGCATTGTCACCCTGGTGTCATTTCAGCATAAAATAAATTGCACTGCCCATCAGCCTGATGGAGGCCAGCACTTGCTGGCAGCTCCCACAGGCCCCCAGAAAGAGTCTACTCAGATGTGAAGACAAGTCAGCCAGCTGCAGCCAGCACTGAAAGTAACCCAGGGAGCATGATTCTGTCACGCAAGAACCCAGCGTGTCTAAAAGGGCACAGCTTCAGCCTGGCACTGATGACAACTCTGCCAGGCTGATCTCCTGTTTGTCAAGTCCCAGCAGAGATCAGGGCAAACAATTCAGAGAGATACAGGGTAACCATGCCATACATGTGCTGTCTGTTGTTCTAGATGTGTGTTTGCATGCATGTGGAGTGGTGTGTGTGTGTGTGTGAATCTCTTACACTGTCTAGTTCCAGTCTTCATCACCTCCTGCCTAGACTGTCTTGATAACCTCCTAATGGGTCTTCTGACTCCATTCCTGACTCCATGTTCTCACTCCTTAGCAGTCCTCTCCCATGTCTTAAAAGTCATATTTCACCATCATTCTGAGCAAACTATCTCAAGGACAGAAAACCAAACACCGCATGTTCTCACTCATAGGTGGGAATTGAACAATGAGAACACTTGGACACAGGGCAGAGAACATCATACACCGGGGCCTGTCATGGAGTGGGGCCTGGGGGAAGCATAGCATTAGGAGAAATACCTAATGTAAATGACGAGGTAATGGGTGCAGCAAACCAATACGGCACATGTATACATATGTAGCAAACTGGCATGTTGTGCACATGTACCCTAGAACTTAAAGTATAATAAAAAAAATTTATGTTTCAAAATCATAGATCTAATTATGTTAAATCATGGGGAATAAAGTCTAGTATTCATCACCTTCCTTGGCCCCAAATTATCTTGTCAAATGCATGTCAAACTTTCTAGCATCCTGTACTCCTGCCAAACTGGACACATCTCTGCTGTAACATGCACCCCCATTTCAAATATTTAGATCGTATCGGAACTTTAAGATCCAGACCAAATATCCTTTCCTTCATGACACTCTTCCTTTTACCTTCACTCTGCCACTCCAGAAACTGGAAGCTAACTCTTCTCCCCTCCAAAGAATAAAAGACAACCAGCATATATTGAGTGCCTTTTATGTGCTTTACATTCTATGCACATCATGTCAACACTATTATTATCTTCATTCTATAGATGAAAAGGCTGAGGTTTAGATGGTTTGCCCAAAACCACAGAACTCCTAAATTGCATAGCCAGAACTTGAACCCAGAACTACTGGCTTCACAATTTATGCCCTTAATTACTATGCAGCACTCGCTCTTAAGCTCTAAGGGGTAAGTAGGGTGGATTACCTGTAATTTCCATCACCATCCCAAATAAATTTATAATCTAAGCAGTGATCAATTTATTTTGATGCCAATAAAGCTTTAAATGTCAAGGACCCTCATTTCAGAGACCCCTTCTAACGTTCCAGGAGAGGCACCTGGCAATGTATGCAAAGGCTCTTACGACGTTTTTGTAAAACTTTCTAAAGTAATACACTTTAACCAGCATTTGTTAAAGCAGGTAGTCTGTTTCCATCTCAGCCTCCCTTCATCATGCTTCCGTTCACGTCAGCAGTGCCCAAGTGTCCGTGGATGTTTAGCTAATAGGGATCTAGCTAATAGGAAGCTGAATTGGGAAAGCTGTTAATTGGGCTTGTTATATTTTGTTTGGAGTATAGTTAAGTTATTGCTAGCTGTCTCAATGTATAAATGACTCTGGGAGTACACTTAACACCAACTGTACCAACTTACTTGGCATCATGACAAAAAGGTCCAGGGCCAGAGGTTGTATTGCACTGTGAACACGCCCACGCTATATGGGCATGCTCCATGCCTATGGAAACATTCCATGTTCTGATAAATTCCTCATGCTGGAGTTTATCAGAATTCCTAAGTGGCTGGGCACAAGCCCGTGGCATAATCACAAAAGCATGTACATCTGTATGTGGGGTCTCATGATTTATGAATCCTATCAATAATACAAAAACAAATTTTGATCAACTGTGCTAGAAAGAAGACAGAACTCTCTTCCTAGTCTCTCTTTAGAAAATAATATGCCAAAATTATTGTCATATGAAGAAGCATTAAAGAGTATGCAACTAAAAAATGTAGGAAGAAAGTGTTATAGAAGTATGTCAGTCAGCTAGTTAGCATTTAAATGCCATTATTATTCTGGATTTTGTGATGTTTGTGGTATTGTCAGCTTTTAGAATGCATAATTTACAATGATATATTTTATTATTTAAAATAAATATTCAATTTTACATCAAATCCTGTCTTCACAATTTTGTTTTCTTTTTCTTAAGTAACCTCCCTTCCAATTAATAAGCATCAGGTCACCCCCAAGAAAACTGGATCTGCTTTGAATTTCAGTAAGAACAGTACTCTTGCTATGCAAACACCACTTTGAGTGTCCTTGCCCCTCTTTCTGTCCAGTTATGACTCACCAATGTCGTTTTGTGTGGGCGTCCCAGGCCACAGCTGCAGCTTCTCATACCCCTCTCACAGCACTCATCACTGTCTACTTACATTATACTTATTCACATTCCTGTTTTATTTCTTTCCAGCAACCATCTCAGGGTTGCACATAATAAATGAAAGGCCTCGTGGAGCTAGAAGACAAAGAGTAGACCAAGTGGAGGGGCATGAGGCAGCCCTTCACTCCTGGGCCTGCACCCTAGTCATGGCACAATATGTCTCTGATGTTTATCTTTTGTATACTCAAATTGCATGGGTAAAAGTTTTCCTTCTCTCTTTCCTTCTATCTCAATTCCTTAGTCTCTTTTTGTCTCTCTACTTTCTATTCATTTTAGACCGTTTCATGTTGCTACAACAGAATACCTGAGGCTGGGTAATTTAAAGAAAAGAGTTTTATTTTATCTTCTGGTTCTGCAGGCTGGGAAGTTCAAGGACATGGCCTTGGCTTCTGATGAAGATTTTCATTCTGCATTATAACAAAGTGAAGGAAGTCAAAGAAGTGGATATGTGTGAAGAAGAACAGCAAGCCCTAGGGGTATCCTGCTTTTATAACAACTCACTCTCAAGGGAATATTGCTGTGAGAACTAACCCAGTCTAGTGAGAGCAAGAATTCATTCACTATCTAGAGAATACCAGGCCGTTCATAAGGAATTCCTGTCTGTGACCCAAACACTTCCCACTAAGCCCCACCTCCCAAAACATTGGATCAAATTTCAACATGAGTTTAGGTGGGAACAAACTTAAATTGTAACACTATCTTTCTCTCCTCTTTCTGTCCCTGATGCTAATAGGGCTAATACGGCAATCTTTGAAAGGAGCAGGACCAGAACACAGGAGACAATCATAGCCCCAAATCTTCCCATCCCAGGCAGAGAATTCAGGGAAGGAACCTGAAGTTGGGCAGCATTTCAGGGAGGGGATAATTCTGACTGATGCCATGTGTTTCTCCATCAGCATGGCTTGAATGAGAAACAATCCAATGCACCAAGGTTTCCTGAAAGCAGGGGCCAGTCTTGTCGGTGACAAGTGAGGTTGGAGGTCTTCCATTGGAGGGAAGCTGAGCAATGAAATCCATTTCAAAGACCACAAGGTGTGGCCCCCACCCAGGAAATGAGTCTTCCATCCAACTAGATGAGAATGAAAAGGAAAAGTATTCAAATTGCACAATTATTGTCTGGCTAAATTAATTGTTGCATTCATCTAAATGGATTAGACACTTTAATTAGAAGGGTCTGGTTATTTGCTGAAATGGAATTTTTGGCATGTGGGTGTTATGTGCACATGTGTGTTTGTTCTAGCAGAGCCCGCGCTGGAGCAAATCTACAATGATTCCTTTCTCCCTAGAAAAAAAAAAAGAAAAAGAATGACAGTCAGTTAGGAAACAGCCTTCTCTCCACCGACTCCCACCCCCAGGGAAAAGGGGGATAGAGATTCCCCCATCCTGGAAGGAAAACCATGGCATTCTCACCTGGCCATCACAAGAGGCTTTGCAGATGTGAAAAACATCTGTGGGCTCAGGAGCAGCTGTGAGAGGAGAAAGGGGGTGTGGAGGAAAGAAGGGAAAGTGTGTAATGGAAGAATGTTAAATTCAAAGCTTTCCTTTGGTTTACACTAGGTATGGAATCTCCCAAATTAGCCTATAGAATGTGCACCCCCAGGGGGCAGCAGAGCACCAACCCTTGAGAAGCCAGCAGCCTAGTTACTCCATTTGGCCAGAGATGAGCTGTGGTTAAAAGGGGTATTTAGTGGCAGGAGGAAGAGCAATCTGAACAGGAGCACAAATATTTGAACCACCCTGGGCCCTTGGGAGGCCAGTGTCAAGAGGGTGGGCAGAAGAGCCAAACAGAGAGAGGAAAAGAAGGAATTGGGCAGATAAGGGCTAAAAGCAGGTTGTCATCAGTCTCAGGAGACAAAATGGGAGTTAGAATTCTTGAGCAAACCCAGCAAGGTGCAAGACCTGTAGTCTGAACAGAACCAAGGATGGAGCAGCCAGGCCACCACCTCAAATGTCATCTATAAAGAGAATCAAAATATCCCTGGAGATGCAGGAAGCTGGAAAGTGCTTGCCAGGATTCCTCTCAAGAAGAGGACTGTAGGAGTTGGTGGGGTACTTTGCTATGCCTCACTGAGACCGGGGGGAGGGCTGGGGGTTGTTGGAGAATAAGAAGAGAACTCCAAAGAGGCAAAAGCAGAGAATGCCCTGATGTAGATGCTTACTAGACCATCCCCCCTTTCCTGTGGGGCTTTTATTTCACTAGATAACATATGCAAGTTTGGGGCCAGCACTGAATTGCTGGGGATAAGAGAAGAGAGGCAGGACTAGCCACCAGAAGTTCCTGCTCCACCCTTCCCCTCAAAGCGCTCAGTCTTGCCTATAAATAATTAAGCCAACTGGAAGGGAACCAAATCATGATTCTGCATGGGTCCCCTATCTAAATCTGACCCTGCTTATAGCAGGCTGTGTCCATAGAGTCCTAGTGCAGGTGGGGCCCTCCTTCTGTTTTTTGTCCCATTTACCTACTTTAGGGCCTGGAATAGTAGAGATCTGAGCGTCTTTTTGAAAAGCTGAGGGAAACTTTTCCTTTGTCTTCCCCACACTGGGTTGGAGAAAGAGCTTTCAGCCTGGAGGCAGAGAGAAAGAAGGCTTTGATTCTGTGATTCATTTCACCTCAGAGTTTGCAACTGAGTTTGAACAGCAACTGTGCACTCATCTCCTAAGGTTTGTTTCACATCTGTTATAAGTGATGGCAATAACCGCTGCTCATGGTTATGTGGCTGATGGAGCGGAGGCAATGAGATTATCTCTGGGCAGGGAGAAGATAATCTCATTTGCTCTGTCTCTTTGATCATGGGAGCAGGTAGGAAAATGGAATTTCATGCAGGTTATCCCTTTCTGCTGCAACTGATGGTAATGGTTATTTAACTTTTCCTGAGTGCCAAAAAGCTGCTAGGCATTGACGAACCTCTCCCTAGCTTAGAAACTGAATTCAGCAGACAGGCGTGAAACTGTTTCAGTGAAAGGCAAACTTATCAAGTTCATTTTACTCAGGACTTATGCCTTTAGATAAGAGTATGCATAAATATTCCGGAAAAGAAGGGGTGTGGCCAAGTCTTACATTTCTCCTGCTGGTCATTTTGGAACACAGCTTGCACTCAGTGAATTCTCTCTTTAGCATCAGTCCCCACTCCACCCGAACTACTGTTGGCTTTCAGCCCATTTCTTCTTGATATTTGAAGTGAGTAGGGAGTGGTGCTAGGCAGCTAGGACAATTGAATCTGACCCTCTCAAATGAGAAGACTCTAAAAACCCTTCTGCCCCACCATTCCTGTGCCCTTTTCCAACACACCCCACCAAAATCCTCCTGTAAGGATAAAGGAAGCTAACAGGCTGAGTGTACTTGAATAAAGATTCCTTTCTCTGGTCTCAGTTTCCTTACTCATAAAATGACAAAGTCAGACCAGACGATATTTAAGATCTCTATGGCGCTGACTTCAGATGAACTCTCAAAGGGAAGCAGCCCAAGGAGAAGGCATAGATCAGCTCCCAAGCTGTTGGATAAGCCTCAGCTGTGGCTGCAGGTTAAGGAGGGCATGGAAGAAGAGGAGAAAGAGAGGGTTGAAGGAAACTATCTTAAAAGTCTTTAGAGTGTATGAGGTTATTTCTTCTGAGCCCTCCACTGAAAGCAACTTGAAACAGAAAGTCTGAGTGCCTTGGGTGGGAAAAGCCAGGGTCTTCTTGGAGTTCATGTGGCACTTTATGAGGTCCCAGCAGAGCCCTGCCCTGGGACAGTGTTTGCTGACCCCCATGGTCAGCCATGAAGAGCCCAGGGTCCAGGTCAAAGCACCACAACTCATTCCACTCAGAGGTGCAGTGAGGCATGAGGGCTGCGAAGGTCTGAGGACCTTTCTCTCTAGTGCCAGCAGACAGAAGGATGATCTGGCAGACTCTAAAAGCATTAAAGCCAGGCGACAGTGTCGGGGGAAAATGGAAGATGTGGTGCGTGTAGGAGATTTTATGGAGTGATGGTAATAACCCCTCCATTTATACAGAGCTTTCCAGTTTATAAAGTCCTCTCATATCCATTACCTCATTTGAGCCTCTGTGAAGCTCTAAGAGGCAGGCAGAGCGAATGTTCTTTTCTTCTGTTTTATAGGTAAGGAAGCAGGAGGGTAGATGAGTTAAGTCACCTGCCCAAGGTCACAATGACAGCTCATGACAGAGCAGGATGATTCCAGCCACCTGGGAGGTAATGCCAGACTAGCAGGCAGACGGACCCAGGACCCATCCCTGCTCTGCCCCGAGGCCATTTGCTTCTCTGAGCAGTAAAGCTCTAAGCGTTACTGTTTGGATCTGCAAAACTGGATAATAGTAACAACTTGGGCAATTAAGGCAGATGATGTGTGTACAGGGCCCGACCCAAGTAGCCAGTCAGCATGTCTACTCTTCTCTTTTCCTCTGCTAGCATTTAAGAATCTTCCTTCAATGGGGTAAATAGGGAATGAGGTCATTATGACTCTAGATAGGAGTATGCATCTGGGGGTCAAACAGACATGGTTTCAAATACTCCTTGCCACTTCTGGTTGTGTGATCCTGGGGCAACTTACTACAGTCTTTGACAGTTTACTTCTCTGGTAAAGGAGGACCATAATGCCCACCCCAGGAAGATATTTATATTCTGCACTAGCAACATGTCTGTCTTAATAAATGCAATTTTCCCCCTTTTTCCTTCTTACCACTATAGCACTGAGAAAGTCACCTTTCTGGAGCCTGCTGACAAATCCCAGAAAGCTAGACAGTTTCCAGGCTCTTGTTGTGCCATGCCCCCACAACCTGGAATTAATAATAATAACTATTGCTGCAGTGTTTTGTTTCATTTTGTTTTTTTGAGACGGAGTCTCGCTCTGTCTCCCAGACTGGTGTGCAGTGGCACAATCTCCGCTCACTGCAACCTCTGCCTCCCAGGTTCCAGCGATTCTCCCACCTCAGTCTCCAGAGTAGCTGAGATTACAGGCACGCACCCCATGCCCAGCTAATTTTTTGCATTTTTAGTGGAGATAAGGTTTCACCATGTTGGCCAGGCTGGTCTCGAACTCCCAAACTGAAGTGATCCACCCACCTTGGCCTCTCAAAGTGCTGGGATTACAGGCATGAGCCACCACACTGGGCGGCTGCAGTTATTATTATTTATCGAGTGCTTACTCTGGCTCAGACACCATGTTTAGTGCTTTACCTGTATTGGCTTACTTAATTCTTACAATACCGAAGAACTATTAGCCATATTTTGCTGATGAAATAACTGAAGCACAAAGAATTTAGGAACTTACCCAAGGCTTTACAGATAATAATGACAGAGCTGGGACTGAGCTTTAAAGCCAGCGCTCTTAACCTAACTAACCTCTAACTAACCCTGTGCCTATTTCTCCCTACGGACTTGGGAGCAAAGGCCCTTGCTCTTCATCATGCCTGCAATGACACTTCCCTGAGGATGGAGGGACTGAGCAAGCTGAGAAGCACCCTGGCCAAACTGAAAAAGCCAGATATATTCACTTATGCAAATGCCAGGACTCTATTTGTTGAAGAGGTTCCAGGTTGAGTTACATTTGAGAAGCTGGAGAATGTGGATGATCCTGGAAAGTCGATTAGCATACGAAGAGATATTATCCCCTGCCCAAAAAGCCAGGCAGGCAATGAGGATATGGAGAAAACTTACTCTGTGTGCAAACTATTCAATTATAGAATCAGCCAGTGGGATGAGTAGTAGGAATGAATGTGAGGTGTAGAGTCCCCCTTTGCAATCTGGAGAGGAAAGACTTTAGTGTGAGACCTCCTTCCAGAGCAACTCATGGGTCATGGCAGACGAAGTGTCTCATAAAGGTCTGTATCCCCATTGCCCAACATAGAGCCCTGCCCTTTGTCAATGTTCAAGAAGGATAGCTGGTATAATGAATAAATCAACAAAATAATTACCTTGCCAAAAGGTAACAAAGAATCTGGAATGTTTCCCAATATCCCATATCTTAGGAGATTCTGAGAGAACCCCAGTCCTTAGGAGAGACTTGAAAAAAGAACTTCTTGACTGTGTAAAATAAGAAATAGCTGAATGAAGAACGAGGGAGCATATGCCAGCTCTAAGAAAGTGGCTCCTAAATGTCAGGCCAGGCCCAGAGGATCACCTTTCCTAGAGGGAGGGAGATGAATAGAATGGCATCTGCCATCTGAATCCTAAAACAATGAGAGAAATTTAACAGCAAAGTGTCGATCTAAGTGGAATATAAGATGTTAGCACTTGATTTTCTAACCTACTTAACCAGATGCTGAAGTATTAGAAAAATCAGGGTGGCCCACCCCCATCATTCTCCTGCTCCCCCACCCCAACCCCATCCCAAATGTCAGTAGTTTCTCATCAAGTGACAATTCTACAGGACCTACCCTGAAGCAAAGTCCACACTGGTTATACCTGTGGGACCATTCTCATCAGGATGTGTCTGTTCTCCAGCTCTGGGCCCATATTTGTAAAAGTGCTTCTCTTCTTAGAGCTGACGGCCACTTTAGAAAGCAGCGAAAATAGCTACAATTCAGAGGGTGCTCACTAAACGCCAGAAGCCAGGCCGAGCGCTCACACAATTATCCCATTTTATCCTCAGAATAAGCCAATGAGATTTGGTATGTAACTAGCCCCATTTTACTTAGAAAAACCCTAAAATTCAAAGAGGTTAAGAATTTGACCTAGATCACATGATTAATAAATGAAGGGTCTAGAATTGGGAAACTCCAAGGTACTGCAATTTCCCCCAAATATAATGCAAAAGACAAACCAAACTAGATCATAAAGTGAATGTAAAGAAATCCGCAAAGTTCTTGTTTTCCCCATGATTGTTTTAAATAAAATGTTTTTAAATACTTCATTAACTGTCGAGTCATGTACCAGGATACAAATTCAGTTCTGTCTATTCCAGGCCTGAGTTCTTAACCCCTATCTTTCATTAGTAAGGGAACTTTGCTTTTCCCCAGCATCCAGAGCCTCCAAGCCCTTACAAGAGGCCCATACATTTGATTTTTCTCAGAAGAGTTAACAAAGTAGATACTACAAGGGGTTGGGGCTGATGGGGAGGGTGACTGAGGTTGCTTGAGCTCAAATCTTAGGAGATTATAGAAAATCTGCTGGTTCACCAGCCACTTGGACGCCTTATCTGAGCCAAAGTAATCACTTGCAGAAGGGCAAACCCATCCATCGCTGCAGCCAGTGTGGGAAGATGCTTTTCTTTATCTTCGCCAGAGCTGAAGAGCTTTTGCCTTTGTAATCAGCTTCTGTGAAGGAGCTGACACTCAGGCTTGGCTAGGGGGGCCCAGCAAGGGCTGGGGCCCACAGGATCCTGTCAAGGTGGAGAATCGAGGGGTGTTCTGGTGTTGCCTTCCTCACACTGGACAAGCTAAGTTCAGCTCCAATTTGAGGGCCAGACTTCATGAATCCCATGACACTGTGATCCCCAACTGGGATGTACAAGTCCAAAGTAATGAGATGAAGAGCTCAGGTGAAATGACATGGGGATATCAAATATGCCAGACTTCCTTCTTCATTCTGTATTTAGTGTAGGAAGCACTTCCTGTTGAACTTGCCTTGCCCCCACCACTCCTCCACCACCACAGGCCACCCATTTAAGGATCAGCCCTCTCACTCAAAGAGGAGCACTCATGTGCCTGTGTTTATGGAGTGTGACCCTGTCCCCTGTCAGCAGCTGATGGACCAGAGTGAACACTTAACCTCAGCTGTGCCAATTATGCTTGTCTTCTATAGATGTGGACATGAAGAACTGGAATATGGGTTGGTGCCACTGGAGCTTAGAGAGAGGATTAATGCCAGGGAAAGGCTGACCTATTCTGCCATATATACAAAAGAGCAGACAAAACTTGTCTGCCAAAAAAGAGGAAAATGAAGCAGGTGCACAGGGGAAAAGAGATGAGACCATGTAGCTTGGACAGTAGCTGTCCCAGTTGCTGATAACTTTCGAACTCCTGGCTCTTGACCCTAATGAAGTTGAGCCTATGTCCTGCCCTTAGGTCTAGGCTCATCTCCACCCCATAGAGTTTCCTTCTTCCTTTAAGTTCCTCTGAGTCTGTTTCTATTATTTGCAATCAAAAAAGGAGTCTTGAAAAGCAATTAACATTATCATTCTGATTAGAAGTCTACTAATGGTTACTGAATGCCTATTTTGTGCCAGGTACAGTTCCAGAAACATTGCCAGTGATTTATCTCACTTATCATCTTCATCAGCAACATCATAAACATTAGCATCCAAAAGTGTTTACGAAGAGCCTGCTTTTGTGTAACACTCAGCTAGACACAGAAACAGTGACACCAGTGAGGTCCACGTCCCCTGACCACTTTCTAGATGGGTGCGTTGATGTCAAGACAAATGTACAGGGCATTAAATTAAGACACAAAGAGACAGTGAGACATTCGCCCCGTTATCAAGAGCTAGGTAAGGACAAGGAAACAGCTGATAAGGAAACAGCTGGGGGTATTCTAAGTTGAGGGTGAGGGGCTGAATCCCAGGTAAGAGAAAGCTTCAGGCTTGCTCAATTTGGACAAGGAAATATATAGAAAGGAACATAAAAGAGGCTGCAGGACTGAGTTAGTTACAGGGGTCATCTTTACCCATCAGGAGCACCTATTTGGTCTCTGAATCCAGGAAGAATTGAGGGGAGACAGAAGCAGGCGCAGGGCTGGAAAGCCTGAGAGAAGAAGGACCAAAAGAAACCTTCAGTGTTGGTATTGATCCCCCTGGCAGATCTCAATAAGCATCTGAGATGCAAGCAATGGAGTCAGCAGACAGCTGGTAGGAAAGAAAGGCTGGAATAGATAAACACGCAAAGGAGAAAAGTAGAGACTGGAAAAGAAAAGTGACCTAAAGATAAAGGAAAGAGGCTGAAGAAGAAAAATGAGACAAGAACAGAGGGTGCAGGGTGGGATCAGAGGCAGGGAAGGCCACGGACTAAAAAATGTAAAGAGGGACAAAGAAAAACAAAAACTGAATTATAGAGGGTCAGAGATAGAAGCAAAGAAAGCAGGGCTGAGAGGTACATGGGACAGAGAGTGCACAGAAGGAAAAGACAGAGGAACATTAGTCTAAGTTTTGGAGAGGCAGAATGGGAGACCAGCAGAACCTTTGAGAAACGGGGTGCTCTCCTGGCAGAACTTATCATCGCCCTTGGAGACATTTCCATTCTCTTCATCTTTCTGGCTGGAAATCTTTAAGAGTTTTTTTTCTCTCCTCCATTCTATATATGGACAGCTAGGCACTGTGCTTTGTCATTCTTCCAAACATCTCTGACATTCTCCACCCTCACATCACTCTGGATGATGGATGCTGAGCTTGGCCCTGCCTCTGTACTCTCTAAATGCTCTTTATCCCATTACCAATAACAATACTCTCTCCCACTTACCTACTGTTTTACAAAGAACTTACAAAGTGACCCTGATCCTATAAACTGCTCTGTGAGCTAACATTATACCCATTTGAAAATCCATTCATTCATTTAAAAAAAAAAAAAAATACGTCTTGAGAACACTTCCCAGTCCCATGCTCTGTGCCAGGAATTGGACACTGAACATGATGGATATAGAACTTTCTTTTGTGGAACTTACAGACCCACAGCAAAGATAGATACTATACAACTAATTACAACTGTGACAAGTACCACAAGAAAGTAGTGGGTGCCTTAAAGAAGTATGACAGAAAAACCTGATTTAATCAGAATAACAGGGCAATAAAGTTTCAGCTGAGCTCTGAAGCAATGGAGAAGACTTATCCAGGGTCTAGAAGCTTCAGATCTGGGCTCAGGACTGTCCTCTTCTGACTGTTAGTACAGTGCTCTGCCCTCCTTGTATCTGTGCCCTTGGGGTAGGCCATCTTGACATATACAGGAGAGAATCCCCTGTTCCAGAACTTCAGTGGCTCTCTCCATGCCTATCACATCAACCCAAACTCCTCTGCTGGATCCCCAGGCCCCCATAATTTAGCCACACCTCGCTCATTCACCCTTCTTCTCCACCATTCTGCAGTACGGGGCCTGCATACAAGTTGATCCATCTCCCACTGTCCCTGGACATGGGACATTCTTGATTCCATTTGTATATGTATTCATTCAACCAACACTCTTAACCTCTACCGTGTGCCAGGCAGGCATCCTGTTCATGCTATTTCTTCTACCCGAAATTACATTCTCTTTACTTTTCACTAATGGAAATCCTGCTTACCATGAGTCTTATCTCCTCTTCTTTAAATCCTTGACATTTTGTAATGAAACAAAGAACCCAAAGTCAGAACACTTGTGTTCAAGTCCATGTATAGCTTAAATTTTCTCAACCTCAATTTTTCCATCTTTAAAATGGTGAAATAATAACTGCCCACAATAGAAATATTGGCATAAGACTCAAAACTCCAAAATAAGACACACTTCTGTATGAAAGCACTTTGTCAACTGTGGCACAAATTTAAGGAATGAGAGATTAATTCACACCTGGCTCACTGGAGCTCTCTCTTCTCCACACTCCTGTGCATGCAAACTCAACATCAAGCACTTATGTTTTCTCCACTTGAATCAGAGTGTTGGTTTTCCCTCCTCAACTAGATTACAAAGAGTTTAAGGGACAGAGAAACACCATACTCTTTTACATCCTCCATGGTGCCTAGGGGAATGATAGGCACTTAGTAAGTATTATCTGGGTTTGTTAATTGAGTTCTCCTGAAGTGTAAGCAGGCTGTCTAGAGAGTATCTGTCCCAATATAACATGGAAAGGGAAAGGGCAGACAGATGAACTCACACTTCAACTTAGTCAGCAACTGTCCAGAGCTAACATCTTCCAGGCTGTAAAGAAAAGAGCATTCCAGTTCTTCATGCCATCTGACCTCAGGCTACCCATGACCCAGAGTTGCCAGGAGCCCTGATGCCACCACACCTTGGAGATAAGAACCACCAGCCATCAGATTGAGATAAGAACCACCAGCCACCAGATTGATTTAGGGACGTAACTTGTTTTTTCTAGCAATTGCTGGAGTTTCTGTTCCCTTTGCTAGCCTAGCTGAAGCCTTTCTATAGCCCTAGGATTCTAGCAATAAATTTCCATTTAGCCATGACAAATGACTGCTGCTCCTGTCTCCCTCCTCTCACCCACACCACCTTGTTCTGAAGTCTCCCTCTCAGAGGTAGCTCAAGGGACTTTCCTTTATGTGGCACTGGCAGGTTCTGCCATTTACAACCCCCCAGAGATGGTCTCATTCCAGAACAGACTGATTGTGACCCAGAGGGGAAGAGAGGCTGGGATGGGAGACAGATGAAGAGAATAGGAAGAGAAGAGCTGGGTTGCAAAGAAGAGCCTTCCCTAGGTAAAGCCCTTGATGACACACAGCACAAGCAGGAAGAGGAAATTTGAATAATAAGAGGCTGATGGCAGAGGGGGAGGGCAGAGGGGAAAGGAGGAAGAGGCAAAAGTTGTTCATTAGTTGCATTGATTCAAGGGGAAAGACAAGTGATTAAATAATTCGCCCCCAAGGAAGAGGCTCCTGTTCCTGCTTTCCTTCCTTGGCAGGAAGCAGAGATAATTTCCTAGCTGAGTGGTTCTGCCTTGCTCCATCTGAGCTGGGGTTCATAAGGGGAGGGGAAGCAGGGCCCAGGAGTGGGACTCCACAGCCAGCTCTCAGCAGTGCATACTAATGAGGGAACAGCTGTGGGGTCAGCGTCCAAAGTGGATGATCCCCAAATCGCCTCTCTCCCTCTCTCTGGGATTTATTACGTGGAGCATAGGTATGCTGAGCTCAGTTAAGCCTAACCTTAATACGTGGCCTAACATAAAAGCCTCTATTCCCAGAGGCTAGGCCATGTGACTGAGGGAAGTGGGAGGAAAGAAAGATGGACAGCTAGAAAGCCAACAGGGGCCAGAAAGTTTCACTTCTGCAAAGTAAGCAATCTTCATTCTCAAAGGCAAAAGTTAATGTGACAATACACAGAAGGGAGGGAAGTTAGGCATTTATGTTGTGCCTACTATTGTTGATTATTGATGGACTAACCAATGTGTATTGTCCCCCTGTTATTGGCCAGGCACAGAAGTGCAGGACCAGGAAGACACAGTCCCTCAAGGGTCTCTCAGTCTATCTAGAGGGACAAAGTGTCAACACGCAATTTTCTTCCAATATAGTAAGGGCTGAGATGAGGGGATGTACAGTGAGTGAAAGGGTGGGCCAAGACTGAGGCTTTCTGGAAGGTTTCCAGAGAAGGAGTGTGCTGGGGCCTCTTTGTGTGGCTGACTTTGTCAGACGGAGTTGATTCAGAAGTTGCCCCTGATCTGCTGTCCCCATATGTTCTAGCCGAAGCTCCTCAGCCAGTTCACAAATGCATGGAAGGAATCTGTGAATGTGTGTGGGCACACACAGGTGTGCACTTGTGCGGGGCAGCTACTTCGAGCAGCTGCTTCTTAACTGTACTTTGGCTGTCTTCCCACCTACTTCCTTTTTCGACCCTGTGATTTGCTCACACCCCAGGCCCTACCTGCTAGCACAAGGTGTACTCAAGGCACTTTACAAGAGAACATGGCAATCTTAATTAGAGCCCTCCTCAACACAGATTTCCACAACAGAACTTTGGCCTGCCAACTCAGTACCACGTTTTTGGCAGGTAACAGGCAACTTTTAGAGGCATTCTTTTTCAATGCACTCCTTAATATATAGAGTCTTAGAATAAAGTACAAATCCAGCCTGGGTAGACAAGAGGGCCCAGCTGCCCCTGGGATGTTTCCGCCCTCAGAGAGAAGTAGAAGGTGGGCTCCTCCCCAGCCTTCTTCCCCCACATTCTTCTCTCATTATTGGCCAGGTGCATCCACTTCCTTTACCAAGAATTTGGTAGCAGCTAATTCAAAGAGTAGGAGCAAATCTTTTCTCTGTAAAAAGTATTCCAGAGGGAACTGAAAATTAGTAACTCCCAAGTGAGCTGAAAAAGAAGTTAGGAGGTCAGATAATTTATCATGAATTTCCAGAATGACTTCATGCTCTCCCTCTTCCAGTCTGGTGATTTCAACTCCTGTTTTCCAGGTAAGCATTTCACCTGTGGGGTCTCACAACAATTCCTGAAGAGTTTTGCCTTGACTCTGCTTCTTCCCTCTGTGGGTATGTACTTGGTGGGCAAACCCCAGTTGTCTAGGATGGAGAGGACACCAGCAATGTCCCTCTCTGCCCTAATTTTTCCACTCAACTTCCAGAACTGAGCCAGACTTCATTTCTCCATTTTCTCAGATGAAGCATATGGTTTGACCACTCCCTCCACCACACCCCACACACTAACGTACCAAGGTCCCTAGAAGGCCATCCAACAGGTTGGTCAAATTCAACCAACTTCAGAAAGTTTAAACAAGAAGCTCTGGATATTTACAAATGGTAGCCTCTTCCCTCCCAACAGTTGCAGTCAAAGGTGCCAATGGCCATTTAACAAACTGGACTTTTCCCAAAGTAGCTGCCTCGCACACATGCACAAACAAGTGTGCACACGCATATTCACGGAATCCTTCCTTGACTTGAGCGAGAGTTAGCACAGGAAAGGAGGCATGCTGAGTGTGGCCAGCAGGGGCACAGCCATGGTTAGGAGTAGAGATATAGACTGGCCCTTGCAACTGAGGGTTTCTTACATCATTTAGTCTACACTTTTTGGCTGAAAACAATTTAAAATAGCTGCCAAGTTCTAAATTTGGGATCCAAGTGTTAGGAGTTGGGGAGCGTTGCAAGGTCTCCCTTTTCTTGACGCTCACTTTCTCTAAGAATTGAAGTGTACAAGGGACCTGAGATATCGCCTAAGCCAAGCTCCTGAGGCCCAAAGACTTTAACCAAGTCAAAGTTAGCGTAAAACCTAAAGCAGACCTCCAGGTTCTGGCTCCCAGAACCAGGCTTTTGTACCATCACACAGCTACCAGTTCTTCCAAATTAGGGATGGCAGAGAGGAAAAGAAAGATAAAGACTGACAGAAAGACATTCACAATAATAATCAGAAGGGCTATTTTGGAACCCACCCCCAAGCACTGTTGCAGAAATCAATCACAAAGCATTTATTGATCAGCTACTATGCACTTAATGCTTTTCAAGGCATTATGGAGAGTGCAGAAGAGAAATAAAAACAGGGAAGCACCCAGTACAGTCTCTGGTCCTGAGTCACATCACAGGCACTCATTAAATGATTGTTGTCCTCCGTTAAGCCATGATAATGTTGACCAATATTTATTATCTGCTTACTGTGTGCCAGGGACCCTGTTCTAAGCTCCTGACATGCATTTATTTATCTCATTCCATCCCTTCCACAACTTTAGAGGTAGGTATTCTTCCTACCATTTTTCAGATAATGAAACTAAAGTGCAGAGAGGTGAAGCCCAAGGCCATACACCTAGCAAGTGGTAAAAAGACTGTGCATTCGACAACCAGATTATGGAAGATGTGAGACACCCACATTCTACATCTCTGAATCTCATTTGAAAATTGGGTAGAATACTGACTACCTCACACTGCTGCTGCAAGGATTCATCAGATCCTGCCTAGTGGGCTTCAACACTCACTCTGTACGTTGTATAACACACCCCCTTCCCTCTGAGAGCCCAGCGTAGGGGAAGAGAACTAAGGCACACACACACACACACACACAACCAAAAGAGAACAGGGCCTCCATTCCTTGCCAGCAAAATGAGGAAAATGCTATTATTTACCTCACAGGGCTATTGTGAGAACAGACTGCATAAGACAAAAGAGCACTTAAAAGAGAGCTTGGCACAAAGTATGCACTTACTAAATGTTAGCTATTCTCATCATTATCCTCACTATATCATCATCATCATCATCATTATTGGTTATGGAAATTTACTACGACTAGACTTCAGGAAACTGGGCTGGAGTACTGGAATCACTTTATGAAGGAATGCATGGTGAATCATTGCTAAGAATCATAGGGGCACTGAGAAGAGATGGTGCCTTGGATGAAAAGGAGCCAGGGATACAGGACTCCAGCCTCCCCGTGGGCGGGGGAAGATTTGTCTAGGACTGGAAGAACTTGCACTGCTTTCCCCTCAAACTGTGGGCAATGGAACCTGTGGCACATTCTTCCTGGTGGCCTCGGCTTGGGACCACTAGCCCTGGGGAGGGTGATTGAGCTTCCTGAGAAGGGATCAAACCAGCTGGACCCTAGGCTCTTGGAGAAGCAAGGAATCTGGATCCTGGGAGCCTCACAGAGCCACTCCATGCTGCAGCTCCTGCAAAGGGCATGATGCAGCACAGTTCCCCAGATGGGGACGTAATGGCACTTCTGTTCCCTCTCCCCAACCTCCCCTCAGCCCCGGCCACACTGGCAGCTGTTGCTGGTTGGATGTGAGATTTGTATGCTGTTTACAGTGCTGCCTTTTTATTCTTGAACCTGAAAGCTTTACTGGGAATTAAATTCCAGCATCAGACTGCTATTTGTGCTCCCGGGTGAAAGAAAGAGAAAGAGAGCTTTAATGCTGTCAAAAAGTGGGACCTGAATCATTTATGAACGGGCATCACAGGAAGCCCAGAGCCGGTATTCGGACAGGAGTTGCTTCCAGAAGGAAAATGTTTACCGTGGAAGGTCCAGCTCTGCCCTCACCCATCAATCCCTAAGCCCTTGTTAGCAGGATTACATGAATTGTTCCTTTCATTATTAAAGAACATCCTGGTGGTGGAGGATGTTGTGAGAGGAGGCTGCCGACTACATTAGGACGGAGCCAGCTCCAGCATTTATCTTTCTGTGATAAGAGAGGAGCTCTGCTCTGGCTGCCGCAGCTTGTTTAGCTTTAGCTTTGTTCTTGTTGGAATTCTTTAAGACCACCTGTGACTCTCCAGGGGCTGGCTGAGCGACCGGCGGGTGGGCTGCTTCAGTGAATCAAACCCAGGTGGATTGTGGAGCTCAGCCACTTTCCCCAGCCCCAACCTCAGGTGAGGAAGGTGCAGATTCAGAGTCAAACAGCTCCTAGGATGTGTTTTTTTCCTTGGAGCCACTAACTCAATCCCTTCATTAGAAAGGCTATCATCAGAAAGCAGAATGTTTCATTTAGAATCACGAAATTGCAGTGCTGAAAGGAACAGGAGAAAAACAGAACAAGAGCTAGCACTGTGAGCATCTGGGGTAGGTCCTTTTCCAGACCCAAACCACCCCTCTCCTACTGCATCCCCAAGCATGTCTATAACTGTTTAGAATAAAAATGCAACTTTCGTTCCTCTGCACACCTGGAAGGACTTTGTAATTCCCAGCTACCACGAACTAGCCACCCACTTCTTATGTGTACCCTTGGAGTAGCTGAGACACTGAAGTCCAGAACAGACAGGCTATCCCCAGAAAGGTCTTGGCAGTGCTGGTCTCCAGCACAGGTTGGTGTCTGCCAGGTCCCTCAGTACCCCTCTAAGGAATACTGCAAACGCAAGGAGGACCAAGAAGCCTGATATCAGAGCACTGGGCAGGACTCTTTCTACCTCTGGGAAAATAGGGTGATTGGTGCTTTCCCTGTCTGGCTGACCTGGCAGAGCTGTTGGGGAGCTCATGGTGGCCATGTTGGTGATGGCACCTCACATCCCAGAAAGCAAGGGCAATGGCTCGTGCTCCAGCTCTGTCACTAACAGACTATGGGACTTGGGGAAACTTTATCTTCCTGCCCTTGTGTTTCCTCCTCCTAAACGAAAGAGTGATGTCTCCTAAGAACTCCTCCACTCTGTGATTCTGGGTGACCCTCTGCCCTGGGCCCTAAGGCTCCTGGGCCTGGGTGGAGACTGGTGGGACCTGAAGGCGTGGGGAAAGGGGGAGCAGCAGAAGTATCTGTCTGGCCTGCCCTGAGGCCCATGTCCTCACCCTTAGCAGGAGCCTCATGCCAACAGCTGGATGCTAAGGACAATTACCCACAGATTCTTCACAAGCTGGAGTGAGTTTCTGGCAGGAAATGAACTATTCCAGCAGCAAGAACATCAACAACCTCCCCTCAGGCTCTGGGGTCAGGCTGGAGGAGAGTCTGATGCACCAAAGTGCCATTCTTGCATGGTAACTGGTTTACCTCTCAGAAGGAAAAGCTACCCTCCCCACTCTCCCTACTTTTTTAGGCTGGAGACTCCCTCCTAAAAAGCCCTGAGGAGAGATCAAAACCATCCTGGCTAACACGGTGAAACCCCGTCTCTACTAAAAATACAACAACAACAACAAAATTAGTCAGGTGTGGTGGCGGGCGCCTGTAGTCCCAGCTACTTGGGAGGCTGAGGCAGGAGAATGGCATGAACCCCGGAGGCAGAGCTTGCAATAAGCCGAGATCGTGCCACTGCACAACAGCCTGGGCAACAGAACGAGACTCTATCTCAAAAAAAAAAAAAAAAAAGGTCCTGAGGAATGTTCACCAAATGCCAAATCCAAGTCAATTTGGAGCTCTAGTGATGTTCAGTGGAGCCTCTGGTAGGCAAAGTGAATGCAGAGAGAGGGCTGAGCATTCCAGGGGCTGGGAGAGCAAGAGCACAGTGCGCCTGGCCAAGGGCAAAGAGCATGGCCCAGGGGTGAGTCCTGCATCCTAGGATGGCCCAAGATGGGAAGCCAAGGGGGCTTACGAGGCACAAAAGTCTGATGTGCAGAGTGAGGGAGCGTCTGGGCAGAAATATAAGGCTGGCAACAAGAAGATTCTTTTAGCAGGAAGCAGAGCAATGCACAGAAAACTGTGCCCTGGGAGCTACAACTGAATAGCCGTCTGCCAGCTTGCCCCACATTAGGCCCTCAGTTCATCCTCTGAGAGTACAGCAGGTCAAGAGAACCCCCAGGAGGCTGAGCCGCACATCACAGAGTTATTTCCAGCCAAGGTGCACAGAATGCTGACAAATAACCTACTCCTCTGGAGGGAGCGCAGTGGAGAGAAGAAGAGGGAGCTGCTGCTTTCAGGTTTGGAGGAAAACATCTATTGAGGGATCCGAGAGTCTCTTCCTGTTTCTGGGCCTGAGTTTCCGCCACTGTCAAATAAAGGAGTTGGATTTGAGAGTTCCTAAAGTTCCTTCCAGCTCTGACATTTAGAGAGTCTATGATTATTATAAATAAATAAATGAGATTATGCAGTAATTTGTCTTTTGGCATCAGGCTTGTTTCACTTAGCACAACGTCATCCAGATTCATCCATGTTGTCACAAATGACAAGATTTTCTCCTTCTTTTTAGGGCTAAATAATATTCCATTGCATACATAGATCACATTTTTTTTATCCATTCATCTGTTGATGGACACTTAGGTTGATTCCATACCTTGGCTACTGTGAATAAGACTGCAGTGAACGTGGGAGTACAGATATCTCTTCAACAAACTAATTTCATTTCCTTTGGATATCTACCCAGTAGTGGGATTGCTGGATCACATATTTTTAAATTTTTTCTACTTTTTAATTTTTCGAGGAACCTCTATACTGCTTTCCATAATAACTGTACTAATTTATATTTCCACCAACAATGTACAAGAATTACCTTTTCTTCACATACTTGCCTCTAAAAAAGTCAAACTCACAGAAGCAGAGAGTAGAATGGTGGTTGCCAGGGGTTGGAAGTGGTGGGGGGCTGGGGGGAATGCAGCGATGTTAGTTAAATGGTACAAAGTTTCAGTTAGGCAGAATGAACAAATTCTAGGGGTCTGTTTTACAGCATAGTGACTAAAGTTAATAATCATGTATTATATACTTGAAAATTGCTAAAAGATTCTATCTTAAATGTTCTCATCACAAAAAAAGTGGTATGTGAGGTGACGTACATGTTAACTTGCTTGATTTAACCATTTCATCATTTATACATATGTCAAAACATCGCATTGTACCTAATAAATATATACCATTTTTACTTGTCAATTGTACCTTAACAAAATTTAAAACAATAAGAAAAAAAACAGAGAGAAGACACAAAAAGAGGAAGGTAAGAAAGAAAAGTTTGAGGGGAAAAAAACAGTAAGATAGCAGAGGAGTGGGGAGAATTGGTCACTTTTTAAGGCAGATGAGTTTTGGAGAGGGGGATAGTGCCCTTGGTTGCACTAAGAGGAATTAATCTTTCAAGGCCTAAAATTTCTCTGTAAAGCCTCAGCCCCAGTTGCAAGAGGCCCCACGTTGATTAGAGCCCTTCGACTCTAAGCCTAGTGATTACTTTGGAAGCATTGAGCAGACCCAGATTTCTACCCTGGAGAACTCAAGTCTAAGAACAGAGGATTCTTGAGCTCTAATTACACTGTCCGCAGAAAGAAGCCTGAGTGGTTCCTGAGCCTGTGGCCACAGCGCAAGTCCATAGCTCATGCCTAAGTGGGGCAGGGCTAGCCCAGGCGGGAGGATTAATGACAGTGATTGAATATTTTATAAGTGGAATATTGTGTATTTTCCAAAACCAAATGGAATGTCATTTTTTTCCCCCAAGAGAGATGGGGGATGTCACTGTCCTCGTTTCCCATTCAAACCGCATATTCGATGGCAAATAAGATGAATGGGACTTGGAGTTTCCAGGGAAGAGGGCAAGACAGAAAGGGAGGAAAAAAATTCTTTTTCACTTTTTCCTCCCCCTGCCAGCCTGTCCTCACATTGCTGCTTTCCTCGTCACCCAGTATGTGAACCCACTGTCCCCTGGACCACTCCAGCTGCCAACCAGGGATTACATCCCCTTCCGTGACCCCTGAATGCCCTCTGTCCATAAGGAGATTAAGTCACAAGGTCACCTAATCCATCCTGTTTCCAAGAAACACAGGGTATCAGACACGAAAAACTTGCCTACAGATCGTCCTTCATGTTCTTAGCCCAAGGTCTTATTTTCTTTCTGTATAACTTCCTTTGGTCTAACTGAAGTCCATCTCATTGCAGATGAAGGTCGTGCCCTCTAAATGTTGACTTTTGTGGAGAATGAAATATAACTGGCCTCCCTCCTTAGGGTGGAAGCTCTGCCTATTCTTCATGTGAAAGTCTTGGGATTCAAGTGCTTCAGAAACCCTGGATCTAGCATTACCTCCAACTCACCCTCTTGAATGCATTACTGGCCTGTGCAAATGCAACTATTTGATTAGTGCTGGAATGGTGAGAGGCCCCTTCCCTTCTCAACACCCTATTATATGCTCCAAGGCCACCCACATGCTCCGCTGCTTTGCATTTGCCCTGCAATCTTTCATGCCAGTTGACTTTTCATCTCCAAATCCCTTTTCACATTAAACACAAACCCACACACTCTGTCCCATTTTCCTTTGAAATAAATCATAAGCCCATGCCAGAAACGACTCAGGGTGTTCTCTGGAATTTGTAAACAGCATTAAAGTCTTGTGGGAAATGTCACAGAGTGTTGGTCTGAATTTATTAAGTAATTTCTCAGCTTAAAATATATCTTTCCAGCCTGCTGTCTGACAACATTTACCTCTAATGGAATTTTATCCACTCTTGATCACTAAACTAAGCACACTCCTATCCCACAGTGCAGATTCCTGAGCTCTTCCTGTTCGGCTCTCAGTTAGGTAGGTTTCAGACACATGAGCCGTGCCCCTGCCTTTCAAAACCACTTGGAGCTCTAAGTGCCCAGCTATTCTCTACTTCCGAGGGTGCTAGTACGCCATTATACCACATGTACATGGATGCCACTGAACTTACAAACATGTTAGTAACATCCACATTCAGCACTCGCCAGTGGCAGAACCAGGAAATGTCTCAGAGAAGGTTCTTTATTCCTCCCAAATCTCCATCAGCTCCCAAGCTACCCCAAATAAACATACTGTTTAAAACGAAACCATAGTGGACTGTACAAAGTAGCTACAAGACCAGTCCCCTAGCCTGCCTCCTCTTTTTTCAACCAATTGTCATCTGTAAGCCCCTCCTTTGGAGAAATGTTGGCACTGTCCTTGGGTGATTTTGAATTCTAGTTTCAGTCAGTCAGTTAAACAACACGTCTATAAACAGCAGCTGTTTTGTACAAAGTAGAAATGAAGTGAGGGAATGAAGAGGCTGTCGGCTGATGTCTTTCCCAGATCCACCCTCTTTCTGTGGCCTGGGGCCTAGTTGGTTCCAGGACTCATCCTAACCAGGGCAAGAAGCGTTTCAGCAACATGAGCCCAGCACTTGTTGGGGCCTGGCATGGGTCATGATACTCTAAGCCCAGAGTCCAGGTTCATTAATCCCAGACCTTGTTACGACTCTGAATGTCAGTGTTCCCTACCCTGTAATACACAGAAGATAGTATAACACACTGGTCAAAACATCTGCACCGTGGAACCAGACAGGGTTGGAATCCAAGTTCTGCTGCTTACTAGCTGTGCAGCCTTGGAAAGCTTGCTTAACTACTCTCTGCTTCAGTTTCCTTATCTCTATAATGATGATAATATTATACCTACCTCATAGGCTTATTTTAAGAAATAAGATTCTAGATGTAAAAATGCATAAAATAATGTCTAGATGTTCTTAAATAATGAATCATTAACATAATTAACAAAAAGTCATTGTTAGTTATCATTACTAAAATGCTTGCTGCCACTTTATTGTCTGGCTGGCAGTGTACCCTTAGCTTCTTGTCTTCTAATTAGACATAGCAGTCCCTCAGTGTCTGTAAACCACTTACTGCCTGGTGACTGGAGAGAGGCTCAGGAAGTGGCTGCCCAGGCTAGGTACGCCCAACACCTGCCTCCGAATATGGCTCTTCTCCTGGCACGGCTTTGAGGATGCAAGAACACATTCAGCTCTCAGAGGTCTGCATTTCTGGAACTGAAGGTAAAACTGCCCACACTGCCTTCTTCCTGAAAGACTGCCAGGAGCCCCCTCTTCGTGGCTAGGCCAGCAGCTCCCTAGTGGCAAGTGTGGAACCAGGGCAAAAGGAGTTGAAGGCCTTAGTGGAAGGTGAAACTGCTTTCAATAGCCAGTCTTAGAATAGAAGTTTAAAGCCACAGTTCATCAGAATAATCACAAAAGTGCCACACACACAAAAAAAAATAGTAAGAAACAAGAAATCTGAGACAAAATATAAGTGAATGAAAGCCCATCAGGCCAGGTTAAGAAGCCAAGTATAGAACTGAAACTTTGAGAGTATTCCTATTAGAAATGTTGTCTTGTTCTGGAACATATGTTCTGTTTGAACATACCCCTTCTCTGTTCTAAGAATATACCGACGAACTAGATGGAAATCGCAGGTGCATGTGCTGGCAAATGTTTATTGGTGTTCCTTTTTATCTGGACTCAAGACAGTACCCAACCTTCTGTTTGACAACATCACCTCAAACATGTTACAATTAATTATACCACTTTTCTTCACATCACATTTTAATTTGGAAAGACGTGGGAGACATCTTTGTTTCTTAAGGAGATTTGCAAATTAATCTAAACTCACTGAAAATACATTTACAAACTCACAGTGGGTTAGCTATGTGTATTCTAACCTCGTTCTCATTTTTCAACTTCAAAGGATGGTTTTCTAACTGTGTGTCTGAAGTCTGAGGATATTTTGAGTCGTTTGAGAGATGAAATGAACTATACATTTATTTGTTTACTTTATACTTTGGATTTTAAATAAGCGGAAAGAATATGACAATTTAAAACATTTCTTCTGTGTCTTAAACCCTGATGAAAGCAATGGAGTGAAAGAATGTTCTTACATGTCAAGACAAGCACTCAGGCAGTGGGCGGAAGGCAGGACTGTGTGCTAGGCAAGTCAGTGAGCAAGCCTGACCTGGGAGTCCGCCTTAGGGCTATCAAATCCAACAGTTAATGAGTAAAACTACAGAAACAACAGAGAGCATGAGGACAGGTAAGAAGGTCAAATGCAAACTGGTCAGAGCCGAAAATAAACCTAGGATTAATTATAAGTGAATTAAGCCTACCAGCGCAAATGAAGTAGCCAATTTTGCATTTGACATGCATATTTGTTAGTATCAGTTTTATATGTGTGTGTGCAAAGAGAACTTATTCTATTTGTACTTTTTCAATATTCATTAGGAAACTTCTTATTCTTTAAAAAACAAAAAACAAACAAACAAAAAAAACAGTATTTTAAAAATGCATGTGATGTTTCCTGTCAGTAGGGTTGGTTTTGCAAGTCATGCCCCTGGGAAGTTGTTTTCAAATCTTGATCTGCATCAGAATTACTGGGAGTCTCTGAGGCAGGAGGGCCAGGTATCTGCATTTTGTACACATTTCTCAGTTGAGTCTGAGGACCAGTAACGCTTGAAACCCATCACCCTACAAAACAGCTCTGTCTTTACAGCACGTGAGCTACGTGAGTAATTGCTACTTAGTGCTTTTATTCTCTCACTTCTCTCTTTCATTTCTACTAAGGAACTCATTAGAATATAAGGAAAGTCACCTGGTTATTAGGAAGAACCTCCTTGAGATGTTATCCCTACCTCCCAATTACTTACCAGGAGAACCTAGTAGGAAGACAAAGCATAGGCACAGAAGGTCATTACTAATATAAGCAACCTGGGATGAGGTAAGGGTGGGAATGTCCTGTTGGCACATATCTAGAAGTTTAGACAAGCAAAAGATAGGGGTACTGTGACTGGAGATGGCTTTGTAATAAAAATGAGTTTGGGGAGTTCCAAAGGATGGGTAGGGTGTACAGAGACAAGTACTTAGAGGGGTGCTGCCAGGTGAGAGAAGGCTGCAGCTTGAGGTTGCCGAGCAATTATCAGGGTTCCTCTTTGCTGTGATAATATGCTAATTAAAATTGCCTTCGGCTTCCACAGGCACTATCTAGTTAATGCTCAAAAAGGAGGAATTTTTAAAAAATGAGTCCATAAAATTTAGTACCAACTTAATTTTTATTCATTGTGAATCAATGCAGAAACCAGAATAGACCTAACACATCATTGTTGAGTGTGTTTTGGAATCACGACACATTCTTGGCTGGAATCAGAAAGGTGTTAAAACTAAAGAGAAGGTCCCAGGTCTGCAGTTCCACTTGGGCTTGCACTTTTGCCCTTGGCATCTTCTAATAGGAACATCTCCAGGAACAGGAAGTCAACAAAACCCATTAATGGGTATAGGGTAAATCTATAGGGTGTATATACAGTACCACCCTGGACCTGGGTAACCAGGACCTCTGCCCTTGGTTCCACAGTTTAGAGACCTCTGTGGTCCACCCCTCTTCCCTCTTATCCCCTTCTCAAGGGTGACGAGTCCACAGGTGAAAAGACATGCCCTCCAGGAGCCTATGACCTCCCTTGTAGATGACACTCTGGGTACTTGGGACACTGGAATTCCCTGCCCTTCACAAGCCACTTCTGCAGGTCCATATTCCCAAGGGTGGTCAGTGCCACAAATGTGTGCACCCCTTATACCCACTTGTACAAACAGAGCTTGGACAAGTGGGTAAAGGCCTTAAAGGATGGATGGGTGAGAGTTGAAGTCAGCAAGGGAAAGAGCTAGGAGATGGGCTTGAGGGGCCTCAATTTCTACCCTTCCCTGGACCGTAGTAAAAATATTAAGGAGGTCACCAAAAATCCCAACCCGTTGGGATTTGTGACAGCCCCTTTCTATTTTGTGTCCAAAAGTCAAATATTAGGGGGCCGTACCCCACATCTTATGTTTCCATGGCGAAAGGGACATGCCACTTCATTCCCTGGGAGAGAACAGTAAAACTCTCTCCATTCTCTCTCCACTCCCTCTGGTTCTCCCCAAAGGAGAAGAAATGACCTATCTGATTGGCGAGGTTGGAGAAATGTTTGTAAATGCGTAATTCAGCCCTTCCTGAGCTCTCTTATAGACTCTACCTGCCTGTAGCCATCACCTTTTCTCCTCCGTGTGAGGATTAGGTCCATGTGGGGATTAGAGGGAGGCTCAAAGATTTTCTATTCTGTGAATGATATATTTGTAGATCCAATTCAGGGAGGATGAAGTAGAAACCCTGTATTTGGCCACAGATCTGACAGCAATCATAGCTGTCTCCAGCTGCAGACCCAACGTCATCTTCTGCGTGTGGAAATGGACCAGCAGCTCCACAATGCCAAGTTTGAGATAAGCCATGAGGGTCTTGATGGAGAATAAGACAGTAGGAAGTGAGAAGGGGGAGGAGACAGGAAATGTCTTATCAGTTTAGGAGGGAAAATAACTAGAACAAGGGATGAGGAACTACAGGGAACAAACTGTAAAGGGCATTTGAGGGCAGTTGAAAGAAATAGCTTTGTCTGGATACAGTAGAGGAAAAGGCGATTGAAAGGGAGGTAGAAGATAGGGGACACAGCATTAATGGAATTTAAGTAGGCCATGAAGCAAAGGATTTTCAGGTACAAGAGAACCTAAAAGGGCTCTGGAAAGTGCAGATAACGTGCATAGGAGTAAAGGCCCAGAATCTAGTGATCTTAAGGGCCAAGAATGACTGCAGGATGTAAAAGTTCACCTACGTTAAGCTTGGTCAAACTGCATCTAATGAATGACTAAGTTGAATGCATATACCTATTTCTATCTGTGTACACCTTGAAACCTGGAGCTCCTCTCACTGTAAGGAGGGAGTTTGTGCAAGGAACAGCTGGTTGAACAGAAGCATGCTTTTGAACCTGGATGAAACCACAGTGCAGAGCTCAGTCACAATTTCAAAGTTAAAGCTAAAAATGACAATAACTCTCCAAGTTCCTGTAGCTTGAGGTGATGGAGGTGGCCATTGGGGCTGCCAGTTACTGCCAGATGTCCTGTTCTTTTATGCATACTTTTAGTTATCTAAATTAAATGATGGTTTGGCAGGGAGGGATTATTTCATTTTGTTTTGGAGTTTCCTGTCCACACCTTGGTTTAATTGAAGACACCGGGCTGTCATATAACTAATACTGGAGTTCATCATACTACACATTTGGGATGGTATGGACCCAAAGCTAGACCCAAATTAATATACAAAGGCATGGATGATGTGAAAATGGGCAACAAGGAGAAATAGCTAATAGTTATTTCAAGAGAAGAAAATTTAGATGAAAAAAAGACAGAAACAGAGGCAGGAAGTTTTTTTAATTGGAAAGAAAGAAGGAAGGAAGGAAGGAGGATGAAGTAGAAAGGAGGCAAGGAGGAAGGGAAGCAAATAATTGGGTAGATTAACAGGGAATAGAGAAAGCAAAGGAGAAAATAAATGTTCTGTAAGTAAAAATATCCTTATACACATGAAACAAGGGTATTTTCTGCATTTCATTCAACCTCTTTGTGGTTGTTTTGTTTTAAAAAGCAGCAGGGAATATCAAACAGCTGTTTTTATAGCTTCTGTCACTTTGTCAAAGCCGGCCTGCAGAGTCTGACTGTCAGGCACACCCAGACAGCATGCTAGTGGCAAGGCGCTCTGGTGAGCAGATGGGCCAAGCCTGCAGCCACACAGAAAGGTCAGTGCTGCTGCCCATCAGGCCCCTCGGGGTAGAGCCGAAACCAAGACCCTGGGAACTGGCTGGAGAGAGATAAACACTCAAGGCAGCATTTCTCTTCCAGATGAAAGAAAGAAAGAAAGAAAG
The DNA here is from genome assembly GCF_047675955.1 of Chlorocebus sabaeus. NCBI lineage: Eukaryota > Metazoa > Chordata > Mammalia > Primates > Cercopithecidae > Chlorocebus > Chlorocebus sabaeus. Next base: position 24,297,533 of record NC_132923.1, on the reverse strand, counting down.
AAAGAAAGAAAGAAAGAAAGAAAGAAAGAAAGAAAGAAAGAAAGAAAGAAAGAAAGAAAGAAAGAAAGAAAGAAAGAAAGAAAGAAAGAAAGAAAGAAAGAAAGAAAGAAAGAAAGAAAGAAAGAAAGAAAGAAAGAAAGAAAGAAAGAAAGAAAGAAAGAAAGAAAGAAAGAAAGAAAGAAAGAAAGAAAGAAAGAAAGAAAGAAAGAAAGAAAGAAAGAAAGAAAGAAAGAGAAAGAAAGAAAGAAAGAATTCGCCTAGAGATAATCTTCCCTCAGTGCAAGCAGCAAAAAACTCAATGTCAGATGACATGGACTTAGGTCCCAACTCTGCCATTTCTGACCTATGTGGCCTCAGGCTGGTTGTTTCCCCTCTGAAAGTCTCAGTTTCCCCGTTTATGGAATAAGGATAATCCTTCACAGGGTTCTCATAAAGATTAAATGAGGTAACCCTAGAAAATAGAGGCCCGTGGTCAGTATGTTAGAAACTCAAGTTTGGAAAAAAGAAACCAACAAACATAGATGATAGACAGATGGAGGAAGGGTGAGAGATTAGATAGATAGGTTGACTGACTGATAGGTAGGTGACAGACCCATAGATGAAGGACATCCTGCAAAGTCTTTCAAATAAATTTTTGATTTCTGATAAATGTAAGAAGGGTCTTCTACTCTCTTCCTCTCCTCCCATTCCTGCCAGTAGCAGCCAGGCCACTTGGAAATCACAAAGGTGACTCTCCTTTCCAAGTCCCTTCCTAAACAAGCCCTCCAGTAGCACTGCTCATGGGCAAACACTGCCACATCCAACAGAGAGGTCTTTATCAGGGTAGGGGACCCTCAAGGAAGGGGCTTCCTCCCCTGGTGGTCTGTTCCCTCCTAAGAGTTATTGCACTGCTTCATGATGTATCTGTGATGGGATGGGAGTAGGGGACACATAGAGATAAGCAGTAGGAAGAAGAAGAGATGCGATCTCAAAAGCACCAGCACACGAAGGCAAGAGTAGCAAGTCTGTCTCTCCTCCCACAGGCTGGTGAGGTCATGGTCAAAGGTCAAGGAGGATGTACCTGGAAGAGGGCCCTTTCCTCACAAGACCACGGCTTACCCAAGTGCATCTTTACAGGGCTCCTGCCAGCTCACCAGCACCCTCATCTTTATCATTCTCTTCCCAGAGCAGAAGATTCCAGAAGACAAATGAGCCTTTTCTGCAGGGCCTGGAGAATCATGCAGTGTTCGCCTCCTCACTGAGCACTTGGCTTGCCAGTCTGAAAGCATGGCCCTTGGCCTGGCCTCCTTGAGACACTTAGATGATAAATAGAGCCTTCTCTCGCCACCACCTGCACTTGGGCCCACCCCAAACACTTACCCAGGAGCACGATGGCTAAAATTATAAATCAAGTTAACAAACTGTTAACAAAAATATACTCTACCCTCCTACCTTGACAAATATACCTTCATAAGCCTGCAAAGTTTAAATTTAGAGTTTCCAGGCTCCTGGGAGCTCACAGTGGCAAATGGAGCTATGAGGAAAGATGACTTCCCACCCCCAGGCTGCCCCCACCTCTTCCCACACTGGGCTCTGTCTTGCCCTTGAGGGACCTCACACACATGCAGACACCCAGCCCGCATGTCCAAGCTCTGTCCACAACCCCAGTGGGACAATCCATTCTTTAAAGGAAGTGCTGGGAAGAAGCTTACACAGACTCAGCAGCAGGTGTGGAGCCATTTGGCAGGGAATTGCAGGTTCTCAGGTACCTGAAGTATGGTGTAGAAACAGGGTCACTGTCCTTAGGTGGGTGTATCCTCCAGGCCTTAAGGATTTAGTGCCCTTTGGGGAGAACTATGGCTGGAAGGGGGTCAGAGCAGGCAGGTCCAGAGCAGAAGTCCCTGTGCCCAGATCCTTGCTGTCAGCATCCTCATCAACATCATGCCCTACACCCAATAGCATGCTCATTCCCATCCCAGGCAGTGTAGAGAACATTACCATTGGATTCGCTGCCTGCTTGGGCCCTTGCTACACCCTTTTAGCCACAGTTTTACCAGCTCCAGCCAGGAACTCGAGTTTCTCAAGCCCGAAGCCCTTTTGGGAAGAGACTGCAGGGGCAGAGAGAGGAGAGCCAGGCTGGAGACTGAGGCAGGGTTGAATGGAGCGATGACTCCTGGGGCAGGTCCCATTGTTAAGCAGGCCCCCCACCAGATTTAATGGAGCGTTTCTGCTGTTCTTTTCACAGTGTTGTGGCTCTTAATAGGCTCCCCTGGCGGGCCTTTCAGAGCCCACGCTGCCTCTGAGCAGCTGCTGTGCTGAGCGAAGGAGCAAGCGGGCTCGTTTGCAGACCACGTGCCTGTCGCCTTCTTGGGAAGCCATCACAGCACGTCCTGGAACAGGCTCCCGAGGAGGCATCACAGTTTAGCGTAATTCGTCAACTTCACAGCTGCTACTTGGGAGGGAGGGGGCCAAGGAAGCCAGCGCCAAGCCACTCAGGAATCTCAGGAGCATTCCCTAGGCCAGCAGAGAGAAGGTGAGCCCCAGCAGGGGTGGGCAGAGCTTGCAACGTGCTGCTAGCTTCACCCTCAGCCCTGGTCCAGACCTCTACGCACCCTGAGGGTGCCAGCAGACTGGAAACGGAAACAGCTGGGTCTTCAGAGTCAGGGAGAGTGGATTCAAGCCTCCTCATCATCCATAATCTATGTTTCAGGTGATTCTGATGCACACTAAAGTTTGAGAATACCTGGTCAAGCCTTTCCCACCCCCACCCCAGTGGTCTCCCCATTTCTCCACCTTGGCCTCTCCCTAGAATTACCCTGACCTCCTGACAATCTAGCAACTAAAAAGGTCAGCGCCTGGCACGAGAGCAACCTCCAGGACCCTGCTCCAGCTGCCTCCATTCTGCTTGGTCAGTGCCCATTATTATACCATATCAGGCCTGCCTACCCCATGGGGTTGTTGTGGGCATTAAATAAATAATGCCTGTAGGGTGCATAACAGAACACCTGGCATAAAGAAAGCACTGGACTGGTGGAAGATACTTTGATGTTATTTTGGGGGTCCTTTACTTTCTTTGCAACCTCTGGGTGCACAGTTCTGCCCTGGGCCAATTTCCCCTTTCTTGTCTTCCTTTCCTCTGCGGCAGAGAGCCAGCCTGCTTGCCGGCTTCCAGTGGTCACCAGAGCCTCCTCAGCCTCACCCACCTAGGAACATCACAGCACCTCTGTGTTCCACCCCACCCGTCCTATACCATGCATTCCAAAAGAAAACATGCAACCTCAAAAAGTTAATGTTTTTTGGTTTTGAATTTTTTTTTTTTTTTTTTTTTTTTTTTTTTTTTTTTTTTTTGAGATAGGGTCTCACTCTGTTGCCTAGGCTGGAGTACAGTGGCACAGTCATGGCTCCCTGCAGCCTCCATTTCCATCTCCCGGGCTCAGGTGATGCTCCCACCTCAGCCTCCTAGGTAGCTGGAACTACAGGTGCGCACCACCACACCCAGCTAATTTTTTTTTTAGAGATGGGGTTTCACCATGTTGCCCAGGCTGGTCTTGAACTGCTGGGCTCAAGCAATCCATCTGCCTTGGCTTGCCAAAGTACTGAGATCACAGGTGTGAGCCATCGTGCCCAGCCTGGTTGTTTTTTTAATAGATTGTTTTTTAGAACAGTTTTGGGTTCACTGCAAAATTAAGCAGAAAGTACAGAGTTCTCATGTTTTCCCTTGTCTCCACACAAGCACAGTCTTCCTCACTGTTGTTTTAATCAATAAACCTACATTGACACATCATTATCACCCAGAGTCCATAGTTTATATTAGGGTTTATTCTTGGGGTTGCAGATTCTATGGGTTTTGACAAATGCAGAATGGCACACATCCACCATTAAAGTACCATAGAGAGTAGTTTCATTACCCTAAAAATCTCATGCTCTGCCTGTTCATCCTTCTCTTACCCCAAACCCTGGCAACCACCCATTCTTTTACTCTCTCTGTAGTTTGGCCTTTTACAGACTGTCATTCTGTTGGAATCACACAGTATGTAACTTTTTCAGATGGCTTTGTTCAGTTAGTAATATATATTTAAGATTCCTTTACATCTTTTTATGGTTTGCTAGCTCATTTCTTTTTAGCACTGAATAATATTCCATTGTCTGAGTGTACCCATGTATTCATTCACCTAATGAAGGACATTTTGGTTGCTTCTAAGTTTTGGCAATTATAAATAAAACTGCTGTAAACAATTGTGTGCATGCTTTTGGGTGGACACAAATTTTGAACTCATTTGGGTAAATACCAAGGAGTACAATTGCTGAATCATATGGTTAAGAGTATGTTTAGTTTTCTAAGAAGTCACCAAACTGTCTTCCAAAATGGCCGTACCATTTTGCATTCCTACTAGCAATGAATGAGAGTTCCTGTTGCTCCACATCCTCACCAGTATATGCTGTGGTCAATGTTCTGGATTTTGGCCATTCTACTAGGTATACACAGTAGTGCAGCTCATCATTTTAATTTGCAGTTCCCTAATGACATATGCTGTTGAGCATCTTGTCATATGCTTACTTGCCATTTGTACATCTTCCTTGCTGAGGTGCCTGTGTGGGTCTTTTGCCCATATTTGCTTTCTGATTGTTGAACTTTGTATATTTGAGTTCTTTGTATATTTTGGATCACTGTCCTTTATCAGAAATATCTTTTGCAAATATTTCTCAGTCTATGACTTGCTTTCTCATTATCTTAAGGTTCATTGATTTCTAATGTTTTGTTTTGTTCTCTTCTGTTTTGTTTTAGTAGCAAAGAGACAAAGGGTAAAAATAAGAACTATTTAGTAGAAGTGAATGTTATAAGCACTCTAAAAGGCCTCACAGTGGAAGTTCTCCTGAGGTCTAGGGACAGAGCACAGATGGCTTTCACAAGTCCCCCAGCTCCTGTCCTTCATTTCCATTCATCCACCCTTTGATTAAAAGCTCCATCCTTAAATAAGGAACTCCCCAGGCAAACTTCCTCAGAACAGTTTTTTGTTCCAATAGACAAATGATTAGCATTTCTCAACATCTTTGGGCCCACTGGCCTCTCTGAGAATCTAATCAAAGCTACAGGCGCATCCCCATTAAAATGCGCATAGACACATAAGCCCACACTCTTACATGCCCTCTCAGGGTGTTCACAGGCTTCCAGAAGCCCATCCAACATTTGGTGCCACCAAATTAAGGAGCCCTGCTGGAGAAGAATAAAAGAGAGGACAGAGCTGCTAACAGGCAATCAGGCAGGGCACCAAGGAGCAAAGTTAAAGGCATTTTCTTTTCAAAGAAAAACCCAAATTCACAATTTCCTATCTTCAAAGCCCCTGAGACCACTCTCTTGTCAGCGCCTTGCTCTTTTGGGATCTGGGGAGGAAATAAAGACATGCAGTCCTCCTCCCACCGTAGCAGCGCCACCCCCCACCTCTGCCCCTCAAGGCCCCCTAGTGGGCCATCAGTGGATTTGCTGCCTGGGGCCTTCGTGGTTCACACAGGAGGCAGGTTAGGGCTAGGGCAAGGTGAGTAAAAAACCCACAGTGCAAAATGTAAGGGGACACTCACTCTCCGGGCTCTGCAGAGAAGTCCATCTAGGAGACATTTGGCCGGTAGCCTTCACCATTTATGGAAACAGTCAGCTGCCAGGAGGGTAGAAAACTTTGGCCCAACCAAGATAGAGTTGGTTTGTACCAACCATAGCCACCTCAAACCAAAGCTCTCTGGCATTTCACCAGCTCCCAAACCACCTCTGGTGACCTTTGAAAGTGAGGGCAGTCCAGCTCTCACATGGGAAAGAGAGCAGGGACCTTGTTATCACTTGACACGGAGCCCCAGAGAAGCGTGGCTGGGAGCCCTGAGGAGAGGGTCTTTCTCCATCCCCCTCCTGGGGTGGTGGCAGTCACGCTTGCTGGAGTGGCTCCTTCCCTGTGGTGAGATGAAGGGACCGCCTCCAGAAGATCTGAGTGTGGACGCTGGGGCCTGGTCTTCGCACACAGTCCTCTTTCTCTTCAGCGCCATTCACATGCAGCCTCCACGAGCTCACCCTTCCCATGGCTCCTGGGCATCCACACCACCCCTTTCCCTCTAGAAATAGATTCCACTGCCCCACAATCTTCAGCTCTGGGCTCCCTCCCTCCCCTCCCCTCTCCCCATCTGTCAGCTGCCTGAGGCTTCTCCAGTCTCCCCAGGCCCAGGAAATACCAGCCCACCAGAGGAGGGGCAGAGCCCACCCACCCGCCTTCTGCCCCAACCCTGTGGCTGCGGTGGCTGAGGATAGGGGAAGGAAGTGTTGTAGAACAGACAGGAACTGAGAATGGCAGGGGAAGGGATCATCAACAGCTACTCAGGTGTGAAGCTGGTGAGCCCTGGAAAGTTAAATGGGGTGTGAAATTCATCCTTCCACGTCTTTCAGAAGTGGGAGTCTTCACTTGCTGGGGGGGCCCAGCCCAGATGGCCAAGGAGGCAGAACAGGTGAGGCCGGCAAATCCTCACGTAGAGGAGACTCCCCTTCCTCTACCATGCACCTCTTTGTTCTCCTCCCCTTCGCCCCATTACGCAAACTTCATCTCACTCCCCTGTCACTGCTGTTATATCAGGCCTTGGAAAACACTGATGCTGAGGCCACTGGAGGAGGTGGGGGAGCACACATGTGCCCCCCCGACACACACACACACACACACACACACACACACACACAAGTAACCTGGAACTTGAAGGGCTTTTTCCTAACCCCCATCCCTTAGGGAAGGCGGTTTTTAGGATTTTCAGAATTTTCAGGGATGGGAGAGTGAAGGCAATGAATCTACACAAAAGTTGTCCTACAAAGGATGAGACTATAAATAATTTAAAGTCTTCCTAACAAGGACTTGTTGTGCCACGGAAGACTTGAGGAAGACAGGACAGGAGTCCCGAAGTCAGCCATGTGACTTCATGATTCTCTGCCGCTCCTCACTCTGAGACATCTAATGGCACGTCTTGCCTTCCTGGACTTCTGGTTCATGACATAAATATTTAATGAGCATCTTCATTGTGACAGGAACTGTGCTAAGTATTGGAGATCAAACTAATAACAGCTACATGCTTTTTATGTATGGGCGTAAAAGTTCCACGTGTTCTAAGCACTTTGCTTATGTTATCTCACTTAATTCTCACTATAACCCTAGGAGGTAGACAGATGAGGACCCTGAGGCACAGAGAAATTAAGCAAGATGCCCATAGCCACCCAGCTAGAAAGTGGTGGAACAGGGTTTGGACCCAAGTTGTCTGATCTCAGACCCTGCTCTTTATCACAATTGTATACTCCCTCTCAGACAAAAACAGACACAATCCCTGTTTCATGGACCTCACAGTCTAGTGCAAAGTATGCCCCGTGGTCTAAATCGAGTCCACTGCCTGTTTTTATAAAGAAAGTTTTATTGGAACACAGCCATGCTCGTTTGTTTATCTATTATCTACGTCTGCTTTCATACTACCATGGCAGAATTCAGTGGTTATAACAAAAACTGTATGGTCCACAAATCTTAAAATATTTGCAACATGGCCTTTTGTAGAAAAACTTTGCAACTCCTGATCTAGTGGAATAGAATCATCTTGCCCTTCCCTGGGACATCAGGGGGACACGTGAGGTGATGATACAGACAACACCTTGAGCTCACTGGGCTAAGGAGTCCCAGTGAAGCACAGCCAGAGTATGCCCAGCCTATTCATCCTCCAGGATGGCCAGCCAGGATGTGCTGGGAGCAGCCTGCTCCTAACTGTTCCCACTATCACTCAGTGCCTAAGCCCAGGGGATAAACACCGGGCACTGGCTGGCAAGAGTCATAGCTACAGTCAGAGGATCCACCTAAAAGAGGGAATCAATACATTCTCTGGGACCCAGACACTGCAGGCAGCTTGGGAGATGGTGAGCTCTGCCTCCACCCAGTGGGTTGCTCATTGATCTACTTTATCATTCAACATTCAATAAGTATTCACTGTGGGCCAGGCCTAGAGTGAGTGCTGTGCTCATAGGGAGTCATGCTACGAATATGGCTCAGACACAATCACACACTGGACAAGGATTAGACAAAAAACACCATACTGTTCCTCCTAATTCTCGATGCTATGCTTTGATGTTCTCCCAGGGTTTGCGCCTTTGCAAGGAAGGCCTCCAAATTTAGGTCACAGGTGGTACGCAGGAGAGGATCAAATTTGAATAAAGCTGCCCCACTACTTTTCTTGCTTCCAAGGCAAGCTTCCAGCTCTTTCCAAACCTACCCCATTAGATTGCAGAGCAGCTCTCTCAGCAAATATTACAAATAGATATGGAAATATATATTTCCATATATATTTTTCCACATATATATTCCAAATATATAGTATACAATAAGCTCCAGATTATTTTATTCAACCATGATTAAATGGCAGCTAATGAAAAAAACATTCAGAACAAACATGAAGTAAAGAAGCTGTTGACATAAGTGCTTTGAAGATGTCAAACCTCAGGCTAGCATGGGACTTTGCTTAGATGAAAAAGGTGAGAACATATTTACATATCTGATACAAAATTTAGGTTAAATCCACACTTTTTCTGTATCTTGTCATTGTTGAGTTTCCATCTAGGTCTACTTCCTAAAAAATGCAAACAACTTTTCTACAGTATTGAATGGTTTAAGAGCTCTAAGAGCTGTTGGCTTGTTAACTAGTAGACCACTGAAGTTTGCTATAGGGGATAACGTGTGTTAAAATATTTGCTGTAGAAAATTGTTCACTTAAGGTAGCTAAGTTGTGTTTATCAAAACAGGTTGAATTTTCTCACCAGCCTTGCCATCATTAATCTACTGAATACGACCTCCCTGGTCTTGTTATAATTCAACCAGTGAAAACAACTCGGCAGAGCCTCTTAAAATTAGGAGCACGACTAAAGGCATTCCTTCCCTAAAAAATTGGTTAGTTTGGAAGTAAAATAAACAAGTGTTTCTAACAGATTAACTTGAAAACACCATGTAGAATCTCGATTTTCCACGACAGGGGAATTCTCATGTAAGGAGGTTTATGAGACTCTGCCTAAAGAATTTTCCCTTTCTAGCACCAACACGTCGGCACATCTTTAGGTCAGCAGGGTGTATTTCTAGAGGCCCAGCTGCTGCTCATTCCTCCTACTTCATTCCAATTCTGAGAAAAATACACAAAGTGCATCTTTTCCACAAGCCACGAGCCAGAATCCTCATTACCTTCCCTGGAGCTCATCGCCACAGAAGACTCTGGGAAAACTGGCAGGGAGGCTGGAGCATGGGGAAGCTCCCGGGAGGACTCCTGCTGTTCTCTGACCTAGCCCGGAGCCTCCCTGAGCCAGAGACCTGGGACTGGAGAAGTAATTTGCTTTTAATATATTTCTCCCCTCAAACAGGATCAGAGAAAAGTGGTGATGGCTATTGCTGAAAGCTTTATGGGTTAGACACAAACATTAATGGAATGACAGCTGGAGAAAGACAAATATAACGTTATTATTCCAGGCATCTCTCGGGGGAGCTGGCTAGATGGCCATAGCAGGTGTACCAGAAAACCATGTGGTGGCATCCATCAGTGGCCTCCCAGGCCAGGCATGTCCAAACTAGAGTGAATGACTTCTTCCGGATATATCCTGCACACATTCCAAGAAAAAGCAGGGACATGCTGAATGTGTGGCTTGCATGGCCCAAGAAAAGACTCAGAGCAGGGCTAGGCTTTGAATAATTAATTGCTCAGGTGAAAACAGATGAAACTGTTCTCAGTTTCTGGGTGAGGCTAAAGTGGGAAGCAGCTATGTACCAGAGAGGCATCAAATCCTCATCTATTCTCAGGTGCTAAAAGACACCCAAGCATCCCAGGGCAGCCCACCACCTCCCTTCCCACAGAGAAAACACCCAGCTCAAGATAAAAACCACAAGGGGGGAAGTGTCTTCCTCCCTCCCCTTGCTTTTCCCTTCCTTTCTGTGTTTTGTGCCATCTCAGCTGCTGCCTCTCTCTCCTTTTCTTCCTCTTCTCTTCACTCCTTCCACTTTCCTTCTCCTAAATACCCCCCTGACCCCCTCTCTAGTCCTATTGTCTGGTGACCTCTGCCTGTTCACCTGAGGCTTCAAATGCTCACAGACAGGAGTTTCTCAAAAACTCAGGAGAAAAAGGTGTTTTTCTGTAGACAGACTTACTAGCGAAAACAGCCAACACCATGAGGAAGCCTAGGACTGAATCAGGGGGTCGCTTTATCAGGCTCGACCTCTTCTTTATACCTCTACCTTGTTGGGAAGGCTGCAAGATACGGTGTCAGGACACGGGCTTTTAAGACAGAGATACTGAGGCTTGAATCCTGGCTCTAATATTTACAAACTATGTGGTCCTGGGCAAGTGACTCTACCTCCTTGGCCTCAGTTTCTTTATCTGTAAGAGTGAGAATAATACCTATCTCAGAGTTGTTATAAGGATTAAAAGAGTTAATGTAGATTAAGTGTTATGGCCCGTGACTGGTGATCAGTGAAGTGAGCCCAGCTCTTTCCCTTCCCTCTTCTTTCTGTGATTCAAAAGTGTGGTCCCCTAATTATTCATGACTTCCTTGGAGAAATGTCCCAGAAGACTGGTGTTTGGATCCATCCATATCACACCCTACTCCTCGCCCACATCACAGGACAAGTCAATATCTCTAGGGTGTTCTGTGTCTTCCACCAGGCTTCTGTTAGGCCAGGCCAGAAGGTCATGGTTAAAAGTCAAGTATGATCAAACACTGGGAGCAGCCGCTTATGATGAGAACAGAGCTCTGGGTGGCTCACAGGATCAACAAGGCTTCCCAGGTTCTGTTAACAATTGATCCAATTTCACCTCCCTTTTTTAGTCCTGGTGTAGCTCAGCCCTCAAGCAGTCACTTTTAAGACAGCCAGCCCCGGGCTCTTCTGATGCACCCAGGTGCTGGATATCACCACCCAGTGTCTATTTTGAGATAGGCCTACTCCTCCACAAATGGGCTCTTCTTCCTGGAAGGAGTCTTACCCCGACACCGACTCATGCACACCTCTGTGCAGTCAGACCACTGCATATTTTCCAGTGGCCTCTCCTCTTCATCCTTGAGAAAATGCAGGGAGTATATGGAGCCCTCCCGAAAACACTCCCTAGCTGTGCACACAAAAAGTTTTCTAGAATGAAAGCCACGGTGGGAGGATCATTTGTGCCCAGGAGTTTGAGACCAGTCTGAGCAACATAGTGAGACTCCATTTCTATTAAAAAAAAAAAAAAAAAAAAAACACATTAGGCTAGGCTTGGTGCTTCACGCCTGCAATCCCAGCTCTTTGGGAGGCCAAGGCCAGTGGATTACTTGAGCCCAGGAGTTTGAGACCAGCCTGGGCAACAAGGTAAAACCCCATCGCCACAAAAAATAGGGAAATTGGGCCAGGCATGGTGGCACACACCTGTAGACCCAGCTACTTGAGAGGCTGAGGCAGGAGGAACGCTTGAGCCTGAGAGGAAGAGGTTGCAATGAGCCATGATCATGCCACAGTACTCCAGTCTGGGTGACAGAGTGAGACCCTGTCTCAAAATTTAAAAATAAATAAAAATAAAATAAAATAAAAATTAGCTGGGCATGGTAGTACATGCCTGTAGTCCCAGCTACTCGGGAAGCTGAGGCAAGAAGATCACTTGAGCTTAGGTGTTTGAGGCTGCAGTGAGCTATAATTACACCACTGTATTTCAAGCTGGGCAACAGAGAAAGACCCTATCTCAAAAAAAAAAAAAAAAAAAAAAAACCTGCCATAATAACAACCAGTATCATTTTGAATAGCCAGTAGCATTTTGAAATTTGAAATATTTTATCCATTTAAACTCTGTCAGAGTAGGCCAACTGCCACAAAGAATGACCTCCAGATTTCAGTGGCTTAACATAGTGAAAGTACTTCTGGTTCTCATCACAATTCAATATAGGGAGGTAGAAAGGAGAGGAAACTCTGTCCCTCATAGACATCAGGGGCCCAGTCTCCTTCATCTCTGGCATTGCCATCCCACTAAGTGTTCCTTAAAGTCAGAGCCTCTAAGTCTTTTTTTCACAGTGCACAGACCAGGAAGGAGAGAGCAGAAGATCCCGGGGGATGTTTCTATGAGCCAGGCCTGGAAATGGGGAACATCAATTCCACCCACATTCATTTGCCAGAACTTAGTCACACGCTTACCTAATCGTAAGGGAGACTGGGTGCTTGGAACAAAGGAGACCACATTTGGTAAACAGATAGTACTGCACTGTCTCTGCTATAAAACCGTTAGACAAGTATTTTTCCACAGAGAAGGAAACTATGGCTTGACACACCCAAGACGCCACTGTTAGTAAATGGGCTTGAACCCAAGTCCTGAACCCAGATCTTCTAGCTCCAGTCCATTCTTTAATTCATGCAGAATTTCTTCCTCCTGTGGGTACATGTTGCTGAGCAAGTTATGGAGTCTTAAGAATGACTAGGCCCTGCCCATGTCATCTCCTTTTCTCTTTACCTCCAGGCATTTGAATAGCCAAAGAGAAACATCACTAAATACCTCCCTTCCACTCACTCCCAAGCAACCCTTCCTTCTCCTGCATTATAGGAGTGGGATCCAGCCCTCTCCTACTGGCATAGCCATGAAAATAAAGATGCTTGAGCACATCTACATCTTTGATCCTGCACTCATCCTTGGCTTAGAAGAGCTCACAGTCTAATGAGATAGACAGAAATGTTAGAAAAGCTATAACTAGTCTTGATTAGACAATAACAGAGGCCTCTACAATGTTGTACAGGAACACGATGAGCAAGAAATTGATTTTCTTAGAGAGTCAGAGGAAGTTACAGAGAACAGGTAATGTTTGTCCTGGGCCATGAGTCAGGAATAGCCTAACTGACAAGACAGGTGAGGCACCACAGCCCAGGGAAGAACATTTGCACAGAAACAAACAGGGGAAAGGAGATGTTCAGGTAAGTCCTTGACAAGGAGAATCCCAGAAGGCTCCAGAAGGCCCCCTTCTTACCTCCTGGTTCTTCTGGAAGCCTGGGAAGATGAGAGACTTTGAAGAAGGTCATAGTCTGGACAGAGTCCCAAAGTATTATGATACAAAACCAAAGGATGGTATATCCACGTGGGGCCCAACGCCTGCAGTAAAGTTAGCCTGTCACTTACACAACACTAATATTTAGAGGCACTTTTATACATTATCTCATTTCATTCCTTTTTTGCAGATAAGGAAAGCAAATCTTAGAGAAGTTAAGTTACTTGGCTAGCAGGCCACAGGACTAGAACTCAACCTCAGATCCTGGACTCTAAAACCCAGGTATTTTCCACTGGGACTTTTGTCCGTAGGACAGGAAGGGGTAGTATAATTGAACTTGGGAGGCGGAACCACAGGGGAACCACAGGGGACTTTTCAGGGTCCCCGTCAGGGTCCTTCAGAAATTGGATAGCTTATTTCAATTCTTTTTCCTTCCCTCCTCACACATAGAGTTGAGAGCTGATCCTGAGAATCTGCTCCTAAAGAAATTTCCTCATCTATGTCCCCAACCTAAGGAATGAAGAGATCTCCTCTGATCCTGGAGAGCCCTAGCTTTCCCATTTCCAGGTCATCTACAGTTCCTCTGCCTTATCCTGATCATCCTTCCAGAAAGCCACCAGAAGACAGAAGAACAAGAACAGAAGCAGAACCCAACACAGAAGACAGCGTCATCTTCCCCATGCTCTGTGAACCTCACAGGCCCCCTCGTGACCGCCACAGAAGAGCACCAGAGCAGAAACAACTTTCTCTGCAGTGTCAACCCTACCTTCTGCCACCCCAGTGCTGAGGACCCCTCCATTTCTCTTTCTCCTAATCCTGCTGTTCTTTATTTTCTTTCAAATCAGAATTGGATCAAGAGAGTAAAGACTGATGATGCTGTTTTTGATGAGGTTCTCTAACCTCTCTGGAAGGTGACCCAAAGGGAATATCCCTTCTGAAGTTGATCAGGGCTCCTGTCTTCCTCTGCCAGAGAACAGCTGCTTGGGGGAAACACTGGTGGCCACGAGAACCTGGTGCTCCTCCCACGGAACCTGAGGACTGAGCACGGTGGGGACTGCTGGATACAGCTAGAGGCACAGATTCTCCCAGGAGTAAGCAAATGTTCCATGGTAGAGGCTACTTCCTTTTTTTTCTTTTTTTTTTTTTTTCTTTTTTTTTTTGAGACAGAGTCTGGCTCTGTCACCCAGGCTGGAGTGCAGTGGTACAATCTCGGCTCACTGCAACTTCCGCCTCCCAAGTTCAAGTGATTCTCCTGCCTCAGCCTCCTGAGTAGCTGGGATTACAGGCATGCACCACCACATCCGGATAATTTTTGTATTTTTAGTAGAGACAGGGTTTCACCATGTTGGCCAGGCTGGTCTCGAACTCCTGACCTCAGGTGATCCACCTGCCTCAGACTCCCAAAGTGCTGGGATTACAGGCGTGAGCCACCACGCCCAGCCGAGGCTACTTTCTGTCTTTGTTCACATATAGGAGCAGCCAGATGTTCCAAATCAAAAAAGGGGGATATAGTCTACTCAAGGGAATTTTTTTCTCACTTATTATATTTGTTTATATGCAAATTCCTATAAAGGTACACAAATTAAAACACATGAAGTTATCTGTTAATTGAATCACATTTACTCAAAAGAATGATGCCATACATAGATGTAGGACTCCCCCCAAATCCAGTGTTTAGTGCTGCCAGGGGTACTAAAGAACATAATCCTTTCTGTAATCTTTTCTTCCCTGCAATGGTTCACAAAGAAAGAAACAGGAGAAATGTGGTGTTCAAAACTGAATAAGGAGATTTTTGGAGCGGGGCTCCTCAGATAGCACCTAGGAGAGGAAGGAATCTAGAACCTTCTTAACTGTGTTGAAAAAAATCCCACCATTACATGCCTCCCTGATTGTATTTATCACACTATATTGTAAAACTTTTCCTACTTGTTTTTTGTATACACTAGGAGTGCTCTGAGGCCAAAGTCTTCACTGTGTTCATCTTTGAATCCCCTGTGCCTAGTGCAGCGCCTCACAAGGAACCCAGTAAACATTTGTTAAGCGATTCATGTATGAACTGGTAGACTGTAAGCTATGCCAACCAGGAACTAATGCTCTCTAAACTCTTTCAGATCTCAACTTTTCAATTTGTTTTGTTTCCTTGACTTCGAAGTAAAATTTCTTTTTTAAAAAATCCAGGCCAGGCACAGCAGAGTGGCTGACATCTGTAATCTCAGCACTTTGGGAAGCTGAGGCTTGGTTGCATCACAGAGGGATTTTGTCCATGCCTACGTACAGTGCCTACATGTAATGAAAGTGAGATCAAGGTTCCTTTTAAGGATAGATGAAGACTCCACAAGAAAAAAACTGTTAAATCTCATGCAAAAATTCTTAATAGAAACAGAATAAGGAGTGTGCGACTAAGCCCCAGGCTATAGAAAATTTAAGGGTCATTCAACACTGAGGAGCCAGAAAACCAGTCTGAGAGTGGAGATACGTCAAAAAAAAAAAACAGAGAGCGTGAAACAGTTGGGCCAGGAATATCTGCCATCAACCTGCTAAGATGAATTTCCATCAAAAGAGCCCCTAGAAATTCATCACAGGAATCTTTTACCAATTGTGCTGTAGCATCTATCTCCAGGGTGTCTTAGGGGCAACACAGATCAAGTGGAAGACCATCATGGCTGCCTTTTGCTGACCATAGGGATCTCTCACAGAGTCTTCTTTGCTTGTGCTTTGAAAGTTCAACCCCTGATAAATCCAGAAGAGGGACTCACACACAGTGAGTTTGATGACCTTAGGGAGTTAAGGAGGACATGAGTGCTATCTGGGCAAATAAGAGAAAGCAGCTGGTTCCCTTTAGTTATTTAATACAATTCTGTTCCATTTGCGGGAATAGACAGATCTTCCTCACCAGGGAACTCAACAAAGCATTTATAGAGCACTTTCTATATATTAGACACAGTGAATACAACCATGTATTAATTAGTGCAGGCTTAACTTTGGTAACAAACACCAAAAGTTTGGTGACCGAAAACACAAGAAGTTGGTTTATTTTTCATGTGACAGCCTGGGGAGAATGCTTAAATCCTCCACAATCCTCCACAGCAGCCTCCAAGGTCACTGTGGCTATCACCAGCCCTTTGGGCCTTGTCATCATCTGCAGCAAGCCACAGAAGGGGAAAGGGAATGCGGAGGGGCTCATCATTCGAGCCACTGCACTGCAGCCTGGGCGACAGCAAGCTCCTGTCTTGAAAAGAAAAAAAAGTCATTAAACAAATAATTTTCAAGAGCAATAAGATTTCTTTTAACCCTCCCGAGTTCAAGCGATTCTCATGCCTCAGCCTCCCAAGTAGCTGGAATTACAGACGTGTGCTACCACACCCAGCTAATTTTAGTATTTTTGGTAGAGATGGGGTTTTACTGTGTTGGCCAAGCTAGTCTCAAACTCTTGACTTCAAGTGATCCGCCCACCTTGGCCTCCCAAAGTGTGGGGATTACAGGCATGACCTACTGTGCCAGGTCAGCAATAAGGTATTTAAGGGAAATAAAACTGTCATGTGAATGAAAGGTCCAGGGTCAGAGGGCTCATGTCAGCAGAGAGGCTGGAAAAGCCCTCTCTGAGACCCAGGAGAAGAGAAGGAGCAGCCATTCAAACACAGGGGGAGGTTTGTGCCAGGCAGCAAGTCCTGAGTCCTAGAAGCAGGAATGGGCTTGGCACGTCTGAGAGTCAGCTGGATGGCCAGCGTAGCTCATGCCCTGTGGGAAGGGGAGTGGCCTGAGATGAGATCAGAGAGATCAAGGGATCCACATCACAAAAGAAGAGCCCGGATAAGGTCATTCGGTCACTCTGCAAACATTTATTGAGCACCAACAATTCCGGAGACTGAAGATACCACAGTGAAGATAAATCCCATGCTGGTAGAGTTCACAATAGCCAAGGAGACATAAAGTCAACAAATAAATGAATAAATAAACCATATTACATCAGGTAGTGGTAAGAACTCTAAAGGAGAAAAAGCAGGATAAGAGAGTTGATTGCTATTGTAGATGAGATGGAATGCGAGTCCTCTGGTGAGGTGAGCAGAGACTTGGAGGGGGAGAGGGAACAAGCCACACGCATACCCAAGGGAGCAGCATTCCAGAGAGCCCTCAAGGTCGCCAAACAAAGCACGGGATGCCAAGTTACATACAAAATTCAGGTGAACAAATATTGCATGGAACATACTTATACTAAGAATTCTTCATTGTTTCTCTGAAATTCTATTTTGACTGGGCATTCTGTGTTTTTATTTGCTAAATTTGGCAACCGTTGGAGAGAGGGAACAGAAAGTGTGAAGACTCTGAGGCAGGAACATGCGTGGCACATTCAAAGCACAGCATGGAGGCTCCTGTGGGGCATGTGGTAGGAGGGGAGGCTGGAGAGCGAGGCAGAGGTCGGAGCACACAGGGTACATGGGCCATGATGAGCACTTTGGATTTCATTCTCAGTGGGATGGGGAGCCTGGAAGAATTTGAGCAGCTCTGTGAAGGACAGCAACAGAAGACACAGGGTTGCTACTTTAATCGTCCCCCTCCAGAAGGGCCATATGGAGGAGTTGGAAGTGCAAGCTTATTCCACGTCCAAGCATCCCACTGCACTACACCTGCCATCATGTAGCATAGAGATGGGAACTGAGGATTTCCAACTCCAATAGGTACATCATTCCATGAGCAGTGATCGGGGGCACTCTCTCTCAACTTGCCCTTCTCTCATTCTGCTTGAGGTATCCTTGAATCAGCGGGGGTCAGAGAGTTAATCAGAGTATCCAAAGCTCCAGGCACCACTATTTCATCATCCTCTAGGGAAAATGCCATTCATGCTGCTTCCCACCAGCCTCTGGCCACAGCCGTGGAGCCCACTGGCACCAGCCTCCATGGAAATCTATGCCACTGCTTCTTTCCATTCAAAATGGGGCAGAGAAAGTTTCCATCCTGGGAGAAAGTTGCCTTAGATGACCGTCCCCCTCTTCCCTTGACCTGACTCCTCTTCTGTCAAGTCTAGGGTTGTAATCATGAGAAAGAAGGGACTGGGTTTCCTTTGGTCTAGCCACTGCCACTGACTCTTTCCCCTCTTGTCAGCAGTCGTGTGCCTACAGCCTCGGCTCCTGGTGCTCCAGCTGTCAGCTTTAATCAACAACAAGAGTAAATACAGGCAGATGCTGCCTGTTCCCAGGATACTCTGTAAAGCTTCTCACACACAGCTTGAAAAGGAACATTTTCTGGGATTGATTTAGGACATGTGACTCTATAAGCATCCAGACTCCTGCTGAGAGGGGAGAAGGAAAGAGCTGGGGCAAGGAGGTGCTTCTCTTAAAGAAATGAAGGAAGCAGATTTCTCTGTAACTTCTTAACACACTCTAAACCTCAATTTCCAATAGCAGCATCTGATTCCAATTTCAGTGGTTGAATGATCCCCTACAAAAGTATTGATTTAGGGACAGACATAAGAGCCATAGATTTACCTAGAAGGGGTTCTCCAGTGGTTTGTCTCTGTCCTTGGCTTTGTCCTGTGAAATACCTACTTCAGCAGCTTAAATTCAACCATGACAGTTAGATTTACGGAAAACCCAAGACTAGAAGGTAGTGTAATGTAGGGGGAAAGTGCTGAGCCATCTAAGCAACCTTGGGTGATTTGCCGAACCACTCTGAGCTGCGGTTTCTGCATATGTAAAATGGAAATAATAAATCTTGCTTCTTTAGCTTGCTCTGAGGATTAACCAAGAGGCCCTCAGCAAAATCTGGCACAAAAGACTCACTCAAGAGGTCATAGTTTCCTTCCCTCAGTTTTGTCATCTGCAGAACGGGGGCAACAAAATTACAAATGTTGTTAGAACCTGAAACCCAACTGACTCTCAAAAGGAAGACTTAGTTGTTGGATAACTACCACAGGCTAGAATACTAGATCAGAATCAAAGCAATGAACATTAATAAGCCATGCAGTTAAAAACTAGTAATAGCACCGAGAATGCAAGCTTGATAACAATTCCAATGAAAAAGACCCAAGAGTTTCAGTCACAAGCTCAGTTTGAACAAGAATGGGACACATTTACCATGAGAAGCTATGCAACGTATATTACATCATAATAATAATCAACATATGTTGAACACATACTATGTCCCAAATGATACTCTAAGTACTGTACTTGACTCATTTAATACCTCCAACAATCCTATGAGATGATGCTTTTATCACCAGTTTATAGGTGCCAAACTGAAGCAAAGAGAAGTAAATTGCCTATATTCACAGAGTTCGTGAATAGCAGAGCTAGGACTGAATAACTTCACTCTGTGCATAGTTCACGTGGAGCTACTGGGTTAGTTCTAAGTACCATGCCAGGTACAGCCATACTTTCCCTACCCTGGTGTCACCCCTGCCTTCAACTGTTCTATGCCAACAGGCTAAGGAGGATGTTAGGGATGGCACTGCTTGTAAATAAGCCACCCACCCAGGCGCAGGTTCTAAAGGCCAAACCAAGACTTCAAGATGCCCACGTTGCTCTCCATATCATCTCGCTGCAAGGGACTCTGTGCCTCAAGGAAGGACTCTGGGTGCCCTTATTGTCTCTAAATTGTCACTTAACTCTTCCCACCTCCCCTTACACACAATCTACTCAAATGATCCCCATAAGTTAATGGCTACATGCCATAAAAAATAATGATACAAAAGAATGAGTCAAAGGATATGTCTTTGAAGTCTCATGTTGTCTCCTAAAAATTCATGTAAATTTTGTACTCTGCTCCACACCATAGCTGGGTTGGTTTAAATATTAAAATAATATTTTAAGCAACTTAGCACTGAATAAAATTGATGCTGTAGTGTGATGAACCACAATTTTCCTGCAGCTGGTAGAAACCCTAGCACACTGCTACACGTCCCCATTTGAAAAGCTCAGAACTACAGATGCATATTTCATAACATGGAAAGATGTCCAAGGCATATCATTAAGCAATAAAAGCAGGTTACAAAACAGTACGGTTCTGTTTTTGTATACATTTTGGAAGGCTATATATATATATATACCAAAATATTAACAGGATATCTCTGGGCTGTAGGAATCTGGGAGATTTTTATTTTTCTCTTTTTCCTTCTCATAGTATTTAATCTTTCTAAAATGAGCATATGTATTGTTTGTGGAGGTAGAATATAGGGTTCTGTGATGATAGATTTCTTTGCAGAAGATGTGGTTAGTTTTGGTTTGTAAGATTTAACGGCTCTTGGCTGCCTGAATTGTGCAGACACCTACTTCAGCAAACTACACCTTTCACATCCTGAGACCCTCTGAAGCAGGGAACCAAACCACAAGAAAACGTCATGCAGAAGAATGTAATCAGGCATCCTCCCTGGTTCCCCACCTTGTTGCTTTGTTAACTCTGCCAGCTGTGACCTCAGATTCCTGGGATATTCACACAACCCCTCTCACCTCCAGAGTTTTCTGTGGCGCACCCCAGTGGCCAAGTCCCCAACACTGCTTAATCTTTTGGCAATAGGTTTCCTGTGTGCTGCCCACACTCTCCCAGCAGCCACCTCCAGGATTTACCAGATTTTGCCTTTCATCTCAACACCGACAGTTTGCATGCTTCATGCAGACGAAGAAGTAGAAGATTCCCCAGATTGGACTGGTCTTCCTCACACTGGATGCTGCCTGAATCTTGTCGCAGCTCACTGCACAGTTGGCACCTGTGGCTTGACTCTCAGCTTATTTCCCCAGAGGCTGTCCCACTGCAAGTTCAGTTCCCCATCCTTCTGTCACTACCTAGACCTGAGGTCTCAATCCAGATCACCCCTCCTATCTCACTCGTGATGTCATTAATCATAGTTAATAATTTATTGCCTAATTATTGTGTGGCAAGCACATGCTAAGTACTTTTTATGCATTGTCTTTTAATTTTCACAGTAATCCTCTAGGGTAGACTTCATAGTCCTCATTTCACAGGTAAGGAAACTGAGGCTCGGGAGCTCCAGCAAAGCCTAAGATCACTGTTCTGATGATCTATTGCTACATAATAAATCACTCCTAAACTTAATGACTTAAAATGATTATTTTATTCTGGGGCTATCTGGGCTTAGCTGGGTGATTCTCGCCTGAGCTCACTCATGATGTTGCAGTCAGATGGCAGCTAGGGCTGGAGCCATCTCAGTGACTTCCTCACAACATGTCCAGTGCTTGACACTAGCTATAGATGAGGAGTTCAGCTCGGCTATTAGCCAAAACACCCACATGTGGCTCTCCAGTGGTTCTTTCCACCTGGGTCAGCTTGGGCTTCCTCGCAGCATGGTGACTGAGTGCCAAGAGTACACAACCAAAGAGGACGAGGTGGAAGTGCATGGCACTTCTGTGACCTAGCCTCACAGCAGCACTTCTGCCATCACTTACTGGCCATGTAGTCACAAAGGTCAGCCCAGGTTCAAGTGGAAGGGACATAGACTCCACCACTTGATGGGATGCGTGTTGCCACACTTTAAGAAGAATATGCAGGACAGGATGTATTGTGGAAGCCATCTTTGGAAAATGCAGTCTGCACAATCACACAGCTATTCAATTGGGCAGGGCCAGGATTTAAACCCAGGTCAGCCCAACTGCAAAACCTGTGCTCTTAAATCATGGCATTACACCGCCAAAAGAGATTCATAACATCCCAAGCACTGAGCCTGAGATACAGAACGCAACACATCAGGGAGATATTAACCAACAGTTCGTACACAAAAGAGAGGCCAACATGTTGAGATGCCTGGAAACAATGTCATATGATTTAACAAGCAGGTGAGGATATTTAGCTGGAAGATGACAAAACTAAAAAGGGACATGACAGCTTTCTTCAAATATATTAAGGTCAAGTGTAGAAAAGGGAAGACATTGTGTATTGCAGCCTCCAGCAGACGAAAGAGGCAGGGAGGCAGACAGGGCTATCAGCTCTTCCCACTACATCGAGTCCTCTGTTAGACAGGCATAAAGGACTCAGGATCCACCAAGTGTTGGGTACCAGCTCAGAACTTTAGGATCCATTGATTTATTTAGCTGCGGCGGGGTGGGGGGTGTGGGGGGCTATGAATCAACAATATTCTGGCCTGCCTTGGGCAGCACGGGCCCAAGGGAGGGATGGGTCAGTCAAATCTCAGGGTCACCACAGGGTCTCAGTGCCCTGCCAGGGACAGCATCCCCAGGGCAGGACAGCAGTTTCCTCCCCCTAACCGGCCACTTCTCCCCTACAAATGCTGTCATGCCTGGGGTAGGTGTCACAGTGATAAATTTCAGTCTCTGATGGTAAAACTCCAGGGCCCCATCCCTGTCTGCCTGTTAAGCTGCAAGACCTTTCCCTGGCTCACCAGGGAAAACCTCGGAGAAAAGGGAAAAAGACTGGGTTTCCAGAACATTAAACTTCCATTGCCACTACTGCCTGCCAATCTCCCTGCTAATCACTTGGTGAAAAGAAAGCCAATGTACCTCTGAGGAAGTCAGGAATGGGGGCCTGCTCTCCACAGCAGTGCCTGCTGACAAACCCTTGTCTTTTCAGCAGGAAGAGACCTTGGAAGGTCAATTCATCTCTTCTTCTGCCCTGGACTAGACTCACTTCATGCAGCGAAAGAAGCCTGGCCGAGCCAAAGGGACAGTTTTCCCTCCATATTTGGTGACAAAAATATCAACCAGAGTTTACTCAACAGCCAGCAAATATTTAGTACTTGCCACGTGCCAGACACCAGGCTGATTAAATAAGCCTCCAACATTCTGTCTCCAAAGTGTATAATCAGGGGCTTAAGCAACAAAGGCCAAGGAAGGGAATGGTCCTCAGATTTGAGGATATAAATGTTGAAAACCTTTCTTCCCCAGCCCACTCTACCACCTCCAGCAACCCACAGTGTGCACATTCTTCTTGCCTTCTTTTCTGATATGGCTGGACTAGGAAAGATTTTTATGTGCGGCAGCAGACTGTGGCAACACACAGGTTCAATGGAGTTTGGCCAGCAGTGGGATATAGTAAAAAGACCATGCACTGAACATAGAGGCAAGAGCGTGGACCACAATGTGAGCCTGGACCACAGTGTGAGCCTGGACAAGTCACTCAATCTCAGTGATTTTCAGTTTCCTTATAGGTAAAGTGGGATTAATTATAACTCCTGTTTCATAAATTGTTCATCCCATTCCAGTCTCTTCAAACAAGCCTAGCTCACCATGCTGGCATACATGACTGGAGGACATTTTAGAAAACATGCACAGAAAGGGTGTAGGTAAATGGGCCTTGTTAGGCATTGTCAGTGGAAGTATAAGTTGGTGCACCCTTTGGGAAGATAGGTGACAAAGTTTCAAAGTAAACTTACTGTACTCACCCTTTTCTTCAAAATCTTTCTAGGAATTTACTTTTTATGTGAAATAATACATGCTGCAACAATGGTCATCACAACATCATTTGTAATTTGTCTGTTTTTATTATACCATAGAAAAAGTACATGTAATCGATATTTAGATTTTAAAGAATAGCCATAGGCCGGGCATGGTGGCTCACGCCTGTAATCCCAACACTTTGGCAAAGGCAGGCGGATCACGAGGTCAGGAGTTCAAGACCAGCCTGACCAACATAGTGAAACCCCATCTCTACTAAAAATACAAAAAGTAGCTGGGGGTAGTGGTGTGCCTGTAATCCCAGCTACTCGGGAGGCTGAGACAGGAGAATCACTTGAACCTGGGAGGCAGAGGTTGCAGTGAGTCAAGATCACTGCACTGCACTCCAGCCTGGGTGACGGAGCGAGATTCCATCTCAAAAAAAAAAAAAAAAAAAAAGCCTTAATGGGTTGGGCGCCTTGGCTCACGCCTGTAATCCCACCACTTTGGGAGGCAGAAGCGGATAGATCACCTGAAGTCAGGAGTTCGAGACCAGCCTGGCCAACATGGTGAAACCCATCTCTACTAAAAATACAAAAATTAGCTGGGCATGGTGGTGGATACATGTAATCCCAGCTATTTGGGAGGCTAAGGCAGGAGAATCTCTTGAACCCAGGAGGAAGAGGTAGCAGTGAGCCAAGACCGTGCCATTGCACTCCAGCCTGAGCAACAAGAGCAAAACTCCATCTCAAAAAAAAAGAATACCCATAATGAAAAAAATAAGCAGCCAGTACCCAGCACCCACCTTAAGAAACAGAATGTTTAAGATACCTCAAAGCTAAGCCCTCTGCATGCCCCTATCCTATTCCCTCCTCCTCCCTCCCCAACCTAGTCACCCACTACCCCAAATTTATTTATTTTATTATTTATTTATTTATTTATTTATTTATTTATTTATTTTGAGACGGAGTCTTGCCCTGTCGCCAGGCTGCAGTGCAGTGGCGCTATCTCAGCTCACTGCCACCTCCACCTCCTGGGTTCAAGAAACTCCCCTCCCTCAGCCTCCCAAGTAGCTGGGACTACAGGCACGCACCACCACACCCAGCTAATTCTTTGTACTTTAGTAGAGGCAGGGTTTCACCATGTTGGCCAGGATGGTCTTGATCTCCTGACCTCGTGATCTGCCTTCCTCGGCCTCCCAAAGTGCTGGGATTACAGGCATGAGCCACCACGCTTGGCCCACTACCCCGAATTTTATACTAATCATTCCCTTTCTTTCCTCTATAGTTTAATCACACATCTATATATATCTAAAAAAGAAGTTTCATTTTTCCTGTTTTGATCTCTATTCAAATATGGTCAATTTGTATACTTTTGTGCATTATTTTAGTTCTAACTTGATTTTTACTTTTATAATTTCAGTTTAATAATGATAAATTAGGTTTTATTATTTTATATAATCAATATTTATTTATACATATAAACATTTACTATTTTCTTCACCATTTCTTCTTGCATTTCAAACCACCTTCTGGGAGCACGTTTCTTCTACCTGGTGTGTATCCTTATACATTTCTTTAGTAAGTGTCTCTTAGTGTATATTGTACCAATTGTGTTTGTAAAAACATTTTTAAACTGTCCTTATTTTGTCCTCATGTTTGAGAGATAATTTTGGTGGGAGTAGAATTCCAACGTAATAGGTATTTTCACTTAACATTTCAAAGCTACCATTCCGTAGTCTTCTGGCTTCCATTGCTACTGTTGAGAAATAAGCAGTGGATTGAATTTTTACAGCTTTGTAGATAATCTATCTTTTCTCTCTGACTCCTTTTAGGACCCTCTCTTTATCTTTAGTGTTTTCAGTTTGTCTTTTTCTTTAATTATACTTTAAGTTCTGGGATACATGTGCAGAACGTGCAAGTTTGTCACATAGGTATACACCTGTCATGGTGGTTTGCTGCACCCATCAACCCATCATCTACATTAGGTACTTCTCCTAATGCTATCCCTCCCCTTGCCCCCCACCCCACAACAGGCCCCAGTGTGTGATGTTCCCCTCCCTGTGCCCATATGTTTTCATTGTTCAACTCCCACTTATGAGTGAGAACATGCAGTGTTTGGTTTTCTGTTTCTGTGTTAGTTTACTGAGAATGATGATTTCCAGCTTCATCCATGTCCCTGCAAAGAACATGAACTCATTCTTTTTTATGGCTGCCTAGTATTCCATGGTGTATATGTGCCACGTTTTCTTTATCCAGTCTATCATTGATGGGCATTTGTGTTGGTTCCAAGTCTTTGCTATTGTGAATAGTGCTGCAATAAACATACATGTGCATGTGTCTTTATAGTAGAATGATTTATAATCCATGTTTTCAGCTTTTCTATAAAATGTGGGTTTCTTTTCCTTTATCCCACTTAGGATTCACTGAGCTTGTTAGAGCTGAGAACTGTTCTTTCATTAGAACTGGACATTTTTCAGTCATTATCTTTTCAAACACTTCTCTCCCACTCTCACTGTCATTCTTTGAAATTCCAATTATATGTATATTGTATCTCCCCACTCTGTCTTTTATATCTCCTAAATCTTTCATATCTTTGTCTTTCTGTTGTATTCTAGGTCATTCTTCAGAACAGCTTCCAGATCGCCAATTCTCTTTTCAGCCGTGCCTAAGTTATCATCATATTTATTTAGTTGCTAATTTCAATGATTTTTTTCCTAAAAGCTCTATTTATTTCTTTATTATATCTAACTAGGTTACTCTCAGTCTTTTGTTTCCTCATTATACTTACAGTACTCTCTTTTATTTCCTAAACAAATTAAATATATTTCTTTTGTATTTGATATTAAATAAGTAAATCAAGGTCATTACAATTTTCTAGGAACATGCTGTTCTCACTCAGGGTAATTTATTTTCTTATGTGTTTGTTGAATTTTGATTGTGAAGTTCATGTCCTCTGGAACTTCATCTGTGAGAATTCTCTGAGACCAGTGCTTAAAGAATGTTCTATCTGGAAAAATGTGTTGCTGCTGTTATTTGAGCCCTAGGGATAGTACCAATCTAGAAAACTTCAAATTTTTGAGAGATATCTAAGTTTAAGATTAGAAATTCTCCAAGAAAGATTTTTCTTTGTTTTTTTCTTCTATTCCACCAAGAGTCAAGGATGACAACCAAATATCTTCACCAACTCTCTTTCTCCCTCTGGGTGTGTTTTTTCTAGTTCATCTACTGAGAATTTCACCCCTCAGGGATCCCAGCTTTGTATATAGATTCAATCTGCTTGATCCCTGGACTATATCTCTCATCTCTCATGTATATGACCCACATTACCTACTGACACCCAGTTAGACCCCAAGACAAAGACTAGCTCAACAACTCACTTATTCTTTTCACTTAATTTTTTTTGTTGTTTCTTATTCCCTTTGGCTGGGTGCAGTGACTCACATCTATAATCCCAACACCAGGAAGAAGGAACGCTTGAGCCCAGGAGTTCAAGATCAGCCCAGGAAACACTGTAAGAACTCAACTCTACAAAAATAATAACATCAGCCAGGCATGAGAGTATGCTGCTCTTTGTTATGCACCTGTAGTCCTAGCTACTCAGGAGGCTGAGGTGGAAGACTCACTTGAATCCAGGAGTTTGAGGCTGCAGTGAGCTATGATCGCACTCCAGCTTGGGTGACAGAGCTAGACCCTGTCTCTAAAAAAAATAAATAAGCCTGGGTGACAGAGCAAGATCCTGTCTCTAAAATAAATAAATAAATAAAATTTTGTGCCAACTCAACCATGCATTCATGTATTTTTAAAGGTGGGGCAGGAATATATATATGTGTGTGTGTATGTGCACATGTATTAGTCTTTCTATATATACATACATGTATGTGTACACAAACATACCATCATTTGGAGGCATACTGTCCCTGGAGGAGTTTCATAGAACATCTAGTCTACTATATTTCATGGAAAGATACATTTAATTATATTTATTGGCAAGGGAAGATGTCAATATAAGGGGCGAATGTAAAAAAATCAAGTAATATAACAGTGTTCTCTTTGTATTATGGGTTAGGTGATGTTTGCTTTGTCTTTGTATTTTTCCATATTGTTTTACTTTTTTGTAATGGGAATTTATTATTTTAACAAATCCCGTTGCCTCAATTCTACTCATGTTTTATGCAAATATACAAAACATTTATGGCTTGTTTCTCTGTAATGTGCTTACTTGTGCTTCTAGAGTCTCCATCCTAGTGAAAAGTACAGGACTGTGGAATAGGAGTCTACTGTACCAGACACAGTGTATGAGTCTCGCCAGATTTGCTCCACTTGCCTCTCCCCTCAACCATATACTCAATGGATAGTCCCAGCAACTACCACCACAGCCACATCTACTGACATCATATCTATCTCAGCCTTCTCCGTGGTGAGGGCTTCAGCAGGTACTCTTGTGTCTCCCATGGCAGAAGACAAGGCTGTATTGCTCAGGTCTGACTCAACGCGACTTATGAAGGTTCAAGTTCCTCTCACCACTCCCAGACTCAGAAAAAGGGTACATTATTACCTATTGCTTTTTAACAAATTACTTCAAAACTTGTGGCTTAAGCAATAAACAATATCTCACTGATTGAGTGGGTCAAGAATCTGGGAGTGGCTTAACAGGATGGTTCTGGCTGAGGGTCTCTCATGAAATGACTGTCAGGATGTTGACAAGAACTGCAATCATCTGAAGGTTTGACAGAGCCTGAAATATCTACTGCCAAAATGCCTCACTCTCATGGCTGTTGGCAGGAGGCTTTAGGTCCTCACCATGCAGGCCTCTCTATGGGCTGCTTTAGTATCGTCACAATGGAAGCTGGCTTCTCCCAAAGCAAGGACAGTTGACCCTTAAACAGCAAGGGTTTGAACCAAGAGGATAAACTTACATGTGAACTTTCTTCTATGTCTGCCACCCCTCAGACAGCAAGACCAACCCCTCCTCTTCCTCCTCCTCCTCAGCCCACTCAAGGTGAAGACTACAAGGATGAAGACTTTATAATGATATACTTCCACTTAATTAATAGTAAATATATTTTCTCTTTCTTACAATTTTCTTATATATAACATATAAAATATGTGTTAACTGTTTATATTAGCCATAAGGCTTCTGATTAATAATAGGCTATTAGTAGTCAAGTGTTGGAGGGAATCAAAATTATACATGCATTTTTGACTACGCAGGGGTTGGCACCCCTAACCCCCATGTTGTTCAAGGGTCAGCTGTTGTTTAAGAGTAAGGAAGAAGACACAGTGCCTTTTATGACCTAATCTCTGCAATCACACAATGTCACATTCACTTTATTCTATTTGTCAGAAGCAAGTCCCGAAGACCAGCCCACACTCAAGTAGAGGGGAATTAAGCTCCACCTCTTAAAGAGAGAATTATGAAAGCATTTGTGGACATATTTTAAAACTACCGTAAAGGACTATGGCTTGAGCGTTGGAACTCTAACTTCTTCAGCATCCTACCATAGGGAACAGGTAATACAACCTCATAGTGTAGTAGAGTTAATATACCATGGGGCAAATGGTGATCATTGAAAGACAAGAAAGAAGAGAATGCAACAGATATATTCAAATCACCCCTCCCCACACAGACTATTCTGAGGTATGATGGTCCTCATGGCCCATCTGGAGGAAGTCGCATATGTCTGAAACCAAATGAGCTTTTTGTGAGACTATGGCTTACTTCTCTCCTTCCCTGCCTGGCTTTTGTTTTTTCCCTTATTTTTGCTGCCCTAGGCCTGCACCATTCAGTAAAACTTTAGCATATAATCTTTATCTCAAATTCTGTGTTCTTAAAACCTGATTTAAGACAATAAGCTAAACTTGAAAATTACTAGCACTGACATAAACATATTTTCAGATGGTTCAGTTTCTCCAGGGTAAATGTTCAGACTTCTAAATTTCCTCCCTAGACACTCCACCACTACCCTGACTCTTCCTTATTGGTAGCAGGCACATCATGGATCCCACTTCACCTTGTGGTAATGGGAGAGAACTAACCTCTGGTCTAAGCTGACCTCTGCCTGGGTTATTTGTTTAGTTCGTTTCCTAGACTCTTTCATAACCAATCACGACTTGTCAGAATGATGCATGAGCTCCCACCACTAAAAGCCACAGTTTCGGTCCTTTCTCTCCAGTTGCGAAGTCCCCTGTTCAGTGAACACTGTGTTCCATCCCCAAGCCTCTGCTGGACTACAGGCTCTCTCAGCACCTCAACCAGAGCACATTAGGACTCCTAAGTTCCAGTGTACAACATTTCCAGGCTATGGAGAACAGGAGCATTGCCTCAGTCTCATCTAATTACCCATGTCCTTTCACTTTAGCTCCTGTTGAGGGGAATGTAAGTCTGGAGACAGCAACACCAGGTTCTTAGCTTCCTTCATATCTATCTGAATGTTTCTTTTTTTTTTTTTTTTGAGACGAAGTTTCACTCTTGTTGCCCACACTGGAGTGTGATGGCATGATCTCGGCTCACCGCAACCTCTGCCTCGCGGATTCAAGCAATCCTCCTGCCTCAGCCTCCCGAGTAGCTGGGATTACAGGCATGCACCACCACTCCTGGCTAATTTTGTATTTTTAGTAGACATGGAATTTCTCCATGTTGGTCAGGCTGGTCTCGAACTCCTGACCTCAGGTGATCTGCCCACCTCAGCCTCCCAAAGTTCTGGGATTACAGGTGTGAGCCACTGGATCCAGCCTCTATCTGAAAGTTTCTGCTGTGTTCAGTGATTTGGCCTACAGGAATAAAAATGAGGACCCAGCACTCTGACTCCATTGTCCTTCCTCCACCTCTCCCTTCTTTCTCCACGCCCCTCAAGTGAGAAGGGGTGAGCTTCCCAAGTGACTTCCATCATACCATAATCTGAATTATCTCTACCCTATTGTTTACAGGGAAATTCTATGATCATATTATTGGGAGGTTGCTGAATTTAGAAATTTATTTGCTTTCTACACAAAATCTTACTTTCAAGACTGTTTTGTCTTGATGGACTCAAAAACAAGAACTTGGCTCTGAGATTTAAACTGAACAATAACCTCTGTGTTGAGGTGGTTCCTGCCCTTCCTAAAGCACTAAAACCTATTGCTATCATAGGTGGAGAACCCCAGGAAAACAAAATGTACAGGATACAGATACACACCCAAAATACATTTTAAACATGCTATCTCTGTCTATTGCCTTAAGCAATTGGAGTATTTTCTCCAAAAGTACCATTATTGTCATCAATTCTTCATTGAGGTCACCTCCAACTTGCCTATTAAGGATACCCTCCCTCTTCCTCCAGACCCTAGTCCCAGCTACTAAATCCCTCTTTATACACAGCTCAGTTTGGACCCATTGTCCCGGCTTTGAATTTAGCCATTCTTCAAGCGTGTGAGTTACAGTACTAACCCTTCTTGACCCAGGGTAAGAAAGAACTTACCCAGCCCTATTTCCTCACCTCACAGTCAGGAAAGAAAGATCAAACACAACGATGTTTTAAAACATGGAAAGAAAACATGTATGTGAAGTCACTTTGCAAACTGTAACACAATATACAAATATCAAGTATTATCTCATGAAAGAAGCCTTTTCAAGCAACTGAGAATGGTTCTTTTCATCTTTTGAACCATAACAGTTGTCTCCAGAGTCCAGGAAAGATAAAGTTAGTGTCAGAAGGGAGGCTTAAGTCATTGAAGAAAAAGGATGAAGGAAAAGGGGCCAGCTGTGGAAAGTCAGTTTCAGATGCATCTTATCTGCCCAGACAACCACAGCTTCAGACTTCTGCTCATAGAGCAGTATTAGAAAACACAGCTTAGGGATGGCACCGACGGAGGTCCAAGTCACAATGTTGAGATGGTGGCAAACAAGAACATCAAAAACTTCAGGCTGACATCTTCTGTGGCCATGGGCAGAGATCTACTCAGGCTGCTGTCCAAATTCACTCTGTTGGGCAGAAAGGAGCTGATTTATGTCTCCAGCAGGTATGCCAGAGAAAATTCAAATTGATCAAAAATTAAATATTCATAGGACATTATTCATTAAGATTCATCTCACCGAGTGGATGAAATGAGGCAAGGGAAGAAATTAGCTTGCTTGAGAGTGTCAAAGTGATTATGTGATTAAATTGCAATTTATAATTTCTCCTTCAAAAAAAGCATCACTTCTTGATTCGTGTTTCTCCTCTTGCTGTGCCCCCTTTGTTGCCTAGGCCTGAGCCAAGGACACTCGGGGTTAATAGGAGACAGGAAGGCTCCTAACACAGTGCCTGGTCTTCCTCCCCTGTCCTTCCCCATCCACCACTGACTCTGAGAGAGGGGCCTTTCCACCCAGCCTCAGGGCTCTGCTCTGGAGGCTGAGAACGGGGCTTCCAGAAGCAGAGGCCAGACTAATCCCCACAGTGCCACTCAGCTGGGGGATTTCCCAGCCTCAGGCCACTGCCCCTCCTTCCTCTGCAAGAAAAAAGGTACAAAGTACAATTTCCCGGTAGCTCACCAGTCATCCCTGTAGAGCATAGCTGAATGGTCTATAGGGAAGTTCCCCCTGGCCACCTTCCACACTTAAAGAGAAGGGAGATGTTCTTCCTGTACTCTTGGCCTCCCCTCCTGAACTTGATGTGGAGCTATGACAAGCCTCCTCCAGGCAAAGTCTGGGTCAGGTGGTTGGCTCTTGAAGCTCACCAGCTGAGATGCCACCCTTACCTCAAGGTCAACCAATCAGTTCCTCAGTTCCTGCCAACAAAGATCTCCAGGGAAAGTGAATATCAAAGTTCAAGAACCAAACATGTTCAGAGCAAGAGAGTAGGCGTTCCCTTGGGTAACCCACCTCTTTTACCAACTGGCGTATCCACTCCACCACACCCCCTTTCTGGGGGACTCTCAAATTGGGCTAAGCCTAAATCCAGAGAAGAACCAGGAACACTCCCAAAGGCTTGCCACCCAGAGGCCAAGCAGCTTTAATTTTCCAGCTGTGCTCTCCTGAGCCCTGAAGACCCAGAAGACACAGGGCCTGCCCTGTAGCGGAAGAGGGGAGGGGCTTGGAGGAGCAGCAAGCTCGAAATGGGGCAGGTGCACTTTCATCTGCTTTATACATGGCCCTTCTGTGTATGATTTCATTTCAGGAAAAGGTTTCGCTGCTAAAAATAATTCTTAAACCACTGAATTAGATGACCTCTCACAAGCCCCTTCCAGTCCAGGAGCCTCTGATTCTCTGACTTCAATGATATGGAAGCAAAATGTACTCTGAACTTCACAAAGGCTCTATTTTCTCCTACCTCTCGCTCTTAGGAAACACAGTCTATCTGTCTCTCTGTCTGTCTGTCTAGGATTCAGAGTGTAGCTAAGGTGATACAGATGGGTACGGAGGCAGATGGCTAGCTGCGTTTATCTTCCTCTGTCACTCTATCTGCTTCCATCTTGGCCTCTTACTGTCTCTATAACTCTCTGTGTCTCTCTCTTGCTACTACCCAATAAAGATTTAGAGGCTGGTTCCAGCAGCTGAGAATGGCAATATTAATTCCAAACTTGTTTCCAAACACCACGGAGGTCTACTCGGGTTAATTAGTTGTGCAGGCTTTTCTACAAGTGAGCGAGCCGGCAGGGTTTTTTACAGCTCTGTCACTGTGTTTATTTGTTCGTTTTCTGTTTTATTTGGAAATACATTTATCTGACAATAAATAACATCCGCCATGACTAGAGCCGATAAAGGCAATGAACAGCCCTTTCAGGGCCTTGGGGGCCGTGGTGAGAAGGCTTCAAGATCGGGTCCCCCTACTCCAAGGGGTACTACCAGCCCTTGAGAAAGATGAAGAGGATGTGGGTCAAATCAGTGTGGGGAGGCTAGAAGAGACAGGATCAAGGGCCATGGACATGGCTAAAAGTGAAGGAAATGCCCACGGAGAAACAGAGCCTGTAGAAAGGAGTCAGGAGCCTGAGGCTTTTGGCAAATGGCAGTAAGGATACCCCTTTGGCATGACAGGGTGGAGGCAGAATATTGGGCTCTGGATTCCAGTTTCAGCACATACAAGCTGTGTAACCTCAGACAAGTTGCTAACCTCCATGCCTCCATTTCCTCACCCATGAAACAAGAGCGATATTAACACCTTCTGCTCAGAGTGGTTGCAAATATATCTAGGAGACGATGAAAGTACATGCACTATGCAAACAATAGAGATTCTCATTTTTCAAAAGAAAAGTATTTCTCAGGAGTATATAGTCAGGATTCTAGGCCTCCTTGGGAAAAATTAATCTAAGATATTAGAGCAGGATTTGTCCTTGTGTCCAAAGGCTCTGTGCTAATGACTTCAACATGACCACACAGTTTGGCCCATTTATTTGTTGACCACAATCTCACCAGGGGTAGTTCAGCTCTTGCACAAGCCCCAACTGGGAAGATTCCATTAGTCTAAACAAAAAAAATATTATGGGGAGTACTTCACTGTGATCCACATATACTTATTTAAGGCTTTCGGGGTAAAGAATGAGGAGAGGCGAGGAGGCAGAGGGATCACAGTATGAAACCAAGTAGGCAGAACAGAATATCGGTAGACAGTAGAGCTCCGAGTTCAGCGTGCCTCTTTACATCACTTTCTGACTGTAAACCTAAGACATGCTATTTAACATTTCTATCTCAGTTTTCTCATTTGTAAAATGGGGACAGTGACAGTACCTAGCTCATTGGATTGTGGTGTGAGGAGATGAGATGAAGTATGTGACATGCTTGGGACAGTAGATGGCACATGGAAGCGCTCAATAAACACTAGCTATCCTCTAAGCACGTGAAAACTACTCAAGAGACATTTCATTTGTGGGCACATGAACTTACTACCAATTGAGAGTCTGAGTGCTGAGGGTGAGCAGTGAAGGAGCATGTCAAATGGTAGGAATTAATCAAGAAATCCTTCCAGGAGGAAAGACAACTTCAACACAGGTTAAAAGAGAAGAGACAGGATAGCACTGCCTGCAGCTGGGCATGTCCTAGCGTGTTTCCCCATTATGCTAGACCCGCAGCCAAGAGGAGCCAAGTAACCCCACAGAATTACCAGCAAGTCACCAGCAGATGGAGCCAGCCACCTCCACACACCGCTGCTCAAGGCAGCAGCAACCTCTAAATGGACCGGCATCCAGCCCATCTCCAGTCAAGAGCAGAACTGAGAGAGAACAAGGGAGAGTCACCCTCCTCGCCCCTGTGGAGATGATAGGGGTGCTTTCCTGCCCCAGTGTGAAGGGAGAGGGAATCCAGACTCTCCCTGATGCCTCAGAGGCACAGACCACTGTCAGAGTCCTTGTCACCCTGGGAGCCTAGAACTGCAGCCCAGTGCCCTTGTTGTTCCCCTCCCCAGCTGTGGGAAGGAAAAGCGGGATGCCTGATGAACTTACTTTGAGGGCTGGGACTGCACTTGAATGTAGAGACTGGTACCCATCTGAATCCGGGAGATTCTGAAAGCAAGAGGCCCACTACAGTAGCCCCTCTAGCAGGGCTCGAAGGATCCTGGGGCAGCATGACTGGGAAGAAGATGGGGGCAGCTCTCCCTTCCCAGGGTTGTGGGGCCCTTGAAGGATTATGGGAGAGGATCCCTACAGGCCCGGCAGCTCTACATGGAGATGCATGAAAGTCAGTAGAAGGGCAGGAGCTGAGGGTTTGCCCAGGTACCCATGGCCAAGTCAACAAAGGGTCATTGGGCGCCTGTACTATTGTTGAGGGTAAAGGGAGGTGCATCTGTGTAAGGGAAAGAGGGGGAAAGGGTGGTTTTCAGTGATAGAGGAGGGTGGTGTGAGATCTTCAGCATCTAACAGAGACACACAGAACAGGAAAGGGTAAAGGACACTCCTGTAAAGAGGTCTCTTACTCTCCATCCCTCCCCTCTGCTCAAATACAGACGCTGAGGCCTGAGGAGGGAGGAGGTAAGGCACCTTCAAGCCAGGCCCTACTTCCCCTCCGCTGCTCCAAACAGCCAGGACCCAACTCTCACTTGTCGTGGAGGGAATGGGAGAGAAGAGCTCTGAATCGAGTTTGCGATGAAAGTTTTAAAAATATAAGAGGCTGAGTCTTAATTACTGGAATGAGACTGTTATAGTAACCGAAAGTGGCTGAAAAGTTATGGAACCAGACCAAGACATCGTTAAGGGAGCGGCTCCTCAGCAGGAAAGAGAGATCTGGCACAGCACAGCCAGGGCAGTTACTGGAAGAAATAAAATCATTTCATGTTTATACTCCCAACGAGGTGAGACTTCCCAGTGAATCAGGCACACAGGAAGTACCCAGGCCTTGGACACCAGTGTCCCTGTGGTCAGAATACCCCAAGAAGGATGACATCACGTGGAGCACATCCTCCTCTTCCCATTCAGGTGCTATCTCACCTCCCAGGGCAAGTGAAGCAGGAGGAATTTGTCCTCCAGCTTTAATGAGGCACTTACAAAGAGGAACAGGATGGTTTCTTCTTACAGGAATCTTCGATGGAATGCAGGCGCAGGCAGCTGAAAGAGATGGTGCAATTTGCATACTTCTGGTGGATTCCAGGAAGCATCAGCCCCATTTCACCCTAACAGCCGGTGGACTCTGCCTGGGAGGGCCAACAGTCAAAGAGAGCTTTCAGTCTCCAGGCTGAGAAAGTCAGGAGAGGAACAAGTCAGGGGACACCACCAGCCTTGGGACAGCATGGCAGCATATCCAGAAGATCAGGAAACTGCCACAGAGACTTGGTCCCCTCCTGGAAATTGAAAGAAAATGAAGTTTAGAAAGAGCAGGGTGGGAACTGGTTTGCAGAATAGAATGTTCCCTTGGCTTATTTTCATCTAGGGGAAAGGGAAGAACTAATACTTATCGAATGCCTGTGCTGAATCAGACACTATGTTCATTCTTGCCTTATTTAATCCTCCCACAACCCTGTAAGGAAAGCATGTTCTCCATTTTACAGATGGAAAAACTGAAGAAGAGGGGTTGCCTAAGGTCACATGTTGTTGGAATTTGAACTTCGTGTTTGTCTGTATGGCAGACATGGAGATTCCATGCTTACATTGCCCCTTCAATAAAGGACTCACTCCCCTGCTACCAAGAATGTTGGTTTTATTTGCCCCCAGCAATTAGTTCCTTCAAGGACCACCTCAGTTTTTAAGCCACAGTCACTCTCTTCTTAAGGCAGCTCCCAGCCAATGGCTGAGCAAGGTGGTAGCACAATGGCCCATCCCTCTTCTACCAATGTGGAACTCCTCCAACAAGCGATTTTTGCTCGGAGTCCCCCATTAGACTGGCAGAGGCTTTGTCAAGTCTGCATCAGAGGCCAAGAGCTCTTCCTGGCCAAACTGCTGCCTCCCTTTTCCACTCACAGATGTCCTCCCCGTTGCACTTCTATCTCTGTTGCAGCATCTAGTTCCAGAGAACCCAATGGAGACTCCCAACAGCCTAACTGCAAAGCTCTCCCTTTTTCTGACACTTTATCTTCATTTTCACTTGTCCTTAGGTAACACTGCTGCAGTGCAGAGAGTGAGCTCCCTCTTGGTAGCAGGGGCTTCTCCCCTTCCAGAAGAAAGCTACTAAAGGTTTAATGATTAGGGCAGTTCCCAAAGAGTTAGTTGTCCTTGATGATTATGTGCTCAATGCTCAAAGGCAGCTGCTAACATTCATACTTTGAGGTCTAAAGTCCAAGTAAAGAGTCGACCCCCATTCTTCTCCCTTTCCCTGATATCAATTCCACCCACTTAAGTTGCTACAACATGGAATTAAGATATGTAGTTTTATTATTTGTTGTGCTTAATGGAAAAGCTTTAGGATTTCTGAGTTTAATTTAAAAAACAGATGGTCATAAGCAACAAAAGAAAAAAATATATAAATTGGACTTCATCAAAACCAAAAATGTTGTGCTTCAAAGCACACTATTAAGAAAGTACAAAAATAAGCCAGCACTCATAATCCCAGCTACTCAGAAGGCTGAGGGAGAAGGATCACTTGAGCCCAGGAGCTCAAGGCCAGCCTGGGCAACACAGAAAGACCCCATCTCTAAAATAATAATAATAACAAAGAAAGTAAAAAGACAGCCCAATTAAAAATGGGCAAAGAATTTGAATAAACATTTTTTTCAGATAAAATATACAAATAGCCAACATGCACATGAAAAGATGCTCGACATCATTAGTCATTAGGGTAATGCAAATCAAAACCAGAATGACATATCACTTCATATCCACGAGCATGGCTATAATTTTTAAAATGGATAATAACAGTTGTTGAAAAGAATGTGCAGAAATTGGAACTCTCATGCATTGTTGGTAAAACTGTAAAATAGTATGGCTGCCTTGGGAGACAGTTTGGCAATTCCTCAAAAAGTTAAATAAAGAGTTACCATATGACCCAACAATTCAACTCCTAGGTATATATCCAAGAGAATTGAAAACATGTGTCCACATAAAAACTCATACTCAAATGTTCACAGAAGCATCATTCGTAATTTCCAAAAAGTAGAAAGAACCCAAATGTCCATCAATTGATGAACGGATAAACCAAATGAAGTATATCCACACAATGGAATATTATTCAGCCACAAAGAGTGAAGTACTGATACGTGCCACAACATGGATGAACCTCGAAAACATTATGCTATATAAAGAAGTCAGATATTAAAGCCCATACATTGTATGATGCCACTTATGTTAAACATCCAGAATAGGCAAAGTCATAGAGACAGAAAGTAGATTAGTGCTTGCCTGGGGCTGGGAGGAGGAAAAAATGAAAAGTGACTGCTTAATGGGTATAAGGTTTATTTTAGGGTAGAGTTAGATAGTGATGATGGTTCACAACTTTGTGAATATAATAAAAACCCCTGAAATGTGCAACTTTAAAGGGTAAATTTTATGATATGTGAGTTATATCTCAATAAAAACATTTTTAAGCTGCTGAGCTGAATATTTTACATTTCCCTAAGGAGACCAAACCACTTCAATTAAGCTGGCTTATTAAGTGACCTTTGACTGATTTCCTCCCCCCAGGCTCATGGTCTTTGATAAAATTAAACTGCCTATCTTTGGTCTAAGAGGCTCATATTTCAGATACTTGAGGGCAGAGACTAGATTAAGTAAAGTCATTAAAGTTTTCATTTAGGGGAGAAAAGAAGAGACCTAGCTGGGACCCGGTGAAAACCCAGATGTGGCATTAGGGACAATCAGGAAAACCGATCAGTCAACCAGAAAACAGAAATACTAGTCTGTCCTTCCTATTAGAAAATGAGTTCAACATCAGGGTTTAGAGGACAATCCAAAAGACAAAGGTCCTCTGGTCAAAGCTCAGTCCAGCACTTTGAATCCATTTCCATCGGTTCTTACAGTCATCAGATCCCAACAGTCAAAATGGTGAAGCAGAAGAGAAAGTTTGCTTTTCAGGAAGGCTCAGATGCTGCAGGGGATAAACTTGTAGTTGACTTCTCAGCCACATGATGTGGGCCTTGCAAAATGATCAAGCCCTTCTTTCATTCCCTTGCTGAAAAGTATTCCAGCGTGGTGTCCCTCAAAGCAGATGTGGATAACTGTCAGGATGGGATGTTCGCTTCAGAGTATGAAGAAATGCATGCCATCTTCCAGTTTTTTTAAAAGGAATGAAAGGTGGGTGGGCTCCAGTTTTTGGAGCTAATAAGGGAAAACTTGAAGCCACCATTAATAAATTAGTCTAATCAGTTTTCTGAAAACATAATAAGCCATTAACTATTTAAAACTTGTAGTTTTTTATTTACCAAAAATAATGAAGTATGGAGACTATATACCCAACTGCCATCTGATTATAAATGACAAACAAATATTAATTCTACCCTTTAAAACAAACAAACAAAAAAGTTATCTGGCCTTATAGGAATAATTCTGTCCTAATCTGAGGCCAGTGCCTAGACCAAGTTGTGAAACTAGATTCAACCACAAACCTCAAGAAATGATCCAAGGCTATGAAGCATCATGTCTTCATAATGAACAACTGATATGGCTTATTAAGTTTATGAAATGGTCATGTCTTCTTTAAAAAAAAAAAAAAGAACTAATGACCCACACATATATGGACAACTGATTTTTGACAAAAGTGCAAAGGCAACTCAGTGGAGAAACAATAACTTTTCAACAAATGGTGCTGAAGTTATTGGATATCATATCAAAAATAAAATTAAGGAGTCTCTCTGAGCATGCTCTGGCTGGAAAGGCTGCCCAAAGATAAAAAGATTAAATTAAATTAAAAATAAATAAAAATAAACTTCAATCCACACATTTTACTACACACAAAAATTAATTCAAAATAGATCATAGATCTAAATGTAAAACCTAAAACTATAAAACTTAAAAAATAGAAGAAAAATTTGTGTTAACTTGAGTCTCAGGTAAAAATTTCTCAGCTATGGCACCAAAAATACAATCCATAAAAGACAAAAAAATAAATTGGACTTCATCAAAACTAAAAATTTTACTCATTGAAAGACACTGCTAAGAGAATGAAAAGACAAGCCATACATTTGAAGAGACTCTTTGCAGAAGACGTTTCTGATAAAGGTCTTATGTCCAGAAAAATACAACAAACTCTAAAAATCCAACAAAAGAAAGCAACTGATTTTTCAAATGAGCTAAAGATTTGAACCGACACTTCAACAAAGAAGATAGATGGAAAGTAAGAACATGAAAAGATGCTCAATATAATCAGTCATTAAGAAAATGCAAATTCAAACCATAATGAGGCACCCTACACACCTATTGGAATGGCTAAAATTTTTTAAATGGCCATACAAGTATTGGCAAAAATGTGGAACCGGTGGAACTTTCATGGTACAACCACTTTGGACAGTTTGGTAGTTTCTTTAAAAGTTAAATACATACCAAACATATTCCAAGATAGTTACCTGAAAGAACAGATAGCATAATTTCAGAAAAGACTTGTACAAGATTCATCATAGCAACTTTATCTGTAATAGCCAAAAAACAGAAACAACCCATCTGCCCATTCATGGTAAAATGGAGAAACAAATTGTGGTATATCCATACAATGGAGTATTATTCAGCAATTTAAAAAAACATGAACTATTGTTATACAGGACAATGTGAATGAGTCTCAAAATAATTATGCTAAGTGAAAGACTCTTGAAAAAAGAAGTACATATTATATGATTCCATTTACATAAAATTTTTAGAAATGCAAGCAAATGTATAGTGACTGAAAGCATATCAGTAGTCACCCGAGGCTGGGGGAAAGGGGCAAAAGTGGGTGGGAAAGACAAACAGCAAAGGTATACAAAGAAACTCCAGAGGATGATGGGTATGTTCACTGTCTTGATTTTGGAGACGATTCTGTGGATGTGTTTAAAACTCATGAAATTGTAAACTTCATATGTAGTTTATTGCATGTCAGTTATACCTCAATAAAGCTAGAGAAACAAAAAAAAAAAAAGAGAGAAAAAAAAAAAAGAAAGACAGAGAGAGAGAATTCGTGAGTAAATGTACAATGTATCATTAGGCCAGGCACAGTAGTTCACACCTGTAATCCCAGCACTTTGGGAAGCCAAGGTGGGCAGATCACCTGAGGTCAGGAGTTCAAGACCATCGTGGCCAACATGGTGAAACCTCATCTCTACTAACATACAAAAAAAAAAAAATTAGCAGGGCATGATGGCAGGTGCCTGTAATTCCAGCTACTCGAGAGGCTGAGACAGGAGAATTGCTTGAACCCCGGGAGGTGGAGGCTGTAGTGAGCCGAGATTGAGACATTGCACTTCAGCCTGGGCTGAAAAGCGAAACGCCATCTCAAAAAAAAAAAAAAAAGTATCATGATAACATCCTACAAAATGGAAACAATGTGACAGAGACTGCAGCTCAGATCCTGTCCCACCCAAAGGACTTGGGGTTTTAGGATGGAATAATCCCAGAAAGCCCAGTTGGCTGACGCTTCCCCAGATCTTTTACACAAACTTTTCCTTTATTAGAACACCTTTCTCTCACCTTATTGCTGTTGAATATCAATGTATCTTTCAAACCCAGCTGAAATCTAAACTATTCCCTGAAGCTTTCATTGTCTTCTCCAGGCAGAGTTAGTTTGTGGCTCAGTCTGTGCTCTCTCAGCAACTGGGAATCCAGTAATATATCCCCCTTGATATTCTAGGATGTAAGATTTGTGGTTTCAGCTGTTCCCAAAAGACCATAAACGTCCCCCAACTTGTACTGATTTGTCATTTTCCTGAGGCATAAATTTGATTCCAGCCAGCTATGAAGTCCCTACAGAGAAGGAGTAGATGAAATAGTGAGTAAGACAAGCCCCAACCCACCCCCAAGACTTCATAACCCAAACCAACTTGGTTGGCATCTACTTAACAAAAACAAATTTTATTTTTTCTTTTATGAAGAATGAACTGCCCCCGCCCCCACCGCCTCTCCGCCAACAACAACAAAAAACTATCATCTGGTGATGGAAATGATGAGTGAGTGAAACAGTCCAAAAATGGAATGGTCCTTAACCAGAAAATAGCTTTATAAATTACTTTAATCTTTTATTAAGAATCTGGAAGGATCACTTAAAAATCTTAGTTGTACTTCACAGCATTTTACGGGGAGAAGTTATATACTATACTACAGTGGAATTAACAGGATTGGAAATTTGAAAAGGCTTTGGGCCTTGCCCCTCAATAATGTTAAAATTTCCCAGTAGCTCTAGTGGGTACTCATCACGTTGCATTATAATCATGTGTTTAGCTATCCCTCCAGCCTAAGAAGCAGTCATCTACACCCGAGAGCTACATCATCTGGGCTCAGATCTCAGTTCACCTAATAACCAACTTGAACAGGTTGCTTAACCTCAGGGTGCCTTGATTTCCTCATCTTTAAAATAGTAAAATAGGCCAGGCTCAGTGGTTCACGCCTGTAATCTCAGCACTTTGGGAGGCCAAGGCAGGCAGATCACGAGGTCAGGAGATCGAGACCATTCTGGCTAATACAATGAAACCCAGTCTCTACTAAAAATACAAAAACTTAGCTGGGCGTGATGGCGGGTGCCTGTAGTCCCAGCTACTTGGGAGGCTGAGGTAGGAGAATGGTGTGAACCCGGGAGGCAGAGCTTGCAGTGAGCCAAGATTGTACCACTACACTCCAGCCTGGGCAACAGAGCAAGACTCCGTCTCAAAAAAAAAAAAAAAACTAAAATAGTACCTAACTAATCACATTAATTTTGAGGATTAAATATGGCGATACATAAAAAGCACTTAAACCAGTGTCTGACCCGTCAAAAGTGATTGATAAATGCTAGTAACTAGTTTAAGAGTTTGCTCAAGGGCAGAGTTTATGTCTTAGGGAGCTTTTTAAAAATGTCTAGTTCTCCAGTGGCTTAATGCAGTGGCTTGTGCACATGGTACGTGCTCAATGAGAGCTGAAAGAATGAGTGAAGGAGTCAGTGAGTAAATGAGTTATGGCTCTGCCACTTTGTCCATAAAGTAGAAATTGCTTTATTCTAGTATAATGGCGGCATTTTGGCTTGGCTGGTCTGGTATTCAGACGTAACTAATTCTGGCCAACATTCTCACAATTATCAAATCCACTACTGCAACCAATTTGCAACTTTTGAGAAACATGGTGCTATGATTGAGAGTCAATAAAAGGAGCAGAGAGGACTGATGGAGGGGCAACGCTTGACCTCTGACATGGTTTGGATGTGTGTCCCCTCCAAATCTCATGTAGAAATGTGGTCCCTGATGTTGGAGGTGGTGCATGGTAGAGATGTCTGGGTCATGGGGGTGGATCCCTCGCCAATGGCTTAATGCTGTCCTCATGGTAATAAGTGAGTTCTCACTTTATTAGTTCACATGAGAGCTGATTGTTTAAAAGAGCATGGCGTCTCTCTCTTGCTCCCTCTCTCACCATGTGAGATGCCTTCTGCCACAAGTAAAAAGCTTCCTGAGGCCTCACCAGAAGCCGAGCAGATGCCAGCACCATGCTTGCACAGCCTGCAGAATCATGAACCACATAAACCTGTTTTCTTTATAAATTACCTAGTCTCAGGTATTCCTTTATAGCAATGCAAAATGGACTAATGCCTGTTGACCATGGTGGAGAGACGAGGAATAGAATCTGCCAGAACTGTTCAAGAGATACAGAAGACAGAGCTGCCTTGGTATTCAGGTAGCACGTACCCTTGCCCCCTGAAGTCTATGTTCAACCCAGCACCTGGTGTCATCCTTTTAAAATGTAAATTGGATCATGTCACTTTCCTACAGAAAACCCTCCAGTGGCTCCTTGTCTCACTTGGAACAAAACCCAAAATCCTCCCAATGGCCTGGAAGGTCATGATACAACCAGTGGTGCCTCTCCCCTCCCACCTCCTACCTTGCTCCTCCTTGCACACTCCACTCTTGCCTTTCTGGTGGACCTTAGCCTTCTTGCTGTTCCTCAGACACTCCCAGGAGACTCCTGCTTGGAGTCTTTGCACTTGCTATTCCCTCTGCCAGGTATGCTTCTCCCCAGAAGTTCATGGTTTGCTTTGCCACTTCATTTGAATCTCTGCACGAATACCCGCTCTACCTACCTAAAACTCCATGACTGTAGGGACTTTATTGTATGCATTGC
This sequence comes from Chlorocebus sabaeus, assembly GCF_047675955.1. Lineage (NCBI taxonomy): Eukaryota > Metazoa > Chordata > Mammalia > Primates > Cercopithecidae > Chlorocebus > Chlorocebus sabaeus. Next base: position 24,253,620 of record NC_132923.1, on the reverse strand, counting down.
TCCAGCACCAATACCTGGCCTAGTGTCTGGCACAGAGTATTCAATAAATACTTGTTGATTGATCTAGGTGAATAAAACCTCAGGAATCCACTTGGTTTCTGCTCCTATCTCCCTTCCAGGGCTAAGTCCTCCCTAAGTAGAAGCTTCTCCCTAGTAGTGAGCTATCTGTGTCCAAACATAACTCCTGCACCCCCAGCAAAATAAGGGAGATAAAAATGTGTTATTGAAACAAAAAGGAGTTGCTGATTGTATAATCCTCTGGTGGGGAAACTCAGGGATCCTTGGCTTGACAAAATGAGTTTGCATTTGCCATTGTTTTCAAGGAAAGGCGTAAGGCACAAGGCGTTCAAAAAACAGAAGTCCTGAACGCTGTTCAACAACTAAAGTAATGGAAGGGAATATGGCACGAAAAGAGAGAGAAAAAAGGAGAGAGAGAGAGAAAAATACTGTGACTGCTCAACAACTAAAGTAATGGAAGGGAATATGGCATGAAAAGAGAGAGAGAAAAGGAAAAATCTAAATCATTCATGAGGCTCCCCCAGGGTGGGGTTTAAGAATATGCATTTTAACAAGTTCCTTGAGCGATTTTTAAGCAATCAGCTTAAGACAGGTCCTTGAAAATGGCCTAGAGATTTAATAAAGGATGAGTTCACACGTTATGGTGGGAAAACCATGAGCCATTACAGCCAAAAAGGCCTGGGTTCAAATCTTGCCATCACTGCTTATTATCTGTGTAACCATCTGCTATTCATACCTCTCAGATGCTGATGTTCAATTTCTAGTTACAATAGATAAATACACCTATCCTATTGTACTGTTATGATGATTAAATTAAATAACATATGTAATGTGCCTGGTATATAGTAGTTATATAGATGGTAGTTTATTACTATTAGTTTTATGAATTCTCTTTTCTGAGGGCTTACAACCTCCCTAGAATGTTCTGTGGCAAATTGGCATTCTTACCCCTCACCCCACTATGTGACCTTACAGAAGTGAAAACATATAGTCAGAAGGACCGATTCTTCTGCAAATAGGAAAATCTTCAGCCCATAGCTTCCCCAGAGTTCGTCTTCTCTAGAATAGATCAAGGAACATATTTTTGCTCTTAACTACCCATTAGGCATTAATAATAAATCCTTATATTTTTAGTCTTCACTCTATCAAGGCTTTCACATATATTTCCATTATCACTCAGTCTCAGAGGTCCAACAAGTGGCCTGTGTGCCCACAGCTAGAATGTGATTGCTCTGGGACTTAAAACTCATAAACCCTGTGAACGTTCCATTAGATGACATTCCCCATCAAGACCTTCTCCTCCTCCGAGGCAATAGGGCTCTGTAGTAATGGTGGAGAATGAGAAAGTAGCCAAGTCAATCTCCCAAGCTTTGCTCTCCGTGAGAAGGTAGCAATCTCCCGAGCTTGACTCCACATATCGCAAGGATGATTCCATCCAAATCAGACGGTGGCAGCAGCGACGCGTTCCGCTCAAGGCGGCCAGCCTTCTGCGACTCCACAGCCCCACCTGCTGGAGGCTGCCTTGCACACAGCCTGACTGCCCACAGCCCGTCCTGGACTACTGCTCTCCCTGAGTCCCACACGCCGCCCCGCTGGGACTGGTTTGGGGGCCACAGTACAGGCTGGTAGCCTCAAACTTTGACTGAGGGAAGCATCTTTATTTCTTTCACAGTCTATGGTAAATCTTAATCTATTCTGTTGAACGAACTCTTTGCTTTTTCTGAACTTCAGCTTCTCCCAAGTTGTAACCAGAGAGAGATTTCACCTCTGGCTTTCCAGGCCCTCCTAGGGTGTTACACCATAGAATAATAAGGCATCAACTCTGCCAGATGGAAAGAATTGGGACTTTGGAGAGAAAACTGCTATAAATTTCAGAACTAGGGGGATAAAAGCAGCAGCATTCCCCAGGAAACATGGAAAAATGAAGTCTCAGAGAATCAAAGTAAGAAGCCACAAGAAACGGACTGTATTCAGCCCTCCACTTGGCTGTATTAAATGAGCACCTACTATGTGGCTGATACTGTGATACATGGATGAAACAGTCTCCACACTTTAAGTCTTTTCACTGGGACTTTCACTTTCACTTGGACATCACCTTTCTCCTAGCCATCTTCCTGTCAGTTTTCCTTCTGTGTTCTTGGTAACCTCATTCCACTAAAAACAAATTCTTCTATATCCATAACAATCTGCAAGAACTTTCACTATACCTTCCTCCTCCTTACCGTAACGGAAGCCTGGCCTTGCCCCAAGAACACTGGTTCCCTTGCAGCCCTCTTAAGGGAAAGCTGCTCTTCCTCCCACGAGTTCTATTTTCCAGCCAAGAAGGGGGCACTTGGGGTCAGCAGTCTCCCAGCTTCCCCTGCCAGTTCTACATGATTACTTTTCTACCTTTGTCAAAGCCCCCCTCAAACCAAATGGTTCATTGCCCTCTACTTCTTCTGGCTGTCACTGACCCTGGCTCACAGCAGCTGAGGACTCCCCCATTTACCATACACATTAACCTCCACCATCATCCTGAGACAAACTGCCGAACCCAATCCATCCCACACCCTAACCTTCCCCTAACTTTCCTAATCATTTCAAATAACCTTCTGCTCTACTTATACTTTTCAAGGCCACAATTAGACCATTACTACCATAGCTCCACTGCCTCTCAAAAAAAAACTTTGGATCCTTTCGTAGTTCATAAGCGTGATGACTGGGTTTTCACTTTCATGCGTAAGGTGTGCCTCCCTCAAACCTTGTCACAACATTGGCACATTACCCTTGTGATGTGGAAAAGCATGAAACTTCAACATCCCACTTGAACCACAATCCTCCCAACTCTATTCTGTTCCTCCCACTTCACCACTCCTTGGCCTCACTGAGTTCCAGCCCTTTAACCCCTTGTGGCCTCACAGTTTATCTTTCCCTTCCCCTCAATCCCCAGATTTCAGTCTTTTAAAACCCAAGCTAGACCTCTGGCCAACAACTTGAATTATTTCCCACCAGCTCCCTCAATACCCATGCTCCCTTTTCCCTCCACTCGTAAGTCCTGGAAAACCCTACAGAACCCAGTTCTACAGCTGCCCACCCTGGTCCTAAACCTGGAGCTCCGAGTCCTGGTACAGAAAACTGTACACTCTGCCATAGATTTGTGTTTTGAGAGGTTTACGAAGGACTATTTTTTTTTTTTTTTTTTTTTTTTTTTGAGACGGAGTCTGGCTCTGTCCTCCAGGCTGGAGTGCAGTGGCCAGATCTCAGCTCACTGCAAGCTCCGCCTCCCGGGTTTACGCCATTCTCCTGCCTCAGCCTCCCGAGTAGCTGGGACTACAGGCGCCCGCCACCTCACCTGGCTAGTTTTTTGCATTTTTTAGTAGAGACGGGGTTTCATCATGTTAGCCAGGATGGTCTCGATCTCCTGACCTCGTGATTCGCCCGTCTCGGCCTCCCAAAGTGCTGGGATTACAGGCTTGAGCCACCGCGCCTGGCCCATGAAGGACTATTAGAAATCCACCTCATTCTCTCCATCCCCTCATCAGATAGCCTGGCCTCCTGCTTCACTGAGAAAATTAAGTCCAAGAACTCTCAACTTATCCCCTTCTTTCAAAAATATACTTGCATTACCCACCACATTGTCTTCTTGAACCCAATAAAGACATCTACAGGCTGGGCACAGTGGCTCATGCCTGTAATCCCTGCACTTCGGGAGGCCGCTTGAGCCTAGAAGTTCGAGACTGGCCTGGGCAACATAGTGAGACTCTGTCTCTATAAAAAAAATAAATAAATAAATAAATAAATAAATAAATAAATAAATAAATAAATCACATCTACAGTGCTTTGCCTGGGCAACATAATGACACCCCAGCCCTACAAAAAATAAAAAATTAGCTGGGCCTGGTGATGCACTCCTATAGGCCCAGCTACTCAGGAAGCTGAGACAAGAGGATCCCTTGAGCCCAGAAAGTTGAGGCTGCAGTGAGACACATTCACGCCACTGCACTCCAGCCTGGGTAGCAGAGCAAGGCTCTGTCTCAGAAAAAGGTAGAAAAGCGACTTAGTGCTTACATCATACTTCATGGTGAAAGAATGAATGCTTTCCCTCCCAAGATCAAGAAGGCAAAAAGATAGCTGCTCTTTCAGCTTCTATTCAACAATGTATAGCATTTCCAGCACAGAAGAGAGTGAAGGAGATAATACAAGTTGTAAAAGAAGAAGCAAAATGTTCTGTAGTCACAGATAGCGTGATTGTGCCCATGGACACTCCTAAGGAATCTACCATAAAAAATTGTGAAAATGCCAGGCGTGGTGGCTCACACCTGTAATCCCAGCACGTTAGGAGGCTGAGGTGGGAGGATCACTTTAGCCCAAAAGTTCAAGACTGGCCTGAGCAACATAGTGAGACCCTGTCTCTACAAAAAATAAAAAATTAGTCCGGGCACGGTGGCTCACGCCTGTAATCCCAGCACTTTGGGAGGCCGAGGCGGGTGGATCACGAGGTCAGGAGATCGAGACCATCCTGGCTAACATGGCAAAACCCCATCTCTACCAAAAATACAAAAAATTAGCCAGGCACGGTGGTGGGCACTCCCAGCTACTCAGGAGGCTGAGGCAGGAGAATGGCGTGAACCCAGGAGGCAGAGCTTGCAGTGAGCCGAGATTGCATGTTAAGTAAAAACATCAAAGATATTCTTAAATTACCAAATGGACTGACTGTCGTGGCTCATGCTTCTAATCCCAGCACTTTGAGAGGCTGAGGTGGGTAGATCACTTGAGTCCAGGAGTTCAAGACCAGCTTCGGGAACATCGGAAGATCCCATTTGTACAAAAAAATTTTTTTCAGAAAAAATCCCATAAGAAAAGATCCCATCTGTACAAAAAGAATTTTTTACAGAAAATGTGGCACATATACACCACGGAATACTATGCAGCCATTAAAAAGGATGAGCTCGTGTCCTTTGTAGGGACATGGATGCAGCTGGAAACCATCATTCTCAGCAAACTATCACAAGAACAGAAAACCAAACACCGCATGTTCTCACTCATAGATGAGAACTGAACAATGAGATCACTTGGACACAGGAAGGGGAACATCACACACTGGGGCCTGTTGAGGGCGGGGAGAAGGGGGCAGGGATAGCATTAGGAGATATACCTAATGTAAATGACGAGTTAATGGGTGCAGCACACCAACATGGCACATGTATAAATATGTAACAAACCTGCACATTGTGCACATGTATGCTAGAACATAAAGTATAATAAAAAAATAAATAAGAAATTAGTTGGGCATGGTGGTATGCAGCCGTAGTCCCAGCTATTTGGGGATGAGGTGGGAGAATCGCTTGAGCCTGGGAAGTCAAGGCTGCAGTGAGCCAAGACTGGGCTACTGCACTCCAACCTGGGTGACAAAGTTATACCCTGTCTCAAAAACAAATAAATAAAAATAAGAAGCCCAAATTGAACCTGTAAAGATAAAAATTAAAATATTTGAGATTAATAACAACACATTAGACATTGAAAAAAATTAGTGAAGTCTAAGGCAGAGCAATAGAAACTATCCAAAATGAAACATGGAAAGAAAAAAGACTGAAAAAAAATGGCCAGAGCATTAGTGAGCTACGAGGCAATCAGACTCCAAAGGGAGGAAAAGAAAGAGACAGAGGGAGTGAGAAGGGAGGTCAGAAAAAAGATATTAAGAAATAATAACTGAAATTTTCCACTTGTTATGAAAATTTGATGTCCAGAAACCTAAGAAACTTAATAAACCCCAGGCACGAGAAACATGAAAAACCAAAGCACATCATAAAATTGCACCAAAACCATAATATGCTTAGGAATAAATTTAACAAAATATGTGCAAAATCCATACGTGAAAAACTAGAAAACATTGCTGAGATAAATTAAAGAATACCTAAATAAATTGACAGATATATTTTGTCCATGGATTGGAAGACACAATATTGTTGTCCACTCTTACCAAAATGATTGATAGATTCAATATAATTCCAGTGAAAAACCCTACAGACTTTATTTCACATAAATTGACAAACTGATTTTAAAATTTATATGGAAGTTCAAATGACCTAGAATACCCAACACAGTTTTGAAATAAAGAGTAACAAAGTTGTAGGACTTGTATAACCTCACTTCAAGGCTTATGATAGAGGACCCTAAATAATACAATGTAATATTAGGGTAAGGAAAGACAAATACACAAATACAACTAAATAGACCAGAAATAGACCTGATGCATGGCCAATAAGCACATGCTAAGATGTTTAATCATTAGTCATCAGGTAAACAGAAATTAAAATCACAATGAAGTACTACCACACACCTACCAGAATGACTACAAATTAAAAATTGTAATGATACCAAGTTTGGTGAGAAAATAGTGCATCTAGAAATCTCACATATTACTGAAGACAGTATAAAATAGTTGAATCCTTATCTTGGTTATTGTAAATAGTGCTGTAATAAACATGGCAATGCAGATATCTCTTTGATATACTAATTTCCTTTCTTATACCCAGCAGTGGGATCGCTGAGTCATATGGTAGTTGTATTTTTACTTTTAGTTTTTTGAAGAATTTCCATACTGTTTTTCATAATGGCTGTACTAATTTACATTCTCACCAAATGTGTGCAAGAGTTCCCCTTTCTCCACATCTTCACCAGCATGTTATTTTTATCTTTTTGATAATACCATTTTAATTGGGGCGAGATAATATCTCACTGTGGTTTTGACTTGTATTTCCCTGATGATTAGTGATGTCAAACATTTTTTCATATACCTGTTGGCCATTTGTATTTCTTCTTTTGGGAAGTGTCTATTCAGAACATTTGCTCAGTTTTTACCTGGATCTAATTTCGTTCTTCTGCATATGGAGCTTCAGTTTTCCCAGCACCATATTTTTTTTTTTTTTTTTTTTTTTTTTTTAGTTTTCTGACAGAGAGGTCTCTCTTTGTCACCCAGGCTGAAATGCAGTGGTGCAACCACAGCTCACAGCAGCCTCAACCTCCCAGGCTCAAGTGATCTTCCCATCTCAGCCTTCTGGGTAGCTAGGACCGTGAGAATGCACCACCACATGTGGATCCTTTTTTTTATTTTGTAGAGTCTTTCTTGCCAAGGCTGGTCTCAAACTCCTGGGCTCAGGCATTCCTCCTGCCTTGGCCTCCCAAAGTGCTGGGATTACAGGTTTGAGCCACTACACCTGGCCCCCAGCATTATTTATTGAAGAGATTGTTCTTTCCCCAGTGTATGTTCCTGGTGTCTTTGTCAAAAATGAGTTGGCTGTAAATGTATGGATCTATTTCTGGGTTATCTACTCTGTTCCACTGGTGTATGTATCTGTTTTTATGCCAGTACCATGCTGTTTTGGTTACTATTGCTTTACGGTGTAGTTTGAAGTCAGGTTATGTGATGCCTCCAGCTTCGCTATTTTCGTTCAGGATTGCTTTGGCTATTCAATGTCTTTTGTGAGTCCATCCAAATTTTAGGATTGTTTTGCTATTTCTGTAAAGAATGTCATTGGCATTTTGGTAGGAACTGCATATAATCTATAGGTTGCTTTGGGTAGTATGGGCATTTTAACAATACTAATTCTTCCAATCCATGAACATGAGATATCTTTCCATTGTGTGTGTTTCCTCTTCAATGTCTTTCATTCATGTTTTATAGTTTTAATTGTAGAGATCTTTCACTTCTTTGGTTAAATTTATTCCTAGGTATTTTATTATTAATTTTTTAGCTATTGTAAATGAGATTGCTTTCTTGATGTATCCTTTTTTAGATTGTTTGCTGTTGGCATATAGAAATGCTGCTGATTTTTGTGTGTTGATTTTGTATCCTGCAACTTTACTGAATTCATGTATTCTAACAGTTTTTTTTGTGGAGTCTTTAGGCTTTTCTAAATATAAGATCATGTCATCTGTAAACAGGGACAATTTTACTTCTTCCTTTCCAGTTTGAGTTCCCTTTATTTCTTTCTCCTGCCTAATTGTTCCGGCTAAGAATTCCAGTGCTATGTTGAATAAAAGTGGTGAAAGTGGGCATCTTTGTCTTGTTTCAGATCTTGGAGGAACCGCTTTTAATTCAGCATGATGTTAACTATGGATTTGTCATATATGGCCTTTATTGTTTTGAAGTATGTTTCTTCTATACCTAGTTTGTTGTAAGTTTTTATTATAAAGAGATGTTGAATTTTATCAAATGCTGTTTCCTGCATCTATTGAGACGATCATGTAGTTTTGTTCTTTATTCTATTGTACAATGCAGTATATCACATTTATTGATTTGTGTATGTTGAACCATCCTTGCATACCTGGAATAAATCCCACTTGATTCTGGTGTGTTATCTTTTTAATGCATTGTTGGATTATGTTTGTTAGTATTTTGTTGAGAATTTTTGCATCCATGTTCATCAGGAATATTGGCCTGTAATTTTATTTTTGTTGTTGTTGTATCCTTATCTGGTTTTGGTATTAGAGTAATGCTTATCTTATGGAATGAGTTAGAAGTATTTCTCTCCTATTCGTCCTTTTGGAATAGTCTGAAAATAATTGGTGTTACTTTGGAGGGAGCTTTTAATGTAATGGAAATATTCTACCTCTCGAGCAGGGGCAACACGAGTGTATATACTTGTCAAAACTGCACCAGAACTGCCTGTCAGCTGCTCAGGCGGTAGCATCTGATGGTGGCATCTCTCTGGGAACTGTATATTCAAAATAGGTGCATTGGTTATATGTAAATTACATCTCAATAAAGTTGATTTTTAAAAAGAAAATAGAAAAAATCTAATTAAATTAATCCCTCTCTCCTGATTCTCCACCAACATCTCTGGAGAGTCCTCCTTAATCTTCTTTATAAATTCTTCATTTTTCCCTTTGAAACTCAGCGGTTACTTGATGTTCCATTCTTGATGCTCTTCTCCCTCATATAACCATAATTATTTCACTCAGTATTTGTGTTATAACTATCACCTATTTGAGGATCGTTTCAAATCTATATTTCTTGCACAGACTTTTCCCTTGCACAGACTAGTCCCAGAGAGCTATATCCAAATACTTAATGGAAAATCTGTATCTCAAGCTGAACATATCCAAAACTAAGACAATTACCATACATAGGCCAGAAGCAGTGGCTCACGCCTGTCATCCCAACACTTTGGGAGGCCAAGGCAAAAGGAGCCCAGGAGTTCAAGACCAGCCTGGGAAACATAGCAAGACCCCATCTCTACAAAAAAAAAAAATTAATTAGCCAGGCATGGTGGCATGTGCCTGTAGTCTTAGTTACTCAGGAGGCTGAGGTGGGAGGATTACTTGAGCCCAGGAGTTCGAGGCTGCAGTGCGCTATGACTGTGCCACTCTACTCCAGCCTGGGTTACAGAGCAAGAGTCTATCTATCTCTAAAAAAAAATTACCACACCAGAAAAAAGAAAATTTTTCTTTTCTTTTTTATTTTTCTTTTGAGACAGAGTCACGCTCTGTTGCCCAGGCTAGAGTGCAGTGGTGCAGCCTTGGCTCACTGCAACCTCCACCTCCCAGGTTCTAGTGACTCTTGTGCCTCAGCCTCCCAAGTAGCTGGGATTACAGGCATATACCACCATCCCTGGCTAATTTTTGCATTTTTAGTAGAGACAGGGTTTTGCCATATTGGCCAGGCTAGTCTCAAACTCCTGGCCTCAAGTGATCCACCTGCCTCATCCTCCCAAAGTGCTGGGATTACAGGCATTCGCCATGACGCCTGGCCCTATACAATATTCTTCATATGCATTGATGCGCTGTGACTGACACATAGTAAACACTTTATATATTATTTGTTGAATGAATGAAATGTGAAATAACTAACAGTCAAATATGTCTTCAATTCTCTGGTGAGCGCCTATATTATTAAGCTCATGACCAACATGCTTTGTGGAAATTATTTCCACAAATGTTAGTTCATTCTCTTATTCCTTTCTCCTCCCCACTACTACCTCCACTCCCACCCCAGATGGAGAGAGGGTGAGAATGGAGTTGGTACACATCTCTGAATGGCACCTCCTCAGATTGACAGGCTTCAGTATTTCAAGATAAGAAAAGCTGCTCTCCTCTTCCCCTTCTTTCCCCCTTCCAACATCGTGGTCACCACCAGAACTGCCTGCAATTGGTATTCTGGGCAGATGTAGCCAGCTGCAAGGTGTGTTATCTGATAGTGCATCTGTCTGGAAAACCAGAAAAAGGAAAACTGTGTTTAGAAGGTATATTTTTCTCCTCCCCAGGTAAGCAGGAGAAATAATAGAATTCAAATTGGAATGACCGTGCAGCAAAACTTCTGCGCACTAGGTGTTTATCCCAGTTCATAAAAACAACTGTTTTGAAGTAATGAAAAGAACTCCCTGTTGGGGAAGCAAATGAAACTACATGTTTCTGAAACAATTTGAAAGAAAACATCACACTCAATGACCAGACAGCAAAAACATGTCAAGCAGATTGGTACAGTTTGCTTCGCTCACAAATCTTCCCCAGATGAGGCTCCAGGAAAGGCTGGATCCCTTGAAATCATACTACCATCAGGAAACCACGTGGCCTCCTATTGTTAAACCCATACAGCCTACTCATCTTCAGTGGGATGTAAAGGTTCCCCTTTTTTTCTATACTCAGAGCCTAAAAATTCAACTTCATTTCTATTTCTTTAATGGTACCCTACCAACTCTGAACCTTGGGACGCTGTCCCCCAAGTCCTTTTCTCTGTTGTCTCTAAAGACAAACACACAAGCTTTTATGGTTGGAAGAATTAACTGCTAATCACTAGAGGAAAATAGACACGGAAAAACAAAAGCAACAAAGACGAAAATGTTTATTTACCTAAGAGCTCTTACATACAGGGTAACCAAATGTCCCTGTTAGCCCAAGACGGTCCCCATTAACATCTATTTTCCTGGCATAATTACTAATTGCATCTGTTTCACTCTCAAAAGTATCATGTTTGGTCATAAAGTAGAATAAGTTATCCTATTTATACAGCACTTACTTTATGCCGAGCAGATAAACGTTAACCTATTTGATCCTCAAAGCAATCTCATGAGATAAGAAACATTTTCAAAGTAATCAAAGCAAAGCATGGAGAGGTTGAGTAGCTTGCCCAAGAGTACACATATAGTCAGCATCTGAGCCAGGATTTGCCAACAGAGGCAACTGGCTTCAGTGTCCTTGTCCTTAACCATTGTGGTAAGCTATGACAAAGCTTTAGGAAATCATGTGTTCTTTCATTTAATAAGTATAATTAATGCATACTATGTGTCAGGCACCATGCTACAAACTAGGAATACAGTCATGAAACAGGCCGAGGATGTGCCCTGAGGAAACTTTCAGTCTGAGGGAAACACAGATACAACTAAAAGGACAAGGGGTACAGGCACAGGGTGCATGGAGAACAATCGGGATAGAGGTGGGGGTGGCATCTAATCAGGCATTAAGAGATGGTGGAAAGTTTCCTGGAGGAAGTGACATCTGAGGAGAGTACTGAAGAAAGAGCATTTTGTCTAGACTGGAAGGACCAGGAAAATGTGGTTCAGGCAGAACAGCAAATCAGATGGTCCTAAAGCCAAAGAAATCACAATGAATCCACATAGTTCAGGAGGGTTAGTGTTGCCTGGGGTCAGGGAAGGAGCAAAAGTTGGAGCTAGAAATATACACAAAGGCCAGATCAAGAGGAGATGTGACTGACATGCTCACATTTGCACTTTGTCCTGAAGTTAATGGGAAGCACATGGCTTACTAGGAAATTAAGCAGATAAGTGACCTGATCACATTTTCACTTTACAAAAATCATTAGTGCTGCCATGCAGAAATGGTTTGAAGAGGCAAGAGCCAGAGCAAACACAGGAAACTCAGACAGAAGGCTGTTGCCAGGATCCATTAGAGGGAGGAAACAGGCTTGAACTAAGGTGGTGACTAGAGATGCAGAAAAACTTGGTGGATCAAGGAGGTAGAACTGGCAGGATTTGGTGATGGGGAAGATGTGGTGGGTGAGGGGAAAGAAGGGTTACAGATGCCAGAGAGATGTCCTATCTGAGTCTGGAGCTCAGGAGAGAGACCTGGGCAAAAGACACACATTTGGGAATCACCCACATACAGATGGTAACTAAGCCAGCTGGTTAGGCGGCTTATCCAGGAGCGTGTGTAGAGTGTGAAGTAAAAGAATTTGCAAGACCAGGCACAGTGGCTCATGCCTGTAATCCCAGCACTTTGGGTGGCCAAGGTGGGAAGATCTGAGTTTGAGACCAGCTTGGGCAATGTAGGGAGATCCCATCTGTAGAAAAAAAATATTTTTAATTAGATGGCCTGGGCCAGATGCAGTGGCTCATGCCTGTAATGACAGAACTTTGGGAAACGAAGGCAGGCAGATCACCTGAGGTCGGGAGTTCAAGATCAGCCTGACCAACATAGACAAACCCCATCTCTACTAAAAATACAAAATTAGCTGAGTGTGGTGGCACATGCCTGTAATCCCAGCTACTCAGGAGGCTGAGGCAGGACAATTGCTTGAACCCAGGAGGCAGATGTTGCGGTGAGCTGAGATCACGCCATTGCACTCTAGCCTGGGCAGCAAGAGCAAAATTCCGTCTCAAAAAAAAAAAAAATTACCTGGACAAGGTCGCACGCGTCTGTGGTCCTAGCTACTAGGAGGCTGAAGTGGGAAGATCACTTGAGCCCAGAAGGTCAAGGCTGCAGTGAGCTATGATTCCACCATTACACTCCAGCCTGAGTGACAGAGCAAGACCGTGCCTCAAAGCAAAAAAATAGAAAAAAGAAAAGAAGCCGGGCGCGGTGGCTCAAGCCTGTAATCCCAGCACTTTGGGAGGCCGAGACAGGTGGATCACAAGGTCAGGAGATCGAGACCATCCTGGCTAACACGGTGAAACCCCGTCTCTACTAAAAAATACAAAAAACTAGCCGGGCGAGGTGGCGGGCGCCTGTAGTCCCAGCTACTCGGGAGGCTGAGGCAGGAGAATGGCATGAACCCGGGAGGCGGAGCTTGCAGTGAGCTGAGATCCGGCCATGCACTCCAGCCGGGGCGACAGAGCGAGACTCCGTCTCAAAAAAAAAAAAAAAAAAAGAAAAGAAAAGAAGAAAAGAACTGGCCACATCATCCAGTGTTAGTGTCTCTCCTAACAAGAAAATACAAAGAAAAAACCTGGCCATGCTCCAGTTGGGGTGGCTCATGCCTGTAATCCCAGCACTTTGGGAGGCCGAGGAGGGTCCATCACCTGAGGCTGGGAGTTCAAGACCAGCCTGACCAACATGGAGCAACCCCATCTCTACTGAAAAAATAAATAAATAAATAAATATATATATATATATATATATATATATATATATATATATATATAATTAGCCAGGGGTGGTGGTGCATGCCTGTAATCCCAGCCTCTCAGGAGGCTGAGGCAGGAGAATTGCTTGAACCCAGGAGGCAGAGGTTGCAGTGAGCCGAGATTGTGCCATTGCACTCCAGCGTGGGCAGCAGCGAGACTCCGTTTCGAAAAAAAAAGAGAGAAAAGAAAAAAGAAGAAAACTGGCCACAAAGAGTTGGAAGGAGGAGAGATGAGGGAGACCGAGCAAGAAAGCTTGATGTCGTCATGGCCCCCAAGAGAAAAGGAAAAGGAAACCAGTGTCTAAGGTTTCAAGGGACACAAGTTTGGGCCCAGGCATATCCACACAGTTTATCAACAAGATGATGTTTGCAAATCTTAATGGTGCAGTTTCACTTGCAGGCAGGAGTGAGACTGCAAAGGGAAGAAGAGAACTGCAAGGTGGGAATGGGGAGCAGGCAGTGTCTCAGGGAGAACTGTGGGGGAGGTCGAAGTAGAAGTCATGTCCCAGAACAGAGGCATCCAGCACCCTGCTTTTGTGTATGTGTGGCAAGAACACTTAAAATGAGATCTACCCTCTAAATAAATGTTTAAGTATACAATACATTACTGTTGACTATAGGTATGATATCATACAGCAGATATCTAGAGCGTATTCATCTTGCTGGACCAAAACTGTATGCATGCACATTGATTAGTAACTCCCCATCTCCGCCTCCCCTCTCAGCCCCTGGCATTCCACTCTTTGCTTCCGTGTGTTTGACTATTTTATTTTATTTCATTCCAACAGCCTGGGAGAGTTTGACTATTTTAGGTGCCTCATACAGGTGGAATCATGCAGTATTTATCTTTCCATAACTGGCTTATTTCACTTAGCAGCCTGTCTAAAGTTTGGTCAAGGAGAGAGTCCTTGTCACCAGTTGGCTGGGGCACAGAGAGAGAGGAGGCAGATCTCCTCTGGCTTATTCTGGAGAGACGAACAGCAGTCAAGGCTTTGCACATCTAGTTCTCGTAAGAGCACTGAGAAGTTGTAATTGGGAGGAAAGTTATATGACATCATCAGATTGTGTTTTCTCAAAATCTACTCAGATTGCTGTGTGGAGAATGGGCTGGAGGGGGCGAGAAGGAAATGCTGGAAGACTAGTTAGATTGCCAGTACTATCGTCATGGATAGAGACAAGAAAATGGGCAGAACAAGGTGATGGTGGTGATAGAAACAGACATAGAGGAATTTGACAAATGTAAAAGGTGAAACTGACAGGACTCGGTGATAGAATGGTGGTAGGGAGAAAAAGGTATCAATAAATGGCTTGGTATCTCATTTAATCTTTACTATAACCCTGTGAAACACATTATTATTTCCTCCATGTTATGGATAAGGGATTTGAAACTCAAAGTACTTGAGCGACATGACCGGATCACACAGCCGGTAGGTCTGGCTGTAAAGTGATGCCCCCCTCCACTATGTTATACAGCAGTCAAGCAGTTCTTCCTTGAAGAATGCTCTCTTTCCTCTTGCACTACTGAAGGCTGTACCTAGTCAATACTTCTACTAATAGCATGGTACTTCACCTACAATATTCTCATTATCTGTTTGCCTATAAAACAGGAAAATAAATAAGAATATTATCACAAAGCCGGCCACAGCTTAAGCCAGCTGATCTCCAAGGACAGTACAAATCAATTCCTTTGCTGAAGAAAGTGACTTCTTGGGTTTATCTGGCTATAAAAAGTGAGGGCCCCTGAAGACTGCTGAGATAAGAAAGGTTAGGGCAAAGAAGTTAACTTGCTCTGCATGACAAAGTTACAGGAATTTTGAAGAAGGAACCATAGCCATAAATATAGTTTGGATGTTTGTCCCCTCCAAATCTCAGGTTGGAACGTGATCTCCAATATTGGAGGTGGGGCCTAATGGGAGGTATTCGAGCCATAAGGATGGATGCCTCATGAATGGCTTGATGCCCTCCCCACAGTCATGACTGAAGTTTCATTCTATTAGTTACCATGAGATCTGATTGCTAAAAAAAGCCTGGACATCCTGCACTTCTCTCCTGCTCCCTCTCTTGCGATGTGACGTGTCTGCTCCCCCTTTGCCTTCCACCATTAGTAAAAGCTTCCTGAAGCCTCACCAGAAGCTGAGCAGATGCTGCTGCCATGCATGTACAGCTTGCAGAACCATGAGTCAAATAAACCTCTTTACAGTGCAAATTACCCAGTCACAGGTATTCCTTTATGGCAATGCAAAATGGACAACTACAACCATCATGCTCATCACTGTAACCCTAGTGCCTAGCACATAGGTACTCAACATATTTTTGTTGAATGAATTTGCTTTAAGAAGGGGATTATCTCTGGAAGAGAAGATGGGAGGCAGGGTCTGGAGAGAAGCAGGGACGGAAATTAATGAAGAAACAGGAGTGACTGGGCACGGTGGGTCACGCCTGTAATCCCAGCACTTTGGGAGGCCAAGGAGGGCAGATCCTGAGGTCAAGAGATCGAGACCAGACTGGCCAACATAGTGAAAGCTCCGTCTCTACTAAAAATACAAAAATTGGCTGGGGGTGGTGGCCCGTGCCTGTAGTCCCAGCTACTTGAGAGGCTGAGGCAGGAGAATTGCTTGAACCTGGGAGGCGGAGGTTGCAGTGAGCTGAGATCACGCCACTGCACTCCAGCCTGGGTGACAGAGTGAGACTCCATCTCAAAAAAAAAAAAAAAAAAAAAAAGAAGAAGAAGAAGAAAAGAAAAGAAAGAGCCAGCAGGAGCCAAGGACAAGTGAGAATCCCCCAGAGCCCACTGTGTGGGGGCTGCCACAGTGAGGCCAGCCGAGCCACCCACTAGCAGGGGAGGAGGGTGGTTGGGCATGCAGGGGTGGGCAGAGAGGGGCCCAGTGAGGACCTGGAGCCCCCCACTCCAGACTGCAAGGAGATGCCACCGGAGCTGCGTGCATGATCCAGGGACTGGGTGAGAGCCCCGCCCTCCCAGGCACAGGACCTGGGCATCTCTGTGCTCTGCATCCTCACGGGCCCAGGAAAGTCCCTGCTGCCTCCACAGGCTCAAGGGTGTCTCTCCCACTGCCTGGCCTCTCCCCACTCCTGGTGCCCGCTCTGATCTCAGAGCAGGACTGGGACAGATTGCAGGGGCAGTGGGGTTGGGGGAGCTGAGTGGGGCAGAGGGCAGGTTGGAGCTGGCCTGCAGGTACCCCTTGGTGGGAGCAGCCTGGGCACCATGGACAGCAATAGGAGGCAGATAGGCTTCTGGGTAGAAGGGGGCAGGTCTCTGATGAGGCCCCACCTTCAGGCCAGGGAGGGCCTGAAGGCTGGAGGCCAGGCTGCTAGTCCCTCTGACCCGAGTGAGAACTTGTGGTGCCTTTTTTGGGCTGCCCATGGACCAACTGACATGCACTTCGTCCCCTCTGAGGCTCGTAAAAGCCCCAGGCTTAGCCAGAGCTGGAGAGATGACAGCTCAAGCTGACCTGTGCATGAGAGCAAATGTGAAACAAGCTCTCAAGTATGTAGCAGATACTATTTTCTTCCCAAACATCCATCCCCACTTTTTCTGGTAATAGATAGAGATAGATGGATGGATGGATGGATGGATGGATAGATAGATAGATAGATAGATAGATAGATAGATAGATAGATAGATAGATATAACATTTGGCTATAACTTTCCCCTACTCTTCATCCATGTCTGCAGGCACATGACCTAGATCTAGCCAATAAAAGCAGCCTATCCCTGGCCACAATGACTGGTTCAGGGATGAACACATGGTCCAAGCAGAGCCAAGGAGACAATGGGATATGTCTCCCACTTCTGGAAAAGAGCAGGTGCTCTTTCCTATTGAATATGATAAAATATGAAGCCTGAGCTACTGTGCTTTTGCCAATTGAGGAAGAACGCATGTCTAAAACAGAACCAACACAGAGGAAGCAAAGTTGAGAGACACAGGGACAGAAACCTGGTCCTGGCTGGGCACAGTGGCTTACCCCTGTTATCCCAGCACTTTGGGAAGTAGAGGTGGAAGAAGCACTTCAGGCCAGGAGTTCAAGACCAACTGGGCAGCATAGTAAAACCCCATCTCTATAAAAAATTCAAAAATCAGCCAGGCCTGGTGGCTCACTACCTGGGAGGCTGAGGCAGGAGGATTGCTTGAGCCCAGGAGTTGAAGGCTGCAGTGAGCTATGATCACACCACTTGCTCTGTCACTCCAGTCTGAGTGACAGAGCAAGACCAGAAAGAGAGAAAGAGAAAGAGAGAAAGAGAGAGGAAGGAAGGAAGGAAGGAAGGAAGGAAGGAAGGAAGGAAGGAAGGAAGGAAAAGGAAGGGAAAGAAAGGGAAGAAGGAAAGAAGAAAGAGAAACAGAGAGAGAGAGAGAAAGAAAGAGAGAGAGAGAGAGAAAGAAAAAAAGAAAGAGAGAGAAAGAAAGAAAGAAAGAAAGAAAGAAAGAAAGAAAGAAAGAAAGAAAGAAAGAAACCAACCTGGTGGTCCTGGTAACATTTTTGAGAAAACTGATCAAGCCTCATCTGAGGTCAGACTACTCCTGGACTTTCTTATTGTGTGCTCCAATAAAAATCCTTTTTTCATTTTGGATAACAATTTCTGTCCCTTACATCTGGAGTCTCAACGATGATGTAAGATAGGGATTTGAGTTATTTTATTTGGAAAGTACGGCAGCAGAAAGGAGTTACGCAAGTCTACCTCCATTCAAGACTAAGTGCCCTGAGGTCCAAATCCTGTGTTAGTTATCACTGCAATGTTAACAGGCATTAATGGTTATCTTTAGGAATAAAAGGAGGACAAGAAAAAGGCAAGTGGCAGAAAGAAAAGGGGATGGGAAATGTATAAACTCCTCCCAAGAAAGCGGGTCACCTGGTCACTTTGTTCAGGGCAGACTGACCCTGCAGGAGCCCAGCAGGAACCATGAAGCAGGAAATGAGGGCACAGAAGCTTCCAGCACCAGACTGTTCCAAAGAGCCATTTACCAGGAAATTGCCTAGAAATGACGGTGCAGCCGTAACCGGGTCATTAGTTTCCCTACAAATATTTCTCCCTTTTGTGTGCAACAAGGACCCATTCAGCCAACTGTGTGGGGCTTCAGCTGAAATAACAGACCAGAGGAAATGTGTAATTGGCTTTCATCAAATTGAAACTGTAAGGCAGCCTAGCCAAGCTGAAGCTCTGTCTCTGGCCCTAGCACAGAAATTATTTTCTGCTTAATGTGAGGTTATGTGTGGGAAAGAAGGGGGAATAGAGGAGAAAAAGAAAGAGGACCAGCCTTTGGGTCAGCTTCAGCCCTTCCGGCAAGGCTGCTCAGAGCTTTGTCTTAACAGCCAACGAGGACAGAAAAGGAATCTGGCTCCACACTTTTGGAGAGGAAGGGACCTGGGACAGAGGAAGAGAGGCAGTAAGGGGAGGGGTGGGAAGAGAGGAAAAGAGTTACTCCTTAATGAAATAAGGTGACTTACAAATTAGCTTTTAAAAAATAGTTCCCAACTGATATCTTTTCCCACCAGACTATTTATATGAAATTTACACCTCGAAATAACAAACATAACGTCAACCAGTTTGCGAACTTACCACCTGGCATATGTGATGGTGACAATTTAATAATTGTTTAATAATTTAAAAGAGAAAAGTGAAAAAGAAAATTTGTGACTCACCCAAAGGGACATAAAGCATTATTCCAGGCACTTATGACTAATCTATATTTTGGGTGTGAGGGGAACTTTGCTGGATGATTTGGGAACTCTGTGGTATAGCTTATATATTTACAGTAAATTTTTCTTTTTTGAGAAGGAGTCTCACTATGGTGCCCATACTGGTCTTAGATCCCTGGACTCAAACAATCTTCCTGTCCCAGCCTCTCAGGTAGCTGGGACTACAAGCACACACCACTGTGCCCTGCTTATTTCCGGTAATTTTCTATCTGGAATTTTCTCTCTCATCTACTGCCAGGAATTTTCCATCTACCTTTCCTTTTAGGTCCCTTTGAGCTTTGCATTCCCCATCCTGGCCCACCAGCTTCAGGGAAACATGTGAGGGAAACAGAATTACTGAAGGGAGACAGGACTCAGCTCCTCTGACACCCTCCCCGGGGCCTCTGACAGCAATATAGTTGTGCAGTTCCCATAGTGCTGCTCTGGTCACATGCTTCCCTGAGCAAATTTTCCCCAGGATCCTTTGGACTTCTGCCTTGGTGTTTTCATTGCCATCATCTCAGGTGGGGAACTCCAAAAGACCACATGACCCTGGTTTCCTGGTTTCCTGGTCCTCAGGAAGAACTGCCAAGCAGCAGCAGTAATGGAAAGAACATTGAGTCACACAGGCCTGGGCTCGAGTCCCACCTCTACCACCCACCAGCTCCATGAGGCCATGGTGGAATGGAAACAGTGTGGGACTGGAAACAGGAGGACCTCACTGTGTGACCTCAGGCAGCTTCTCAGTTATTCCTTTCTTACACTGTCCAAATCTCAGTTACCTCATCATTAAAATGAAGATTATGATCACCACTTTAAAGTGTTGCTGTGGGGAGTAAAAGAAATCATATGCCTGGTGTGGAGTAGGCACTAAATAATTGGCTAATGTTGCTCTCATATTGTTATTGCTATTATGTCACCTTGGGGAAGACACTTAACCTCTCTGAACTTGCGATCTCTTCTGAAAACCTAGAAGTAATAAAAACTACCTTTCAGGATTGTAGCAATAATTATATATGTAAAGGTTACAAGGATTATTTATGTCACATATGTACCTGGTAAGCACCCAAGGTTAGATTTCTATGCCTCTCACTTCTGGACTTCCCCTAATGCAACCTAGCATAAGAGTTTAAAGCTTCCGACTGGCACAGTGGCTCACGCCGGCAATCCCAGTGCTTTGGGAGGACTAGGCAGATCACTTCTGATCAGGAGTTCGAGACCAGCCTGGCCAACATAGTGAAACCTTGTCTCTACTAAAAATACAAAATAATAATAATAATAATAAACAATTGGCGGGGCTTGGTGGCAGGCGCCTGTAATCCCAGCTACTCGGGAGGCTGGGGCAGGAGAATCGCTTGAACCCGGGAGGCGGAGGTTGCAGTGAGCCGAGACTGACACCACTCCACTTCAGCCTGGGCAACAGAGCGAGATTCCGTCGCAAAAAAAAAAAAAAAAAAAAAAAAAGGAGAGAGAGAGAGAGAGAGAGAGTTTAAAGCTTCCATCATGGCCTAGCTGGCTCCTACATTTTGCCAAAAACCAAAGAATCTGTCTGTCCCTGAGGTGGATTTTTGAGCTGCCAGTCCTTGGAGTCCCCACCTGCTGTGCTGTCAGCCCACACCCATAAAAGGAAAAACTGTGTTGGCGGGAGGCATCAGAGGGACCGTCAGAAAGGAAGCCGATGGCTGCAGGATTCACTACTCGACACTAGGGGGCACAATAAGCTCAGGAACACTTTAGGGCCACACCCAGCAATCTCGTTTCCCGGTGCCCGAGTCTCCCCAGATAGGGCAGATCCAAGCAAGAAGAGAACGTTTAAGAACTGCCCAGAAAAGCCTTTGTGGGAACAAATGATGGGAGAAAATGCAGAAATGCAGGGGGCAGTGGAGGGCACACCTTCCCTTCGGCTTCAGCCTGGTCCCGGGCTGGAGAGCCCTGTCTGGCTTTCAGATTTTGACCTCCTCATCAACCCCGGGGAGAAGGGGCGGGGCCGGGAAGTGTGAGGAAAAGGAGATAGTGAAGACAAGCCAGAAGAAAGCAAGCATTTCTTTTCATCACTTTTCCCATTCATTTCAACTTCTACGTCTAGCTCACTCAGCACTCAGCATCTTAATAAGTCCCAGTCCAGTGGGCCACAGCTAGAAGGAGCCTTATGGAGCCGCAGATGTTTAGTTGGAGGCTGGAACTCAGAGAAGAGGATTGAGCAAGATCTCCCAGGTAGTTTATACTTTCATGTACATCAGGTCGCTTGGATACTGACAACCACCTGGTCATGTAGACAGAGGCTATTACCTCATTTAACAAATAAGGAAACAAGTTCAGGTAAGTGCCCATAGCTCTCCTCCAAGCTACCAAGCCTTTATTGCCACCCACTATCCCCACTTCTCTTGCTTTCCCTTGTTTTAAAATCAGTCCAGGCCGGACGCGGTGGCTCATACCTGTAATCTCAACACTTTGGGAGGCCGAGGCAGGTGTGTCATTTGAGGTCAGGAGTTCGAGACCAGCCTGGCCAACATAGTGAAACCCTGTCTCTACTAAAAATACAAAAATTAGCCAGCGGTAAGGCGCGCGCCTGTAATCCCAGCTATTTGGGAGGCTGAGGCTGGAGAATAGCTTGCGGTGTGCAGAGATTGGGCCACTGTGCTCCAGTCTGGGCAACAGAGTGAGACCCTGTCTCAATAAATAAATAAATAAATAAATAAATAAAGTCCAAACTATACACATAATTCCAGGAAATTGCTACTCAGCTCCAAATATTCTATATCAAATTTGAAAATATTTGTTGCATTCCCCATCTTCCTAACCCACTTAGCATGATGGAGAGATGATAGAGCATAGTAATTTTGAGGGTGCACTTTGGAATCAGCTCTAAGTAAATATTCTATGTTCATCACTTATGAATTCCATGACCTTTGACCTCTGTGTGCCTCAATTTCCTCACCTGCAAAAGGGGACTGTTAACATCTATCTTGTGGAATTCTTTTAAGGATGAAATGAGATATCATATAAAAAAATTGCATAATGCTTAGCACATGATTGAATAGCTTGATTAATGCATCTAGCATATATCATTATATTAAATCATAGGCTGAAATGATCTTTAGGAATTAGTCCACTACTTTCATGCCTTTTATCAATGAACTTAAATGGAGTTAAGTGAGAAGGCTACTTTGCCAACTAAGTTTGTGTATCAGGTCGAATGGTGTCCCCCCAAAATTCATGTGCACCCATCTCACACTGTGAATTTATTTGGAAATAGGGTCTTCGCAGATGTCATGAGTTCAGATGAGATCATGGTGGATTAGAGTGGGCTCTAAGTATGACGTGAGTGGGGCCTTTATAAGGAGAGGACATACAGAAACGCTGAGACATAGAGAGAAGAAGGCCATGTGAAGACAGAGGCAGGGATTGGGATGATGTAGTTACAAGTCAGTGATCACCGGGAACCACCAGAAGCCAGGTGAGAGAGACATGGGATGGAGCATCTCTCAGAGACCACAGAAGGAACCAACCTTGTCAACACCCTGTTATTTTTTTATTTTTTATTTTTTTGAGACGGAGCTTCGCTCTTTGTTGCCCAGGCTGGAGTACAGTGGTACGATCTTGGCTCACTGCAACCTCCACCTCCTGGGTTCAAGCAATTTTCCTGCCTCAGCCTTCCAAGTAACTGGGATTACAGGCTCCTGCCACCACGCCCAGCTAATTTTTGTATTTTTAGTAGAGACGGGGTTTCACTATGTTGGCCAGGCTGGTCTGGAACTCCTGACCTCAGGTGATCTGCCCACCGCAGCCTCCCAAAGTGCTGGCATTACAGGGCTGAGCCACTGCACCTGGCCAACACCCTGATTTTGTGCTTCTAGCCTCAAGAACTGAGACAGAACACATTTCTGTTGTTTTAGGCCACCCAGTTGGAAACTACTATAGTTGATGACAGAATGAGAACTAGACTCCAGATTTTTTAACCTCTAGTCTAGGCCTCTTTTACTCCATTACTGCCTCCCCAAGCCAGCAACAAACATTTATGGAATACCTTCTTAGAAAGTTTACTTATTTGGAAAAAATCGACACAATCTATAATTTTTAAGCACTTTAAGTTGTTGCCTGACACACAATAGGTATTTAATAAATATTTTACTGTCCAGTTGATAAAATGATAGACATTAAAATGTTATATTTTGTTATACAAATCTAAGATATTGTTATGAACCATTTTTTACCTCTGCATACACCTATGCACCAGACTCTAAATTTATTTACAAGGTTTGTATATTGAAGAATCCCAAGGCTCCATAACTCTCTCACTGCTGCCGTCTGAAAGATACACGAGGTTCACAAGTCCTGCCTGTTCCCTACTTCTAGGGGTGAAAAATTAAAAGGAAAGCAATCTGAACAGCCTTAGGACTCTGAATCCTACAAGGGTTGTTTTCATTTTTGCTGAGTCCATCTACACTCATTTAGGAACATGCAGAAGGGAAGCTAGGAAGTCAGGGGAGCTGCCCATTGCTCTAAAGGAAGTAGGTCACAGGGCACTGCTCCCACCCACTCAGCCAGGGAAAAGAATGGGTGGTGGTGGGTTAACAGTTACAAAGGGAATGAGGGAAAGTAGGGAGGACCTGCCGGGCATGGTGGCGCATGCCTGTAATCCCAGCCATTTTGGGAGGCCAAAGTGGGTGGATCACCTGAGGTCAGGAGTTCGAGATCAGCCTGGCCAACATGGCAAAACCCCATCTCTACTAAAAATACAAAAATTAGCGGGGCACAGTGACAGATGCCTGTAATCCCAGCTTCTCGGGAGGCAGGAGGCGGAGGTTGTAGTGAGAGATTGCGCCATTGCAACTCCAGTCTGCGAAAAAGAGCAAGGCTCTGTCTCGGAAAAAAAACAAAAAACAAAAAAAAACAAGGGAGGAGCTGATTCACTAGAACAACTCTTAGAGTGACTCAGAAGCCAGCAGAAAATAGCCTGTTCTCCCACATCTGCTTCATTGTCAGGCGATGAGGCATTTCCTCATTGCATACCCATAGGCAGAGCAAAGGGGAGGAGGAGGAAATGGGATTTTTCAAGTTCCTTTGCCTGTTCCAGCACCTAACACTCCGTATTTGTAATCATTTCAGACATTTTATTTCGAGTCAGTATTTATTGAGTACCTACTCTGTGCCTGGCCCTTCATCTTACCTTTCAGATTGTCAGTCTTCAGAACACAAGGCATGATGCCTTTCTGAAGTTCGGTATACCCCACATCATTACTCCAGATTCACTTACGCTGCTATTGAGCACCTCCACACATAGTCTTGCTATCCTTCATGTATAGAGATGACCCTCCCAAGCCTAAAATCAACAGGGGGAGGCATGGAGCTTTCTTTCTGGCTCTAATGTTTGCTTTACAATCATCCGCACCCATTCTTAGTCCACCATGTGAGAGCCAGTGTGAAGTGAGCAGAATATGGCATAAGTTTGGAGTCATACATCCTTACTGGAAATTATTTACTGTTTACTAGCTCTATGACTTTATTCGACTTCTCTGAATCTCTATCTTCTCATCTGTAAATTGGACACAATGGTGTCTATCCTACACTGTAGGACAGATTTCTCATACAGTACTGAACATGACATCAAATACCATTTAAATGAAAGTACATGGCACAGTGATAACATGATAAATACTCGTTTACTTCTTTCAGACTATAATCACACAGACTGATCACATCCCTCAGTCAGACTGTAAACTGCATGAGGCAGGCGGCATCTGCCTTGAGGACTGTTTGCCTAGGCAAGTACTAGGTCCCTAATGCTGTCTTGCGAATTATGATTGCTAAGTTTAGGGATAATGTATTAAGTGTACTACATTATTTGCGCATTATAAATATTCGTCTCAAATATTTACTATATTGTATTTAAAATAATGTGGTTATCGTAAATGTAACCAGCTGAATCAATCTGTGAGCTGACAGCCATTCTGTGGAAATGGAATTCAGAAACTTTGACTTCAGGTAGGGATACAACTAGTTATACATCCACTCCCCTTTCTGAGTTACTTGGTCCTGCCTAAGACTTGCTGCCACCAAGATCTGCATTCCTGTGTTCACAAGGCAGACATTCCTTGCATCCTCTGTACTCTCCATTGTTTCAACTTCACGGCAAACACCATTCCCCGCAATATAATGAGGCCAAGGACAGAAAAAAGTCGCCTCAGCTGGCAAGCATAGTGTGGAAAAACCTGCCACACAAATTTGCAATTATTCGACTTCTGCCTGGAAAGCAGGTCGGCTGGATTTATGTCCCCCAAAGTTAGTATTCTCTTCTGTACAAACTGTGGTTGAGAGAAAGGTGATCTCCAGGTGTTTCATCTTTGCACCCTTGCTTGCAGCACCACGCCCACAGTCGCGTCCAGAAAAAAGAAAAAAAAAGGGGGGAAGCAAGGAAGCCAGGTTTTCAACAACTAATTCATTCCAACGCAGAGACCAAAGCCCACTTCATTTATTAACAGTCTGGAAAAAATCCCAATCGATCAGGCCACCAGAGCCCTCCTTTCCTAAACTCCCCGTACAGTCAGGGAAAAGCACGAAGCACTAGCCACGGTCCTGCCCAGAAACCACGCAGAGGTGGAAAGTTGCAGACCAAGGGCCGGGAAGGGCACGAGCCCACCCTGAAGCCGGGGACCGAGGACGGCGCTTCCTCCCGGAAGTGACGCGAGCTCAATCCCAGCCTTGCTCTTCCCAAACAAAAGGGATCTTGGGGCCCCGGGAGGAGCCTGAATGACATTGGAGAAGCTCCGCCTCCAGCCGGCGCGGATTGGGGACGATGCTGGAGAAGCAAGGAGGCGATTGGCGCTGGTGAATGCCAATGCCCCCGCCGGGCGGCTGAGGGGGCGGGGCCTCTGCCGCTGTGGATGGGGAGTGGAGGCGGAGGGGAGCGGATCTCGGAGCGTCGTGGAAAGGTAGGAACCACACTCCCTGGGGCTTGATGATGGCTGAGAGGCCGGGTTCTCAAGAGCAAAGCAAGTATAGGGGCACCGGTAGCCTCCCGCCGCTGTCCTAACGGCCTCTGGGCCCATCCCCTGAGGGGGCGGGGCCGTCTCCTCCACCTCCCGGTATTCCCCGAGGAGGCGGCTCCTCATCCTTTGAGGGTCCTCACAGCTACTTTTTGTCCCTGGTCGATTCCCAGCTCCTCAGAAGGGGCTTCCCTCTGATACCCCTCATTCAAAGGCTCTTCCCACCCCGCACCTCAGCCTTGGCGGAGAGGACTCACAGGTACCGTACCGATTCTCTAGGCTGCCGCCCCCAACCCCGTTTTGCACCCCCGGAAGGCCAGACATCCCTCCCTACACCTGTCTCTGCTCTCCAGGGTGGGACTGGAGCTGCTTTCCTCCGTAAGATAAAATTAGTGTTTCCCAAAAAGGAGGGATGGGGCGAAGCAAAAATCAAAGACCGACCTAGACAGCCAGCTTTACCGAGGAAACGGCTTCTCCCACTTAAGTTCTTCCCATCCCCCATTCTCTGATGCTCAGTCTTCCTCCCGCCGCCCCTCGCATCCTCTGGCCTCTTGTGAGGAGTCGAGAGCTCTCCTGTTTTGGGACTTCTTTGGACTCTGAAAGAGGGAGAACTAGGACCTCCTCTCCCTCGCCCTTTGTACCTTCCTTCTACTTTCTGTTCCTTCTGAGAGAACCCAGCCTCTAAGGGTTTCTTAGGTTTGAATTGCGTTTCATTTTTCCTTTTCCACCCTATTTCTTCTCTGAGAACTTGATGAAAAGCCATCTTATATTTCACAGTGAGGTGGGTGTGTTGGATATCTGCAGAGTTGGCTTTGTGTGGGCAGGAATGCAGTGTATGTTGCTTGACAGTCAATGAATAACACCATGTTTTCAAATGAAACAGTATACATAAGTAAATAAATAGCAGTGGATTAGGAATGAGTATATCCCAGTCTAGGATGGGCTGGTCCATTGCTCAGGGAGACTGCAGTTAACCTTGAAGGTATACTGCAGTTTGAAACAAAAGGCAGGAAGTGTTTGAAGAAAATTCAGGGTCAGTCATCCAGGCTTATGATTAATCTAGTCCTGTGTCCTTTGGTTACTCTCTAACCCCTTTTTTATAGTGTCCCCCCCGCCCCCAGGAAACATTCATGTATATTTTGATTGGTTTTACGATCATCTATCAAAATTTAGACGATGAAAAGTAAGAACAATTTTTTAATCTCAGAGATAAGAGTAAATAAAGGCAAGGTGTTCTAGCTATTCATGTTTACCAAAAAGTGCCTCTAGTGTGCTCCTAAAGGTTTTGTCAAGTGGCCTTCATTTCAGCAGGTGCAAAGTGTTGATTTTGACCTCAAGTTAATGTCGTTGAATCCCCAGTAATCATCTATCGCTAGCACTTTTATATATTAAAATTTACCATATTTTTAGCATAGTTTTTTTTTTTGCTTTCAATCTCAAGTCCACCTCCCCGCTGTCAGCTATAGCCAAAGCTGATGGCAATGAAGTTCAAGGAGTTGGAATCACAGAGGGTGATTGTAATGACTGTTGTCTTTTACCTTCTTGATTAGACTTCCTGAGGGTAATTATTTTTGAATAGTTAGAATTGAAGGTTTCAGAGTGCTCACAGATCTTCTTAGTGATCGTTTCCAAATCTCCAATAAGAAAATACAAAGAAGAAACTGGAGGGTGTCTCTAGCAAACACAATGTGTGCTGCAATAGAAGGGTAAAACATGGGCTCCCTGCAATAACAGCAGAAAAAGCTAAAAGTAGAACAGAAAATCCCAAAAAGATAAGTTGTATTACATCAGCAGAGAACAGAAAATAAACTAAGGTAAGAGACTAAGCAAACCAAAATTGTGGTGATTGCTGAGCTTTAATAGGAAAAAGCAAATAATGTTCTTTTATTATTTAGCACAGTAAGCAAGATCTGTTTGTTACACTTTTGGGTCTTGAAAATCTTTCCTTTAACCTTTTCAACACCTGTTTGGTCATGCCAGATGAAGAAAAGCATAGTATGCAGGGGATATATGTCTGATCTCTCTCCTTGAATTATAAATTCTTTGAGGGCAGATAGTAGTATTTTTTGTTTTTCGTCTTTGTCTCTTTCACAGTTCCTAGTATATAGTATGACTTAATGAGTGTTTGTTTAACTTAGTTTGAAGCTGTCACCTTAGGGTAGACTGAAAGGCAATGCACTGATTAGATGTGGCACAACTTGTTAGTATAAACCGTCTACTTGTTGTCTTCATTTAACTTGATTTTCCCCATCTGCTGTCTTATGAAATTCCAGTGTCTTAAGTGACTAAAATTTTGAATTTCTTATAAAGAAATATCTGTGAGGCAGGATGTGGTGGCTCATCCCTGTAATCCTAGCTACTTGGGAGGCTGAGGCAGGAGGATTGCTTGAGCCCGGGTGTTTGAGGTTACAGTGAGCTATGATCATGCCACTGCACTCTCCAGCCTGGGCAGCAGAAAGAGACCCTGTCTCTTAAAAAAAAAAAAAAAAAAAGCAGTTAAAAAAAAAAAATATATATATATATATATATATAAAATCTACTGGTTAGAAAATACTATTTTACTGTCATGAAATTTGCACCAGACTTAAGAACATAATGAGTGCTAATCATTTTAGGATTTTATTGTTTTAAATATCTGACCTTCTGAGGCCAGGCTCCGTGGCTTACACCTGTAATCCCAGCACTTTGAGAAACCGAGGCGGGTGGATCACGAGGTCAGGAGTTTGAGACCAGCCTGGCCAACATGATGAAACCACATCTCTACCAAAAATGTAAAAAATTAGCTGGGTGTGGTGACACATACCTGTAATCCTAGCTACTCAGGAGGCTGAGGCAGGAGAATTGCTTGAACCCGGGAGACAGAGTTTGCAGTGAGCTGAGATTGCATCACTGCACTGCAGCCTGGGAAACAAAGTGAGACTATCTCAAAAAAAAAAAAAAAAAAAAAAGAATAGTTCCTGAGTGTTTGGTTTTGTAAAATGGATTTTTAGTTATTTTGTGTTTTTAAAGTAACACTAAAAATAGGAACGGGGCACAGAGCAGCGTTGGGTCCCTAAGTGTAATTATACAGACTGATTATTGATTATGGTGGGCATAATACAATCGGTCTTCTCTGCATTTGTATCTTGGCAAAATCACATTTGCAGTGCTACCAGTTAGTTTGCAGAACAGAATTTGAATTCTTGGTTTTACTGAGTGGAGCAGAATGGTGTTTCTTGGGGGTTTCTGTGTAATTGGTGTTTGGCGTCATGAAGCAGGAAGCAGAGATATGCTTCTAGAGGAAATTTGTTCCGTCTGTGGTGGTTGGCCCCAGGAGTGGCTTGTTAGCCTGTTTTCTAAAGGCCATTTTAAAATTTTTGAATATTTGGCTGAGCATGGTGGTTCACACCTATAATCCCAGCACGTGGGGATGTCCAGGCAGGCAGATCACCTGAGGTCAGAAGTTCGAGACCAGCCTGGCCAACATGGTGAAACCCTTTCTCTACTAAAAATACAAAAATTAGCCAGGTGTGATGGTGGGCACTTGTAATCCCAGCTACTAGGGAGGCTGAGGCAGGAGAATGGCTTAAATCTGGGAGGCGGAGGTTGCAGTGAGCCGAGATCACAACATTGCACTCCAGCCTGGGCGACAAGAGAGAACCTTCATCTCAAAAAATAAAAAATTAACAAAATTAAAATTTCTGAATATTTGCTGCTATTAACTAAAAATTAAATCTTCCAAAGTTCAATTTAAAGCATTTTAGTGAGAAAATGGCTTATTTATTATGAGCCTCAAGAATGTAGTTATTTACAACACAGACTTTAAAGGCAAACCTAGGTTCAAATCCCAACTCTGCTACTGTTCACTGTGTGATCCAGGGCAAGAGAAAAATTTTCTGTCTTCACCATAGTTCAGTCTCAGTTTCCTCAGCTGTGAGATAGAAATAACTTGGAGAGGTTTCTTTAAGGATTACACGAATCGGCCAGGTGCAGAGGATCACACCTGTAATCGCAGCAGTTTTGGAGGCCGAAGCAGGTGGATCACTTGAGGCCAGGAACTCAAAACCAGCCTGGCCAACATGGCAAAACCCCATCTCTACTAAAAATACAAGAATTGTCAGGCGCAGTGACTCACGCCTGTAATCCCAGCACTTTGGGAGGCCAAGGCGGGCAGATCACCTGAGGTCAGGCGTTCAAGACCAGCCTGACCAACATGGAGAAACCCTGTCTCTACTAAAATACAAAATTAACCGGCGCATGCCTGTAATCCCAGCTACTCCGGATGCTGAGGCAGGAGAATGGCTTGAACCCCGAGACGGAGATTGCAGTGAGCCAAGATCGCGCCATTGCACTCCAGCCTGGGCAACAAGAGCCAAACTCTGTCTCAAAGAAAAAATATATATATACAAAAATTAACCAGGCATGGTGGCACATGCCTGTAGTCCTAGCTACTCAGGAAGCTGAGGCATGAGAATTGCTTGAACCCAGGAGGCGGAGGTTGTAGTGAGCTGAGATTGTGTCGCTGCACTACGGCCTGGGTGACAGCAATACTGTCTCCAAGAGAAAAAAAAAAAGGATTACATGAATATACACACACACGCACACATATCACAAAGCAAGGTACCCAGGATGTAAGAAGCACTTAGTAATTGACAGGTATTATTATTAGCACTTGGCATGTGAGTTAAGGAATTTAATATTAAACATTATTTTACTCCTTCAGCATTTTAGCAAAGGTGAAGACTTAGTGTTGGATTTTAGTTATTGATTGGTTTTGTTTTAAATTTTTCAACATATGACTAAGTCCTAAATAGAGGAAAAGAAAGCTTGCTTGCATATGTCATGATCTCAAGCATCTGAGCCAAGGAGTTTTAGGAGAGTGTATATCTGTCTTGGAGTATGTGTATTTAATAATTTTGTTATGCAAATTATCTTTCTTGAGTTTTTTGGTCCAAGGAAAAAAGAAAAGCAAGGGATTCAGCTAGCTGATGTCTTCTTTCTGAATTGTCAGTTGCTCCACTCCAAGCTCTACTCTCTTTAAGTAGCACCATCCTGAATGTCATATAAATGGTTTCATGGATACTGTGATTACTGTGCAGAGTTATACCTTCTGTGAAATTTAAAGAACTTTTAATGGTAATTTTGATTAAAAGTGGTTTTTACCTTACTTTTGAAGACAACCTCCCCGACTGTCCCCAAAGTAAGGAGCGACAACAGGAACAACCAAAACTGGAGTGAGAAGAAAACATGGATAGAGGAGTTGAGAAGAGGTGGGGGAACATGAAGGGTGGGAGTTTGTGGGTTAGAGAAAACAAGACTACAAGGAGGCATCGAACTAGATAATGCAATATGCTGTAATATGGCTCATCTTTGCCAATTATTTCCAAACTCTACATTTCAGGTACAGAGCCAGAACTTCCAATCTAAATGTGTCATTTGCTGTTTAATGAATCCTTTCCAACTTCTGGAGCCACAAAGAATATAGTTCTCAATTGTTACTGAATTTAAAGAATGCAACCCTTAATTGTTACTGAGTTTAATAGAAACAAGAAAGGAAAATAGGAAAGCACAGGATGATGGTATCTACAGACAAAGATTCCTGACCCTGAGCTTTGGGAGCATCTGCATAGATTCTATGTGCAAAACTGCTGGGAAAGGCTAGGCTGAAGCTGAAGTGTACTCTGGGTCTACCCACCATAGAAAGGTGAGAGCCAGGCCCGGCATGGTGGTTCACACCTGTAATCCCAGCACTGGGAGGCCGAGACAGGTGGATCACCTGAGGCTGGGAGTTCAATACCAGCCTGACCAATATGGAGAAACCCCATCTTACTAAAAATACAAAATTAGCGAGGCATAGTAGCACATGCCTGTAATCCCAGCTACTCAGGAGACTGAGACAGGAGAATCGTTTGAATCCAGAAGGCGGAGGTTGCAGTGAGCTGAGATTGCGCCATTGCACTCCAGGCTAGGCAACAAGAGTGAAACTCCGTCTCAAAAAAAAAGAAAGGTGAGAGCCAGGGAAGGAGAACAGAAAGGAGAAGCAGGGATAAATTGTTTTAACACGAGATAAGAATTGTAAGTGATAATGGAGAGAAGGATGAAGGATAACTGACAGGTAGGTTATAGGAAAAAGAAAGAAGCACAAACTGGTTTTTTTGTTGGAGAATGGGGGCTTGGGGGAGGCCCTCATTACTTAGTTTCTGCTAAATAGTCCTTTCTGTTGTAGCAGGTGCTACAGAAGTAACAGCAGAACCAATCTAGTTCTTAACTGACTTAATGTTTGAGGGTATAACAATGATCTGGTCTAGCCCTATATATCAGTTTCATCTTGTTGCCTCTTGTCCTTAAATTGAGGCCACAGAATAAATTTCCTTAAAAGGCTCTATACCCAAAGACTTCTTCACTTCTAAACCCTTAGCTGTCACCACACTAACAGACTCTTAACACGTTCCCCTTAGGGGTTGAATTACTTCTCATTCGGCCTGTCTCATATCACAGTCATCATTTCCCCAGTAAACGCAGTTCCGTTTCTGACATCCCTGTTTTTGCTAATGGTATCATCGTTCTAGTCACCCAGTCTCAAAACCTCAACTGATCTGGGATTATTTCCCCTCTTACCTCCCTAAATGAAAATCAGTCATTTACAGTAAGTAAATTCTTAAATAACTAAGTAAATTCTTTTTAATGTCTCTTTTGTCAGTCTCTTCCATTCTTATTGCTACCATCCTAGTTCATACATTTTTGCCTCATACCTATGCTGTTAAATTTTTCTCCCGACTACTCTTTCTGTTTCCCTTTTCTTTCAGTCAAGTCAGCTCTATACTGTAAGCATTAACCTTCCTGAAACTATGCTTTTGTTATGATTTTCACCAGGTTAAAAATGTTGAGTGGCTTCTCATTTTCTAAAAGGTAAAGTCCAGTTGTGTTGGCTGAGATTGAAAGTGCTGTACATTTCTTTCCAACCAGCATTTTTTTAGTATCTCTTTGAACCAGAGACTCCTAGTGCTAAGTGTGATCAAGTTGAACAGAGTAGTTGTTCAGATGAGTTCAGAGTCTTGTGAGACAGAAGACAGATATGTAAACAGGTGAATTGATGTAATAGAATGTGGTAACTGCTCTTGAATTACGAATGTAGATACATGTCCATTATGCATTTAATTTAATGTAAAAAAGAGCTGTGATATTTTTAGGAAACCCATTTCTCAGTCATCACAAGTTAAAGTTGTGACTTGATTAAAACCTGTTAAAATTCAGTAGAAACAAAGGCATGCGTTTACCTGTATGCTAAAGGCACAAAAAACTAATCTAAGAAGAATGGCCTTTTCTTTGCCCAAGTATTGTGCAGATAAAGTTGGCTTGAACATGTCCCTAAACTGACTTTCCCAGGAACTGGCCAGGCCATCTCTTTCTTTTTGGAACAGGTCAACCTGCCAGAAGTCAGAAGTAAACTTGTTTTGGTTTGTAAATTAGACATATGAATGATAGACAATGATGACCCATTGGAAAAGGGTCATTATCCTTGCAGATGAAACCAAAAGTATGCTCTTTAAGGATGAGAAATGAGAAACTGACCAGTCACTAACTCATTTAAACCATGCAGCCTCCTGTTACAGTATGTATTGTTATGTCCATTTTATACATAAAGAACTGAAGTTCAAAGGTTAAATTGATCAAAGAGCAAGTGGCAGAGCCAGGATGCAAACTCAGCTCTGTCAGATTCCAAAATCCATGTGCTTTCCACTATAACACATTGTCTCCGGCAGAATTACTGTCCCTGAAGAACCATAGAACAAAAATTGACAGGCTTGTTGTTGTTAGTATTCAACTGATACTAAATTGTTAAAGTTTTTTTAAGTCAGTTATCTGACTTAGAAGATTAGAAGACAAAACAACATTACCAGTTATATTTCTGTTAGAGGATTATTTGAAGTTTTTTTTTGCAGTTCAGATAAAGTCAGGTTCTGGGCATAGCTAAAACAGATTCCTTAACTGTTTGATGGTTAATCCTTCATACCATACTCTGTGGAGTTTCTTCCCAGTGTGGAATCTTAGTGGAATCAGTGACGTCATCATCCTACATTAGCATTTGAAGGGTTTGCGATCCAGGCTGCCTCTAGAATTGTGGCCCATGAATCATCTTACTGAAAATAATCAATCTACGTGTTATTGTTCCCTTGTTGTGGTATTTTACAAGTTATGGTGACATTATTTCAGAAAAGCAAAAATTTAGGGGACTGATGGACAG
The DNA here is from genome assembly GCF_047675955.1 of Chlorocebus sabaeus. NCBI lineage: Eukaryota > Metazoa > Chordata > Mammalia > Primates > Cercopithecidae > Chlorocebus > Chlorocebus sabaeus. The sequence goes on along the minus strand of NC_132923.1, from coordinate 24,219,359 downwards.
ACAGTAGAGACGGTCAGATACATATTTAATTGAAATCATGTTACAATTTCATTTAAACGAAATAAAGCCATCTAACAAATTATGTAGAAATGATTCGGCCAGGTGCAGTGGCTCATGCCTGTAATCCCAGCACTTTGGGAGGCCGAGGCAGGCGGATCGCCTGAGGTCAGGAGTTCCAGACCAGCCTGACCAAAATGGAGAAACCCCATCTCTACTAAAAATACAAAATTAGCCAGGCATGGTGGCACATGCCTGTAATCCCAGCTACTTGGGAGACTGAGGCAGGAGAATCTCTTGAACCCTGGAGGCGGAGGTTGAGGTGAGACAAGATTGTGCCATTGCACTCCAGGCTGGGCAACAAGAGCAAAACTCCACATCAAAAAAAACAAAAATTTTATTATTATTACCAGTCTCCTGGTAATAATGAAAGTTGTTATTCATTTTCATTAACATCCATTCCAGTAGCTTAACTAATGTAGTTCTAGTTTGGCCTTGTCTCAGATGAGAATACTTGAGGTGGTGTAAACAGATACCCAAGTAGACAGACCTTTTGTTTTTTTGTTTTAAGATGGAGTCTTGCTGTGTCTCCCAGGCTGGGGTGCAGTGGTGCAATCTCAGCTCACTGCAACCTCCACCTCCCGGGTTCAAGCAATTCTCTTTCCTCAGCCACCTGAGAATCTGGGATCACAGGTGTGTGCCACCACGCCCAGCTAATTTTTGTATTTTTAGTAGAGATGGGGTTTCACCATGTTGGCCAGGCTGGTCTTGAACTCTTGACCCCAGGTGATCTGCCTGCCTCGGCCTTCCAAAGTGCTGGGATTACATGCGTGAGCCGCTGCACCCAGCCCAGACCTGTTTTTAATAACTTCGCGCTAATGTTCTCATTTGAGGGAAAAGATATTTGAATGTTTGTTTATGGGCATAAGGCTACTTCCTTCTTTTCTTCAGTATACATATAAATCTTGCTGACACCATATATGAGAGACAGAGAAAGAGACAGATGTGTACACACACACACTTACACATTCACACTCACAGAGAGATACAGCACAGTTGCATGAGTCTTAGAACTAAGCAAAATAAAAACCTGATACCTATTATGTTGTCACAGAAAGCAAATTAGACTGGATCTTAAAAAGACATGTGTGTTAGACCTAGTTTTATTTAACTGTATTCACATTAACAACTCTGGCCTCTGTGAAATGAGAGTGCTGGATTAGATTATTGCTGAGGCTCCTTCCAGCTTTGTGGATCATTCTTTAGCTGAGGTTTTTCCACCATACAATTCCTAAGGCTGATAAAATGAGAGGATCAGATGTAAGCAGTGGTTACCAAGGGAGTCTCTGGAGTCAGTTTACCTGGGTTCACATCCCATTTCTACCACATACTAGCTGTGAGGCTTTGAGCAAGTTTTTTAGCCTCTATGCCTCAGCTTTCTCATCTGTTAAATGAGGAGGATGATGATAATGATGAATTTGTTGGGGATGGTTATAGCATATCACCTAAGGTTGTTGTGAAGACTGAATTAGTTAATACCTGTACATGTCAAGTACTTAGAACACTGTCTGGCATACATTAATGTTTAGCTCAATAAATGTTTATCTTTTTTTCATTATTACTATTATTGTTTAAATTCTTCTTAGAAAACTATGCTATAGAACTCTGAAGTGGTGATGATTATTGCTGATCGTGTATCATAATTAATTTCTCTATTAAGCATAGATCCAGATAATCTGGTAACCTGGAATTTGCTTTAATATAAATAGAGCACTATGTATTTGAATAGAGTACTACAGTATTATAAATGTTGACCCTAAAAATTACTAGCTTAATTATAGAGCTGACCTCTTGAGGCCTACTTCAAAGTCTATGTTGGCAGTATTGAATAAACAAGCATCCTGACCCCTTGGCACCATTGTAATTTCTTTGTAAGTGCACTATTCATATTATATTTCAGGATAGCTCAAAACATCCTTCCTCGTGGGATCCTGAAATTGATTTTCTCTAAAAATGTTCCCAAACCATTCTGTTTTATATAATGCTATCTATAGTGTGGCTGGGAAAAAACAGACTGATAAGGCAAAATAAGGCATTCTGAGAAATACTATGTTGTAGTGCTGTCATGATAAGAGGAAGGCTTAGATCCCCCTTACTTACAATTAGATTAGATCTAGTTGTTCTAATAGTCTGTCAAAGTAGTTAGTGGTTAGCATGTTGCGTGAGTTTGCTAGGGCTGCCATAACAAAGTACCACAGATGGGGTGGCTTAAAAAATATAAATTTATTTTTTCACAATTCTGGAGCCTAGAAGTCTGAGATCAATGTGTGGGCAAGATTGGTTTCTTCTGAGGCATCTCTTCTTGGCTTATAAAGATGTCTGTCTTCACATTGTCTTCACTCTGACCCATCCATATCTCTGTTTCCTCTTCTTATAAGATACCAGTCATATTGGATTAGAGCCCACCCTAATGACCTCATTTTAACTTTATTATCTCTTTAGAGATCCCGTTTCCAAATTCAGTCACATTTTGAGGTACTTGGGCTTAGAACTTCAACATACGAATTTTGGGAGGTACAATTCAGCCTGTGTTATGTATATTTAACACATGTATTATAGTAATCCAAATATTCCAGTAATATCTTTCACCTTCAACTGAGAGAAGCTTGATTTGAGATATAATAAATTTTATACTGTTTAATATTGGAATTGAATAAAATGAGATTAGTTATCATACCTTAATTTGAGAACTTTTGTAAATAGTAACAAAACGGCTTTCTTTTCTTTTTTCTTTTTTTTTTTTTTTTTTTTTTTGAGACAGGGTCTCGATGTACTGCCCAGGCTGGAGTGCAGTGGCGTAATCTTGCTTCACTGCAACCTCCACCACCTGGGCTCGCCGCAGTTCTCCTGCCTCAGCCTACCAAGTAGCTGGGACTACAGGAACACGCCACCATGCCTGGCTAATTTTTGTATTTTTTGTAGGGACAGGATTTTGCCATGTTGTCCAGGCTGGTCTCAAACTTCTGAGCTCAGGTTATCTGCCAGCCTCAGCCTCCCAAAGTGCTGGGATTACAGGTGTGAGCCACAGCCTTCAAAAACAGCTTTCTTTAACAAATGTACAAAAGATCTGCTTTTCTTAACCAGAAAATTCTTTTTTTATTTTTATTTATTTTTATTTTTTGTAGAGACAAGGCCTTGCTATTGCCCAGGCTGGCCTTGAACTCCTGGCCTCAATTGATCCTCCTGCTTTGGCCTCCCAAAATGCTGAGATTATAGGCATAAGCCACCGCACTCAGCCAGAAAATTATTTTCTAGTAGCACGTTGACATGTTTTGCTTCCTGACCTAACCTTTAAATGCCAAAGAGGAATGAAAGGGACCATTTAGAATGTTGTCACTCTTTTATTCCAAATGAATAAATAATCCTTCTGAAAAATTAGAATCTTAAATCTTTTGAGATAGTCAAGGTAGTGTGTCAACACCTTCTACCCCCAATATGAGGTTGTTTTGAATACATTTTAATTTTTTGTTAAGGAGCAACCCGATTAACTGAAGCTTTAAATGCATTTTTTAAAATAGCAGTGCATTTCTGTTCATATTCAGATTTAGTGTTTGTAAATGTGGCAAGTTTCTTTTTTATTATTATTTCATGTATACTGGGTTTTAAGAAAGTACATGATCTAGTGGGAAACTATCAAAAACACCCATTTCACCTGTCCATCTTGGCTTTTTGAGTTTTAAGAATTTACTGGCCTCCTATATTTTGGCTTGGCTTATATGTATTGAAAGATTCTTTACGAGCTGGGCATGGTGGCTCACACCTATAATCCCAGCACTTTGGGAGGCTGAGGCGGGCGAATCACTTGAGGTCAGGAGTTCAAGACCAGCCTGGCCACATGTTGAGACACCATCTCTACTAAAAATACAAAAGTTAGCCAGGCATGATAGCGTGCACCTGTAGTCCCAGCTACTTAGGAGGCTGAGGCAGGAGAATCGCTTAAACTGCAGAGGCAGAGGTTGCAGTGAGCCAAGATTGCGCCACTGCACTCCAGCCTGGGCAATCGAGTCAGGCTGTATCTCAAAAGAAAAGAAAAGAAAAGAAAAGAATCTTTACATAATTGGAGTCAATCTCCTTTATATCTTTGCTCACTGATCACTAATCACTTTGCTCACCAATACTAAAAACTCACTGAATTATCTTAATCTGAGTTATTTGTAGTCCAAATATAAATTTCTTAAATTTGATAGCTGAGTATAAATTTCTTAAATTTGATATCTGAGTATATAATTAAAAAGTGATTTTTATCCAGTGTGGCAAGAATGATCTCCTAGGTTAAATTACTGATTAAAAAAATTAGTCCAGTTGATTTATTTAAATAGATCTATATAGATTTTTTTGAGGCATTTCTATGTCAGGAACTATCTAAAGCCTCATCTAAAAATGTTGTTTTCCTACCTTATGTGGAAAAACCTACCACCTGGAAAGAAAGAAAGCCTCAGTACTATGTAGATATGCTCACACCCAGATAATAGAGAGACAAACATCTTGCTTGTACTCCACCCTGCCCTGCCCTGCCCTGTCCTACTGTTTACATAGCTATAGAAGCTGTTTGGGGTGTTTCTTTTTCTGCCACTCAGTCTCTATATGATAAAGTGGCAGCAATGCTTGTTATCTTATGGAATTAAGTCAGAATTCCAGAGCAGAAACTGGGACTTCTTCAAGGAAAAAAAAAAAAAAAAAGCATAACCGAAACCAGAATGAGTGGAGCTTGGATGGTATCCAGAAAGGGGAAAATATCAGAATAAAATGAACAGAGCCCAAGCCCCACCAACATACTTCTAGGCAAAATCAGTACTACAATTAAGGAGGCACAGTGGGGTAGTTGGGGGGATGCAGTTTTTAATACCCATAACTTCTGACTATTGGCACAATAAAGTTCATCCAGAAAAGACTCATGCTCTCCTGGCTATTGGCCTAAGGTTTCATCGTGGGATGAAACCTGTGAATAGACCAAATGGTATGCTGGGCAGGCTCATTTGAAATCACTTATTGATAACATAAAAATAAGTGTAGGCCGGGCACAGTGGCTCACACCTGTAATCCGAGCACTTTGGGCGGCCGAGGCAGGTGGATCACCTGAGGTCAGGAGTTTGAGACCAGCCTGACCAACATGGAGAAACCCTATCTCTACTAAAAATGCAAAATTAGCTGGGCGTGGTGGCGCATGCCTATAATCTCAGCAACTCAGAAGGCTGAGGTAGGAGAATCACTTGAACCTGGGAGGCGGAGGTTGTGGTGATCGAGATGGTGCCATTGCACTCCAGCCTGGGCAACGAGAGCGAAACTCCATCTCAAAAAAAAAAAGGGGGTTATACTTAGCCCTTAAATGGGTTTATTTTTCCAGACTATTAAATCTTTTTTAAAGATAAATATCTTTATCTTTTTTATTGTATATATTTATATGTGTATTTTTTATTGAGAAAACTATAAAGCTTAATATAGCTATAGCTGGCTATACCACAGTGTATGGTAATGTATCCAGACAATTTGTCTACAGGTGGTTTTTATTTCACATTTATAGACTGTAGCATTCCTTAGAAATATCTGTCTAAACTCTGAGGAAAGTTGGGTCTTGGAAGGAATGAGCTGAGCATTTAGTTGAAATGATCTTGTCCTTCAGAGTCACTGATGATGAAAATGACAGGTGACAGCTTACTTAGAAAATAAGTAGGGAATGAGTCCATAGACTCATAGAAATATCTGTGTCTAAACTCTAAGGTAATTTGGGTCTTGGAAGGAATGAGCTGAGCATCTAGTTGAACTAATCTTATCCCTCAGTCACTGATGATGAAAACGACAAGTGACAGCTTACTTAGAACACGAGTAGGGAATGAGTCTATAGACACAATGTGGCATACCAAATATCCGTCAATCATATTTCTGATAATGAATATGGGGCTAGAAATACGCTTTTTCTGAATATCCTTGGCCACATAATTCTGCCCATATATTGGGCAGAAATTGCTGGAATAGCTTATTCAGTGGTTTGTGTATATGTTGTTGGGTCTATATTCTTGACTGTTTAACAAACTCATACTTCCTGTCCTAACTTGAGAGATTTGTAATTAGTTTAATTACTGATTCTTGTTTTAATGAAGCAACCAAGGACTTATTGCAGCATTATTTCTTTCTTTGACACTGTCCCCATTTGACTGTTAGGTTTCAGCAACTCAAATGGGCTTTCAGACTTAGTGCCTTAAAATACAAAACAAAGATTACATTTTATCAAATAAAAGTGAAGTCCTATCATTTTTAATAAAATTTGTTGGGCCTAATACACTGTTAGGAAATCATAAACAAAAAAAATACGTATAATTTAACATTTAACATCTGATCATAAATGTGAAAGAGTAGAAGCTGAGGATGCGTAATCAACCTTATAGACAAAGTCGAGATGCTAAGAGGCTGATTTGTTTGTTTATGGATTGTTGGGAGGTGAGGAGATGAGAATTTTCCTTATATGAATTTGGCAGTTTAAAAATTTCCGTTGTAATTATTATTTTTTCTTTTTTTTTCTCTTTTTTTTTTTTTTTTTTTGAGACGGAGTCTCACTCTGTCGCCCAGGCTAGAGTGCAGTGGCGTGATCTCAGCTCACTGCAAGCTCTGCCTCCCAGGTTCACGCCATTCTCCTGCCTTAGCCTCAGGAGTAGCTGGGACCACAGGCACCCGCCATTACGCCCGGCTAAATCTGAGTGCGTTGTGCTTAAGTCGTGGTGATTCAAGCAAATAGGTTTTTGTCATTTCAGAAAGAGAAAAGTCAGAAGTTAAAATGGCAGTGGACATCTTAAAGTAGGAAAGATCTCGAAAGCCTCTACCCCTCCTTATTTTAGTTACCAAAGGGAAGTCAGATTCCTGGTATTTTTCATATATTATTCAACTTCAACTTGAAGAACTGGCTATTTTCTTCTTTCTTGTCATTATCAACCTACAGCTGTCAGACCTCATCAGTGATAACAGTTGACATTAATGAGATTTACCAAATTGTTTATAGTATAATCACATGAACAATAGATTTCTCCTTATTTTGCAGCATTGGACACATTTCCACCATGCTAATGGCATTTTAAATGTATTTGGCAATTTTCCCAATTTTTTACTGAAGAAAACTTGAAGAGTTTATACTTGAGGACTGAAGTGTGACTCTGCTGATTGTCAGGTCAGTACCACCCCCACCTCCAAGAATATCACTGCTCTCCTAAAATCTAATGCAGTTTTACTATCATTCTTTTATATTTCAGGCAAAAATTTATTGCATTGTCCTATATATTGAGATTACATTCAAATGCATAGAACAGAAGGAATTGTTAAATTTTAATACTTATAAATAGTGGTTATTGGAATATGCAAAAACAGATCTGTTGGTTCTTACATTACACAGCAGTGGCCTTTCTTTCCTTCTGTGTAATATTTGTATTGTATTCATGTAGACACTAAGCTGAGTTGGTATTTTTTTTTTTTTTGAGACAGAGTCTCACTCTGTTGACCAGGCTAGAGTGCAGTAGCGTGATTTCGGCTCACTGCCATCTCCACCTCCCAGGTTCAAGCTATTCTCCTGCCTCAGCCTCTCGAGTAGCTGGGACTACAAGTGTGCACCACCACATCCAGCTAATTTTTTGTATTTTAAGTAGAGACAGGGTTTCACCGTGTTGGCCAGGCTGATCTTAAACTCCTGACCTCAAGTGATCTGCCTACCTCCACCTCCCAAAGTCCTGGGATGGGATTAGAGGCACAAGTAACCATGCCCACCCGAGCTGGGACATACTAGTGAAATGTTCCAGTTATTAACATTTGTGTGCAGAAGTGATTTGTAAACACAGAGATAATAAAAGAATTCTTTGTAATTGACAAGGAATAGAACTTTTTCTTGCCTGGGCTGAACTGTTTTGTAATTAAAGTGACTCTGAAGATTGTTTTAGTTTTACTCTTTTACAAGGATGTATATTTATCATAACAGATCAAAGACTTTTTTCATTTTACATGTCAAAGACTTTAGGTACAATGTAATTTAGTTCTTTGTATATGTACCTCTTATTTTTATTTAATTAGACTCTAACAAATAATACTTGATTTTTACTTAGAAGCTTAAAATGGAACCAAGAAGGACTTCCCAATTACAAAAGGGCAGCTGAAGTTATTTCTGAGGTCATCGATCTTGGCTGTCTGCAATTTTTGATAGTGCCTTTCTTAAATTCTTTTGAAAAATGAGACAGAGTAATAGTTACTAATAATGAAACCATTAATAATGAGACCAGGTATCAGCAATGTGGTAAGATGTTCTACATTTATTAACTCAATCTTCATAGCAGCCCTGTGAGTTAAATATCATCATCCCCCTTTCACAGATTAGAAAACAGAGTCAGATAACTTGCCCAGTCATACAACTAGGAAGATGCAGATGTGGCATCTGACTACCAAGCTACATGTTCTTTCCAGTATAACCTCTTATAAAGTGTAGCTTTATTAGGTTTGTTAGAATTTTTTTGTTTAGTTTTTAGTTTTAAAATAAATGTTATGAGATATATCCCTGATACTAAAATGAACATCATTTACTAGTTGCTAAAATTCACTTGTTAGAAAATAGAGGCCGGCGCGGTGGCTCACACCTTTAATCTCAGTGCTTTGGGAGGCTGAGGTGGGCAGATCACCTGCAGTCAGGAGTTGGAGACCAGCTTGGCCAACATGGTGAAACCCCATCTCTACTAAAAATACAAAAATTAGCTGGGCATGGTGGCATGTGCCTGTAATCCCAGCTACTTGGGAGGCTGAAGCAGGAGAATCGCTTGAACCCGGGAGGCAGAGGTTGCAGTGAGCCGAAACTGCACCATTGCTCTCCAGCCTGGGCAACAAAAGCAAAACTCTGCCTCAAAATAAATAAATAAATAAATAAATAAATAAACAAATAAAAAGGCCAGGTGTAGTGGCTCACGCTTGTAATCCTAGCACTTTGGGAGACTGAGGTGGATGGGTCACCTGAGATCAGGAGTTCAAGACGAGCCTTGCCAACATGGTGAAACCCCGTCTCTACTAAAATACAAAAATTAGCCATGTATGATGGCGGGTACCTGTAATCCCAGCTACTCAGAGGCTGAGACTGGAGAATTACTTGAACCTGGGAGACGGTGGTTGCAGTGAGCCGAAATCACCCCACTGCATTCCAGCCTGGGCAACTAAGACTCCGTTTCAAAAAAAGAAAATTAGCAATTAGAGCTGAGGTTACATTGAAGATGTTTTACTGCGCTTTAAAAGGCTTGTGCAGCATGTCTTGGAACACAAACTAACAACAAAGTGAAGTATGCATTTTATACATGTTCACTTAAAAGCAGTAGCTCTGGAAGGAATCACTTTTTTGTGTGTGTGGCCCCTAAAATTTAGTAAGAGTGATAAATTACTGGAGGATGGGTGAACTGGTCATGTTGTGATTCATTTTCCTTAAGAGTGGCGATTTGGAAATAAAAAGTGGAGAGAGAAATATTTGTTCTACTTTGGAAATTATAAAGTATATCTTAACCGTACACACTGGTCAGAAGGCCCTTCCAAGATTGTACAGCAGTCTAACTTCTATCTTTATGTGTTTTATGAGAATTAGTCTTGTAGAAAGGATTGAGCTTGTGCCATGCAATTTGCCATTTAACATACTTTGGAACATGCAGATTCTCAGAGAAATGTGAACTTATTAAGTCAGATAAATTCAGTTTGTAGTAGCCTAGCCAATTAAGATGTATAAATAGGCCTGACACAGTGGCTTATGCCTGTAATCCCTGCACATTGGGAGGATAAGGTGGGAGGACTGCTTGAGCCCAGGAGTTTGAGTCCAGTCTGGGCAACACAGGAAGACCCCATTTCTACAAACAATAAAAAATAAATTAACCAGGCATGGTGGCATGTATCAGTAATCCTAACTGCTTGGGAAGCTGAGGCAGAAGAATCGCTTGAGCCCAGGAGGTTGAGGCTGTGGTGAGCCATGTTTGCACCACTGCACTTCAGCCTGAGTGACAGAGCAAGACCCTGTCTTAAAAAAAAAAAAAAATGTTTAAACATTATACTTTAAGAATTCATTTAAAAGTAAGTTTGCATATAGTTGAATTAAGTCTATTTTACTATACAAAATATAAATATTGTGATAGCTATTGTCTGTGAAGGTAGACAATTTAAAAGAAAAATTTCTCCCATACTCCCAGCAACATTATCTCTTTGCCCAAATTTTATTTTAACCAATTGAAGAGGGATATCAGAATGTTTTATATACAGTTTTGGAAATTGGTTATCTAAAACTGGGAAATCTTTTGATGGTCTAATCATTTTTCAGAGAAATGGTATTCATTATAACACAATTTTACCTGAAAAATTAGTGGCTAATTTTTTTTTTTTTTTTGAGACAGAGTCTCACTCTGTTGCCCAGGCTGGAGTACAGTGGCATGGTCTTGGCTCACTCCAATCTTCGCCTCCTGGGTTCAAGTGATTCCCCTGCCTCAGCCTCCTGAGTAACTGGGGCTACAGGCGCTCACCCCCATGCCCAGATAATGTTTTGTATTTCAGTAGAGACAGGGTTTCACCATGTTGGCCAGGATGGTCTCCATCTCCTGACTTCGTGATCCGCCCACCTCAGCCTCCCAAAGTGCTGGGATTACAGGCGTGCGCTACCACGACCAGCCCTAGCGGCTAATTCTTTCTGAGATTTTCTAGGATGTTTGTTTGTAAACATGTCTGGAGGAAATACGAAAAATTGATCTTTGTGAGTGGTAGTGAAATCAATAATTAAAGTGAATTTTATTTTCTGTTGCTGCTCAGTTTGTGATTAACATCAGAAAACTTATATTTCTATTTAATTGCAACTATTTCCTTTATTAAGGCATTTGATACTATAATTGCCCTTATCTCTCACTTTATTTTTTCTTTAATTGTATCAAATTAACGATGTCTTTGGAGATTGTCTGATTGTTACCTTTGTTTTAGGCTTTCAAGATGAATCTGGAAAAACTCAGCAAGCCTGAACTCCTGACACTATTTAGTATTCTTGAAGGAGAGCTTGAAGCAAGGGACCTTGTTATAGAAGCCTTAAAGGTATGTTAAAAAAAAAAAAAAAAAAAAAAAGAGAGGTCATCATACATTTTGAAAGTCATGCATTGGTTGTAATTTATTTAACTAAGGTATTTCTGTAGTTTCCATTGAAGTTGAATGGAGGACAGATACTTGGATAGGTAGCCACCTACATGGTGTGATATTAGGGACACTGGTGAAACCTTTGTGTTTTCAAAATAGTTGGCTTAGTTTCTCGATCCGATGTCTAGACCTTGAACTTCATTCTTTTTGAGACCGAATGTCACTCTGTCACCAGGCTGGGGTACAGTGGTGCTGTCTTGGCTCACTGCAACTTCTGCCTCCTGCGTTCAAGTGCCTGCCCCAGCCTCCCGAGTGGCTGGGACTACAGGCACACACCACCACGCCCAGCTAATTTTTGTATTTTTAGTAGAGACAGGGTTTCACCATGTTGGCTAGGATGGTCTCGATCTCTTGACCTGGTGATCCACCCCCACCCTCGGCCTCCCAAAGTGCTGAGATTACAGGCGTGAGCCACCGCGCCCGGCAGAACTTCATTCTTTTAGTTTAGTGACCCTTAGCTGTTTTTGAATGCTACCCCTTTTAGATTTGATAAGACCAACTTCCTAATAAATGTATATACATCCATATATCAGAATTTGAAATATAGTTATCTGAGAGATCAAGGATCCCGTGAAAACATCCACGGATTCCTTGGACCCCAGATTAAGAATTCTTACTTTTGGTAGTTTTAGCCCATTTCTAATTCTCACCACTAATTACCTATTGTTATTCTCACTTCTTTCCCCCATTTATCGTCTGTCTCAATCGCTTCATAATTAGGATAGGAGTAGGGGTGACAGCTGCCTCTAATGGAACAATCAGAGGATGACCTTGTTTTCTCTTTTATAGTTTTACCAAGATAACGTCTCTGCTTTTCAGCCTTAGAAACTGTACAAACCTGTAGTGGTTTATATCTCTGTTTACTAATCACTGTATCCTCAGTACCCAGCTTAGTGCCAGGCATGTAGATGCTCAGTAAATGTTTGTTGAACAAATGAAATGATTGTACCATTGTGGTGTGTTACTTTAAAAGACTACCATAATACTTCTAAGTGGATGTTGTGAGTTACTAAATTTTAAAGCCTCTTCTTATGTGCTCTGCAGCATACACTGCCTTCTGGTTTTAATGTTAACAGATGCTTAGATGCTTTTTGCACATGTGTTCCTAAAATATATTTTTTTCTGCATGAATCCAATTTTGGTTACTATAGGCAGTTCTGATAAGTTAAAAGAGAAGCCTGAGAAGCAAGAGCTAAAATTAAGGGAGCATTTTGATATAAGATACCATTCAGAATCAGGCACAAGTGTTGTATTTAGTCTGCATATGGTCTGTAGGTGATAAAATTATTCTGAGGCTTAACTCTGTGCAGTTTAGGTGAAATGAATAGCTTCACCAGAAGTGACACATATTTAAACAATCTATTGTTAGATAAAATAGGGGGCAGCTGGGATTAAAATTGTTTCAATCCTTTAAGAAAAGTAACTGCCATAGCATTCTTGAAACTGAATGTCATTTTATCTATGGAGTTTTGGGGATTTTTTTATTGTTATTTGTTTTGGTTCTCCAATATATCATGATTTTACTGCATTATTTGTATAGCTTTTGCTTAACAATAAACACTTGTTGGACTTTATGAACTAATATGGCAACTTACTAATTTTCTTCCTTTTAATATTGGTTCCTAAATGATGCTTAGTGGTTGAAAAGGTTTTAGTCTTTGTTCTAAATAGCTATGATTTGTTTTTCTTTTCTGTTTTGCTTCCAGTAAAAAAAAAAAAAAATCTTTTTATTTTCTCCCTAGCTTCAAAATAGATTTTTGTCTGTACATAAAATCTATTCTTTAACCTTATATCTCTAAACAAAACCATATGGCTTACTGTCACTTCTCTGGCAAGGCTTGAGTTTCTTTCGGGATATGTTGTAAAGCTCCCATAGGCTATAAGTTGACCTTACCTGTAGAGTTAGAATTGTAAAAGAGCTATATTCCTATTCCAAAATTTCTGCAAAGTGCCAGATTGCAGCTGTGCTCTTCTAGAGCCCCCATAATTATGTTCTTTTTCTTCCCAGAAGCCTCCTCACTCACTCTCTGTTGCAGCCAAGACATGTTTGGCATAGAACCAGGGAAAGCCAATAGAAAATAATTTAACAAATTATTCAGTGTCTTGTGTATTTCAAATCTAATTGTTACAGAGGGGACCTATACTATATTTGGTCCTAATTAAATTTTATTTAAAGTGGTTTTCTGATTTAGAAGGAATCATGTCAGAAAAAAAAAAAAAACCTTCTTTATGAACATCTTTCCCTTTTATTACTTTAATTTCATGAATAAGAACACTAAAGGAATACCCTCTACAAAGAAAGAAAATTACATTGCTCGTGAACTGTCTGGGGGAAGCAGAGAGTGGAACCACACAGTTCAGCAGGAAAGCCTCAGTTCATTAATTCCAAGCAAATCTAGTAAATGGCTTCCTACTAGAGTCTGTGATTGCTCCAGAGGAGAATAAAGGAAGGTTAATCAATGATCATTTTTAAAAACCTGAAAAATAGATTTGACTGCTAATAAAATTTAGATTAAATAGTTTATTTCTGAATATTCCACATCAGGTATATTACATCTGCACATCTTAGATCTGATGCAAAGCTGCACTAAATGGCTTCTGTGACTAAATAGAATCCACCTTGCATTTATTGGTATCACTTTATTTTAAAGCATTCTTTAAATCATCTATACAATGATAAATAGTGAAATATTACAGCTTTCATGTGGAATTAACTTAAGGAGTCTTGAATTCCTTTTCACTGATGCCTCAATCATACAGCAGGTATAACTCTTTTAAAACTGAGGATAGAACTTTGTTGTGTTTGGCCAAAGGCTGTTGCAAAATTCCCAAAGCAAGAAGATTTACGGGTAAAAGTGTTGCAGACATGACAAAGTTAGAAGTATATTTAGAGTATGAGATTATGTAATACATCATTCTATAGGTTTAACTTTGTGAGTTTTTTCAGCCACAAAGGGTTAAAATGAAAAAATCTAAATGTTATGTCTGTGTTGATACAAATAATTTACTTTCACTGAAAATATTCTTGAAAAAATAATCATAAGGATCTAATGACAGTGCCAGATACAGAAAACAAAATAAAAGTTACCATGGAAGGTGCTGTGGCTTAAGAACATCATAGCTACGATCATATAGTGGTTAGTACTCTGTGTTGTGCCTGCAGCAACCTCAGTTTGGATCCAAATTGTGGCACCAAAAATTAAAAAAAGATAATATCTCAAGTTCACTGTAAGTCCATAGTCTAACATCTGCTTTTGGTCATGGCCTTGTACTTATTATGGAAGCAGATTATTATAAAGACTGGTCTGAAATGGAAAAAGGTAAAATTGAACTTAGCAATCACCATACATTGTCCTATACTAATAAGCCTATGAAAGGAGTTTGCATTTTTTAAAAAAATCAGATATTAACTTGCTTGATAACAGATCTTTGAAAGTCTTAAATGGACTCAAGTTGAAACATTCTTTGGCACCCATAAGCCTGGACCTAACAATTCTTTGGCCAAAAATAATCCCATTTTAATAGATGGTTTTTAGGAAGAGCTTTTAAGATTGGGATGGGTGGTTTCAATCATTGAGAAAGATCACCTGAACACATGAACATAGGCTATAACTGACAGAAGTCCAATTTCTGTCTAGTTCCCAACTGGGATATAGGGTAAAAACAGAACTTTATTTAGGTTACTGAGTTATAAGGTTTTTATATTTACATTCATGACCTTTATTATAAAACATGTTAATGAATTAATCAGTGACCATTTGTGGCCGTATTTTAATGTGTTTTTTAGAGTTGGAGTGGCTTCTTTTTTTTTTTTTTTGAGATGAAGTCTCGCTCTGTTGCCCAGGCTGGAGTACAATGGCATGATTTCAGTTCACTGCAGTCTCTGCTTCCTGAGTTCAAGCAATTCTCCTATCTCAGCCTCCGAGTAGCTGGGATTACAGGCATGTGCCACCATGCCCAGCTAATGTTTTAATATTTTTGTAGAGATGGGGTTTCACCATGTTGGCCCGGCTGGTCTTGAACTCCTGACTCCTGATCCACCCGCCTCAGCCTCCCAAAGTGCTGGGATTACATGCGTGAGCCACCACACCCAGCCTGGAGTGGCTATTTTTATTCCTATGCTCTCTCTCTTTCTTCTTCTGGAGACAGAGTCTTACTCTGTCATCTAGGCTAGAGTGCAGTGGCTGGAGTGCACAGCTCAGTGCAGCCTCAACCTGCTGGGCTTCAGTAATCCTCCCACCTCAGCCTCCTGAGTAACTGGGACTACAGGGGCATGCCACTATACCTGGCTAAGTTTTGTATTTTTTGTAGAGATAGGGTTTTGCCATGTTACCCAGGCTGGTCTCGAACTCCTGCTCAAGCAATTCTGCTGTCCCAGCCTCCCAAAGTGCTAGGATTACAGGCACGAGCCACCGTGCCAGCCAGTTCCTGCTCTCTCTGAGTAAAGTTTATACATGGATTCCTGGCTTTTCTAAAAAGAAACATAAAGATAATTACTAGGCACTCTTAAAAACTATCAACCAGAACATTCAATTAAGTGTAGCTGTTAGGAACGTGAGCTTTCAAGTGAGATGGACTTAGGGTTTAAGCTCTGCCACTCAATTGTAGTGTGATC
Organism: Chlorocebus sabaeus; assembly: GCF_047675955.1. Lineage (NCBI taxonomy): Eukaryota > Metazoa > Chordata > Mammalia > Primates > Cercopithecidae > Chlorocebus > Chlorocebus sabaeus. The sequence continues at coordinate 24,203,527 of NC_132923.1, read as the reverse complement.
TTAGACAAATTATTTTACCTTGTAAGTTTTATCTGTAAAATGTTATGGTTATTATGAGGACCAGATGAGATAGCAAATGCTAATTGAAGTGCTCAGTGCTCATTTACTGTTAGTTATTATTATTAGAACATAGGTTCAAAGTCCAGCCATCCATTTAGGGACAAAGATACATTCCATAAAGCAAGAAATACTAACAAGGCCAGGCACTGTTGCTTATGCCTATAATCCCAGCACTTTTAGGAGGCCGAGGCAGGAGGCATTATGTTGCCAAGGCTAGACTCAGACTCCTAACCTGAAGTGCTGAGAGTCTGAGTCTAGCCTTGGCAACATAATGAGACCCCCTTTTCTACAAAACAAACAAACAAACAACAACAACAAAAAAAAACAGAGAGAGAGAGAGAGAAGAGGAAGAAAGAAATACTGATAATATGCTGTCCTTCTTAAGGAGAATGACAGTTCTTCTCAATTAAATCTTTGTTGTTATTAGTGGAGCTTGGCCATTATCTTGTTTTTCTTATTGTAATTGACAGTTTTGAGTTGACACATTCCCATCCACACACCGAAAAGCATGTATTTTGAGACAGCAAAGGTTAAGGGCGTACTCTGGGGCATGGAGCAGATGTTATAGTTCCTTCTCTTTATGATGAAAACAGGAAATACAGGGATAATGCAGAAGGCTTTGTAGCAGATCTTTTTTTTCTTTGATTTGTTTATTCTTCCATTGTTTGATTCAGCTTATTTTGTTTTTTTGAAACAGCTTTATTGAAGTATAATTGACATATGATAAACTGTATTATTTGATATGTGCAAATTGATGTTTTGATATGTATTTCCCCATGAAACCATTATCACAATCAAGATAACAAACATATCCAAAATTGCTCCCCAAAATTTTTATGCCCCCTTGTGACCTCTCCTGCCCAACTTTCCCCACTACTCCCTGCCCCTTACCCCAAACCACTGATCTGCTTTCTGTTATTAGAAATTAGTTGACTTTTTCGGAAATTTTATGTAAGTGGAATCATACAGAACATACCCCATTTTTGCCTGGCTTCTTTCACTCAGCATAATTACTTTGAGATTTATTCATGTTGTTGTGTATACTGATAGCTCATTTCTTTGTTACTTAATAGTGTTGGCATTATACGTATATACCACAGTTGGTTTTATCCACTTATCTGTCGATAAATATTTGTATTGTTTCTAATTTGGGACTTTAAAGTTGCTGTGAACATTCATGTCATGTACAAGACTTTGTGTGGATATATGCTTTCATTTCTTTTGAATAAATAGCTAGAAATTGAATGGCTATATCATATGATAGATGTATATTTAATTTTTAAGAATCTGCCCAAGTGTTTTTCAAAGCGATTGTACCATTTTACATTCCACAGATATATCCAGTTGCTGCATATCCTCACCAAAACTTGGTATAGCCAATCTTTTTCATTTTAGCCATGCTTATAGGTGTGTAATATCTCATTATAGTTACAATTTCCATATTGTTGGCTGTTGTTGAGTATCATTTCATGTACTTACTAATTTGTTCTCTGTATTGTGGGGTTTTTTTTTTTATTTTTGTTTGTTTGTTTGTTTGTTTTAGAGATGGGATGTCACTTTGTTGCCCAAGCTGGAGTGCAGTGGTGCAGTTATGACTCACTGCAGCCTCAACCTCCTGGACTCCAGCAATCCTCCAACCTTAGCCTCCCCAGTAGCTGGATCTACAGGCACACACCACCATGCCTGGCTAAGTTTTAAAATTTTTAGTAGAAATGAGGTCTCACTATGTTGCTCAGGCTGGTCTCAAACTCCTCACCCTAAGTGATCTTCCCACCTTGGCTTCCCAAAGTGTTGGGCTTGTAGAGATAGTCACCAGCCCAGCCTGTGTTGTTTTCTTTGGCGCAGTGTCTGTTAAAATCTTTTGCCCATTTTTTTAAAGTTATTTGTTTTCTCGTTATTTAGTTTTGAGAGTTTCTTATATATCTGGATGCAAGTCCTTTATCAAATATATGTCTTGCAAATATTTTCTCCCAGTCTGTGACTTATTTCATTCTCTTAACTCTGTTTTTTTTACAGTTAAGATACTTAACTGTTATAGTCAATAACAATGTATTGTATACTTGAAAAATCACTAAGAGTAGATTTTAAATGTTCTCACTACACAAAAATGATATGTAAGATAATACATATGTTAATTAGCTCCATTTTGCTGTTCCACAGTGTATACATATTTCAAAACATCATGTGATGCACTATAAATATTTACAATTTTTTATCAATTAAAAAATAAATTTTAAATAAATAAAAACCCAGCTATAATCTAGACCAGGAAAAAAAAAGTGCATCTTTTGTAGACAGGAAAAAAGAAAAGATACCTAACTGTGTCTCATTTCATTCTCTTAACTGTATCTTAAGAAAAGATACTTAACCTTGTCTCATTTCATTCTCAACTATATCTTTTGAAGAGCAAAAGTTTTTCATTTCCATGAAGTCCAATTTATCAATTTTTTTTTGTTTTGTTTTTTGAGATGGAGTCTTGCTGTATCGCCAAGGCTGGAGTGCAATGACACGATCTTGGCTCACTGCAACCTTTGGCTCCTGGGTTCAAGTGATTCTCCTGCCTCAGCCTCCCAACTAGCTGGGATTACAGGCACATGCCATCATACCCGGCTAATTTTTTGTGTCTAGTAGAGACAGGGTTTCACCATGTTGGTCAGGCTGGTCTTGGACTCCTGACCTCAGGTCATCCACCCACCTCAGCCTCCCAAAGTGCTGGGATTATAGGCGTGAGCCCCTTCGCCCGGCCTATCAATTTTTCTTTTATGGATTTTGTTTTTAATGTTATATCTAGGAAATCTTTGCCTGTTTTTCTCCTGTTTTCTCCTGTTTTTTTGTTGTTTTTCTTATAAGTCTCATAGTTTTAAGTTTTACACTTAGGTCTATGATATATCTTCAGTTAATGTTATGTAGTACAACGCGTGGACCCTTTTTTTGTTTTTTGTTTTTTGTTTTTTTGCCTATAGCTCTCCAGTTATTCTAGCACCAATTGCTGAGATTATCCTTCCTCTTTAGAATGGTCTTTGCATCTTCGTCAGTCAGTTATCCCTATATTCATGTGTTTATTTCTAGACCCTCTGTTCTGTTCTTTTGATCTATTTGTCTACCTTGATGCCAATATCACACTGTTTTGATTATCATGGCCTTTGGTAACTTAAAATCAGTTAGTGTTAGTCCTCCAACTTGTATTCTTTTTGAAACTTGTTTTTCTTATTTATGGTCCTTTGCATTTCCATATGAATAGAATCAGCTCGCCAATTTCTCTAAAAATCTTGTTGGGATTTTGATTGGGATTGTATTTAATCTAGAGATCAATTTGGGGAGAATTCATATCTTAACAACATTGTGTTTTTCGATCCATGAATATGCTATATCTCATCATTTATTTAGGTTGTCTTTAATTTCTCTCAGCAGTGCTTTGTAGCTTTTAGTGTATAACTTTTTCACATTTTTTTGTCGGATTTACCCCTAAGTGTTTCATGCTTTTGATGATACTGTAAATGGTATTGGGTTTTGTTGTTGTTGTTTTGGTTTGGTTTGTTTTCTTGAGACAGGGTCTCATTCTGTCACCCAGGCTGAGTGTAGTGGCATGATCATGGCTCACTGCAGTCCCCAGGCTCAAGTGATCCTCCTGCCTTAGCTTCCCAAGTAGCTGGGACTACAGACACACACCACCATGCCCAGGTGAATTTTTTTTTTTTTTTAGAGAGATAGGATCCCACTATGTTGCCCAAGTTGGTCTTGAACTCCTGGACCCAAGTGATCTTCCCATCTCAGCCTCCCAAAGTCCTGGGATTACAAGCATGAGCCACTGCACCCAGCCAGTATTGTTTGTTAAATGTTAATTTCTGATTGTTTATTGCTGTTTTACAGAAATAAAATTGGCCAGGTGGGGTGGCTTACACCTGTAATCCCAGCACTTTGGGAGGCTGAGGCAGGCAGATCACCTGAGGTCAGGAGTTCAAGACTAGCCTGGTTAACATGATGAAACCCCATCTCTACTAAAAGTACAAAAACTAGCCAGGCGAGGTGGCACATGCCTGTAGTCCCAGCCACTCAGGAGGCTGAGATAGGAGAATCATTTGAACCTGGGAGGCAAAGCTTGCAGTGAGCTGAGATCATGCCACCACACTCCAGCCTGGGTGGGAGAGCAAGACTCTGTCCCCTCCAAAAAAGAAACAAAATTGATTTTTGTATACATTGATTTTATATCCTGCAACCATGCCAATAAACTCACTTATTAATTCTAGTAGCTTTTAAAATAAATTCCATGGGGGCCTGCCACAGTGGCTCATGCCTATAATCCCAGTATTTTGGGGCCTAGGTAAGTGGATCATTCGAGTCCAGGAGTTCAAGACCAGAATGGGCAACATGGTGAAACCCCTTGTCAAAAAAAAAAAAAAAAATCAGCTAGGGGTGGTAGCCTGCATCTGTAGCCCCAGCTACTAGGGAGGCTGAGGTAGGAGACTTGATTGAATCAGTGAGATTGAGACTGCAATGAGTTATATATAATTGCACCACTGCACTCCAGCTTGGGAGATAGCATAAGACCCTGGCTCAATCAATAATCAGTCAGTCATTTTCATTGGATTTTCTACAGACAATTATGTCTGCAAATAAGGACAGTTTTACTTATTTCTTTCTAATCTGGATGCCGTGTGTGTGTGTGTGTGTGTGTGTGTCTGTCTGTCTGTCTGTCTGTCTCTCTGTCTTACTACATTGACTAGAACCTCAAGTACAATGTCAAGTAGAAATGATGGGGATATCTGTGTCTTCTTCCCAGAAAGCATTCAGTCTGTCAAGTTGTTAGCTGTAGGTTTTTTGCAAATGCTCTTTATCAGATTGAGGAAATTTCTATTTTTAATTTGCAGGGAATTTTTATCAGGAATGGATACTGGATTTTGTCCTGCTTTTTCTGTACCTATTAAAAGCATAAAAAATTTTATGTCCTTGTTGTGTGTCTGAAGTATTGTGTGAAAGAGAGCTTCATCCCCTTTTTTATTGACCTTCTCTGAGATCAAGTAGAGTGATGTGGGGTAGCTTTTTCAGATTTATTCTGCTGCTTTTTAGAAACTAAATTCTGTGGCCGGGCGCGGTGGCTCAAGCCTGTAATCCCAGCACTTTGGGAGGCCGAGACGGGCGGATCACGAGGTCAGGAGATCAAGACCATCCTGGCTAACCCGGTGAAACCCCGTCTCTACTAAAAAATACAAAAAATCTAGCCGGGCGAGGTGGCGGGCGCCTGTAGTCCCAGCTACTCGGGAGGCTGAGGCAGGAGAATGGCGTGAACCCGGGAGGCGGAGCTTGCAGTGAGCTGAGATCCGGCCACTGCACTCCAGCCTGGGCGACAGAGCGAAACTCCACCTCAAAAAAAAAAAAAAAAAGAAACTAAATTCTGTAATTTAATTTTTTTTTTTTTTTTGAGACGGAGTCTCCCTCTGTCGCCCAGGCTGGAGTGCAGTGGCCGGATCTCAGCTCACTGCAAGCTCCGCCTCCCGGGTTCACGCCATTCTCCTGCCTCAGCCTCCCGAGTAGCTGGGACTACAGGCGCCCGCCACCTCGCCCGGCTAGTTTTTTGTATTTTTTAGTAGAGACGGGGTTTCACCGTGTTAGCCAGGATGGTCTCGATCTCTTGACCTCATGATCCGCCCGTCTCGGCCTCCCAAAGTGCTGGGATTACATGTAATTTAATTTTTAAAATGTTGCTGTGCTGGGCACACTGGCTCACACCTGTAATCTCAGAACTTTAGGAGGTCAAGGCAGGAGGATCACTTGAAGCCAGGACTTGAAGACTAGCCTGGGCAATATAGCAAGACCCCATCTCAAAAGAAAAAAGAAAAGAAAGTAAAATTTTGCTGAGTAGAGTCCAGTAATTAAATCATTTTCCCTATCACAAAACTTTTTTGTTTTGTTTTGTTTTTGAGACAGAGTCTTGCCCTTCACTAAGGTTGGAGTGCAGTGGCATGATCTTGGCTCACTGCCGCCTCTGCCTCCTGGATTCAAACAATTCTCCTGCCTCAGCCTCCTGAGTAACTGGGATTACAGTTGCCCACCACCACATCCAGCTAATTTTGTATTTTTAGGAGAGACGAGATTTCACCATATTGGCCAGACTAGTCTCAATCTCCTGACCTCAAGTGATCTGCCCACCTCAACCTCCCAGCGTTCTGGGATTACAAGAGTGAGCCACCACACCTGGCCTCCCAATGGCAAAACTTAATAATTTAAAAATCATAAACATTTCAACAGAAGAAACAAAGAATAACTCTACTGCTTTTGTGAACTCCTCTCCTTTAAAGCAACTTTCCTTTGTCTTTTATTAGTTTTAATATTTTATTGGCTGCTTATGATCATTTTTCCAAAGACAAAAATACAAAGTGTGAATTTTTATACCTGATAGAATATTATTACCCCTTTCCCAAGAATAACAGAAATAATCTATTTGAAACAATCTTAAAGGCTCCTTTTATGGTAAACCATTTAAATTGACTTTTAGTGGATCAGTCAGGAAATAGACATCAAAATGTACCATTCCTTTAGTATTTTTCCGAAGGCATTTTTTGTCATCGTTAATCTGGGAGGACAAGAACATGCATTTTAAAGGGCATTGTGTTTATAGGTGACATCACCTATATCTGAATGCTGCTCCAAAGTCAGTTGTTGCAGAATAAGTAAACAGTATTGCTTCTCTGTTTTACTTTTGGGTAAAAAAATTCAGGGTTGGTTTCTTTTACTGAATTTACTAATCTTAAGACACCTATTGAGGAGAGTTGCTGTAGTCGACATGATTTTACTTAAAAATCCATTTACGAAACAACATTTTGTATGTTACTTCCAATTACCCCTCAAACAACCCATGATAACATAGTTATATTGATCTGGCAGTTAAGTCTTCAGAAAAAGTAAATCCTGCTGGGTGCAGTGGCTCACGCCTGTAATCCCAGCAGTTTGGGAGGCCGAGGCAGGCGGATCACGAGGTCAGGAGATCGAGACCATCCTGGCTGACATGGTGAAACCCCATCTCTACTAAAACTACAAAAAAATTAGCCGGACATGGTGGCACACGCCTGTAGTCCCAGCTAGTTGGGAGGCTGAGGCAGGAGAATCACTTGAACCCAGGAGGCGGAAGTTGCAGTGAGCCAAGATCGCGCCACTGCACCCCAGCCTGGGCAACACAGCAAGACTCTGTCTCAAAAAAAAAAAAAAAAAAGTAACTCCTTTATTAATAGGTACATGAATTGGGTGGTATATCCACATGATAGAACATTATGAAACCATTTTATAATAAGATGCATATGAAGAACTTTTAATGACATAGTAGTGTTCCTAGGACAAAATTAAATATATCCTTTAATCTCAATTGTAAGTATTTTATATATATATAATATATATATACACAAACACACATATATACACACGTAAAAGACTCAAGCAAATACATTGAAATTTGTAGTTTGAGTGTTAATAGTGGTTGGCCCTAGGTAGTAGAATCGTATGCATATTTTAATTTTTTCTTCAGAGCTTCTGCTTTATATCTTAATTACTTTTATTTCAGAAATGTTGATTTTTCTAAGTAACAATAATCTTGTACAACACATTTTTTTTCTCAACTCTCAGTTTATTAACATTCTTGCCCAGAGAAGATACTTTAGCCTTCTATTATTCACTTTGTAGGAAAATAAGTTAGAGCTAATCAGACCTACCGTTAAATTCTTCTTTTTTTGTTGTTCCTGATACTAAGTTAATGTTATTTCTTTCCAACCCACCTGAAATAACTCACCTGTCTCTGCCTTAAAAACCAACCTAAATTTCCAAACTATCCAGTAAAAAGATTGCAGAGTTTGGGGGAAGAAAAAAGAAGACTGGAATAAAGATACCTTTTATCGTACCACAGTCTAAAGAGTTGTGTTTTAAACATTTTTGAAATACATTTCACATTTCACCATAATCCAGGACACATATGCACACCCATATACTTATATTAACTAAAACCAAAATTTCACTAGAATTTACTTTGTGTTTTACTATACTATAATATTTGCACTATACCATACTGTACTGTAATATTTTCTGTTATACTTCTTTTTTCTTTAAATGCTGATTGTGACCCCACTAGACTAGTTTTATGATCCACTAATGAGCTGTGATCCAAAGTTTGAAAAACATTAGTCTAAAGCACTTCTTGTAATGTCTTAATTTGTTTTATAGTGGCAAAACTGTACTTTGTTTCATCTTGCCAGGTCCTGAGACTGGAAATAAGATTTATTTAGGTATGTTTCTTATAAAATTCTAAAAGAATTTTGCTGAGCTATGGAATCATAAGCTATTCCCAAAGTTAATTCCTTTAACAAGAACTAGCATTGTATATAGTCCTCTATAGTTTTCAGAGTGTTTCTATGTGTGATATGTTGCTGAAATCTCTATACCCATGTGAAGTTGATATTCTAGATGCAGATCCTGGAGCTCATCTCTTGTAATTTAACATATTATTTTCAGATTAACTGTGCTCAGCTAAATGAACTATAGGATCTGACCATAAGAGATAAAATATGTTTCATTACAAACTGTACCTGTAAAGGTGAGGAGCAACTGGCACTCACCTATATTGTTGTCCTCAACTGGTTGAGGAGAGTTTGGAAATATCTATCAAATTTAAAAATGCAGAGCCAGGCATGGTGGTACTCGCCTATAGTCCCAGCTACTTGGGAGGCTGAGGTGGGAGGATCATTTGAGGCCAGAAGTTCCAAGCTATAGTGTAAAATGATTTTGCCTGTGAATAGCTGTTGTACTTCAGCCTGGGCAACATAGCAAGACCCTACCTCTTTCTTAAAAAAATGCATGTATCTAGAAGAAATTTCATTTCTAGGAATTTCTGCTACAGATGTTCTTAAGCCTTTACAGTACAGATGTTCTTAGACCTGATCTTTACACAATAAAGTGTATGTGTAAAGATACTCATTGCAGCATAATTCATAGAAACAAAATGCCAGAAACAATTTAGTGTCTCTTATTAGGGTTCTGGTCAGTAAATTATGGTATGATTGTAGAATAAAATACTGTGAAACTATTAAAATAGAAGATCTTTATATATAATAAAGTCACAGAGCTGTGTACTAAATTCTTAAAAAAAGACAGTATTAAGTTGGCACTGGTGAAGCCAGAAATACATCTCACAAAGCCTCTTCCTTCCTTCCTTTTAGCTTGGTTCTCTTGAGAATGGTAGGAACTCCTCTAATGATCTGTTCTAGGAAGAGCATGAAATTAGTAAGAGGGAAGTGCCAGATTCAGCGGTAGAGTACCCTAACAGAAAAGAGCCAAAAGGTACAGGACAGGCTAGTCATATGTGTTGGTTGTTCATAAATTGGCTATTTATTTAAAAAAAGGACTGCATTCTTAAGCGAGTAAATGTCTTTGCTCCATTCAGAAAAACATTCAGAAAACCATGTATAACAGCTAGCTCTTTTCTTTCTCTCTCTCTTTCTTTCTTTCTTTCTTTCTTTCTTTCTTTCTTTCTTTCTTTCTTTCTTTCTTTCTTTCTTTCTTTCTTTTTCTTTCTCTCTCTCTCTCTCTTTTCTCTTCTCTTCTCTTCTCTTTTCTTTTCTTTTCTTTCTTTTTTGAGGGTCTCACTCTGTCACCCATGCTGGAGTGGAGTGGCGTGATCTCAGCTCACTACAACCTCCGCCTCCTGGGCTCAAGTGATCCTCCCACCTCAGCCTCTTAAGTAGCTGGGACTATAGGCATGCACCACCACACCCACCTGGCTAATTTGTTGTTGTTGTTGTTGTTGTTGTACTTTTTTGTAGAGATGGGGTTTCTCCATTTTGCCCAGGCTGATCTCGAACTCCTGACCTCAAGTGATCCACCCACCTCGGCCTTCCAGAGTGCTGGGATTACAGGCATGAGCCACCACACCAGGCCATAGCTAGCTCTTTTTTTTTTTTTCTTTTTTTGAGACAGTGTCACTCTGTTGCCCAGGCTGGAGTGCAGTGGCATGATCTCGGCTCACTGCAACCCCTGCTTCCCAGGTTCAAGCGGTTCTCCTGCCTCACCATTCCAAATAGCAGGGACTACAGGTGCACACCACCACGTCCAACTAATTTTTTTGTATTTTTAGTAGAGACTGAAATACATGTTAGTAGAGACTAGAATACATGTTTGTAGAGACTAAAATACATGTTTCACCATGTTGGCCAGGATGGTCTCCATCTCTTGACCTTGTGATCTGCCTGCCTCTGCCTCCCAAAGTGCTGGGATTACAGGCATGAGCCAGTGTGCCTGGCCAGCTAGCTCTTAAAAATTATTGTCTGGCATCAGCTGTTCACTGTATAACTTTTTATCATTGTCATCATTCATATTACAAATTGTGGCATTTAGGGGTTCAAGAATGAAGATGCCAGAAGAATAAGCAAATTTCTCGTTTGACTGATGTCTTCCTGTGGGTTCTGTGTTTCGTTTTGTTGTTGTTGTTGCTGTTTTAATGTTTTTGAAGAAAGGGGAAATTCAGTTCATAAAACAGTACCTATTTAGAGAACATATAGTTTTCCAGCAGTTATGGAGGAGCTCAGGAAAGATTACAGCAGTGAGGAATTTCATTGCATTTATTCAGCCTGTAACTAAAACAAATAAAAAAGGGAAATAGCTTATTTCTATTTTGACTTCCTCTTATTGTATCTTCCTTGCATGTGTTAGCCTTGTGATTTGAGATTAATCAGGGGTTATTTCTAGTTGTCCCCATAAAGAGAAGAGAAGCAAAGGAAGACAAAGAGGTTGCTTCTAAAACTAAAACCCATGGTGTATCATTTAGTATTCCAGTTAGCCAGTTGTAAGAATAATTTGGAAGATAGGAGAAAACCATCTTGTATGTTTGCTGAAAATCTTTATGGAAAGGAGGCATTTATAGAATGAACTGGGAGTTTTATTATGTAAAATTGTTTTGTTAGAAAAGCATAGTAATATAACTATTCTACAAAACAGTCCTCTCACATATGCACAAGTTTGCTTATTGCAGCATTGTTTCATACAGTATTGGAAACTGTAAACAACATAAATGTTCATCACTAAGTTCCATCAATGGCTGCATAAACTGGTGCATCCTTAGTATGGAATATTATATAATTTTTTTAATGAGAAAAAAAGCTATGTACTGACTTAAAAAGATCTCTTTCAGACAGTGAAAACAAATTGCAGAACGGTTTTACACAATAATATCTATGTATTTAGGTTTTATTTTTTTTTTTTTTTTTTTTTTTTTTTTATGTTGAAAAGATATATATATATATTTAGAATTAGGCAGCTGGACTCAGTTTAGATGATCCCAATTTTGTTGGCAACATCCAAAGCGTCGTAATCAGGAGCCAGTCGAACATACGCCTTTTTCTCTCCATCAGGCCGAATCAGGGTGTTGCCCTTGGCCACATCAATGTCATAGAGCTTCTTCACAGCCTGTTTAATCTGGTGCTTGTTGGCTTTAACATCCACAATGAACACAAGTGTGTTGTTGTCTTCTATCTTCTTCATGGCAGACTCAGTGGTCAGCGGAAACTTGATGATAGCATAGTGGTCAAGCTTGTTTCTCCTGGGGGCGCTCTTCCGAGGATATTTGGGCTGCCTCCGGAGTCGCAGTGTCTTGGGCCGCCGGAAGGTGGGTGACGTGCGGATCTTCTTTTTTTTGTGGCTGTGGACACCTTTCAACACTGCCTTCTTGGCCTTTAAAGCCTTCGCTTTGGCTTCGGCTTTAGGAGGGGCAGGAGCTTCCTTCTTCGCTTTCGGCGCCATCTTGTGAAAAGGGTCCGTATTTAGGTTTTATACACACAGACACCACACACATGTGAATGTATGTATATTCTTGGAAATGGCGGCTGGGCACAGAGGATCACTTGAAGCCAGAAGTTTGAGACCAGCCTGGGAAACAAAGCAAGACCCTGTCTCTACAAATAATTAAATTAAAAAACCTAAATTAGAAAAAGAAATGGTCTGGGAGGATACCTAACATACTAAGAACTTTTAGGGAGGAACGTGAAAGGGGGTTATGGTCAGGAACAGCTTCAGCTTTATCTATATAGTTTAAAATTTTTTTTTTTTTTTTTTTTTTTTTTTTTTTGAGACAGAGTCTCGCTCTGTCACCCAGGCTGGAGTGCAGTGGTACGCAGTGGTACGATCTCAGCTCACTGCAAGCTCCGCCTCCTGGGTTCACGCCATTCTCCTGCCTCAGCCTCCCGAGTAGCTGGGACTACAGGTGCCCGCCACCTCGCCTGGCTAATGTTTTGTATTTTTAGTAGAGACAGGGTTTCACCGTGTTAGCCAGGATGGTCTCGATCTCCTGACCTCGTGATCCGCCCGCCTTGGCCTCCCAAAGTGCTGGGATTACAGGTGTGAGCCACCACACCTGGCCTATAGTTTGAATTTTTATGAGAAAATATTTACTGATGATGGAATTAAAATAAAAATTTTTAAGAAATACAGTATGCACAGTGGGATGTCAAGGAGACTGGATTCATTGGTAGAAATGAGTATATGATTGTATTATTTTTAAGTCTCTGTTCTTACTGATTGGAAATGTCTAGAGATTTTTTTCATCCATTTAATAACACATTCTTCTTTTCTTACACCAGCCTATTCTAAGAGTAATGCCACCTGTCCTCTTGATCTTATCTTTACCCTGTTTCTTCATGACCTTACTCCATCAGTTACACCTTGCCTTCTCGCTTAGTGACCCAGTTTCTTCTTTTAATACTACTACTTATCTTTGGCTAAAGCCTGTCTGAAACTTTCCATTCTATATTTAAAAAAAAAGAAGAAGAAACCTTCTCAATCTTGCCGTCCTTCTGAGTTATCACCCTATTTCTCTTTCTCCCTTTACACTGAAATATTTAAATGTAATTTGTACTCCTGCTTCTAGTTTCTCATTCCTCGTTTTTCATTTGCCTTTTGTTTCTACTACTCTAATGAATTTTACATTTTGAAGTTAAAAGTAACCTCTGATGGCCTCTTTTAATTCGATTACAGTTACCTAACTCAGCATTCAATGGCATTGACCATTCTGCTTGTTAAACTTCTTTCTTTGGCTTCTGTGATATTCTTGTCTTGGTCCTTCTCAGACTCCTTTGTGTTTTTTTCTTCCATATTCCTCTTAAATTTGATATCTTCTGTGACTAGATAAAATGTCCTTTCCTGTAGTTCCCATTGCATACTGTTCAAAATCTACTATAGCACTTTTCATAACTATATTGAAATAGCATTGTCTCTTGCCCTATAGACTTTTAAGATCCTAAAGGGTAGAAGCCAAAGTGTTACCATTTTTGTGTGGTTGTGTGTGTGTTTGTTTTGTTTTAAAATTCCCCATGGCTGGGCGCAGTGGCTCACACCTGTAATCCCAGCACTTGGGGAGGCCAAGGCGGGTGGATCACTTGAGGTCAGGAGTTCGAAACCAGCCTGGCCAAAATGGCAAAACCCTGTCTCTACTAAAATACAAAAATTAGCCAGGCACAGTGGTGCATGCCTGTAATCCCACTACTCAGGAGGCTGAGGCGGGAGAATGGCTTAAACCTGGGAGGCAGAGGTTGCAGTGAGGCAAGATTTGTGCCCCTGCACTGCAGCCCGGGCAACAGAGTAAGACTCCATCTCAAAAAAGAAAAACATAATAATAATAAAATTCCCTGTATCCTCAGTTTCTACTCCCATGCCCTTCTTGGTCTCCATAAGCAACTATTCTTATACATTTTTTATTTGTATATATTCTTGTGAAATGTATTGCCTTGTGTGTATCAATTTGCATAAATGGTATTTTGTTATCTAGCTCATTCTGTTTCTTACTTTTTATAATTACTGTGCCTTTGCAATCCATCATGTTGCCATGTCTTCACATGATCTATTGCTTCTATCTGCTGTGTCATACTCCATAGTATACACTTATTTTACTGAGTCTCCTATGTGGCTTTTTTTTTTTTTTTTTTTTTAAAGAGACGGGGTCTTGCCATGTTGCCCAGGCTAGTCCTGAACTCCTGGGCTCAGGCAATCCTTCCATCTTGGCCTCCCAAAATGCTGGTGTTGCAGGCATGAGCCACCATACCTGGCCTCCTGTGTGACTTCAGGTCTACACCTAGCATAGCACAGTGGTATGTAGAATATGTTAGCTGAATAAATAATACATAAACAGATGTTTCCTGATACTTTGTTCTTAGCCCTGTCACATCGTAACCTATTTACTCTTTTCCTCAGTGGATGATTTCATCTGTTTTATTGGTTTCTATGGGTTGTTAACACCCAGATTTGTTATTTTCTTATACCTAGACCTATATATCCAAGTGCCTTTTTGACATATGTACCTAAATATCCCATATCACAGTCTCTGCATCCTTCCCTAAAAGCCTATGTGTTCTGCCTTTGTTCTCTGTTTTGGTTAAGGGTATCACCAACCATCCACTCACCCAACCTAAATACTTCAAAGTATCTGTGTGTCTTCCCTCTTCATGTCTAACGAGGTGCCAAAACCTATAGGCTCTTCCTCCAGAATACCCCTTAAATGTGGTATCTCTTTCCCTCTTATATTTTGACTTTAGATCCAAATGGTGTCTGGATCTAGCCTCCTATCTGACACTCTGCTACTCATCTTATATCCTAGATTTGTAGCCTAACCATCGTTAGTATCAAGTTGATCTTGTCATTTTTCTCTTTGAAAACTTCTTGTGACTCCTTGCTGCCTAGAAAATTAGGCTTTAAAGACATTAATTCAAGACATTTACAGACTGGCTGGAACCTAGTCTCATTTCCTGCCAGTCTACTAGCTATAAATCTGACCTCTGTAGCCAAATTATGCATTTTCATTCTTCTATAACCTTGCTTGAACTGTTCCCTTGCTTGGAATACTATTTTCCTTTCCTTCTTCTTCACACCTAGAACCCTTCATATAAAAAGTGTATCCAGCTGGGTGTGGTGGCTCACGCTGGTAATCCCAGCACTTTGGGAGGCCAAGGCAGGTGGATCATCTGAGGTCAGGAGTTCAAGACTAGCCTGGCCAACATGGTGAAACCCCATCTCTACTAAAAATATAAAAATTAGCCGCGCGTGGTGGCACACACCTGTAACCCTAGCTACTCGGGAGGGTGAGGCACGAGAATCACTTGAACCCGGGAGGCAGAGGTTGCAGTGAACCGAGATGCATGCCATTGCACTCCAGCCTGGGCAACAGAGCAAGACTCTGTCTCAAAAACAAAAAGTGTACCCAATAAATGTTCATAAAATTGAATCATACATAACATGGTTTCTCTTTTTCTGTTGTCTACACTGAATTAGTGATAATAGGAGAATTTACGTATTTGTGCTGATAAGCATCACAGATTATAGGGATTTGTCTAGTTTCTTTATGTTTACTTTTTTTATTATTTTTTTATTTTTTCACTAAATGTAAGCCCCTCGGTGCGGGGGGGGGGGGGGGCAGCAGGTCCTTAATCTTATTTGCCACTATATCCCAGGTATCTTGACCCAAGTAAGTACTTCATAAGTATTTGTCATACAAGAGAATGAGTTCAGACCCTGTAAGTCTACTTTGAATATATTCAAGGCTCAAAATAGATTGCTAATTATTAATTCATATTTCTCAGAAAAGAAGCTTAACTTTAGTAATACAGTTTTATAACTTTTACTGTTGTTGATAATTTCCATTTAGTGACATTATGTACATCTTACCCTGTACTAAGAAGGAACAATTTGTTCTTCAGACAGGAAATCATTGCGTTGTGTTTGTTTCTTTATTGGTAGTGAAGGATACCACATAATTGGAATATGTGCTTTTGCTCACTATTTTGTATTCATCTAAAGAAAAAATCGTTTGGAAATTATTTCCTATTATTTGTTAATTTTCTACTGACATTTAATCTTAGTATCCTTTCCTATCAGACTGCGACGTGATCATCTGCATTCCCTGACAGGTTATTTTATCAGATAAAATAGTTCAGTATGAAAAAAAAGAGTACGGTGTTGCTTGTCTTTCTTCATCTGAATACATACAAAAATATTATTTCCCAGACTTTTTAGCTAAGGACCTTTATGGTCATCTGTCTAAATTACACGGGTTCTCTATCTTTCGGAATGTATCGACTGATCCTCCATTTCGCCTGTGATTTTTTTTTTTTTTTTTGAGATTTGCTTTTTTATTTATTTTTTGTCCCGTTTTACTGTTGTTGTTTGTTTGTTTCTTTGGCTTTCACAAAATCTTTATCATCCCCCTTTGTCTGTTTGCTTTCCAAATTGATAACTTCGAGTTCTTTAACCTTTAAAATGTCTTTTTCAGGCTCTTGTCCATCCTTTTCTGTGAATATCTGTCATAGGACAAATGACTGACATCTTCACAACAGACCTAGAAATTATTAAAGGAAGAAGGTGCCAAAACAGAGTCTAAGAGGCCTAGAATAGAGCCAATTTTCCTATTCTTATAGGATTAAAATGGAAAAGGGGGTCTTGGTTATTCTATTCTTATCTGGTGACATTTGAAGTTTCTATATGGTATTGCTACCCTTCAGAATGAAAAGAAGAGCTCATGCCACCAAAGGTCACTCCTGTTCTTATCCATCCGTATCCCAGTCCTCTTTAGCACACTTCTTTTTTTTCTTAGAGATAGATCTCACTATGTTGCCCAGGCTGGTCTCACATGTCTGGCCTCAAGTGATCTTCCTCCTTCAACCTGCCAAGTAGCTGGAATTACAGGCGTGAGCCACTGTGCCTGGCTCCCTTTAGTATACTTTTTTTTTTAACTTTTATTTTAAGTTCAGGGGTACATATGCAGGTTTATTATATAGGTAAACTAATGTCATGGGGGGTTGTTGTACAGATTATTTTATCACCCCTAGTACCCAGTAGTTATTTTTTCTGGTCTTCTCCCTCATCCCACCCTCCACTGTCAAATGGGCCCCAGTGTCTGTTGTTCCTCTCTTTATGTCCATGTGTTCTCATCATTTAGCTCCCGCTTATAAGTGAAAACATGTGGTATTTGGTTCCTGCGTTTGGTAAGGATGATGGCTTCTAGCTCCATCCATGTTTCTGCAAAGGACATGATCTCATTCTTTTTTATGGCTGTGTGGTATTCCGTGGTGTATATGTACCACATTTTCTTTATTCATTCTACCACTATAGGCACTTAGGTTGATTCTGTGTCTTTGCTATTGTGAATAGTCTGCAGTGAACATTCATGTGCATGTCTTTGTGGTAGAATGACTTATATTCCTTTGGGTGTATATTGAGTAATGGGAGTGCTGGTAGTTCTGTTTTTAGGTCTTTGAGGAATTGCCATACTACTTTCCACAATGGTTGAACCAGTTTACACTCCCACTAATAGTATATAAGTGTTCCCTTTGTCAGCAACCTCACCATTTGTTATTTTTTGACTTTTTAATAATAGCCATTCTGACTGGTATAAGATGGTATCTCATTGTGGTTTTGATTTGCATTTCTCTAATGATCAGTGATATTGAGCATTTTAAAACATGCTTGTTGGCCACATGTATGTTTTCTTTTGAAAAGTGTCTATTCATGTCCTTTGCCCACTTTTTAATAGAATTGCTTGGTTTTTTTTCTTGTAAAGTTGTTTGAGTTCCTTCAGGTTTTTTTTGTTTGTTTGTTTTTGTTTTGAGACGGAGTCTCACTCTGTTGCCCAGGCTGGAGTGCAGTGGCGTGATCTTGGCTCACTGCAACCTCCGCCTCCTGGGTTCAAGCGATCCTCCTGCCCCAGCCTCCCAAGTAGCTGGGACTACAGGCATGCGCCACCACACACAGCTAATTTTTTGTATTTTTAGTAGAGACAAGGTTTCACCGTGTTAGCCAGGATGGTCTCGATCTCCTGAGCTCGTGATCCACCCGCCTCAGCCTCCCAAAGTGCTGGAATTACAGGCATGAGCCACCGCACCTGGCCAAGTTCCTTCCTTATAGATGCTGGATATTAGACGTTTGTCAGATGCATAGTTTTCAAACATTTTCTCCCATTCTGTAGGTTGTCTGTTTACTCTGTTGATAGTTTCTTTTGCTGTGCTGAAGCACTTAAGTAATTAGATCCCATTTATCAATTTTTGCTTCTGTTGCAATTGCATTTGTTGTCTTTGTCGTGAAATCTTTGCCATTTCCCATGTCCAGAATGGTATTGTCTAGGTTGTCTTCCAGGGTTTTTGTAGTTTTGGGTTTACATTTAAGTCTGTAATCCATCTTGAGTTAATTTTTGTATATGGTGTAAGGAAAGGGTCCAGTTTTAATTTTCTGCATATGGTTAGCCAGTTATCCCAGCAACACTTATTGAATAAGGAGTCCTTTCCCCCATTGTTTTTGTCAGCTTTGTTGAAGAGCAGTTGGTTGTAGGTGTGTTGCCTTATTTCTGGGCTCTCTATTCTGTTCCGTTGGTCTATGTGTTTGTTTTTGTACCAGTACCATGCTGTTTTGATTACTGTAGCCCTGTAGTATAGTTCAGAGTTGGGTAGCATGATACCTCCAGCGTTGTTCTTTTGCTTAGGATTGCTTTGGCTGTTCAGGCTCTTTTTTGGTTCTGTATGAATTTTTAAATAGTTGATTCTAGTTCTGTGAAGAATGTCATTGGTGGTTTGATGGGAATACATTGAACCTATAAATTGCTTTGGTCATTATGGCCATTTTAATTATATTGATTCTACAGTTCATGAGCATGGAGTGTTTTTCCATTTATTTGTGTCATCTCTGATTTTTTTGAGCATTGTTTTTTAATTCTCATTGTGGAGCTCTTTCACCTCCCTGGTTAGTTGTTTTCCTAGCTATTTTATTCTGAGTGTGGCAACTGTGAATGGGATTACGTTCCTGATTTGACTCTCAGTCTGGCTGTTGTTGGTGTGTAGGAATGCTGGTTATTTTTGTATGTTGATTTTGTATCCTAGACTTTGCTAAAGTTGTTTATCAGATGAAGGAGTTTTTGGACTGAGACTATGGGATTTTCTGTAGTCTATATTTCTGTGTCTATTCTAGATATAGAATCATGTCATCTGCAAACAGGAATAGTTTGACTTCCTCTCTTCTTATTTGGATGCCCTTTATTTATTTATCATGCCTGATTGCCCTGGCCAGGACTTCCAATAGGAGTGGTGAGAGAGGGCATCCTTGTCTTTTGCCAGCTTTCAAGGGGAATGCTTCCAACTTTTGCATATTCAGTATGATGTTGGTTGTGGGTTTGTTGTATACTTCTGTTATGAACAGAAGATAAAGGCAGTCTTAGGTTGGGATTACTTGGACTTAATAGTTGCAGTGGTCAACTTTAGCATGCATGATTTCACCATATATTTGTGCCTTATTGCAGTGATGACCATTGCCAGGTTATATTCAAAATTATCACTAAACACCCTGCAATGCAACGATAGCCCACTTCTTACTTTTTAGTCTTGACCTTTTTATTCTTTCCCCATTTTGTTCTCTAAAGAAGAATGATCCTTCCTTAATTTGAGTCCCAATCTATCTATTTGACTGCTGGTTGAAACCGAATAGCTAGCTAGCTACTTCTCTCTACATAAGGCTACAGTGACAGCCGAAATTGCTCCCTTTCCATCTGCTGACTTGTGACATAGGGCTTGTTCTTTCTCTTAATATGTTACTTAGATACACTATTCCATCTTCTGTCATTAGGATGTATGATTACACTGTCCTTGCTTCTGTTTGCCTGCCCTGGCATCCTGCTCTCACCACGCTGGGGATCTTAAAGTATTACTATCCCCTTTTTCATTCTGCCCTGTCTCTTTTCACACCTCCACCTCCACTTCCCCCACAAATTTCTTATTCCTGTTACTTGATTACTTCTAAATATGAATAGTTTCTACTTCTTAACTATGATAAGGCCCTCTTCCCAGGACCTTACTTTTGAGCAGCTTGTTTCTTGGCATGTTTCTGTGTGATATCAGTCTGTTTATAATTTAAGAAACTTGCTTCAAATAAATTTTTAGAGTTAAGACCCATCTCACAGTTACGCAGCTTCAGATCTCTCTCCCATAGAGTACCTTAACGAGAGGAAATGAGGATATCCTTTAACATCTTGTTTACTGAGCTCTTTTAAAATATATTAACCTTGAAGTTTTCTGCACTCTCTGTTAATAGTGAATGAAAGAGCCCAGCACATCTCCAACAAAGGTTTTTCAAGTTCATAGGGTTAATTTAAAGTGTCACACACAGCTATAGTCTGTAGGCTGGGCTTCATTGTGTAATACTTCAGAGAGAATTTTGGGTTGTGTGGGCCCTCTACCCGAACCCCGCCAACCTCATGGTGTTTCCTGTAATTCATTAAATTGCCAATTGCTCCATTTATCTGCCAGAACCCACCCACTTCCAGGGTTGGCCTTTTCCTTCCTATTCCTTGTGAATGTAAAGTCTAAGTCTTAGAAAATTCCGATCTCAAATAAATTGTACTTGGTGTTCCTCTAAACATTAATGATACCATTTAGAAAACATTTAAACAGAGAGGCTATTTGTTCATTGTTGATGTTAGGCCTTATACTTGTCTAGCAAATTTTAAGCTCCTTGAGGGCAGTGGACTACATCTTACATAGTCACATCTCTATTCCCATGTCATTACTCACATCACTTATAATACACAGTACCCAGCAAACATTAAGTATTCAATCAAACCATTCAAAGCCTAGGCTCTGCAAATCACACACAAGTCCAGAAAACTTTGCCACATTTCTCCAATAATATTTTGGTTGTTTAACCCTGATAACACAGAAATGTGTTGTGTTGTTTGTTTTTTGTTACATTGTGTATATTTGATGTTAGACCAAACCTCTCCTGGTTTATAGACTTTATAACATTTGTTAGTTTAAAATAAAACAATAATACTGATTACTTATCATTTGTTAGAATTTCCATGTTTATCATGGCTTAAATTGTTTAAAATGATAGATTCAGGATTCAGATTTCTTGCATTCTTCATTCCATTCTAGTGTTTCTCAAACTTTTTGGACAGTAACACGTATTAAAAAGTAGACTTTGCAGGGTACTTCTAGCATAAGAATACAGGGTACACACCTGTATTCTTATGCTAGAAGAAAAGTTCCTCAAAATGCATCTTGTAACATTCAGTGCTCTGCAGTGTTTTTTATTCTGTTTTGTTTCATTTTTAAGTTATTGATCAAGACCTACTAAGTTGAAATTCATTCCTTCAAAGTCCTGGGGATGTGTTTCTGTATCACTCAATCAGCTAACGTAGTCAGCACTTAACTATATATACCACTTATTGTTCTTCACTACTTAATTACTTTTGTGACCTTGGGAAAGTCACATGTTTATGTTCAGTTTTTCTACAAAATGAAGATAATAGTGATGTTTACTTCATAAGGAATGTTGTTAGGAATAGATTAGATATGTAAAATGCTCAGCACTCACAATAAACACTCGACTGTTAACGTCTCTGTTGTTTTTGCTGTCATTATTGTTAAAATTACTTTGATTTGACCTTCCTATCTGTTTTGGAAATACTGTATGTGAAACATATACTACATATAACTTGTTTCCTTTTAACCTTTATTACATATATTTACATTCTACATTGTTTAGCTGGAGGTATAATTTGGATATAGTGAAATGCACAGATCTTAAACATTTCAATTCAGTGTGTTTTCACAGATGCACACATCCACATAACCCACACTCCTGTCAAGACTCAGAACATTCTTATCACACCAGGAGCTTGTGCCCATTCCCATTCATCCCCCTGTCCCCAGAGGAAACCAGTGTTCTGATTTTTTGTTCACCATAGTTCAGTTTTGTTTATTCCACGACTTCATCTAAACAGAGTCTCATGGAACATACTCTTTTATGCCTGGCCTCTTTTTTTTTTGTTCAGTATGATGTTCAGGTTCATCAGTGTCACTGTATGTATCAGCACTTTGTTGCTTTTTTTTTTTTTTGAAATGGAGTCTTGCTCTGTCGCCCAGGCTGGAGTGCAGTGGTCGGATCTCAGCTCACTGCAAGCTCTGCCTCCCAGGTTTACACCATTCTCCTGCCTCAGCCTCCCAAGTAGCTGGGACTACAGGCGCCTGCCACCACGCCCGGCTAGTTTTTTGTATTTTTTAGTAGAGACGGGGTTTTACCGTGTTAGCCAGGATGGTCTCAATCTCCTGACCTCGTGATCCGCCTGTCTCAGCCTCCCAAAGTGCTGGGATTACAGGCTTGAGCCACTGCGCCTGGCACTTTGTTCTTTTTTATTGCTGTCTAGTATTCCATTTTATGAATACACCACATTCTGTTTATTCTCCTGTTGATTGATATCTGATTATTTCTAGTTTGGGGCTGTTATGAATAGAGCTGCTATAGGTAATTGTATAAAACTATTTTGTAGATATGTCTTTTTATATCTTTTGGATTAATATTTAATACTTAGAAGTAGAATTACAGGTAGGATTTGTCTAACTTTATGAGACATTTCCAGATCAGTTTCCAAAGTAACTGTACTATTTTATACTCTCACTAGCAATGTGTGAGTATTCTAGTTACTCTACATTCTTTCCAGCATTTGATGTTGTCAGTCTGTAATATTAGCCATTCTAGTGGCTGTATAGTGGTATCTTCTTATTTTTTTAACTTATACCTCCCTGATCCCTAATGACTTGAGCACTTTTTCATATGCTTTTGCCTATTGCAATTTTCTCTTTAGGTCTGTGATGCATTTCTATTTTTGTATATGGTGTAAGGTATGCATCTTCTCATTGTATTTTCAGAAATGTACAGTCTCCTGAAAAAAGACATTAGGATCTAATGTATCATTTGAAATAATACTTTTTTCAGTTGGAACAAATGTACCACTTTGGTGATGATACTGATAATGGGGTCTGCTGTGCCTGTGTGGGGCAGGGGATATATGGGAGATCTCTGTATCTTCTACTGCATTGTGCGGTGAACCCAAAAGTGCTCTAAAAAATAAAGTTGTTTGGTTTTTGTTTTGTTTTGTTTTGTTTTGAGATAGTGTCTCACTCTGTAGCCCAGGCTGGAGTATAGTGGTGTGATCTTAGCTCACTGCAGCCTCTGCCTCCCAGGTTCAAGCAGTTCTCCTGCCTCAGCCTCCTGAGTGGGGACTACAGGCATGTGCTGCCATACTAATTTTTATATTTTTAGTAGAGACAGAGTTTCACCATGTTGGCCAGACTGGTCTCAAACTCTTGACTTGCGGTAATCTGCCCACCTCGGCGAAAAATAAATTATTTTTAAATTATACTTTAAAATTCTTAATTTATATTCAGAGCATTCTCCCTTTATTAGTTCATTAATCTGTTCGGTACTTGTTGAATTCCTAAACTCATTTTCTTCCCCACCTCAAAAGGTTATTATTATGGACTCAGTTCAGAATGTACATATAATTTGTTTCAACCACCTACCTACACTGAACAAGTAAGAAAAAAAGAAAAAAAAAAATCTCAACACGTTTGATTTCAGTTTCATTAGAACATTTCACAGGACTCTGGAAATTGAATGTTGAAGCAGCTACATTATGCTGTTTACTCATATTCCTTTTTTCTTTTTTTTTTAAGAGACAGAGTCTCGCTCTGTCACCCAGGTTGGAGTGCAGTGGAGCAGTCTCAGCTGACTGCAACCTCCGCCTCCCAGGTTCAAGCAATTCTCCTGCCTTAGCCTCCTAAGTAGCTTGGATTACAGGCACCCACCACGACACCCAGCTAATTTTTGTATTTTTAGTAGAGACGGGGTTTCGCCATGTTGGCCAGGCTGCTCTCGAACTTCTTACCTCAGGTGATCACCTGCCTCGGCCTCCCAAAGTGCTAGGATTACAGACAGGCGTGAGCCACCGTGCCCAGCCTGTTTACTCATATTCTCATGCTGTCAACAAGCAGCCTAGGGGCTAGAAGTGCCACACTTGTACCTATTTATACAAAACTATTTTTAGTCTTGAATTTAGTACACTTCAGTCAAATAATAATAAATGGTCATCAGTCCTTATGTAAATAATTGCTCTTATAAATATTTATGGTCAGGTTGACTCCAAAGGGAATATTTGAAGTTCATTCTATTTCACAGTTAGTTAAAATATTTTTGAGACAGAGTCTCACTCTGTCACCCAGGCTGGAGTGCAGTGGTGCGATCTTGGCTCACTGCAACCTTCCCCTCCCAGGTTCAAGCGATTCTCATGCCTCAGCCTCCTGAGTAGCTGGGATTACAGGCGTGCGCCACCATGCCCAGCTAATTTTTGTATTTTTAGTAGAAACGGGGTTTCACCATGTTGGCCAGACTGGTCTTGAACTCCTCACCTCAAGTGATCTGCCCACCTTGGCCTCCCAAAGTGCTGGGATTACAGGTGTGAGTCACCACACCTGGCTAATTTTTGTATTTTCAGTAGCAACGGGGTTTCCCCACATTGGCCAGGCTGTTTTTGAATTCCTGACCTCAAGTGATCTGCCTGCCTTGGCCTCCCAAAGTGCTGGTATTATAGGTGTGAGCCACTGAACCTGACCTGAAATATTTTTAAATCATGAAAATTTTCTCCCTTTACTATCATGTTAAATTTTTATACTATTTTCCAAAAATTAAAGTTTAATTTAAATGAGGCTAAATCAGCTCTCTTATTGGTATCAAACATTAAAATCTAGTTCTTGTTCAGCAATTGTAAAGGAATTTCCAGAACCAGATTTTCTTATAATATTGTTATCATCTTTATCCAGAATGTTTGCTTTATTTCCAGTTGCTCAGGTTGCTATAAACTATTTATAGCTTATCTATAGT
The DNA here is from genome assembly GCF_047675955.1 of Chlorocebus sabaeus. Taxonomy (NCBI): domain Eukaryota; kingdom Metazoa; phylum Chordata; class Mammalia; order Primates; family Cercopithecidae; genus Chlorocebus; species Chlorocebus sabaeus. Next base: position 24,178,753 of record NC_132923.1, on the reverse strand, counting down.
GTGAATTACTTGACAATAAATAGGTTCAATGTGCATGTGAAAATGATTCCTTTTAACCTGCTTTTGGTAGCATTAACCAAATGCTTGGAATCATATTCTTGTTCTGGTCCCTGGCATGAAGTATTCAGATTTCTTTGAAGGCCTATGATGTTCATATTGCTGATTACTTTTTAAAATATCACTTCAGAATTGTCTCATTAGTGGCAAAAATGCATCCTAATCCAGTTATGGTACCAGCCTTAGTCTTGAAAATAAAACCTTATAGTCGAATATAAACTTCCAATTAAATGGGCCTTAATTCTTCACTATTGGATTTTGAACCATTTTTCATGTTGGTGCCAAAGAATAAAAAGAAATTGATTTCCTACTTTAAGATTGGAATATACACACACACTATCCTGGGAAGTGGGGTGGAGATGACTACTTCATATTTCGTTTTGAAGTTAGGAATAACACAACTGAAACTTCTGGAGAGCAAGTATGGCCGACTCTAAGAATATTATGTGATTTGATTTTAAGCTTTCAGTAGTGGTGTGTTTCATTCAGCCTGTGACAGTAAAAATAAATGAGTAATAGATGACTAGTGTGCTCTGGCTGCTGTGGTAATACCCTCTATTATTGAATCTGTCTAACCAGCCATTTATTTTTCTGTTGTCTGCAATTAAAGACCATCATGTTTTCTGACAATGTAGTAATTTCTGTTCAGTTAAAGTGTATGTTGTTATTGGATTAAAAATAATAAAATTGAATTTACTTTATTTTTATTACTAAACCCCCTCAAAACATAAATCTAAGATCATTTAAAATTTCTTATAAAATAAGTGAAATATCATTAATATATTAAAACCCAGCTTTGATAGTTTTGAATATAGGTGTTTGGCCTTCAAATTTTGACATGAGATATAAATGACAGTAGTAGCACATCTAGTCGTTGACCTTGTAGCCAGCCTCCAAGATGGCTCCCAATGATCTCTACCTCCTGATATTCACACCCTTGAGTAGTCTGCCCCCAAATTTACCAGAGTTGGTCTGTGTGACTGATAGAATACATCAGAAATGATGGTGTGTCACTTCCAAGATTAGGTTATAAAAGACATTGGGACTTGCATCTTGGTCTCTGTCTCTTTTAGGGTTCTGGGGGTCACTTGCTCTGTGGGAAGCTGGCACTTGTAAGGAGCCAAGGCCTATGCCAACAGTCATGTGAGTAAGTAAGCATGGAAGTGGGTCCACCAGTCACAGTCATGGTTTCAGATAACTACAGCCCTGACCAACAGTTTGATTGCAACATCATGAGACCCTGAACCAGAACCACCCAGCTAAGCCCCTCCCAGATTCCTGACCCTCCAAAACTGTGAGATTTTTTTTTTATGTTTATTATTTAGGCTGCCTACTTTGGGGGTGATTGGTATGCAGGAATAGATCATTACACACCCCCATTACATTTCTTCATTCTTCAAATCTTAATATCTGTTTTGGGGTTTCATTATTATTTATATTATTAAACCTGTAATCCATATAGTTCAGCTGATTGAATCATTAAGTTGATTGAAAAATACAATGTTCTGTCTTCCATGTTCCAGTTCAGTGTTTGATATAATAAATATAGACTTTGAATTCACCTTTCCTATATTTGATCCCATATTAGAATGTACTTAAGAGAATCGCTCTCTGACAAGGAGTCTCTTTTAGGTTATTCCACAGATCCTTTTCCTTTACAGGCAAAGCTGTCTGTATTATACAACTTGTAATTACTATGTAAGTGATTATGGAATTACTATGAAGTACTGCAAGAGAAAGCAGACAGCCAAACAACTGTTCTCAGGCTGAGACCTCACCAAAGAAGCTCTTTGTCTATTACTCATAACTCTGTGGTGCTTATTAATTATACAGAGTAATCACAGTGTGGGTTTTAAAAGTCATATTTTTGGGATTAGTTAACTATATACTACTCAAACCAGAGAGACAGCTTCTCAGCAGATCTGATGTCAAGGTCATGAATTGTAGTCTAGCTCCTACTCTTCCATCCCACTTTCTTCATGGTGCTCTGAAAAGGAAAAGGTTATTAAAAATATTTGGGTGTACTTTTTCTATTTCCTTTTTGCCCTACTAAACCAACAATGCCAATAATTATTCCTTTACCATCACTAACCATGCTGAAATGGCTATCATGAATAAGAAATGTGGCAGTTAGAAAAGTAGTATTTCAGCTGCATAAAGAGATTATTTTTTCTTTTGCTTCTTTTTCTAAACTTTTCTATTTTTCTAAACATGGCCTAAAAAAGTGGGGGGGGGGGGGGGGGAACATAGCTGGGTGAGGTGGTATGTGCCTTTAGTCCCAGCTACTCAAGAGGCTGAGTTGGGAGGATCACTTGAGCCCAGGAGGTCAAGGCTGCAGTGAGCTTGCAGCACTACACTGCAGCCTGGTTGACAGAGCCAGACCCTGTCTTAAAAAAAAAAAAAATTTTTTTGCTTTCAGTGAGTTATAGGTAATCAATTTCAGGTTTTTTAGCTGAATTTAAAGAAATTAAAAGAAACATGGTAAAAGGGAAACATTGATGAGTCCCATGTTGTTTGGCACTGTTGCTTTTAAAATATAACTAGCTTTTTGGTTTTATTTTCACTATGTTTTATTGATTGATTGATTGATTGATTGATTGATTGATTGATTGAAACAGGTTCTCCTTCTGTTAACCAGGCTGGAATGCAGTGGTATAATCAGAGCTCATAGCAGCCTAGATCCTGGGCTCAACCAATCCTCCTGCCTCAGCCTCCCAAGTAGCTGGGGCTACAGGCACATACCATCATGCCCAGCTAATTTTTTGTTTTTTGTAGAGACAAGGTCTCCCTATTTTGCCAAGTTTGGTCTTAAACTCCTAGGCTCAAGTGATTCTCCTGCCTCTGCCTCCCAAAGTGCTGGGATTACAGATGTGAGCCACTGCACCTGGCCATTCGCCATGTTTTAAAATAAGAAAAAGAATGACTGGTTCAGGAGTTGATCTTTTCTTTCCGCATCCTAAATGGACTAGATGTTATTTTGAAATTTTACTGTGAATTTCCTTTTTAACTTGGAGCTGAAAAAAGTCAGGTTTCATCTTAGACTCTGTGTTTTATACCTCCCCCACTTTAATTCACACACACACACATATACACACAATAAGGCTAGAAAGATGGTTATTAGTAACTTAAAGAAATGGATTTCTCTATTCATATTTCCAGTATACAAATACCATCCAAATACTCCAGTAATGTCATAAAGTAAGATGGCTGTAGTCGAGCCAGAAGTAAAACCCCGAACTTCTAACTGCTTTGAATATTTGCCAGCTAATAACAACATAAAATTTTACCATAAGACTAAGTGATTCCTGGGGCCTAAATTGGACAGTCAATGAAGAAGTCTTCAAATTTTCAGCACTGAAATACTTCTGTGTTAAAGAAACCCCATGTTTGCATTATTTTCTTAAAGATTCTTTTAAATTAAAGCATAGCCATTGAATTGCAAATTTCCGTTTCTTTTTAAACAGGCTCCTATTTGTGGATGGCGGTGCTAAGAAAACATAACTACTGATTAGTTTTTTAAAATGGATAAATAATAGTTTTCATGAATAGATTTAATTTGAAAGCTTAAATTACATAGTACTTTGCTGTAATTTTTTAGTTTCTTCAACCCTGTTAACACTTCATTTTTCATTGCAAAATATCTCAAGAAACTTTTAAATATCTGTGTAATAAGTAAAAAGTAATGTGCGTGTAATATGTGATGCTCATATGAAGTTCTTCAAGGTCTTCCTACAGAGATAAGGAAAGAGGGAAGGAAGCCTAGGAATATCTTTCCACCCACCTCCTGATCCTTATACTTCCAACTGGGTACCCAGGGCTAAAGCCCTTGACCAGACTCCAAGCACCAGCTTGCATCCCCTTCTTACATGCTCATCCCCAAGGCTCATCAAGCCTTGAAAGAGACAGAAAAGAGAATGGAGAGTAACAACCAAACAGAGACAAGAAGAGGGGGTGGAATTTGGCAGCAGGTGGAAGAGATTTTGTGTGCATTTCTGGTTGTGAGGTGCCTCCATCCTTCTTGACCCATCAACAACTGAGTAATGGTTCATATGTACAGATCACAAGTCGTCCTAGATTGTAATGTGATCCTACTTACATTTTGCACACTTTATATATCTGCTGGCATTTTGTTAGGTCTCTAAATATATAAACTCATAAAATTGTCATGCTTAACATATTTTAGGAATGCTAGTGCCATAACATGGGGAAAAAATAAGATGTATCTGCTGGTAATATAAGCATTCATAAGCAGATACAAGCAGAGGCAGTAAGCACAGAGGTTAAGGACACAGATTTTGGAGCCGGGCTGCCTGGGTTTAAATGCCAATTCAGACAACTTGCTAGATGAATAATCAGGAATAGTTTTCTCATCAGCAAAATCGAGATGATAGCACTACCTTACAGGGTTGTACATTTTAAACAAGTTAATATGACTATAAATATTTAGAACAATGTCTAATACACAGTGCTTTATAAGTATTTGTTCGTGTTAATATACCATGCCACCTTTCTAATGCTGTTTCTTTAGATGGCTCAATCTGACTCGTAATTAGCAGGTTACATTTATACTAATACCACAACCTTTAATGTATAACCACTGGATAGCAAATACCCCCTTCTCAGTAGTTTTAAAAAACAAGATGCTTATTTTTTTTCCTCTTTCCCAGGCCCAACACAGAGATACTTTCATTGAAGAACGCTATGGAAAATATAACATCAGTGATCCTTTAATGGCTCTACAGAGAGATTTTGAAACACTGAAGGAGAAAAATGATGGCGAAAAGCAGCCAGTCTGCACAAACCCACTCTCTATTCTTAAGGTGGTGATGAAGCAGTGCAAGAACATGCAGGAGCGCATGCTGTCCCAGCTGGCTGCTGCTGAGAGCAGGCACCGAAAGGTAGGTTCACCTCAGTTGATGTGTAAATCTTTGTGAAGTCTTTATAAATTATGCCTGATACTTTCTTGTCAGCTGCCAGTTTTTCACAGTAATTCAGTTGGGCATCTCGCGGGTATCAAAAAGCCCCTTAGTTTATGTAAGAGTCAGGAGATAGAAAAGAAAACACAGCTTATTCCAAGTGTTAAGTTTAGAGAATGTGCCAGACACGTTATTTAAGACGGCATTCCTTCTTGATATATCACTCCAAAACACTTTGTATGTTTTTTCAGTTCTTGATCATTCAAACTTTGGGGTTTGGCCAAGCTTGTAGCTGAAGGGAGTGTTCTCTATTTGCTTACTTAAGAGATAAATAAAAAGATTAACAGGTATTTGAGGCATGCTATATCCAAGGGAGAGAAAGAATTTACCTGAGGATAAACACAGAAGCCAATAGATTATTTTCATTTATTCCTGTTATTCCTAGTTTTGAGTTTCATTGCATTTTATTGCTCATGAAACCATAAACAGTCCCTAGGTTTATTTACCTTAAAGGTGTTCTACTCTATTAGTGAAGTGGTGTGTGTGTGTGTGTGTGTGTGTGTGTGTGTTTCCATATTTAACGAGCCCTAAATTAGGAAGGCAAACCTTACAGTTATTTACCTGAAAGCTGTTCTACCCTATTAGAAAAGAGTGTATCTGTGTGTGTGTGTGTGTGTGTGTATGTGTGTGTTTCCATATTTAACGAGCCCTACATTAGGAAGACAAACCTTACGGTTATTTACATTACTTACCTTAAAGCTGTTCTACCCTATCAGTAAAGAGAGAGAGAGAGAGAGAGAGAGAGAGTGTGTGTGTGTGTGTGTGTGTGTGTGTGTGTGTGTGTGTTTCCATTTCTAACAAGCCCTAAGAAGGCAAACCAGTGCTTTCCTCTGCTTCATCTTACTGGAATTCTAGTGCTTGTGAATTTATTCACCAACTTGTCATCTTGTCATTTACTGCTCAAATTTGGCCTGTAAAAGATGCTTGGCTACAATCTTCATTTTTAAAACACTATCAGTTTAGATTTATGCCAACAAGGCGGTTATCAGTGCATTTGGTAGGAAACATTTTCATCTGAAAAACTGGGTTAGCAGCTGCAAAATTTGGTGGACCTTACTTTTCTGGTTACCAGCATTAGAGCCATCTGCTTAAATTGCATCTGATAAATTTTCTAGGCTCTGGGTCTCGCACATGATCTTTTCTTTCCCTTCACAGAAGCCAAATGAAAGGCCAGAGTGGAACTTCTTAACCATGTGGATAAGCCTCAGATGTTCCACAATCCCCCAGAAAATAGAATGTTCAGAGTTTATGTATTTTTGTAGGAAATGTATTTTTTCCATAGCTTTAATTAGATTCTCCAAGTTACCAGTTACCCAGAACCCAAAAAAGTTTTAACCTCTGATTAGAATGAAGTAATCTGAAAACATTTACACTCCAATTTAAAAGGTTATCAATGGGTGGGAGTTAGTTGCCTAAATTTGGGGCGGGGGGGCGGCTTTTACATAATCCTCTAAAAAATCTTCACAACATTCTTGGTTAATAGGCAGGCTTTATTTCCACTTCATCCATGAGGTGACTGAGTTGTGTTGAAGCTAGTTGGGCTAGCTTTCATGCCCATGGAAGGTGTACTATGGACAGTTTGTGGCTCTAGGTAATTGGAGAGAGGAACAAGTTAAAAATAATTCAAAATTTCTTAATACTATATTGCAGTGCTAAATGTTTTAAGTACTAAATTTAATTTAAGTACTAAATTTTTGAAACAAAGTACCTATCTATTTTTTTTTTTTTTTTTTTGAGATGAAGTCTTACTCTGTCACCTAGGCTGGAATGCAGTGGTGCAGTCTCAGCTCCCTGCAACCTCTGCCTCCCAGTTCAAGTTTAAGTGGTTTATCAAAGTAGAATGCTGACTTTGTTAGAAATCAAAGAGTACCTAGAGGCTTATAATTAGAGTGCTCATAGTCTCAGCTTATGCCTGTCACCTTGGCTTAGTTATTAACCATATTCCCTTTGACTGTCAGAAATGTTCTGATTTGAATAATAAATTACATGGTCATTGTGCTTACAATGAAAAACAGAGTTTCCTATTCCACCTCTTCTCATTCCCCATCCTCCCTAGTATTCACAGGCAACCACTTTTTTCTTTTAGCCATTCACTTTGGTAGCTAACCTCCATATTTCTAAATACTGCACTGTTCTCTCTTGCTTTATCAATTTTAGACTTTTATATTACTTTCTTTTGTATAGGTGCATATTTAGTTATCTTACACCCCACCTCCCTTTCCTTAACCCTTACCCAGAACAAATTTAATCCTCTTTTCCCACCACCATTCTGTGTCACACTATTTCTTGAGTGTGACAGGCTCAGGATTTGGGAATACTAAATGTGACAGATGCTAGATGTTGATGGTCTGTGTGCAGGAATCAGAGTGAGGGGACAAATAATTCTGAAAATACAGGCTTTAAAGGCCAGACACGGTGACTCATGCCTGTAATCCCAGCACTTTTGGAGGCCAGGACAGGCAGATCACTTGAGTTCAGGAGTTCAAGGCCAGACCAGCCAACATGTGAAACCCCATCTCTGCTAAAAATACAAAAATTAGCCAGGCATGGTGGCGGGCCTGTAATCCCAGCTACTCGGGAGGCTGAGGCAGGAGAATAGCTTGAGCCCGGGAGGTGGAGGTTGTAATGAGCTGACGTCGCACCACTGTAATCCAGCTTGGGTGACAGAATGAGACTCTGTCTCAAAAACAAAACAAAAACAGGCTTTAAGCCAGTTCTCCTGTTTTCTGTTCTACATTTCACTTCTCCTCTGTAGTACCTGCCACCTCCAGGTACCATCTCTTTGGGGCTCTGCAAGGCAAAACAGCTTCCCTCCTTCAAATTAAAGTAGTTACCACTCCTCCAGCGTCTTTTCTTCTTCAAAATATTATTAAAATTCCTTCTCTGCTAGAGGCTCTCTCCTTTGTCTTTGTGGGGTTTTAGTGTTTTTATTCCATTTCTGTAATTTTAGAGGACTCTCAAATGGGAGAAGATATGACTTACCACTTTTGGCCAAAAGCATGTCTTTCTATTAAATTGAAAAATTAGATGAAAAAAGGAAATGTGCCAAATTTTTTTCTTTCTTTTATTTTGAGAGACAGGGTCTTGCTATGTTGCTTGGGCTGGAGTACAGTGGCTATTAACAGGTACGATCATAACAACCTATATCCTGGAACTCTTGGGCTCAAGTGATCCACCTCAGCCTCCCAATTATCTGGAACTACAAGCACACACCACAGCACCAGTCACTCTTTTTTTTTTTTTTTTTTTTTTTTTTTTTTGAGATAGAGTTTCACTCTTGTTGTCCAGGCTGGAGTGCAATGGCACAATCTTGGCTCACCGCAACCTCCGCCTACTGGGTTCAAGCGATTCTCCTGCCTCAGCCTCTTGAGTAGCTGGGATTACAGGCATGTGCCACCACGCCTGGCTAATTTTATATTTTTAGTAGAGATGGGGTTTATCCATGTTAGTCAGGCTGGTCCCAAACTCCCAACCTCAGGTGATCTGCCCGCTTTGGCCTCCCAAAGTGCTGGGATTACAGGCATGAGCCACTGTGCCCAGCCTTTTTTTTTTTTTTTTTTTTTGAGACAAAGTCTCACTCTGTTGCCCTGTTGCCTGGGCTGGAGTGCAATGGCATAATCATGATTTACTGCAACCTCGACCTCCCTGGGCTGAGGTGATCCTCCCACCTCAGCCTCCTGAGTAACTGGGACTACACGCACACCTCACCATGCCTAACTAATTTTTGTATTTTTTTGTAGAAATAGGGTTTTGGGTTGGGCACAGTGGGTCACACCTGTAATCCCATCACTTTGGGAAGCTGAGGCAGAAGGAGCACTTGAGTCCAGGTGTTTGAGACCAGTCTGGGCAACATGGCGACACCCTATCTACAAAAAATCAGCAGGCCATAGTGGTGTATGCCTGTAGTCCCAGCTGCTCAGGAGGCTGAGGTGGGAGGATCACTTGAACCTAGGAGGCAAAGATTGCAGTGAGCCGACATGACGCCAATGCATTCCAGCTTCGGTGAGAGTAAGACCCTGTGTCCCCAAAAAGAAAAGAGAAGAGAAGGAAGGAGAGAGAAAGGGGAAAGGGGAGAAAGAAATGGCTGGTCTTCAACTCCTGGGCTCAAGCGATCCTCCTGCCTCTGCCTCCCAAAAGTACTGGGATTACAGGCATGAGCTCATTTGTATTTTTATAGGGCAGTTTCATGTCCCAGAAAATTTTCTCTCTTCACTCATAAAAATTTTTAGTGAGAAGACTAAGAAATGGCCTTTGGGACAAGAGTGCTCTACCCTGGAGGTCTGGGCCAAGGCACTTCTGAAGCATGAGCAGAAGCTACTAAGCAATCAGAATATTTGCAGTTGTAGATGGGATTATGTGAAAAATGTCGCTTTAAATTTGTATTCTCGGCCATGTGTGATGGCTCACACCTGTAATCCCAGCATTTTGGGAGGCTGAGGAGGGTGGATCACTTGAGCCTGGGAGTTCAAGACCAGCCTGGGCAAGATGACAAAACCACATCTCTACAAAAAATAAAATTAGCTGGGCATGGTGGTGCACACCTGTAGTCCCAGCTACTCGGGAGGCTCAGAGGTGAGAGAATTGCTTGAGCTCAGGAGGCTGAGGCAGCAGTGAGCCATGATTGCACGACTGCAGTGCAGCCTGGGTGACAGAGCAAAGACCCTGTCTCGAAAAATAAATATATTTGTCTTCTCCTTAAAATTGGGCTTAATCCTTTGGCACCAGGATAAGTGGAATAGGGGTAGGCAGGTTAAATAAAAGGCCTTATGAAAAATCTCCATTTAAGATCTGTATAATTGAGCCTTTTTTCATGCAGTAGGAAGTCAAGAGAGTCTTTTCACCTCTTACCTAACTATGTAAAAAGGTATATTATTAGTTAAACAAGGCACACTTAGAATGTCACCTATTTGAAATGTTGAATTTCAGGCTCCTCCTTTGGTGCCTCCGGTGATTTGAGCATTGAGAGGAAAGTCTCAGCTTTCAGGTTTCTGTGATCCTGTCTTGCTCCATCACCTGCACCTGGCCCCCAGTAACACCAAACTGCCTGCAGTTTCTTGGAATTGCCGTTATTTCTCGAAACCTCCTCAACCCCTCTAGCTAATTAGTTGCTCTCTTCTCTCTGTTTGCATATCATTCTCTGCATACTTCAAGTAAAGTAAATATCTTACTGTTAAACGCAGAGCTTTCATGTCTTTCACTGTAAGTCAGTGTGCTCCTTGATAGCCCTTGCTGGGTTTCATTCATTCATTTGTTTGATCTCTGGAACTATCTTAGGTGCCTGATTTGGCACTTACTATTGGTTGTATTAATCAATGTGACTCCTTGATATTTGGAAATGAAATTTTTAAAATTCTTTAAAGGTGATCCTAGACCTTGAGGAAGAAAGGCAGCGGCATGCACAGGATACGGCTGAAGGAGATGATGTCACCTACATGCTAGAGAAGGAAAGAGAGAGGCTGACTCAACAGGTAATTAAGGTAGAGGGATTCACGGTAGCATTTGCCTGGAATCGCATTTCCCAAAGATTATTTTGCAGGATGCCAATTGGTATTGTTCAAAAAAGGGGCTTTGTGGTCAAATAAGTTTAGGAACTACTGGATTAACCAAAGTTAAACAGGTTTCTAACTTTGTTAGGATCTTTAGTATGCAGAAGCACATTGTGAGTCTTGAAGAACAAGATAGGGTATTCTGTGTTTAGAAAATCCATGGTTTTATAAAATCTTTTATTGGCATAGATCCCTCACTGTGGGACTATTGTTCCATAGAACACTCTTTGGGGAATGGTAACTTACGGCTTGTAGCTCTCAATCTTTTGACTTAAAACCCCCAGTAAGAAATGATATTTTATGTCACAACCCAGTATATGTAGACACACACAGTTATGCGTAAAACAAAAATCTCATGAAATCATATAAAACCCCTACTGCTACAGTACACATTGATATTTTCTATTTATATATTTTTTTAAAATTCTAGTCATGGCTCAATTTGTTTCCCCATCTGTTAATGGATCTCAGAGTTTGAAAAACACTGAGTTTCTTCAACCCTTTCCTTCTCACAGAGAATCTCTGCCTCAAATAGGGTTGGGAAGACAATTAAAACAGACCAGATTTGTGTAAAAATTATGATTCAGGCTGGGCACAGTGGTTCACGCCTGTAATCCCAGCACTTTTGGAGGCCTAGGAGGGCGGATCACCTAAGGTCAGAAGTTTGAGACCAGCCTGACCAACATGGAAAAACCCCATCTCTACTAAAAATACCAAATTAGCCGGGTGTGGTGGCACGTGACTGATCCCAGCTACTTGGGAGGCTGAGGCAGGAGAATCGCTTGAACCCACGAGGCGGAGGTTGCAGTGAGCCAATATTGCGCCATTGCACTCCAGCCTGGGAGACAAGAGCAAAACTCAGTCTCAAAAAAAAAGTATGATTCAAATGCAACTGTTTGTGTTTGTTTGTTTCTAAGACCCAAGAAAATTATTGCTGAAACTTTAAAAGGTTTGTTTTCAGCAACATTCATCACAAAACGTGGTTGATACAGCTTTCTGTTACCTTGTTTTGATTGGTTCTGATGCTCTGCACATACATGAAACGCAAAGATACATCATATTCCCACTAATCACTCCAAGACAGTACAGGAACTAGAAGTGCCTCCCAAATCATCAAAGAAAGATTAAATCATAGTATGTGCATTTTTTGTTAGGTGTTCTAAAACTTCAGAAGTACTTGATCTAAGCACTGTGATATGCATGTTAATCCTGTATACCAGAGAACAGCTAACAAAGACACTCTCCTTGATCATAGTTTTTCAGTATATCTCTCTTTTCTTTTTTTCTAGTTGGAATTTGAAAAATCCCAAGTGAAAAAGTTTGAAAAAGAACAGAAGAAGCTCTCTAGTCAGCTGGAAGATGAGCGCTCCCGCCATAAGCAGCTCTCATCCATGCTTGTGCTTGAGTGCAAGAAAGCCACCAACAAGGCAGCCGAGGAAGGACAGAAGGCAGGAGAGCTGAGCCTGAAATTGGAGAAGGAGAAGAGCCGGGTGAGTAAGCTGGAAGAAGAGTTGGCAGCTGAGAGAAAGAGAGGCTTGCAGACTGAGGCCCAGGTAGAGAAGCAGTTATCAGAGTTTGACATCGAAAGGGAACAACTGAGAGCAAAACTGAACCGAGAAGAGAACCGGACCAAAACTCTGAAAGAAGAAATGGAAAGCTTAAAGAAGATAGTGAAGGACCTAGAGGCTTCCCACCAGCACAGTAGCCCTAATGAGCAATTGAAGAAACCAGTAACCGTGTCCAAAGGCACAGCAACTGAGCCTCTCATGCTAATGTCTGTGTTTTGCCAAACAGAGAGTTTTCCAGCAGAAAGAACCCATGGGAGCAACATAGCCAAGATGACAAACACTGGGCTGCCTGGTCCTGCCACTCCTGCTTACTCATATGCAAAAACCAATGGCCATTGTGACCCAGAGATACAAACTACCAGGGAGCTGACTACAGGCAACCATGTAGAAAACCAAGTGCCTCCACGGGAAAAATCTGTGGCACTGGCCCAAGAGAAACCAGTGGAGAATGGTGGGTGTCCTGTGGGGATTGAGACTCCAGTCCCAATACCCAGTCCACTCCCTTCCAGTGGGAGCTCACTGTCTCCCAGCAGCACTGCCTCCTCCTCTCTAACATCCTCTCCTTGCTCTTCGCCGGTACTCACTAAGCGTTTATTGGGGTCATCAGCTAGCAGCCCTGGCTACCAATCATCCTACCAAGTAGGGATCAACCAACGGTTCCATGCAGCTCGGCACAAATTTCAGTCCCAAGCAGATCAGGAGCAACAAGCCAGTGGCCTACAAAGCCCTCCGTCCAGGGATTTATCCCCCACCCTCATAGACAACTCTGCCGCCAAGCAGCTGGCCCGAAACACTGTCACTCAGGTGCTCTCCAGATTCACTAGCCAACAAGGGCCAATCAAGCCAGTCTCTCCCAACAGCTCTCCCTTTGGCACAGACTATCGAAATCTGGCCAATACTGCCAATGCAAGAGGTGACACAAGCCATTCACCTACTCCAGGGAAAGTGTCCAGTCCCCTGAGCCCCCTGTCTCCAGGAATCAAGTCCCCAACCATCCCCAGAGCTGAGAGAGGAAACCCTCCACCCATCCCACCCAAAAAACCTGGCCTCACCCCTTCTCCATCTGCTACCACTCCACTGACCAAAACTCATTCCCAGGCAGCCTCTTTGACCACCACAGAAGACCTTGCCAGCAGCTGCTCTTCCAATACTGTTGTAGCAAATGGTAAGGATGTTGAGTTACTTTTGCCTACCAGCAGCTAGTCCCTAGGAGGGAGTGTCCACGTTTGACATTCCATCAGATTTCGTCCAAGAGCTCAGTCAGACTTTTGAGTCAGATTATGTTATTTATTTTGATAGTAACTGAAACCATCTGTATAATACATTTAGTGTATTTCACCATTTTGTATTTTTTAAGTAGAAATTGAGTAGTTTGGATTTTTATGGCTCACATCTTTTTACTGAAGCCAGAAAGGCACCTCAAAGATGTCTCAAGCTCAGCAGTCACCGTCATGTTGTGATGAAGAAAGCAAATCACCAGGTGGTGATTTGGTATCTATTTGGGAACTAAAATCACTCAACACTCATTTTGAATTATGCAGAAGTGGTTCATGCAGATTTTTATTCCAGATGAACATGTTTTAAAAGTGCCTGAAATATGACTGCCACATGAATGTGATTCTGCAGCAAAAAACACAAAATGGATCATTTAATTGCAGAAAATGACATCCTCTGCGAATTTTGAATGTTAAAAACCAACACTGCTTTTGATTCTCTTTTAATGTTTTAATACAAGCTTTGTGTTCTGAAACAAGGCTGCATACGTAGGATGGGAATCCTTCTAAAGGTGGGTGTGAACTCACCACAAGCTGAGCTTTATAGAGCCCTTGAGAAACCCTCCTGAGAAAATCAGTTGGGGTGCTGATTTTCTTGTACTTTTGAAAAATTGAGTCACTCCCGGTTTCCTGCATAAGTTCTTGAACAGAATGAAATCACATCTCCATTGAAAAAATGTCTCAGACATCTACTGTTGTGTAAGGAACTTCTGATTCTGATTGCTGTTACTTGAATAGGAAATGGTTACTCATTCTGTATAAAAGTTTTGCAACAGAATGAAATTTTTATTCTGTAATCAAAAAGCAATAACTTGAAATTCACTCTTTGTAATATTATAAGTCAGAATTATACAAGTTTTACCAAATTGTTACACTTATTCTCCAAGCTGCCAGAACCTGGTATCTGTATCTCTAAAACCAAATTAACTTTTGCTTAAATGGGAAGTATACATAGATCTGTACAGAAACTTTACCCCTTTACATGTTTAACATACACACACTTAAACACATAAATATTAGTGTGATTATATCTTTGGAGTTTGCAATATAGCATAAAGGACAAGTAGAACTGCACATTAAGATTACCTACCAAAGCAACTAGATGTGGCTGGGACGCAATCAAAGGAGGAGTTTTGTCCACAGGATGGTGGGGAAATTCCAAATGAAGCCCAGATCTTCAGTATCATAAAAAGGCAGAGCTGGCCAGGCACAGTGGCTCATGCCTGTAATCCTATCACTTTGGGAGGCTGAGATGGGAGGATCGCTTGAGACCAGGTGTTCAAGACCAGCCTCATCAACATAGCGAGACCCCATCTCTATTAAAAAAAATAAATAGGCAGAACTAAACTAGCCCCAGTGTCACAAAACTCAACTGGTCATATAAATGAGTGAAGCAGGCCTCTCAAGCGGTGTAAAACAGCTGGGAGTAGTGGGAGCTGTGGCAAACTGAAGTGCCCAAGCCCCATTTCAAAAGGGCATCTGTTCAGCTCCATCTGCTTGCTGCCATGCAAGAATGCTAAACCAGGATAACCAGTTCTTCACATTTTTTGAAATCCAGATTTTCATGAGAAACATTCTCATTTTTAAATATCAAGAACTGATTTTAAAATGTTTAAATAGTGCTGGTTAAACAAACACTTCTGCAGCTGGATTTAGGTTGCAAGCTGCCAAGTTGCAACCTCTTTCATTCTAGAAACTTCTGTCATTTTCATCATAGCAAGTCTATGTGGACAAAAGCCTCCAAACTTTCCAAGTGTGTAGGCCAGTACAGCTGGCAAGGTTCATAGAATATAATGACTATCCCCCTCTGCCAAATAAGACTATCCACAACCCAGCTCAGACACAGTGGTTATATGGATTTTGTGTCCATACAGGGGAGGCCTTGGTGTCCTCACATACATTCTCCTAGCCAACATCTATCCAGCAGCCCTGACCTCCTGCTATAATTTAAGTCTATTTCCTTTTAGTCTAATAAGAGTTGATAGTAAAAAGGCAGGTGATGGAAATCAGTGTATAAATCACAATGGAGTATATTGGCGACTCCACAGCTTATAGTTTGATAAAGGCAAATACGTGAAAAATAAAAATGCTACTAATGCTCCAAGGTGTCTATCAAAATGATGTAGGAGGTATCTTAAACCGCCCAAAGCAATCATGCATTGAACTTTATAAAACTATGCAGAGCCAAAATGAATAGTGTTGGTAAAATAGTTAAACTTTCTAAACTGGAGAGGAGGCTACAGTGCCAGAGAGTTATTGTCTCTTTTGCTTTAAATGGTAATCTTAAAAGTTGCATTGTGCTCTTCCTTTGTTTGGGGATAGATATATATAGAGAGAGATACTATAAGGAAGTTTATTTCTTAGGAAGTGCACTGAATAATGCATTTCTTTTACAGTGTAATATGGGGGTGGGGATATGCAAAAGAAATGTGTATTTTTGCTAGTTGCCTATCTTCTGAGATAAATAAGCACAATCTTGCAATGGATCCAATAACCCAGTTAGGTATTATAGATTAGTATTTAAGTTTGCTGTAGATTGTGTGTGTGTGCTAAGTAAAAGTTCCATGATTCACAATTTTAGTATTAACCCATGTTGCAAAAGCTGTTACTGGCCAACAGATTGTAATGATGTGTACCATATAACACAAGCATTAACTAGGCATTAACGTTTGTAAAGCCAAATACACCATGCAGAAGTCTTCATTTTTATAACAGACTACATTAAAACAAGTTAAATCATGCTGTTTGGGGGAAAAATAGTCTTGTTTGTACAAAGTGAAAAATGGCACAATTTGGGCATATTTTGTTGCGAAGAGGGGGTGGTATAGAGGGAGCACTTGACTGTGGCTTTGACAAACCAAATGAAGTCAATGACCCATCCAGGTTAGACTCCCTAAGGAACTAAAACATTGATTTTCTTTAGAGTCTTAGAGCTGGAAAAGACCTTTACAGTAATCCAGTCTGTGATTTTTTTAACCATTTGGTGGTTCTGGACCTTTTGCAGAATCTTAGAAAAGACATAAAGTTTATCCCTAGAAAAATGAATATGCCTATATGCAAAATTTGTTTGATGGCTTCACAGGATCCAAAGACCCTGAAGCCATCCATGGCTCATGTATTCCTGCTTAAGAAAGCATAGTCTTGTTCTGCCCTCTCATTTTACAAATGATTAATGCAACCCTTTTCAACTACTCCAGTGCTGTTGCTGCTGCAATGTTAGCAAATGCAAGCCAGACAGAAGCACTTGAAAATCCTTTGATGTACAAAAAATGTTCAAACAGTGTGGATGTTTACATATCTGATGTTGCCAGCATTTAAGCCAATTAATGATCATTTCAACAAATAGTAGCTATATCCAGTTTCCCTTAATAGCCTGTCAGCAGTGCTGCCTTGTCAATTTGTGTGTGTGTGTGTGTGTGTGTGTGTGTGTGTGTGTGTGAATTCATAAGGAGTGCTTCTGATGCATAGTTCTTGAAATGGAACTTCAAATGTCTTTCGAAACTCTGGCTTCAAAATAGGATGTGTTTTCCTAATGAATCAAAAGTGGGCAGTGAGCATTGTTCCACAGGAATAATTTTTAATTTAATTTCTATCAAACTAGTTGAGAAATGAGAGCCTGTCCACCCACTATTTGTATATCAATGGCCAATTTATTAGTAAAAATAAAGGAGGAGAAAGGAGACTGGAGTAGTGGTTCTCAAACTTTACTGTGTGTTAGTATAACCTGGGAAGCCAGGTAAAATAAAGATTTCTGGAGATTGGATCCTCTGACGAGCTGATGCAGCTAGTCTGTTTGAGCAACAGCCCTTCGTAGCCCTTACCTGTTCTTTCACAACAACTTGCTATTTGCCTCTGACCTAAGGAAATGTCCTAAGCTTCTGAAACTGGTTTAGCAGAATGTCAGCGATATTCAGAGTCAAGAGTGCCTACATGAGTACCAAGCACCATGCTAATGATTTCACATACATATTACCTTATTAATCCTCACACGGGTGCTGTGTGGTGTTATTATCCCCAGTGTAGTGATGAGGTAGTTGAGGGTAGAGATTTGTACAAGCACCCTCAGCATATGACAGCCAGGATTTAAATCCTGGTGCTTTGTTCTTTCACTACCGGTATTTCCCAAATGAGAGTCTCCTGGAGCTCTTGTTAAACCTACAGATTCCCAGGCTCCTCCCCTGGCGATTCTGATTTCAGCAGGCTAAGGTGGAGCTCTAGATAAATGCCTTGGTGATTCTTCAGATAGAGCAAGTTTAGAATATCCTGCAGGACACCATACTGCTCCACAGCCCCCCCAAAAATGGATCATCGGACCTAACCAATGCCAGAAGACCTGCATCAGGTCAGATAAATGGAACAAAAGCAAAACATCATTAATTCCCCTCAAACAACATGTTTTTTAAGTATCTAAGATGAACCAGAAAGCAAGGTAGTTATTAAGAAAGATACAAGTTTAATCCTGTTCCCTGCCCTTAGGTTACTCACAATCTAGTTGGGGAAGCAAAACATTAACAAAATGATATATAATGAGTCCAGAGGCAACAGTTTGATAGAATAATGCAGGCGAGCTTTTAAAAACCATAGGGAGGGCCAGGCGCGGTGGCTCACGCCTGTAATCCCAGCACTTTGGGAGGCCGAGGCAGGCGGATCACGAGGTCAGGAGAACGAGACCGTCTTTGCTAACCTGGTGAAACCCCGTCTCTACTAAAAAATACAAAACATTAGCCGGGCGTGGTGGCGGGCACCTGTAGTCCCAGCTCTTCAGGAGGCTGAGGCAGGAGAATGGCATGAACCCAGGAGGCGGAGCTTGCAGTGAGCCAAGATCACACCACTGCACTCCAGCCTGGGCGATGGTCGAGCAAGGCTCCATCTAAAAAATAAAACCATACAGAGTTATTGAAGGTGGTTCTGGTAAAAGCACTCTGGTAGCTCAGAGGTAACACAGCTCTTTATGGGCAGGAAAACGTTAACTAGAAAGGGAATGAATGTCTTTTCTCCTCTCTCCAGGGCATTATTTACCTGGAGTTCTGTAACATGTCCCTGTGTTTGCTTTTTGTTTTCATTGGCTTGTCTTGATTCTAGGATAAGGTCAGAAGCACAGGACGTCCCCAAGAGCTGAGTTCTGTCTCAGGGAGACTGACAGACACCAGTGAGTGCTTTCTGCAAGGGTTGGGGCTGACCTAAGAAAGAGCTTCCAGGTCACAGCATTCTGCAATACATTGTCCGGTAACGTGTAGGGAAGATCTAGGAACACGCAAAAGGCGGTTTGAAAAAGGACCTGGTTGCCAAAATACCATATTACCCATCAATGTCCTCTCCTACCCATTTCCCTTCTCACACCCTCTAAATCTCTATAAGCAAATGAGGGGAATGCAAACTAAGCTTTGAACAGAATCAGATGAGTCCCTCTGGGACACTTGCAGAGGACTTATTTCTTCCGAAGGATGTGGCAGCAGCTTCTCCCAATAGTGGTAATGTTTGTTTCACTGTTAGACTGGAGCACAAGGAGCATGCAACATGTGGCTCTGTCCACACCACTGTGAGATTGTTGGTTCTGAGAAATTACTGGGGGAAGTGTTAAAACAAGATTGGCCTTATCTCTGGGGAGTCACCCGTTTAACCTGACAAGAATCCTACTCATTAACTCAATGTGTGAGACGCTAGGATGTGCCACATGGGTTCCCCTTCAGGAGTGAAATTTAATTCCCTAGGTGCGGGGAATGCTGACAGTAAGTGGCCCTCAGATATAACCCCTTATGGGAATCGCGTTCACTGAAAGAAAATCAACTTGGACAGCTCATATATTAATACAAAGACTGGGCATGGTGGCTCACACCTGTAATCCCAGCACTTTGGGAGACTGAGGCGGGTGGATTGCTTGAGGTCAAGAGTTCCAGACCAGCCTGGTCAACATGGTGAAACCCCATCTCTATTTCTATTAAAAATACAAACAAACAAAAAATAGCCGGGTGTCGTGGCACACACTTATAATCCCAGCTACTTGGGAGGCTGAAGCAGGGGAATCGCCTGAACCCAGGAGGTAGAGGTTGCAGTGAGCCAAGATTTTGCCGCTGCACTCCAGCCTGGGTGACAGAGCAAAACTCTGTCTCAAAAAACGAACCAAAAAAACAAAATAATTCAAAGACTAATTGATGTAAAGTTTATACTGACCCTCTTGTCCCAAATTAGGAGAATTCCGAAGGTTCATCTCAGCTTCAAAACCACCTGTAGAGTTGCCTGAGACCTTTATTGAGACTATATTGCAGATCATCTTCTCCCTCTGCCCAATCCTGCTTCCATTCCCTAGGTGTGGATCCCAAGGGCATTCCCAAGTAAGCCGCCTCCATCATAATCTCCATCTCAGTCTACTCTGTTCCTTTGGTCATGATGAAGTCCTCTAAAGAAGGGAGGACACATTTTCTGAGTATTTATATAGTGCCAAGCTCTCAATCAGATATTTTACACGTTACTTCATTTAATCAACAACTACTAAAAGAGGCAGATAATCCCTATTTCACAGGTGTGATCATTAACCCCTGCTGAGACACAGTAAAATTGCCCAAGGTCCTACAGCAAAGCAGAGCTGAGATTCAGTGTTAGCTGGGATTCCAATCGTTGAAACCCTATTTGGCT